>NC_090672.1:4336903-5536903 GCF_013368605.1 Nyctibius grandis | reverse complement strand
TGCTGTCTGTAATTTTGTAAAACTTGAGGAGTTTCTATAGCCAAGGGCAGGAGAGAAACTGAGCCTGTGATGTGCTGTTATCCCTGACAGCTCAGCTGTGAGGGAGAAACAACTGTCCCCTGAGGCTTATGTATGTCCCCTCAGCGGGTCTCCTACCCTTGCAAAGACTCAGATGACACGAGTGGCACCAGTAGCGCAAAAGCAGCGTCTGTCCCCTTCCTCCTGCCCCTGCGACGTGTGACTGCAGCACAAGCTCTGTCCCACACGCACAGCCAGCTCTCCGTAGCCTAGGTACGGCCAGGCTCGGTCCAGGGACTATAAGTGCTGCCTGCTGTTGTCATAGCACAGTTTAGATCTGTGAAGAGCTTTTAAGTTGCTTATCCAAACAGTGAGGCACAGCGGCAGGTTGAAGGGCAGATAAGAAATGCCTCTTTATCTCACCTGATGTACAGTCACTGAACACACACGCTGTAACAGCACTTTGTCTCTAGGGAGCTGACAGCTGCGTTCCGCTAAATAATTTCACGCTTTATTTAACAGAATTTGTGTTTGTTTGCAGAAGATCAATAACATTCCCTGACAGGCTGAACTGGCAAACTCGACAGCGGACTTCCTTGAGAAATCAAGGTCGGTATGCGAAAGGGGAGGGAATGGCACTGCAAAGCAGCAGTCACATTGGTTGCTCTGTCAATACAGCTGTGTTCCAGTAGGAGCAGTCACTGGGAAGAGCACGTGGGGCTTTTGGCTTCCAGGGAAGTAAGGGGGAAAAGTGAAGAGGCAGCCTGGTGATCAATAGGAAAAGTAAAAGCTGCTCAGTGCTTTGAGAATAGGGGCAGGAACTGTGTCAGAACCAGCTTGTTAGGAAAGCTGTTCCAGCATTGCTTTGGGGTGTCTCCGAACTCTAGAAGCAGCAGAAGGAAGATTGTTCTGGAGCAGGTCTCGCAAATGGCTGCTGAGAGGTCGTTCAGAGCGGTGCGGAATGGCCACCTGTGTGTAACTGCAGGCTCCTCCTCGCTGCTCAGGGGTTGTACAACCACATCAGTGGTAAGTTCCCAGTAAAGCCAAGGAGGATTTGGGTACTGGCACCATTGGCTTAGGGGGGAGCAAGTTTTTGTCTCCTGAGACCTGTACCCTTGATTGAATAGTGCACATCAGGAACTTCTCAGCTGACAGCTGCTTTGCTCTCACACTGTCTAGGGCCTGATCTACAGCTGGCTGGAGGAAAATGTGGTTCCCTGCTGTGTTTGGTTCCAGAATTAAATAAGTTATGGAAAATCTTGGGAGTTGAAGTTGGTTTTTGTTTGTTTGTTTTTTTTTCTAAAGGTGATCTACTTGAACAGAAATGGTTTTGAGCAGGTAGAAAGGATTTGGGGTTAAAGCTTTCTGAAATGCAGTTGCGAGTTTACCCTTCATAGCAAAACCTGCTCCTCCTCAATACCCAAAGCCTTCTGTGTGTGCAGATGCTGAAAGCTGAAGAAATGCAATGTATGGTAACAGTGTGACAAAACTACTTCTGGCTAAGCTAGGACTGGTGACAGAAATGGTTCTCAGGGTCTGCTTGGAAGCTCAAAGGTAAGGGAGAAGTGAGGGGCGGCAGTAGAGCCATCAGGTTCCCTGTCTGCAAACCCTTAACGTGGTGGTTAACTCCAGGGCTACACCCCTGGCTCCAAAACCTCCCTGTCTGAAATGGGAAAGGAGGGTGTGCGTAGTAGTTCCCGACCTGCACAAACAGCTCTGCCCAGGAGCTGGATGGGGTTCCTGGCAGGGTGCTGCACTGTCTTTAAAACCTGTTTCTTTTTGCCCTGTGCGTCAAGGTGCTGCTAATCACCACGTTTAAAGTCACCTCCATGGGCTGTGCTGAGGCTTGGCCAGAGCTGGTTTGAGGAGGTTTTGGTGCTGTCTTGGTCAGGTGATGCAAGGATCAGGCTCGTTCTTGTCATGAAAGAGGTTTTGCTGAGGGCTTGTGAATAAAAAAACAGGCCTAACAGGCTGCCTTGGTACCATTCTGATGCAAACAAAGGTTAATTTGAGACCTGGGAACACAAGATGGGCTCCAAGCTAGAGATAACATCTGAAACAGGCTTATAGACTAATCTTCAGTAATGTTCATCTGAACTGGCTGAAAGCAGCCTGCTGTGAGCTTGGGGTGGGTTTGGAGGTTCCCTGGCTCACGGCCAGGCTATCTCTTGCCACCTCCTCCCCAGCTGACTACAGCACATAGCATCCCACGGGGAACAGGGCTGCGCTCCGAGCTGCTCCCGCAGATGGGCACGGCCGGGCACCGCGCCTCCCTGCCAGCCCAGCTCCCCACGGCGTAACCCCGCTCCCACCCCTGCCTCGGGGGCTGGTCCCGGTTGGAGGCTCGCTCTAGTGCATGCTACAGCTCCTCTGCTGCGGGAGGTAGAGGGTCTCACCCCCCCACCCCATTCGCCAAAACAACAGAAATGGGCGTAAAAGAAAACAATCATTCAACATTTATGTAATTACACAAAGTGGGAAAGTGTCTCAGATTGCACCGCTCCCACTGCTCTGCCCTACCAACCCTCTGGCCAGCACCAGCTGTAGCAGCCTTCCCAGTAGGTCTACCTTAGTGGTGCTGACTTACACACCATCCCTGAAGGGTTCAAGACCTTCACCTCCCTCAGGGTTTTTTTTTGAGCAGAAAAAAAAAATGAAAAGAGTGATAATCACTTAGACTGACCCAAGGAGCTAGCAGGTTCCCTAACCCACCTGGCATGGGACTTCTCCGAGCACTGAGAGGGCACCACATGGTCCCTGTGCAAGACAAACCCAACAAACCCACTACCACACGCATGCGGGCTGTAGGGCAGCTCCCATCTCCAGGCCGCTCAAAGGCCAGCGTGTTTCTGACGTCCCAGCTGAGCTCCAGTTACCCTGCTCTTAGCTGATGGCTTTTAAGACCCTTCCTTGTCTGAAAACACCATGACCTAGAGAAGGGGAAAATGACAAGGCACACTGCGCCTGTCACAGGAGAGGGCAGCCAAGCCGCCAGCTTGCCCACTCATCATGGAGGCAAACAGATCCTTCTGGAAAGTGGCACATGTCAGCCCAGAGCTGGCTGGGGTTCAGGCTTTCTGCAGCCTGGGAGGGAGGCGTTTCCAAACACACCACCCTCCTGGTAGCTGGGTGATCTAGTCTCCAGTCCCTCCAGTCCAAGGATTCATCATGCCTATTATGGTCCCACCACAGTGACGAGCATTTGAGCTGAGGTGTGACAGCAAGGTCAAGGGCGTCTTCCAGCCAGAGGCTGCCACACGTACATGCCTCCACCATCCTCTTCCAGCATCACCCTGCCCCTCCTCTGCTTCCCAGACGTGTTCATGGGGCTGGGAGGTCGCAGCCACCTGCTGTGGTGCTTCTTGGTGCCCCAAAGGCCGTGTTCAATCACGTTGAACCATGAAACAAGTTGCTGGAGACCCCCGAGGAAATGCAGCATTTCCCTCTATCAGCTTCAGCTTGCCCCTTACCACCACCACCGCCGGCTGCGGTGCGGAGGGTCTGCTCCTTGGGCTGGCCAGCCAGCTGGGAAGAGGCCTTGGGAGGGAGAAGGTGGCCTTTGGGAAAGAGGAGAAGAGCCACAGGAAACCCTGGACTTGCCCCCGTGGGCCACTGCCCAGCCTCACCGCTGGTAGAGGGTCATGATCCCTGCTCGGTGCAGGCTCCTCCACAGCGCCGCCTCCAGCATCATGTCGTGGTTGGCATAAAACACCAGCGGTTTCTTCTCCAGCTCGTAGTAGTGGTCTGAAAACTGCTCATAGTTGGCGGTGATGAACCCGTAGGCACTGACCTGCGGGGAGGGAGGTGGCACAGATGGATGAAGAATGAGGTTAGGGCTCAGCCTAAGGTGCTCCATGCACCACCACCACCACCCCCCCTCTGGGGACAGGGGGTGGCACATGTAGAACAGCCACCAGGACATGCTGGTCCCCACCAGAAGCCTTACAGCAGCTACTCACAAGCCCCCAGCAGCCAAAGAGGGGGTCCCTTGGTGCTCAGGGGGAAGGTGGCCCCGTGGCCTCTTACCTGGTCGCAGGCGTGGAGCGCGGTGAGGAGCATGAGGGCGCCGGTGCTGGGCATGTAGAGCGAGCCGTACTGCGTGTGCAGGAGCTCCGAGCGCAGGAACCTGCCGGCGGACGTGGTGGGTCAGGGGGGCTCACCGCCGGCACGGCACCGCGGCCCCCAGCACCCATCCAGCCCCCACCATGCGCTCGGTGGTGCCGGTGCCCGGTAAGGCAGGAGCACCGAGGGCAACACGGTGCTCGTGTGGATTCTCTGCTGGCTGCTACTGAGGTTCAGCTCCTTCACTGCGGGCTGCTAAAAGGCACCTCCGTGCTGTTTGAAACCACTCCAACCCAGGCGCCTGCTTTCATGAAAGGCAGGAGAAGACAATCCCTTTGGGCCCCACCTCTGCTCCTGTTAGACTAGGTCAAAATTTAATTTATTTGGGAAACGGGAGGCGAGGTGAGCACGGTGAGGCTGGGGGAGGCTCCCTGCCAGGAGGGGACGTGAGCTGCGCTGCGGTGAACGGGAATGGCAGGGGACAAATCTCTCTGCTTTTTCTGCAGAGAGTAGGACAGAAGTGGTTCCAGTGCCTGGGGAGGACTGGGACTACACTTTGATACTGGGCAGCCACTGGTCTGTACTGGAGAGAGCAGTGGCGGGAGGCAGGCGGTCTGAGCCCAGCCCGGAGCAGAGCTGGGCAGCAGCCGCGGTCCTCATCGTCCTCACCTCGCTGTCAGGTACTGCAGGAAATCAGGATGCAGCAGCTTGAACTTCTCCGCAGACGCCTCCGGTCCAAAGTACTTCTGTGGCCTGCAGCGGGGCAAGGAGAAGGGCAGAATTCGTGTCACGGGAGTCCTGCAGCTACTTGGGGTTCATCCCACCAGGGACGGACGCGGGGTGACGGTAGGCAAGTCATGCTCCCTCCGGTGCACCACCGAAAGTGCTGGAGGGATCTTTGGGGGGGCTACTCACTTGTCCCCCTTGTCCGAGCCCTCGGGGACTCGGCTGCCCTGGATGGACGACTTGAGCATGACGTAGTCACGGACATCCGAGGGGACGAAGATGTACCTCAGGTCCTGCAGTGGGGACACGGACGTGGTGCCTGGGGGGGCTTTGGGGCACGGCCCACGCCAGCAGGGCAAGGGCTGAGGGCTCCTGAGATGGGGAGAAGGTTTGGGGGGCAAGCCCAGCCTCAGGGGACAATTGGGGGTCACCTTCCCCGACAAGCCCTTGGGTTCTCACCTTGGCCTGGGGTATCTGGGTGAAGCCGTACTCCTCGTAGGCAATGAGGGAGTTCTTCATGGTGTTCACCGTGAAGCCGTAGAAGGAGATCTTGGTCCCGACGTCCTCCTCAAAGCCTTTGATCACGGCACCATTGAGCCTGCAGAAGAAGGGCAGGACGTGTGTCCAGGGCCAGCCACTCCCCATCACCCAGGGCCCCATCCTGCCCGGGACCCGTCCCCACCTGAAGACCAGGTCGTGAGCGTCGATCGCCTTGCCCTGCCGTGAGCCATTCAGGATGCCACCATTGCCCACCACGGCGCAGCGGACGCAGCCCCCGGGAAAGGTGTCCCTGTCGAAGAGGCGCCTGTTGGCGGAGGTGTTGAGGAGCCGGAGGGTGCTGCCCACCACTGGAACAGAGCAGGACACGGCCGGTCAGTGGGGAAGGGCGCGTGTCAGCCCATGTGAGCACTTCAGCGTGCAACGGCACGCACGGACAAGCTTGTGCAAGATCACACCCAGGAGCAGCACACAAGAAAGCTCACGCCACCCTCATGCAGGAGAGGGGTCTACAAGTGGGACAGGGGACACCAGCCAGATCCCCCTCTCCCAGGTCCAGCATCGGCCCCCTCACTGCTCCGAACAGGGGCTGCCTGAGGCCGTGTGAGGCACGGGGATGCATCCGGACATCTCCAGCCCCTGCCCTGCGGCTGCTGCTGCCCATGCTGGCCATGTCCCCTCCTGACAATGTCTCCTTGCAACCAGTTCACTCCCCCCCGCCATCCCCAGCACTTCCCAGCCCAGGGATTGAAGCCAGCGGCTGCCGGGGAGAACAGAGAGTGGGTTTGGGGTAGGAAGGGAAACAATCTCCATCCACAACAATGGAGCGGCTTGTCCGAGCTCCTCCGGCCCCAGTTAATAATCGCGCACACACTGGAGCTTTTATTCAGGGAAAATGTCACAAGACACAAGGAGCGGTGTTTGCAAAGCCGTCCCCTCCGCCCCGCACCCCGCGAGGAGATGTGGGGAGAGATCAAGGTCCCTGGCTCCCCTGCAGGGCTTCTTTGCCTGCCCCATGTCTTCAGTCCCTTCTGCTGGGGTCCCCGGGCCCCTCGAGCTGCCCCGGACCCTCCTATCGCCCCCCTTGCCCCATCTTCTGCCACCCCCATGCCGCTTGGGTCCGTACCTGCGTGAGACAAGCCTTGCCAGCCATAGGGGACGTGTCGTGTCTTCAGCCTGTCCCAGGTCTCCGGGGTGAAGTGCTGGTCCCACATCAGCACGGGGGTGTCGAAGCGGAAGATCTCCCCAAACTTGGGGTCTGCCTTTGCTCTGGCCATCACTGAGTGGGGGCACATGCTGGGCTGGGGGGGAGGAAGATCTCGGTTCAGTCTCCAGCCTGGGTCTACCTTCCATCCAACACCTCCACTCCTCAGCAGGCACCAAGGAGAGGACAAACCCAGGGACAGAAATGCTCATTGTCCATCACACATACTGCTGGGTCACCCAGGCAGGGCACTGCCTTGTGCCTCGGTTTCCCCAGCTGCAAAACACCCTTCGGTACCCAGCTCACCGGGGCTGGGAGGGTCAGGGCTTACAGAGTCACATGACAGCACGAGCCCTGTCAAAGTCTCAGCATCTTCTAGTGTGGGCACCTCACTAAAAGCCCTCGCTGCAGGAGAACAGCCCCAGTGCACAGGACCGGTCCCTCCCAGAGCCTGGGTCCTTCCTCACGAGTTGCCAGCCCAGGCTGGTGGCCCAGGCGTCACGGGGTTGAAGGGAGCAGGTGACAGTGGCTCCAACCTCCACTGTGGGGAATTGCTCAGGGAGGTGCTGAAACTGCACCAGGGAGGCCCAGGGAGACCCACATCCATGGATGGAGGAGGTTGCTCCTCCACACACACACACAACCCCTTCCAGATGCTGCTGCTCCTCCTCAGCTTCCCCACACAGAACCGACAAAATCCATCAAGGAGGGGCACCGGGGACACCAACCACACCATGCTAATGATCACCTGCTTTCTGCTGGGCTTGAGCTCCTCCAGCTCGGCAGAAGGCTTGAAGGACTTCCCACTAGAAAGAAGAAAACACAAAGCAGAGTTAAAGACCCATCCCTCAGGCACCAGGGAGCCCTGCAGCGGGTCGGGGGTCCCAGCTCGTGCCAGGACCACCGTGCACACCTTCCCCCTTACCTCTCCAAGCTGCCTCCAAGGGTCCATCTGCGGCTGCCGGCTTGGTGCGACGGCCCCGGCGGAGCCAGGACCAGCGGCTCCGGCTGCAGCAGGCTGGGAGAAGAAGCCAGAGGGGACTCAGCCAGGGAGTCACCGCACCCCAGCACCCCCCCACCCGTGAGCACCACAGGACAGGGCCGTGTCACCTCCGCTCAGCTCCCCCTGACCGCTGCCTGCGCCCACCCAACCCCGTCTGTGCATGTTTCCGCACGGAGCGCGGGTTTGCAGAATACTGGTTTTATGCAGAAAGCAGCTGCCGTCTCCTGGTGGGTTCCACCTCCAGGTCCCCACGTACCAAAAACCACACCCAGCCCAGCCTGCAGCTTTGGGGGGACCCCACCGAGACCTCCCTGGCTCTCCCCACTATCCCACCCCTCCCAAGCCCAAGCAGGAGGAGGGGAACAGGGCTGGGATGAGCCAGACATGCCAGCAGGACACATTTAGTTGCTACACTGGAGAAGCAATTGGCAACTGGGATCTGGAGGCTCTCAGGGTGTACGGGACCCCCTTTGCCATGGGGCTGGCTGGGGCATGCCCCAATCCCCCATTAGTGCTGGGGATGGAGGCAGAGGGTTCCCTGAGCATCTCGGGGTGCCCTGAGCCCCACAGCAGCCAGGCAGAGCAGACCTGGCCTCCGGGGGGGGCAGAGGGCTGGGGGCCGGGCAGGGTGGTGGGAGCCCACCGGAGGGGAACAGGCTCCCATTCATCCCCGCACAGAAGGGCCCTTCAGACCCCCCCGGCGCTGCCTCCAGCCCAGCCGGCAGGTGCTCGGGCAGAAGGGGGGTATTGTGGAGGAGACAAAGGCCCCCTTGTTATGGGATCTCTGCTCGGGAGTCCGGGGACAGGTAGAGGCAGGTGGGGAGCAGAGCTCTGCCTCCCCCCGGCCCCCGCCGGCGCGACGCTGCCCAGCGCAGCGGGCATTGGGTTTCCATCCCCGCCACAGCCCCTGTCAACACCGACAGCCCTGATCCAGACCCGTTTGCCACCCAAACCCTGCTCCGTGCCACCCCGGCGGTATGGCATGACACAGGGGGACAGCCCAGCGCCTTGCCTGGGTGCTGGAGCATCTCCCCAGGTGTGGATGGGGAGTCAGGGCCACGCAGCCTTTAGTCCCAGCTCCTTCCTTGCTCCGTCCCAGCTCCGGGCAAGGGATGCTGAGGGTGAAGGCGTCCCCCCTGCGTGGGGGGCTGAGCACCACCAGCAGAGCAGGGCACCTTTTCAAATCGAGCCACTGCGTCTTGCCTCGCTGTCCCCAGAAAGAGCTGCTGCCCTGCAGAGCCCGTGCCATCCAAAACACACACTCTGCAGCCCAGGGGGCAAAGTCCCCGGCTCAGCCCTGCCCTGTGACCACGTCCTGCCCTCCAAACACGTGCAAAGAGCCAAGTTGCGGCATACAGGAGTGCTGACACTGGGGCTGGCCCCAGAGCTGGGAGAGGGGCTGGGCATGGCGCTGCCCCCACGTCCTCTCGCAGCCACCAGCTTGTCCCTGAGGTTCATCCCCGGAGCACCCGAGCTGGCAGAGAGGAGGGAGGGCAAAGCCCTGGGAGTGTCCACCAAGGTGGGACTGAGCCCTCCCAGGGAGATGCTGGAGGTGCAGCTTCCTGTGGGGCCTTTCTGGTGTTATCATAGAATCATAGAATGGTTTGGGTTGGAAGGGACCCTAAAGATCATCCAGTTCCAACCCCCCTGCCATGGGCAGGGACACCTTCCACCAGACCAGGTTGCTCCAAGCCCCATCCAACCTGGCCTTGAACACTGCCAGGGAGGGGGCAGCCACAGCTTCTCTGGGCAACCTGGGCCAGGGTCTCACCACCCTCACAGGAAATAATTTCTTCCTGATATCTAATCTAAATCTCCCCTCTTTCAGTTTAAAATCATTCCCCCTCATCCTGTCACTCCATGCCCTCGTAAAAAGTCCCTCTCCAACTTTCCTGTAGCCCCTTCAGGCACTGAAAAGCTGCTAGAAGGTCCCCCCAGAGCCTTCTCTCTTATCACTGCAAGTGTCCAAACCCGGCCTGACCAAACTTGCCTGGTCCCTTGGCTTGGGGCTGGGAGCGGAGCTGCCCTGCCAGGGTCTCCGCACAGCGAGGCACCGGCTGGCAAAGGCCCTCCGAAGGCTGTACAAGCCCTCGTGCTCACACCAGCGGCTGCTCTTCCAGCCCATCCGGGCCAGGCAGAGCAGAGCTCGCCCATGCAGGAGTCTCGCAGCAGCTACAAGGAGAGCTCTGCGCCCTGACCCAGCTTAGCTGCCACGATCTGCCATGGGATGGATCCCCGGGGAGCTCACCCCCAGCGAGCTGCCCCAGCCCTGCTTGCTTCCTCCATCTCACGACGCAGGAGATCCCCAGCCCAAGTGCCTCGTGAGTAGGAGCTTATCAACGTTATCAGCACCTGAACAACAGACTGGGGACTGAAGAAACCTCCCTGCTCCAAACCCAGAACCAGCTCCTGCAAAGCACTGAGCTTTCCAGAGCAGCAAACCCTCTGGCACCCAAAGCCCCCCCACCCTTTTTCTGACTGCAGAGGCGCAGCCCCCCACCAAACCCCACAAGCCGTTACCCTCACACCCCCTGCCCGGGCTCGTGCTGCCCAGGAGCTGCACACAACCAGCCTCTCCCAGCCCTGCTGCCGCCCCAGCCCTTCCCTGTCAGGCTCACGAGCTCCAGCTGCATGTCTCTGCCCACCCAGCCCCTCCCCAGCCCTCCAAGCTCTCCCGCTCTTGTTTCCTGGCACAGACCTTTCCCATCCCCTTCCCTGGCTCATCCCAGTGCCTGCAGGACAAGGCAAAGACCCGGGCACTGGCAGCAGGATGGTGCTGAGCCACTTTCTGAGCTGCCAGGGATGCTGCGGCAGTGCCAGGGGGCTCAGGTGGGCTGGAGGGAGGTGGGTGCAGGCAGGTCGGCTCCTGCTGACGTTCAGTGGGAGCTGGGACCTGATAAATTCATCCCCGTGTCAGCACCTCCCTGCGCTCACATCCCAGCCGTGGGTGCTGGCGCCATCTCCCCGGCACCGCAGCAGCCGTCCTGGCCGTGGCTGCTGCCCAAGGCCTGCTGGGGAGGGCGTGGGGCGGCCGGGCCCCCCTGCCAGCCGGCGGCTCAGGGGCACGTCGGGGAGCCAAACGCTTTGACGTCACCCGCCAGGATGTGGCGAAGCACCTCGTGATGCTTGGTTGACTCAGAAGATGACAACCCTCCCCGGGACCGGCCGATGCACAATGGGGCTCCGGGGAAGGAGTGGCCCGTGGCTGCCCGGGCACCGGCCGCGGCGGCGGGGCCAGCCAAGCCTGCGTACGCTCCCTCACCGCCGTGGCATTCACAAATACGACGTCTCTGGTCCGCGGCCACCCCCCGTTTCCGGAAGATAACGCTGTGTACGAGCACTGTGAGCACACACTCCGGCCTTATCTCCAGCAAACACTCCCAGGGCCCCGCAGAGCCATTCGAGGGAGCCCGACCAGCACCACGAACCCGCTCAGCGAAGGTGTTTGCTCCATCCCACCGCGAAGGGCCGAGCTCCAGCAAGCATCTTTCCCCGGCGCAGAGCCAGAGCCTCACGGCGAGGCTGGGCAGAGCTCTGCGCTCGTCCTGGCTGCCCGAGTAATAAAGCTACAAGCTTTTTTTTTTAAAAAAAAAAAGCTTATTACGGCAGCTCGCCAGTGGGGTTTGAGAGAGATGGCAGGACAGGGAGCAGGACAGGGCTGTGCCCAGCCGAACCCCGCTGGCCGCAGGGTGGGCAGCTCTGCGGGGACGGGGGCATTTCACCCATCTCCGTAGGGTCCTCACCTCACCATGCTGAACTGGAGGGGGGCTGGGCATTGCTGTGGGGATCTGGCCCTTACGTGATTTGGTGCTGTCAGCAGCCAGAATCAGTCGGGGGGGTCAGCTTCCTCCTGACCCCCTTCATCCCGCCGTACGTCTGCACGGAGACACTGCTCACACAAACCTCCTCACCAAAATGTGCCGCCTGCACCGACACGTGAGCACCCCGACCCTCGCCTTCTGCCCCGCCGGCGGGCAGGGCGGGCAGCGTGCGCTCTGGGGTGGCCCCTCAGCCCTGCGGAACACCGGCCGTCCCGGTTTCATCTCCGGACTCAGCCCCACGTCCCTCGGCAGGGCAGCACCGATCCCCCCCGGGTGTGCGGCTCGGGCTGGACAAGCAGCGATCACGGGACAGCGTGTTGGTAAACACAGGGAATGGGAGCGAACAGGACTCGCTCTGGTTTGGGTCTGGCTTTAGTGGCTGGATTAAAGCCAAGAGGAAAAGCCCAGGAGAGGTCTGGGGTGCAGGTCAGCTCCCCATTACCTCACTCTGGGGTCCTCGCTGGGGCTGGACGAGCTGACCCTCGGTCCCACCGGTCACAGGGCAGGAGCCCGGGCCGGCTCAGTGGTGGGGGGAGCCAGGGCTGGGGCAGGTCCGGGCAGGGTTCTGCAGCGACTGAGTTACCTGCCCTGCAGTGGGGGGAACCCACTCCCGGCTCCCATCCCACAGGTCTCCTCCACACCCTGCTCCCAGGATGGGCCACGGACCCTGGGCCAGGGCATGGCTGGTTTCCATTCCCAGGGTGGTCTTTGGGGACGCCCTGCTGCCCTCGGGGGCCTCAGTTTCCCCTCTCATGGACATCAAGCTCTTTGCGGGGAGCTGCTCCACACCCCAGCCGCGACCTGCCCGAGCACCCTGCGGTACGGGCTATCGCTGCTCCCCCAGCGTGGTCGAGGGTGGACACAGCCAACCTCTGCCCAGGCTGCTGGGGTACTGCTCCACAACCGGGCAGGAGAGGGGATCTGTGCCCTGGGTAGGACAGGAGGGGGCAAGGAGAGCCCCCAGCTCCCAGCTGGGAGAGTGGCTGGACCAGCTCTGGTCCCCACAGCATCCCCCATTCCCGGGCAGCACCCAGGCAGCTGGGCTCTGTCGCACCGATGGCACCCACAAGCACCCAGCGCGGAGGCAAGGGACACCCATAGCACTCTCCTGGCACAGTACCTGGTGCTCGCAGGAGAGGAGGGCGGCTGGTCCTGCAGGCAGGGTGCTGTGCAGGCTCCCTCACACCCTGCCCGCTCAGCCCTGGGGCACCCCAGCACCCTCATCTGCCTGGCACTGGGGAGACTCAGGAAGGGGCTTGGGGAGGGCGGAGGATGCAGGGAAGGCAGACGATCGCAAAGGGGAAGATGCAAACTGCTGGGGTCTGGGAAATGCTGCAGCCCCTGGGAGTTCGGGAGCTGGGGGGGGGGCAGCCCTGGGGACCCGAGCGGGCTGCGGGGAGCTGTGCCCTGCCCCTGCAGTGGGGGGGATCGGGGCAGCTCCATGGGGCCAAACCTCCTCCCGGGGCAATCAGCCCGCTCCGATCCTAAATCAGCCCAGTGAGGACACACGGGGCTCGCAGAGGGGCTGGCCGGCTGCTGAAGGGGGTTTGATCCTGCCGGGGCTGAGCATGCTCAGCCCTCCCTGGACCCAGCGGTGGTTTCTCTGCACTCTGATGGGCTGAACCCATGCTGGGACCCCTGCAGCCCCCCACGGCTGCACAGTCCTGCTCTGGGCACCCCTGGGCTCAGCTGGCGGCCGTGGGCAGGACCGGGTGCCCAGGACCCCTCGGGGTGGGGGGCAGAGCCTGCTGCAAACACATTTCTCAACCCAGCCAACAACCACAGCCACAGCCGGGATAACCCGCACTAAGGGGCCCATACCTGCACCCCAGTTCCCCCTCCCCATCCCAGTGCATGGTACCTCATACTGGATTTGCACATCCCTGCCTCCCACCCCCCCTCTCCCGGTCCCCCCTTACCTGGCTATGATCCTCTGGCTGGTGGGCGACTCCACCGTAGCGTAGTAGTGACCGTAGAGGAGCAGGGAGGATGTTAAACCTGCCAGGAGCAAAAGGCAGAGCCGTTTCCAGTGCGGGGATCCCATCCTTGGCACTTCACCCGCCGGAGCAGCGCAGGCAAGCGGGAGCGTGGGAGCTGCCACCAGCGCTGCCCGCACCGTGCACCCCGCCGTCCCGCCGCTGCCCGCGAGGGCCCTGCAAACTTCCCAGCCCCTCTCCTCTGCCAGCACGGACACCGCTCCGGCCTGGCTCCGTCCTGCCCTGGGTGCCCAGCTGCACCTTGGAGCAGGCTGGGATATTCCTCCGGAGCGGTGGGAGGGAGGGTGTGAGCCGGAGGGAGGAGGCACCAGGCTGACTGGTTCAGACTTGCTGAGAAAAAAAGCACTTTTGAGCTGCTTTTTTCTCCGAGCTGGGGATTAAACATTGACTCAGACCAGCAGGGAAATGCCCTTTTTTTGTTGTTAGTTTGTTTGTTTGCCGCCTTTTCACGCCACCCACCTCCAGCTCCCAAAGCACCGAGGGTCCCCCTCTCTGTAACTTTCTTGTTCGGCTCAAACAACGCGCTTTCACCGCTGGCTGCCTCACCACGGGCAGCACGCAGAGCCCACGCCAACACCCCGCGACATCGCCGAGCGTGGCTGGAGCTGGCTGCTGGTTACGATAAGTTTATCAGAAACTCCAGACTCCGAAGCGAAGCCGGACTCCGACCCCGGGGTGCCCGATGGCAGCACCGCGGCACACACCCGCGCCGACCCGCTCGCAGGCAAACCTGGCACCGCAGGAGCAAATGTGGTGCAAAAAGGGGGGGACCCACACTGGTGGGGTGCTGCCTCCGGGGCCCTGGTCGTTTGCTGGCTGAACAGATCCCTCCCCCACAACGTGGTTTGGCACCACACAAAACCGTTCGGGGCTTTGTGCAAATAGTTTGGGTTGGGGGAAAGGAAAAACAGGTTTGGGGGGGCGTTGGGGAAATCAGAGTGAAGCATTTTGACATTTAGGGAAGTGAAGGGTTTCGGTTCCTTTTTTGAAAGAATATTTCGACATTACTTTAAGTTAAACTCATCTAAACAAAGAAAACAGCCCTGCAAACTAAAGGCTGTGCAGACCAAACTGCTTGTTACAGCGGGGGAAGGGACTCAGCAAGGGAAACAAGCGTTTCCAGCTGATCTGCAGTGATTTAGGGGGGGCTGGATTTTTAGGAAGCCACCAGCCTCGGGGAGCAGCAGCATGGTGAGCCCTGCTCCATCCAAACCCTCAGCCCTGCGCCCGCGGCTCCCCAAGCACCCACATGTCACCCCAGGGCGTCACCCACCTCCAGCCCCTTCCCAAATACCCGCTGTTGTTATTCAGACCCCAAAACCCAGGGCCAAACCCCATCCCTGCTCCCAAGTCCCACCTGCACACCCCCAGGGCTGGTATTTTCACAGCTGCATTTTCCCTCTTATCCCCCCCAGATCCGACCACCCTCCGCTTCCCTCCCTCCCGCACAGACGTGTTGCCAACGATGCTGCATGTTCAAAAGAAGATAAATGCAAACATAATTTCATATGAGTTTGCTGCAAGACCCTCAGTTGCCAACCCTGGTCCTCCAGAGATTTTGGCTTTGCGGGGAGGGCACCTTTGCATCAGTGGCGATGTCCTGGTGTGAACAGGGCTGCAGCCCAAGGCTGGCACTGGTGGCAGCGCTGGCCTCACCCCCCTGGGAGAGATGACATTGGACCTGGGGCATCACGAGGGGATGGTGGCCAGGTTGATTTTAAAGAAAACTTACAGGAGCTGTGGCAGGCAGGTTTAGCTGGGCACGGAGCATCTCGGGGGAGGACAGAGCAGGCAAGATGCAGGAAGGACGGGACAGAGCGTCATCGCTTGGACACGCAGGGATGGAATCAGGTCTAAAGCCCAGCTGGAGTTAAAACTACAAAAGAAGGGCAGAGAGAGGGAGTTAACACGTGCCCTAGTAGCAAAAGGCAGCTCAGAGAAAACGGGGGTGCACTGATGGAAGAATTTGGTGCTTTTTGCCCCTGTGTCCACCAGCAAAGCCTGTTCCCAGCCCCTGGGACTCCCAGCACAGGCTGGGAGAGACTCAGGGTCAGTGGAGGGGGTATAAGAGTCTGGGGTCCTGCTCAAAGGTCCCTCAGCCTGGAGCCTGTCCCCACCTGGTGTGACTCAGGGATCGCCCTTGTTTGCTCCGACCCGATGGATTCGGTCCCTGCGACCCAGCGCCTCGGCTCATGTGCTCTTGACTCTGGCCCTTCGTTAATCACGGCTAATTATTACCAACTGTTCTAGTAAGTCACAAGGGACATAGCAAGGCTTGGCCCTGGAGGTGGACAGACCCATGGCCTGGGCAAAGTCAGGAATTTGCCATTTGGAGACATTTATGGTCCAATTATGCAAACGCTGGTGGAGTGGCAGCTTCGGTGCATTTGCCCAGGATGGAGGAGCTGGGTTCTTCGCATCACTCTCCTCTCTCTGTTTCCATGATCTATGGTTTTCTACTGTTGTTTTTTTTAAAAGGGTGAAAATGAGATGCACAGTTCTTCATCTGCTCTACTTGTTTTGTGCTACAAAGCATTTTAGCCCATGCCCCCAAATTAAGTGGTGCTTAATTTAGAAGTTTGAAAACCTTTTAGGATGATAGTTGCCAAATAAAGATGAGGAAAAGAACACAAAAGAAATTACAATGAAAACCAGCAAGTATCATTTTTAGCCTGGGCTTTTATTCCAGTGATTACTTCTTGGAAACAAACCCCAAGCCATCCACCTGGCTAGAGAGAGCGAGAGGAAAATAAGCACATTTTGCACCAGCTGGCTGTTGGCCACAGGTTGGTAGAGAAAAGTCTTGTGGTCTTGTCCAGCTGGGAGAAAAAGATCTTCAAAAATCTCCTGGAGGATTTACACATCCCAATTTATTCAGCACAGGTCAGAGGCACATTTAAGAAAGTGTCAAAAATCCGCTATAGAAAATGTCCCTGAAATTCAAAGTCTGGCCCTGGAACGGCAGCGCTGTGTCAGCCCCGCTGGAGAACAGGGGCCATATGGCTGCCTGCGCAGGCGAGGCCATCGCAGGATGAAAAATCCGTCAGCAGATGTCTCGGGAGGCTGACGCACAGCCCCTTCCCGACGGGGCGGGAGAGCAGCGAGAGCCAGGGCCCCGCAGAAACGGGGTCAGGCGAAGCGCCTGCCCCCACTGATGCTGCCTGGGCAGCGCTGTGGATGCTCCCTGATGGTCTTTGCTTGGATTTTTAGGTGTTACTGCAACCAAAGTCAGGAGGGGAGTGGGGAAGTGACCACAGAGAGGATGGTTGGACATGGGGACACCAGCACCCATGTGACGGCAGTGCGGTGGCAGCACTCAGCTGTGTCACCCCATGGCAGCTGCAGCTCCGAGCGATGGGCTCTGCCCTTCTGCCCTGCGCTCAGCCCCACGCTGCGGGGCGGGACAGGGGCTGGGGGATGCAGCTGTGCACTGAAAGGGAGCTGGTGTGCCCCACCTTTGTGCTGGCAGGATGCGGCCCATGGGGGGAACACACCCTTTAGTCCCCTCTTGCTCCTCCCAAAAGCAGGAAGGTTGCGGGGACGAGCCATGGGCTGAGGTGGCAGGTTGGGGCCTCACACGTGGTGGCAGCACATGGCTTACGTTGGCTCGCTCCCCTCGGCGCCACTGGGGCCCAACCTGGCTCTTATCGCAGAGACGTCTGTGCGTGGCAGCGCCGTTGGGCAGCCCTGGACCGTTGGCCAGGGCTGAGATAAGCCGAACACACAGTCCGAAGGCCATGTCTGCTGGGCATGAGGCAACCTGTGAGGGTCTGGGTTATGCCCTGGAGGGGTGAAGAGCCAGGAAACACCTTTGAGAAATTAGGGTGACAACGCAAACCGCTGCCTTCCTCTTTCTTGCCAGCTCTGGACCAGGCAGAGCAGATGTGGACTAATCCTGCCCTGCTCTTAGCAGCGTGAACAGTCCCTGAGGTCTGCTGAAACACGGGAGCCTCAAAGCCACGTGGTCCAGGGGTTGGGCCAGGCTCTGTCCCCGAAGCACACAGCTGGGGAGAGGCAACACAGTCTCTGAGTGTGGGTGGGCACCAGCCCCTCGTCTGCCTGTGCTGTCCCCCCTGACGCTGCATGGCTGCCGTGGGAGGGATGGAGGGAGCCTTGGGATATCCTCAGCACTCAGCAAGTGTCTTTCCAGGATTTACCACCCCGAGGGCTGGGTCAGGCCAAGCTAGGAAAGCCCTGCAGCACGCAGGGTCCTGCTGCTCAGCCTGGCAGAGAAGCCCGGACTACCACAGCCCCTGGGCATGGGAAGCAGGGGCTGCTGCACCCCCAGGAGGGGTTTCTGCCTGCAGGGCCCTGCCCCAGCACCTGGAGATGAGGGCTGGCTGCAGGGGAGGTGCTCTGAGGTCATCTGGTGCTTTTTGCACAACAAAGCCATGGGCTGCTCCTTCGTCTTGTTCTCCCTCCCCTATTATCAAGAGTTTTTCTGGTCCAACTGGATTTCCCTGCTGCCACATCCCCAACAAAGGGAGAAGGTCCACACAGAGGAGGAGAGGAAGGTGAACGCCCCACCCCTGGGCACCAACGGCCTGCCCCAAACATCTCTAGAATTGGGGAACATGAATAGCATCTGGTAAATCACCAGCAGAGGGGTTTTTGTGCTGACCTGGAGCAGGCACGTGCCTCTGCTACACTCCCACGGGGCTAAGTCAGCAGAAAGCAACGCATCCGGAGGAAGCACCTACTCCACGCTAGGAAGCCAGGCGCTGGTATCCAGCTCTGGCTGCTCCATGCCTCGTTTTCTTGCCTGGGAAAGAAGAGAGACAGGAGTGACAATCTGGAGAGAGACAGGAGTGACAATCTGGATGTGCCATGACGGCACAAGGCTCCCTTGGAGCCATGTGTGGCACATGCAGTGGGTCCCTCTGGCACCTGGTTGGGTTTGGTCTTGGCTGCCAGTGCTAGCAGGCAGCCCAAGCCCCAGGACACAGTGCAGAGCCCATCTCGTCCCTGCTCCTTCAGGCTCCGGAGAGCAGTGTTGGGCTGACCAGGAGTGGGGATGAGATTGGCTCTGCACTGCCTGCTCGTCCCCAAGGTGCATCCCTGTCCCCCAGCCCAGCAAGTCCCCATCCACTCCCTCTTGCTTCAGCCCCAGCCCCAGGTTGAGGAGCTACGTGCCTGCGAACATGCAGCAGGACACAGTCCCTGCTTCTGCTAGACAGGCGAGCAGTCACACCGCAAAAAGGGAAGAGGTGGAATCTAAACAAAAGGGTTGAAGTCCTGCCAGGAAGGTGACATCGTGAGAGCTCCTGGGTGACAAGTGGATTTGTCTCCTGCAACCTGGCAGGGAATATTTAGAGGCTGGGGAATCCATGGAGGAGTTGGGCACAGCTGTAATAACAGCTCATGGTACTCACCAACAGCTTCCCAAAAGAGCAGGGCTGATGCTACAGCAGCTTCCAGACACAGTTGTGTGTTTCTTCCCCAAATCAGACATCTCTGTTTAAATCCGGCAGACCCTGGAGCTCCTGTCTGGCAACTGGGACAGACGCTGCTGGTTGCTGGCAGCGGGTATCGTGTCCGCACACGAGGAGGAGTCGCTGTGCCTGAGGCATCTCTCAGGATGCCAGACTTGATCCCGCTGTTGATCCCTCTGCTTGTGCTGCCTCCAGCTCTGTGCCACGCTGCACAAGCCAAGGCTGCACCTCTGCACACACTTTGCAGCCGTGAGGGTGGCACTTGCACGTACCAAACCTCTTCTACGCATGTCCCTGTGTACCCCAGGGAGCTCTTGGGCCATAAACCCTACGGGCAGGCGGGTGCTACAAAGTGAAGGACACTGAGGGACAACAGTCTGGTGCAACCCAGGCAGCTGCAGGGCTGTGCACGGCCCTCAGACACGGCCTGTGCCAAACCTGGATGTGCCAGACATGGCCCAGTGCTGACAGGTTCCTGAACAGGAGCTGCCACCTGGTGGCACTGGGACAACGCTGCTGGCCTGCCACCCATGAGGACCTGGATGGGGACACTTGGGGTGGCCCTGCACCACGGCACTGACTGCTCAGCTGTGCTGGGGAGGCTGGGGCTGCTCCAGCACAGCCTGGCATTGCCACTTTCGCCCCAGGACACACACCCAGGTGGGGAACTCACCCAAGCCCTGAATCCTGGCTCTCACTGAGGGTGCTCTGGCTGCAGCTGCCTGCCATACATTTTGCTACACCAGTTCATGCCAGGCCAGAAGTTGGCTGGGAAATACCACCTCCAAACCCCCTTGACTTCCCGTGGCCACTCTGGACCTGATGCCGCAAGGTCGGGTGGCTCTGGTGAGGCACCAGTGCCCCAGGGGATGTGTCCCGTGGTGGGACAGGACACCTTGGTGCAGGGGGGCCAGGAGCAAAGTGAGGAGGTGAAGGGGGCTGTCAGGTCAGAGCCGCTTTTCTGGGTCCAGAAAGCACATGGTTCAGAGCTTGCTGGGAAACTCCAGACCACAGCAAAGGGTCTTCTCCAGCCAAGGTTATCCCTGCTAACACCAAACTGTGCCAGCTGTGCCGAGAGGAGAGCCTGGAGGGAACAGGCTCTGCGGGTGTGGGAAGCCTCCCGGGAAGTTTCCTTCCCTTGGCTCTCGGAAGCCTCAGCCGCAAAGAGGAGCTGGGCGCCAGGGGACAGCGCGGGCTGGGGGCTGCCAGCCCATCCCCAAAGCCTCCTCACCCACCACGGTCCCCTCACTCAGCAGGACTCAGCCCCATCCCACTTCCCAGAGGAGAGGAAAACAAAAGAGGAGGAGGGGGAAGGGAAGGGTCTGAGAGAAACTTCTTCCAACTTCTCGGGAAGAGAAAAGCCCTATTCAGGCAGGAAAAATACCCGTGCGG
Organism: Nyctibius grandis; assembly: GCF_013368605.1. NCBI lineage: Eukaryota > Metazoa > Chordata > Aves > Nyctibiiformes > Nyctibiidae > Nyctibius > Nyctibius grandis. The sequence continues at coordinate 5,516,750 of NC_090672.1, read as the reverse complement.
AGCGGGTCACTAAGCAACCTGCAGCAATTCGGTACGGCCCGACACACGGGCAAGGAACAGAGCTGCCTCGCTGCCCACCAAGAGCCCAGCCGAGCCGTGCACAGCCACTGTGAGGGGCAGAGTCACCCAGCGGGGTCCAGAGCTCCTGGGGGCAGGAGTTTGTCCTTGGTAGACTCTGGAGGGTGACTAGTCTCCACTGAGCTCCCTCTTCATGGGGAGCCATTTGCTGCTCAGGAAGGATTTCTGGTCTGCTCCAAAGCCCGTGGCTCCCCATGGGTCTGGTGATCATGTGGGGCTACATACACCATTCCTAAGCGAGGCACAGAGCATTTCGGATAACTCCCTGCTCCCACGGACACTGCGGGGCTTGTACAGGCAGAGCAGCCACATGCAGGCTACACCCTCTCCCAGATAAGCTGAATTCTTCATTTAGATTATCAATATGGGGGGGTTGTCCTTTGCAAACAAGCTCAGTCAGACATGAGAAACTGCTTGGCCTCTCTGCAGCACAAGGAAAAAAGGGACAAAGGAAATCAGGCCTGACAAACCCTGCTGACAATCTGTGCTGAAATGCCTCCCTTGGAGCCCTGGGGGTCCCTGGAGACACTGCTGCCCCCAACAGCAATGCTGCACAAAAGGAAAGCCATTCACAGCCACAGCAGGTCCACTGGGACCAGTCAGTGTGCAGCTGGGCCCCAATCCAGCATCTGATGAGCCTGGGGAGATGCACTGGACTTGCCTGGACACTTCAAGTGGCTTTTCACCTGCACGGTGTCATGTCCAGCCCTTCATGCATTTGTCTCCAGCACCTGATACACTTGGAGAGAAGTTGCTGGGACAAGGACAAACTCTCCAGGTGTTTACCCACTTCCTCAGGGAGGTGTTTGGCCAGCTCTGATCCCCGTCCTGGGATAGCAAGGTGAACAAGTGGGGGATGCTCAGATGTCTGCACACAAGCTGCAGAGCACCTGCAGATGGAGGGATTCTCATTAACACTCAGTCCTGCCCTTTCCTGGCTTCATCATCCACTATCTCAGCCTTTAAGCAACTGCTTTGGACACACACTAAATAACCGCATCCCACAGGGCTGCAATGAAAAACCACCTCGGACAAGGCAGTGCCATTTATTTTGCTTTGCAAAACCCCTTTCAGAAGGCAAATACACTGCAGGCTTGCTGGCTGCAACTGGGCTCCTCTCAGCATGACGAGGGACAGGCACTCAGGCCAGCAGCGAGGACAGATAACATCCATCCCTGGGCTTGGAGAGCTCCCACCTCCCCTGGCAAGAGGGCAAACGCAGCGCTCCTGGCACAGCTGGGAGCCAAGGGAGCCAAAGCCCAGCTAAGCAGGGACTTGGCACACCAGGACCATGACACAACATTCACATGTCCTGTAGCCAGGGGAGCACGAGGCACCAAGTCTGGCATGCCTGCTGCACCATGGAGAGCGTTTACCTGCCCTTGAGCTGATGGTGGGGCTCCTTCGGAGGTGTCATGATGAGGCCACACTGGGAAGCAGAAGTGAGACTCATCCTCTCTCAAGTTAGTCACCTGAAGTGTCCAGTCCATCCTTTTTATCTGCAGGGAGCAGAGTGAGAGCAGCACCTCCACCAATTAAGTCAACCTGAGACAGGATCTGTGTGTTCATCTCCATCCGCCGGCTGCAGAGAGAGCTTGCTTAGACAATAAACCCAGCTCCAACACGGGCACCACTAATGGAGAGGATCCACCCAGAACAGAAGTAGCCCCAGCCTGAGAAGCATCTCCTTGCAAAGAGAAAACCTGGATGAAGACGCAGGACACTGGACCATACACTACCCAGATCCACCCTGGATTCTTCTCTTCCAGTATCAGTGACTATAACCATCAGCAACAGTCTTGCACCATAGCCAGATGGGACTTCTGTTGGCGTGCTGCATTTTCTTGCTCTTCTTCTCTTGGTCTGTAGCATTTACACACTTGTAGAAACGTTGCGAGAGAACAGAGGTGCTGAAGGAGGGAAATATCTTTGTGGGGATGAAATGTGCCTGAAGTCCAGAGCTAGCCTTGGCTCTGGTGGTCCTCTTCCATTCCCAGGGAGGTGTTGTTGAGATTTCCCAGGCAATGGCCCTTGCCACATGATCAGGATCTCTGGTAAAGCTTCATGATATTCTCATCGTGAAGCTTTTTCCAGAACTGCTTCTCCAGGTTGAAGTCATGGTTAGTGTAGAAAATCAGACGTTTCCAGTCCTTGTCATAGTAGTGATCTGAGTACTTCTCATGACCCTCTGTGATGTAGCCATAGGCACTCACCTGGGAAAGATGGAGGGCTCACTGGGGAGAGGTACCAAGGATGGAGGGAGCTAAGTGAAATACAGGACACGGTTCCCAAACAGGGAGGAGCACAGGACAGGGATGCCAGTGACCCTGCATGGGGGTCCAGAAGGACCAGACTATGAACACTGGCTCCAGAGAGCCTGCTGTCCTCTCGCTGCCTCCCTGGGAGGCAGGATGGCTCTCAGGCCACAGCAGGCTTCACAACCTCTGTGTGAACTATTTTGGGGCTGTTTCTCTTGTCTTCAATCCGCTCCTCCACAGCTGCCAAGAACCCATATACCCTCAAGGCAGATGGTAGGCAGGGCTGGAGCCACCCCTGCTCTGCCCTGTTATCCCCTGTTCCAGACAGTGCTGTGTGCAAGAATCACCGTGCCCTTACCCGGTCACAGAGATGGAGGGCAGTCAGCAGCAGGAAGGCCCCCGTGGTGGGTCTGTACAGCCGCCAGTAGGGCTTTTCCAGAGTTTTAGATTTTAAAAACCTGCAGCAGGAGAGAAGAAAGCACAGATCAGTTGCTGGATGGGGTGGTTCAAGCTGGGCACACCTTGTCCCCCTGTGGCCTGTGTGGCATCTTCCCTCTTTGTGGCAGTTTGGGGCCACATCAAGCATTTCAGACAAGCCACGAGTACGCCCACGTGTGGGTACTGCTGCGTGCTCAGTAAAGCACAAGGCCGGCCCAGAACGCTCCATCACCTGCACTGAGACCTAAGCCCAGCTCTGCCCCAGCTCTACGGAAGCGGTAGGTCTTGAGGGGATAAAGAGGGGGTGGATTAAAGGATCTAGTACGTTCAAGCCCACTCTTAAAACTGTCCTTTGCCTTGCAGTGCAGAAGTGGCTTTGAAGCTCCCGGGTATATCCTGCTCCCCATCCACATTTAGAAGTGAAACAAGACATAGGAAAGGTGCAGACGAAGGTCACAAAACCTGCTAGGAGCTGCAGTGTTTTGTGCCAGCAGTTGTTAGGCAGGTAGGAGTCCACACCAGGAAAAAGTAGCACTTGAGCCCTCTTGGCCTTGGAATGGACCCAAATCCGAGCAGAAACAGCAGAATGAGCAGGGAGGTGCAAACCATCTGGCACTGCATTTGCCTTCTCTCAGAGAAGGCATAACTCAGCTCTCAAGGAGACCAAAGGGTAAATGCAGCCAAGCAGGGCACAACAGGAGCATTTCTTCCTACATCTCTTGGTCACGTGTGGCCCATGATTGGCAGACCTTACAGTGACAGTGTCCAGCAGGCTTGTGAAAAGCATTAGAGAGGCAAAGAAGAGCCGCCAGGCCAGGCAAATGGGACACTGAAGAAGTGCCTGTTACCGTGTTTGAGGGCACAAACAACCTCCTGAGTCAAGAAGGGATCTCAGGAGAGAAGAGCTGTTACAGAGCCTTTCTCCAAGATGCTAAGCAACGGGAAACACAAAAGGTTTGTCCTGAGCTACATCAACTATTCTGGCACTTTAGCAACGCTCTTCCCACATCTAAAGTTGACATTTGCCCAGGACGTCTTTTGGATGCAGAAAGCCAAACTGTCCGACAGCTGTTGCTTCTCCAGCTCACAGATGCTGGATGTCTACCCACCACTGACATCCCACTGCAGCACCACAGAGAATTTTAACTGACTGCACACTGATGAAGTTTACCCCCAGTCTGCTGGTGTGGCTAAACTGCAGTTACAAGGGAGTGAGCTGGGAGGAGAGCCCAGAGACAGACAGAGATGGTGCTGGCCAGAAAAAATAAGCCCGTTAGAGCACATAACCCCCAGCTCACCTGTTTTTCATGTATCTGAGGAAATCAGGGTGAACCACCAGGTATTTGTCCATTGTGAAATCTTCATTGAACCTCTCTCGGGGCCTCTGCCTACGGACAGGCATGGGGAGAATTAGGACAAGATCCTATAGTTCATCTCAGCTAGAAAGCATCAGCCCTGATGCACTTGATGATAAGAGAAGAACCACAAACACTGTTAAGTTATTCTGCAACATTTCCCAGATTATGACAAAGCCTCCATAACTTGTGTGCATTGTAGAGGAAGAGATCAGGGAGGAGAGGCAACAACAGGAGACAGGAATATCAAAAGCACGTGTGTGTATAGACAAGAATTGGTCAAACCAGGCCTTCATCCATGAGTAGGCCACCGTGTATGGACACCAGACCAGAAAACAGCACGTGTTCATCCCAGAGGATCATGAAGCTTTCTCCAAGCTCTGGCTACACATCATTGAAATCAGCTACTTCTGGGAAGGAGGCGTATTGGTTACAGCAGTGCTCAGAGCTTGGGAGGAATGAAGATATTTCTCCAGATAAATCTGCAAGGCGAGGGAGGCTTTAACCTGGCTTTACCCTGGCCTGCACCTCAGCAGGACTGAGCACTGTGGCGAGGAAGAGGGCACAGCAGAGAGCTCCAAACCGAAGGGTGTAGAGGTGGGGCCAGTTTGTTTTACCCGTAGTGGTTCAAGAATCCTTTCCTGATGTTCTTGTTCAGCAGAAGAGCCTTCAGCCACTCATAGTCTCTAGCTCCCTCCAGGAAGTGAATGTATCTGACATGCTAAGAAAAGAAGTGAGTATTAATGAACAGCACAAGAGACACATCCTTGAAAAACAAAAAGCAAGCAGGCATCTAGGCTGAGTTTCTTGGACACACATCTTTGGTCTGCAGCTTTTAACTATCCCACAGAAGCTGAATGGAGACAACATCTGATGTGCAGCTACTTCTACATGCCAAAGGGCTGGGGTAGGACTGACACAGCTTGTCACTGCAAACACTCCGAGCCAAGCCAATGCAGGTTCCCTCACTAAGGGTAATGCTAAAGTGTTAGCTCAGCCCCTTTGCTCCTCATGCATGGCAAGATCAGAACTGAAGGCCACAGATTAACAGCATCCCGTTGAAGCTGTGTGTGCATACAGCATGGACCTGACTTACTTTTCCCCGTGGGATGTTGCTGAATCCTCTGTGTCCCAAGATCTGAAGAGAGGACACCAGGGAGAAAGCTGTGAATCCATAAAAGGAGGTTTTTGTTCCCACATCTTTTTCATAACCTTTGATTACAGCCCCGCTCACCCTGGCCATGGAAATCAAATGAAGGAGCAGAGTTAGCAGGTGACCATTGAAAACCCTCACATCCATGTTTATAACAGGGAAAGACAGCATTAGTCTGGAGGAAGGGAAGATTAGGCCCATTTGAGCTACACCTCTTGATCTGCAGGAGAGCTACTTCCCCCTGCTTTGGAGATGGCTCTTTATGGCTCATCTGTGAAACCAGGCTCTTCCTGGGTGTTTAGGAACTTTCCAAATCCTTTTAGGTTTTTCATCTCCTCCTGCCATCAGTCATTTTGACACTTGGGAGTCAGTGCAATACTAGAAGAGCTGAAGTTGTCCAACTGTAATTATCTGCTAGCCAGAATAAGCTAGCTGGGTATCTTCTAAGAAGGAAGCCTGCCTTACCGGAAGACGTAGTCATGGGAGTCAATCTCCTGGCCCATCCCAGAGTTATTCAATATTCCTCCATTCCCCACGACAGCACAGCTGATGCAGGTCGGCATGCTGCTGTTGCTGTTGGCCAGGAGCAGCTGCTGGTGGGGATTTGGAGGCAGTAGGGACATGACCTCCTTCACCACTGTGAAGCAAACATGGTGGAGAGTTAGCATCAAGAGCCTTTGGGATGGACACAGTGAAACCACCACAATTTCCACCAGGAGATCCACCTAGCCTGATGCCTTTGACATGGAAATGCTGCAAACTTTCAGTTACTTGGTATAAGGTTCCTGTCGGAAGTTTGATGGTCCCATCCTGACATGCCCTGAGGGACTCACGTGAATAATTCAGCTCCATGAAGCCATACGGAGGCGCAAAATGCTCCAGGCGGTCCCACTCACTGTCATTGAAGTACCTCTTGTCTGTGAAGAGCATGATGTTGGGTAGGAAAAGACCTTGCAGCCAGTCAGACTTGGCAGCTTTGGCCTTCACCGATTCAGAGCAGGTCTTGAAAAACAAAAAGAAAACAATAAGGGCTGATTAGCAGGAAGCTGACAAACCTGACTGTCAGTGCTTGTGTGCCTGGGTGTGAGAGTTGTTGTAAAGAAGCAAGACTTGTAGAATGCCAGATCTGTTATGAATTATTTGCTCTGCTGTGATGATGGCTCAATGCATAGCAAGAAAACCCTAGATAGCAACCCAGTGTGCTGGGACCATCTGAGTCGTGGAGCTCTGAATGGGTAAAGAATCTGCTTGCTCACTACGGGTGTCTACGTACAGGGTGGAAAAGGTGAACCGGCCACACCTGGGAAAGACTCTCAGAATCACAGAATGGTTAAGGGTTGGAAGGGACCTCTGGAGATCATCTAGTCCAACCCCTGCTAAAGCAGGTTCCCCTAGAACATGTTGCACAGGGTCGCGTCCAGGCGGGTTTTGAATATCTCCAGAAAAGGAGACTCCACAACCTTCCTGGGCAGCCTGTGCCAGTGCTCTGCCACCCTCAAAGTAAGAAGTTCCTCCTCATATTCCTCCTCTCCTCTTGTTGATAACAAACCACAAGAACAGTAAAAAAAGTTACTTTTTAACCATCATTTCTCCAATAGGGCACAAATACACATAGTTGAATTTTCGCCAATATTGACAGAAAACCTTAAAGATGTGAACAGTCCCCACCCTAGTGTCTCCAACGCAGGCAGGTCATGCTTATCAGTCCTCATCTGACCCTTTTTCTTTGACCTTATGTCCTGGTTTGGCTCAAACCAGGCCAAATAGCCTTAGAGAACCCAAGGTCACTGCTTACGAGTAAAGAGCCGAAGGGGGTTGTACCTGCAGGGAGGAGTGGACGGGGCAGGTGACCCAGGATTGACCAGCAAGGTATTCCATCCCATACATGTCATTCTCACTTTCCTGTTTATCACTAACCCACTGCCTCCTGGAGGTGGGGCCCAGGAGGGAGGGGCCCTCCTGTCTCCCACTGATTGGTACCAGCTTTGCCAAATCTCCAGTTAAAAGCCTGCAGGTGTGATGGCAGGGGAGCTTTTGCATTTTGCCCTCTGCCCGTGCTGGGTGGAGCTACTGCCTTTTCCCCTCTGCCTGTACTGGGGGGAGCAATTCTGCCTGAGGAGGATTTCCAAGCTCTTGATCTTGGTTTTGTACATATTTGTATATATTTGGTTATTTCTATTATTATTGTTATTATATTCTTTTTCATTATTATAGTTTATTAAAACTGTTTTAACTTTCCAACCCATAAGTCTCTCTCCCTTTTCCCTTTCCCTTTCCCTTAGGTGGGGGGGAGAGGGTTAACAGAGAGCATCTGCCACCTGGTTAATAGCTGGCCCAGCTTTAAACCGTGACAGATTTATTGGCGCCCAACGTGGGGCCAAGAGAAGCTCCAACAGGTTGCTCTGATAAGTTGAATCCTGGCTCTGGTGGGAGGAGACCCAGAGAGCTCAGCTGAGAGAATATCAGATTTCTTCCTTTGAGATTTACGAGGGGTTGGAAAGTTAAAACAGATAGTGAAGATGGTGATGTCATTTTTGAATGCTGTGTTATCTCATCTTTTTATGGAGTTTCTTTCACAATTGAGTATTGCAATGATGCCTTACCTGCCGTGGGCACTGTGTTATTGCTTGCTTCTTATGAATGTTTACATGCAGTTTAGCAGTGGGCGCTGGTCGAAATGTATTGTTTTGGTATGGGGTTTGATACTGATTTATGCTGTGATAAACTGGGCAGTTAATATTCCGATCTCTTATCTCTATGACACAATGATGGGCAGCTTTAATCGCGAATCAGTAGCAGCGACTTCATCTGCACGCTCCAGGCGTCCTTTAGCTGATTCTGTTAATGATTACACTTCCAGTTTTACTTTGGGAAATAGTACCTTCTCCTTTTCTGCCAAGCTGATTCCACTAGATTTTGCGAAATTAGGATGGTGCTGTCTAGGTGGCATGTTTTTATTTTTGGTTGTCCTGAATGTGTTTCTGATGTGGGATAAGATTAAATATCGGTGCAGGGACAGTTGTAAGTGTTATGCAGCCACCTCAGATCCTACAGTGTGTACTGCCGCTACAGCCTCAGATCCTACAGTGTGTACTGCCGCTACAGCCACTAAACCCACTGAAACCTCGGCAGCCTGTACCACAGCTGCTACACCCCCCAAGATGGCCACTGTAGCTACTCAGACTCTCAGCACTCCCAAGACAGCCACTGCATCTACTCAGACTCCAGCATCTATCGAATCTCTGCCAATTGCTCCTGTAACCAGGAAGAAATACCAAAAGAAATCAGCTCGTGAAGTGAAGGATGATGACTCAGAGCCTTCTAAGGCAGAGCCATCATATGACCCAGGTGAGGGCCCTTCTCAGGCAGAGTTAGGGCCTGACACAGATGGGGGTTTCCTCGATCGTCCTTTTAAAGCAGACCCATCACAGAAGAAAGGTCCTTCTAAAGCAGAACTATCACAAGAGGACTCGGACGTAGAGATAACCTACCACTCCTTATCCCTGAAGGACCTGAGAAATATAAGGAAAGACTTCAGCCGTTATGACAGTGAACCTATTATTACCTGGTTGCTCCGATGCTGGGATAATGGGGCAGACAGCATGCAATTGGATGGCAGAGAAGCCAGACAGTTGGGATCCCTGTCCAGAGATGGTGGTATTGATAAAGCGCTCGCAAGAAAGTCAAACACTGTCAGTCTCTGGAGGCGACTCTTGTCAGCCGTAAAGAGCAGGTATCCCTATAAAGATGATGTTATGAGCCACCTAAGCAAATGGACCACTATAGAAAAAGGTATTAACTACCTTAGAGAACTGGCTGTGCAAGAGATCATTTATAGACACCCACGGGACATTGTAGATCCTGTAGATCCTGATGAAGTGGAATGCAACCGATCCATGTTCCGGAAGGTTGTGAAGAATGCTCCACCGACATATACCCATACATTGTCAATATTAGTATGGGGAGAAGATGATATGGCACATTCTACTGTGGGCGAAATGGCTAACTGTATGCGACAGTATGAAGATAGTATTTCTTCCCCACTGCAGGCACGCATCTCGGCTGTGGAAAAACTGACTAAGGAGAACAAGGACTCATTTAAACAACTGTCAGACAAACTGTCCATGATCGAGAATAAACTTGACTCTCTACCTACACAGGCGCGCGTTGCAGCTGTTAGGAGAAAACGCTCTCCTACAGGACCAGCTCAAAGGAAACAGAACACATCACGAGGTATCCTGTGGTTTGCCCTGCGTGGTTACGGGGAGGATATGAGCAGATGGCATGGACAACCTACCAGTACCCTACAGGCACGAGTACGTGAGTTGCAAGCTAAAAGAAATACCAGAGAGAATTTTTCTAGGAGGATGGCTGCTCCAGTTACCAGTGAGCAGGACCCCAGTCAGGGGAGATGGGCCTCAAATCACTTTTTCCCAAGTGTGAATAGGAGAAATGAAGGTCCAGTCCCTGTGAGCAGCACGAATCCATTTCTTGATTAGGGGGGCCCTGCCTCCAGCCAGGTGGAGGAGAGGGACAACCGGATTTATTGGACTGTGTGGATTCGATGGCCTGGCACATTAAAACCACAAAGGTATCGAGCCCTGGTAGACACTGGTGCACAGTGCACCCTAATGCCATCGGATCATAAAGGGGCAGAATCTATCAGCATTTCAGGAGTAACAGGAGGATCTCAAGTGTTATCTGTATTGGAGGCCGAAGTGAGCCTAACTAAAAATGAATGGAAAAAGCACCCCATTGTGACTGGCCCAGATGCTCCGTGCATCCTTGGCATAGACTACCTCAAGAGAGGGTATTTTAAGGACCCAAAAGGGTACAGATGGGCCTTTGGTATAGCAGCTGTAGAGACTGAGGACATTAAACAGCTGTCTACCTTGCCTGGCCTCTCAGAAGATCCTTCTGTTGTGGGGTTGCTGAAGGTTGAAGAACAACAGGTGCCAATTGCTACTACCACGGTGCACCGACGACAATATCGCACCAATCGAGACTCCCTGATCCCCATTCATAAACTGATTAGACAATTAGAAAATCAAGGAGTGATTACCAAGACTCGCTCACCCTTTAATAGTCCTATATGGCCAGTGCGAAAGTCTGATGGAGAATGGAGATTAACTGTGGACTATCGTGGCCTAAATGAAGTTACGCCACCGCTGAGTGCTGCTGTGCCAGACATGCTAGAACTTCAATACGAACTGGAGTCAAAGGCAGCCAAGTGGTACGCCACCATAGACATTGCTAATGCCTTTTTCTCTATTCCTTTGGCACCAAAGTGCAGGCCACAGTTTGCTTTTACCTGGAGAGGTATCCAGTACACCTGGAATCGACTGCCCCAGGGGTGGAAACACAGTCCTACTATTTGCCATGGACTGATCCAGACTGCACTAGAAAAGGGTGGAGCTCCAGAACATTTGCAATACATTGATGACATCATTGTGTGGGGTGATACATCAGCAGAAGTTTTTGACAAAGGGGAGAAAATAATCCAAATTCTTCTGAAAGCTGGTTTTGCCATAAAAAGGGGCAAGGTCAAGGGACCTGCCCGGGAGATCCAGTTTTTAGGGATTAAATGGCAAGATGGGCGTCGCCAGATCCCGATAGAGGTGATCAACAAAATAACAGCAATGTCCGCACCAACTAACAAAAAGGAAACACAAGCCTTCTTAGGCGTTGTGGGTTTCTGGAGAATGCATATTCCAGATTACAGCCAGATTGTACGCCCTCTTTATCAAGTGACCAGAAAGAAGAATGATTTTCAGTGGGGCCCTGAACAACGACAGGCTTTTGAACAGATTAAACAAGAGATTGTGCATGCAGTAGCCCTTGGACCAGTCCGTACGGGACAAGATGTTAAAAATGTGCTCTACACCTCAGCTGGGGACAATGGTCCTACCTGGAGCCTTTGGCAGAAAGTGCCAGGGGAGACTCGAGGTCGACCCCTAGGATTTTGGAGTCGAGGATACAAGGGCTCCGAGGCCAATTACACTCCAACTGAAAAAGAGATACTGGCAGCATATGAAGGAGTTAGAGCTGCTTCAGAGGTAATTGGTACTGAAGCACAGCTTCTCCTGGCACCTCGACTACCAGTACTAGGCTGGATGTTCAAGGGTAAGGTTCCCACTACCCATCATGCAACTGATGCGACGTGGAGTAAATGGATTGCATTAATTACGCAGAGGGCTCGAATAGGAAACCCTAATCGCCCAGGAATCTTAGAAGTAATCATGGACTGGCCAGAAGGCAAAGACTTCGGAATGCCACCAGAAAAAGAGGTGACACGTGCTGAAGAAGCCCCACCATATAATGAACTACCAGAGGATGAGAAGCAGTATGTCCTGTTCACCGATGGATCCTGCCGTCTTGTAGGAAAGCATCGGAAGTGGAAAGCTGCTGTATGGAGTCCTATACGACGAGTCACAGAAGCCACAGAAGGACAAGGTGAATCAAGTCAATTTGCAGAAGTAAAAGCCATCCAGCTGGCTTTAGACATTGCTAAACGAGAAAAGTGGCCAAGGCTGTATCTTTATACTGACTCATGGATGGTGGCAAATGCCTTGTGGGGGTGGTTAAAGCAGTGGAAGCAAAGCAACTGGCAGCGCAAAGGGAAACCTATTTGGGCTGCTAAATTGTGGCAAGATATTGCTGCTCGGCTAGAGAAACTAGTCGTGAAGGCACGTCATGTAGATGCTCACGTACCTAAAAGTCGGGCAACTGAGGAACATCGAAACAACCAACAAGCGGATCAAGCTGCTAAAGTGTTCCAAATAGATTTGGACTGGGAACACAAAGGTGAACTATTTTTAGCTCGGTGGGCTCATGACACTTCAGGTCATCAAGGAAGAGATGCAACATACAGATGGGCTCGTGACCGAGGGGTGGACTTAACCATGGACTCTATTGCACAGGTTATCCATGATTGTGAAACATGCGCCGCAATTAAGCAAGCCAAACGGTTAAAACCTTTGTGGTATGGGGGGCGGTGGTTGAAATATAAATATGGGGAGGCCTGGCAAATTGACTACATCACACTCCCTCAAACCCGCCAGGGTAAACGCTATGTGCTTACCATGGTGGAGGCGACCACCGGATGGCTGGAAACATACGCTGTGCCCCATGCCACTGCCCGAAACACTATTCTGGGCCTCGAAAAGCAAATCTTGTGGCGACACGGCACGCCAGAGAGAATTGAGTCGGACAACGGGACTCATTTCAAAAACAGTCTCATAGACAACTGGGCCAAAGAGCATGGCATTGAATGGGTATATCACATCCCCTATCATGCACCAGCCTCTGGGAAAATTGAACGGTATAATGGGCTGTTAAAAACTACCCTGAAAGCAATGGGGGGTGGAACCTTTAAAAACTGGGATAAACATCTGGCACAAGCTACCTGGTTAGTTAACACCAGGGGATCTATCAATCGAGCTGGCCCTGCTCAGTCAGACCTTCTACATACAGTAGAAGGAGATAAAGTCCCGGTGGTGCATGAAAGGAATCTATTGGGAAAAACTGTCTGGATTCTTCCTGTAAAGGGCAAAGGTAAACCCTTTCGTGGGATTGCTTTTGCTCAGGGACCTGGATGTACTTGGTGGGTGATGTTGCAAGATGGTGAAGTCCGATGTGTCCCTGAAGGTGATCTGATTCTGGGTGAGATTACTTAATTTTGAACTGTATGTTGTTGCTGCATAAGTGTCTTTTAGGTTAAGACAGTGGTGATGCGACCGGAGCTAGCTTCATCAAGTGGCGTCCAGTAACCTCCTCGAGTTTGACATCTTTAACCTGCAACCTGTGGGCACGAACCATGACGAAAGAGAGACTGCTAGCCAGAGAGACTGCTGAGAGACTGCTAGCCAGATGGAAACCCACAATCTTGAACCAAATGAACATGATGGACTTTTCGCATAAAGATGAATCATAGACTAGTGATATGTATATATATATTTGAAAATGAAAAGGTACTGGTGATCTGAGTATGACATGAATGGTATGGAATAAGGGGTGGAATGTCCTGGTTTGGCTCAAACCAGGCCAAATAGCCTTAGAGAACCCAAGGTCACTGCTTACGAGTAAAGAGCCGAAGGGGGTTGTACCTGCAGGGAGGAGTGGACGGGGCAGGTGACCCAGGATTGACCAGCAAGGTATTCCATCCCATACATGTCATTCTCACTTTCCTGTTTATCACTAACCCACTGCCTCCTGGAGGTGGGGCCCAGGAGGGAGGGGCCCTCCTGTCTCCCACTGATTGGTACCAGCTTTGCCAAATCTCCAGTTAAAAGCCTGCAGGTGTGATGGCAGGGGAGCTTTTGCATTTTGCCCTCTGCCCGTGCTGGGTGGAGCTACTGCCTTTTCCCCTCTGCCTGTACTGGGGGGAGCAATTCTGCCTGAGGAGGATTTCCAAGCTCTTGATCTTGGTTTTGTACATATTTGTATATATTTGGTTATTTCTATTATTATTGTTATTATATTCTTTTTCATTATTATAGTTTATTAAAACTGTTTTAACTTTCCAACCCATAAGTCTCTCTCCCTTTTCCCTTTCCCTTTCCCTTAGGTGGGGGGGAGAGGGTTAACAGAGAGCATCTGCCACCTGGTTAATAGCTGGCCCAGCTTTAAACCGTGACACCTTATTTTGACTGTAATACAAGCAACTAACAAAGTCTCTGTTCCTGTGCACTGAGACCCTCCTCACCATCACGGCCAGCGTCATTCTTCACCACCCAGCACAGCACAAGCGTCACTGCTGCCCCACTGCTGCCAAAGCTTTTGACTTGCTTTGGTAGGTATGTGCTTGGGTGAACAGGCACATGGAGGCATTCCTGTTGCTGTTCCCTCACCATGACCCTGCTTCCTCAGCTGAGCTGCATAAAAAAAAGATCAAGGCAAGTCCGGGATTGTAAACCTGAGCCTTCACAGGAATGCAGATGTTCAGTTTCCCAAGAGATCGGGTGAGAAACAGGACACCTGTATGAAAACTGCCATTTAGTGCCAGACACCTAATGCCTGCCCGTAGGCATCACAAGACTAGGTGTGACCCAACTCACCTTAGGGTGCCACATCACAGGGAACATATACACTGCATTGTGTGCCTAAGTCCCCTATGCAATATATCAAGGCAACTAAGAGGGGGACCACCTTGTAGCACACCTAGAAGGAGAGATATTTTCCCCAGCTTCTGATGCACCTGAGCTCCAGAAAGGGTTGCTTGGGCTGACTTTCAAAGGAACTCATGCAAATGCATGCAACTGCTGTAAGTTCCCATGCTGGAGCATGGTGGAGGACTGGCCAGGCTAATTGAGTTGCACATATAGGTCTCCCTCTCTGGGTTCCAGCAGCATCTGCATATACCAGTGAGTTGACCCACCAGCTTAGAGATCAACCTCGACTGCAAAGGGCACACATGCCGAGGGGACAGCAGACAAGGAGGTCAACAGGGAGGCACCATTCTTGCTGCACACACACAGCCATCATACTTACCGATGGTGGAGCTGAGCTGTCCAGGAGGTACTTGTCCTCAAAATCCCACCGCGGCTCAGACTTGAAGTCAGCAGCCCTCAGTTTCTTCTTTTCCGTCACTGCTGCAGTCTGAGGAACAGGTCTTACAGTTTTCACTGATGCAAGAGGCTCTTTTGGCTTTGTTTGGTCTTTGGATATGTTGTTTTCATTAACTCCTTTCACCCCAGAGGTTGGTTTCATTGTTGCCTTCTTCTTGGCTCCCTCCACCCTGGGAAGTGATTTCACTGTTGGCTTTTCCATGGCTTCTTCCACGACTGGGGCTGGTCTCACTGCTGTTTTCTCCTTGTTTCCTTGAGCCCTAGGAGCTGTTTGCACTGTTGTCTTCTTGATTCCCTCCAGCCTGGGGGGTGGTTTCACAGTCATGTCCTCCTTGGCTTCCTCCACCCTGGCAACTGGTTTCGTCGTTTTCTTCTGTTCCTCCTTTCCTTTCCATCTTGGTGTCCTCTCAACTGTCTCTTGTTGGAGCCTTGTGATGTCTCTCCCCAAAGTCACCTTTAAAAAGCTGCTTGAATTCTCATTATCATAATAGCTTAAAACCTGTTGCTCTTGGGTGTTCACTTGTAGCACATCCGGGGCACGCTGGAAAATGCTCAATTGCCTGAATCCAATCAAAGGAAAAGCAGACACATCACACGCACTTGCCACTTAACACTGAACACCTTCCAGCCCATTTCTAGCACTCTTGACTCTGAGCCCCTCTCTGTGCTTCAGAGCAACCACCACATATGGCCACCACACTTGGAGGACTTGCCTTAGCAACTGTCACTGAATTTCTGCAGGATGTTGTATGAATTCAATTTAATTTTCAGTTTCGCCACCAAACTGTTATTCAACTTCCTACACCATTCTGGCCTGAATACTGTTTATCTCCCCACTGAGCAAATCCCAGAGGCCACACACTCCTCTTCAGCACTTGGCTCATGACACATCCACCCTGGCAGTAACTGCGAACCAGCACAGAACAGCTTTGCCCTGCACTGGGCAAGACCCCTGGCAATGCCCCCTGAGCACTGCAGGACTGTTTAGGAGACCCTGAGTTCAGGACATGGCACACACCATGAAGGCAGCCATCTGACTCTCTTCTTTGCCAGCAGAGCCAAGTGCTTCAGGGACAGAGCATGAAGATCTTCAAGAATTCAGTAAGGGAAGTCTAATAAGAAGTGAAACTCACTTCTTTACTATACATCACTTAAGCATTTGGGGCCACACAGCCCTTTTTCCTCTCCTCCTCCCCCGCAGCCAGCTAATGTAATGGCATCACACAGCACTCGCCAGGTACACACGTCTTAAGACAAGCACTTTGAAGCTATCAGAATACACTCTAAAGCTTAAAAATGTAAAATCTCTGCATTTTCAGCAATCGTCTCTAATATTGCAGCTGCCCTGTTGCCTGATTCAGAGGAACGGGCAGGTGCAAGGACATCATAGGAGGACACAGCTGCCAACAGCAGAAGAGCCACCTGCAACAAGACTGGGCTGAAACCCAGCAAAAAAATCAAGGCAGAAGTGGTGGGGTTTTGTCCCAGCCGTTCATTCTTATCTGCATATGGCTGGAGGGTGGAACAGGAAAAAGGAAGGTGAAAAATTTCTGCAGCTGAGCTTTCATGTACAGCAAAGCTTTTCAGGATAAACCAGCATAGTTGTGGCAGTCTGATTGCACACTCACGTTCACCCTTTGCATGACGCGTTTGTTTCGGAGAGCTGTGGATTGCTTCCGAGGTGATAAATGGGGAAAAAAAGCACCTCTGCAGATAGCAGCCTGTAGATAACAGTTCAATTGCTGCTGAAGCTTCAGAGTGGTATGGCATTCAGTAAAGTCATTAGGAAATTATCAACTAAGGAGGCTTTTAAAAATCATTTTGTATCAGATAAATACTTGAACCTTTCCAATGCTATTTCTAAGAAAAAGAGGTTGTGGTAAATGGCCTATCAGCTCTTCCTCCACCTCCCCCCATAATCATTAGCCAGTTTTAACCAAGTGTGCAGCAGTTGTTTTCTATCACAGTGCTTCATGTATAAACTTGTGTTACTGTTTACAACCTACTAAGAGGAAAGATTTTATATATACTCTAAGTAAAGAGAAAACTGGTAAGGTAGCTCAGGCAGCTTCAGGTAGCTTAAATCCCTGGACGATTTTGTGTTGTATTTTTAAGATGATGTTTAAAATTCTGAAATTAAAGGGCAGAGAACGAATGAAACAGGACAGTATGACAAACCACCCCCCACCCCAGACTTCCCGTATTTGCTGTCTCGCAGGGCACAGATTCCACTCCAGCTAGATTACACTTTAATTTCAAATACTGTGCCAAACACACAGAGACCAAAATGTAAAACCAAGGGCCCTTCACATCCAAAACCTTGCTCCCTGCAGCCAGACTCACGTGGCCAGGCACTCGTGTGCCTACACAGGACCCTGCTCTCCTGACCAGCATTTTAAATCCAGACTACTGGTCAAAGCAGCTCATCAAGTGTCAGGCTCTAGAGTCCAGCTGGCAAACAACTGCAGCAGCTCAACAACATTTACTGTCATTTTCCTCTCCATTTACAAAGCCCTAGGACAAATAGAGGATAAAGCCATAAAAATGCTGCTTTGTGCATTTTACATTGCAAATAAAGGTACAGAAATAGAACTGACACACAGATAACCACATGCAGCTCATGCCTAGTTGTGTTTTATTTAAGTTGCAAAAATATGGACATTTCCAGTATCTGAAACTACAGCAGAACGAAATGGTTTCAAGCAGCTGGGCATGGAGAGCCAGTTCTTGTCCCAGCTCTGCCACTGATGGGCTCTGTGAACAAGGACAACTCACTTCACTTCTCTACACCTCCCCCTTCCCTCCTTCTCCCTGCCTCCCTTGTGCACATTCCAACCTCTCCAAATTGATAGCTGTCCTCAAGGTGAGGTCCCAAGTCACTGGAGCTGAGCTAAACTCATGCCACCTCCAGAAGAGGTGGCAAAAGAGAGAAGGTGTTTCCAGCCTCACCCCTCCTGCCTGTCCCCACAGCATCAGCCCTGAGAGGTCCAGCTGAAAACTAACCCCATCAAGACAAGCTCCTTGGGAGAACTGGTGGGGAGGCTGGGGAGCCTCCCATACACAGCACAGGGCACCAACATGTAAGTGAGCCGTGCTTGCAGTAGGAAAGGCTCCGATACCTGCTGTGCCCATGCAAGGAACAGTGTTTCCTGCCAACAATGCTGGAGACATTTTACTGCAATCTACACTGCAATTCCATTCCCTCCACACCCATTCTTGTAGGCATTTATATAAAAAATAATATATATATTGATCATGTCTGCATGACATTGGCCTCCCAGTATGCAGCATACTTGTATTAGGAATTAGATGTTGAACTCACTATAAATTTGAAGGTATCCCACCAAATTCGATGACCAGCAATGCAATCTGGACTAGGGCTGAATGAGATCCTTCTGTGAGCCACCAGGAAAAGCAAATACTATGTAGTGTTGAAGTACGAAAACAGGTAGCATTAGTAAAGCAAAAGCTGCTTTCTTAAACTGCTACACAAGGAAACATCGGAAACTAGAGATCCAGCAGAAGCAAGTTTTTGACTGTGGATCTTCCAACACCATGCTCTGATTATACACAACGTGGTCTGCTGAAGCAAAGTGGTCATCTAATGCAGATCAGAAGTGCAAGTTGCAGGGTAAAAAGAGAGAGAGAAAGAAAGTGTGCACAAGCATTCTATCCAGACAGTGCATATCACAAGGAAGCAGGTCTCTTACCTGAAAAACCTTGTCTTCAACAAGCCAAACAAGGAGCTGAAATTAGCAATGAAGATGCAAAAGTGTGCTAAAACAATGAGCCAAATGAGGGCTCTGGGAATTTTAGGAAGCCTCCTCCTGAAGAACCACATGGTGAGATGCCTGAGAGCAACAGAGGCTCTGCTGCTGCTGCCCAGAGATGCTTGCTAGGCAGTGCTTTCCAAAGGTGTGTTGAATGAGTGGGCTGGTCTTCTCTCTGGATTTCCCTCCAAGAACGTGCACACCCTTTCTCCTAGCATTCACAGACACTCCACACATGGATCCAATTTCTCAGACAAGACGGCAGCTTTGCACTGTTCCCATCTATCACCCTAAGCTTATTGCAACACAGAGTGGGGAAAGAAACACCTTTTACTGCAAACAATGGAAGTTTCCTCTATTTTCCTTAATGAGGTTAGTCTGGTGTGAGAAGGAAACCCTTTACCTCTAATCTGGTGGAAGCGTCACTGGGAACATTTGTGTGAATTATGGAAGAAGCCACAGTTACAGTCAAAGAAATTAGCTTTCAGCCACCACCTGCCCAAGGGCTCACGCAAGATTCTGGGCACAACCATAAACAGATCTTTATTTTCTTATTCATGCAGTACTTGCTTGTAGCTCCAATCCAGAAGCAAGCCCTGCCCACAAAAGTTGACTGCTAGATACACAGCCATTCTGTCTTGTGATGGCTCTGAAACAAGTCACAGCAAAGGTCCTTGCAAATCCACCATAGAACAGAGGAGTTTGTGTCTGAAGGCAGATTAGTGCTTGGGTAAAGCATTAGAGGCCAGGCCTTAGAGTCACAGTCCCCTCCCTCTCTAATAAAGCTGACCTGCCACCTGACTTCAATCCAGCATTTCGCTTGTCTGAAAGGTGCCAACTCCATCACAACCTAACCCTGCTATTGCTGACAAACTTGTTACACAGGCCTGCCTGCAGCTCAGGTTCCCAAGCTGGCTCAAGAGTCTGCCACTTCAGCTCTGAGCTGCAATACACGTTCTTCAGCTGCTCTTTGCGAGCTCTCAATCAAGCTTCCTCCAGCACCAACTCTAGGACTGGTCTTTTACTTTTGGCTTTTGAACTCTTGCCCCATCACTTCACAGGGATCACTGAGTGGCCAGGAAATGATAGCTATGTCAGTTCCCCACTAAAACAGGACATGGATGGATTAGAGTCCACGACTAGTTGTAGAATTTAAAAGAACTAGATCAACTTGGAGACCCCCACAGTGCAGCACCTTGAAATTCAGCTGGTTTCAAGGGAGTGTCTAATATACCTGAATTTTTATTCCACATAACACCAAAACATATTTTGAGTTTCTCGTATCTGTGAATCATGCTGTCATGGACAGACAGACAACAGCCTTCTACACTACTGCCCTTAGTGGGACTCTGTCATTCGGGTACTGTACAGTACAACCAGGCTTTGCTCATCAACAGTGTCAGTTAAAACAAAGCCTCACTAATGCCATGTGCACATGAAACGCTTCACAGGTAACAAATCCCTGCCGCAGCCCTCAGGGTTTGCACTACACTTGATTTGAGCCATAAGCATATTCAGACCTGGGGTATGTTACTTCTCATTGATAGGTAGCACCTAACAATCTCTCTCCCCCTCCCAAGTTCCACAATACGTATCTCATCCTCTCCTCTTCATGAAAATCCGCAGTCTGCCTGGAGATCGATCTTTGGCAGTCCAGAATACGTCTCCCCACTAGCAGAGGGAAAGGTTAGCAGAGATGAACACAACAGCCAGAGAAACACTTACCCATACCAGAGATGATTAGTTTTATATGCTACAGCAAAAGGCTATTTTAACTCATGGGGAGCTGTTAAATATTAACCCTGACAGTCCAAGGGGAGATGACCATGCTTCTTCTTACGACATATGCTGCTTTTGCACAGCTCTTATCAAAAATTAAGCTCAGATACACAAAAGCTTTTGTTGACAATATCACAAATCTCAGAACTGTTACTGAATACACAGAGAACTGAAGATGTTTGCTCTAAGTTACAGGAAAGCCAGTCAACAGGTTTCACACATACCTTGTACCCCTCTACGCATCACAGCAAAAAGCTGCAAGGATTCCCTGTACGAGGCTCAGCAGTAGTTGCATTTCTTTATTGTCCATACTTCCTGACAAGTTACTCTCTCTGGATTTAAGTGCACAACATCCGTTATCAGAGGACCTAGGAGAGAAAAACGAAACAATAACACAGGTTTGAAAAGCCCTTGAAGAAACACGAGGGCGGTTGTTAGTCCAGGGTACAACCCTGCCCCTATCTACAGCAAAACATTTCACTATTGCTCAAACTGAGCCTAGGATCAAAGGTGAACAACTACAAGCACCGAGAAAGGGATCAGCCGAGGTATTGCCATATTCCTGGGCAGCCCTCATTATCTCCAGGCAATTCTAGAGAGGTGGGCTACAGGTCTGGGTGTGCAGCAGGTAAGTAGCAGCTCTGTGCTCACGAGATCTCCAATGGGACATTCTTACAGGGACAAGTTTTGAAGCACTGATACGCAGCATGCGTTGCAATGGCCTCATTTTAGCCTTCCTCTGTCAGGTCCTATGCACCTTCAGGCATACTGCTTGGAAGAAGCTGCTTGTGTGCGACTACAAGGCTTTTTTTGTTAATAGGGTCTCAAAGGGAAATTCTGGAGGCATCAAACGTTTTCCTTCAACCTCCTCCATGTAACATGACTGCAAAACCAAGAGCCACAAGGGATAGCAAGATTCCTACAACCAGAAAGACAGCTTTCTTTGCTTTTAAGGAACTGTGCTGGCAATTGTGGAGAGCATGTCTGTAGCACTCTATGCTCAGGAAAGACTGTGCTTGAGGGAATATCCAAATCTCTGGCAAGCACGTTAGCCAAAAGCAGGCTTGCTATGCAAAACACACAGCTTTTCACCTTCTTGGTGTAAGAAAAGAAAACCTAATAAAACCTATCAGAGTACTGCCTTTCACTTCCTTGGAGTATTGTTTCATCATCCTCCACCCCCACTGCTGAAATCAGTCTGTCAGAGCTCAGGCAGCCAGGCTGGTTAGCTCAAATATGAAGTCAGACTGGGAAATGGGGAAGTATTGTAACTCCTCAGGAACGGCCTGGTGAAAACCGAGGCCAAGAGCAGAGCTGCTCCCTTGTAAAGCTCTGTAAGACTCCTGGGATACACAGGGCTCCCAGCCCACAGGCAAGGAGATAATAAGCAAAGACTGCACCTAACACAGGGGTTGGCAACCTCTCAAGGGCCACAGGCCAGACGCCAGCCTCCTTTTCCCAACAAGAGGTTTTGCATGTTTCTCTGGCAGTCCTACCAGCAATCCCAGGAGATGCTGCTTCTCTCATGGTGCAGACACTGCTGCTCCATGATCAGCATGTCCAGCTACCAACATCAACGCCCACACCAGAAGTTCTATTCTTTAGCACTGTGAAAACAAGACTTTTTTTTTTTTTTAAGCAAACTCTACCTGGGACTATCAAGTGAAGATGGTTATCTGTTAGCCCTTTTCCATCTCTCAACAGTCCATTTAATTCCACATCCATTTAACTACATCCTTAGCTACATCCTGGACAAACAAAAGGCACATTTGCCTTTCTGGTTTTTTTCATAAATAAACTTTATCTCCATTAGATCTTAAGCTGTGTGTGTTGTGGGTGTCGGCTAGAGTCTGAACTATGCCAACAATTTATCTGTGTGCATGTTCTCCAGAGGTCTGTGTATCAAGTCTTGCTTACTTGCCTGCGCCCTATGTGCTTTCCACTTTCCCATGGCTCTGGGCTAGAGAACAGGGCATCACAAGATGTGCTTTAAGGACAGAGCTGTTCTACCAATTGATCAAGCTTCACTGTAGGACAAACTTGTCTTTCAGTGATGTCCACAACATACCAAAACCAGCACTTCACTGGAACCCTGTGGAATAAGGATCTGCTAATGAAGCTGGGGATGTTTGGACCTGTTCACAGTATTACTTGATGATATAAGAACTGAGTGAGTTATAACTGGGAGAGAAAAAGAATGACATTGCCTGCAGCATGCAACTGCTCACTGGTCATGCCTGTGGGTTAGCAAAGGCTAAGCTAGCAGAGGCTTGGCTTGGCAATGTTGGGTTCTTGTTTTCCCCTCCCAGTTCAGTAGTCATCTTCAGAAGCACACGCTTTCAGGCTGGGAATTCAGAGGGGAAATAAATTACAAGAGCAAACTCTGCACAGCTATTTTTCTTGCTTTCACCAAACAAAACTGATAGCCCAACAACTCCCAAGCTTGCCTTAATTCCACACTCACTGGCCATTTTCCAGCAAGACCCTTCTCTTCTGTGCCAAACCTTCTCTCAAAAAACACTGAACAAACACCCAAAGACAACAACATTTATCAGAGCAAAGCCCCCAGCTCTTCTACTGCTGCACTTGCAAGAATACCCACAGTTCTGTCACAGAGCAAAGCCTCAGAGAACTGTGCCAGGAAGCGAGGAACAGCTTAGTGAGCCAACTGGTCTGTGTTCTCCATGGGCTGAAATGCCCCAGGAGAGAAAGAGACAGTGGTTTTCATGGTGGAATGCTAGCAAGCGCCTCCTCAGTGTCCACACAGCAGAGCTCCAGAGAATGGAAAACTTTTTTTTTTTAATTAGTGCTGTTTTGTCTGCTTGGTATCCAGCCCCACCCAGCTAATGCCCCAGTAAAGAAACTGCCTTGAATCTGTGTTGTAACAGTAGATGATATGGGTCCAAGCTGGAATATTTTCCCCTCTCCTACACGGTAATGGGAACGTACACAGGCTCCTCCAGCCAGTTCTCACACACCTGGGAAAGTCCTTGACTGGAGCAATCACTGGGAGAGGGGGTATAAATGCTCCGAATTTGGCCATATTACAGCCTCTGGTCACTGGAACTTGTTTTAGTTCTTTCTGTAAGCACAATGACTACTCAGCTATCAAGCATGTTCCCTGTGACCAACTCTTCCATCACACTGCTTTTCTGCTTCTTGAGCTCTTCACCCCATTCCACTCAAGCTGCAACACTGAAATGGCTCTGGTCACAGCATTCCTTTCTCAGATACAGAAAGCTGAGAAGACTGATGAGCCACTTCATTTGAGAGAATTAAAAAAGACACAAGAAAAATACACTCCCAGCAACAATGGCTGGAAACATCAGCTGGAGTTACGCAGGCTGAAAAGAACCAGGGCTGCTTTATCCAAATGTCTCCCTCAACAGCCTTTTGTCTGTGCCATCCCAGCAGGAAGCCCTGCATATCACTCGAGAGCTGACAGACAGAGAGACAAAACTGACACCACTTCAGCGCTGATTTGGGTTGTGGGTTTTTTTTCCCCTTTAAAATCTATTTGATGGAAAGGAAGAAAATATTCTGTTCCTTGACTAGGAATCTCTCAGAGAGCTGTTGCCCCACAGAGCAGGGCAGAACTGCAGACAGGTGAGGAGGTAATTTATTAAACTCATGGCTAGCTGGCCCCCCATCAGAAAAGCAGCCTCTCCAGCTCCTGTCCCTGACAGCTGCCAGGAGCAGGAGTGTTCCAGGACTCTCCACTGCTCCAGAGAGAAACACAAGAATCACAAAGCCCAAATCCCTCACCATACT
Organism: Nyctibius grandis; assembly: GCF_013368605.1. NCBI lineage: Eukaryota > Metazoa > Chordata > Aves > Nyctibiiformes > Nyctibiidae > Nyctibius > Nyctibius grandis. The sequence goes on along the minus strand of NC_090672.1, from coordinate 5,492,582 downwards.
CCTGGCAAAAAATGCAGGCATATTATCTCAGCACTTCTTGTCTGGCTGCAAAAATCAAGCCATGCACAGATATGAATTACACAATTGCTTCTCTGCAGGGGTCTGCTAATTTTAGAGCCAGAAGTGAAATATTTCTTGCTAAAGGTCTTTCCCATACTCTTCCCACTGACTTAACATCAGAAACCATCCCTCTTGACATCTGGCAGGACAAATGTGCCATTTGGCATCCTTTGAGGTGAAAAGTGCTACAGGAATGCAAGATGTAAGCCTGCTGCTTGAGTGGTATAAATCATCGTGTCCCTGACTTACACTTGGAAAAAAGGGGCCTCACAGTGCCTTCCTCTCTGCTCCTGACTGACAGATGCACCAGAGAAGTGCGGTCACATTTTCAGCTGCAACAGTAGCACAGCCACAGGGTCCTGTGAGAAGAAAGATGGATTTACTGCTGGAAATCACGTTTCTCTTCCCTTTTCTCTCTTTTGTCTAGTCTTCTATTTAACAGTTCGTCTCCTGCTTTATTTAGATACCAAGAGGGTGCTGTGCTATTTATCTCCATCCTCCTCCTATTAACTTGACAGAGACTTTTGCCAGCCATGGAGAAAAGGTAATTCTTTGCCACCCCAGCTGCACACCACCTATGAACCTCATACTGGGAAAACCCCAGGCTAAGTAATTGCTGGGCAGGAGAGCAGCACACTGTGCTATTGTAGTGGAAATGTTAAATCCCTGTGCTCAGGAAGGGCATGCCACTCTCTCCCAGGTTCCCTGGGAGCTGCTGCTTAGCATCTGTTCAATTGGGGTTTGTCTCACAGGCCTTCGATCTCAGGGAAGGCCACTCCTGTTGCACAGTCTCAGCTGGGGCCGAGAGGATCAGCCAGTGTGTTTCTAATGATGCTGCGCAATGACATTATTCATCTCCTCCCGTGAGCTACACTTTCTAAAGGTGCGTGTCACTCTAGTGAAAAGTGTGGCATGGAGTAGTCAGGCAGGACATACACTGAGTGTGTTTGTTCCTAGCTCTGCAGCTTGCACCTCAAGCCTTGTGTCCCCTTTTTTAGTTATCAAATGAGAATGCTCAGGACTACAACAGGAAGAGTCTAAGCTGTGCTGTTAACAGGATGATGTCAAATTCAGGCAGTGTCCGGCCCTTGTGCTATCTCTGCTAGCCTGCCCTTACAGCTCTCTCCTCTGTAGTGGACATTTTGCACCCACTGAGATACCACCCATTCATCTAGAATGAGTTCCACTGCAGAGCCACAGCAACAAAGGCTGGAAGGGACATCCTGAAAGGTCATCTCATGCAGCTCCAAGCTTCGGTGATATCTAAACCAACCCTGTGACTCCAACCAGATGTCGGTTGGGGCTTGTCTATCTTTCAGCGCTTGAGGTTACCCTCCCTCTCCCTAAGCAATCTACACCGCTGCGTCATACTCCACTGACTGTCATCTAAGGCACCCCCTGTGCTCCACCCCACCTTTCGGTTTGGTCAATGTTTGAGTTCATATTTACCCCTTGATATAGTAACTGTAAGTAAACACAAGTCCAGTGAACTAAAATAATTAATATCTTAAGAGTAAATGCACAAAACAATCAGGAGCAAGAGGACACTGAAAGCTCCTTAGAAAAATAAGGACTGTGAAAAATGACTCTTCTGGTTGTTTAACTACATGTGCTATTCTGTGAAACCATATGGCAAAGTGCTCTGAGAATCCAAGAGCAAATAACAAGCTCTTGGGCTTATAAACTTTATGTCCTTTACCCTAAAGCACTCGCAAATTACCTTACTGTGTTTCCTTCAGTTGATACCAAAAGGCAGCCATTGCTGAGAGGAATATGACGAGCCATGCTACAGCACCACACACTTTTCCAGACAGAAGGTCTCTGAAATAAACAGAAAGGAGACAGAGCACTAAAAGATAGTTAATCACATGAGAATTTAACCAGGATGGTGCCAACAGTCCTGCTTTTGCCCAGAGCTACATGGATATCTTTTTGTTTTCAGCTTTATTTAGGCACTGGTGGCTCCACCACAACGTCCTCAGAACCCTGATGGCTGGAGCCACAATGATCCAGCAGCTCACAAGTCTAAGGTTGGCTATTTGATTTGCCACAGCCAAAGTATTTCACTGTTGTTCAGGAGGTCGGTCTACTAAAAACATTTGTACATGTCAAGTGCCTCACCAATGCATTAAAATAACTACACTCGTTCATGGATGGAAGTTCAGGTCCTCCCTAAAATACAATTTGATTTGAGAATTAGCTTTGTCTCACTCATAACTCACATCTACAAAACACACAGTGTCTCTTTCAAAATAAATAGGTGGTATTTTACTTGTGGAATTTCACATGGTTTGCTGTCTAATCCACACAGGAAAAAAAAAGAATTCCTGTCTTGTCATGTGGTTAGTCTTTGGGTTCTCTGTTACGCTGTAAAACAATTTATTGCCTAGGGATTGCAGTTGAATTGCAAGACTTCTTCTGGAAGGCCAGTCCCTTCAGCTGTTTACTGTTCCCTGCAGAACGCTGTATTCAGCCAGCCTCCCACCTCTCTTAATGTCAGCATTTGACAAGGTCCGGCCTTACAACTTCAAGTAAACCAGAAGATTGCAGTTCCATAAATAAATAGTTCATGCTTCACTAAAAAGGCCACTCACTGTACATACCCCAGGCGTAAGTTTATCTGCTACAAAATTTGAAGTGCACCATTAGTCTGGAAAGTCAACAAAAATGGTATCTGAAGGCTGCCTGATCTTGTGCCGGGGACTCTGGGTTAGATATGCTCAGTCACAGTTACCTCTTCTACCTGCCTGCTCTGCTAACTGCACCCAAAGTGACAAAATCAAGACAGGCTTGGTAGTCACCAACATTACCAGGGTATTCTGGCACACCAAACTGCGTCACACTCATGCCTGCAAACCCTTGGTCACCAATTCTGCTAACCTAGTTTGACTCAGAGCAGAGTCCAAGTGACCAAATTTTGGTTCAACACTGCAACTGGCAAGTGAAATTGATGCGTGGAGAAGAGACGAGCAGAACTGGCAAACAACAGACCATCCTCACACCAGCCCTTCCTACGTGCACCAAAACACGACTAAATAACATACCTGTCCATACCATCAGCTAAGTGACCCAAGGAGCACATTCTCAGTACCCCACCCACCTCCTTCTGCAAAACTAGCTGTACTCATTGCAATCTGGTGATATTTTGTGCTTACAAAGAAGGAAAAAGAATCGAGAACACGAGACAGGCAGCTAATGCAGTGTTCTGCTCTCCAGCAGATTTGTTTAGAGAGAGAAAGAAGGTTTGTACGAGGGGTTTCGGATCACCGCTTTGCTATCCCACCACGTCCTGATGACCTCCTAGGTTGAGGGGACAGAACCCCGTCATTACCATCACCACTTGTCCTCTCACCTTAGGACAAGGTCTTGGGCTCCCAGATCCTAACCCCAAGTGTCTGCATGTGTGTGCCCCCCCAAACATTGAAACAGCCACTTTTTCTCAGCTGGGGGTGGTCAGGGGGTTGCTGAGTGCAGAGGGCAGGATAAAACCCATCATATTTTGATACAATTAGCAAGAGGTTGTCTGCCTCATCACTTGTTGCAGAAAGGTGAACAGCGACATCAACACCATCGTCACGGGCTTGCCAGTATAAATATTACCGAACGGTCACGCATGATGCAGATCATTCCTGGGTACAGAATATCCACGTACAAACACAGATAACCCACCCTTTACTGAGAAACCATTTGCAACAAAAAGGCTGTAGGAATTGGCAAAAAGGATGGTGGGAGACAGAGAGAGCAGGTGATGCTCCCACAGCTCCATGGGATCCCACCCAGACAGGCAGTGTCACTTGGTTGCAAAGACAGACCTTTGTCACGAAGGAGCCTGGGAACAGAGGGGCCTTCCAAGAGAGCACTTCTGCTGGAAACCAGTATAAAGGTACTGGATGCAGGTCCATCATCTTCTCTGGCTGTGCACCCAAAGTTTTGCAGTAATAAAGATGCTACTCCCCACCAGTACCAGCAGTGGAGCAGCTCCACTAGCAGCCTAGCATACATTAAGGGGCTTCTCGTAAGCCTGCAGCATGTCTGCTGAGATGACTGCTGAGCTGCAGGTGGAAGAGCAAAGTGCAAGAGGAGAGAGACCATCCCAAACTTTGTCTGTATATGTTCTCAGTCCTCAGAACAGGAAACCACTTGCTAACACCACAGTTATCAGGATCTTCACAGCTGCCACTGCACTGTGCCCCACGTAGAACATTTCGGTGCTGAAAGCTTCCCAGGAGGCATCTCCTCAGGGTCAACACACAGGTCCAAGAGCCACTGGTGCAGGGTTTTCTTTGTATCACACAGGAATTCCTCTCTGCTGCAATAAGTTACATTCTCAGGTACAGTAACATCAGATTTTCTCCCCTAGTTTTGCTTCTGATGTGGATGTTCAGCTGTGAGAACAGACACATGGGAGAAGGGAAAGCTTGGGACCCCTGCAGATCTCAGGGGCAGCACAAAGGACTGCTGGATCTTCCAGTTGCCTGAATGGTGTGTTAAATCAAACAAACAGCCAAACAGAAAATTTCCCACCTCAATGGTGCTGTCAGGAGTTAAAAAACCAAAACAAACCAAAAAGTAAAGGTGGTGCGTAGGACAGCGTGCAATTTTCTTGGGACATTTTAGGGAACCATCTCATCAACCCACTGGCAGTACTGCCAATTTAACAGCGCAGTTGGAGGGTTGTTGAAACTGTCACAGTCTACACACAAAACGAGAGTAAAGGACTGAGGCCCAATGCTCTTGGGTGTTCATGGGCAGCTTGAAAACAGCTGCAAGACAAAATCCTCCCCTAAGTTTTCAGAATGCCTCTGCTCCTATCTCAAGGTCGCTGGGTTCACACACAGTGGTACTCCCCTTCTTCACTGAGGTCACACAGCTCCATGCTGCCCCAAGGACAGCGGATGAGACACAGGAATCCTTTACTGCGGGACAAAGAAACACTGCCCACGCAGGAGAGAGAATTGGCAATACCCAACCTACGATTTTCATGCAGTGCCTGCCTGAAATAGAAGTCTTCTTGCTCGTGCCAGAAGTCAAACTTCACCCCTATGAAGCTGATTTAAGTGTGTGGGTGTGAAAATTTCAGCATAGGCTGTACAGAGAAAAGCTGGGCTTTCTATTTTCTCCATCCAGTTTCCACTGGTCTTTCTATTGCTAATATACAGGTAACACCCTGTGTAACTCATCCAATAGCTTCACATTACAGCAGAAAAACAAACAAAACAAAGACCATGGAAGAGGAACAGACAACAACTACCTAGGCCGACCAAAACTGAAGTGCATAAACACACACAGAGGAGATCTTTTAACAAAAAGCCAAAGCAAACAGAGATCAACAGGTGTGGGTCCCTCTCCCAACCGTTCTGACCACACACAGACCACATCTTAGAAGTATCCAGAAACTGTGACTCCTCCGTTTTGCAGAAGACATAGCTCTGACTTTTAGGACAAACATCAGATGCCAGACAAGCCGAGGCAGTCAGTCATTCCACTTCCCTGCAAATGTGTTTCCCCAGGCAGTCCTGGTTTAGCCACCCAGTCACATTTTCAGTAAGTCCCTCTTCCCTGAAAAGGTCATGGTCATCTCCATTAGCTGCTGGGCTATAATGTTTCTCCTCCAAAATGAAACAGCTGGATTTTTAAATGGTCCTTGCTGACATGAAAGGACACACTCCACGCAAACAGAGGGGCAGCTAAAGGGGGATTAGAAAGACCCTGTGCTTCAATGGGCAACCACTACTCTGAGTCCCAACAGCTTACAATAAGATGAGAAATTAAGGCATGAATCTGATGCTGTTAATTATCTGGAGTCATGTATAAACCACCGGCATCCTCAAAGTAAGATACCATCTCTTCTGACCTCTGCTTTCCCCGCACATTTGTAGCAGCCAGTCTCTAGACCCTGGTTGGTCACATCCACACATGGATCCCCACCAGATTAGCTCTCGATTAGCTCAGTCACGGCTGCTGCAGGAACACGGGTACTGACGAAAGCCTGGCCAGTGACACAGAACATAACACTCTGCACTGAACCAGTGCCATCAAACGGGGATTTTCTACCTGTACTCCACAGACTAGCAATGGTCGTCACAAACACCTACTGCCAGCAGACTGCAGTTTTCTCTGCAAAGTTCTCCTCTGCTACCAGAATTTGGGGTATCTGGAAACTGAAAGAAGCTGATAGCCAGTCCTCTGATGCTGGAAGGCACTAAAAATTCTAAGTATCACCTTTCAGAAGAGATACTGAACCAATGCAGCCACCTTCACTCACTACAAACTAAACACTTTCACCACTTCCTTTCCCACCCTCTCATTTTCTTAAAACCAGCCTCTTGAGTTAATTTCTACTTCCATCAATTATCAGTAACAGGATTCCAACAACTTAGTCATAGGTAGAGCTTGCAAACCTCACACCACACGGGCTACTATTCTTTGTTTCCTTTCCAATAAAAGGCTGTAACAGCGTTGACAAGGAAGACAAATTACAGAGGCAATGATCCACAAAGTCCTCTCCTTCGTAAGGATCGCAGTTGTATCTTTAAGAGAGAGTTATAAAACAATACAATAAAAAGTTACAAGGACTTTAGAATGATGTCAAATAAGTCACAAATACCTACTTCAGATCTTATCTGACGCTATGCTAGCTGATGCTATTGCAGGCAAACAAAACTCAAGCTCAAGTCCTGGTCTCTGGAAAGGTGGTTTTATCAGAGGAATGTGTCTTCTCTTCCCCCACGATGAAGTATAACCACAGACTCTGAAAAAAAGCTTTTCCTCCAGTGACTCCTCGCTAGCTTATTGCACTTGACTGAGCCAACAAGTAATCACGCCGCAGGTGAAACAAAGCTTAACTCTTGGGGGCTGGGGGATTGAGGGAAGGTTTAAATGAGATTTTTTAGAAAATTTCTGGTCTTGATCAGAAGGAATTGCTCAGAAAACGAGAGTTTTCCCATCTGTAGTCATTAGCTCTGTTTAGCCAGGCTCAGGAATGCTGGATAACAGGCAGATCACAACACGCAGGATTCGTGGGAAATTTGATAAGGAGAAAAGGACTCTGCACACCCTTAATTAAAAAAAACAGTACTTGAAGTCTTCAGTGGAGCCATGCAGGACTCCTGTGCTGTTTGTATAAAACAACAGCACCATCCTGTGGATAAACAGTACTCGCTTTTCCTCTCCCACCATCTCACTTTTACCTTCATTTACCTACAGAAAATGCAGCATATAAACTTTCTTCCAATTGTGAGCATTTTAGGGCTGCAGTTACATTTGCCTTGGGTAAGAAAATGTAAGCCGTTTCAGGAAAGCAGTAAAAAAAAACAGCTTCAAAAAGAACCACACTTTCTACTGCCAGGCAGCTCTGCCAGCAGCAAACTACGCAGCACCGCCTCTCTCCAGGCGTTACCTTTCCTTGCACCAGGACTGCAAGCTCTTAACCACTGCAGAGGAGGAAAAACGGATCCCAGTGGAGGTAAGGACTCATCATACCTCACCCTTGGGTTTCACCACTGGAAACAACCTCCCAGCCAGACGCGCTGCAGTGAGTCCGTGCGTGACCCCACACAGAAGGAACACCACCTCCCCTGCCGTGTTTGGCCCAGTTTGCACCACCAATTTTGGAGATGTGTTGAGGCTGCTCAGGATTCCCCCGGCCACGTCAGTTGGCTGATTCATCTCGTTCTGTAGCGGCACCCCCAACAATTCCGCTTAACGCACAAAAACAGTCACAAACCCCACAGCAGGTATGACACTAACCCCTCATGGAAAACAAGATCAATTATCCCCTGTCTTTTGGACAAATGAAGATGAAACAAACGATGTAATACCTCCTCTTTGTTAGTTTATTGTTCCCAATACAATTCAGCAGTTAATAAACGCGGGCAGTACACAGCATTCCCAACAGCTGACCACACCATGACTCACTCACTACACATACTTCTCTCAATGACTGCATTCCTGACCTACTTTGGGAACTAAGAAAGCATTTCAGACCAGAGATTTTTCCCTTTAGACAAAAGAGCGTCCCACAGCTATTCCAGAGTTGTTGGCCAGGATCAATGCGTTTGATGTGCAATAGATATATTTAAATGAAAAAAAAAAATAATCACAAAGACTTCTATGTCTTGCTGTGTTCCGGTCCTAGCAGAAAGCCAGATTCACATCAATGGCAGGAGCACTCCTGAGCACATCATCTCCTGAGCTTATCTTTAGGAATTCTTACCATCTAGTGCTGCTTCTGTAACTCAGTCTGAACACGTACTCACAGATCAGAATCTCTGCTGCTTCACCTGACATGGAGAGAGGACTCACAAGAGTAAGATCACATTCCCTATAAAATGGTCAAAACTCCTATGAAAACCCAGCTTTGTGAGAAAAGCTTTCATCATATTATGGAGAAAGGAGAATAAACCAAAACACCATTCACTTACACAGAAGGGTAGCATACACTGCTGTACATTTTCCACCACCTCTGAGGTTATGTTGGTCAGACAACTTCCAGAGAACTGCAGGTAAAACGGTTACAATACCAGGGGTTTTACATAGATTCGTCTCTTTGGCCCCTTTTTACATAGTCCTCCTATCAAAAATGTGATTCACCAACAAGTGTGGGTGGTAATAAAGGTGAAGCTGCCTTCTTAAAACAGGAGATGCTTATGCCATACATTCACTACTTGATTACTATATAAATTCCTTACAGTCACTAGTTACTGCAGGTTTCACAACTGGTTATTTCACTCTTCAGAGGAAATGATATTCTCTAAAATGGATTGTTATCCACAACATGATTTTTCAACTTTGTTCCCACCGTTCTTATGGGAATAAACCCAGTCTATTATAAATTCAGAGACTGTGGATTTAATTCCCTGTTAAATGCACGTAGCCTGGATACAGCGATTACGAGACATGAAGGACTGGTGGGAAAAAAAGGAGTATTTTTTTTTGCGTGTTATGATAACTCCAAAGCTGCTCTGGAAACTCCTCCTTGTTCTCCTCTGGTGGATAGTAATGAGGACTTTTGCCTTTGATTCATTCTGAGAAATGCCTCTGAGGAATTTATTCGAAATATTTGACATAGTTTGCAAAAATTCCGTAACTCCCCTGAATAGCGCAAAAGGCAACATAACACGGAAAATAACCTCATAGGTGCAAAAAGCAGAGGGTTTATGGTGGGTGTGGGGCCACACTCTTTCCCATCTATAGCTATTCCCATTTCCTTCAAAGGAAAGGACTGTGGAAACCCACCTCTTCACCATCAGATACACTTGACAAGTTCACTGGCACAATTCCTCACACTGTTGGCACAGCCATCCGCTTTGTCTGCACTGCTAATGCACTGGGCCAATTTACATAACTTACACCAGCTCTAGAGTGCAAAGCAGATGTTGTTGCATCGTGGAGCACAAGGTTTACCAATTCCAGAGACAACCTATGCAAAAAAACCTTGTTTAAAAGATCCGTAGAGAAAGTCTCCAAACCTGAAATCCCTATCAAAGCTACTCACAGAGCCAGAAGAGGGGAATTCTGCTTTCTCTTTCCCCTGCCTTCACCTCCCTCACCTACTAAAGCTTCTTAACTAAATCATTCCAGACCTTTTTCAAACCTGGATCTCTGTTTGGTGCTCAAAGACTGCCTGGGCCTAAATGAGAAATCAAACACATCCAAGAACACTCAGGATGTGGAACAAAACGCTCTCATTTTCTGACCTACCCAAGATTAGATCAATACAACACAATCTATTCCTTATCTGCAGGATCAAGAGTCATAACACTAGATTACACTAAAGCATGCTTAGTGGGATGTCAGGAACTCACGTAAATTAAGAGCATCAGAAAAAACTTGGCTACAAAATATCTTGGCAAAGATCGAGGATGAACCGTTCTCGCCAAGCATGCCAGTGGGGGCAGCAGCACACACTTCACGTTGCTTTGGGTGCTTTGAGAGGGGCAGAAGATTCCCTTCTCAAGGTGCCAGCACAGGCAGATCCCAACACCATCACTGAACGTGGATTTACTAAAGAACAGCTTAAACCATGGTCACCTCGACTTATCCCACTGCACTCCCACTCCAAACCCACTGAGACGAACGTCCTGACGACTTCAATGGACTTTGGGTCAAACACCCGGTAAAAACGATCGGTGCACCGGCGGGTTAATCTGGATACCTCACAGAGCCGGAGCCCGCCGTGCTGCCTGGCGGCTGGCGACGGGGCGGCAGGGAAGGCCTAACCCCCTGCCTGCCCCACACGGCCGCCCACCTCACAGGCACCGACACGGCCCTCCCCGAGCGGCCAGGGGCGCTGCCGCACACCCTGGGGACGGACATTCACGGAGAGCCGCCCCGCCGCTGAGGGAGGCCTCAGCCCCTCGGCCGGGCCCGGTCCGATGGGCAGACAACTGCCCCCGGGCCCGCCGCCATCTTACTGTGCGGGGGGAGCGTCCCCGCCCCGCGCATGCGCGCTCGGCGCCGCCTCCGGCAGGCGGCGGTGGTACGTCACCTGCAGCGCGTGACGCCCAGGCCGTGCGCATGCGCACTGGGCGACAGCGGTTTCGGCGTCCTCCCGGTGTGCCCCCCCCGCCGCGGCGGGTGACGGCGGCCGGCCAGGGACAAGCCAGGCCCACCTCGCGTTGCCCTACGGGTGCCACATGGGGACACGCGTGTCTAATCGCGAGCGGCCCGGGCCGGCCCGGCGCTGGTTGCCATAGTAGCGGGCCCCCTCGCCGGGCCCTGCCCAGGCTCCAACGGGCTTCAGCCGTCTCAGCCGCGGGGAGCGCGTCCCCTCGTCCCCCGCTCGCATCCGCGACAGCCGGCGGCGGGAGCGGTGCCGGGGGGCGTGACCCCGCCGAGGCTGGGACTCACAGACCAGGCCTCCGTGTTGTGAAGGGCCCTGAGAGGCCCCTCAGCACCAGCGCGGACGCGGGATCCTCTCGCCCGTGTTTGTGGCCCCAGAGCTTGTCAAGGGGGCGAAAGGTTTCCCCGATGGCCCTCGCAGTGTACCCCAACACCCCGCTACCCGCGGGACGTTCCTATGGCCACGTTTGTACCCTACAGCCACATTTGTACCCTACAGCCCCGCACAAGGCTGAGGAAAAGCAGCTGGTGTTATTCAAAGGACAGTACCCAGAAGGGGAGATCCTGCCGTAGGAACTGGTGAAATTTCCTGTATAAATATTGATGAGCCCAGCGGGAAAAGGAAATTAGAAGCTGGCCAGCCAAGTCGGGAGGTACCCCATCGCTGCAGATCCCCGCGGCAGCCTGCAGCCTCGAAGGTGGCCTCCAAATGCCAGCTCCCCACTGCTGTCCATGGACTCACGCAGACGTGTCCAGTGGGCTCCTCTTGTTACAGCCATGTACCGCACACAGAGACAACGTACCTTTAAAAACCCATGGATTTTACATCTAGACATCCCTTTGTTTCATGTCTTAGGCAAAGGCTTCTTTATTTAGCTTGATTTCTTTCTTAAATTTGGGCCTAGTGAATAACAGATCTTTTACCACTGTGCTGTCATCAACAGCGTTTTAACATTTTGGTGACACTGATCAGAGTTGGTATGGGCAGAAAGGGTTTAATGCCAGCTGCTCCTCCTTATCCAGCGTTATCATTGCCAGTTTAATGTGGAGCTGAGGAGCTTGAGGATTTTTTTTCCCCCCAGAAATATTTCTGTTCAGAGAAGGCCTAAATGTAAAAAGAAATATAAAAATACTTCGGAAGTAAACTGTAAGGTCTACAAACAAAGACTAAAAATCAACTAAACCTTAACTCTCATTTGCTTGCTTTCAGTAAGAGCCTTGGAGAAGATCCTGCTTTCAGTTTTGAACTAGGGAGAAGTCCCACATACAAATTTCTTACATTTCTCCCTTTGCAGAGTTTGACAAAGGAAATTGTGGCCTAGGGACACAGCAAGCTAGCATGATGTTTCACATCATGAGACTCCTTTTCCCACTTAATTCCTTCATGTTGAATAAGAAGAGGCAATTTGCAGACATTAAATTTAGATTTAGTGATGACTGGTAGTAAACCCAGCTTGATTTCATAATAAACATGCCTTCACCTAAGTGAAAACAATTAGAAAATAAAATTATTCTTAAAAGTCAAATAGTACGGTGTTGTAGAATATACTATAGTGGGAAACAGTGACCAGATAATGAGATATTTGGTTTCCCAGACTCAAAAGGATTACACAAAATAAAGCAAACCTAATCTTTTAAGAGATTGTTCCATAAAACTGGGTCAGAAAATGTTGCCTCCCTTTGTCAGCAGTTATTAAAACTGAGAAAATCCTTCCTGATAACAAAGTATTTAACAGGATTTCATAGGAGAGAGAAGTACACCAGAAGATACTCAGTTAAAATTAGGAATGCTCATTGATTTACCAAACCACCAAGAGCTGGTCAAGACTTCAAAATACTGGATAAATTCACAGAGATTTCCTAAGTATGTAGTTTCCCACATCATTTTTATATTAGAAGAACAGGATCTGAATTGGACACAATCATCCTTGTAAAAAAGCCAGCCACCTTTCTGTACTACTTTTACCCGTGTCAAGAGGCGAGGAGATGTTTGTGTTTCCAGGCTGAAGTTAGCTGCTGTTTTCTCAGGCGTGAAGATGAGCTCAATGGGGTCAGCCGGAACCGACTTGGATTTGTTTCAAAAAGCCAGCGTGAAGGAGGATGAAGTGTTCCTTCCAAGGAGATGAGAAGGGCAACTCACCTCTAATGGGTGCACTAGTGCCTTTGGCTGTTTGTTTTCTAACTGTAGGATTGGAAGCGTCTCTGCCAAGAGAGGTTGTACAGTCTCCATCTTTGGAGGTTTTCAAGACCTGACAGAGTAAAGCCCTGAGTAACCTGGCTTATCTCATAGCTGATGCTGCTTTGAGCAGGAGGTTGGACTACAGACCTCCTTAGGTCCCTTCCAACCTGGTTATTCTATGATTCTATTATTTTAATTCATTTTACATCTATCGTCTTTGGCTTTCTTCAGATATCAAACTGATAAAGACTAGGGTTGAAAGTTCATTTTTATAAAGCACGGGCAGAAAAAAGTTGCGAGTTTAACTACTTTATATGACTGAGACATACAACCCAGCCAGAAAGAGGTAAACATCTCCGTACGAGATGAAAATATCATGCTAACTCTTCAAGGAAAAATAATAAAAAGGGTGAGAAATTAAAAGACTTTTGAAATATATATCACAGGCCTATATGCATTTGCAAAACATACTGGAACTGCAAAATAACTACCGAAACGTGTTTATAGCACTACAGTCTCCAGTGTGCTGCATAATAAGGGCCAAGATGACTTTTGTGCATAGTCTCCACTGGCTGCAAGGTTATATATCATAGAGTCTAAGCTGCTCCTTCATGTCTCCTTCAGACATCTCTCCAAATGTGTCACTTTTTTCCTTCATGAGCCTGAAGATGGCAGCCAGCTGCTCTCTCTGAACCCTGTCAAGAAGAAAAGGAGAAGTAGGAATAGCCAGTCCCCAGAAGGCACCTTAGGTGAGAATACCGTGGTCAAATGAAACACGAAGCCAAACACAAGTCATTTTACAAGCCTTACTGGCCACAGGAAATCTGCCCACATGAGATGAGAAAGACACAGCCCCTGGTTCTCCTTCCTCCACCTTCCCATATATCCCAACCATCCTGCGTGTGTCTCTGCAGTTCTTTTAACTGCAGAGATAAAACAGACTGCTTTAACTCAAGCTTTGGAGTTTCTTAGGGCTTATCTATGCTCAAAGTTTCAGGATAACTCGACATGTGGAGTTTCATAAGACCAACATGTCCCAGTTTAGTAGACTTCATAATGAAACTGGATTAAGCTTCATCAGCACCGTGTCCTTTCATTCCATAATGAGAATATGTAGATACCGAGTAATTCAGGAATAGCTATTAAATTTTAGATGCCTACCCTACCTTAGAACTAGAGACTAGAGTACTCTCCAGTGTGGACACGACTTTTTAATCAGCCACTGGAAGATAAGATCACAGATTGAAATCTGCTTTGATTCAAGAGTTCATCTGCCAATGTCAAATGGTGAGATGGACTCAAGTAGCCAGTCCAGCAACAAGGTGACCCCTGTGTGGGCAGAGGCTGACCAGTGGACCACCTAGCTCAGATTTCCACCCCTAGAAGGTCCCATAGTAGATTATTAGCACCCTTCTCCCCATAACAGATGATATCCTGATTTTTCCCTAACCTGAAGCAGTTAACCATTGTTTTCTGTCCTGCAGCACAAAGATTGGTATCTGCCACAGGGCTTTATTTGAGGAAGCTTTATAGGTGGGCTTATATTGGTCATACATCTGCTGATCATCACTCAGGGATACAGAAGGGTGGGCAGCACAGGAGTGTCATTTGTTCGCAAGTAGCTCATGAACTGATGCACCTGAATTTGATGTCTACAAAATCCTTTTTTAGGGCAAAAATGAATGTGCACCTTGGCTCCAGCCAGGGCTGGCTGTGGGCTGGTTCGGTCTCACTGCCGGACTCCTGCCTGATTGGGATCAGCTTGCAGCATTGCCTAGCACACCGCATACCTGACTCTCCCATGTGAGATTAAAAGAACTAATGAGGTTGTGGTGCTTTATGGCTGCGAGAAGCAGTTTCTGTTACTTTAAGGCTCATTTTGCCCCTGTGTGACTGTGGGGCCAGAATTCAGTGGCAGCCCAGCAGCTCAGAGTACAGATCTGCTGCAATCCAGCTCCTCCTGCTTCTTTAGCATCTTTAGACCCACCCTGGGCTAGAAAGACAGACTCTGGCTTTTACTTCCACATTGTCACCCTGTCAAGAGTCCTCTGTCCCCGTCACAGCCAGCTTTCCACGTAGGGCTTTAATACACTGTAATTAATCCATTTAAATGCTCGCCATTAGTTAACCGGGGCTAGTCTTCCTGCAAGTCATGTGTGGACAAGCTATTAGCTGTTCCAGTAACAGGAAGGGTAGAAATACTTATTGACAGGCAAATCCAGGACACAATCTTTGCTTGAAAGAAGAGAGGACATCATCAACACATCAGAAGCAACCACACCATGAACAAGATCAATGGAAGGAGACAGTCAGGAACAAGCAGAGGAGCCTTCTCGTGCTGAGCTCCTGCCGAGCGGGGCTCTGCATTTTCCCCTCTCCTGGGCTAAGCCCCAGCAGCAGCAGGAACAGCAGGCTGTCCTGCCAGCACCATTGCAGCAGGCAGGGCAGGAAAAAAGCAGAGCCTGGTGAAAGAAAGCTCATTTTCCAATTATTTTCTATTGCAATTAAAATGCAATTGTCCTAAGGCCAAACATATCCCGATAACGACGTGGGATCTTTTGGTTATGAAAGCTCTGGCCGCAGGCTGTCAAGCGCCTGGATTTGTCTGTCTCTTCTATAATTTTTTGTGCTCACATGAATAGCATTCAGCTGCCCTTTGCAGATGAGGGGAAGGAAAGCATAATCATTAGTGATCAATATTTTATTTTAGATCACTGCTGGGCACCAGAGGGCACATTTCCAGTCTGGTGCGGAGAAATTCAATACACAGCTTTGCCTCGTGTCTGAAATGTTTGCCAGCATGCGTGGAGTGCTCCACGCAGGTCTGCATCCCTCACTCATTATTTCACAGACATTAACACTGCTGAAACCTCCCCAAAGGCCCATTTCCTTGTCTCCAAAATCAAGATCACAGAAAATATTCACTCTATTTTTATAACCACAACATCAATGCATTTTGGCTCTCCCCTCAACTTTAAATACGATGACTGTGCATTTGAAAAACAAATAAAAAAGAGCTGTTACTGCTGTTACTTCTCTGTGCTACATAATCTGCCACAAAAGGAGAGCAAAACAAAGATAAAGAGAGAAAAGAGCCTAGGAAGGAAGAGTAAGGCATCAAAAACATGCAACTGATTTCAAAAAGGAGCTGCTTCTATCAAAGGTGACCTTGTAAAACAATTTTGTACTGGTGGTTTGTTTTTTTATGATTTCAGATCAAATCTACCCCATTCACCAGTAAAATCATTCTCTCTTCCTGTAACTGCTGTCCTTAAAACTACTTGGATCCAGGAGGTCAAACAGGATTTTACTTATTGCTGACAAAATAGATTAATTAAGGATTTTCAAAGCAGCCTAATTCTTCTTGATAGGCAATTGAATTTGCATACTTAACTCCCTTAGGCTCTTTTCAGACATTTCAGTCCAAGAATTTTCGATTAACTGGAGGTTTGGGGCAGTGAGCCCTAGGTATGTTAAAGGAAATCTCCGTTTCAGGAACTGCTAGGCAACCATGTTCACAGCAGCTGAAATCCGGGGCAGAGCTCTGCATTGGGAATATTGCTAATCGCCCCGCAGCCAAACAAGACCAGGATCTTGCTGCAACACTGCGTTGCTCCAGCAGAAATAAGGCAAAATCCCTGACTTTTGCCACTGGTCTGACTCTATTGTTAAGGAAGCCAGTGGAATCATTTATGGGGTAAAAGGCACAGGAGGGCAGAATGTACCTCTAACCTAAAATCCAGATTTTCAACACAAATCTCTTGAGGAAGAAGTTACAAGCTGCTGGAGGCAGGGAGAACAAGCACAGACCAAATAAACTATTCAAAGGTTTATTGGACCAAACAAAGGCAATTTTTACAGATTCAAGCCACTAGAATTACAGTCCTTTGTATAAGAGCCACCATCAGATACAAAACAAACAAACAAAACAAACAAAAGTAAAAAATACCCAGACAGCCATTTGAGTTGAAGAAATAGTTTGACTCGCTGCCACTAGCAAAAATCTGGACTCAACTATAGACTTTGCTCGATGTACATATTGCCATGTAACTTAAACACAATGTATATAAGGCATTCTTTGCATAGTTGGGTGCTCGGGACACAGAGTCAGCCGGCCAGCGCCGAGGGGAGACAGCGGCTGTACCAGCGGGGTGTTGAAGCAGGGGATCCACATGTGCCTGAATTCATATGCAAACCACTGAACACGCTTGCAGTTGTCGGCTGGGAAGGGGCAGCCCAGCCTCTTGTAAAGCTGAAGCCTCCTGCTGTTCTTTAAATGAGCCCTTTTATGAAGAGTTTGCCAACCCCAGGCGCTGGAAAGGACAACTGTGTACAAGGTTTCAAGTATTGTCTGCATAGGAATTAAAAAGTGGGGGGGGGATGAAAGCAGCCTGTTGGGTTTCTGATATGTTTGCAGCGTTAGCCAAGAGGCAGTCATCCTGCAGTGAGAGAGAAACTTTGAAGGACACATCCCCCCCCAGCCTCGTCTTTCTACAACATAACTAGAGGACATGGGCCCTCTTCGCACTCTCGCAAACCAGCTGGGTTTGATTTGAAACCCGCTACCTCTGAAGCGGGTATACATGCCCAGCCGAATTCACCTTCTGTATGTGACAGAGCTGAGGAGCAATGCTAAGCTCTGGCTCCGGTGGACAAGCCACAGGGCTAACAAGAGAAGAGGGCACTGGAACAGCAAGCACGCAGGGGAATGGGGAGGGCATCTCTTCCAGGACCCCACTATCTCATCCTGAACCAGAGGGAACCCTTGATGCCATAGCTACCTCCTTGGGTCTCTCCTCTTGGGAAACAGAGTAGGGAAAAGTGAGAATCCAGATATTAACAGCAGCCAAAGTATGGTCTCCTAAACCTCCACCACAAGCAGAACAGCTAAACTATCTTTATCACTTCTCGAGTCTTCTGTCTACCTACAGAATCAGCTCACTGCTAAAATAACTACAGAAGCAAGATCTGAGTCAGTCCAGCTACCATCTGCCATCCCTCACTTGGACCCCACTTTGTCCCTCCACCCCTCAGAATAAAGCAGAGTTGTACAACATTTGAAATCATAGGCAGTTCCCACCCCCCCAGCAATAAAGAGGTGTTTGGCCCCAGGAAGAAACAACTTGATAGTCTGGCATAAGGTCCAGGCTGGTCTGGGAGAAGAGCTACAGTTCGCCTACCCCAAGAAAGGAACAACACAGATTTCATGGCAGGCCTAATACATGGTAGTGAACACAACTAATAAATTCACTGCATATTTAGTGTCCAATTTGGGTTCTGTTTGGGGGAGAGGGAGGAAGGTTCATCCCAGCCCCCCCAAACACAACTCAAGTCACTGCTTGGGCCCACCCCCACTCCATGGAGCCACACAACAGGATCTCCTCAAACTTGATACCACAGGAGTTTTTGAAGAACTCAACTTCAGACCAAGAGGGGATCCCAAGTTTTGAGGGTTTATGGATTTCTCTTATGGGTGTGTTTGGTTGGTTTTGGTATTTCTCTCAAGCCTTTAAAGATGCCAAGGGATGCCTTTAGGAGGAGGCTAGGGACAACTTCATATAGTCTTCAGTTCTGCAAAGAGAAACAGGGAGAGAAGAGAAATAATTTCAGTCATTTCACCCCTCAGGTTGGTTCATTATTATTCACATAAATGACCAGGGGAAAAACTCAGTGTGTGTGTGGGGGAAGGCAAGGCAACTTCCCACTCAGGGCAGAACAAGCCACTGTTTGCAAACCTCGTGCCTCTAAGGAGGAGGCACTTTGCTTCATCAACTGCAGCAGGATAGTCAAAACCCAATCAGTGGTGTAAATCCTCTCACCTGGAACCCAATCTAAGTTACAAACCTGACCTACTGATGAGAGCTGGAGAAGCCCAATTAATTGGAAGCCTTCGTTAGCTCCAGAGGTTACCGCTTTACTATCCCATGCAGAGCCTCCCTGGGCTGCTGGCACCCTTGTCCAGCCCAGATTCCTCCTCCCACTTGCAGCAAGATGAGCCAGGAACAAGTACTGGTTTCACAGGGCAGTGTGCCTGAACAGGTTGACCTTTCTCAGTCTTCCTACAGACATGTCTGTTCAAGGGAAGAAGGCAAAAAGACCCAAGACTCTCTGCAGGTCATGAGGCTGCCTTTTGATGGGAAGCTCTGCAAAAGTCCCAGGGAAGGAGGGTGAGATGGTTAGATGTGTTTTATGGGTGGTGGCATCCAGGCACTCCCTGAGGTCTTGCAGCATGTTGTTAACAGAGCCAGGGCTAAAAAATGTGGTCCCTTGTTCTCCGCTTGAACCCTTCGGACACTCTGCCCTTACTGCCCCAGCATCTCATGGCCCACCATCCAAAATGGGAAACACCTGACAGTAGGCTGGGCAGCTGCCCATGGACATGGAGACCTGCACTAAGGTAGAGGGAGGCTACAACACACATTATCTGGGCACTTACAAACACACACAGATGCACCCCAGCCTAATTCCTCCTGACTTCAAGAAGGTTCACTGTCCGTAACACCTGAGCCCCATTTGAAAGTCCCCTGCTCCTGCCAGCCACAGCATGAAGGCAAGCTACAGCCTCATCTCCTCCTCACTCTGCTGCAAAAGGTTGCCTCTCCAGCAGCCTCGCAAGTGCAGCCGGCGACCTGGATCCCGGATGGGAGATGCAGGGTGAAGCATCACGTGGGACCGGGGTTACTCAAGCAGTGCTGCGGAGGCTCAGTAGCCGGCCCATTAGGACAAAGAAAGGAAACTCTCCGGAGTGGATAATCGCTCTGCGGGATTCGCCGCACTGAGGATCGGATCATCCCGCTCAGGTCACGCAAGCATAATCAGATTTCACGCGTGAGGGCGTAAGCTCGTTGCCACGGGGACCCAGAAGGAGAGGTTCCCCTCCAGCATGCCGCAGTTGGAGTGGGGAGAGATGGAGGATGTCAGGAAAGGTGGATGAGGCTCAGTTGCAGCCTGCAGCCCCTCACAGGGATACTCACCTCCAGGACAGGGCTAACCAGACAGCTGGGGTGAGAAGATCTTAAACCAAGCATGAAGTTAATGGAGGATGTCCGTCAGAGCCATAAATTCCCCATCTGCACAACAGGGATACTGCTTTGTGCTCCTGGAGCAAGCTGTGAGGGGGATTAGACTAAAGAGCATGAGGCAGTCTGTCACTGGGGACATTGGGGCCACATAACCTGCCCAGGCTGAGAAGCTCTGGTATTGCTGCCACAGAGCCTGAAAGACCTCATTAGCCTGGGTTGGAGGCTGAGAGCTGCGTGCCACTGCTTACCCTTGCACCTGCTCCCTCCCTTGCACCAAAGGAGGCTTCTATCACCTCTACCCTTGGCTCTTCCCTCCTTTCCATTCGCCTTGGATGATGAAATCAGTCTGGTCACCAGACATTCCCCCAGCAGCACATCAATCAAACCAGACCTGGGTCTTCTTTTGCTGGAAGCCTGTATTCTCTCTTCAGATATAGATTATCCAAATATCTCTGCTCTGGCCCCAGCTGAGAGCCAAGTCAGTGAATGGTACGATTTGTCAGCTGGACAGGGTTCTGTGCAAGGAACAACTGGAGAACAAGGAGCTCTGACAAGGGCAGGTCCTAGCTTGTGAGGGAGGCTCAGGTACCGAAGGTCTCAAAAGATCATGCTTCTCCTTAAGCATGGAAACTGGGTGTCCTTCTGATGGCCTCGGAAGCATTCCCCTCATTCCAACTCAGCCACAGAATTGGCACATGGACTTCTTGCCTTTGAGAGCAGCCAGTGTCCCAGCACTGACACCCTCACGCATGCAAAATCCACAGCAGGAGGCCAGGAAATCCTGTAGCCTATCCATAGAGTATAGCTTTCCAAATGAGTCCTGACCCACTCCAAGCAGATCCCAGAGCATCTTGCTGTAACCATCTCTGGTAATTGCTTGTGCCCTTTTCAGGAATAGTTTCACTCAAAAAGCTGATTTTCAGGAGTGCGGAGCATTCCCAGCTCCTTTCCCTGGCAGAGGGAGCAGGTGCTTGGCTTCTTGGGAACATCAGTCCTCTGGTCTGAAATCCTGGCAAGGAGGGCAGATAGCAACCTGGCTCCAGACAGGCTAGAATTGACCCTTGAGGATTGAGAGTAGTGAAGAAAGGCCCTGGGTGCTGGGCAGACTTGGCAATGGGGGGTCAAGCTCTCCCCAGGCAGTTCCCTTCAATCTCACAGCTGGGTGGTCCCATCACCACTGCTTCCCATTTCCCAGGTCCCTTAGGACAGCTACCATCTCCTTTCTGGTAGTGGCCATAACTCAGTCTTGTCCAGGACTGGGGTATTGCAGGAACCGTACAAGGAATGACGTACTAAATCTAAGCTTTCCCAGTAGTCCCAAAAGTGTAGGCCAGTTGCTTTGGCCAATAGGTAAAACACAGAGAGAGAGAACTTAAATGCAGAACAGGGACAGTCAGTGCTTAGAGAAGAGTGGAAGAGTGAGAGGTATCAAAGGAGGCTTCTATCACACAAATCCGAAATTCCTCCAGTGGGACAGAAAAGTCGAAAGGTGCACATGACCTCAGGAAATACCTGCTGCGCCTCAGGAACACCACGAAAGCAGTGGAGGCTGCTGGAGCCTGTGCAACCAGGGAGCACAAGTCCCATCACCTTTAGGATAGAGGCTGGCGAGGAGTCAGTGGGGTCGGGGGCTGCGTCACCCCCCAAGCTGACCTTGCCCACCACTGTTTCAAGACAGAAGCCTCCCATGTTTCCCAACCACAGCGGCAACAGCCAAAAAGGTCAGAGCACAGCCAGGAAGGTGGCTCAAGCTCCCGGCCAGCTCAGCCGAGGGGCCGTGATCACCTCCTTCAGTTGTGGGGCCATCCCCTCGCAATGCTCCTGACCCCCCAGCCAACGCCACAGCAGTGGGGAAAGCCATGGATGGGCCAACCTGTGCTTTCCTCCATCGCTCAGTGTTTGCGCTCCAGCTTGCTGTCTATCGGTTTGCACCCAGCCTGGTGTGATGCCCCGATTCCCCCGAGCCCTCGGTCTCCCCTGGCCGCAGGGGAGCTGCAGGAGAGGCAGAGCCAGGCTCCCAGAGAGTTAGCAGATAGAGAACGGCAAGCTGCCCATGCCGGATTAAGCAGAAGCAGATGAAGACAAGTTGTGAGCGTTGGGTGAGGGAGACACGGAGAAGCAGCCACAAGCTAGGACAATTCAGGACCTGAGCCAAAAGAAAAAACCTGGGAGCTCAAGCAGAGTTGCTGAGTTGCTGCCTGGTCTGAAATCTCATGCCAGGGCAGGGTCAGAGACTCACACCCTGCAAAGGCCACAGGGGAGCTTGCAAAAGTTTCCTCTCTGGGACAGGAGAGGAGGAGACGGGGAAGGGGCTTCCTGGCCTCCCCTTCCCTGGGTTTCTGAAGGAGGCATCCTGAGTTGCTCAGTTTTTAAAGCTGCTGGGGACTCGTGACTCAATCAGATGCTCTATAAATAGGGCCAGAGCTCAACTCCACTGACATCTTGTTGTCAGAGGACATTTTCCCTGGGGATATGGTAGAGGCAGGGAAGAGCTTTGGGCCACCAGGAGACTCCCTCCTCAAACAAGCGGAGTCTGGCACCTACAGAATGAGCATCAGAGCAGGGGGAGCTCAGCAGGAACCCCCAAACACACAGTGCCCCTTTCCTACAAGAGGCAGGTGGGAAGGAAATGTGCCTCATGTGCTGGGTGTTTAGCAGCTGAAAGCAGCCTTGCCCATGGTCGGTGCTATCCCCATGGCTGGTGGCCGCAGTGAAGCAGTGGCCAGCCTGACCTGAAGAGTCCCATGGCCCTAGGCTTTGCAGTCCCTTGCTGCTGCTACTCCTCCTCCCTCAGGCCCAGGACGACTATCGTGCTGCAGAAGATGAAAAGCAAATAAACAATAAAACCCCAAAGAAAGCCCAAACTTACCAGCTTCCCTCATCCAAAAGAAGCACCATGCTGGACAGGACAGGACAGCAAAGCCACTGGGTTGGGGGTGAAGGTTAGCAAAGGAGAAGGGAGGAGAGAGAGGCCCAGATCCCATGCTATACAGAGGCAGGAGCACGCAAGCAAGGACTATGTGATGGCAATGCAGGGGGTGGACAGGGACAGATGCCGATGGAGAGCTCACACGAAATGCAACCTCCCCCAGCCCAGTCCACCCACTTATTTTTGGAGATGTTCAAAATAGATCAACATGGTTATTAAACCCCTGCAGCTGCTTCCTGCCCTTGTGTGCTCCAGAGTTTTCATCATGAGCATTGTCTTGTTCAAAACCAAACTTCAGCACGGTTCTCCCTCAATCCACAGCTGCATCCCCACTTTGATCCGGGATGTCTGGCAGAGCAGGGAAAGGTCTCTCTACCATTCTCTAGAGCCAGGGTCTGTCCAGGGCACCCTGCCTTGCTGAAAATCCAGGGTCCAAGCCCAGCTTTATTCAATGCCTTGTAACCAAGAGGTTCTCTGAACCCTTCGGCATGACCGAGGACAACCAGGACTTGGCTGGGACCTGCTCTGCCTCATGGAAAGGGAGAGCTGAAAGCAGAGACCCAAGGGAGTCGTTTCTCCTGTTTTCTCTTTCACTATGAGTGGAGCCTTGTTGCAGCTGTCAAAGCTCAACAAAGTCCTGATCATACTCCTTTCTAACTGCAAAAAAAAAAAACCACTAACCTCTTTGAATCTCTGAAGAGCAGCTGGCAGAGACCACTTCAATCCATCCATGCGAGCCATGAAGGCACACTGGGGAGCCCTTCCTCTTCCTCCTTCATCTGCACAAGGCGCCCAGCCAGGACAGCAACACCTAACAGTCAGCCCTTGGGGGCCGTGTCTCATGCCTACACAACTCAGCCCTGTCTGAACAGGGGCAAGCTGCACTGCTACGAGTCTCCTTTCCCAGCCTGAGCTACTGCTTTGCACCATGGCAGATACAGTTGGCCATAGAGGGCCAAAAGCCTCAGGTGCAGAAGAGAAAGATTTGGGAAATATGCTGTGCTGGCTTGACTAAGGGCTGCATCCTTCCCCTGCACTCTTCCCCTTCCTGCCCAGACTATTTTTCTCCCCCAGGGGAGCAAA
Organism: Nyctibius grandis; assembly: GCF_013368605.1. NCBI lineage: Eukaryota > Metazoa > Chordata > Aves > Nyctibiiformes > Nyctibiidae > Nyctibius > Nyctibius grandis. The sequence goes on along the minus strand of NC_090672.1, from coordinate 5,468,746 downwards.
CACTATGTGCTTCTGTTCTAGAAGTACTGGTGACCCACCAGGTGTGATCCAGCACAGCCACCACCTGAGCAGATCCATTTCCTAACTACATTTACTGTCCTTCTCCCTCACTGAGCAGTCCCTCTGTTTTTTTAAGACGAAGTAACCAGAAGCAGGAAGTTGCATCACCCAGTAAAGGTCACATTCCTTCCCCTTTTAGTCCAGATTTAGCACCAGTTTGAAGCCGCAAGACTCAAGTGCATACTAGGCAAGACAGCCACAACTTCTGGAGTGATGCAGGTTAGAGCAGAAGTGAGTTTTTGGTTAAATAACCCAATCTATTGCATGCCTGTCCTCTCCTCCCTGAAGTCCTATAGCTCTTCCTGGAAAAAGCAAGTAATTCTTTTAATGGCACCTCCAAAATTAGGGGTCCCTAAATTAGGACTCGTGGACTACTGATCAACACAACAAGTAGCCTCAAGGAGGTCTGGGGGACCCACTTGTATTTTTGGGATGTTGCTTACAGGCTGTTACACGTGGGAAGCTGTTGGTCCATGGGAAAACTGGAGGAGCAACAGGGCTAAAAGCAAAGACTAAGCCTGACTCAGCTTTGGTGACACACCTTAGGACTAACTACCCACTCACTCTGCAGCCCTAATTTTCCAAATCAGGAAACAGAAGTGGTCGTGGCATGTCCCAACTTCAGGCATCCAAGATGGAAGGGGTGACCATCCAAACATGAGAGCCCCCATTCCCCCCGGAGCGCTCATGGAAAGCGAGATGGAGGCAGGGGGGAGCGGACTCATTAATCTGTTATGAGAATGGAAGGGGGAGGGAGGTGGGACAAGCAGTCAACTGCAGCTCCGAAACAAACCCTCCCCCAGAAAATGAGACCCAAAAGCAAAAAAAAAACCACATTAGCAGATGTTACCAGTGGTACCACTACTTCTAAGAAACAGCGTGTCCTTACCAAAAAGATTTGCAAGAATGTTTGTGGCCGAGGACCTAAGGTACTTGCTACAGAGATGTGAGATCAGAGGTCAGCTCAATCCTGCAACATAAAGGTGTCAAACCTGGGTCACAGCAGATCGGCAGCATGGTTGGGGTGCATGGAGTCGGGGAGAGGGATGGGATGGCCAAGGGAGAAGGATGCAGGACTGGGCTGAGCTGCTGTGCTCAGCTCGCCCGGGAGCTTACCTGGCAGCAGCCCTGCCCCCTTATACCACCTGCAAGGCCTGAAATGAGAAGCTACTGATGCCGGAGTGAAGATTTTTGGGGAAAAAAGTAAGCCAGCAACAAAGCAAGACAAAAAAAACAATCACAAAGCTGCCTTCAAGAAACAAACAACACAAATATGGAAGAGAAGAAAATAAAGGAGCAGTAGGAAAAACACGTCTGCCAATGGCCCTCAGCGTGGAAGGCTGCCGGGAGCTTCCAAGGGACCCCAATGCCCAGGCACTGTCCGTCAGTCCGAGGTGCACTGTCCTGCCCTGAGACCACTCCAGACGGACGTGAGCAGCAATGCCTTGGAAATCCCACACGCCCAGGAAAAGTCCACCACCCCCTGGAGCTGGTTCTACCATCCTGAGTGCAAATCCCCCATCGCACTGCTGTCTGTAGGCAATGTCCCCTCAGTGTCCCCAGGCCAGGCGACAGCAGCAGCATTTGTTGCCACAGAGGAACCAGCCCGAGGCCCTACAGGACTCCTGGCCCTGAAAACCTGAGCAGCGATTGCTCAGCTGGTTTGGATGGAGCTGCTGGTGCAAAGGGTTTGAATTTGCCTGCTGCAAGTAGATTTTTGCATCGGTGCTTAGCAGGGTCCTGAAAAGCAATTCCCATTGAGCCCCGCGGGTTTCACTCATGTTTACTCCATTCATTCCACCACCACCCTCCCCAGCTGAAAAATACAATGACACTAACAGACCTGCTTTGCATTTTACAGGTTGGGGGCTTCAGGCACGATAAAGATATAAACAAAAGGAAGAAAGAAAATAACATTTTTCCTGGTACCAACAATGCAGAATCAACCCAGTGCCAGAGGAAACCATAGGTCATTTCTGTTGCCGACCCTGGAGCACACAGCCCTTGCAGATCTTTGCTCCTAGCAGTGCTATAAGGCAGGTGAAGCCTGAGATCTGCAGACAACTGGGAGCCCAGAAGCGGGGGGAGAAAGGGAAGACATCTCTTTTGTGGAAAGTTGGGTTTGACGTGGAGAGAATGGCTGTGGACTCAGCTAGTGAAGGCAGCCTGCACGGAGCCCCGTGTGCCACCTGAGTCTCCCCCAGGACCAGAGCAAAGACATGTCAGTGCCAGCCCTCGGGCAGGTCTCTGTATTTACGCTGCCTACCACAGCACCCTGCTCACGCCATGGAGACAAATCCCAGCCAGCCCAGCTGCCAGCGACGTGGAGATGTTGCTCAGGGGCCTCGAGGCAAGGCTTGCCGGCAGGATCAGCCCTGACCCAGGGGTGAGATGGGATCCCTCTGACCTTGCTTTCCCTGCTGTCCTCGAGTTTCCACTTAGTCTGTGTCAAGCCTTTACACAACTCTGGTTGTGCTGGTACCCAAACCACGGCATCACAGGCAAGCGGGGACAAATTCCCCCAAGTCATTCTAGGAGGTACACACCACTGGGTGGAGAATTGGGTCCCACAGCCCTTGGGACAGCAGTGGAGAGAACAACATCTCCCAGTCTTGTTGAGCCACCTCTGGGAAGTCAGTTCCCTGCAGCTCGCCCAAGAGGGAAGGAGTACGAGCTGCACACATCTGCTAGGGAGCAGCCTGCCACAGAGTCTGCTTGTAGGGCAAAGCCCTTGGCTCTGGGGTTTGACATCTCTGGTTTAGCATGGCTCCGGGTGCCCGTGAGCTAAAGGACTCCCTCTGCACGTGGGCAGAGACTTCACACTGACTGGCTTTGGATAGCTCGAAGTGCAAGGTTGGGGTCGACTTTCCTCGTACGGACTGGGAAGTGGGAAATCTTGAGCTGGAAAGCTTGTTTTCAGTAATGGGACAGGCTCGCTCTTTCTTCAGGCAGGGCTCAAGCTCAGGAGGAAGCTTTAACAAAAAGTGCGAGATGGACAATTCTCCTTCTCTACCAGGGCCACTATGTGGCAAATCCCCACCATCACTTACAGCTGAGGAGCCAGCCCTAGGTATGGACATCCCCAGTCTTAATGGACGTCCCCAGTCTTAGCCCTGACACAGTGAACGCTAAAGCTCCGCACTCACTCGTTTTGCTCCAGTATGTCTGAGCTATGCCCATGTCCTCAGTTTGGAGGCCATCCACAGGGTAAAGGGAGGGGAACTAGCTAGAGATCAGGTCCTCAACAGATGTAAATCAGCGTGGTACTAATGGGATCAGGGGACCTACACCAGCTTTCGTCAGCTGGGAAATTTGGTCTAAGCACCCAGAGAAGGAGCTTGAACAGCTCCAAGGGTATATAGGGCCACAGTGTCTCCATCTCCTAAATCAGCATGACTTTATTTGTTCTCATGTCGTCCTGGGCAGGAGAGGTCTGGACCATGGTGCAATGAGACATTGAGCCCAAGGCTATCAAGGTAGTTTGGGGGGAGAGAGGCCTGAACACACCCAGCTTGCTTCAAGAGGAGGCCAACCAGATGGCCTTGGGCAAGAAGAAAAAGGAAACTCACCTTTGTTCTTCCTCAAGTTCTTCTTTGGTCATCATTGACTTGTACTGGTTTCCCCTCAGTTTGCCAGGACTGTATTTAAAAGAGAAAGTCTCATCTGCAGCTGGAGAGTGGGAGAGGGAGAGACAAAGAAGAGCAAGAGGTTGTGTGAGCCAGTGACCTCCTGAGAGCTGCGATCAACAGCAGTGGGCTTGTTCCCTCGAGCTTCTCGCTGACCCCTGCTCCCACGCACGCACCCTAAATGCTATGGCCACCCCAAAAAGATACTTCCACAGTCAGCTCCAGTCTCCAGAAAGCCTGGGCAGTGTCAGGGAAGCTGTGTGGTTTGTGGTGGAGAGCCAAGGTGTTGCTGGCCAGAGGACGGCAGGAATCCCAGCTGCAGCTAGCACTGGAAATAGCAAGGATCTCTGTGACAAGCAGCCCTGCTTGGAAGCAGATCCAAGTAAATCCTACAGCACAGGAACCATATGCTATTGCTCTCTTTGGTTTCAAAGCCTTGCAGACCTATCTTGGCTTATCAAGACATGCTAATCCTGCCCTGATTAGCTCGCAGCATTTTCCGCCTCTCCTCTCCAGACCTGCATTCCTCTTCTCTCCCTCTCCTTGTCCAGAGGCCCTTTTCCATGCTTGGGGCTCATGGATGGTGCCATGAGCAGAGCTGTCCCAGGCCACGCAGCCCAGCAGCCCTCCTGCAGCCCTTGACAAAGCTTGTGAAAAAAGGAGGTGTCACACTGCAAATCCCAGGGCTGCAAACAGAGCTGAGCCATGGCAGCCCCAGGAGCACCAACACAGCTGGCTCCAAGTCCCTCTGTCACCAGCTGACAGACCTAAAGAGGAAACGGAGGTCTCCTTCTCCAGGCCTGGGTGCTCTCCTACCCGGCTCGCCAGCCTCAGCCCTGTGCTAATTAGAGCACCGAAGCTCACAGACTCTGAGCCAAAGCCGATCCTTTTCCAATCGGATTTTGTTCGAGCACTATTTGCTTTTAAAAACCTCTCCCCTGCTTTATCTTCCTACAGACGGGAGAAAACAAAAGGAGTGGAGGTCAATCCAAAGGGCAGCCCAGGAAGAGCAGCTGCTGCGGGCAGTTGCCTTTATTGGTTATCTGTGGGCTGTTTATCTGCAAGCCTTTATCTCCCAAGGACTGCAGGACTCGGCTGCCTCACATCGAGCTATCTACCATTGCTGTTTCCACATCCACCCAGGAACATCTGCTGTTTCCACACCTGGAGCCCTGCGGATACTTCTAAGGGGTCTACAAAAAGAAGATGTTACAGCATTATCTGCATGGCCCTGAAAAATTGCACGTTATCCACAACCCAAATATCCAGGGTGATACCTCTCAGCACCAGTGAGACCCTAAGCGTGGTGAAACTCCTCTGTCTTCTGTGGCAGGAGAGAAAGCCCCAACTTGTACGTAACCTATTCCCTGTCCCCACCTAGGAAGCCCCTTCCAGCCCTCACCACTGCTACTGCAGGCACCACATTCATGACAGTCTCTCCTCCTCCATGCACCCAAATGACAAACACCCCATAGCACCTCTCCTCCCTTCCTCACACCCAGAAGGGTTCAGCATCAGCACCTCCCCTTTGTTTTCTGGTCAATACTCCCCTCCAGGATTTTCTCTCCCTGTCCAGGGTCAACTGCTCGATTTAGCAATTTCTCCAACCCCAAGCTCACGCACGCACTCAGCTGCTGCCAGAGCTCTCACAGATCTTGGGGACCCCCATGCGAAAGGCAAGTCAGCACCTTGTTTTGTAGATGGGGAAACCTGAGATCTCAGAAACAAGATGTGGGACGCTGCGCGGGCAGGTACGGGACCTGCAAGGTCACTGCCGCTGCGTACGGAGCGTGCCTGAGCGATGGTAGCAGGCTGGGAACGTATCAGAAACCTCCTCCCTGCAGATAGCCACGTTTCCTCCCTTCTCGACAACTCCGCGTCCCTGATCTCGGGGAGCTTCCCTGGGCAGTCCCGGTGGATTACTGCTCAGTTACTGATCCGGAGTGTTTCTCTAATCCCAAAACACTGCTGGGGTTCCCGAGGGAACAGTGAGGCAAACCCTTTCCCTAGTGTCTTCACAAGTGCCCAAACGCCAGCACCCCGATGCGCCGATCCCGCAGTCCCAGACATTCAGCTTGGCCATATCCCACCTCCCTCGGTGGGAAAACCACTGAACCAGCAGACAAACAAGCCCGGCCAGCTGGGAACACGCAGTAATGCTGCGGCTTATCAGCCCTTTGGGTGCATGGAAAGAAAATTCAGCCGGCTGCTGCTTTGGGAGATATTAAGAGAAAGGAAAAAAAAAAAATAAAGAGGGTGTAACATCCTGTTTCTTACCACGCTGCAGGGCAGGAGCCATTTCATTACCTTTGTATAGCTCGCCTGATTTCAAGGACAATTAAGATCATTTCCCTCACGTGGTTTTCTGCCAAGTAAATTGAGATTTGGGATTTTGCCTGTCCCAAAAAGGGCAGTTTAATTGCCACCCCGCCAGAAAAGAATAAGGGAAGAGGGAGGCGAGGGGGCCACCCATCTCCCAGTCCACATGTTGTGATTAAAAAGGAGCCAGTACGTGGCTTTGGAAACCACTGGATGTTTTCTGAGCTCAGGAACTTTTTTGCAGACTGAAAACAAACTCCAGGAAAGCACACAGAAAAGGGGAGGCCGGGTTTTCACATGGACAGCGAGAACACTACAGCAATATGAGGTGACCTACTTACTCAGAGCCTCCGTGAGTTCATATTAAAGAAAACATTTGTCTTTCATCTCTCTGCCCTCGCGTTGCCAGCGCTGTGACCCTGACAGCAGCCCCTTGAGTGCACCTCTGCCCCGAACACGCTCGCCCCAGCGCACCCAGCAAGGACCTGCCAGCTCCCCGCGAGCCTCGCTGCCCGCAGCAGGGAGGAGGCTGCTTGGTGGTTTTGGCCACCGTGGCAGTATCCCGGGCTGGTGACACTCTCCGTGCCATCCCCGTGTGCTCGAGGGGAATCTCTGCTCACGGGCTTGCCAGGCAGCACCTCAGTGGCTTGAGTTGGGCCAGGACCCAGCAATGCCCAGGAGAAACGGTAAAGGAAGGAGCGAGGTTGCTCCGTAGCAAAGCCAGGGCACCACCGTTATTCCCAGCTGCCCACCGCTCACCTCTTCCTCCTCAGGCTGAGCTTTACCCAGTCCCGTTATAAAACACCTCAGAAATTGTGTAAATAACTCAGGAGAGGGATCAGTGGCTGTCTGCAGGAGATGCTTGAGGATGCTGGGCTAGTGACGACCCACGGCCAGGGACCATCATCACCTGATCCTGAGCCACAGCCGCTTCGGGGTGATGCACGGCGGTACCAGAGTAGCCCTGAAACAGGGCTGAGCCCAAGGATGCAGACCCTGGCAGAGCACCCATTCGACAGGATACGTCCATCATTCCCCAAACCAGGTCTCCCACGGTCCTGCGTGGTAACACCCCCGATCACCAGTGCTGTGAGGAAGCCTAACAGGGTGGAATAAGCGTCTCCAAAGGCGTTTCCCCCACCTTGTGGGCATGGCACCAGGATTAAAGTTTGATTCTCTGTGGCATTAGGCGTAATCCTCCCGCAGCAGGGGATTGCCACACAGCGCCTTAAAAAGGGCAAGCAGAAAGTGGGGCAGGGAAGGGGGAACACCCCAAGCTGTCCTGCTGCCCATGGCCACCCCGGGCAGGGGCTCCTGGGGACAACCCAGCATCCCCGGGGCTGCTCAGGAGAGCAGGGTCCCCTCCAGACACACGCTCTTGCTTGGCACCATCTGTTTCATTTTCTTACGAGCACAGCAGTTGTCACCCCAATTAGTCAATTAATCATTTTCCAATCAATTAATTGACTCATCAGTTAAACACGGCTCTGACTAAAACCCCTGGAGATTGTTGTGGATGCCAAGAAGCAGCTTTTGGGGCAGCTTCATCACAAAGCTACCCCATGGCAAACAGCCTAAGGGCATCTGGGGAAGCCAAGAGGGGCTGCTGCCGGGGCAGGAATCTCCTCTGCATTTTGCAGAGGAAGGAGACCATCCCCAGATACTCAGGGCTTCAGCCCCTCGAACCCATCCGTACCCTCCCTGCAGGGTGCTGGCTTGCTCGGCACTCACCATCCTCATCCTCCAGCTCTCTCACCACCAGCTTCTCATTTTCTGAGTCCGGATCTTCCTCCTGGAGGAGTTAAAAACAAAGCAGCCGTGAGGAGAAGGTGCTGTGCTAAATAACCCATGCTTGGCTGGGGCACCAGAGCCCGCAGGGCAGAGACCGGAGCTCCCGAGGTGAGGTTTGGGTACCCCTTCCCTGCCTCCTTCACGGAACAGGCCTAAAGGATGCTCATTAACAAGCAAGGTTCATTAGTCTGCTTTCTTCTCACTCGTCAGTGGGGGGGATTTAGCCTTGCTTACTGCAGTCCCACCCAAAGGCTGTGAACTGCACGTGCCTCCCCATAACCGAGGGGCTATGAAGGTCTTTAAGCAGCACCTGTAGCCTGGCATCCCCAGGGACAGTCTTGTGCCCAAGCGCCCTGCCCCGGCTGGCACCCCCCGCCAGCACCCGCTGCGCCCCCCACCCTGCCCGGGGACGTGCAGGGGACCGAGCCACGAGCCTCCGGGACTTCTGTGTGTCCTCAGGGCAGGCTTGGAGGGACTGTCCCAGCTCTAGGAGGAGACAGGTCCCCAGCAAAAGCCACCACGGGCCAAGCGGCTGCTCCGCAGCACGGGAGCACTCACCAGCCGGGACTAGTGGTTGAAGCCAGTGCTGGGGGGTTCGTGCTGGGACCCTGCCAGCAGCCCCCCAAGACACCCCTGGCCCCTCATTCCTCCAAGACATGCCCGCCCGCACTGCTGCGTCGTGGCTGGTCTCTGGAGCACAGACAGCAGCAGCAATCAAACAACGCTTTGTCTTTCTTTTTTTTAACACAAAGCAATTGTGGAAGTTTTGGGGTTGCCTCCTACAAGCCACAACAAGCTTTATCAAGCCCAGATTCCCTCCCCTTGCGGTACACATCGCAGAGTCATGCCAACGGCAAGCAGGGAGGGCGAGGAGCGTTCCAGCTCCGGAGATAGGACAGGGACACCCGGCAGTGCCCCCGCGTAGGTGCCTCCCTCCCGCAAAGTGCAGCACCCAGCACCCTGGCTGCAAACCCCCGTGAGCCGAGCCCCGCGGGCAGCAGCACCCTGGAGCCCGCGTCCTCCTGCACCCTCCCCGGCCCCGTGCGTTCGATTTGAAGTGACGGGGCTGGCGTGCAAAGGGCAAAGCACACGGGAGAGAGGAGGGAGCATGGAGGGAGCCTGGCAAGGCGCTGTGCTGTTGAGCACCCGGGAAAAAAATTGGGGTGAAGGAGACGTGAGGGGAGATGAAGGCTGGCTGAGAAGGACCCTGCAGGGCCGACGCTTTGCAATGCACGGCGTTAGATAAACTGCTGGAGCACGGTATGCAGCCCTGACCCAGAACTAGGTTAGTTTGTCATCGCTGAGGAATGCGCCGATTATTCACAGCCAGTTGGCTTCTTCTCGCCACCCTGCTCTGCGGCTCCCCAGAAGGACACGCCGCCGGGACCCCCGCCCCCCGCAGCCACCGCTAGTTCGGGCCACGTTTCCAAACATGGGCACTTCCCACCGGACACCCAGGCTTCCCCCGGGGACGGCTGGGAGCGGGGCAGCACCCAAAGGCGCAGCCTTGGGGAGGGGATGCTCAGCCCTGGCCCCAGGGACTCGGCCACGAGCCCGGGACAGCAGTTCCCCATCAGATCCACCTCTCCCTGTGAGCCAGGATGCCCCCAGGGAGACCCGACCCTCTAGGAGCTGGCACAAAAAGGGGTTATTTTAGCCTGCTCCCTGCCCAGGCATTAGGAACTGAGAATTTCTGAGCATTTAACAGTGGAAGCACGTAGGAAATTTGGGTGCCAAACTTCCAAGGAAGGAAAATAATATCTCTGCTCCAACCCAGAGGAATAAACATTTGATGGGAGCAGAGAGGGGGCAGCCGGGGATGCCAGGCTGGGAGGTGACAGCAACACGCAGTGGCCGTGGCGTGCTGGGAGCCCCCTGCTCGTGGCAGCCAGTAGCTCGCTGCAGAGGGATGTTTTTCTGCTCAGATGGCTTGGAGGCAGATGCCAGCACCTCCCTTCCCCCCATGCTGCGGCCCTGGCCTCAGCATCCCTGGCAGCCCGCCTCGCCGGGGCCGCTCGCTCCCTCGCACCCGCAGCCATCGCTGTGCCACCACCAGAGCCACCCAGGCTGCCTTCGCTGACCCCCGAGAGCAGACAGGCATCGCTCCCTGTGCATCCAGGCAGCCCATCTGCACCTGGAGCACTGCTGCTCTCTGCTTTAAACAGACCAAGCCATTAAAAGCCCACCCAAACCCCCCCGGGGGAGCACAGTGGGCAGGCGCTGCCCCCTCCATGGCCGCTCCTACCCCAGGACGATGTCCCATCTGTGCAGGGACACCAGCACACTGCTCATGGTGCCACCCTCTCCATCCTACGCACCTCTGCCTTGCTGGAAAGTGCTGTGTGGTCACATCCACCCTCCGCTTGTCCCGTGTGCCCGAGGCCGGACCCAAGTGAGGCACCCAAAGGTGGTATCTGGAAAGAGAGAAAACCTTTGAGCACAAACGCCCCCAAGCCCTCCCCGTGTTTAACCAACCAGCCCCGGCAGCACCAGCACACGTGGGCAAACCTCCAGATGGGGCCAGCAGCCCACCTCGCCCCAGTGCCTGAGCCCACGCTGCCTCCAACCCGTGTGCCGAGCTGTGGCATGGCTGCTGGAGTGAGGAACACCAGAGACCTTCAGTGCCCAGCCCTGGAGCAGGGTTTGGAGCTCGTGAGCTGCCCTCTGCAGCAGCCCCATCCCACGGGACCAGGACCCTCGCAAGGAGCCATGGGTGAGGGGGAGCAGCTCGGCCAGCGCCGGGCTCGGCTGCCTGGGTGTCCTGGCAGGGCTGGAGGCGGCTGCCCGGGATGCTGATGCAGCAGATGATGGGGACTAGCAGGAGGGGAGAGGAGAGGGAGGGCACGGTACGCTCAGTTCATTAACGCTTGCGGGGCCTGCTCTGCCAGCTGCCTTCCCCATCACCGGGTAATACCCCCTTGAAACCCTCCCGTCCCCCCGCTGCAATCCCGGAGCTGGGACTTCCCTGCCCGCTCAGCCCCACACCAGCTTGGAACGCAGAATGGCCTCGACCCCCGTGCCAAGCCTTCCTCCCCCTGCCCTCTCCCTGCCCTGACGCTTCTCAGCTGAACCTTTCCCCTGCGCCGGGAGGGCGGCCGTGAAGGAGGATACGCGTGGGCAGGGAGCGAGGACACCGTGTCTGTTGGCCTTGCAGCGAAATACCAGGGCTGGGAGCAGCCTCCAGGCTGGCTTGAAAAACGGTTGGCAGGGACAAAACCCCCACTCTGAGCCTGGCTGTGCCCACAGACCCTGCCAGCCAGCGCGGAGGGGAGAGCCCTCCCTGCCTGGAGCACCCCGACACCCCCAGGGAGCCTGCCCCAAGTTTCAGGGCTCCTCAGCCCTGCCATGGGTGCTGCTGTGCCGGCTCCTCTCGCAGCTGTAGGGCAAGAGCAGCCGAGCCAGGGTCTGCCGTGTCCCGGGCATGGGATGCTCTGCGAGAACAGGACAGCACCCTGCAGCCGAAAAATGGAGGGGGAAGGTGTTGGAGCAACGCTGGGAGATCTGACAACCAAAGAGGACACTGCGGCACCCCAGGTGCTGCTCTGAGCAGTGGGGAGCGAGGGAAGTGTGGCCCAGGGCCAGATGGCAGGAGGAGCTGCTGGAGAAGCAGGGACCCGAGTGCTCTGGTCACCAGCCTGCGAGCCAGCGTCTTTCCATGGTTTCACGCTGACCAAGAAAGCCTCCCTGCATTAAAAAAAAGGGCAACAAGCAGCACTGCAGGGCGACTACGCACGTCATTATCTGGGAGCATCCAGAGGAGACTTGACCCAGGCTACCCGGGCCAGCTGCTGCGGCAAACAACGATGGCATTGCTGCCAGCATCGGCGAGGGGACGCGTTCGGTGGCAGCTGCCTGGCCCCGAGGGGCCGGGAACCTGCCCCACGCTCCCTGCCTGCTCCTGCCTGCGGGCGGGATGGACCCAGCCCACCCCACAGCACATCCCGTGCCAGCTTACACCTGAATCACACCTCACCTGGCCTGCCTGGGGCTTTGGAAAGCCCAGCGACACCGCAGGGTTAAAATCCAACAAGTCGTTTACCTTAAACACCAACACCACAACACGTTTGTCTTGGCTTTTGGCAGCTCCGGGCTTTAGAGCTGAAGCATTTGTTGGATCATCAGAAACACGCTTTGCCCTTCCACGGCCAACAAGCGAGACGCCCGCGCACAAAGCCGCCTCCAGCAGCGGAGGCCTTGGACTGAAGCAGGAGTGAGGACAAGACCTCCAGGGACATTTTGGGTGCAGGCAGCACCGACCACAGACGGCCCCAAGTCACCCAGGGGAAGGTGGCTCAGATGCAGGAGCTTGGTGTTGTCCCCCCAAGCCCCCCCCCTCGTGGCTCTGCCCCCACGCGAGCCCTCTCCCAGCCCTACGGGAGGTGGAGGCCGGGCTCCCCATCCCAGCATCATCTGGTTTTCAGCTCATTTCTGGCCGTTTCCTCCCCGCTTCCTCCATCCCTGGCACAAACCCCTCTGAGCAATGGGTTTCCCTTCTCAGAAGGGAAACGAGGAGGCCGTGGGGCTGATGTGTCCTCTCCCTGTCCTCGGTCATAGGGACAGCCCCAGCGTCTATGGGCAGGATGGAGACAAACGAGTGCCCCCCTCCAGCTCCGGGAAAAGGGAGGATCCCAGGCTGCAAAGCTGGGGGAGAAAATTATCTTGGATTAAACTCCCAGGCCCTGCGCGTTGCCATTTATGGCTGCACTTTCTGCTCCAAGCCTGATGCAAGATGTTGCAAGAGGGAAAGAAAGCAGACAGGAGACAGCCAGCCAGAAAGAGAAAAGCCAGGAGGAAAAGGGGAAGGAAGAAGCCTTTAAAAAAATAATAAATAATAATGTCGGGCAGAGTTTAGCAAAGCAAAGCAGCTGCTCTGTCGGCAGCTCCCTTTCACCCCGCTGCTGGGGCTCTCCCTCCTCCCGCCAGCCAGAGAAGTGGCTGCTGCAGAACAAGGGCAGTTTTCCTGCCCTGGGCGATGGTCCTGCCAGCCCCGGGGTGCCCAGCGGGTGACGTGCCTCGTGGGGAGGCAGCGCTTCACAGCTCCGACCCCCCAAAGCATGGGGAGCGTCTGCTCCCACCAGTCCCCCAGTCACTGCTGCAGGCAAAGACGAGCCACGGAGCGGCCAGAGCCCCCCCAGAGCTCCGGGGCCATCAGCCCCCGGCAAGGGGTCAGGCAGCGCCAGGCTGATGAGGAAACACCGGCGCGTCCCACCATAGGGTGAGGAGTCCCGGCTCAGCAGTGCCTGTCCCTGCAGGCACATCATGGCCCTGTGCAGCACCCCCAGCACTGCACCCAGCCGGCTCAGCCGCCGCTCTCCCCTTTTTGCCCCGGCCTCTGGCAAGCACCCACCACAGGCGCCAACACCGGGAGACCTTCTAGCACCTTCCAGTACCTGAAGGGGCTACAGGAAAGCTGGAGAGGGGCTTTTTACAAGGGCATGGAGTGACAGGACGAGGGGGAACGGTTTTAAACCGAAAGAGGGGAGATTGAGATATTAGGAGGAAATTCTTCCCTGTGAGGGTGGTGAGACCCTGGCCCAGGTTGCCCAGAGAAGCTGTGGCTGCCCCCTCCCTGGCAGTGTTCAAGGCCAGGTTGGATGGGCCTTGGAGCAACCTGGTCTGGTGGAAGGTGTCCCTGCCCATGGCAGGGGGGTTGGAACTGGATGAGTTTTAAGGTCTCTTCCAACCCAAACCAGTCTGTGATTCTATGATTCTATGACACCTCTGGCTGCAACAGACGGGCCAGACGGCATCCTTGGGCAGGGAGCAGCCTTGGGGGCTCACCCAGCAGCCGTTCACATGGGTGGGAACCATATAATAAAATATATTTAAAGAGGGTCCCTGCTGGCAGCTGGGTGGTTTGTGCCTGTGTGTCCAGGGGCACTGGGAGCCCCCAGGAATGCACAGACCGGGGTGACATCCCCTTTGTGTCCGAGTGACAGCCCAGCATGCTGTCCTGAGCGGGCAGGGCTTGCATGACTTTCCCTGGCCAGGACGAGCTGGGCACCTCCGAGTGCAAGGCCCCTCCTTACCGGATCACCTCCAGAGCTGTCCCCTCTCTCCCCACTGTCACCCACTTCATCCTGCTCTCTTTGAAGTCACCAGCTGTTAACCCTTGGCAAACTAGACAGGCTGCCATGCCCCGCAGAGAGCCTGGCACTGCCTGCTCGCCCTCCCCATCTCCAGAGCATCCTGGCCAGACCAGCGTCCCAGCACTGGCTCTGGAGCACCGCTGAAATCCCTGCCCTGGCCCTGCCACCTGCCATGTCCAGGACAGAAATACTCATTAGAGAATTGAAATTTTCTGACCCTTTCTTGCCAGAACCAGACCCAGCAGCCCCAGCAATGCTGCAGTTCCCACCCAACAGCTTTTCATTAGGGAATTGCTTTGACAGCGCTGCCTCATCCGTTAACAAACTGGGGCTGGGGATGGGAACAGACAGCAACACACTAATTAACTTTTTTTCAGTGATGGGAGCCAGCAGAGACAAGGGGAACCCACTACCAGCAGTTAACGGAAACAAGGACTCTGGGGCTCCTTTCCCTGCTCTGCCACCGCTTCGTTTTACAGCCGTGGGCGCGATGCTGCGACGGTCCATTCCCCCCAGAGAGGGTGGGAAGCCTCGACCCACCCTGCTTTCAGCAGCCGGTTGCCCTGGCAGGAGGTGGGAGCAGGAGGGAGGCTGAGCCCCGCAGCTGGCCCAGCTCAGGGTGCTCAGCAGACGCTGGGTTGCAGAGGCAGGGAGAAGGGGAGGAAGACGGCAGTGGGGTGCACAGCTCCAGCCACCATTAAACACGCCAAGGCCGCTCTCCCCAAGCAGGTTCATCCATCAGCATCTTGGTTAATGGCTGCAGTGACTCCGAACCAGCCTGGCGCAGTACAGGGGGAGCAAACGGGAGGGGGGGGAAACAAGCTCTCTGAGTACCGAGCAGAGCCCTGTGCTCGCTGAGGTACCGAGCGAACCAAGAAGCCCTGAGCCTGCAGCAGCCCCGATGCTGCCGGGAGCGGACGGTGTGCGGGAGCCTCATCTGCTGAGTCACACCAGGGACCGCAGCGCTCGCTGCTCTGCCCAAGGCCAGGCTCATACGCGCCTGGGCTTTGGCCTAAGCAGTGCTGGAGGAGGATGAAGCAGCTTTGAGGATATTTGCAGGGAGCAAAACCGGGGAGCCCCGGGGAGACTGCGGAGCTGTGGATGGTCTCCCTGACTCTGCCCGCAGGATCAGCAGCCCAGGCACTGCCCCCAGCTCCCACGTGCGTGGTGCCTGCTGGAAACGCACGTACTCCCTCTGCCGTGCCACCCAGCACCGCGGGACCACCAGCCCCGGCCAGGCGGCCTGCGCTGAGCGGTCCTGGCAGCGACGAGATCACGCGCGGGCCAGCGCTCCCAAACACTTACTCAGCAGCGTGAAGCATCCCTCCCCCTTCCCGCTGCCCTCCACCACCCCCCAGACCGCAGCCACCACCTGGTCCCTGTCCTTCCCCAAGAGACGCTGCTCAGGTTGAGGACGACTTGACCTGCCCAGCTCCTACAGGGACGTAACCATTTCCCAGGAGGAAAAACTGGCCAGGACCCTCCTCAGCTCCAGTGTCCCCTTTGCTGTGCTGTAAGAGGGGCTGAGGGCAGCGCAGCAGAGACCCTGGTCCCACGGGGCCCAGCCAGGCTTCTGGAGGACACAAGACCCCATGTGCCTTGAGTAACGGTGGCCATCTGTCCCGACAAGGTGCTGCACTTCATCAGAGAGCACTGGGTGTGCCTCAGGCCCCACAGCAGCTCCAGCTCAGTGGCCAGCTTTGGTGCCGAGCTAGCCCAGCTGGGACCCAGCTGGCTAATGGCGGCCCAGGGGCTCTCCAGCTTGACAAAGATCCCGGTACTCAAAGGCACCAATAAATCACACAGCAGAGGGACAGATGTGGCTTCCAGGACTCTGGGATGAGGGAGGGGGCTGCTCCAGAGCCCTACCCACAGGCACAGGGTGCTGGGAAGGGGAGAGGGAGAGCTCAGAGGCTCAGAAACGACAAGGGGAGGCGAGGAGGAGCACGGGGAGGCAGACCCACATCCCAGCCCCGAGAGCGGCTCAGGGCTCAGCCCGGGCCTTGCAGAGCATCACGGTACGGGGGGGGTACGCAACCACCTGGGACTTGCCCAAGGCCATCCAGTGAGTCAGTGGCGATGCTGTCCAAGGCGAGGGCTGTCTGCGCTGCCCGGCAGCCTGGATACAGTCGCTGAGGATTACAAACGCTGCTAATAATAGCCAGCAGGCGCCTGGGCCCCCGGCCTGCGCGCCCCAGCCAAAACACGCTGCCTGCACACGGACGACGCATCGCTCCTGGGTTTCGGAGCCACCCCGTTACTCACTTCCCCCCATTGGGACAAAGGGCCACCCCGGGAGAAAGCCACCAACGCTGGGAATTCAGGCACCTCGGGTTGTCACCGAGTCCCATCCAAGCCGGGCAATAGCAGAGCAAGCTCGTTCCACGGATGCTGGGTTGCCCTTTTGTTTTTAAATAAGATTCGGTGCCGGAGGAGGATTTATGGGGCATTTATAGGCATTGCTGCCCCCACAGTTCAGCCAGGAGTCAGACCCTGGGACCAGCATCCTGCTGGGGCTGGGAGGAAGGGGGAAGCCAGTCCCTTCCCCTGGGACTGGCAAGGACAGCGGGCCGGGGACAGCGTAAGGGGACCCTGCACTGGCAAGGGGACAGGTTGCAGCAACCCACAGAAAGAGGATGCAGACGGGAAAAATTAAGACACACACACACACACCCCCAGCACCTGGATTAGCTCTTGGGAGAAGGAAAAGCCTCCCAGGGGCTGGATCTGGCTCTCACAGAAAAACCCTTCTCTTCCCTTAAACCTTCACTACCTTGAATATTTTTAAGAGTATACCCCGTGGCGGGGCGGGGGTGGAAAGGAGCCCGAAACATGCCCCCCCACCACCGCTGCTGCCCTCGGGGACAACGCACTTGTCCCCACCCGAGGACAAACCTCGGCTTTTGCCCGAACCTCCCTTGTTTTAGAGGCAAACCCGGGCGCTGCGCTCCCTCCCCGCCACCGCGGGCACCGGCCCCTCCCGGGACACTGCGGGGGGGGACACACCGGCTGTGGGGACCCCAACGGCCCCGGGGGACGGCGAGAGGCTCCGCACGGAGCCGGCCTTACCTTGCTCTCCGCCTCCTCCCGGGGCTCGGCGGGCGGCTGCCGGGGGATGCTCTCGACGGCCGCGGAGACGGGCTCGGCCGCGGGGATGGGCTCGGCGGGCGGCTGCCGGGGGATGCTCTCGGCTGCCCCGGGGATGGGCTCGGCCGCGGGGATGTTCTCGGCTGCCGCGGGGACGGGCTCCGCCACCGCCTCCCGCCGCTCGCCAGCCGCCTCCTTCCCCTGCTCGCCCGCCCCGACCTCCTCCACCGGCACCCGGCCTCCCTCGTCCTCCGGCCCCTTGGTCGCAGGCGGTCCCGCTCCCTCCGCCGCCGCCTCCCCCCCGGGGCCGCCCTCCCGGGCCGGCTCCGCCGCTGCCGGCTCCCGGGGCGGCTCCGCCGCCCGCTCCCCTTCGCCTCCCCGCAGCCTCACGAAGACAGAGGCGAGGACGAGGGCCAGGACGGTGAAGAGCAGCGGGACGGCCAGGTACAGATCCACGGCCACGTCCATCCTGCCCTGCTACCGGAGCCCGCCCGAGCCGCCCCGACCCGACTGCGCGGCCGCGGAGGGAGCGCGGCCAGCCCGCTCGGCCTGCGGCGGGGCTGGGCAGGCTCCCAGCCGCCTTCACCCGGCGTCATCTGCCTGGGCCCTGCCCACAGCCCCGGCCCCCCCCTCTTCGCAGCCTCGGCACCCACCTCCCGCACGGAGCCGGCAGCCGGAGCCATCCCCCCGCGCCGGGGATGCGCAGCCACGGGTGGGATTGGGGCAAGAGGGGCCAGGCTCTGCCTGATGCGGTGTCGGGCTCGGGGCAGGCGGATCTCTCATCAGACACTGCCCTATATGCCCTGTATTCAAAAAGTCCTTCCCAAACAGCTCTGCGCGCTCACTCGCATCATTCGTAAGTTTGATTTGGAAGGGTCTCTGTCTCCTCACCTCTGTCTCCTGTGAGCAGAGAGGCACCCACAGCTTGGGAGCTCAGCACCATTGCAGGGCGCTCTGTGCGGGCTGGGGTGTCAGCTGGCCCCCATGTAACACCTAACGAGCATTTGCACCTCGTTAGCCCTTGGCTGGGTGGCAGAGGAGCTGGCAGGACAAGGATGCCTGGTGAGGAGCATCTGGCAGCACGTTTGCCAAGCTTCAGAGTGTCGTTCCACCTTCCGCAGGAGCTGCGGGTATCAGTGGCATGTTTGTGCCATGAACTGCTGTTGCACCCACCAGGCAAGCGGGTGCTGAGAGCAGCTGGGCTGCGAGAGCCTCCCCCCTAGCACCTTGCTGCTGGGGTGTCTGAAAAACAGGAGGCTCAAAAACCAGGATGTGCCCAAAAGCCATCACAAGCTGGCAAGGAGACTGGCGCAAGGGGTTGTCAGGTCCTTCCAGATGCTGCCACCAAGGATTTCCTGCCTCTTGAGACTGCTGGGAGGATTAGCCAACCCTTTACAAAGCAGGCTGAAATTAGAAGGCCTTAGCTATTCTTGCCAGGGTAAAACCAGCACAGAGCTTCCTCCTGGCTGTGTGCGAGGGGAGCAGGCATGGGAATCTGCACCCAGAGTTTCCTCCAGGGAAAAGGCTTTGGAGATATCTCCAGGGGCAGAGATTTTTATTGACTGGCTAAAAACAAAACGTGAACAAAGACAGGATTAAATCCCCGGGGTGGGAGGAAGTGAAGCCATGATCCTCACTGCGGTTTGTCTTTATTGGTAATCCTATCAGACAGGCAATCGTTAGCGTATGGATAATTGTATTCTTAGTAACAACCAACCGTGGTACTTATGTTCCCTTCTCCTGCATGGCTTTGCCTTTCCTGGGGCTCGATCATCAGAGCTGCTCTAGAGCTCAGCCACAACAACCAGAGGTGGTAGCGTCACAGCACTGCCTGGTTCAGCATCTTTTTTTTGATGTATATTTGGTTCCTTCTTCTCTTTCCCTGTCCAAATCCCCTCTTTAGCTGGGTGAAGGTACCACCTTCCAGAAGTTTTGACTCACTAGATGGAAGTCGTGGCAAAACACGAGGGATGTGACAGCCAGGACTGCTCTGCCAGATCAATGCAAAGGGGTATAAATAGGTCTGGGGCACAGCGAGGCTGAAATTCTCTATCAAGCAGCTTCTGGAAGACCCTTTGAGGGACAGAAGGAGCAAAGAGCCTCAGCCGAAGGGTTCATGGCTGAGGTTTATGGCCTGTCCGACAGGGTGATGGTTGATTAGAGCCTGGCACAGGCTGGGGGATGTGAGACGTTGCTGTGTGTTTGGGGAGGTGGTTTGGGAATCAGCAGTGAGTCAGGCTGGTTTGTATTTCTTCTGTCTTTCAGTAACCTTGGGGTTGAGCTGAGCACCTGCAGTAGCCACAAAGGCATCATCCTGAGTCCAGCGCATCACTTGCTTTCATAGACTTCCCCCGAGCCCTGGAAATTGCTCACAGCTAGAGAAAAAACCACAGTGGGGAATCTCACGGGACTGGGTCTTTGCTCCCGTGCTCACACAGACTGTCAGATTTGGGAACAAAGAGGAATTCTGGGCCAGAAACTGGCCACTGTGACCTGCTAGGAGGGAGACATGGGCTGCTTTGGCCTTACACACCAGGGTACACATTTGCAGCCGTCATGGTGCCCTCGATTGCTGCCGACATCCAGGACTTCTCCTGCTCTTTTCCCCTGGCACTGTCCATTTTCCATGGCTCTCAGTTGGAAGCCTGTTAGAGGGTGTTTGCCCACACAGGAATGCAGTGGCACGTGGCTTGCATCAACCCAGTGCAGAGACCGAGCCCTTCAGCGAGTGGCCTCCCAAGCAGGACTGATCACCGCCTTAAAACAAGAGGCGCTGGCCCTCACGGCTGCTTTGGATCGGGCTCACGGATGGGGAAACCAGAGAGGAGCTACAGCCAGCCACAGCCGTTAGTGCTGCCGGCCCTCGGACCTGCAGCCGGTCACTATCAGGTTGCTGGAACCTGCCGCGCTCGTAGGAGTTGTGAGAACAGCAGGGCTCAGGCGTCTCTGGGAAACAACACTCCCGGTCTGGAAAGCAACAGCCGGGAGCATGAAGGACACATGTGCCAGGACGGCTGCTCTGAGCGAGCCAACTTCGTACAGTGACGAGGTGGCAGAGGCAGCAACAGGGCTCAGCTCCCTGCGCCCAGACCTGGGCTCAGAGCTAGACTCGACTCTCCTGCAGAATATGATCTGGTGGGGATGATCCCCCAAGCAGCAACCAGGCCCAGCAGGTCCCATGGGATAGCCACTTGTCCCCTCCATGGCTCTCCAGAGGCAACTGGATGGAGGAAGCTTGCCCTGATGCAGCAAAGCTCCAACTGGGAGGGACACAGGACATCTGCGTGTTCCCCCATCCATTTACAAGGCAAGATTAAAGCCTCCAGGTCCTGCCATGCAGCCGCACGCTCCGGGTCAGGAGGGGATGGATTCACAGGCCGGGTCAGCCAGGCAGGGACCTCTGCCCTGCTCCTGCCCACCAGCTCTGGGAGCGACGGGCTGCGGAGGGGCTGTCGCAGCCTCTGCACAGAGACCACTGGCAAGTGGCAGCTCGGGGAGGGCAATCCCCCCTGGGTACGGCATCCCCAGCTGGGGCCAGGCTGAAGGCCACGGGTGCCAGCCTTGCTGTAGGCAGCCCAGAGGTGGGGAAACTGAATGAGGACGCTGCCCTCTCCCGAGAGGAGCCCAGCTCTGCACCGGCTGCGGCCAGGGAAGGGTCTGGCTGGGAACCAGCTCCCTGCACAAAAGCTGCTTTGACAGAGCTGTCGGCTCCAGGCAGCAGCGGGGGGAGCAAAGGGCCGGGGAACAGCTGAAGAGCTTTACCAACAAAAGGGGATTCAGGGGAGCTGCGGTGACAACTGCTTCGGGAAGCATCCCCCGCCACAGAAAATGTTGTGCTGCAAATCTGCCTGCAAGAGGGATTTAGCTGGGTTGGCTCCCTGCAGCCCAGGCCGCCGCGGTCATAGCCCAGCACCGCTCCCAGTCTCCCGGGTATAACGGGCTGAACAGCCGGGACACCCTTCTGCAGGCACAAAACCGGCCGGATTTAACCAGGTTACACGCTCTTACTGCATGAACCGTGCAGGCAGTGGCTGTACCGAGGTCCTCGGCTTAGACACATCCCTCCCACCCCGAGGGCTGAAGCAAGCTGAGTTTCAACACCCCTCTCTCCTCCACAGCTGTAACCCAAGCACAGGTCTACAGGACGCTCTGATGAAAAGCAGGAGGAGGTAAGTTGTAAAAGCATTTTGACAATGGCTCTGCATAGCTTTCAGCCACAATTCACACCGTTCTCTGGAATTGGGTCTTGTTAAACGCCCGACACCGACGCACCCGGAGCACCCACACGGAGAGCAGGGGCTCGTTTGCCAATTGTGTGTGGCTGCATCGGGCTAGACAGCATCTGGCAGAGGACGTGAACAGGGCATGGGGATATACAAAATATACAAATTTTTCCCCTTTCCCAATCCTTGTTCCATGACACAGCCAAAGCCAGAGCCAGCTGCAGCCGTGCCGGAGCACCCTCGGAGGCCGCTCTCTCCCGAACCCCCACATGCGTGGGGGGGGAAGGTGGGTCAGCTCTGCTCGGAGCCCAGCCCTTCCCCAGCGACTCTCTGCTCTGTGCATCCTCCCCAGAAGCTAAGCCGAAAGCAGCATGTGACACCTGGAAGATGAAACCTCCTCTCGCCAGTATTAGGTAGCAAGAGAAATAAAACACAAGGCTGCTCGTAATACAGCCCAGGGGGGGACAGGCAGGGGGCAAAAGCAGGCGTCGCAGTCTGGTAGAAAAGCTACTGACACAAACCTTCTCCCAAAGCCACCACAGCTTCCAAAACACACCCCACCATACAGACGTGCGCATCACGCATGAGGAGCTAGAGAAAGTCCCCAAAGCACCCCCACAGCGATGACCTGAGCACCATTTAGGATACCACAGTACTCTGGGAAACAGAGGGGTACACCTGTAGGGGGTTTTTTTCAGATCAGGATATGAAAGAGTGACTAGCTGACAGGGTAATGCAAAATAATTGATTTTATTTAAAATAAAAAGCAAAACCACAATCATCCAAACAAGACAATTAAGAGTATCCCAGCTCTGCTGGATGGGGTGATAAAAGCAGCTAACGGCAGTGGCAGGGCTTGGAGCTGACAGTAGGACTGTCCAACGGATCAGTAAGCTCTTTCCTTCCCCCCTTTGCAAGGGGGATGCCAAAAACCTCCCGTTACAATTAGCCCACGCAGGCATTTCAAATTTGATTCAGTCAACAGTCTTGCTTCCTGCCCCACGATGGCTGGGGATTCAGGGAGAAAGAGTCTGGGTTAATGACGAAAGAGGTTGTGTCTTTCTTCTAAGCATTTGGAGAGGCTTAATGTAACTGAGAAAACAAACTGGAGCCAGCGCACGCGAGCTGGAGGGGAGGAAGGTATGTCAGTGCTTCCTCGGCCTCCCCTGCTCCCCCAGCGCTTGTGCAGAGAACAGATGCCGAGAGCAGCGCGCCCGTTGTTCACATCTACAGCTCCGATGGGGTATTTCTTCATTTCCTCCTGAACCGTCATAGCAGCCAAGCCTGTGTTGGTTACCAGACTTGACAGCACGGCCAGAGCTCACAAATCCCTTTACCTTTCGCCAGAGCAGGCAGGACAATGACACTGACGCACACAGCACAATCGGGAAAGCCACAGTCCAAACCCAGCACGCGGCGCTCTCAGCCTGGCCCTGGGGAACAAGGCAGCCCACGACGCACCACCGCGGGGGCTGAGGCAGAGCAGTGCTGCTGCTTCGGGGCTTGAGGGGCCCACCGGGTCTGGGTGCTGGACCCCAGCAGCCTGCTACATCCAGGGGCTCTGCAGTACACAAAAGCAGTGGGGTCAGAACAAGACACAGATGCCCCACGAAGCACAAGCCTGGAGAAGTGAGAGCACAAGCCCCACTCTCCCCAGTCAGCCTCCCACAAGCACGGAGCTAGGCACACGGGGAGCACAGTTTTTAACTTTATTCCTCATTCACCGGGCCTGGAACAAGGGCCTGGGAAGCACCAGCTCCCCCGCTTCCTGCAAGGCCAGTGACGCTGACTCCCTAATGAGAGATAATTTAATCTAGTCCTATTTAAAAAAAAAAAATCCCGATCTAGCAGGACCTCCTGTTTAGAGCAGGCCGTGAAATGCCAACAGCTAAACTCTGGTGAAAACAAAAAGCCTTGTTCTGCTACAATTTATGTACCACACAGCAATTCTGGAAGGGCCACCACAGAACACCACATGGCCAAGAGCACTGAACAACATCCCCACTGTTTTCTGCTACAAAAAGCTAAGACCAGGTTAGGAAGTCTCAGGTTGCTTAGGACGGCTGGAACACTTCTTGTGGAGGACGACTTCAAAGCATCTTACACAGTAATTACATCTCAGCCTCACAACACCCCTGTGAGGTAGGTATTTTCCTCATCTACTAACACGCAAACAGAAGCTCACCAATTCGGCTGAGGCAAGAGCCTGTAAGCAGAACCAGAGATCCCAGGAGTCCCAGTTCCCAGGCAGCCTGAACAGACACACCTTTGTTTTGTATCAGAAAGCGCCTTCTGGGGAGGTCATACAGCGTTGCTGGTATCACGGTGCCTGCAGTCCCCTTCCAACACGCTGCCTTCTGCGAGCGATGTCAAGCGGACGCAGGCTTCAATCTGAAATGGTTTTATTTCTCACTGACATACTAACTGTCGAGCCACCAAAGATGGCAGCGGACAATTCTCTAAGGGCTCCCCTCACCGTGACCGAGCTGAGACTTCCAAGCCTTCACCTCTCTAGGCCCCCACGTCCTTCCAAAAGGCAGCAGCTGCAGCCTGCTCTGTCTGAGAGAACTACAGACTGTGCAGGCTCCCAGGCTGTTCAACCAGGCAGGAAAAGAGGCAACCGTGGCCAGAAACACCAGGAGCTGGAGAAGTTTTTTGTTTGTTTGTTTGTTTGTTTTTAATGAAGTAACCTTGTGAAAGAATCTGCAGCGGTCTACAAACAAGCATGCTCACTTATGCCTGGCTAACGCAGGAAATTCAGCAGTCTGGACAGCTAAAGAGTGTACCATAAAACCTTCCCTCTCTCCCATTTTTTCACCACCACGCTGCTCCTACACAAAGCAACTGGCACAGAAGATTCAGAAACAGAGATCCTGACAAACATATTTAAGATCCCCTCGTACAACAGGATACGGCCTGGTCTCCAAGAAGGGAGAGTGTGTTTAAATAGGAAGAGACAAGGTTAAAAAAAAAAAAAAAAAAAAAAAAAAAAAGAGAGAGAGAGAGATCAGAAAATCCAGACAAGCAATGTTCTGGGTTCCATCAAACCCAACACATATAAGAAAGTCACAGTTAAGGCTGCCAATCTGCTTTTTAATTCTGCCTGTGCCTAGGCATTATTGCACGTTTATTACATGCACACCACTCCTGCTTTCAAGTTTCCTCTCCCAAAGAACGGTTGAAGTGAGATCTACTACCCACCTCCTAGGTCCCAGGAGAGCACCCCAACCCAGCTAGCTTCTGGCTGTGCTCTTCAGATAGAGAAGGATCGTTTCCTTGCAGCACACCTTCAGCCAGCCAGACCTCTTTGCTGACCCTACCAGCACAAGCCCCTGCTAAAAGAAACCCCAGCAGCTCCAACAGATCCCTTGGGGATGAGAGCTTTACCTACCATAATACAAATGCATCTACACAGACTTAAGCAACACATTGCATTTTTAAAAAGCATAAAACAACAATATGTCCCCCTCCCAGTCCTTTAAAATTGGCACTGCAAGTTCTGGAAACGTCTGAACCCATAACCTCAAAGAAAAGCCATTTAGGTATGTGAACTGCAACTGGCCTGAACGAGCCCACGGCCCTGTAACTCCTTGGTATTTAAAGCCCAGCAACTGTTGTTATCGTGTATGAGTCAGACTTTGCCAGTTGTTGCCTAGTGCTGAACACCACGCCTGCACCAAAAGGATTGTAACTACTGGCAAATGCTGACTTTTTCCCCACAGCTTTTGCTGTTCAAGAAACTCCAGGATTCTCCTGCTCCATTGAGCTTCCTATCAAGGTGCTAGTGCATCTTCGTTACCAGTCATCAGAACAGACACTGAGCAAAAGTACATGGACTGTTGATGGTTAAGGCGTTGCACCTTAGATGTACACACATCGATCAAGACCACGAAAGATGCTTCAGGTCGGTGGTCACCTCTGCTGAAGTTGTTTCAGTGTTTGGAGCATTCATACCACCTTCCCTTCCCGAAATTCTAGTGCGAGAACCGCCGGACAACGAGATAGGCCAAAAGGGCTGGTGTTCCTTTCCTCAAGTGTACAGGACAACATGTAAACATATGACAGTGTCAAAGCAACACAGGTTTTTAGCTTTACCTGCTGGTTTTAAAAAGAGTTCTTTAAAAACTGACCGTCGTCTTCCTTGCCAGTTACGTGAACCATTAAATACTTGGCATGTCCTTACCCAAAGCTGGGTTATTAGTGCACTCACTTGGGGCGCAGAGGGGACAAAGCATTGCACAATAACGTAGAGTCGGGGCGTTCCCCTAGAAGTTATTAAGGAGCCAACCTTCGACAGCACATAACGAAGACGGATGTCTGGATCGAGGAAGAGTGACAAAAACTTAAGGACTGTGAGAAATAGAAGCAGAAGGGGGTAGAACAGAGCTGGCTGGCTGCTAACGGAGCTTCGATCGGCAGCTGCCTCTAGGCGGGTGTTGTTATCTCTCAGGGGTAGCTGCGGCCTCCACAAGATTCCCTAATCCTGTCAAAAAAAGTACAACTGCTTGTCAACAACTATAGTATTTCACCTCATATCAGGACACAAGATCGTAGCATGCAGGTTAATTGTATGCTTATTCTTCCTACAGAATTGTACAAGCTACGTAAGACTTTGTTTGGAACTGTTTCTATCAACTAATCCACCACACAGCTGAAGCAGAAAGCCCACCCATCCTCAGAGAGCGAAACAATCAACATACAGGAGGAAGAACAGTGAAACCTGAAAGCAAATGTTCCAGGCAATGTGCTGGTTTTTAATATTTAAGGTATTCATTTCAAAATTTGAAGTGCAAACAACTTAAAAACGCACAGGATTTTCAGAAGAACAGATCTGCATGTGTGCTCTGCATTTTTACAGCTTCTTTTTTTTCTTTTTTACAAAAAAAAACAACAGGGTGTGCATTAAGGTTTGTTATCTGCTGCTGCCCATCCCCTGCCTGAAGTCACAACTGACTGCTGAAATGGGATTTGACAATGTCATAACAAAGTAATTGTTAAAACCTCCAGGGCAAACTAAGCAGTACAGTTCTCTCCAACTGTTTAATGACGCTCTGTACTTGTAATTCAATTGCATTCAGCTACGAGCAACTCTTGAAAACAAGAGAGCAGTAGAGCACAGCAGGATAAATGGCAACACACAGAGCAGCAAACAGGTTTTTAGGCAGTACCCTAAACTGGGAAGTCAGGCATGGTACTGGGAATCTGGACTTCCTCAGGTAAATTACTCTCACACCTTCTTTCTCAGGCCATGCAGTGAGTCACCACGGCACTTGCATCCACGCCAAACCCAGAGCACCCAACAGCTCAGTAAGTAGACAGCACCCTAACGCAGGCAGGCAGCTAATACAGCAGCGTCACTTAACCAAACCGCGAGGAGTTGGCTTAAGAATTTTGGCAAGCCTCTGCTGTATGAGAAAAACGCTTCATTTAGCAAAGAAGTTGTAAGTTCCTCCCTGCAGTATACACCCAGATTCCCAGTGTTTCACTGTTTTTAACCTGGCAAGTCCAGAGAACTTCCTTCCTTGGCAACTTTACCCTAAGCAATATCTCTTGGTTCTGCAATATTAATGTTCCCTCCCTCCAGACTGACTAGAAGCTTGCCTTTTTTTTGAACAGGTAAACACAGGGATTTGGGATTAATTTTGCCTTTAACAAATAAAACAGTGGGCCAAATTTAAATAATCCAGGCAGCAATAAGAGAAACTGTACAACTACTTGAAGGTTTTCCGTTTGGACAACAAGGTGTTGAAACCTGAGTCTTGCCTAATAATTCCTTATCTTTAACTGTTTACTTTTCATTTGTGCTCTCTGAAGAGCACAGTTAAAATATCCCACCTCTCCCATTAAAAAAATAAAAAATACTCTATTAAAAGAGACAACTAGGAAAAGTAATAAAACTGTTTATTAAATAAAGTAAAAACCCTATTTTTTAAAAAAATATCCAGAATCTTAGTTTTCAGTTTGGAGCAATTAAAATAATTCATGGAAGGAAGATACCACCACTGGCCAACTGCTTTACATTCCATAAGGGAGCCCTTCCACAAGGGATCCCTTGCTCTCCATACCCCTCTGTCCTGATGAATCACCCTATCCTTAACTCTGCCAGCTCTGCATTGGGTTGTCTTTTGCTTGTTTAAAAACAACAGTTGTCACCGGGTCACCTGGAGGAGCTGCGCTCTTTGCTCACACAGTCATCCTGGGAAGTTGTATCACCGTTACCCATCATGCTGCACGTTCTCCTCTTTTTCCTCCGGTGCATCATCCCCTCTGTCTCAGAGCCAGAGTCACACTGAAGTATGAAGAGATGAAACCAGAATTCAGAGAAAACTGTTTGTGCTGTGGAATTTACCATAAGAGCTACCTCAGCAACCCTGAATAATCAATATTCAAAGACTGTGCTATTTTAGATTGGACACATGAAATAAATTTTAAATAAAGTGTTTAAAAAACAGGAACAGATATGTTCTTAGATTTCATTACTGTCTAAGCTGGCTTGGGGCAAGACAATGGAGGTGTTAATTTTGGCTCCTAGAAGGACCTCATTTTCCGAGAGCAGACTCAGTGCCTCCTGAAGCACTTAGGTGCCTAGAGAAGTCCCCTGTCATAACTGACAGTCTCCGTTTTGGATTTTGTTCCCCCTCCCCATTTTTAAAACATTCATTTTGCAGCCATTTCACACAACTGTGGCTTAGCTAAACGAGTGACAGATTTATATATAATATAAGCATAGACCAAACAAACCAAATTCATTTAGCAATACAAAGAGAGGCTTCAGCAAACAGAACCTGCTAAAACCACAGGCTCCTCCACCCTATGGATTTGTTGAGTTGCTTTCTATTAAGTTTCTTCCATAAGACATGAATATTAGGATGAGGACATATGACCAGGTATGGAAAAAACAATATGATTGCAGGATATGGATCACCTACTGTACTAAAAAGCATTACCTCTGAATCAGAGTCTGAGGAGCTGGAGCTTGAGGAACTGGAAGAGTCGCTAGAACTATCGGAAGCAATACCAGTAGATTCCTGCAGGTCAACGGAATCAGCCAGGGCTGCCAAGTCAGGATGTTCCTGCTTTAGGATCCTAAATAGAGTTGAAATGTCAGGGTTAGCCTTTGAACAGTAACACTGCATGTAAACGAATAGGGTCTTTTGGGGTTTTGTTTGAAAAAGAGAATATGAAAAGAAAGCTACTAAATCTCTTACCTGTACCATTTCCGTGACAATTTGGGTCTCCCTCTTACTGTCTTGTGCCACACCACAGGGAAGTTGGTACAGCTGGCAAAGTTTTGTGTGATGGCAATAGTTGTGTCAAGATTGAGAACTACATGCCACCAGCCACCTATAAATACAGCACCAATGACCATTTCTGGCTACACAGCAGAAAGCAAGTTCAAGAACTGCCATGAACACTTCTTCCATAGCACAGGGGAAACTGGGCCTTATCTCCCAAAGCCAGGTGTGTTTGCCACCACGTCATCTTTCCTCAGTCTTACTTCAGCATTTGCTCCAGTGTTTTACAGATTCTTGTTACAGGAGGCTGCTCAACGCTCTGACCAAATTACCCAGCTCACGAACAGCACTGAAGATCTGACTTGACAGCAACACGCTGGCTACTGACGGCTTATTTAATAGCAAGAGCCGTTGTAACCCAGACTGCACAGAGACGCTCTCTGTTAAGCCGGAGAGCACTTTCTACGCTGATTTAGTACGGTTCTTATGACTACAGACTAACCTTTTGTTTAAAAATAGACGCAAAATTGTTTCCCCACACAGGATAAAAATAGACAGCAGTGTTCTTACAACCCACTTACAACCTCATAAAAAGACTAAGGAAACAGTTTAATGGAACCTGACAGCTACAAAATCTTAACAGAAGGTACTCTGGGGAGTCATGAATAAGTGCCAAGACAATCACAAGGCACTCTTCAAACATGAAGTCAGCTGTATGTCAGAGACAAGCAATGTGGATAGAAGCTATGGGCCATGCTGCACAAAAACGATGCAAGATTATAGGTTAGAATTTGGCACTGAACTCACACGCTTTATCCACTAGGCACCTCACCTCCCAGTTAGAAGGGGCACACAGCATGCAGCCACTCAGAGAACGGCACCTTTATCAGATCTTTCTTTAGCTTTTCATTTCAAATGCAAGATGAAGCATAACCATAGAGAGGTGGGTGGGAAGTGTCAGTGCCTTTAAGTAGTTGTTCTCCCACAGCTAAGAAAAATTCACATGCAGTCAGACTAACCAGGCTACAAAATTCAGCCATGAATTTGCTACAGTGCATGCAAACTCAAACATTTTTGTCTAAGAGTTACTAGTACTCAAACACCTCTATTATTTTATGCCTTTTCAGTTTCCTATTACTGCAATTTAGTTCAGGATCACGTTCCTGTGATGCTGCAACTCAGGTCCCATTTGTTCTGTCATCTGTACCACACGCAATCCTATGCTACAGGCCATATATGTTTCAGGGCATTCAGAAAATAACTGAATAGTCTGACAATGTGCCTCACCATATATATCCCTTTTGGAACAGCTCAGAATAGTCTTTTAGTAAGAGATGGGCCATATAAGAAAGCTGAAAGATCATCTTCATCTCTACTACGTACAAATGTTAAAAATATACTTTTCCCTCCCAGATTTCCTTACTGGACAGATTCATACATACCGGGCACAAAGACTGTCTCGCCTGGTTTCTGTAAGATTTCCAGGGGTTTGAATTCAGGGGGCCAGGTGGGGAGCTGCGTCCTAGGATAGATGACATTGAACCAAGTGATAGCCTCATCCTGCTGGTTCCCTCCCTCTTCTCGTGTCACTTTGATCAGCTCTCTGGGAGTGCTGGTAGGGAACAGGCACCAACGCTTATGTCCCTGGACTAAGGCGTTCCACGCACTAGTTCCCAAGGGGTCGATGTGAATTCCTGTTCCAGAACGAGGTGGGCCCATCACAAACCATCTGTGAGAGGAAAAAATCCTTTAGTCATAGAGCAAGCAAGTAGCTACCTTCTCTTTTCTTCATATTAGACAGAAAATTACAGCTGTTAATTTCACATACAGATAGAAATCAAAGTAGTTACAATTCATTCATTTATCTTCTTGAGACTGTTAGGCTCACACTACAGCAAAAGATACAACATGGATTTAACCTAAAAAACAACACGAACTGGGGCAGGAATGACTCTGGGATAAGAAAGTGAAGACAGCTTTTTAAAACAACATATAGCTGTGGAATATAAACAGTTCTTCAATAGAATATATACTTATTTCAAGGTTTATGAATGTGATTAAGTCATAACAGCATGCATTAGGATTCTTCCTATGCAGGGGGATTCTCCTAATCCTGTGGTTTTCTAAAACTCTCGACTCATAAATGGATCCAGAACTGCAGAACAACGAGGAACAAAAGGCAATACAAGTAGTAAGGAACAGAGCGAAGTTACGCAACCCTGGCCTCCCTCTATGCCTTCTGTTCATTTACAATAGGCTTTTCATTCTAACATTTAACTAGTTGGAGCTTATTCTCCAGTGACCACTCAGAATTTGGTGTGTTTATTCTCAATTCCCCATTTGCGAGGGTTATTTCTCCCTATGGAGAACTTTGCTACACGTTTAACAGCAACAGCACCTTCAATTGCTGATTTCCCCTGTAACAGAACAGTAAGATCTACTGTACCAGATATAGCAGTGAGGTGACTTAGTATCAGGCATCAAGAGCTAAAAAATGGCAATAATAGTTTAATGGGCAGCA
This sequence comes from Nyctibius grandis, assembly GCF_013368605.1. Taxonomy (NCBI): domain Eukaryota; kingdom Metazoa; phylum Chordata; class Aves; order Nyctibiiformes; family Nyctibiidae; genus Nyctibius; species Nyctibius grandis. The sequence continues at coordinate 5,437,795 of NC_090672.1, read as the reverse complement.
GGGAAGGTAGAAACTAAAGCACCGACAAGACCCCTCGATTGCGTGGCTGACAGACAAGCGATACTCAGCAAGAGGAGTTCAAAGGCTGAGAAAATATGGGAAGCCAGCAAGCTCTCCATCTCCCCTTTCCTATGCAGGTGTAAATGAAGCTGGTTTCCAAGTATCATTTGCTATCACTGACTGTAGAGCTGTAGGTTTGGTTATCAAGCTGCGCTCTTCCTACTTCACAAAGGAGCCATAAAAACATATAAAAGCAGGTCTTTGTCACTTTATCATCAATTCACTCTTTAGATTCCTATTAGCCTTGGAAGCTAATTAAACCACAAGCAAAACAGTCAAAGCTTTTACTAAGAAGTCAGAAGAAATTAAACACAAAGATCTGTCTGGTAAACAGACAGATGCACCATTCAACACCATTTTTCTGACTATAACCTAAATCTACACATGCAGAAGATTTTAAAACCCTTATGTATCAACTCTATCATTTACCAGCCTCTTCCTCCAGGCGTTCAATTTACAATGAACATAACCCAGTTTGCCACAAGACATCCAATTTACCGTTAAAACTTCACATCCCGTAACTTCAATTTAAAAGAAAAAAAACCATCCCCCTCCAAACTAAAATAGCTGCTTCAGTAAATGGCTTCCAAAAATTACTGCTTTTATTTTGAAAAAGAACAACTCTAATAAATATGTTCTAAACAGCACGAGGTCGTTCTTTAAGGTTTGTACGCTATCACACACCTCTCACCCCAGAGGTCAATCTGTACCGTGCATATCCTGATCATATGACTAGAAAGCACCGCTTCCTGCTGGATTTTCAATTATGCTCTTAAAGCACTGGATACTCTTCATCCGTTCCTGTACCTAGATGAAACCCCTAACCCCAGGAGGCATCAGTGTGCTCTCTTGCATCACCCTTCTCTCAAAAGAAGATAACAGCCTCAAACGAACCCATGTTTTCCAGAACAAAGTACAAGAATTGTGAATACCAAGATCACAAGCAAGGAGCCCAGCATGTGCCTGTAGGTGGGGAGAGTGTGGGGGAAAGAGATAATAGATATCAGTGAGTCACAACCAGATTATCTAGTTTACTTATAACTTGGATAAATGATTTCCAGTTCTGTAAGTGTATTCAGTCTCTACCAGAGACTACACCTGGTGTGCTTTTGCATCTGATCACAGCATTGTACATTCTTCTTAGAAGTGAATTATAAAAAGGGTCTGTTACAACACTGTGAAAACACCTACTTCGGTCATCTTAAATAGAATTAGTTTCATGCTCCGCTCCTGCAAAAGCACAACTGGACTACAGCCACGTGAGAGACTGCAGAGAAGAGAAGAGTACCATTATTCAATCCTTGTTCTACTTTATTAAAAAAACCTGAAACAATAAAAACCCACATCACAGCCTCATGTCACTCAAAGGGCAAGGCATTCTCTGACAATTTTAATGCGGTTGTAAAGACTTTAATTACTTGGGAGCATTCAGCTTATGTTCATACTGCTATGAAGTGTCACATTAACGTAGACAGAAATCCCTTTTGTGTCTCGCAGCCCAAATACAAGGTTGTTGCATTTGATTTCAGGAATGAAGCGTCCTTTCAATCCCTTTCCAAACAGATGCAAAAAAAAGAGTTGAAAAGACTACATAGATGTGAAATATTGTTCTCACTCAAAATCATCTAAGGGGAGCTAAGAACTAGTCTCCACACTTCATACTAATCTAGCTTAAGATCTTTATCTTAAAAGGACTGACTCATAATTAAACAAAGTCCCACTATGTACATAAGCCACTGGTGCAAAACCCAGGAGCTAGTCCTCAGGTACTTAAAATTTGGGAGCCAGAAGGCACACACAGCAAGAAATTAATCTTCATAAATTTCAGTAACTATGTAATTTTTTTAAAGAAGAAGTGACGTAAACTGACCTAAAAAAAAAAAAAAAGAAAAAACCCATAAACTTGTAGCAACACTGGTGGCAGAACCAGAAATCGTGACACACAAATCTGCCCCTCCCTCGCTCTGGGTTACAGATGTATGCTCATTTCAAAATAGCAGACGTAAAGCTATCACTTTGTTTTATACAAGGCAATCATACCTATTTAGGAATAGCTAACGAGATGGAAAATACCTACTTCTCTCTTGCTGTCACGGTACTATACCTGTAAGGCGGCCTTCGTTTCTCCCCTGCATACTGAAAGAGATCATCAGTGAAGAATTTGGGTACTTTGTAGTCCTCCAGGAGTTTCCTACGCTTGGGATGCTCTCCGTAACTGCTGTCAAAGATGTAGAGCGGGCTGTCATCGCGTGTGGTTTCCATATATTCTATGTAGTATTTCATCTTCATCTTCACAGAATAACCGTCATTGTCCTCCCCACATTTGAACTTCTGGTTCCTGTACTTGCGTTTCAGCCGTTCCAGAGTCCACTTCTCCTGGGCAGACCAGCCCACCTGAGCATTCAGCAAGACTACAGGCTTGTAAGGTTTTTCATAACGCTCAACAAATTCCTCCACTGTTAAATGGAGTGCATCTGCCCTCTCCACATTATCCTGTGAAACCAAGGGAGGAATACAGAAGAGATATTAGGACAGACTAAAGCCCTAGAACTGCGCTTTCGATGTCGGTGTGGGGGAGCTTCACAGTCATACTTTGTTCCATACACCACGAGGGTATCAAGCTGCCTACGTGTTATTTTAAGCTCCCCGAGGCTGCAGACCTATTTCTCATGCCCGGCTCCTTGCAACCCTCAGTAACACCAGCAGCCTGGAGCCATTTGGCACTCCTCCCCACCGAGGTAACTCCCCAGGCCGAGAGGCCACCCCTGCCCTTTCGGCTGGCACATCCCCTGCTGCATTTCACCCCCCTCGCCAGCCCCCAAGGAAGGCGCCTGGGAATTCCCCCTGGGCGCTCCCGCCCTCAGGGTGCCCATCCCAGCCCGATGGGGCCCTCACCCCCCGCCACGTGGAGGAAGGAAAAAAACGTGGATGCTGCTTGACCCCCCCCCCACCTCTTCCCGGCACCCCCGGGGAGCCCCGCCAGCTCTGAAGCGACCCCGGCCTCAAGAAAGGGCCCTTTCCCCGCTCCCATCAGACGCCCCCCAGACCCCCTTTCCCCTAAGGCGTCCACAATCCCCTCAGGACCCCCTTCGTCGCCCCCCGTCCCCGCCCATTCCCTTCAGGGCCTCCCCCCATTCCCCTCAGGCCCCCGTTCCTCTCAGGGCCTCCCCCCGTTGCCCTCAGGCCCCCGCTCCCCTCAGCCTCCCCCGTTCCCCTCAGTCGTGTCCCCTCCCCAATTCCCCTCAGGCCCCCGCTCCCTGCAGCGTCCCCCGCTCCCCGCAGCCGCCCCCGCTCCCCTCAGCGCGGCGGGGCCGGCGCGCACCTTGCAGGCGGCGGGGCTGAGGGGGAAGGTCTCGCAGTAGTTGTGGCGGGTCCAGTCCAGCGAGTCCTTCAGCTCGGGCCGGGCGCTGCGCTTCGCCTCACGGATCCGCTTCTTACTCTTATGATTCATGGCGGCTGTGTCGGCGGCAGCGCTGGGGGCCGTCACCGCCCGCCCCCGGCGCGCCCCAGGCCCCGCTCCGCGCCCGCCCGGCCCGGCCGCACCTTCGAGAAATTTCACCCCCTTGCCGCCGCTGTCGCCGTAGCCCCGCCCCCGCCGCCCTCCCATTGGCTCGTTGTGCCGCCGTCTTCCGCCACGCCTCGCCCGCCCTCCGGCGCTGATTGGCCGAGGCGGGGAAGCGGCGCGGCCGGGCCGCCATGTTGGGGAGGCGGGTGTTGGAGGCGGCAGGAGGGCGGCGCGGAAACCGGTCGCCCTTGGCCGCGCTGCCCTGCGCCCGCTCGCCGGCGAGGTCGCCCCGGAAGCCCCTCCCGCCGCCGCTCCCCTTCCCCCGGCGGGCCCGCGCTCCGCGCCCGCTGCTCCCCTGACAGCGGCGAGCCGGCCGCGTGTCACCCGGTTCGCGCGGAGCCCCTCACAGCACCGACCCGCGGGCCTGAACCCCTCCAGCCCCGCCGGGGCGGCGGTGCGGGCGGGAGCTCGCGCTTTAGCCCCGGTTTAACCGCAGCGTTCGGGGGAGGCCCCTAGGAGCGCCGGGACAGGCAGCGCACCGAGCACCCTGCCCGCCGCCATCTGCGCTCGTGGCGGCGCTCCGCGTGACGCCATCCCCAGGGAAGGCACCGATTGGTCCGCGCGACCCGGTGCGACACGTGGCCGCCCGCCATTGGGCGGCGGCGCGGCCATGGAGGAGCCCCGGCGGCGGCGGCGGGGCGGCGTGCGGCGGTACCGCTTCGCGGAGGGGCCGGCGGCGCTGGCGCTGCGCATCCCCGAGGTACCTCTCCCGGGGGGCGGGACGGCGGTGCGGGCCGGCGGCGGAGCGGGGCCGCCTTCCCAGCGCCGCGCCCGGTGTGTTGCAGGTGCTGGACTCGCAGTACGGGCTGTACGTGTGGCCCTGCGCCGTGGTGCTGGCCCAGTACCTCTGGGCGCACAGGAGGAGCCTGCCCGGCAAGCGAGTGCTCGAGGTACCGCTGCGGGCCCCTCCGGGCACCCCCCTTGTCTTTAGCCGCCGGGGGGGGTGTCCCCCCTCTCGACCCCGGGCCCACCGCTGCGGTTTCAGGTGGGCGCCGGGGTGAGCCTCCCCGGCGTGGTGGCTGCCAAGTGCGGTGCCGAGGTGACCCTGTCCGACAGCGAGGAGCTGCCCCAGTGCCTGCGGAACTGCCGGCGGAGCTGCCTGCTGAACGACCTGCCCCACGTACCTGTCATAGGGCTCACGTGGGGCCGGGTGTCTCCAGAGCTGCTCTCTCTGGCTCCTGTAGACATTATTTTAGGATCAGATGTCTTTTTTGACCCCAAAGGTACGTTAGTACTGTTAGGTATCTTCAATTTGTGACAAACTGCAAGGACTTCATGTCCAAGGAGCACTGGGAACACTGTCAAGGTATCAGGTGACAGCCTTTAAGGTGATACTGCGCTGTGGAACTTGTTATTCTTGGGGTAATTCTAGCATTAAGCTGTCATAAATACCACTGGAGGGTGGGTGAATAGAAAATGGAGTGGATTAACTGCTTAAGGCCATGTTTCTCAGGTCTCTCATACAGATGCATTAAGTCTTGTATCAATTTTTAATTGCCATTCTGTATAACCAGGCATATTTAACTGTACCTAGAATCCAGAGACTAACCAAGGCTGCTTCATCTCCCCAAACTACACAGACTTTGAAGATATTTTAACTACAGTTTACTTCTTGCTGGAAAAGAATCCACATGCTCAATTCTGGACTACTTATCAAGTGCGAAGGTAAACTCTTGCATATTTAAGACTCAAATCTTAATTCCTGTCTCGGCTCTTAAAGAGCGTTAACTTCTCAGAGGCACCACTGCACTGATTCCAGAGAACCTCCTCACAGATTGTCAGTCGGGCTGGTTATTAGCCAAGTAAACCTTAGGGGTAATTAGACAAAAGCGGCCAAACCAGAAAATAATCCAAGAACCACAAATTTCCTGTTGACTAGAACTGTTACAAATTCATTGGTGACAGTCTCCTATAATTGCTGCATAAGTTATAAACTTGGATTACGTTTTCACACACTGGTATTTCCTCCCCTCAGCGCTGACTGGTCTATTGAAGCTTTGCTCTGCAAATGGAAACTGAAGAGCATCCAGATTCCTCTACATTCCTTCGGTGCAGACAAAGAGCACTTGGCCAGCTCTTCTCTACCAGGAAGACATACAATTGAAATGATGATCATCTCACTAGCAAGATCAGATGGTACTTAACTTTATTCCACTTGTTGGTTCCAATACAAGATGACACTTCACTGTTCACTGTAGCATGGATCTGCAGAGAACAGTCCTGTTTACAGCAAACCTCATGCGTATTTTTGGGGAAGCAGATCCCTTCAGCAGTAATTCTTAAAACATGCGTTGTAAAAATAAAGCTGTTCAACTGTTTAGCTATGGCTTTTAAGAAATTTGTGCTCCTCCCCAAAGACCATGTAATAGTTCAAAGACTCCATTCCATTATGTAAGTCACTACACAACATAGCTTAACAACCTGACAAGCCACAAGATTCAACTTAAATTCACAAGGTCAGCTATGAAGAAAAAGTTAACTGTACTCTTTCAAGATAAAAAGTATCCCCATAAAATCTGTTTCCCAGGACTGAAGCTCTTTCCCAAGGATTCATATACAAACGCCAGCCCCTTTGTTTTCAATTGCATCTGTGTACACTGCCACTAGCCATGCAGTCCCAGAACATACAAACTCAAGCTTGTAAAAAAAGTACTTTTAATCCTCTATAAAGCCAGACTGCAAGTATTCAGATGTTTCCATTCCCATTTAACATACATGCATAAAGTTAACAAGGCATTACAATAACCCTTGACACATGATGGTTCAAGTAACAATGCATTTGGTATCCAAAAAATCATCCTCGTTAAGATTAGCTACTATCGAGCAGCAGCCTGTTGAGTCAGGGCAAGCACACGGCAAATGCAATTAGTACTGCTCAGGGTGTTATCTTCTGTAACAATGGCCAAGGGACCTGTCTGATTCTGTGTTGGTAGTCTGGTGTGCAACACTTGCCATACAACAGTTGGGTTAGTCACAATACTAGTTAAGTTTGCCCGTAGTAATTTAAAAGCAACCCCAGTGGATAAAATTTATAAGCAGTAAAATGCATTCAGTTACTATATAGAAGTTAAACATTGACAGTATAATTGCAGAAATCTTTTCAAGCTAAAAATAAGCTGACTCAGACATTAAGTTGAGAAAAGTTAACACAGAAAAATGTTTAATATTAACTACAGAGACAGTGGGTATAGTACAGAATGTCTTAAGCAAAAGATACACCAATCAGTACTTACAGAGGAATGAACCATTTCTTTTCTTAACATTACATTTCTCATATAGAAGTTCGTATATGTAGGTTGGTAAGTTTTACCATTCTGGGAAAAATAAGGTGTGTATACCATCAGCTAGATGTGCTCACTGTATGCTCCATTATTTTTACGCAAGGCCCGGGTGTCTGGAAGTGCAGTTGTCAGGCATTTTAATTAACTGGACAGCCATTTGTTTCTGCACGACAAGGCATCGTTACACAGGAGCAATCAGGAGAAAACAGGAAACAGCCAAGCACTCTGCACTGCAACACGCCACCTTAACAGCTAACCAGCATTACTCAACTGCTACACAACTGCGCCTAGTGCACAAAAATACATAAGAGAAGAGATTAGAATTGAGTCGGAGAAAACAATCCTTTCAAATATCAACTGTCACCTGAAAAGATTTCTACCAATTTGAATTTGAAGATACTATTTGAATGCAAAGTTTTTTAAAAAAAAAAAGCATTTACAGTTTCAAATTGAAGTTTTGCAGAATTTTATTTAAGGAACAAAGACAAAATTGAGAATACTTTTTGACAGAGTTAGCTATCAGCATATAATGGCTGCATGTTTCCTCAGTATGAAACTGGAGGCAGCAAGTTACCATCAGTTTTAACTTCAAATAAAAGTCAGCACTATATAAACAAAAATGAAGTTTTACCTCAAATATCCAAGCCAATAATGAAATCGGTAGTCGTTCACTTCACTAAATTACAAGAAATTTCAATAACAGCAACAAAATGGCACATAAAATGTAAAATCTGCCACTTGAGGCGCAACTTAAACAAGTAAAAAGTTAGACAAAATGTTACAAAATAACCTTTTCAACAGCTGGTTGCTCTGCCAGGGGTCTCTCCAATGGACTGATGACTCAAGCGATCTTTTCCCCCCAAAGGCGTCCTTTATGGAGGTTCTCATTTATCTGATGCATCTAGATTTGAAGAAAGAAAAGTTCAGCCAGGTTTCTACCATGTCTCTTTTGGTTGTGGGGATGACTTCAGGTATACTTCTAGTTGTGCTTCAACTGGCTTTGCCTAATTTAATTAAATTTTAGGAATTTCCATACTGTTCCACCTCCCCCCCCACATCTTGCCTTACTTCAGAGGCCAAATGTAAGGTTCTGTCAAAGTATTTAGTTACAAAGAAGAACAAGCATCAGGCTGTAGATCAAGCCACCATTAACTTCAATTCAGCCTGTTCAACAATAAATTATTAAACTTATATATAAGTTACAAAGCTAATACTTCTTCATAAAGACTTAACTAAACTCTAATTAGCATTCAAAACAGAGTGTAACTAATTTTGCTGTAATTATAATTATCTAACTTCAGAGCTAGCTTAGGCCCTTTCCTTTTAAAAATAGGACCAAACAGTTTGAAGGGTTAAAGACACACTATCCTTTCCCCACCCGGTGTTATCCTCAGACGCCTCTTCAAGATGTGGACTTGAGGAAAAACTAGTTTCCATGGTTTTCTCGTTGCAAGGAATTTGCCACTTTTCTAGAACAGTTATTACCTCCAGTCAGTATAACGGCCACTGAACCGATCTTCCGTTACAAAAAGGATAGTGTATCTTTAACATTTAAAGACAAACCTGCTCCAATACACGCCCACAGAAACTGGTCCCTGGAGGATCAGCCAAATCAGTTAAAATCTGCAATACTGGCCAATATTCTTTTAGCAAACAGGAGACCGCAGCTTTAAAGGGGAAAATGCAGATGTTGGATAAATACAGTAAGAAATAGTCATTTTCATCATAGGTTGCGTCTCATACAATATTTTATTAAAACCGTGTCATTAATCTCGCAATAAAACATTTTCTCTGTAAAAAAAATTCTCCGTAGAAAGCCCTTTGGTATTAATTTCCCTAAACCAATAACCAAAAAGCACTGCTCAAGCAAAAAAAAAACCACAACTAACAACGTGCCCCGTTAGGATTCAGGCTATTAATACTCTAAGGACTACCCAACACCCCACCTAAGTGCTACAATAAAGTAACATGCAGTATGTGCTGATCCCGAGGTACATTACCATGTTCCTAGGAGGACACAGCTCCTTCTTCTTCCGGAGACTTGGGAGGGCTCTTAGACCTGGATCTAGAGTTGGATTCCCTCTTTGAGGCAGGGGGAGGGCTTCTAGATCTGGACCGGGATCTTGACCTGGACCGGGATCTGGAGACAGACGAGGACTTTGACTTGGATCTCCTGGCAGACCTGGACTTCGAGGTGGAGCGAGACCGAGAGCGTGTGCGAGACCGGGATTTGGATCGACTGTAGCGGGACCGACTGCGAGATCTAGAGCGGCTCCTGCTTCTAGATCGGCTGCGACGGCGTCTTCTAGGGCTAAAGCGTATCAGGAGAGAAGAAAAAAAAAGCGCATTAAAAGTTGAACGCGGGCGGCGCAACAGACTTCAGCGACTGCTTCGGGACAGGGAGGGTGGAACAGGACCCACGTGGGCAAGAAAATGAGTGTTAAGAGGGCGCCATTGTTCAGCGTGGCCGGGGGCTAAAACTACTACAGGGCGAAAACTCTTCCGCTCCGAGGGAACTCCACGTGCCTTTGCTACTAAACCCTCACCCCCCGCTTCCAATCCCGCCGCGAAACTCACTCGGAAAAGCAAACAAACCCGAGCGGCCCCCGCTGCACAGGCACATGCCTAAGCCCCGTCTGCCTGCCTTATTACGGGAACTCCGCTGCCCCCCTGCACCCTTCCATACCTGCGGCTGCGGCGGCCGTAGCCACTGCTCCCGTAGCGGCGCGGCGGCGGGCCCCGCCGGCTGTGGTGCGAGTCGGGGGGCCGGCCGTAGCGGGCCATCTGCACGCGGAGCTCCCGGCCATCCAGCACGGCCCCGTCCATGGCGTCCATCGCGTCCTCGGCATCGCGTTTATCGTGGAAGCGGACGAAGGCGAAGCCGCGACTCTCCTTAGTGTAGCGGTCCCGGGGGATGTAGACGTCGCCCACGCGGCCGTACTTCTCGAAGACCCTCCGGAGCGTGTCCGGGGACGTACGGTAGGTCAGGTTGTCCACCTTGAGGGACGTCATGCCCTCCACGTCCGGCGGAGGCCGCCCGTAGCTCATGGCGGGCAACAGCCCCCGAGGGGCGACGGCGGCTGAGGAGAAGAAACCTGAGGGAAGGGAGACGAGTCAGGCGGCGGCCCGGCCCTGAGGGGGGAAGCGCCTCACACCGGAGGGGAGGCGCCGGAGCGGCGGCCCAGCAGAGTCCAGAAAGGAGGAGAGCTACAGGGCATAGGGGAAGGCCACGGGGTCCTCAGCAGAGAGGGACGAGCAGGCACCCACCTCCGGGCTCCGGGGGAGAGGCGGCCCGCGGCCGGACCGGAGGCGAACCGCCGGCAACCTCCAACCCCGCGCGCCGCTGCGAGGAAATGAGCGGGGCGCCGCCCGCGCGCGCCTGCCTAACGCCACAAAATGGCCGGTGGTGACCCGGAAGCGAAAGCGCCGCCCGGCGCTCTCTGCCCCCACCCCGCCGCACCGGGGTTTTTTGGTTTTTTTTTTTTTTCTCCTCGCCGGCCGCGGATCCCGGAGGCGGCAGTGGGGGGCGCACGGGAAAGAGCCTTTTAAATTAATAACTCGCCTGCAGTTGAAAGTGACCGCTAGAGGCGGCTCCGCCGTGACCCGGAAGGACTCGGCGGAGGCGGGGAAATTTTGAACAATGTGTGCCGAAAACGGTAAAAAAAACCGTCAGTAAGGCGAGGCCTGGCCTTGCGGGGGGCGGAGGGGCGGGCGGCCGTTGCCGCGAGGAAAAACAGCGTTAACGAAGGGGAGCGGCTCTCGCGCCGGCGGGGGGGGGGGGAGCGAGGCGGTGACGGTTTAAAATGGCGGATGGGGAGGGGAGAGGGCTGTGAGGGGAGGCACGGGGATGCCCTCGGCTGGGGTTGTTATGAGCGCGCTTCTCCCGAGGTAGCTGCTCTGGGAGCTCTGTGTCCTTCCCGCTCCCGGCGGGTGCGCTCCCTGGTTGCCGCTGTGAGGGGGCCTGGCAGGCCGGGGTGGGCGCTCGGCGGGCTCTCCTTCCCCTCCTGCCAGTAGCGGTGCCTGGTGAAGCCGCCTCGGTCTGTGCAGCTCTGGATGCGGCGGGATGGATGCGAGCTGTGGCAGAGCCGTGCAGGCAGCCCTCTGCCCGTACGCTGCCGGCGAGGCGATCTCCACCCCGGTGCCTGCGAGAGAGCAGTGGGCCGAGCTGGGAAGCGTCAGAAATCCTTTACACACAGCGCGCTCTGCAAGCTCATGCTTTGGCAGCGTGCGTGGTAAAATGGGAACAAGGCTAGCACAGCCCCTGTGTGAGGATGACAAGCAGATGCCCTGAGTTTTGTCTGGGGAATTCAGTGAAAGCTGCTTCCCGCACCCCAAAAGTTGTTGCTGTGGTACTTCAGGCACTGAATAAAATGCCCAAACTCCAAATATGAACTATAATACATAGTTCTCGTCTTACAACCATGATAAATGTTTCTACGCTTCTGTTTCATAATACTGTGTTAAATAAAGAACAGAAAGAGGCAGTTCTCTACTGACTTTAATGCAATGACAGTATTGATATGAGAAAGCAAATTCAGTATTAAGTCGTTCTTACTGTAGCTGTGTTTATATTTTTTTACACTGAAGTATAAAAATAAGCAATGATACCAATACAAACCTAGAAGCAACAGTTTGTTTATTGCTACAGAAGACTTAAGAAATCAAATAAACTAGTACTGGTTTTAACTTCTTGTATTGCTTCATGTTATATTGTTCTTTTTGCCCAGAGCATATTGATTAAAAATTTTCTGATTAATCTGCTGAAACCCTTTCTCTGAGGAGACATTTGAAGTTTATCTTCACAATGATTTGCCTAAAACGACGGAGTTTCCTGTGTCCCTTCACAGTCACTTCAAATCAATACAAGGTGCTGCCAGAAGAATTGATCCAGCCCACCAGCCCAGTTTCCAGTGCAGCTAGAAAAATGCTTATGCTGGCACAAAGGGAAGAAGGTGTGAGTGGGACACAGTGCCTAGAGGATCTTAAAAATCTGTTACTATAAATTCATAATACAGAAAAGGAAGAAGAGCGCTTTGCTTGTGTTAAAATACCACCTTGATATTCTAATTGGATCTTTGTAAAGCAGCCTCTGAATAATCATATTGACTTTCTTCCACAAGTAAAGAATAAATACTGTTGAAAAAAACCCTACTTTTTTAGAAAATACAACTCAGGAATTAAAATAGTATTAAATATGTAATGATAGCTGGGATGCAGATTTTATTTAAGTCCTTTACTGTAGATAGTGGACGTAAAATTGGGTGATTTGTCATTTACTTCAATCCATTCTGGATTTCCTTCCCTTCCTCTTTGGCCATCAGTTAAGTGGAGCTGATTTAGCTGAATCCTGACTTGGAGGCCCAACAGAACAGAAAAAGAAGATAGTTACAGTAAAAAGCAGCCGTTCAGTTGATACAAGACGTGTGATCCTCTTTCAATTTTGCTGATGCTTTGAGATCTTCAAAACTTAAAGATCAATTGATCTTAAATTTATTATTTAGAAATACTGTGAAGTGAAATATTAAGAGTATGTAATCACTGAAAATTAATGTTGTTCCTTGAGGCAAAGCAGTGGAAGATTATGAAGACTTTTTCGTCTCCTGAGTCACTGGGACAATGAAAGGCAGAAGCACTGTGCAGAGCATGTCTGTTTGTGGCACTGATACGTAGTTTCTCCCAGGTGGGAATCATTTTCTCTTTGAAATGACTTGGTGTTTGTTTGCATTCAGCTAATTAAACAGTTCTCTTAGATGACTTTGTAAGACCTTTCTATCTTGCTGGATATTATTTAGTGGATAGAGATTATAATTCTTAAAAACTAGTACAAATCTTTTTATTTTAAGGATTAGGAGATTTCCACCCTTTCAGTAGAAAAAGTGTACTTTCAAGAAACTGCATTTCCCATGGTGCACAAGGGCTTTCTAGGCTGGGTCAGCTGATCTAGATTGTGAAATTTTCCTTATTTCCTGTCCAACGTGCATGGAAATGACTCGTGTGTACAAATGTCTCATCTTTCCTTTGTCAGGTGATTTAAAGGCTGAGGAGCAGAATTCTGATTTAGAACAATGGCAAGAAACTGAGCTGATTAACTAGCTTGATTTTTGGAAGACTGCTTCGTTTGGGCGAGAGAGATGTCATGAAGAAGTAATATACTGCAGTCTGCCCTGTTAACTTCATGGGAAGAGGTAGAGAGAATCTTGATCTTTACCTTTTGTACCAGACCTTTAGCTTTGTTTTTTTTCGAGTTACTGATTTTGCTGTACATTATTTAAGAGAGTCACCAGATGACTTGATTAGTTGATGATTATGTCCTAGTGGCTAATAAGTAGCTCTAAGTAATCATCATTTTTGAAGCTTTCGTTTTTTTTTCTTTTTCTTTGTTTTTAACAGAGGTTAAGAGGAAACTTTTAAAAGAAAATAGAGTTTTTCCAGACTGAAGCTGAGGACTTGGCAAGAAAACACGAAATGTCTCCTGAATCAAAAAAACTTTTCAACATAATTATTTTGGGAGTCTCATTTATGTTTATATTCACTGCTTTCCAAACATGTGGAAATATTGCGGTAGGTGTGAATTTCAAAACATGACACATTTCTATCACAGTTATCTATCCTTTCTTGTCTTCTGGGTACTCTAATGTAAGAGTTGCTTTGCTTGGGATTTTTTAATGTGCAAGGCACACTGACATTTTGTCTCCTTTCTTTTGGTTTAGTGTTAACTAGATTAAGTTGGTTAACTGAATAATTAAGCAGTTTATTTCTTTCAGACAGTATAGCTACATGTGTAACTGCCTGATTGCTTGAAAGTAGAAAATTAATGAATCTTATCAAATGCTTGAACTTTAAAGTAGTGTCTGTTTTTACACTTGCAATAGTTAACAATTGAATTACATTGCACCTTCCATATTTCTGACTATTCTATATAGTCCCTTTCAAAGTATTTGCCTAAGTTGTTATTATCAGCCATGCCCCTCGTTTTTCCTAGAGTGTTTTTCCTCATCTAACATATTTTTCTGTTCTAACAAACTATACACTGAGGGGGAGTATGAGGATAACATCTGACAAGTAGTCAGACTTCCACAATTGCTAGAACTGCCAAGTCACCTTCCATCTGAATAAGTAATTTACTGTTTTAGTATCACGTATCTCTGTGTGTGCTGAAGCAAAATTGAGCGTAACTTAACCCAAATTTACTATTAAAAGCAGATTATACTCTTATTACTTAAATTTTTAGAATCCTGCTACTGACATACTTAGCCCAGATCCTCTAACTTACTGAGTTGTAGACATTGCTTTCAATATTAGTTATATGCCTGAAGGACAGTTAAATTTCAACATACCTCTTGAGCCCACAGCTCTTACAGCTTCTCTTTTCTTGCATGCAAGAAGAATCCTTTCTGGGTTCAGACATATAAGTGTCCTTCACTGCTTTATTATAATTACTTAGAATAGTTTTTGTAAAACTTAAGAGTACAGCGTGATACTGTGTGTGAGTACATAAGTACAGCCCAGTGATCTTAGTTCTGCAATGAATTCGCAGCACCTCACTGAATTGGACCTAGTGATCATGCAATCATGTAATTTATTGTCATTAAAGTTATTACAAGTGACTTTCAATCAGATCTGCCTGCCAATCCAACTAATTACGTGGTCTCATGATCACTAAAGCTGATTCAACGGAAAAAAAAGGAACAGGGAAATAACAGGAAGCGGAAAAGAACTCATAGTTAGGTCAAACTAAGAGTATTTGAAACAACTTCTTTTTTTCCCACTTTTAAAATTAAGATAGTCATACATATCTACCTAAGAGAGGTTTTTATTGAAACAAAAATTTAGTGAAATATTTTAAGGTCTCTGATGAAATAATGATATAATCCTAAAGTACTAATTACTGCTTTAAATATAAATGTTTCCCTGCCAAATATCTCCTTCACCTTCATTGTGGAGGTATTGTAAGTTGTAATGAACACTTTAAATTATTTTAAGTACTTTGTAGAGTCTATTAATGATTAATTCTAACATTTGATACTGACTTCAAACTGATGCAAAGGTCCTCAAACTGTAATATATATTCTAACATATTACAATGTATGATTTTTCTCACAGCAAACTGTTATCACAAATTTAAACAACACGGATTTTCATGGCAGTGGCTACACAAGGTAATTTACACAGATCTTATTACTTTGCTCCTTGCAGGGTGAAGCTAGTTATAATTCCATCTGATAGAGATATACTCTCACGAGATTGTAGTGTTCTGCTGACTTCACAATTTAATAACACTTAAAGCAGTTTAGAACGTAGGCTTCTCACATTCACTCGAGTTCTACTCTGAATTATTTCTAGTTGAACTACATATCTGTTTTGCATGTTTTCTTTGTAGGGAGAAAAAACACCATATGCTAATCCCATTCTCAGCGTTTTATCTTAGCAGATGAAGAATGTGCAAGTTTTAAAATAACTAAAACTGCTAACTAAGGTCTTGCTTGTTTGCCCTTGTGCACCTCTGTGTGTTTGCATAGGACAGGTAGTGTGGATCAACTTCCAGGAAATACTGCAACATAAATGTGAAAAGAACAGCCAGAACCACAAGAAGCAAAGCCACGAAAAGCCGTTCTGTTTGTTTATTGCACTGGCATAGCCAAACTCGCCAAGCATGGTCAGGGACCTTTTGTACACCAAATTAATCTGTCATATAGGAAAAGCCGGTAGCTGCTTTGAAGGGTTTACTGTCTTAATTTAAACTAAAAATGCAGCTGGCGCAAATTCTGTGGTGTATTTGGCAGAAAAGGAAAAGCTCGCTGACAGACGAATGAGGCTCTGGAACATTCTCTAGAAGTACTGGGCACAAAATACAATAACTATTGTTAAGGCCTGGTTTGACACATGCATGTTGTAAATTACAAGACGTGCTCTCCTGCAATAGTTTGGGACTGTGTGCAGCAATCTAAGAAATACTGTATGTTCCTGTGTTCCCATGTAGAGTGCAATGAGTGAAAGTAACAGAAGAAAGGAAGGAAATGTTTGACCATGGAAGTTATGCAGTTACTTAAGTTATATATGTACTTAACTTGATATTTTGGAATCAACTGAACATTTTTACATCAGTTGCACTTATACCCTGTTTTTTTTTAAGTACTTAATAATCTGTGTTGTTTATTTACGTAGCATGTCCGTTATTTATGGAGTATTCTCTGCATCAAATCTTATATCACCTTCCGTGGTTGCGATAGTAGGACCTCAGCTCTCCATGGTTGTTAGTGGCATATTTTATAGGTAAGTATTAATTTTGAATTTTTGTCTGCTTCCTTTGAAACCTTTCTTTCACTTTTTCACACCTAAGGCTACCATGCCATACATTAAATTGTACGGGCTAAGGAAAGCATCTTGCAGAGATACTGTCTGTGTCAGTAGATGTGTAACTGCAGAGTACTTCAGCCTAATGGAAACTGAGTGTATTTTTTCCACAGCATTTCCAGACATTGCTGACTGTGGAGTTCAGGTTGTGGTCTTAGATTAATGACTATATAAAAAAAATTCTGCATGTTTAGTGGAGTAAAAAGATTGCCTTTTTTTCACATATGACCTAAACTGTTTTCCTGTGTCACTTAGGAAAGAGTAGCTGATTTAAAAGAAGCTAAGTGAGATACCTGATTGTTAAAGAGCATTGTCCACTTTAAGTCTATATTCAATAAACTGATCTGTTCTATTCTAGCCTATACATTGCAGTTTTTATCCAGCCTGCTACATGGGCTTTCTACACTGCTTCTGTTTTTATTGGCATTGCAGCTGCTGGTAAGCATTGTTCTTCTCCTGCTTACTATTCTTTGGTACATTTGAATATATCTCAAAAATATTTTTATTTTCTGAGCAATATATTCTGTATCTTTCAGTACTCTGGACGGCACAGGGAAATTGCTTGACTGTAAATTCTGATGAAAACACCATTGGAAGGAACAGTGGAGTATTTTGGGCACTCTTACAGTCCAGGTAAGCTTTATTTTTAATCTTTTTTTTGGTTGTGCATACATTCTACTTTTTATATTTTTTGATAAGTGGGAGACTGGATCAAAAATACTTCACTGGTACCTTGCAGTCAGTGAAGTAGGAGGGAAGGCTGGAAGCCATATTTCTATTGCTATTGTGCATTATAGAACAATGAATGAAAGTTACATATTGCAAGCCTCTGCTCTTGACATGCTAAAAAGATAAATTTCTGTTGGGGGAGCATTTGACGTGTGTAACAAAAATCTTGTTGATTGTGGAGGGCTGTGGTAATTTGTGTCAGGATCCTGAGTGCACTAATAAGCCCTAATGGTCCTAAACAACCTCACCTGGCACCTCCACCACACCCTTCCTATCTGCCCGTGGGCCCAGCAGCCCCATTTAAACACTGAAGCCCTGGGCTTCAGTTCTTCTGGAGTTGTGTTGGAGGAGTCCTGGTCTCCAGCTCAGCCGCAGCTGTGCCTGGCTATGGATCCTGGTGGTCTAGACCCCAGTCCACAGACTGGCTTCCCATCTTGGCTGTGTTCTGCCTTGTCACTGTGGACCTATGTGGCAATCGCTGGACCTGACTCTGGCCTGTGGACTGACTTCCTGGCTTGACCTCAGACCTGCCTTGTCAACACAAGCTTCTATGATGGTCTGGACTCCTGGTTGACCCTGCTTACAATCTTTGGGTCTGCCCTGCTTGCCTTGCTTGAGTACTGCAGGGCTGGGCTCTTGCTGATCAGGCACCTTCTCTGCTGGATGTGTTATCACACTTGACTCTTAGCCATCCTTCCCTGAGGGAGCAGCCGGACCTTGCTGCTCTCTGGCGAGTTGAAGAGACTAAAGTTGGACCTGGCAGTCAGAAATGAGATCTTGTTGATAGTTCTCTGATATTAAACTTTGAGTGTAGCTTCAACCAAAAAAGTCAACAAAAAGCTTGGCATCAAGAAAGGCAGTGAGAACAAGGTAGTGGGTGCTGCGTTGCTGCTGTTGAGTATTTTGTGCAGATATGGTTTCTGCTTCTCGGGAGAGTGTAATGTAATTAGGGTATAGGGAAAAATAACAAAAATGTGCAAGAAGGTAGAGCTGCTGACTTGGAGAGACTAAAAAGGCTGGGACTTCTTAGAGTAAAAAGTGTCTGAGGAGGATTATACTGATGGGTTACTAAAACACAAAGGCAGCAGGTGAGCTGAGTGTAGAACTGTTGCTCACCCAATGCTACTGTTCTAGAACTCAGGTCACTTGGTGAAACTAGAAGAGGCTTGATTTGAAACAGGTAAAGTGCTTCTTTACACAACAGCTGATTAAACTGGAACTTCCTGCCACAGGAGGGTGTGGAGTGTAATGGTGTCAGCAAGATCAAAAAGGGATCAAACAAATTAATTGGCAACAGGTCCACAAATGATTCCTGGAGAGAGATCCCTTTTACCATCACTAACACAGCAGTTCAGGGTATTGGGAGATAACAAGGGGAGTGAATTGCAGAAAGTGCTTAGGCTTGTGAGCCTGCACTAGATGGCATTGCTAACGCTGTTGTGGGGACAGAATACTGGATTAGTAGAACATCAGTCTGAACCAGTGGCATACTTGTGTTCCCTAAGTTTCAGGTTCCAGAATTAACTTATCACTATGTTAGCAGAGTAGCAGTTTCCACAAACCCAACTAGTCGTGTGTTTTACAGTGAGTAAAATGCATGGCTTTGTATGAGGAAACTTGACTCTAAGGCTGTTTTGAATCACTATTCATTCAGAATTACTATATTTCAGGAAACTGTAGGTAGGAACACAGAATTTCCCTTGAGCTGTTAACAACCAATTTAGCATTGCTGGGGCAATACTTCAGACAAGACATGTGACTCTTCTAAGGAGGTATTACAAAATCATCTCCATAAATATGTCAGCTTTCTAACCTGTACCCTTCCCAAATTAGAGAGAGAGGTAACTTAGATGCAGATTTCCTCATTTTTGCCACCACCTTGTGTCTTGATTGCTGAAAATGAATAGCCAACATTATGGGGAAGAATCCTCTACTGTGTTTGAAGTTTTGTATAGAGGAAGCAGTTTGCATGGAGAGTGAGTAGTGTTTTTATTTCTTTCACAATTGCACAGTACCATTTTTTGCATAGAATAGTATGACTGTGATGCTACAACCTTAATCTTAGCACAAAAAGTGCTCTTCACCTTTGTTATCCTTTTTGTTTACAGCTTGTTTTTTGGAAACCTCTATATATACTTTGCTTGGCAAGGAAAAACTCACATATCAGGTGAGTATTGCTCGTTTATATGGGAGGCCATCCTTTAAAATATGATAGCATGAATAAGCAGATGAAATAATGAACTGGAAAGTTTCAAGAAAGTTATACAACAGCAAACTTTTTTTTTCCAATTTATTGTTAGACAGACTCTATTTGTGGAGTATGTTTTTGATTCAGTGTTCCATGGTACTCATGGCCCTTGTATTATTTATGTTGTTTTCCTGCATGCAACGCACTTTGAGTACCTTCTTTTAGGATATTGTCTATGAAATTCTTCAGAATGCTAGTTTGGAATAAGGTTTTCCACAATAGCTCCTCTGGGATTTTCCCTGTGCAGACACACTTATGCCAAAATACACATATTTTGGGGGAAAGGTGTTCTGGAATGCCTATATGTTTAATATAGATGATATCCTCTTCCAAAGTAAGTTCCTGCTGTAGACTATCCTTCTAAATCAGATTGGAGACTGTTTAACCTATGAAATAAAGGAAAACAAAGGAAAACCATCCCAGTTCACTTCATGGCTACGCTAATCGTTGTGCTGGCACGAAGCAGTAGCAAGAGAGAGGTTGAGATGTGCAGCTGGACTGTGAGTGGGCTGCTGCTCCGTAAACTGGCAGCATTGCTGGAAGAGAGTGTGAAGAACTCAAGTCTTCCTTTCTTGGCATAGTTTATGAAGACTGACTTCCTAATGAGTTTGTAATTGATACTGTAGGGTTTTTTCATTTGCTGTCGTGCTAGACTGGTAAAGAGCAGAAGAGAGAACAGTAAACTTAGTAATATTCTTGAGAAGCTGGATAGTGGTGGAGACTCACTGGTTTTAAAGCAGAGATTTCTACTTAAGTAAGCAAAGCAAGGTAGGGCAGTATCAGCTAAGAAAATGGCAATGGTGAAAATAGAGCAAAATGTAAGATTTTAATTATAAAACCAGAGTATTGCTAGAAAAATTTACAAAACCAACATTTTGTAAATAAGTAGGGTCGATTGTCCTGTTCTATAGTGACTGTGAGAGTCTTTACTGTAGTGTTAAATATCTACTAGAATGGCAATTCTTTTAACATTTAAAATATGAGGATACTTCTGCTGTAGTCAACTGGGAATAAGATGTTGATTTTTAAATTATAGTTATCAGGCTTCAGAAATATTGCCCTGTTGAGATGAATAGTCCACTTCATGTCTCTGATCCGTCTTTTCAGGTTCCCCACAGACATGGCCTTGGTAGTGCAGCACAGGTTAATTTTCAAAGGTCAGCTCCCACGTTCCCTTGTCTTTAACACAAAGGCTTGAATGTTATTGAAAGGATTGGAGACACTTTGGATCTGGTGGGCCTGAAATTCTGGGCATTCTAAATTTCGTTGCTATTTCTAACCACAGAATAGAGCAATTAACTATGAGGGAGTTCTGCTGTTATATTTCCCCCCCATCTTTAAATGACTTGAGACTATTAAAAATGTTGATATCGGAAGATCTGACTGTTTAAAAATCAATTAATCCTTCCTTTTACTACCTAAATGAAAATTTTACAGGCATTTCAAGGTAAAGAACATATTCTCTTTTTGATCTGTAATCATACACATTATTTTTAATTGATGTAGAACATTTTTATTACCTTTAAGCTAAAGGGGAAGTGAATACAGTAGTAAGCAATATCTTCAGAATCATCCACTAGTTCCATCACAACTATTAGCTGTTTCTTCGCTTTTTTTGTTCTGCTTAATATTTTTAAACGGGAATGACTTCTGTATTACAGACTTTCCCGTGCCAAACAAGTTGGTTAGTGCAGCAGAGCTCGTGCATGGGGCAGCAGTGACCTTCCTCCAGCTCACATTGTTGCTGTGTCAGTTAGGCTTCAGTGGTTTTAAGACCTTTGTAGTTTACAAGCTTACCAGTTTATGACATTACAGTGCTAATATTTCTGGTGCTGGTAAAGAGTTTTTTTAGAAGTCTGAAGGGTTTTAGGGTGCTTTGCTATGTCCAGTCTGAATTATATAAGTCTTGAAAGATGTACTTTCTTCTGCTAATAATTTATGCACTCCTTTGTTAATTGGCTCCTCCTTGGTCATAGCCTTTGCATGGCAGAAAATGCGAGTGACACTCTTTAATGTGCTGATATTTTATTAGCATCATAAAACTGAGACAGGAATTTGCCAGCAGCTGTGTACCTTTTACTCCATGTGGAAGGTAAGTTAGAATATTAGTATGCATTTTAAACACTGTTACGTAGTATGTCTGTATTAGTTCTTTGAAGGTAGTTGAGTTGGTTTGAATTGCTTTTGCACATCTAGTTATGAGTCGTCTTTGTTTTTCCACAGAGAGTGATCGCAGAACTGTCTTCATTGCTCTGACTGTTATCAGTCTTGTGGGCACAGTTCTGTTCTTTCTGATTAGGACACAAGAGGACACAAAAGCTCCAGGGGAGGAAGATTCTGCTAATGAAATCCTGGGGGACGGCTTGTAAGTGCTTACGGCAATAACATGTTGTCACATATACTCATTCGTGTTCCTACTCCTCAATGGAACATCATGCATTCACTTTCCTCTCTACACTGGAAACATGAATGTTCTGAACAACCTGTAGAACTTACAGATTTAATAGAAAAGTGTGTGTACTTTAACAAGTGAGAATTCGTGATCTTTATATGACATATTTTCAAGGGTGGAGTGCAGTACTGCGCAGTAAGTTTTTCCATTAGTAAGTGTGTGCCTTTGGAAAGAGACCTTTTACCTCTTTTCTCCACTGATTATTATTAAACATGTATCTGCCTTTCATAGTCTGTCTTGCCCTCATCACCACAGTTTAAAGGCTGGAATAAGCAGAAATTACTCCCTCTTTATAGGTTATCTTTTACATACTGAAACATGTTTTTCATATCTTCTCTAGATATATATATGCTCCCCTGATAAATACATTAGAAATGCATAGGTACACAAATAGGTAGATTCAGTGCAGTTTTTCCTGAGGCATCAATATAAATATTTTTGCTTTATTTAAACAATGAAAATGTTAGAAAAACATCAGTAAGTATGCTAGTGAAAAAATAGTCAAAGCTAAAAATGAAATGCTTGGAAGAAAGATTCTGTTAAGCAGGTTAATTTTTGAACGGCATTCGCTACTGCAGAGAGCAAAGAAATTTTGTGGTTAGTAGTTTAGATTTTCAGAAACTTTTAGTAATATATTAGCATATTCCAGTATATAGTGCTGGGCTAGAAAACGTACAGAAAATTTGAAGAATTAAGCTGCTTTCCGGCATAGCGATACAGTGTGGTTATTCTTTTTCCATTTTGACTAAGTCATTTATTTACCCAGGTCTGCACAAAACAAAATGAGGAGAGCAGTGGCTGCCTTTAGTAAGTACTGTTTCACATAAAGTTGCTTCAAAAAATAGTGACATGTCCTTTCCAGCTTTCCATGATTCTGCTGATAATGTGATCACATACAAATCGCTTAGAACAAAAATTTGTGAACAATTTAAGTTTTTAAGAATGCATTTCAGTTATTCCACTTCAAATATAGATCTTCAGGGATGGTCTGCTTGGCAAAGTGACGGCCAGATGGCAACGATTTCCAGACCAGAGATGATGGTTCGCATAGGGACAGAGGACTGATGAGTTTTGGGGCTGATAGGAATTCAGTTGTCTATGTGAGCATTTGAGATTTTGAGCCTAGCCAAAATGGGGCTTGCAACTGGAAAAGCTTGGGAACCACTGAACTAGCGTGTTGGTGTGTGATTGGTGTGAGCTGGCTGTCTCCACTTCAGAGGTGCTCCTTTCAGGTGATGATACCATACAAACATAGCTTGTCTGCAAGCAAAGAAAGTGAAGTAGACTTCAATTACATAGTAGTATAGTCCAGGAGGAATTTGGAGGGTTACTTCCTGGATGTAGTTTCAGATCCAAGCTACTTTACAACAGCTTCCTTGTATAGATGAGCTCAAAAAGAACAGGTCACCACTTGGGAAAGCTACTGCATGAAAGTTGGGGGTTTTTTTGTGTGGGTTTTTTTTTTTAAATACACAAAGAAATTCACTAAGATAACAAGATAAAGAAGAATTTACATGTTGTTTTATTTTGTCACCAAGTGATATCAGTTAAAAACAACAGTTTTGAACTGGAGCATCTGCAGTTTCCATTGAAGTTTGATATGGTCTGCTTGTGACTGTTAAGTTTGTTTTGAGAATGTGGGGATCTTCACTGAGAATTTATTTATCCTTTTAGGAGACAATCACTATGAACTGAGAGTGCAAAAATACAATGAGCAGAAAATTGTCTGCTAATTGAAATCTCTGTATCCTCTCTTTAGTATTTACCCCCTTGCATTTCTTACAAAAAAGAATTTCAGGTAACAGCATTTCTTTGAAAGGGCAGGTCAGGGTTGGTTTGCTTAGTGCTCTGTTTACTGTCATAAAGTCACAGTTTGTGTAATTTTAACATGTTTTTGCAAAGAGCAAAAGAAAGTGTAGATTGTCTTAATAGTATTATCAGTTGTGTTACTTGCCATTATTGTGTCTTTACAGAGAAATCTATAAAGCTGGGCTTCACCAAAGAGATTCTGCTGCTCAGTGTTACAACAGCCTACACAGGTATGGAGCAAGCAGTGTGTAATCATGTAGCAGTGTCAGGGCATTGTTTGCAATTTTAACCCCAGAGCAGGACTGCAATTCCATATCTCTGCAAACATTACTTGACTATTTTAATTAACTTTGACGAAGTTACTTATGATGTTTCTGTGTTCTGGGAAGTGTTTCTGTATGGGAGGAGGGGGGTGCCTAAATCTGCAAATACTGACAGTGTAGTAATGCTTGGTTCAGTACAGTTCTGGGTCATCCAAATTGAGGGTTAGGCAAAATTTACATAGCTGGTTTACATGTGATTTGGCATTACACTGTCAATAGATTGTGGATTGTTTAATGCAGTTCCATTGCATTTGAATGAAAATTATATTTGTAGAATACACTGTCAGTGTCCCCTCTGTTGAGGTGTGGGAGATTACTAACAGACTTCATTTTAGTCTTGGTTCTGTTGGGGGGGAAAAAGTTTAGCCATTTTAAACTATTTTTGTCACTAGTGTTTGCTGTGGCAAGAGCTCTTCTTTTTAGCACCTTAAGTTAAACCTGGTCTGCTACTGTTAGACCAAGGTATGAGTTGTAAAATAAAAGTACATTTATTTTTGCCATATACTAAAGTGATTCTTCCACAAAAATACTATAAAATGTTCAAAATGTTACTGGTATCCTTTAATGGATTTTTAGGGGGTTTCTTGACCCTTATTTGGCTTCAGATGTAGTTCTGTTCATGATCAAATTAAGTTTTAGGAAGAATGGATGCATTTTCAGAACCTTAGCTTCGAGTCACTGTTATGAAAAATTATTGTTAGCTCTTGTAGGTGAAAAGAAAGACTTAGATATGAACAAACTGTGAGTAGTGCCATAGTATCTGCTGAAGTTTGCAGTCAGCTGCTGATAGAGCAGTAGCAGTTGTAGCTATGAAGTCAGTTTGCACCAGCTGCTAATCTGTTACAAGTTACTTCACAGCATCTCCAGTGTTGTTAACCCAAAGTAACTAACTTGAATTCATCTTAGATGTTTAGTGCAAGGGGAATGTGAAGCAAGATAACAAGGGGAGGGAATTAGTCAGGTTTTGCCTGATTAAGCTGCAGTTTGCTCATAAAGGAAGCAGAAAATAATCAGTCCAGCTTGGGAAAAACAGCTGCTGCCATCCTGTGGCTCTTGGCCAGCATTGCCGCTTTATGTGGGAAAATACAAAATCCCATGAGGCCAACGAAGGCTTTTATTTCCGAAATTGATGGCTGGATTATTAAGACTACTCAAAGTTCATCCTTTTTTGAGCGGTGTATGCAGTTCATATACCATGTTAGGTAGCCTGCTACTGGTAGACCAGGATATGGTGTACCAAATTTTTGCAATAGCAAAAGACAAAGGAGGTCAATTAGAAATAGTTTTATTTTTGAACTGTTTTTCTTTGTTTAAGTATAACACTTTGCATTGTTTTAAAGATAATTTTTATTAAGAAAAGGATATTTTTACCCTGGTTGCTTGCAGTGACGCTAGTTGGAGTCAGCTATGTTACCCTTCCTCACAGTAATGGCAATAGAAAAAAAGAAGCGTTTTAAACAAATAGCCATTGTTCCTTCTCAGTTTTAGTTCATTATGTATAGAAAAGTAGCAGTCTTAGCATCTTAGCTCCTTATTGGTGTTTGGGGATGCAGGGACTTAGGAATGCTGTAACTTGAGGGGGGAAAAAAAAAATCTTACACTGAAATTGTGCTTCATTTCTTCAGTTACTTTAAGTGTTATTTGACATGGCACTTTTCATTTGGATGAAATTCCAAAGCTCTTAAAAAGGAGAAATACAAACTGTATAGAGGGATTGTGTCAACAGAAGCAGTACTGCACCTAAGTGCATGTGGCACTAATTAATTACACTGTTTTTTCTAATATAGTTTTTGTAAACTGGCATAGGAAAATATCATAATTACATAGTTTAAAATTCCCTGTTTCTTCTATTAAATATACCTCATTTAGATATATGTGAAAGATACTTTAAGGAAAAACACTTTAGACATAAAGAATTTTTTTTTAACTTTCATAATAGTTCATCTGTCAATTTTGTTTGGTTTCCTTCAAAGGTTTGGAATTAACATTCTTTTCTGGAGTATATGGGACATGTATTGGTGCTGTGAATAGATTTGGCGGTGAAGAGAAAAGCCTTATTGGTCTCTCTGGTATTTTTATTGGTGTTGGAGAAATTTTAGGTGAGTCTAAATTTACTACTTTATAGACAAAAAAGGATTAAGATGTAGTTACTCAAAATGTTTTTTTGTATTTAACTGAATAGTGTCTTTCAAGCTTCCAGCAATGATTATGTAAACAAAAAATGAAATACTAGAAATAAAATTGTCAATGTGGTTCCTTATTGCACTGTGAATTATGCATTACACCATGTAAACTGAATACTGACTAGGATGTGAAATACTGATGACTATGAATCCTAAGATTTTGCATTCTTTTTTGGTTAATGCAAAGAAATACATAGGACTTAGAATGAGAGAAGCACTAGGCTACAATGTTATTAGGGAATTTCAGTATTTTGATATTCTGTTTTTAAATAGTATTCGGTTTACATTTTTATTAAGTGATGTAACTATTTTAAATTTATTAAAGTGTTACACTAAAGATTTCTTTCTTTATTAAAGTTAGCTTGTGTTAAATAAGTTCTGATATTTGAATAAAATTGAATACAAGTGATGTTCATTAAGTAAATTGTGGGGGTTTTTTTGCTTAAACTCAAGTACTGCAGTGTTTAAAAAAACCAAACCAAAACACTGTCTTTCTCCACTACCAACTTGGATCCATAGAGATGCATGTTTTTGCGATTAAAAGAGCTAAGCACAAGGCCATCCATTTTCACTTAGTGCTGTTGTGATACTGGAGGAAACAGTGGCTGCTGGGAAAATACCTGCAAAAAGGTTAAGTGTCTTCATCAGCACTCCTCTGATAAATCTCCTGCCTGCATTTCCTAGACAGCAACCCAGAGGTTATGTCATCTGGCAGAGCTGGCAAACTCCTTGGGACTGTTTTCTTCTCTGTCTGTCTTTCAGTGATCCAATATGGGGAAGTTTATAATCTAAGTTTTCAGTTGGTTTTTGTTTTGTTTGGTTTTTTTTTTTCAGTATTTTAAGTTTGGTTCTGTTCTTTGTCTTCAGTTCTGATTTAATTATCCATTTTTTTCCACTCATACAGGTGGAGGAATCTTTGGTTTACTGAGCAAGAAAAACCGCTTTGGCAGGAACCCTGTTGTGATGCTAGGCATCATTGTCCATTTCATAGCCTTTTATTTAATTTTTTTCAACATGCCAAATGATGCCCCTATTGCTCCCATGGAAGGAACAGATAATGTTGCTTATATGATTCCAAGGTATGTAAACCTCTGGCTGGTATAACTCAGGATGTGTATAAAGAGCTTGCTCCTGTAATAGAGAACTCCTTGAAGTTGCTTTTCTGTGTAGTGACTAATTCCATAGAAAAGGCTTTCAGGAATTCTGTTGTTGTTAAAGGTCGATATTCTACCAGAGTGCACCCAATTTAGGAATTTAAGTGGCAAAAGAATAAAAAACATGAGGATATTTGGTAGCAATTCTGTCATTGAGAACTGACATTCCTGACATCTAGTACAATAGTGAGACCAGCACCTATTGTACCAGGTGTCAGGAATTCAGTGTATTTTAAAACAGTGTTGGGCTCAGTTTTACTACAGCAGGGAAGCCCCAGCCTTGCACTGTTGCACCAGTTTCCAAAGTCTTTGAATGCTTGTTGTCAAAGTCTGCTTGGTCTAACTGGAGCCATGCTATGCCTGTCTCTTATACCGCTGAGTGTTAGGGGAAGAGTGTAGGGAGCTTTCTTATCTCATCATTGCAACTTTCTTTTGGGGTGTATTTTTGCCAGTTTGTGTGAAAATAGTGTTGTCGGTTTGTGCAGACACAACTGCTAACTTGCATTTGTGCCTGTGCTGGTGACTATTCTTTATTTAGCTGGAGTATTTTTCTGCAAAATGAATTGGTATTTCTCGAATATTCCTGCAGTTTTTATGAACTCACCATGTGTGTCTCAGCTTTTAATCAGTGGTTTTGTGGCTCCAAGCACCAAATTGAGTTCGTCTAGCAGTTCTAATTCAGTGTAGAATTGACTGCAGGTAACAGTAACAGAAGTCTTAGCATTCAAGAAATTAAAATCTGATGAAACTATTCTCTTTGCCAAGCCAAGCATTCCCAGTTCTTCTCTAGTGAAATTTGAAGTTTGATAAATTTCTTCCATTCTCACTTTCCAAATAAGTCTGCCAAAAATAGTTTATAGATGTGTAAGCTGTTTGAACGAATGGCTTTTAAATTTGATTCACTTTCTCCTTCAGCAAAGAGATGGCCATATTCTGCAGCTTTCTGTTGGGCCTGGGGGACAGCTGCTTTAACACCCAGCTCCTCAGTATTTTAGGATTCCTGTACTCAGAAGACAGTGCTCCTGCCTTTGCCATCTTTAAGTTTGTTCAGGTATTACATGACACAGCCTTTTGAAAGCATGACTGTTGGAGTGTTATTGAAATACTGGCCTGGGTTTTTTAATGAGCTGAGAAAAACTGTGTTGTTTCTGCAAAGGATTTCAGTTTGGGTTGTTTTTTTTTAATCTTTCACAGGAGAGAAAAAGGTTTTTAGGTAGGAGTAGCTTGATTGTATAGCTTGGTGTGATTACATAATCGAGCTGCTATTACTTACAAGTTTTGAGGGAAGTTAGGAGTGTTGGGAATTGTATTTTAAAGTCAAAAGGCTAGGACAGTTAACCAGACTTGGGTTTTATTTAAATCATTTATTGAATTTGTTTACTCAAAGAAGTCTTTGACAGAGAGGTCTGAGTTAAAAGGAAACAAATTGTGTAAATAGTAGTTTAAGAGTTTGTGGATGTTGTACCATATCACTGTGAGTTATCAGATTGTATGCAGACAAAAGAAGAATTAAGTAGTGTAAGTATCTGTCAGTAAGAATTAAGTATCTGTCCTTAAGTTGTCAGAATGCCAAAATAAATGCATCTGTGCTAGCTGGAGACTCGATGAAAAGTCTTCATACAGGATGAATACAGCTACTGTATTTTGGATAGATTACTTCACTTACAGGCATTAATCTTGTTTGGTACTGAACTTTCAAGGTCAAGATCTGTGTTGATCAAAGGTATCAGTAGAAAAACGGTGGTACAAAGCATTGAAACTGTTCATGCATGGTCACAGCAATAGCAAGCTCGTGCTGGGAGCAGAGGTCAGGCTGTGTCTAGTTTAAAAGTTGACAGCTGCTTGCTTCAAAATGATACATTTTTTTTTTTTCCTTATACATGGCTCCATTTTTATATCGTTCTCAGTGATATGTAAGAATTTGAAATAGACACGGAGTATGAAGATTCTTTTGATGAGCTGTAATGAAAATTTTACCTTTAAAAAGGATAGATTGCAAGTAAGCAACACTGCTTGTCAAAGCCTCTAGCTATTTTGATATAGAATAGTTTGTGAGCTGTAAAACTGGAAATAGTTTTCTGGATTTTGTCTTAAAGCCTTGGCAGTGTCGTTTCTAGACAAGCTGTTTTCAAATACTGGAGAACTGCACTTGCAATGCTACAAACACTTCTGAGTTTGGTGTTCATTTTCTACAGTGAACACTATTTAAATAACAAGTAAAAACGAAATCTGTTGTGTATCACATCAAGACATATGTTGAGGTATAATGAGGTTTTAAGATTATATGTCTTCTACAGAAGCATGCTACTGGGAATTGCATATTAAACCGTATGTCAATTTGATAATCCTTGTATAGTAATACCAGCCTCGATATCTCCACTGATAATCTTTTTACATTGTACTTTTTTCTCTCAGTCCATCTGTGCTGCAGTTGCCTATTTCTACAGCAACTACTTCCTTCTGCAGTGGCAACTCCTGATCATGGTGGTTGTGGGATTCTTTGGAACAATTACCTTCTTTACAGTGGAGTGGAAAGCAGCAGCAGCTCTTGTTGCCCGTGGCTCGGACTACAGCAGCATTTGAGCTAGATGCCATGCTTAGTCCAATGTGAGGAAACATGCAGGCACGTTTATTGTGAAGAGACATGAGAAGGTGAAACAATCAAGTTGGTGCAGAGGTTGAGATGGAGGAAGCCACTACTAAAACACCATCGGTCTAACGGAATGTGAAACATGGGAGGAAAAAAGTGCCAAATTTGAAAGGCTTTTTTCTTGCTTTAATCAACTGAGTGTGGTATGGATGTTCTTAAAAACCTGGTATTAGAAATGGAAGGAAATGTAGAGATCTATGTATCGAACAACTCTGTTCTGAGACGTACCTTTCAGAATGTAATTGCCTCACTTTGCTCTCCCATGCATTACAGAATTACAGGTTTGGTTTTTCCCCTTAAATTATTTTTCCTGTGTTCTAGTTCTGCAGACACTTGAACTCTTGTATTGAATGAGTGATATTTTTGAGGCACATTATATCACAGAGTGTGTCTGCACAACTGAGAAATCAATTTATGTCATTGACTTGTTCAACTATTAGATATGTAGAAGTATTTCTGTGGGAAATGTTGCCGCCTTATTCTATATCACCCAGTTCCTTGTTTCCCAAC
Source organism: Nyctibius grandis (assembly GCF_013368605.1). Classification (NCBI taxonomy): domain Eukaryota; kingdom Metazoa; phylum Chordata; class Aves; order Nyctibiiformes; family Nyctibiidae; genus Nyctibius; species Nyctibius grandis. The sequence continues at coordinate 5,407,477 of NC_090672.1, read as the reverse complement.
CATTTTATTAACGTTTCGTGTGCTTAAATTTAATCAGATACGTGGGGTTTTTTGAAGAAAGTGAATCATGTTGTAGTGTGGCACGAAAGATTTTACAAGAATTTGAAGAAGTTACCCTTAGCCATCTTAAGGATGTGATCCTGAGATCTGTGAAGTATTGATCATTGAAAGCAGTCTCTTGGTTCAGCATCTCAGAATCGACCTGTGTTGGGATAGCTGCTGAAACTTTCTCAGGTAATGCTGTATGAAGGACCATAAGACATGGCTTCCCTCCCAGACACCCAAATCATTCTTTTAAGTTCAATGAAATTTGCATCATAATCTGTGATGAGAGCATTGTCTAAGATAACTTTTTAAAGTACAAATAGAATGTGAACTGGAAGAATAATCTTGCAGTGTTTATTCTACTGCAAAGTCTAAAAATACCTGAAATGCTTGACATAAGCTGTTTCCTTCATATATTTTGGGAAAACTGTACTGTATCTTATGCTGCCAAATGCGAACGCAAGGATACTAGCATAGGAACCAAGTTTTAATCCAAAACTGTTATAGATGATATAATACAGGCAGTGAGTGCAGCTCACCTTGATTTTATCTGTGTGACTCTGTAGCACTTGCAGTAATGTTTCTGTCTAGTGGAAAAACAAGATGCAACCGACAGCAGGTATGGAACATTGAGAAGGTATTTTTAGACACTCCATGTAGATATTTTTAGAAAAGTACCATTCACCAACCCTTTTTTTTTAATGCACGGTCAGAATGTTAATCTCTTTAAAGACAAGTTTAAAAAAGTTGACTCAGTATGTGTCAGTAGCTGCTGCATGTCATAACGACGTATGTGTAACTACGTAACCCTGTGTACCTGGGGTTAAACTTGATGAGGGAGTATGGTATCTCCTGTGATATTTGCTGTCACTTTTGCTCTCACAGGACACATAACACACAACTCCCATGAAGCACAGCCCTCTTCGTGCACCATAAAGTGGCAGAGAGGGATTATTTTACAGGTGTATGGAAAGGGATTTTTAAATTCACAGCATGTTTTTGCTGTGAGATCATTAAGGTGTTAATGGGAGGATGAGAGGGCACCTGGACGTTTGGCAAGCAAAGAAACCTGTGAGGACAGCGAGGAAAGAAAGCCTTGTGTATTCCCAGGAGTTTTAATGAGTGATGTGAAAGAAAATGAGACATAACACACATTTGAGCGAGGCGTTAGCGAAGCCATTCCAATTTGTCAGACAAACTGAAAAAGCATTCAGTATTCAATCAATACATATGATTAATGTGACTAGCAGCACTCTGATGCCTCTCTTACCCACTCCTGTTACCCTGTAATTTGAAGCATACTATTTTTATATACTGAGCACTGTAGAAGGTATAGATGATAGGATGCTGCCGGTGATGAGAACTCTCTTGCTGCTACACAATTGTGTTTTTTCCCGAATACCAAGAAAGGGATAAAGAGCTTTTTTTTAAGATAGGGAATTACTGACTTTTGTCTCAAGACTCTTCCCAGGACCTGCTTTCCCCTAGATATCAACGAGAGAAGAAAGACTTGGAAGTTCACAAGGAAAAATTTTGTCTTACAGTGCATGGAGGGGAAGAAATCATTCTTTGGTCTTGTGGTGATGAGTAACTTACAAAGGCTTTTAAAACAATGCCATTTAATTGTAGCTAGACTACAGCTCTTGTGAGGTTGTTTTTTAAATTGATCCCTTTTAATGATGAACTTCTGTGTTGTTCATCTGCCATATAAGAATTATATCAACTATTTTATTAGAAGTTAAAGAAAATTGCTAAGCTTGTGTAATTTCAAAAAGCATTTTGAGACCGGATTTGAGGGATACTAATGAACTAGGACTTGTGGATTTTCAGTACCTCTGTGAATCTGATGTTTTACTTTTCTTTGTTCTACTTGGTCTGACTCAATATCAGATAATGTTAGAAAGCTGTTCAGAACTATTTATTGGGTCATTAAAGTGATGTATTACTCTGTGACAATTTTTACAAGAAATCATGAAATTCTCAAAACTGCATCATGTATTGCCATTTTTTTTTTTACTATTAACTGCATTGCTTTTGACATTTGATCCGAAGAGACAGTTCTCAGTCAAGCTGAGGATGACACATGATTGCTTTTCAATTATTCATGTTTCTTTGATTTGTCAGGAGGTGGAAAAATCCACCCAGGTGTACACAATTGTTAGCTCGGTCAAAATTTTTGGTACAGCAATATAAACAATAGCAATGCTGACATCCATTTATGATTCCATCTCGTGATCTTTTTGTCAGCATTTACCAGCCCTGAGACTGTACCCCATTCATTTCACCTTCTTGGCCTTTGAACAATTCCATGTTAATCTGAATTGGGAGCTTACTGTTAAATTAAGTGGGATTTGAAAAAAGGCTTTTGCTGTTATTTGTGCTATTGTGGGCTTGGTTTATATTAGGGATTTTATCTTTGTAAGTGCAATTACACAAGTTGCTCGGGTTTATTGAAAATAAGTCTTTCTTTCATTTGTTGGTTTTTTTTTTCCTCTTATCCTTTTAGGTTGTTATTAGGGTTTAATATCTCAACATATCACATCCCCAAATTTTTCAAACAAATGCTAAAGAGGAAATGAAAACTGGTATTCTTGACATTTGAGTGCCAAAGAAGCTGCTACAAATTAGTCTTTAATGCATATCATATAAGTATATTTATATTTTTGTCTTGCCAGTTGGTTTTCATTTTGATATATGAATGTATGGAAAGAGAAGATTTCTACAACTGTAGACCTTGTTCATAATTAAGTGATGTGCTTTTACTTTTGTTGTGTTAATTTTATTAGTTACAATCTATGTTAGCAAGTTGAGATAAGGAAGAGAACAATTTATGAAATGTTCTTTATATATAATTCTAATCTATAAATTTCTGCAGATACAGCTAAACTCATAAGGGATATAAAGTTTAAAAAAAAAGACTTTTACTGAGGTCCCTGTCTTAGCAGAAACCCTCCTATGATACAATTATTAAAAACAAGAAGTCTTGTGCTGGTATAGTTCTTTCAGTTTTTTGTGACCATTTTAAACTATACTGGAAAGAGAACTTCCTGGTGGAATTTGCTGGTATAGAATCACAGAACAGTTTGGGTTGGAAGGGACTTTAAAGATCATCTAGTTCCAACCCCCCTGCCATGGGCAAGGACACCTTCCACCAGACCAGGTTGCTCCAAGCCCCATCCAGCCTGGCCTTGAACACTGCCAGGGAGGGGGCAGCCACAGCTTCTCTGGGCAACCTGGGCCAGTGTCTCACCACCCTCACAGCAAAGAATTTCTTCCCAATATCTCATTTAAATCTCCCCTCTTTCAGTTTAAAACCATTCCCCCTCGTCCTGTCACTACTTGTCCTTGTAAAAAGATCCTTTCCTGCTTTCCTGTAGGCTGTTCAGGGACTGGAAGGTGCTATAAGGTCTCCCTGGAGCCTTCTCTTCTCCAGGCTGAACAGCCCCAACTCTCTCAGCCTGTCTTCACAGGAGAGGTGCTCCAGCCCTCTGATCATCTTCGTGGCCCTCCTCTGGACTATATGGAAAAATAATTTAAGTGTAGAATACTATAAATTCAGGACCATGTGTCAGTTAACCAGACTGGGAAAGCTCCATTTGACTTTCTTTGAACTCTACAAGTTTATTTCAGCTGGGGAATGTGGTTCCCTGGATACCAGCCTGTCTAAGTGCCAGTAATTAATGCTGCAGAGGTTGCCTAGCAGCTTGCCTCTGTTTGAAGAGTAGACGTGCACGAAGAGAATCTCAAAGATTGTTTTCTAGGGCCCTGATTAATTGTTTGCTGTCAGTATAAATAGGAACCACTATGTTCAACATCAGGCCAGGAGACACAATACTCAACTTTGACTCCAATTCTGTGAGTGTGTTGGTTAAGACAGGATCTTACAATCGTGACCATTAATTTTTCTAGCAAAATGCCTTTTTGAAGACTTTATCCACACCACTGTTTCCTTGGAAGTCTTGTAGTCCCACTTACCCGAACTGAATGGCAGCAGCAGTTAATACCATGTTTTCCTTGTTCCCTGGTAGGTCTTCTGACATGCTGGCAGAAATATTAAAAAATGGGAGAACGTAAAGATGGAGATGAAGTTGAAAAGTTAGCTGCTTAACAAGATATTTGCCCTTCTGATATGACCACACTGGTCCAGAAGCAAGGTTGAGACTCTGTTGTAGTTTTCATGGATAAATTGAGCAGGATGCTTTGATATAGTTTACTTTAGAGGTTGTATTTGTACCGTAGAGAAGCAGTAATGAGAGAGTGGGAAAAACATCCTTAGTGCCATAGAGAGCAAATCTGGAGCTGAGAATAATTCTCAGCAGGCATGTGAAGGGGGGTGCTTTGTTCAGTTGAATTTGGGCATTTAGCTGCTGCTGGCATCGGCTCAATTTCTATTTGTTTCATAATTTCTCTGCTATCTTAGTTATTTCAGCTGTTGACATGTCCTCCTCCAGGCTGTCCTTTCTCTTTTGTTTACATTTTGTCACGGTGCAGAAGTCTGATTTAACTGATTGAAACTTTTTTACTTTAATAAAAGGTGTCTGGGTTAGAATTGGTGATAGTTGAGAACAGGCTCACACAATGATTATCCTAATGAAAATGCTGATTTCAAGTGAGTGTACCTGACTCTCTACTATATTTCTTTTCATGGTCGCAGCCATGCAAATAAAAGTGAATCACAGACAATGTTTTTGTTAATATACTCGTTACGTTGTCAGAATTGCTTTTGTCACTGTTTTAAACAGTCATGCCAGGGGCTTTGGGAAAGGGAGAGAGTCTCATGGATCTCAGAAGTGCTTTGTGCCTCCTGTAAGAGCCTGTTTAGGAAAATGAAAATGTTTTGTTCAGTGCTAAAAAGCCCTTTTGAATCACTTAATTCTAGTCATGGCATAGACTAGTGAAATATCATGGGGAAATGAAGGTGACTACTTCAGTCCTGGCCCGTTTGCTTTCACTGTCCTGTTTGAGAGGCCGTCTTAAGACTGACCCTGTTGTTGAGAGGAGAGTGCTTCTAATGGTTTGGGGTTTTGTTTTTTTTTGTGGATTCTTCCAGTATCTTTTCCCACAGCTTTGGATATTTTTCTCCTAACTCAAGTGTTGCGTGTCTGAAAGACTCCACAAAATTCATCAGAATTGTGGAGTATTTGCGACCTGTTTATCTAAAATGAAATGTAGATGTGGAGGGCTGTTTCCCAGTCAAACTGCGTGGCTAAAAGGCATGATTTGGTCCTGGCTTCATACTGCGATTAAAGGGCGTGGGGGGAGCTGCAGGGAACAGCTTTGCTGGCTATCGTTTGCCTGGATTGTACGTGAAAGAATATGATGGCAGAGATGGAGATGCTGAGGGGAGGGAACAAGGGTCTCATGCAAGGAGGCCAGTACAGAATATTTTCCCTCAAGATTCAATAATTTGCAGATTCATCAAAATCCACTGTGGTTCCACTAGTGTGATCTTTGGATGGCCTTGGTATTCTGATGCCTGAGAGAATAAAATCTGTATTCAATAGCTGACTGTAATATCCTTTATGTGAACAAATAGAGAAGAACCTCGCAGGTTGGCTTTCGCTGCACACAGCCCTTTGAATCTTTGGATAAAAGGACATTTAGGAGTTGGCACTTCAAAGTTAGATCATGAAGGGGGAAAAAATAGAAGGTTTGTGCCTTAAATGAAAAAATAATCATTCATTCTGTCATATTAGAGAGAAATTGCTATTTGTTAAGGTCACTTAGTAAAATTAGCTTCAATTAAGCATCCTTACTAAATGCAGTGGTGACTGCTTATTGTCAGAGCCACTCATCTTGTGGTAATGCCTGACCTGCAGAGTTTGTTATGATTATTAATCCTTGCAAAAAAACCCAATTACACAGATAATAACCTCTTTAAAAGAGCCTCGCTACCATGCATCATTATTTGTTTTATGCTCACAGAAGTATAACTGTGGTACAGGGTATTTGTTTAACAGCTCCAGTGCTGCACGGTTGTGCTAAGGAAGCGCAGTATTTCCTCTGTAGCAATAAAACAGCAGAGGATGCTAATGTAAAACTTGCAGACTGAATTTCTAAACTTTCTTCCCATTATACAGATTCCTGTAAAATATCTATATAGAATATAAATGCCCGCTGTCATTTATTCTTATGCTCAGCTTGATGCAGGGTAAGACCACCACATCCATCAGCTGGCACTGCCATTTAGGTGTCCTTTCTGTGCAGGTGACCCACCCTCACAGCATGATGACAGGAGCTGCTCTTCCTCCCTGCAGGGCTGGGATTCCTCCTCTGCCTTCAGAGGCAGCAGGCTAACGGCGTGGGCACGGGGCTGATGCTCTTTGTTGGCGTGTTAGGGCACACAGTGGGTAGACACAAGGCAGTGCAAAACTCACCAGTACAAGGAGCACTTGTGCTGTAATTGGAAGTTTTGGAGAAAATACGGCGTGAGACAGTCTGGAAAATGAGTGTTGCAGCGTTCCCATTCATATGCCATCCTTACCTCGTTGCAGAGTGAAATAGAGCAGCAATCACAGGCAGATCTCCATGACATTTATGAATAATTATAATAATTATACTTCATAAGAGCTTAATTCTGCAAATTCTCAGGCATGTCGGTAAGACACAGAGCGCTGCCCTTCCGCAGTCAGTGGCAGAGGACAGTGCTCGGTGCCCCCGTGGGTGTTCATCCGAGTCGGCGTGGAGCAGCGCTTGCCCCTGCTTCGTGCTTCCCTGCGAGCGCTGCTGTGATTTGATACACGCATAAAAAATGACTGTCGAGGAAGGAAAGGGCATTATGCTCACTATGTTTCATTTCATGTGGAAAGCAATTGGATTTAAGAGTTTGCCAGCTGGTAAAAATATTTATGATGTTCTGCAGCAAACAAATAAACCACCAGTGGCAGGGGTTGGGAGGGGAGGATGACTTGAAATGCTGCAACACTGGAAGGAGCTTTATGTTCAAGACATGCTCCCTGGATAAGACACCTTTGTACTGAGGGAGATCCAGGCATGTCGTGTAATGCTGTTAGTTACGGAAAGTGCCTGTCAGACTGCAGCGGAGAAAGGCCAGTGGCTGCAGAGAGCCCCGAGATGTTCACAGGGGCTTTTCCTGTTGTGGGCTAAGCTATGAGCATGTTTGCATGTGGCCGTTTCCCTGCCTGGCCACCTCGCTCTAACCCCCTGTGCCCCCCTGGAGCTGTGTCTGAGCTCAGGTCCTCGCTGTTGGTCCTTGTTTGAGCTACAAAGTCAGTGCATGCCTGTGCTTGGCCTTTCCCTGTGTTGATCCTGAGCAGGTCTTGCTGATGTGACTCTCGCTTCGCCTCAGACCTGCCTTGTCTGTTGATCGCTGGCTGTGGCTAACCCTGGCTACCAGCGCTGGACCTTGTTTGGGTACCATGGGCCTGTGTCCTTGCTGGTGACAGCACTCTCTTGGCTTGCCTTGCCTTGCAGAGCTGTCACTGCTGCTGCTCCTGGGTGCTGAGCAGCTCGACCTGCCTTGATAACCATGTGTGCTTGGGGGACCTGCTGTGTCTGCTGTGGCTGGAGCTCTGGGCTGGTGGCTGGAGCTCTGGGCTGGTGGATGCATTCCTGGGGCTGTTACAAGGCTATGGACAGTCAGACCTTGTTTCTCACCCACCATGAGCATTTTTTATTCAGCAGGCAAGTGAAGTGTTGCTTGGCATTTGTGACTGGGCTGGGGAAAGGTTTTCCAGGGCATGAGCTGGTTCTGCTTGGGCAGTTTTACACACCCCAGTCTGAACTATGGAAAAAAAATAAATATATATATATGTATGGGTCTCATTCTGCTTTCCAACACCAGCTCAGCCCCACCGTGGGTCTGGATTTGCTGCAGGATCAAAGCAGGTCACCACTTTATTTTGAGAGGAGTGAAGGATCATGTTGCACCATTAAAAATTAAACTTCTTTTCAGATGGTGACAAAGTCTTACAGTGGCAGGGACTTAGGCTGCAGAGAAATGAAACAGGAATACCCTGGTACGTTCTAAGCAGCTGAAAGTGCAGTTTGATGGTCAATATTTTTGTGAGAGGCTGTTTAGCAAGAATGATAATGTTGCTGGGTCACTGACTGAAACTCTCAAATGAACTTGTTTTGTCTCTGGTGGAATTAAAGGCTTAGGATATCGATAATACTTTAGATGCGGAGACGTTGCTCGATATTTTCTACTGCAAAGTACTGCTGTGAAATACTTGATTTGTTTTTCCCCTGCCAATAAATTCCTCCCTAAAAAAACTTCATGCAGGAGGTAAATACTGCAAACCAGGAGAATTTTTGAAACGGAAAGTGAACCGGTATGCCCAAGGCGACAGGCATCCTCGGCAGCCGAGCTGGGATTTAGCGGTTGGTCGCTCCCAGTTAATCCAGTTTGCAAATCCCCAGCCAGCACTGCTGTCCTGGGAGCTGCTTGTAGCCGTAAACAGCTCTTCCTTCTCTGGGATGTAAAAATTTACCACAAGCCTGAGGATGGGGAGGTGGGAAGAGTTACAGCTTTGTGGGGTGATAAACAGAGGCAGGCTGCGAGTGCTGGAGGGACCCTCTGGTTTGTGAGGCTGTTGGAGGTGCTGCAGCAGCAGAGTCGCGGTGAGGTGCCAGCTCGTCCCTGGCCGGCTCCCATCCTGGTTCTGCTGGCCTGACCACTGATGAATGGGTGTGCATTCGGCCTGAGCGGGGGAAACTGGTTCCGAGGGAGCAGAGAGAAGTGTCCTCTCTCTGCTCTGTGTTTGGCAGTGCTGTGGGAAAGCCTCTGCGGAGAAACGCCTTGAGATGGGCTTCTGCATCCTCGCTTCTGCCTCCAGGTGCTGTGACACAGACCTTTGGGTCTTGCTGCCTTGACGCGGGTGCTCTCGGTCGGTGCCAGGCTGCATGCGCGTGGTGCATTGCCCTCCGACGTACCCTGCCGAAGGCTCGGTTCTGGATCCGATTGAACAGGCAGGAGCTGAGGGAAGCAGCCCGGGGCTCTCCAACCCACACCCCAAGAACCCAGACTCTCCAAAGCTGGGTCCGTCTCTCCCCGGCGTAGCTGCAGAGGGTGCTCTCTGCTCGCGCTGCCCCTGGCTTGCAGAGCCTCCCCAAGGTGCCCTTTGGGATCTCGCTCCCACTCCCAGCAACTGGCGTTCAATTAAATCCAGCTCAGGTCAGCTCTTGACAAGCAGCCTCCCTCGTAACGCGAGGAGGTTACCAGCCAGCAGATCCTTGAAGTGCATCTTAAAAAGAGAAAGGCTTGGGCTGGGAGCCAAGATCATTTTATTTCTTTTTCTTTTTTTCTTTCTCCCTCTTCCTTCTCCGTAGCAGCTCTTTCTGCAGAGCTGTCGCTCAGATGGAAGCTGTGAGGACCCAGAGGTGATAGGGTGTGCGTGATGTTAATTAGCTGTTGTACCTGCAGCACTTCCAGCATGTAAAACCCTGATAGACCAAGTTGTAATTAATGACCACAAAAATAGCAGAAGGGCTCTTACACCTTGTGCTGGGGGATTTAAACCAATTTCTAAGTACTAGAAACCAGGAAAAGGCTTGAGTGAGGGCAGGCTGTCCCGTGTGTTTGGAAAGGGCTGCTTACATCCTCCTGATGCAGGCAGGATGTGATGCTCTGTGGTTCAGGACGCAGGATACAGCCGCTATCAGACGGGCCCTTCTGATGGTGTTTGTGCATTCACCTCTGTGTCAATAACTATAATTGTCCTCCATTAATGAGAGGGTGCTCAGTGCTGCACAGCACAGATGGAAGATGTTTTATTTTTATAATTGAGGCCTCTGTAGGATATTTTGTACAGAGTAGAACGAAAGGAATGAAGTGATGTTGTTTGCTTTGTGGTACAAAAAATGAGCAGCCCTGTGCTTCTGCTGTCACAGGGCATAAACCAGGAACCGCCGATGGGGTGGGAGAAGAGCTGGGCCCCCTGTGATGAGCAAACAGGTGAGGTCAGTTGCATCAGCACCCAGGTGTAAAGGTAACTCCTCGCTCCAGCTAAGAGTCAGCAGGAGCTGCTGTCCCTGCTTGAATGGCTGTGGAGGCTGCAGGTCCTGGGTTTGGGGTCAGCTTGGGTGGGAAACTGAGGGAGGAACTGGGAGAGGTGTGGGGCTGACCTCTCCACTGGGAAGGACTGGATTTTGAAGCAAATCCTCCTAGCTGTGGGGGAGAGAGGTTTGGAGAGGGGGGAGCATAAGAGGGATGCAGGAAGGGATGGGGAGATGTTGTGGTATTAAGGGAAAGTCATGGCCAGCTGGTGGGGACTGGTGCACAGGCTGCTGGTCTGGATGGGTGTTTGAGGATGAGGTTGATCCTGGAAACTTCCCCTGCTCTTTGTGGGGTGGCAGCTTCATCCTGTTGGTTCAGGAAGGTGGGTAAGAGCCTCTGAGTATTATCCCCTGAGGATGTTGTGTGGAATGGGAGGCACTTGGTGTTTTTTTGCGTTTAATGTGACCCATCAGAAGCTTGGCTGGGGGGTTGTGTGTGACCCCGGTAGCACCTTTGCCCCCCCAGCGTGACTGCACAGGCGGCCAGGCTCGGGGCAGTGAAGCTGCCGGGTCTGTGCTGGGCCTTGGGAGCAGGAGGCGAGGTCCTACCTACCTGCTCCGCTTTGGGGTGGGGATGTGTCACACTGCGCAGCGGGAATCGGTCCCGTCCCTGCGGCTGCTGGCTGACCGTGGGGCACGGTGCTTCCGCAGAGCTCCTGACCTCTGCAAAGCACCTGCAGGTGAGTGGGTGGAAATAAGCAGGTGCAAAGAGCCGAGGGGAGCGGAGGAAGCCTTTTCTAGCTGGCTACAGCTGGCAATAAAGTCCTGAACGTGGCAGCATCTCTCCTCCCTGGGGCATCATCTTCCCACCCACCAAGCTGGACCTGTAGCTGGGGTGAGCTGAGTACGCAGCACTCATGTCATCTCCTGCTGGGTCTGGTTTGTAGCAGCGCTCGCTGGCAGAGTTTATTGCTCTGTTGGGCACGTACAGCTGCTGACCTGCATTTGGCTTCCCCCTTATCTAGAGGAGAGACAATTCCAGCCTCTGTAATTAATGACTCTCTCTCCTGCCAGGGTCTCGGGTGAAGCATCAACGCAGGAAATTGGCTGGGCTAAGTGGTGTCTGTGCTTGGATCCCGGCTGCAGAGGCAGAGCTCAGGCAGCTGAGATGGATGTGGCTTCGTTGCTGAATTCATTTTTCATCCTTGGGTCTGAAGGCAGCCACGGGAACAGCTCCTGTGCAGTCTGAGCTGCACCCTTACCACGCTCCTCCTCTGCCTGGGGCCTCATTTATCGCAAATATCCCACGTGCTGATGCAGAAAGAACAAGGCTTGTTGGTCTGTATCCTTGGGGGTTACCTGTGCTTTTGTTTTGTGATGGCATGTGGGGACCAGACAGTCCAACACGGCTCCCTGGGGAGATAAGGTTACAAATAAGGGGTTAATTCTTGGAGAGCAAGCTAAAAGGCAACACAGCTGCTCTGATCTGACCTGGGGTTCAGTTAATCTCCACAGCTCAGCCTGGATGTTGGTGTTGAGATGCCGTCAGGCTCCTGGGCGCACTGGTGGTGTGCACTGTGGCAATTGTTTCAGAGAAAACCCAATTTATTTAGCTTGTAGTGAAGCATAAGATTAAACATGCAGCAGGCTGTTTATTGCTTAAGGGAGACTCCTGGTCCCACCCCCCTGTGCTCACTTAGCGCATCCTTTTACAGGAGCCCAGGTTCTGGCTGAATCCTCTCTGCTGCCTTTGGGGTCAGCTGTGAAACCCTGTGTTTGCTCTGGCAGGGAGCGGGGGTGCTCTGCCTGAGCACGGCCCCAGCACCGACAGCAGCCCCGGTCCCTGGCAGCACCAAGGGCTTGTGCCTGCAGAGAAAACAGGCAAAAACTCCCATGGTGGACTTAGGGTGATGAATGTGTGGTTTACCTCACCGCGTTCCTCTCTCTCCTTTACTTTCCCTGCTTCTCATCTGCCTCCCCCATCACTTTATCTCTTTTTTTTTTTTTTTTTCCCCCTTGCTCCTTCCTTCCCCTGTAGCTACTGCTTGGTAGGCAGCTGTGGTCACATCTGTCTCAAAGGTTCAGCGGTGTCACCTCGTGCCATGTCCGTGTGTGGTACAGATGAGGCAGTCTAGTGGGCTGAGCTTCGAGCTCTGCATTTCTCATCCTGGCTCCTTTGCTGGCCTTAGACAGGTGCCTTAGAGCAGGTCTTGGCTTCCTCACCTGCAGCATGGGACTGTTGCTAAAATAACCCACTTCTGGGGCAGCACAAGGTGCTTGGTGGACCAGGCGCGAGGGAAAACACTTGAAAATGGATTATTCAGACTTGCTGGCCAGCAATGTGCAGTGTCAGTAGCCGGGGCTGTGGTCGGACACACCGGGGGCTGGCAGGGCTTCCAGACGTGATGCCTGCCTTCAGGCAGCCCAGATAAGCCCCCTTGCACTCAGGAGGGGACTGGGTGACCCTCAGCTCGAGGGGCAGCCGGGAGCAGGCGATGCTGCTGGAAGCACGTGGTTATTTTTGGAGGCTGTGTAAGGTCAGCGGGGAGCATCCGCCTTCCCTGCAGAAGCTGAGCTGAGGGGCTGGCCTGCCAGTCAGACCCAGCTCTGGAAAACCCATGGGCATTAAAACCAATCCTCTGCCTGACTGAGACATCTTTGGAGGTGCTGCCTGTTCCCCGGCCCCAGGAAGAGCTGGGCTCACGCACCCCATTGCAAGAGCAGCTGAGTTTGGCCCCAGGGAAAGGCGGTGACGGTGCTGGGGACGTGGGGACACAGCTGCCTCTGCCTACAGCTTCTCCTGCCCGGGGTGCCTAACTCTTAAGGTGCTTACACGGGCCGTTGTTGGCAAATAAGGACACTTTGGAGGCTGTTGGATGGCTGGGCAAGGACTGCAGCGACATGGATGAACCTCTGCCAGCCCACCGCGAGGGAAGGAGCAGATCTGCTTGAGTGCCCTGAGGAGGAAAGATGCTGAGTGTGTTCAAACAGGGAGCGGGTTTGAGCCTGTGCACACGCGAGAGGGAAAGTGCATTTTGCAGAAGTAGCTTTTCCTGGTGTTGCAGTTCATCTTGTTAATAAATCTCTTGTAACACCTCCCTGCAGAGCCCCTCGAGAAATTGGCTAACCAGGAGAAAGTCGAGATCAAAGATAAGCCTCCTAATCCATTATCAGCAAATGCAATCAGCCTCTCCATCTGCCAGCGAAGGCCACTGCCACCCCACGCCTGGGAGCCAGCCATCAGCCGCCTGCCTGCACAGATGCTCGGTCACCACCGCGCCTTCGCTGCCTCTCTAGATTCAGCCTGGTGTCATCTGAGATTGGTGGGGTTGTGTTCAGAGTCTGTGTCTCCTCTCAGGAAGAGCTCGGCTGAAAAACAAGCGCAGAGTGGTTTATAGAGCCAGTTGAGTGGGGCTTAGAGGTCGTAGAATCACAGACTGGTTTGGGTTGGAAGGGACCTTAAAGACCATCCAGTTCCAACCCCCTGCCACAGGCAGGGACACCTTCCACCAGACCAGGTTGTTCCAAGCCCCATCCAACCTGGCCTTGAACACTGCCAGGGAGGGGGCAGCCACAGCTTCTCTGGGCAACCTGGGCCAGTGTCTCACCACCCTCACTGCAAAGAATTTCTTCCTAATATCTAATCTCAATCTCCCCTCTTTCAGTTTAAAACCATTCCCCCTCATCCTGTCGCTCCATGCCCTTGTAAAAAGTCCCTCTCCAGCTTTCCTGTAGCCCCTTCAGGTACTGGAAGGCTGCTAGAAGGTCTCCTGGAGCCTTCTCTTCTCCAGGCTGAACAGCCCCAACTCTTTCAGCCTGTCTCCATAGCAGAGGGGCTCCAGCCCAGAGACCCCACCTAGAGTACTGCGTCCAGAAGTCACAGAATCCCAGACTGCCTGAGGCTGGATAGGATCTCTGGAGGTCATCTGATCCAACCCCCTGCTCAAGCAGGGCCACCCACAGCAGGTTGCCCAGGTCTATGTCCAGTTGGCTTTTGGGTATCTCCGAGGATGGGGACCCCACCACCTCTCTCATCCTCAGGTGCTCAGTGCAGTCTAGGGCTGACTCCACGAAGAGCACGGCGATCTTGCTGGGAGGGCTGACCACCGTTGGTGCCCAAGCTGTGGAGGCTTTGCATCTGTTTGTGGTCCTCATTTGTCTTGGTGGTAGTGATGGAGCCGTAGTGGGATGGTTTGCTGGAGACCTGTCACCAGGGCACCGTGTGTACGGCCACGCGGGCACGTTTCGGTCAGTTCCAACCACATGACGCTTTTCCCACCAGCCACCTATTAAGATTTGGGGACCCACAAATGATTCCTACTTTTCTTCTTTCTCTATTCCTATTTCCTTTGAAATATTCATTATTCAGAATGAAAATCTGTCCTGGGTAATTTCAGGATTCAACTTGCTGCACAAAATGAGCAAAAGAGCAAAAGTAACAGCAGGTAAAGAATGGTTTAATTTAGTCACTGATTTTCTGTAAAGTAATTATTTCTTTAAAAACCTGGGATTTGCTAGAAGTATCACAATTACTTTTTTCATTATGGCTACAGAATGAAGCACTTGTTTAATTAGTAAACATTTGGCATGCCTTTAAATAGGTTTTTAATTACATTAAAGGGACACAATCAACGTGTCTTTCATCATTTTTAATAGACCTGGATTTTTTTTCCCCCTCATACTCAGATGCAGCTCTGTGGGTTTGATTGGCTGCTCCAGACAAAAACTGGAGAAGCCGTTTCTGTAAAAAAGATTAAATAAAAAAGGCTCGTTTGTAGGTTTGGAGCTGAGATGTGGTGTCCCTGCTGCCTCTGTCCCTCGACTTGCCAGCAGCAGGGCTCGTAGCCTGCTTTGCATTGTGCTGCGGGGAGGTGGGGGTGTCCCTGTCCCTAAGCCCTGCCACCCCCAGCTCATCCCCCAGGCACCCTTTGGGCTCGATGGTGGCTCTCCTGCCCCAGCCATCCCTGAGGGTCACCCCATGCCATACCCCCTGTGCTAAACCAGCAGCTTTTGCTCCATAAATCACCCCGTGTTGGCCGTGACCCCTCCCTGGTGAAGCAGATGCTGGTACTACAGCCTTACGGCTCGCAGCTGCTCCGAGGAGTAGCTCTCCTAATAAATCACTAGTGCTCTAATGGAGCTTGATGCGAGCTCCTGGAGGAAACTCAGCCCTGGGTGAGTCCCCAGGCTCTGCTTGCCATCGGCTATGCAGCGTGCTTCTTCCCTGGGCTGCGAGATGTTGTTGGCAGGAGCCAAACCCGATTAACCCTGGCTGGTGTTGGGGTCCTGCTCGTCCCCTGCCCGCGGCGGGGGAGGCTGGGCATGCCCGGGGTGTGTTGGTAAATGATAAATGAGGCTCTGAGCAGTGGACCCAAGCATGGCAGTGGCCATTTGTCTGCATCCCCCTCGCAGGAGCTCTGGTTTCTGGCCCTTTTTCGGGGAAGGCTCTTTAATTGAAATAGGTGGAAGTTGCTGCAGGCGGAGGCAGCCTGGCTCCAGCAAAGGCTTCATGGGGTGAGCCCGGAGGGGAAAAAAGAACAGCAAAAAGCAGAGTGTGGCAGTGGGGCAGCAGTGCCGGCGGTGCTCCCCAGCCCCGTGGGGACGTGTGACACGGGGGTGGCACTGGGGCTGGCTGGGGACAGGGGCGGGTCCTTTCTACCCCCCCCCGAACAACCAGATCAAGATGCCTCTTGTTTAATTTCTGCTTGCACTTCAGTCATCGTTGCTGTCCTCCAAGGAGCAGGAGCCACAGGGAATTAAAATAGCCAGTGTCTTTGCTTTAATATCGTTGGTGTGCTGGGTGCTGGCAGGCTTCCCTGCAGCCACGTCCTCCTCCAGCACGGTCTGAGCACCTCCTCCTCTTGAGTTCCTCCAATTTCCCCCTTACTCCCCTCTTCTCCTCCGCCCCATCCACCACCTACCCCTTCCTCCTCCTGCTCCCTCTCAGCTCCCGCAAAGTCCTTTGCTCCTCGTGCAGTGACCATCGCCCCACCACGTGGCCTCGAGTCAAGACACTGCGTATTCCTGACCCCAAAGCAGATGGAGATGTGGAGCAACGGGGAGACGTAGGGATGGCTCATGCCCTTTCACAGCAGGACGGGTCCTGCCCGCCTCACCTCAAGCCGGGCAACAGAGCAGCCATGGCCATTCCTCCATCCCCCTTGCTGGAAGGAATTGCTCCACAGCTCGGCCGCCTGCCTTTCCCAAAGGGAAGCGATGCCCCTTGCTGCTTCCCACCTCAGCACCAGCTCCAGTTTCCAGGGAGACAGCTGCTGGAAGAGCAGTGGAAGCGCTGGAGCTGTCAGGATTGCCCATCAAGGCAGTGGGTGCCCCAGGGGTCCCCTCCACCCCAGCCTGTATCCCACCCATCAGGGAACCGAGGGACCCACTCCCCTGGGAGCAGCTCCTGTCCGTTTGTCCTGCTCGGCATCACTGTGACAGCTTCCTGGGCAGAGGGGATAGTACTGCAGGAGCTGTCCCTCTCCTGAGTCCCTCCTTGGGGCCATGAAGCCTCTTCGCTTTGCAGGATCAGGGCCAGAGAAGCCTGCTAGGCGACGGGTGCAGGAGCAGGGTGGTGGTGGGAGCTGTGCTTGCTGCGCTGTCGGTGTCTCCTGTCCCCTCTGCCCTGGGCTGCCTGTACCCTGGACGTACTGGGGCGATGGATGCTGGGATGGAGGGGTAAAACCCAGCCTGTGCTGGTGCCTGGGGAATGTGGCTGCCCTGGTGCTGCTCCGTGCCCTGTCCCTGGTGTCATGCGGAGCCGAGGTCCCCGAGGTGTGACCTGCACGTTGGCTCCATCCCTGCACATCAGCTCCATCCCCACACCCACCCCTGATGGGGAAGGGGAGCAAATGGTTGTAAATAACTGTGATCACGGCTTTGCAAGACTTCCACAAAATATGAACGTGTGACAACATCTGCATAAATTATTCAAGATAATCAGCATGGGGGATATTTCCCCGGCAATTTCATGTGGGCTCCTGGAGCTTGATTGTCCCACCCGCGGGGTGTGCAGCAGAAAGGGAAGGTGCTGGGCAGCCCAGGTCTCCCAGCTCCTCCTGTCGCTTTCCTTAGATTGCAAACTCTTCTCCCTCCTGCCTCGATGCGCTTTCCCCCAGCTCCCAGCACTATTAACACCTCTAATTAGAGCTGCTTGTTGATGCACCGCTGTTTGGCTGAGTGCCGCTGATGGAGGCAGAGGAGCCATGGAGCCGAAGGGAATCGCAGCTCCCCACCTCGCAGCGCAGCAGCCTGTGCATCCGACACGGTGCTTCTCGGGGGAACAAGGAGAAAAAAGCCAGACAGGAACAAGGATGTGCTGCCAGCCAGCCACGGCCATGCCCTGTCCCCGTGCCAGCAGCTCCAGGTGATACGTGCATGTTCCTCTCCGGCAGTCGGTACAGGAGGGGGCCGTGCGTGCAGCATCCCTTGGGAGAAAGGTGCCCCTGCCTGTGTTCGGTGCTGCCCCGTCGGGAATGCCTGTGCCAGGAAAAATCCCGTGGGTACAGGGGGTGCTCCAAGGAGGAGGTGTTTGCTTCTGGACACCTACAGAAACACCCTCCCCGTGGGGTCACCCAGAAAGCAGACCCAGCACCCAGAGATGGATGGGTGGATGGGTGGGTGGGTGGGTGCTTGCTGCAGGGGAGCCATGAGCACAGGGGGCTCGCAGGGGATCCAAAGCCCCAAAAGCAGCTGGGCACGGGGGTCTCCCCCCACAGCTGGGGCGCTGGGGGACACGGTCCTGCGCTCTGCTCCCAGTGCAGGCGTGCCTGGGTGTTTGCGTCTCCGTAATGCCACCAGCAATTCCTGGTGCTGCAGCAGCTCTCTGAGGATGCAGCTGCTACTGGTGTAACTGGTGTAGTGGCAGAGAAAGGAAGGAAGGATTAACGTAGCACCATGAGAACATGCATTTGGACTCTGCCTCCTGGGCAAGAGTCTGTGCAACGACCTGCATGTGCTGAGGCAGCTTTCCTAGAATCACAGAGTCGTTTTGGTTGGAAAGGACCTTTAGGATCATTGAGTCCAACCCTTAACCCAGCACTGCCAAGCCCACCACTAACCCATGTCCCTCAGCACCACATCTACACGGCTTTTAAATCCCTCCAGGGATGGTGACTCCACCACTGCCCTGGGCAGCCTGTTCCAGGGCTTGACAACCCTTTTGGTGAAGAAATCTTTCCTGATCTCCAATCTAAACTTTCCCTGGCACAACTTGAGGCCGTTTCCTCTCGTCCTATCACTTGTTACCTGGGAGAAGAGACCGACCCCCACCTCCCTACACCCTCCTTTCAGGCAGTTGTAGAGCGAGAAGGTGTCCCCTCAGCCTTCTTTTCTCCAGCCTAAACACCCCCAGGTCCCTCAGCCGCTCCTCATCACACTTGTGCTCCAGACCCTTCACCAGCTTCGTTGCCCTTCTCTGGACCCGATCTCCTCATCTTGCTTTGAACCCAGCAGCTCCTCCTGGCCTGCGTGCACTGAAGGTGGCACTTGGCTGCGGGGCTGAATGCAGCCAGGACGCTGGCTGTCCCTAAGGCACGGCAACCCCCCGGCATCCCTCACCATCGGACATCCCGGGGACAAGGTGGAGAGGGCGATGAACTCCAGAAGGAGCGTTTCCCTTCCCACTTGCCGTTGGGTTTTATTAATTCCTCATGCGGTGAAGTCTCTATTAGTAATGGCTCTAGGATCTGGCTGGTAAGCTGGGTAATGAGATTCTCTACCTGCTGTTCCTGTGCTGCTGTGATTGTGTTTGGAGGACAAAATTCTACGTGGATTAATTAAAACGAAAAACAAAAGTAAAAAAAAAGGAGTTTGTCTGAATTATTTACTAGTTTCCAGGAGACAAAGCAGTAATTGCCAGTGTCTTATTGCAGGTGTTTGGAGGGGGGATGCTCCCTCCTCCGAGCGAGGAGCGAAGTCTGGTTATTTACCGGTGTTGGAGGAGATTTATCAATCTCACGAACGCCAGGCGCAGCTCCAATTGCTCCTCAATTTGCTGATTCTGATTTTCTCATCTTGGTTTTGGCAATTCAGAGGAGACGAGCTCTGAGACAGCTTTGACGTGGATAAACGTAGGAACACACGCTCCGCCAGCAGCGCGCTCTTCCCTCCGGTGTAAGTAAATGCAAGGGTAAAATCCCAAACCATCGTGCCCTGGCGAACTGCCTGTCCTTGGTCAGCTTCCCGTCCTTGCCAGGGCCCCTCGGGGTCACACAAATGCCACCGCGTGTTCCTCGTGGTGTCCCTTTCTGGACTCCCATCGTGCCTGGGGATCCTGACCCCGAAGCAAGGGGAATCCCCCTGAGGTCTCATCCCTAACGGACCCATCAGGGTCCCAACCCACGGCTGGATCCAGCCCTAGGGAAAACCCACCGTGTGCCGTGTTACAGCCGTCCCACCATATTGGTGTGGCTTCGGCAGCGTGTCCCTGCCGTGCTCTGCCGGGGTGGGGATGGAGGGCTGGTATGAAATCAGGTGTTGAGCTCCTTCTTCCTTCACAGGCCCTCTTAGCCGATGGATCAGCAGCATTTTAGGGAATTGCTCTGTGCTTTTACTGCTCTTTCACTCAACTGCTTCTCCCCCTGATTGCCTCCATCCGTCTCCTCTCAACCAAGGTCCTCGGGAGCCGCCTAATTGACTTCAAAAGGAACAGGACTTGCTTGAAATTGAGTTTTGCATTCCTCTCAGCCTCCGTGACAGAGGGCCTGGTGACCCCATCTCCAGCTGCTGCAGCAGTTCACCTTCACTGGTTCGTCTATAGGAGAGGAATAATAGAAAGAAAAAGGTAAGAAAATGGTGCAAAAAATTCCATTTAGCAGTATACAGCGTGATCAATATTCCTTTGTCTCTGTATTCAAATTGTGAATCCTGCTGAGGAGAAGCAAGTGGAACTGCCTCGTTGGAGATGAGAAGTTAATCTTTAAAGCCAATAAAGATTTAGGACAGTGTAATTGCTTTAAGATTTGATACTTCAGACTATTCAAACTTTCAATTTTTAACCCAACGACCTAGATCCTTGACAACGGAGATGGTTCAAGATGAGGAGCACTGACACCTTGGCACCCTGGAGAGAACTCGCGGTGATGCTGTGCACCCTGCAATGCGGACCCTCGGGATCGCTCAGGGCTTGGTGGTGGCAGGGGGCACACGGGGGACATGTGAGAGCTGGATACTGCCTGTCCCCAAAGGACACAGTGACTAGAGAAGGTAAAGAGTAGGATGGGGAAGGATATAGGGGTAGGTGAAGGAGAATGCACAGCCTGCATGGTAGGACAGAATTTGGCCAGGAGCTGGTGTTCATGTGGGTGGTTTTTGGCAGGACCAGGCTGTGGCTGTGATGCAGGTGTGCCCGGCTTTGGGAGCTCCCCTTTGCCTCTCTCCTGAGCAGGGATGCTGCCCGTCCATTGCCCCGTGTGTCTGCTCCTGCTGAGCACCCCCTGCTTTGGACCCCGCAGTTGCAGGCGGTGGGAGTGCGGGGGGTCTTCTCTTCTCCTCTCCTCTCCTCTCCTCTCCTCTCCTCTCCTCTCCTCTCCTCTCCTCTCCTCTCCTCTCCTCTCCTCTCCTCTCCTCTCCTCTCCTCTCCTCTCCTCTCCTCCCCTCCCCTCCCCTCCCCTCCCTCTCCCAGCCTCCATCACATGGCCAGACCCACCCTGGGGCATCGAGGCTGGAGGAGGTAGAAACACCTTTCTCTCTTTTCCACTGTCCTCCCTGGGGCAAAGGGGCAGGAGGCCATCCTGAAAGCAAACCACACATCGAAGCAAAGCAAAGGAAGCAGCTAATTACAGGTTATTATTCACCAAGGAGATAAGTGGGTCTGGGAGCTGGAGGAGAGGGCTGCAACGGCTCCACATCCCTCGCAGGATGCTCAGCCCGAGCTCCCAGACACAGAGAATCACACAGAATCCCAGCCTGGCTGGGGTTGGAAGGGACCTCTGGAGATCACCCAGTCCAACCCCCTGCGCAAGCAGGGTCACCCAGAGCACGGTGCACAGGGTCGTGTCCAGGCGGGTTTGAATATCTCCAGAGAAGGAGACTCCACAGTCTCCCTGGGCAGCCTGTTCTCGCTGGGGATGCAAAGACCTGGCCCTTGCTCCAGGCACTCTCCAGGAGAAGGTGGCTCAGCCCTAACGGGGGTCGGCAGAGCCCAGCACCCCTTCCCTTCCCCGCTGGTGGGGTGGCACAGTTATACCCCAATCTTTTCTGCTGTTGTCATTTTACAGTGTTTATATGGGCAGGGAGCACATTAGCGATGAGATAGATCATTATGTGCTTATATTATCAGCACTAAAGCAAAGTTGCTTTTAATTCCTAATTCCACCATTGTCTGACACATTTCTCTATTCATCCATTTTTTTTTCCCTGGGTCTCCACTAATAGAAATTGCTTTGTTGTTAAACTCAATTTCACTCTTGACTGGATTGAAATATGCTTATTTCCCTTCTAAAATAATAATAATAAAAACCTAAAATGATTGCCACTCACTGTATATGAAAAGTGAACATTTTTCTTCATATGGCCTATCAGGTTTAAATGTCTGAGGGTTTCAGAGGTTTATTTTTTAGTGGTCTAATTGCATGATCTCAGCCTATAGCTGGGGGCTTTTCAATTGTTGCTTTATGAATTTGAATAAGTCAGGACAATATATGATTTCCAGGGTGATTTTGAAGTCTTTTGGCAAAGATGGGGCTGCAAAATGAGACTTCTCCCAGTTTCTCCGAACAGTGGAGGCAGTAAGATGCCTCCCAACGTAGGAGCCTTCAGCACAGCCAGGGCTGGTGGGCACCTAGAGAAATCACCCTGAGCATCCCTCCTGTGCTGCCTGGAGAGGTCTGT
The DNA here is from genome assembly GCF_013368605.1 of Nyctibius grandis. Classification (NCBI taxonomy): domain Eukaryota; kingdom Metazoa; phylum Chordata; class Aves; order Nyctibiiformes; family Nyctibiidae; genus Nyctibius; species Nyctibius grandis. Next base: position 5,385,643 of record NC_090672.1, on the reverse strand, counting down.
GGGTTGGTGCCTCCTCCTCAGCCCCCAGTTGCTCCGTGCCCGGGTAACCCCCAGCACCACCAGCTCCCGGGGCTGTGCCCTGTGCCTGGGGCTCACCTGGCTTTCCCGATGCGGCCAAGAGGGTGAGGGAGGTGCTGGTGGCACCCAGGGTCTACCAGGTGCTGTGTGTTAAGAGAGGATAAATGAAAGCTGCCTGTGACCAATATCCCTGTCTGCCTCCATCAGTGCTGGGCTGCTGGCCTTGGTGGAGTCCTGCTGCTGGCTTTGGTGGGGTCCTGCTGCTGGGCTTGCTGTGAGTTTTGGGGCTGTTGGGATGCAGTAGCTTGACTGAGCCCCATGAGAGATGGGCCTGGGCAGCATCCAGAGCCTGGGAAGGGCTCCATCCCTCTGGTTACGGAAGGGGTGACTGGAAGGAAAGCCCACCAGGAGGTAGGGACCCCCAAAACCAGCTGAAGGCTCCCGATGTCCTCATTACAATGAGGGCACCCCAGGGAGCCCCAGCCTGTGCTGGGCTCTCCTGCTCTTCTTCTGGCTGTGTCCAAAACAGGACAGAGGAGGACCCTCTTTGGGGTCTGATCCTGCCATTCCCAGTCTCCAGCACAGAGGTGTCCCAAGCGTCCCCAAAATGCATCTCTCCCAGTGAGATGAGGCTCCGCTCCTTACTGGAGCGAAGCACTGGTGTTCCTGCCTGGCTCTGGTGCGGTCGGTCCATCGTCTCCTACATCTCCTCCTGGCAGCCCCTGGGGACCAACAGCAGCAACGGCTGAGCCCCTGTTCCCCGTTATCTGTGAAATAAGAGAAGGGAGATGCTGGGGTCAACGTTGTGGTGATGCCATGCGTGAATGCTCTGCTCGTGGATTACAGACATGTGTTACTGAGCATCGCCGGAGCCTGAGGAGCCCTGGCTGCCCGCGGGGCTGTGTCACCGCTCCGGTTATAACGGGGTGGGCTCTGTACCCTCCGGGCTCCCTCCCTGGGGACAGCCAGGGTGGGAGGAATGGGCTGAGACAATGGTGCTTCTCTCCCATCCGATGGGGTGCAAGGGACGGGGTGGGGGATGCACACACCGGCAGCTCCCCTCGGGGTGCTGGGACTGCGGCTGCCAGGCTCGGGGACCCCGTGTGCGTGGGGCAGAGCCAGCAAACCCCCGCGGGAGGGGCTGCCAGCGCAGTTCAGCAGTGTTGACTCTCCCACAGTAATTAAAAGGCTGGAGAGCTTTTGCTCTCCTAACCCCTGACTTTATTTTCTTTAATTACAGCTGAAGCTCGACACGCCGTGTCCCTCTCGATTTGGCTAACGCCGGTGCAAGCCTCGGGGCAGCCCGCTGCTCCCTGCAGTGACTCCCGGCTCCGACGCTTCCCAGATGTGTTGCAGGGGGCTCAAGTGTCCTCCCCGGGCTCCCTTCGGGCTGTTGATACGAGCCCTGGGCCCCTGTAAGTCCACGCACATGCAGGAGGCTGTCGTGGGGGGGTTATAAGCTCTCCTTTCTTCCCAGCCCCTTGGTGCACCATTTTGCATCCTCCTCCTTTCCTGAGCACAAACACCCACCCAAATTGTGCGTGTTGATGCCACCAGGTCACCGAGCTCGTTTGGCTGAGCCTGGGACCCACGGGGGCTATACAACCCTCAGTGGGATGGCTGAGGGGGCACTGGCAGCCCCTGGACCCCCTCCCCTGCCTGGGCAGGCAGCACTCGCTGCTGGGGCTCAGTGTAACGTGCTGATAAGCCTGGGAGGCTCCTCCAGCCTATTTTTCTTGCGGCCCCCCCCCAAGCAATGTCCTTTCGATGCTAATTCAATGGCCGAGCAATGGAGAGTCCCCCTGGGACCGTGCCGGGCTGGAAGATGCTGCTCGGCTGAGTGTGACAGCGGGGCCGAGGAGGAGGCAAACCTGAACTGGCAGCTCTGAGCCGTCTGGCCGGCAAAGGGACAGATCCAGCCCTTGGGGCTGAATTTTTTATTTTTTGGAGGTGTCTGGATCCAAGCTGGAACGTGTGCCGCCTTGTCCCCTTCCTGGCAGGGGGTCTCTGGAGGGGTTCAGCCTCAAATAACCTCACCCAAAGGGAGGATGCTGTCTTCCTCGTGGGAGCTGTGGTTCAGCCACCCTCCTCTGCCCCTCTCAGTCCTTGGTCCCTTCTTGGTTTCCCCTTCCCTGCCCACACTCGAGCCAGGCAGAGCCGCCTGCTGCTGTCCCGACGGCAGCACCCGTTCCCCAGGGACAGCCCCGTGATGCACCGCAGCGATACAAACACTTCAGTAATCTGCCGTGCAACTCTCCTTCTCTCTTTAATTTTTAATTGCTGCTCTTGTTTCCTCTGGGCATCGCCCTTTGCAGCAGGGCAGTCAGGAAACCTTTCTGACCGATAAAGCTAGTTCAGGCTTTCCTTTTACCTTTTGTGTTATCTTCTTGGTGAAGCCAGGGTCGTTGCTGGTTTTCATTAACACTGTAAGAAAAAAATGCACTCATTTCTGTCTCCAAGAAGAGAAAGGGAAATTCGGTTTCCCTTCTGCTCTCAAAACACATAATCCTACTGGGAGCTGAGGAGTGATCCTTACCTCTATTATTTTCCTCGGCTGTAAGTGAATTAGCAGCTAATGGAAGTGAAGGATTCACTGTGCTGACAGCTTGCAAGGGCAGGAGCTTCCCAAATTCCCCACGCAAGGCTGGGCTGACGCTGCCAGGAGCTGTAGGATCCCACATTTTACACCTGACCTGGCTGTGCACCTCCAGCAGGTCCCTGAGCACCAGGGCTGTATGTCCTGTGCCGTGTTCCCAGCATCGCGGGCTGTGGCACTCCTTGGCGCTCGAGGTTGCTTGCGATGCTCCTCAAGCAACACGGAGCCCCTAACCCTGCCCGATCTGTGCCTGCGGGATGCTGCTGGCTCTGACCTCTCAGCCGTGCTGAAGCGCTGTACGTCAGCGCTGGGCTCCCAGCTGCTGTCCCAGGGAAGGAGGAGGCAGAGATCAGCGTCTGCCTGGGGCTACGCTGCGTCCCACCAAGACCTCAGCCATGCGGAGAGCGCCGGGGACTGGAGAGCAGCCCCAGGGAACCTCGTGGTGGGTAAAACTCCCCCGGGGTAGTGTCAAGTGCACTCTCACAGCTGCCTTTTAGCTGAGCAGCGCTTGGGGTTTTCAGGCTTGAAGGGAAATGTCGCATCTTCTGGAGGCTGCGATCGCAGCGGACTCGGCTGAGTCTTCAACACCCGCAGCTTCAGTGCTCCGGCAGCAGCAAGGCCATCCGTGCTGCTTGCTGCTGGAGGTATCCCATCACCCATGGCCCCTCCCAGCTTCTCTTGGTCCCCTTCAGCAGTCCTGGGGACCCACGTGGCTCCTGGGCTCCCCGTGGGTGGGGATACAAAGGTGGCTTTAGGACACTGCCATCCCCTCCCTGCTCTTCGCCCTGTGCCCTCTCCAAACGCTGACATGTGAGCGAATTTAGGGCTGTTTTTGCTGCGCCGGGAAGGCTGTGACCAGGCAGAAAGGCTCGAGGCACTGCAGGGGTGGAGCAGGGCTGCCTGTACGGGCATCGCAGCCCTACGGTGCCTGTGGGACCCCCGGCACAGCGGGAGCACGTCACGGTGGCAGCAGTGGGGCGGCTGGTGATGCTCGCTGGCGCGGGAGATCGGTACCAGGCTCGAAGCCTTTCTGCCTTGTTGCTACAGAGATGGACAGAGGCGTGAATGCAGTAATTGAGGCTGAGCCAGTGATGGAGCTAAGCTGGTTTACATCACTAAAGAGCGCCTTGTACCCAGCGATGTCGCTTGAGGGGGACGGAGGAGTTACTGTGACTAAGTGATCTTACGCCCAAAGCAGCTGGGCATTGCAGCTCCTGCGATCAAATTATATTTCTTATCTCAAAGGCAAAATTGTATGTGGGGAGAACTTGAGAAAGTAGCTTGTCGTAGCACATTACGATTCGGTGGTTTGCTGTGATTCTCCTCCTCTGTGATTGTTATTGTTCCATGAAGACCCAGTAGCTTGAGGCTCGAGAGGAGGCTCCAGAAAGAAACACCAGCAGAGTCTGAGCCCCAGGCTTTGGAAAGCATTGAAGTGGGGTCCTGGGCTGGAGCAGGGACTCTCTGGAGGGTCCTGGGGTGCCTTTGGAGCCCTGGCAGCACTTTGCTCACCAAAAGCCAACGTAATGCTGTAGCTGTGACTTGTCTGGAGGTGCCCATGGCTGTGCTGCCCGCAGCTGAGCACCAATGACTGTCAGTCTGCGCCCTTTACCGGGATGTAGTAGTTCAAGCTTCATCTGTGGTGATTTACAGCCCACCTTGCATATAGAACCCCTTTTCTCTGGCTGTGGTGGTCTAAACCATCATGTTCTGCCCAGCGATGGCTGGGTCAGGGAGCTTTGGGGCTCATGGTAATGCAGTTGCTCAAGACCAGTTGAAAATTCCCAAAATGTTTTGCTGGGCCAGTGGCACAGGGTGAGTCCTGGCTGCCCGAGGATGCTCTGGTGTCGGAGCAGGAACCGCGGCTCTGCCCCGGGTTTCACACAGCACTGTGGAGGTGGCTGGCTGGAGCCTGTATCGGAGATGCTCCATGTCTACCTCCGGCTGGGCAGAGGCTCTAACTGGTGGAAAACTGGTTTCTTTAGTACCAGCCAGCTGCTGAGCTGGTTCTCTCCATTCCCTGCTGCTGCCTGGTTCGGAATAATAACAAACATAAATGTGTGTGTGTACGTACAACTCCAGCATGTTGATTTTTGGGGCCATTGCTTCTAGCTGCTGAGGAAGATAATTCACTGTTTTATTACCATCCTTGGATTTTAGATTTATCCCTCTAAACAGACAGCGAACAGGGAGTTAATTAAGCTTTTGTTTCCAGCAGCAGCACAGGGAAGGGACCGTCTGCTGCAGCGCTTCTCCTTGGGGACGAGGACCCCACGGCGCCGGCGAACGCCACGTTTCTGTCCATGGGGTGACGAATCCTGCATGCGACAGCGGTGGCAGGAGCAGAGAGTGGCAGAGACAACCGTGCCCGGCTCCCCGGCCAGCACTGCCAGTGTAATTGCTGCTCCTCGCAGACCCCAGCACCCTCCCAGTCTGGGCACATGGGAGGTGCCTTTCCCCATCTCCAGACAATCCTTCTCTCTCGTGGACGTGGGATGAGGCTGGATGTTCTGCAACGAGAGGCAAGGGACCCGCAGCCAGGGGAGCAGCGGGGTCCGGTGGCCTCCCTCCCTCCCTCGCCTGGCCGTGGAGGTGTCCCTGCACGTTGGGGTTCCCTTGGTAGTCACCGGGTTTATGGGGTTTTGCACGTTGCTAATAGGGCTGTTGCACCATCACTAACGCCTGCGTGCCACCGTGCAGGGTGACGGACCGTTGCCGTCTAACGTGCTGGCGAAATAAAAGCTTGTTGAACGGGGATTGCCGAGAGCAGACTTCTGCATTTTATTTTGTGTTTTTCGCTGGCTGGCACTGCAGCAGGCACTTGGAGGAAGCCAAGGCGGCTGAGCTGCCTTCTGCTTACCCTTGGGGGGCTGGTGGGGGCCTCATCCAGCCTGGGGTTAACCCCCTGAGGAAGGCATGGGGGGGTACCATCTCCTCCCCAGTCCCTTCTCCCTCCTGATGACCCTCACCCCTAAGTCCTACAAAATGAATGTGCTGTTCCTCACCGTACCCTGACCTTTTCCTGCTGGGACGCTGCTGCCGTTGGCCTCAGGGAAGAGCTGCTGCTTGGCACAACCCAGCGCTTGTGGAATGCACAGGGGGACCTCAGCACTACCCTTACAGAGGTGAGAGGGGATCCTGTCCCACAGCAAAATTCACCCCAAGCTGGAACTCTTGTAGCCCCCGGCTCTGCACCCCCTGGGACAGGATGCTCTGTTTTCCTCCCAGACTCTCGGGAAGGTGCAGCCGGCTCCTGGCACAGGGGGATGCAGCAATTTGGCTGCTCCACTGACCACTTCATGTTGTGTGTTTACGGGCATTAGGAAGGTTTCCAGCCCCATGGCGCTGAGCTGGGCTCAGAGTGAAAGGATCTGCCTCCTGCTGCCGGCTGGAGAGCAGTGGGTGGGGAAACACCAGGATTTTAAGGTGGTTTTACAGCTCGGATGGGGACAGAGGGTCTCCTGTCAGAGGAGCAGGAGCTGCGAATGGAGGGAGCAGGCAGGAGCAAGGAGGTCAGGGGTGGCAGGATCCCCGCGGCACCTTTGTGAGTCTGCTGCTTCCCTCCTTTCCCAAAGGCCAGGTTAAGAAAACCAGGTGGTTTTCCAGAGAAGAACAGATGCACCAAAAGACTCCGAACTGCACCTAAAATGACAAGGACTGAGGCACCCCAGCTGGAGTTCGGTGTCTGTCCAGCCTCATGGGTCTGCATGGTCATGTCGCTCAGGTCCCCACGGGACAGGCTTTGGGGTGGGGTGTCCTTGCCGAGATACTAGGCTGCCTGTATGGAAGAGCAGGGAGAGCTGGCCCCAGGGTTTGAATTTGGCTGGACAGGGCTGACTGCTGCTTCGGAGCCACCCTTCTGCAACCCTCAGCATGTCTGTGTGTCCGGCCGCCTCCGCCCGGTATCATCCTGCTCAGAGCCGGTGTGGCAATGACTCCTTCCCTGTCCCCTACCCATGAAAAATGTGGATGAACCCAAAAATCCTTTTATATTTATGAAACCCTAAAGGATATGGTTTTTCTTCTTACTCCTCCTTGGCAAAAAGTGCTGTTTCATGGAAAATTTCCAGCTGTCTTACATCTCTGAGCTCGCCTGTGGCTGATGCTGTTGCAGCAGATGCTACCTGGTGCTCTGCTGACCGAAGCCACTCCTGGTTTACACCAGGGAGAAGGAAGCAGAGTGAGTGCCTGGGATCCCTATGGAAATTGGAGTTACGGTATCACAACAGTCATAATACGGCATTTCCTCTTAACCAGCCTCATGGGAAGACATCAAGATTCTGCACAAGCAAAGGAACCCGCAATTAGTTTATAAAAAGGAGGTGGCTGGCTGCCTGGTGCTGGGAGGGTGTTGTAGTAATCGCACAGAACTCGTAGAGGAGATGGTTGAGCCGTGCCAGGTCGTTGGAAGAATATTTCTCGCCTGGGAAGCGAGCAGGACGGAGAAGGGCTGGGAGAGTGCGGGAGGAGAGCGTCCTGCTACGGGTAAAGCAAAGGGGCAGCTTTCCCCTGGTGTCACCCTATGGTGCCCACAGTGGTATCAGGTGCAGAGAGGGGCAGCCAGCCATGGGGCCAGCATGGCATGAGGGGGACCCTGTTTGCATCACAGACCCCCCCAGATAAGAGCCACGGGGCGATGCGTCCCCTCCCTCACCGCTGGTGGGGTGCACCCACGCCGGCTGGGTGCCCTCGAGTCGGGGGCTGGAATCGGGGTGCCTCCAGGCACACTCATCTCCCTTCAGCCCCCAGCTTTGGGAGGCTTTTTCTGCCTGTCACCTTCCACACGTGAGCGGGGAACCTCTGCTGAGCTCAGCAGCTGCTTCTCCTGCCTCAGCTCCCACGGCCCCTTCTTTGTCTTGCCAAGGCCGTCTCCCTGCCCCGGTCCCTCCATGTCACCCTGGTCCTTTTGGCAGCACCCAGGACTGCCTGGGGACATCGGGAAGCCACGTCGCAGGCGGTGGTTGTGTCCCCCCCAGAAAGAAAGCGGGGCGATGGGGAAGCGAAGCCGCAGGTGCTGTCAGGGCCAGACTCCAGACCCCCCTTTTCCCCAGGAGCGGGGGGGCTCGCCCTGCTCCTCGCAGCCCCCAAAAACAAACAGCACCGCGGGGGCGTTTCTAGTTTAACCCCCCCCCCCCCAACAAGGGCCAACCCCGGCTCCCGAAGTCACCACGCCGGGGGCTGCCACCTGCCCCGGGGTGCTGCTGCCCGCCCCGACACAGCCCTGCTCCCCCCGCACAGCCCTCTCCCCCCGTCCCGGGGGGCAGCCGCCCTCCGCGCAGCCCCCCCCGGCCCCGCGCACCCCCGGCCCGCAGCCGCTAGATGGCACGCGGCGCCCGGCGCAGCCTGCGCGGTGCGGAGCGGGGCGGAGCTGCCTCCCGCGGGGCTGCGCGGAGCTGGAGCGGGGCAGGGCGCTGCGCTCCGCACGGGCTGCGCGGGGCGGAGCTGCCTCCCGCGGGGCTGCGCGGAGGTGGAGCGGCGAAGGGCGCGGCGCTCCGCACGGGCTGCGCGGTGCGGAGCGGAGGGGCCCGGCAATGGGCACGGCCGGCAGCGGGTAGGGGGTTAGGGCGGGCGGGGAGGTGCTCCGCGCCCCGCCATGCGCCCCCGCGGAGCCCCGCGCTCCGCCTGCTGAGCCCCGCTCGGTGGGTGGGTGGGTGGGGGTTAGGGGGGGTGCGAGGGCCGCCCCCTCCCCGTTCCCCCCCGCAACTTTGAACGATGATCACAGTCAACGCGGATGGGAAGATAATGGTCAGAAGATGCCTCGTCACCTTGAGACCCTTTAGGTAAAGTTGTTCTGTCCTTGTCCCCCCTCCCGGCTCCCCCCCCCCTTGCTCGGCCCCTGCGCGGTGGGAAGCGGTTGTCGGAGCACATTTTGCGGGTAGTGGGGATTAAGCCCGGATTTAGGCTGTCAGGGATCCAGGCAAGTTTGCCCGCAGGGCAGCGTGCTGGTCCTGCAGCGCTCGGTGTCTGGCAGCTCTCAATTAACTCCAGGGGTTAATTATAGGGCTGTTTGCCGCTGTCTTTTTTTAATACCTTTCTCAGAGGTGTTGGTACTCACAGGGGAATCGCTTCCTCTGGTTTAAATCCGCTCGTGCTGATGGGGATTTTGGAACCCCCCCTGAACTGGCAGCAGGGCTGGGGTTGATCCCCAAGCCTGAAACCCTCCGGCTCCAGCATGCCCGTGCCCACCTATTGCTTTTTCCGCCTTGGTGTTAACTCTCCCCAATTTTGCCTTCCTCTCTCCAGCTTCGTTATTTCACCCGAGATGCGCTTTGGTTGCTCCCAGGCTGGAGACACGTGGGAGATGCCTGTAATTACTTGGTTTTTCTATGGGGAGAGGGACCAAAACCCCACAGAAAAGTGCCAGGGGGCAAAGCACAGTGTGGGGTGAGCTCAGCCCAGCAGCTGCCAGGACTCCCTGCTGTGTCTGGGGGCCAGGGATCACCTGGGCTCACCGGAGGGATCTGTTCGCTGCCTTTTTGCTTAGCCCAGGCCACTGCCCGGAGCTGGGGGGGAGGATGGGGCTGTGTTTGCGCCGCTTGCTTGTGCTCAGGTTTGGAGACGTTGTCTGCCTCTCCCCGGGAGCTGCGCGGCTCTGCGCCACTTGCCAGGAGGGATTCCTGCTGCTGGATCCCGCAGGAGTGCCCTGGGGCTGGGGGACTTGGCCGAGGGGATGTCAGAAGGTGGTGGCAGAGCAGAGGCGTGAGGGTCCCCATGGCTTGGGCTTGCTCTGAGCGTGCGGTGGGGAGTGGCTGGGAGAGAGGTGGGAAGGACCCACGCACCCCACGGGGATGCTCTTCGCTTGGCTATTTGCTTTCTTTGAAGTCTGTAGCGAGGAAGTGACTGGCCTGAGTATCCTGCTGCCCTGTGTCCTGGGCATCGCCCCTGGGGCAGGAGAAGCCCATCTTCAGCAGTGACCTGAGATCAGCACAGGGAGTGGGTCGCAGGGGGGTCACAACGACCCATTAGAGATGAGTATGTGTGTGGACAGGGGGTTTGTGATGGCAGGAGAGCACCAGGCTGGGAGGTCCCTGGTGTCCGTAGCCGAGTGGAGCACCTGCACAGTCCTGTCTGCATGCCCTGGGCTGGCTTCAAACCAGTGCAGACCAGTAAGGGTGCCACTGGAACCAGCAGGGTTACCTGTTGTTAACCAGTCAGGCTTTCCCTGTGGAAGAGGAGAATTGTGTTCCCAAGACCCTCTCCTCGCTGCACCGCAGTGTCCAGCTGGTGTCATGCTGAGCCTGACCCCTTCATGTCATGGTCCTGTGTCACCTTGCTCCCAGCCCAGCATGGGCAAGTGTTGGCACTGCCCCACTCCAGCTGTAACCCGGTGCAAATCAGCACTGCTCCCCTAAAATCAGCATCCCACATGCTCGGCTGAGGTGGATCAGGGATGACTTGCAGGTGCGGGGGAAGATACTGGCAGTCAGGATGGGTCCTGTAAATTGGGTGCTCGTTGCTGGCTGGGCAGAGCGATCCCCTGCCTGGAGCAGACCCCTGGCAGTGGTGCCATCAAACAGTGAATGGAAAACCTGACCCTTTGCACCAAAACATTTCATTAATCCCGCTCCAGACATGCTTAGCAAAGCAATGCAAAGCCCTGAGCTGTGAAAGCGCCTGCAGCAAGTGGGAAGGGGAGAGAGAGCAAATCAGTGTAGGAATGGTTTGTAGAAATATCCGAGGCTGACTCTGGCTTCACCTCAGCATCAAGGGGTGTTTAGTTTGTGACAGTGCCGGATTCAGTCAAGAATGCCCCGTGGGGCTGGTAGAGCCCTGGTCCAGCTCACCCAGCTCTTGGTTTTGCAGAACATGGGGAGTTCAGGCAAGTTTGTCAGCTGGAAACCAAAGCCAGGCTTTACGTGTGTCTGTAACATTGGCCAGTAAGAGGATTCACTGTGGTCCCCTTCGTGGAGACAGATTCCTGTCGCTGAGCATCATTTCGACAGTGCCGCGATGGTGTCGGGCACTGAGCAAAGGAAGGTTTGTGGGAGAGGGTGCATCTTTTATCAGCCTGGCTGCTGCTGTTGGAGATTGTGTCTGAGCTTTTGAGCTCAAGGGACTTGGGTGTTGAAAACTCGTCTAATAAAACATATTACCTGTCTCTGTAGCCCTTGGGTTCCCCGTGCACCTGCATAATATTCTCCTTGTAGGTCCCAGCTGGGTGATGCAGCACTGTGGACTGACCGTCCCAGTGTCACAGCCCTGTCCTGCTGGGTGCTGCTAGCCTTCCTCCCCCCATCACCTCCCAACTCATCGCTCAGACCCTCCTGGCCACATCCAGCTTCCAGTTCCATGGGCCAAAAGCGGCAATGTCTGGCGCATCACTTCCAATTTTCACTAAAGACTCGGAGAATTTGGCTCCTTTCTCTTTTGGGCACCAAGCCAGAAGCCAGAATTGTGAACATTTCAGTTTGGGGAGGATGTGGAGAGGGACTTGACACCAGAACCATGCCTGGGAGATGAGTTAAGTGTGACACGGGATGACAGGCAAAGCCAGCGTGCAGAGTAGATGTTATTTGGTCATTGGAACTCCGTGGTCTTCAGTGAGCGAGACTTGATTTTGGGGACAGAGGGCCCAGTGCATTTGGTGAGAAATTTGGAAGATCTGGGCCCTGCTATGTTTTACCTACTTCATGGTATTTGTTTGCTGCACAAGGAGTTTCTGCTCAGTTAAGGCTGGGCCAAGCATTTGTGTTCACCTGGAGAAGATCAGCACAAAGTAAAAGAGGTGCGGTCCTCAGGCTGAGAGCTCCTGTCCCTGCAAGCTCCCTGGAGCACTGCTGCTGGGCTGGATCTGCTTCTCTCCTAGGCACACAAATCCTGGTTAGGCTCTGATCCCCCCCGCCCTTTTTTTTTTTTAAAGGAAAAACGCATCCTGCATCTCCCCCACTCTCTCTGTAACCCAGTCAAAATCAAAAAGATTTTGTCTCCTAATGAGATGCTAGATCACCTTTGAATCATCTTCTTTCCTTCCTCTTTTTTCTCGGTGTTTAACCATCACTCCTTGCCAGAGTATAATTATGAAGATTAAAACACGTAAACAAGGTCTTGCATAAGGATGAAGATACTGTCAATAGGAGGGGTGAGAATGAAGAGCAGGATCAGCTGTGATTATTTAATCAGGTGATGCTTCATTAAAATACCCCTTGGGGGAGGAGGCAGCTGGCAACAGGATGGGGCCTTTGGATGGGTTTTGTACCATGACGTGCTCCCAGGGAGGACCCTTGGTCATGGGGCATGGTTGGGCTTTGACCTCCTTCTTCTCCTCCAGCTTGCGCCTTCTCCGCTCTGCTGTTGTCCTCTCCTGCCGGGGAGGTGCCGCAGCAGACAGCTTTCCCCCTCTCCTGCTCTAAGGACAAATTCATCCCCCCGAGGCTGAGGTGGGTGCTGCAGTCCCCTCCATCATGTTCCCGAGAGCCTCTTCCAGACCCAGCGCTGTGCCGCGTGGCTGGGCGCAGGGTGTGATCGTGGGAATGGACTGATGTCCCTGAATCACCCCTTCCCCGAGCAATTTATGAGATACCACGTTGCTTCGCAGCATCAGGGACGCTCTGTCACCTCTCAATCGCCTCCCTGTCAGAGCTGGACCACGGCTTTCTGGAAACCCTTCTCTGAGACAGGCTGAGGTCTGTAGTCATCTCCACGTACAAACATCGCAGCTCGATGGTTCATCAGCATCTGCTGAGGAGGGGATGGCTGCGCTCTGCCAGCGGCTGCTCGTAGGGCATGCCAGCCCTGCCCATAGACGGGCCTTTAGGGATGGGCTTTTGGGTTAGCTGAGTGCATGATGCTTTTTATAGCTTGTTTAAACTGCTTTCCACCCCCCAGGGCAGGCTCAGTCAGAAATAAAAGGGACTTGAGCTGCTTCACTCCTGGAGTGCCTGCGCAGGGATGTCAAGCAATTTTCCTGGTGCACTTGAATGTCCTGCTCACAGAGCTCGTTAATGCTAATGAGCCCAGGGTGTTGCTTTTTCTTGATTAGGTGGGAGGTGAGAAGGGGGTGGGAGCTGCACAGTGCTGCTGGTCCAGAGCCCGTGGCCAGGTGACCTTGATCTGCTGCAGGACCCAGGTGGGAATGGGGCAGGGCTGGATGGGGTTAGGTGCCCGTCGGTGGTGGACAGGGCTGATCCTCCTTGGAGCGGGCAGGAAACGCTTTGTTCTTGAGCTGCCTGATGCTGAGAGCAAAGCTGCCCTGGGTCTGGGGCTCGGGCGAGTGTTGGCTGTGCGAGAGCATCATCGGAGCTGGTGGGATGGAGGTAGGGAGCTCGTGGGGTCCTGTGAAGGTGCCGTGTCTTGCCCAGGAGCCTCTCTGGGCAGGGCAAGCCTGGCCATGTACTGGGGACAGCAGGGACCTGCCCTGAGAGCTCCTCTGGCAGGTCTCCCCGCAGAAGCCCAGTCCTCCTTGAGCTGCTTGATGCTGTACTTCAGCTCTCCACATCTCCTGTAGCTAACGAGTGCTTTGAAGCAAGTTACTTTTATTTGCCAGAGCTTTCCAGCAACAGGTAATTGCAACGCTGGCGTGTTGTAGCCCAGCCGTAATGGCTGGCTCCTAATCCTCTGCCTTTTAACTACACGATAACGGTTAGATCAGTGGTTGTGGCGTTCCTTTGCAAGCCTTTCTCTGGAAAAGCCTGGCCTCGGCGTTGGGTGGCTGCACTGTGTTTCTGCGCGTGGCTCCTGAGCCCTGCGGGTAACGCTGTGAACTTGTAAAGGAGAGTTGCTGGTTCCTGTCCTCGGTGGTTTGCTGCCCTTCGGCGCGGGGATGCTGAGGCAGAAATGCCAGTTGGCACCCTGAGGGGTTGGTCATCTCCCTACCCCATGCAGGATTTATCTATTTGAAGCCAAACCTGGTGTTTCACGAGGCACTTGTCTTTTCTCCTTGCTCTCCTTGAAATTTCCTTGGGTTTGGCCGGCTGAGATCCTCGCTACGGCCGTGGCTCTGGGAGCTGGTGTACGTGGCTTTTGCCTGTGTGTCTGTCGGAGGATGCTGCACCTCCTCGGAGATTTGGGGGCAGTGAAAGCATCTCTGAGCCGTGGAGAGAGGCCAGGCGTCCGTCCCTCGGCTTGCTCAGAGCTCCTGCCTTCAGCCTTTTCACCCCTGGAAAAAAGTTACTGGCCTGGATTTGGTCTGGATAGGAGCAGCGCTGAGAGCTCCCCCTTCTCTGTCAGCCAGAGGTGACCACGAGCTCGGCTGGGAGCGATGTGTGGGTCAGCATCCTGCCCGGGACATCCGGGTACAATGGCCGGTACCGGCGGCCTAGTTACAGGGAAACAAAAGATATTTTTTTGCAAAAGAAAAAGGTTTTTTTAGCTCCTTTGGGAGGAAGGGAAGGTACAAGGTCTCTCTTTTCTCTGGCCTCTCCCAGGAGGAATATGGGAATTGTTCATTGTCACGGTTCCTGCGGTCTGCAGGGGCTGTTGGGTCCAGCGGAGCATTGCGAGGGCGGCCGTGGTCTGGCTCAGCTTTCCCACCTCAGGTGCAAGCCCTTCGCTCCCTCCCCAGGCCTGCCCATCGGAGCAGGCTGTGGGGATTTCGGAGGGTGTCGTCAGGCAAAACCCTCCTGCTTGGGGCGGGGTTTGGGCAGAAGCATCTTGGGGCTCTTCGTGAAGCGCGTGTGGGTCCGGATGAGGTTGGGGTGAGGTACTGGTGTGCTCTCATGGGGCTGGGGCAGCGGGATGCTCCTTCCCTGGGCTGGAGAGGGTGAGCCATGGGGAAGGAGGCAGGGATTGCCCCGGCTGCCTCTTCCAGACATCCCAAAAAACCAGCTCGTGCTGCTGTGCAGAGGGGCTACCCTGGGGGGAAGAAGGGTCGTGGGGCTGTCCCGGGGGGCGAGGCGGTTCCTCATCACACCTCGCTACAGCTTTGCTTTCCCTCCTGCAGGATATTCGTGCTGGGCATCGGATTTTTCACCCTGTGCTTCCTAATGACGTCGCTGGGCGGGCAGTTCTCGGCCAAGCGCCTGGGGGACTCGCCCTTCACCATCCGCACCGAAGGTAAGCACGGCTCCGCGCCCGTCCTGGCCCGTGGGATGCTCGGGGACCCCCACGCGCGTGGTCCAGCCGAGCTGACACGCGCCAGGGACACCGGGAGGATGGTGCTTGGATGCCTCCGTTCCCGAGGGTCCCTCCTGGCCTGTTTCAGGGACATCAGGATGGCTCAGGGTCGTGTTGGCCCTTCTTGCTGTGGCATGGGGCACTTTGCAGCCATGTGGCTAAAACCCGGCTGTGACAGGCACGGCGGGGATGTGTGTGTGCTGGGGTGTGGATGCTGACCCTGGCTGGCAGCAGAGGGGTGGGAAAACACCAGTGACTGGTGGTATTAGACCTTCAGCTGCTGGCAGTGGTGTGGGTCTGGTGTGCTGAGGGTTCGGCTCTGGGGTTTTGGGCGGTTTTGGTCTGCAGGGAGTGGAAATTGTTCCTTAGGGATGGGAAAATGAAAGGCCTTTGTGGTTTTGTGAGGATTCTGAAATGTAGAAGAGAAATATTCTGATTTTTAGCAAGTGTGCTTTCTGTTACGTTTTTTTAAAACACCTTTTTTGGCGAGACATGCAGTCAGCTCCGACGGTGGGAGGGTCGTGTCCTGCCCTTGCTCCGGGAGGACGCTGCTGCACTGAACTGAGCTTTGCCTTGACTTTTCCTCTGCGGTCCCAGCCTGGAACAGCCCGACTGAGTTGCACAGAGGGAAATGCCCAGCTTGAGCTTCAGTGAGCAGGGTGAGAGGCTTGGTCAGGCCACCGTGGTTTTCTCCTCCTCCGTACCAAAGGCGTGGAGGGATTTGAGCTCCCTGGCCTCGCCTGAAATGTGATTTTGGGGCATTAAATCCTTTCCTTGCAGCTCTGGAAGAAGTGCTGGTTGCTTTCCTACAGGAGAGGACTAAAGTGGTGGTTTCCAGAAGTCGAATGGTGCTTGTAAACGGCTTAGTTGACTTTCTGAGGGATTAATGTGCAGCCTGCGGCAGCCGGCTTTGCTTTCTGCCCTGTGGCTGGAGCACACGGTGGCTTGTGCTTCTCCCCCATGCTCCTCTAATTGTTCCCATCACCTGCTCTTGGTGAGTGAAGCTTGGTTATAGGGGATTTCTTCCCGCTCGGGATGAGAAGCAGCACACGAGGGAGGTGGGCAGAAGCCCCCGGGCCATCGCCTTCTCCAAACTTGGCTTTTGAGGAGATGGGTACTGAAAAGATGCCTGAGTTAGGAATAAAAGGTGTCACTTGTTACAGCTGTCCCAGGAGAGCCCCAGTGTCCCCAGGGAGTTGGTGAAGAACCAGAGGAAAGGCAAAGAGGGACAATTTAACTGTGGGACCAGCTCGAGCTGAGCGGCGGCACAGGTTGTGCCGCAAACAGCAGCAAAGGTTTCCAGAACCCTGGTCCCACCCCAGAGGACTCCCTAAAGTTGGGAAATGATGGCAAAAAGGCCCTTATTCAGCCTTTTTAACCCCTTTCTGGATGCCTTGGAGTGGAACAGCTTTTCCCATCTTTATTCTTGTCATCAATTTAACCCAAATCTGAGAGTCCCCTGATGCTCATCCTTGCGTGTCTCTTGTTTATCGGGCGCAGTATCAGCGCAGTCCTGAGCTGGATCAAAAGAAACCTCATTTTTCATCCTCTCACACCTCTGAATCCTCCGCACTTACTGCTTGAGGTGATTAAATCGAGGTGTGTAAATGGGTTCACCTTCCTGCATCTGAGCTCCCGGTCGTGATGGGTCCCCTCGGCTCTGCTAAGAGATGTGCTGCGAGTGCTGCTTTGCTCCGAGGGTCTGGGTGTCAGTTCTGGTGATGGCTGGTCATGTCTCATTTAAAGAAGAAAAAAGATTTATGACCTAGGTCCTCTAATTTTTCAAGCTTTTGGCTTCTTAGGTCTGTAGCTGGCTAAGGCGAGTCCTGCTTTCTTAGAAAGCTCAGAAATTCAATGGAAAACTGTTTTTTTTCTTTATTGGATGGATTTGCCAAGCAAGGTATTGCTTCCAGATGGATTGCTGCAGATTTGGCTGTTGTTGTATTTCTTGCTGGGGAAGGTTTGGTTCGTTCGTTGTCTTACACACCATTTTCAAACACGAAGCATCCTCTCTGTTGTTTCTGGAGGAAGGATGCTGTTTTGGAAGAGGGTTATATTCTTTGTCCTCAGGACTTGGCAGGCAGAACCTGAGAGGCTTTTTCTAGCTGTTTAACACCGGTTTCAGGCTGTTGGGGTTCAGCCTTTCCCGTGATACCGGTACGTAAGGACTGGCCATCCCACACGGTGATACAGCTGCTCTTGGCAGGGCTCCCTGCGCACAGGCAGAGAAACCCTGAAAGCAGGGTGGGACCAAGACCTCGGGACATGTACAAGGCTGGGGCTGGACAGGAGCCAGCCAATGTCACTGCAGAGCCCTCTCTGTCACCTTGGAGAGGTTGTGGCTGTTGGAGGAGGCTCTGATGGCTGGAAAAACCAACTATCACACCCATCTTCCAGAAAGGCAGGAGGGACAATGCACGCTGGGCAACCTCACCGGTGCCACTGGGAAATGAGGAGTCAAAGCCTCCGGGAAGCTGGTGAGATGGGGTAACTCCATCCTTGGGGACTTTCAAAACACATCTGGCCGACGTGAGGCTGTGGGCAGCTCGATCTGACGCCCAGGTCTGCTCTGCTTGGAGCAGGAGGTTGGGGAAGGGACTCCGGAGGTCCCTCCTGGCTGGGGTGCTGCTGAGCTCACGTGGAGGAGCCCCGAATGCGTGTCGAAGTCGGTGCAGGTGGATGGGAACAGAAATGGATATGCTTTTTATTAGTGCTGCGAAGTCTCAATAGGTCTGTTTGAATAACAAACTGGCATTTAATTAACGTGCATTATGGATCCCAAGGAAACCCAAGAAATATTGCCGGTTGTTACCGTTGCTGTTAAGCACACAGCGCTGGTGTGAGGATGAGCTCGAAGGAGCAGGTTAATTTTGCTGGGCTGATTAGCTCTTCGTGTGAGTGATGGTGGGAATAGGGCCAGCATTCGCACAAACCTCCTGGGCAGGTTCAGGGCCGTTGGCTTCGGAGGGTGCGTGGGCTCGGGTCTGCCATGCATGGAAGCCCACGCTTGAATATCCCCCGGGACTGGGCTCCCAGTGTGAAACCCTCTGGAGTGTACTGGTGGTCCCGGCTGGGGAAGGAGCCTGGTCCCTGCTGCCGCTCTCCTCTCCGCGTGGGCTCACCGAAGCGTTGGGTTTAATGGGCCGTTCAAGCGTTATTCATTAATGGATTAATTTTGCATCCTTTCCCCGTGCGCTCTGGGGGTGGGCGGCTTTACCAGCGTAGCCGGTGCCTTTAGTCGGGGATGTTTGTGGCTAGCGAGGGTCCGCTCCTGCGGCCCTTCCCAGGGCTGATCCTGGCTTTTGTGGCTGTTGGCTCTGGCCCTTGTTCCCACGTCTCCTGCCAGGCTCGGCACCGATGCTCTGCAGGTGAAGCTGCCCACGCGCTTCAATGCCTGCGGGGTTGGGGTGGCTGCAGAGGGCTGGGGGGTCAAGCCCAGCACTGAGCACTTAAAAATCATCTGCTTCAGGGAAATCCTTTTGGGTTGTGGATAAGTGGGAAAACCCACGGATCATGGTCCTAGGCTGTTCCTGTTCCTCCCTGAGTGTCCTGACCTCAGCACTGAACCTCAGATATAACAGTCCAGGGGGAAGCTGATGAAAATGCCTCAGGCTTGTCTGGAGCTTTCTTGGCTTCTGAACTGTGCGAGCAGCCGATCAAAACCAAAATGAAAATAGATGTGAGGCAGGAGCATGAAAAGGAGGAATGGATAATGTCACAGTCCAAAAGTTAATTCCATTTTTAATTTTATTTTTATATGTGAATCCCTTTCTTGGAGGCTCTCTCCGAAAGCCGAGTTTCTCGGTGTGTGCCAGCAATCATTCCTTGGATGGCTGGGTGACTCGATGCAGCAG
Source organism: Nyctibius grandis (assembly GCF_013368605.1). NCBI lineage: Eukaryota > Metazoa > Chordata > Aves > Nyctibiiformes > Nyctibiidae > Nyctibius > Nyctibius grandis. The sequence goes on along the minus strand of NC_090672.1, from coordinate 5,367,124 downwards.
AGGCTTTGCATCTTAACAATAAATAACTTGCATTTCAGAAGGTTTTTTTTTTTTTATTTTATCCTAATCCGCTGCTGTCAAGTAAACACAGACAAAGGTTCCTTTGTTTTGAAATGGCTACCGAGAGAATTTGTTCTACAAACAAAGATCTAGATGAAACAAAAGAGAGCAGACAAAGTCTATAAATTTTGAATGTGGGAGACGCTTTGGGAAGGGCTCCAGACTCAAGAGATTGAGTTTTCTGTTCCCTCTTCTCTCCTTCTCTAGAATTTAAAATGTTTGGGTTGTTTTGTTTTTTTTTCCCCCCTAAGTGTCTGTCTTTCGGTTCTGTTTTGCTGCTGGAGTCCAGCTGTCTTGGGGCAGGCGGCTGATCCTGAAAAAGCCCCAAAATCTTTAACTGTGGTGTTTGCAGCGTGGCTGGGGAGGGATTTGGCAGCGGGTCCCTCTGCCCGCGGCCGTGCCCCGGTCTGGTGTCGGCGGTGATGTACATCCCGCTGGTGGAGCTGGCTGCTGCAGGGGATTAGCGGAGGAAAATCGGTTACTAAGTGTTAAAACGTGATTAGATGTGGCTGGAATATTGGCTGTAACTGCTGTAGCTGGTTTAAAATATGGAAACACTTTTGAGTTCTGCTGCTGTTGATTCCTGTAGGGGAGGGTACGAGGTGCTAGAGGAATTCGCTGCAGGCTCAGGGGACGTGTAGGACAGGTCCTGATGTCCCGAAATGACTGGAGCTGAGCTCTGCCCTCGCTGTGGGCCGCTGATTCTTGCAAGAGGGCTCTGATTTAATTTCAGCTGACCTTGGTGGTGCTTCGATACAAGTGCTTTGAGTGGTTCGTAGAGATAAAGATATCTCGGTGCTTGGGGTCTGGGTGCTGCAACAGCAGTTCTCGTGCTGAGATCCTTGAATTTTGATGCCTTTGGGAGGTGGTGGTTTGCTGAGCACTGGAGTTGTGTGTTTACTGTTCCCATAACTGGCTTTTCAACCCGTTTTCAAGTGTTTCCTGCTTGGATTGGTGCTCAAGCTTGAGAGCTCACCACCTGCCTTTTTCCAGCCCAAAACGAGCTCCCAGCAGCATCTCCAGCTGGTTTTTCCTGTTGGTGACCACAATTGGGCTCCTGCGTTGTGTTTCCTCATCTGCTTTGGAAATGGGATCAGTGGGGACAGGGGACGAAGGATGGACAAGGGTGAGGGAGAGCTGATTTTAGAGCGCAAGCTGGAAAACGCAAGTGAGCAGGGGCGAAGCACATCGTCTGCAAGGCTGTTGCGCCTTGTCCTAGGTTGCTGAGATGTGTTTTGGGCTCTGATCTCCTCAGGGCTGCAGGATATGGACCCTGGTGGGATATTAAACAGCTCGTGGACTGGGGCAGAGGGTTTCCCAGTCCTGCGCCACTGGGGTTTCTGCAGCTGAGCAATGGTAACTGCCTTGACCTGGAACCTGTCCGGAGGTGGGCAGTACACCAGCGCCTGCGGGGACTTCCCTTGGTCTGTGGCACAGCAGACGTTCAGGTGGCCAGAGAACATCTTCTGCTGCAAAAGTCTCTGAGGTTTGTCATTCACTTTCATATTGCAGGGAAAGAAAAATAAATGTAGAAAAGTTATGGAGAAAGCTTGCTGGGGAAGCCCCCCTTGCTGGCTGGGGGCATCTTGTCCTGGATGTAGGTGGTGGGTGAAGCTGAGCACCGCTGCTGTCTTGGGGTGTCAGAATGGCTTTGGTTTGCTGTGTTGGGGTACAGGACCCCTGGGAGAGGTCCAGCAGACAACATCTAACACATGTTGCGCTGGAAATGGTATTTACCATCACCTGGCAGAAATCCTGTCCTGCTCTCCCCCAGACCCAGCACCCCTCCTGTGCTCCAGCTGAGCGCGAGCGCTCTGCCTCGCCCGCGGCTGTCGCTTGCTCTGGTTCCTGGAGTTTCACCTCCTTAAAGCAATTTCTTCCATCACTGGACACAGAAGAGGGAGATTGTTCAGGGCTGTGCAGCACAGCTGAATGCTTTGGTGTTTGTGGCTTCTGTTTCTCTCCAGAGCGGGGATGTTGGTGGAGGGGGGGCGGAGGGGTCAGAATTGTGCTGCAGAAGATAACGTTGAAGGTTGCTCGGGGTTTTGTAGGGCATTTTCACCGTTCCAGAGTCACAGTACCGTGAAGCGATGGGATCTCATGTTATTTCAATCCCTTGAATTGCTCCCTGGGGAGCGGAGCAAAGAGGCCAAATAGAAATGTGAGAACCTACATGATCTCCTCGGAGGGGTCCTTTGCTCCTGCCTCTGCTGCTGTTCCCTCTGCTCCAGCAGCATCCCAGCTGGGTTAGCGTGCCCAGGTGCCATCGCCGTTTGTTCTCACAGAAGATGCAGAAAGGTCAAGCTCAGATTTGCTAACAATCAGAGTGAGCTTGAATAACTCTGTCGTCCTCCCTCGCAGTCAGCTATGCTGGGAGGGGAGGAGGAGCAGGAGGAGGAGGAGGTCTGCATGTGTGATCCTGACCCTCTGCACACTCTCTGTGCGGCTCATCGCGGAGGGGATGGCTTGGTTCGGCTCTGCCTGTGAGGTTCTGGCTGCAGTGAGGTGCTGCTCAGCCCGAAGGAGCTTTAAAGCAAAACCCAGATGTGCTCATCCTCACACCCCAGTTCCCTCTCTCTTGGGAAAGGGAATTTCCAGACCCGTTTGCAAACGTGGGTTGCTGCTACTTGTGACAGATCCCAATCTGCTCCTCAGTTATTTCTTCTCGGCAGAGCACATAGTTCTGACAGGAGCTTGAGTTGGGCAAAATACCCAAAAGTTGCTTTGTGGCTTTGACAATCCCTTTTCTTACCTGGCCCCGGGTCCCCGTGGAGAGGGTGTGGGTAAGCTGGCGCGTGTCACCTCCCTGGCACCGGCCTGGGACATGCACATCTTGCACATCCCCAATGCTTCATTTTTTTCTGCTGCCGTATCCAGAGCTGGATTAGAGTCTCCTGGAGCCTGTGGGCCGCTGGAGGGGTGCCAGGCAGGGGAGACCCACGGGGAGGAGTGTGCTGTGCAGCTCTTCCGTGCCTGGGGCTCGTTTCCAGCCTCACTGCGTCCATCCCATAGCAGCCTCAGGGGCTGGAGCACCCAGCTGATGCTGTAAGAAGCTGCCTGGTCAGTGCCAAGCCGAGCTGGTCGGTACTGGGACCACCTCCTCGGTGAGGAGCTGTGCTGGGGAAGATGGGCTTTTGATTTTTCCTCCCCTAGAAAAATGCTGGGGCGGTGGGGCCGGCTCTCCAGCTGGCCCAGCGATGCTGTGCTCTGGCAGCTCCCGCTGCTCGGGACCGTTCTCTCGCTTCCTCGTTGTCTGAGCGTTGGTGCGGAGAAGAGGGTTAATGGAGACCCCAAAGCAAGGCAGAGCCCAGAGGCAGGGTGAGGGCTTTCTGCCTCATGTGCTGCCTTCCCCCCGGCCCCACTCACTGCCAGACTCTGGGGGGTTATTTTAACTGGATAACGCTGCACGTGGCAGCAATAACAACTTATTCTGTTCTTCCTGTTGAGGATGGGGAAGCTTCTTTAATTCTGGGTTAAAGTGGTGCTCTGTGCTGAGGAATGGCTGTTGGTGGTGGCGATGGGCGCTGCTGGGAGCGACTGTGGGTGTCAGCTGCACCCTGGTGTGCCACTGGTGAGAGGCTGCTGCCGATGCTGGGGCTGCACCTCCATGGGCAGCACAGGGGTGTCCTTAATCTGCATTTTGTTGAGCAGACCGTTGCTTTGTCTGGGTGGAGAAAGTGAGGGTTGATTAGAAGCGTATGTCCTCCCATGTGCCTGCTTCTTCTGGTGTCCCCATGGGCCATCCCACTTCGGTCCTGGAGCACCGCATCCCCATCAAGCTGGTGAATGTGCACCGTGCTCCCATCTCCAACCCACACTTGGAAAGGGAGTTTAAGGTGGAAGTCTAAAACTTTACAGTTCTTATTAAATTGCTATTGCAGGCAGGGAAACGAGTGATGTTGAAATAAGGAAAATAAAAGCAGGGTCACCCGGAGCACGTTGCACAGAGTCGTGTCCAGGTCGGTTTGAACATCTCCAGAGAAGGAGACTCCCCACCCTCCCTGGGCGGCCTGTTCCCGTGCTCTGGCACCCTCACAGTAAAGAAGTTTTAACTCGTATTGAGATGGAAAGGTTTGTTAAGGTTTAATCCACCCTGGGCACATGTCTCTTACTGAAGAAGTGCCCGTTTGATACAATTGCTGCTCAGAATTGGACACCTGCAGGCTTAAAAAGAAAAAAAAAAAATAAAGCCACCAAATTTATTGGATGATGGAAGTGTGAATTCACCAGTCTTACACTGGTGGAGCAGAGGTGAAGGTCTCGGTGCAGCAATGTGCGCTGGCCCCTTCCCTTCCAGCATCCCGCTGGCCCCGACGCTCCGTTATCTCCGTAAGCAGCGACTCCCAGGGAGTGATTAAATCAATTAATTGATTTTCTATAGCTCATGAGGAAGTCAAATGGCATTTCCATCAACGTGTGATGAGCAAACACCCCACCACGGCCAGAAGGAATGTTAATGGCTCTTTATACTTTTATTGCGCCGTTTCATTCCTAAATCAAAATTCATCCTGAGCCCGGGAGGCAGCAGGTACTTCAGAAAATAAAACTGGCGCAGTGGGAACCACAGCAGCATCTGTAAAAGCTGTTTTTTCCCACTGATTTATTTGTTTCTCTGGCCTAAATGAGAGACCAGGGCTCAGTTCAGCTCAGGCAGAGATTAGCTGAGGCTCGTCCCATGGCTCTGCCAATGCCCCCCGGCTCCTGCGGGCTCTGCTTTAGGCTGCTGCCCCGCTCTGCTGCTGCTGGAAGGATCCAGCTGCTGGGCTCAGCGGAGGCTGATGGATTTGGAAGAAGGGGGTGATTTATTTGCCTCTGGAAACAAGGTGGCAAGATGCCCGGCACCGTTTGGCCAATGTTTTTGGCTGAAGGAGAACTGGTAATCATTTTGGAAATGTTAAATGAGTGAGTTCTGCTGTTTCTGAAACATAATGTTTTGGGGCAGCTGTAAATAATGCTGCAGGCGCGAGTGCTGGATGTGCAGAGCCAGAGGAGTGATGGAGGTGCTGAGCCCCCCGAAGCCTCCCTCTGGCTGATCCTGGGGTGTGTGAATGCCGGGTCGAATCCTTCCTTTGCCCGAGGGGTTTGGGCTGATTTCCTGCAATCCTTGGGGCGTTGGCTCCAGATTTACAGTTGTTCCCGGGGTCAGCAATGGGGGCTGTTAGGAGAAGAACTAGTTGAGTTGATGTCTACAAGTACCTGAAGGGAGGTTGTAGCACGGTGGGGGTTGGTCTCTTCTCCCAGGTAACAAGTGATGGGATGAGAGGAAATGGCCTCAAGTTGTGCCAGGGGAGGTTTAGATTGGAGATCAGGGACAATTTCTTCCCCAAAAGGGTTGTCAAGCACTGGAACAGGCTGCCCAGGGCAGTGGTGGAGTCACCATCCCTTGAGGGATTTAAAAGCCGTGTAGATGTGGTGCTGAGGGACATGGGTTAGTGGTGGGCTTGGCAGTGCTGGGTTAAGGGTTGGACTCAATGATCGTAAAGGTCCTTTCCAACCAAAATCATTCTGTGATTCTAAATGCCGATGCCCTTGGAGAGATCCCTCTCTTGTAAAGACCAAGAACCGAAATGAGGGTTGGTGATGGAGGGGGTCCCTGGCTCGTGGGTCTGTGGAGCCACTCTGGGGCTGCCCCTGTGCCATGGGACCAGTGTGTGCTGCTCATCGCCTGGAGCTGGGGGTCCTGGCTGCCAAACCAGGGTCCAGGTTTGCCCCCAGCGCCGACAGCATCCAGCCCAGCGCAAGGTCCAGCCGTGCCCTGGGAACCCCGGTGTCCTCTGGGCTTTGCTACCGGCAACTGCCCTTGAGCGAGCCCTGTGCGGGAGCCCTTGTATTTTAGGAAGCAATTTAAAATCGATGTTAATCTGGTAGTTCAAAAGCTTCTCCTGCAGTGTGAGGTGGTTGGAGCACTGCAGGACAGCTTAAAATGCATTTTAAAATAGTGCTGCCTGGCAATAGGGGAGCAACTAAAAATACCATGGTGGTGCTTGTTAAAAAAAAAGTGAAAGGGGGCTGAAAAGGGGAAATAGATGAGGTTAAAAAATAAAATAAAACAAATAAAAGCTGAACTGCAGCTTGTGCTGGGGTTGTGCACCTCTTCCCCAGCTACGTGCCTCCCCCAGCCCATCGCCTGGGACGAGGAGACAGCCAAGCTCATTTTGCCTGCAGAGTGATGGCTTGTGGCAGGATTTGTGGGACCATCCCCGTGTCCCACAGGGAACATCAGGTCTCTGGTGTGTGTTTGAGGGGTAAGAAGTAATAAAAGTTTGGGGGAAGAGCCTTGCAGTAATGAAAGGCTCCTGCCTGTGAATGTGTCTGTTTGTACTGCTCAGCTTCCTGCCTTTTCTTATTTATATGGAAATAGGGAGCGAGCGTGTGTTGGTGCGGAGATGGAGCTGCAGCCTGCTCCTATGGGTGTTTCCTTTCGGGGGGGAGCTGGTTGGGGTGGCGAAGGGGCAGGAGACCCTTCTGCAGGCTCAGCTTGGGGTCCCGCAGCCGACGGGCTGCCCCGAGGGGTGAGGCGAGACTCCAGAGCTGGTGGGATTGGTACGGGGACACCGGGCTGGCCCCTACTCCTGTGCTCTGTGCAGCAGTAGGCTGGAGGAGGGCTGGTGGGACCTTGGGTGGGGGCTGAGGGATGCTCGGGACCTCTCTGTGGCCTCTCTCTAACCAACCTCCTCCATGAAGCATCCTAGTGCATCTCCTCCCAGTGCAGCATCACCCTCCCATGGGGGACCTGCAACGTGCTGGGGCGCGAGGCTGCAGAGGGAACGCAGGGGTACGGCTCATTGTTCATGAAGCCATCGTTCTCGCTCTCAGCTGGGGATCTCCTGCAGCACGTGGGTCTCCCCGCTGCGGTGTCTCGCCCCCAGGCACAGCCGGCGTGTGGGGGGCTGTAGGATGGCCGGGGGGTCTCTCGAGCCCGGTTGCAATTGCTGCGGTCACACGGCGGTCGTGGCACACGGCTGCCAGCCCCGCGGTGCCGGAGCCAACCGTGCAGGGTGTAGCAGGGCCTGATGGGCTGTACCTGTCCGTGGATGCGGTGAGAGGGAGTGAAAACATCCCCGAGGCTGCCCATTTGCTGCTGATTGCACAGCAGTGGGCGAGGGGATGGATAAACCCAGGGGTTAGCTGATAGCAGGCGGGCAGAACATAATCTACTTTACCAGCCTTAAGGTGACTTAAGGCTGCTTAATTTGGCTGATTACCAGGGAACTACTTCGTTGCCGGCCATTTCCAGCGGCTCAGCAGTGGATCGATGGTGCAGCTGGAGCCACACCGAAGCATTGCTTCACTGGCAGCCCCCAGGCTGCTCCGTGGGCACCTCCGGGTGCCACCTGCTGCCGTGACAGCTCCCCACGGGGCTCCAGGTGCTCTTTGTGATGGGGCACAGGCTGAGCAGGTCCGTATTTTCTCTGTATAACTTAAAATAATAAATCCGTAGCAGTCTGATGGCAACTGTGGGTGGGTTCGCAGGAGGCAGCGACTGGCTGGGTGCCCGTGCTAGTGAGTGGGTGCCCTCGAGGGGTGCAGCCATGGACTCCATCCATCCCTGGAGCAGCTTCCCCCCGGGGCGGGTGCCAAAGGGATGGAGACAGGAGGTGGCCGTCGCTGCCAGCCTCAGCCTGGCCTCGGGCTTTCTTGTTGCCAGTTAGTGCTGGGTCTCTGGGCTGTGATTGTAATGGATTATGTGTCAGGGTGAGACGGAGCCCTTGGCTAGTTGGCTTTTTTGGTCTTTTAATCTGCTTAAATCAAAATCAATAGTGAAAGTAAATAGAGGAGTGTAGGAGGGGGAGAGAAGCGAAGGGCTGGTGCTTTGCTCCCCAGGAACCAGGGAGGTGCCGCGGTGGGTGCCCTCCCGGGAGGATGGGGGTCCCCAGGACAGCCCCGGGTACCAGCCACCCGAGGAGCTGGGCGGTGAGGTCCAGGTCCAGCTGCACTGCGTTGGGGATCCTCCAGTTTCTTCTCCAAGAAATCCTTCAAGAGTGCGTTGTCCTTTTGAGGGGTTTAAGTAGCCTGGAGTTGTACTTTAAAGGAGAAAAACAAAGCAAAGCAAATGATGCTTTAGACTGAAATTAATTCAGCTGGTATTTTCGATGGACGTCAGTAATATCTTACCACCTCTGAGCAAATTCCCTCCTTGTACCGGAGCGTTCGGCTGTTGCGGGTCAGCCAGGCAGGGATATGGCTTGTGTCTGAGAAGTGAGGGGGGCAAAAATCCACAACAAACCAGCCATGTTATGAACAGCAGAGATATATTGTGGAATTGCATTTTAAATGTCAGGGGGATGTTTTGGCATCGTTCACAGGGGTCTGTAGAGATGTGGCTTGAGGCTGTGCCTTGGTCTCCCCCTGGTACGGTTGGTGATGGTCTTGTGTGGCTGTGGGGTGAGGGAGGCTTTTGCTGCCCTTGGAAGTGGGCTGGGGTTTGGGTGGAAAAGCTCCCTGTAAGTGACAGAGGTGGGGTGCCACCTCTGCACCCGTGGGGTGGCACCAGGGTCCTGCACCCACTAGGAGGAAAGCGCAAGGGGTGCATTGGACTGGGCACCAGTGTGCAGCTCAAACACCATTTCCCCTACATGTTTCTCTTTCCCCATGTTCTTGGCGTGAAGCTGATGCTGAGCAGTGTGAGACCCCCCGAGCAGGATGGGGCTGAGTGACCCAGGGACGGGGAGCTGTCACCTGGGTCCAGCAGCTACACAGGGCAAGGAGGTTTGAATCAGTCCAAGTCGCTAAAGGGAACGTGCCCCCAGAATGCAAATATATTCTCCCAAAGGTTTTCAGCTGCATTTGAAAACCTTGGCCCGAGCGTCCCAGAGCCACACGCAAACCCGTGTGATGGGGTGACATCCCGCACACTCCCTCCGTGCTTGTGAAGTGCTGGGTGGAGATGGCTCCCAACGTGAGCAGTGGTGTGGGGAGGATGCTCAGGATCCCAAAACACGATGCCTGAGCAAGGAACCTCCTTCCCATCTGCTCCGTCCCAGCCCCGCACTGGGCGGCCCGATGGGGAGTCCCCCACGCTGTGGCAGTGCTGGAGATGCTCAGTGAAATGCTGCTTCCTCAGCTGCTCTGCACTCCTGCGCGGTGGCCCCGAGGCATCTGGCATTGAACTTCACCTTCACGTCCAGGGCAGTCTGCACATGCAGCAAAACTCGCCCACACGTCCGTCCTGGCTCTCGTTCCTGGAGGTTTTGGTGGCAGGCACAGGGTGGGACGCCTGCCCGGGGCTGTGTTCACTCCAAGAAGGTATTTTAAAGACAAGTGTATCGTTAGTGAACTCCCCAGGGTTTCAACCCATCCAAATTTGAGTATATTGGCTGTTGGCTATTCCACTGGTTTCTCAGAGAAACTCTTTCTTTTTTTCACTAGGCATCACCCTTAGGGGATGCTTGCTTTTTTTTTATTCCCTGATTTCATCCAATTACTTAGCTGTATGCTCTTCTGAAGCACCATAAATAATTCTCCTCCCTCTGCTGTGTTTACCAGCATGTCTCATGAAATCCAGTACGATATGATTGATTGCAATCATTGTTTCCTAGTGCTGCCGTGAAAACCTCTGTCAGGTTCAGTGATTGCCTTTAAAGAGTGGCTGCCACTCAGGAACAACTGTCAAAAACCTGTCATACGTTAGCAAACTCCAATTAATCCGTTGAGCAGTTTTACTTGTGTTTTCTTTCCCATCGTTGCTGATTATCCAGGGTAATTAGAATATTTCTCCTTTGTAAGACGTGGCTTCCTTGCTTTTTTAAAAAAAAGTGGCTTGCAGGACTATTTTACGGGGTTTTCGCGCTACCGAGTTGGGCTGTGGTTTATCCCGTCTGCCTGCAGTGCTCTTTGGGGGTCCCTTGGGGATCTTCATCGCTGGCTTAAGGGGAGAAGCTGGGGTACCACCTCCATCCTCCGAATCCCCAGCAGCCATTCGGCGGGTGTCTGGGTCTCCGCTTCAGCTTAACAAATTAATCCTGGCTCTTGCATGTTTTTTTTTTTTAAAAAGAGTCGCTTCAGCACTTTTCCTCCTTTCTTTCTTTGGTTTTAATGAGACACACTTTCCAAGAGATGTAATAATCATTGCCAAAAAATGTCAAATTGTTCTTGTTATCCTTTTTAAGCTTCTGGAACAACAACAACAACAACAAAAAGACCAGGAACAGAAAAAAAAGAGAGGTGGTGATGAGGAAGGGCTTTGACTTCATCTCCTAGAGCCAGGGGAGGGCTGGGGGGGAGATGTGCCCTGTGACAGCTCAGCTTGCTGGCAGGGTGCCCGAAAAGATAACTCCGTGAGGGCTGAGGTTTTTTTTATTATCACTATTTTTACTTAGGATTTGGGATCTTTTTTTTTTTTCATTTCTTTATGGGAGAAGGAATATCTCCGCTCAGTGTTGACAGCAAAGCTCAGAGCTTGCTGTTGAAAAGCATCCTGGAATCGCGTGAAACCAGCTGGGAAATTGGGTGATGGCAGCGACACATGGGGAAATCTCCACGATCCAGGGGGAAACGGTTTCATTCCCCAGTGGGAATATCCTCGTCCCTCCTTAGCGATTTGGGAGCAGATCTTGTGGGGTGTGCTTCTGCGGGGCATCCTCGCCGGGCTTGCCTGGGGTGTGGATGCAGCCCGAGCAGGAGGAAATCTCCATCTCCTGCTCAAGCATGGGGTGATCCCTGGGGAGCTTTGCCAGGGTGGTGGGGACATGGACCTGAGCCCCGCTGAGTGCCCAGCGTGGACATCAGCTCCTACTGGAAACGTGAGCCCTTTGTAGCTCTGTGACTCAGTTTCCCTTGTCCCCCCGCCCAGGGCAGGATTAGGCTCCTTCAGTGGGGCTGGAGAGGCTCCCAGGACCCTTCCCAAGCCCCTCGGAAAGGGCTTTTCCCAGGTCTCCTCTGCAGGGACGAGCTCTGTACGTGCGTCTGGGTTTTAATCAGGGGCCAGAGCTGTTTCTCTGCCCGCGCTTTGCGAGCAGCCATTTAAATTTCAAATGAGCTGCACCACTAAACAGGCTTTCATAATTAAACGAGCGCAGCCTGGCTACAAATTGGGGTGACAGCCCAGCCCTGAGTGGCAAAGGCAGCAGTGGCTCTCAGTCATCTCCATTGCCTTCCCAGGCATGATCCTTGCATCTTCCCGGTGAACCAGCATGACCTGACCCCCCAAAACAAGCTGGGATCCAAATCCTCGGGCCAGGGGTACCACTCCATCCATGGAAACGTGGTGATTATGGTTTAAGCCTTTCTGGGGAGCTGTAGTGGTTGTATCTGGTCCTTTTCCTGTCCTCCAGACACCAGCCAGCACAGGAACATGCAAGAAGGATGTGCAGGCTCCATCTCACTCAAAAACTGAGTTCCAGGTCCAAGCTCTGGCCCGTTGGCAGTGCTGGGATGTCAGAGCAGGAGCAAATCTTGAGCAGAAAGCCCCGTTCGGGGGGCAGGCGGTCCTGGGAGCTGCCGGGGGCAGGCGGATGGAGGGTGCTGGGGGCTGTGAGAACAGCCCAGACGCGGAGGGGATGTCACTGGAGCGGGCTCAGTCCTGGGAGTGAAAGCCTGTGGGGAAATCACTAACGTGGATTTTCTGACTTCAGCTCATCTCAGAGCTTTTCTGTTTTCCTTGGCCGTGTCTTTGCCTGGTTTGCCCAGCTGTGTTTGGGGAGGCCCCTCTACAAACCGAGCTCCAGGGTCCAAGTTTCCACTTTTTTTCCCCCCATAGCATCTTTTAATTGTGAGTTTGTTAGCACTTCTGCCCTTTAACGGGACAGGCTCTGACTTGTGTCCCACACGGGGGACTGGGAGACCTTCCTGGTGGGACGGGCAAAGGTGGCTCCTGCGATCCCAGACCCATCCAGGGAGGTCTGGGGCTGCACAGGACCTCAGACACCCACCAGTTCAAGCAGAAGTCGTTGACTTCTTGCTATGGGAGTGTAGGGAGTGTTTGGGGAAGAGCCCAGTTTCAATCCCCATGAATGGTCAGGTTTTCTTGGTTGGTTTTTTTTTGAGGAATTGTTTTTGCTCTCAATTTTTCTTCTGTTTTCTTAGATAGCGTCAGGAAAAATAATGCATTGCTGATAATCTCAGCCAAGCATGGACGACAGCCCTCGGCGAGGTCTGGCTGGCCCGGTGTCAGCTTCTCGGAGGGGTTAAGGGTTGGCTTGTAGCCACGTGTTCGCGGCCACGACGATGAGCCGGTTCCCACCGTGGCCGTACACACTGCTCTCCTCTGCATACCAAACCCAGCCAGACCTCACGTCCAGGCCAGCCTCCGGGCTGTTTGACACGTGGCTTGAGTTGGCTCTTGGGGCGAGGAGAAGCCTGCGCCAGGGCTGTCCCTGGCACGTGATGCCATTGGGATGCCCCACTCCATCCCACTGCCGGGATGGGTGCAGGGTGCTGTGCCGGGGTGGGGGGCCCAGGGGCTGCACCAGCCGCTCTCCGGCTTTGCCAGACCTGGTTTTGCATCTGTTTGTAGATGCATAAGATGTCCATAAATCCTGATAGCCACCCGGGGCGTTGGGCAGCCGCTCACCTTCCCAGCACTGCCCGCCCCGCTCCTGCTGCTGCCTAAATTAAATCTGTGCCGCCTCTTGAAAAGCACATGTGAGTGGAACGGCGGAGATAAGCTAAACGGGAGAAGTTCGGGGGATTATGCGCTGATTAAGTTATTACTAACGTGAAATGAGCCGCGCTGAGATGAAACAGGAGCTTTATTTTCTGTTCCCTGGCTTCAGGGCTCGGGGCTGCCTGTCACCAGGCAGCAGATCAAACCGAGAGCCGGGAGCTCGTGTATCCCCCGGCGCTTTCAGCACAGCAGCGGGTCGGTGCTGTGCAAACCCGTAGGAAGCAGAGTGTTAAATGGGGCTGGGAATTGGGGACCTTCCCTGCTGGAGGGGAGTGTGCTGAGATGCAGTGCTGGAGACAGAGCTGTTTCCACTGCTGGGGCACCCACCCTGGAGCAGATTTGGATAGAAAAGAAATTCTTCTCTGCAATGGGAAAATCCAGTGCTGCTGGGAGGATGTGTTGGGGGAGGACCAGCTGTTTCCCGTGCTCTTCCTTAAGCATGTCCTGCGGGCTGCTGTCGGAGGCAGGATGCTGGGCTTGATGGGGCTTGGGGGATGAAAAATAGAAGTGCAAAATGAAAGGCTGTTTGGTTGGTGTTTGAGAATAAAGTTGATTTCCCGTAAGCGCTCGGGACAGGCTGGATCGGGTGGACAAGGGAGGAGTTTATTCCCGGAGAGGCAGGTGAGGAAGCTGGATCCAGGGCTGGTGTAACCGCCGGCTATGGGGGGCTGCAGCAGCCCAGCTGGGTTTGGGCACAGGCAGGGATTAACCCATGGTGGGGCAGGGCAATGGGGCTGTGGGGCTGTGGGCAGAGCCAGGAGGGGATATCGGGGACAGCAGAGCACTGAGATGGTCCATAAACCACCGAGCCCATCAGTGGGGCCAGGGAGGGCAGGACCACAGGCAGCTTTGGGGCTGAAGCCGTGGGGAGGGGGATTTTCTGGGTCTGACACGGCAGTGCCCAGCCCGTGACCACGTCTCGCTTGCTCTTTGTGTGCCTGCAGTGATGGGCGCGCTGGAGTCCCGAGGGGTGCTGCGGCGAATGAGCGACATGCTGGAGATGCTGATGAAGAGGATGGACATCCTGGCCAGGCTGGAGAACAGCACTGACTTCCACAAAGGGGATGAAGCGCGATTCCCTCTGGACAGGTCAGTCGGCCGCGCTGATGCCCTGTGCAGACCCTGTGGAGCGGCGCCGGGCTCGGGGGGTTTGTGGGAGCAAAAAAGCCCACCGAGCTCTGTGGTGTCAGGGGTGGTGGAGCCCACCAGGACATGGGGCTTGGGCAGATCTTTTGCAGTCTTGTTTGCCATTTCTGGAACGCTTTTCTTTTGGGATTTCTGAAATTATTGTGATTTTCAGGTTTTCGTGTAGCACCTGTCCCAGCTGCTGGTGTTGCAGTGTGGGAGGGTGTCTCTTCACCGCCGTGCTGTGGTGGAGCTGGAGGTGGGACTCGCCCCCATATTCCTTGAGTAGCTGTGGAAATGGTTGTTGTTCAAAATCCCGGGCTGATATGTTCAGCCTTGGAGTTGAGCAAGGCTTAAAATGAAATAGGAGCAAACTGTTGGGCCCCAAAACGCTGCGCAGAGCTGGCGTCCTGGCTCCCCATGATGCACGCACTGCATCTGTCCCAGCCAGCAGCTTGAGAGATGCCATCAGACCTTCCCATCATGACGTGCTGATTTACTAAAGAAACATTGCCCTTTGCTTTGGGAGCCTTTAAACATCTATTAATACTAATTTGGCTGCAAACATGGTAACTAAAGCAACTTGAACGTGGAGGGGCAGAGATGGAAAAACCGAGGGGCAGCGCTTGGGACAAACTTTGCAATGCAAAAAAAAAAAATGCCAGCGTAGATTTTGCTCAGATGGAGTCACAGGTGACACGTGAGTGGTGGGTGGCAAGGATGTGACATGCAACGGTCCCCCTTGCCCTGTGCCATGCCACCGGTGTGGGAGCTGCGGTGCATCAATCAATCAATGAGGTTGGAAGAGCCCTCTGGGATCATCGAGTCCAACCGTTGCACTGACACCACCATGTCAACTAGACCATGGCACTAAGTGCCATGTCCAGTCTTTTTTTAAACACCTCCAGAGATGGTGACTCCACCACCTCCCTGGGCAGCCCATTCCAATGTCTAATGACCCTTGCTGAGAAGAAATGCTTCCTAATGTCCAACCTGAACCTCCCCTGGTGCAGCTTGAGGCTGTGTCCTCTTGTCCTGTTGCTAGTTGCCTGGGAGAAGAGGCCGACTCCCACTCCGCTACACCCTCCCTTCAGGTAGTTGTAGACTGCAATAAGGTCACCCCTGAGCCTCCTGTTCTCCAGGCTAAACACCCCCAGCTCCCTCAGCCGTTCCTCGTAGGTCAGACCCTCCAGACCCTTCACCAGCTTGGTCCCGCCTGGCATTCACACCTCTGCCTCCTGCCACGGCCACGCTCCGCAGCTGCCGGGGGTTCCTGTGCCTCCCTGCTCCCATCATCATTGCCATTTCTCTCCCTCACTTTCCTTACGAGTCTCTTTTGTGCCTATAATGGAAAATAGCGTCAGCGAGCCTGTAATTAAAGGCTGCGCTGTGCCGTGCTGCGTGCACACGCGAATTAAAGCCGCACAGGCAGCCTTGCAGTGCATGATCTTGCCTTTTAAGTAATATAATTTCAACCACTGAAAAATATAATTTGCCTCGGTAATGGCAGGTGCTGGGGGTTTTGTTGTTACGAGGCTGGCTGGTACCCAAGCATACAAGGAGGACAACAGTAATCCCTGAGAGGAAAGGAGAGGGCTGTTACAGCCAGCGACTGGAAGGCGCTCGCTCACATTTGATGACTTTCTTGGCCAATCTCGTGTTAAAAGAACCAGTCATTTCAGATGAGGGTAATTTCTGTACCCCAGCAGCCAAGAGAGAAACTTCAAAGCATTTATGTGAACTGGCAGCAATCGCTGCAGATGGGGATGTCGCGGTTCAGATCAGTGACTCTGGGGCCGTTGCTGGGGGAGACCAGAGAGGATGGGAGCTTATGGACCCAGCACATCCAAACAGCCTCGGGGTTGGTGTATGTGCTGAGATGGGCTTGAGCGGTTGAGACTACAAATGTCTTAATTTTCAGGAATAGAAAATCAGGGACAACTAGTTTATCACCTTTTGCTCCTTATGAATTACCCCATAAGTGCATTTAAGTCCCTTCACTTGATCCTGCATCAAAACTGATCCATGTCATCTTGTTCTCGCCTGGCCTTTGAAGATCAGGTTTGGGTCATGGGGCAGAGCATCTCCAGATGAGGCAACTGTCATGGGGGGGTTTCTTGTGGATGGATTTTTGCTGTGACGGTCTGTAATGAAGCACTGGCAGCATTTGCAAACACTTGTGAAGTGTTTCCTGAGCACTCCCCTCCTTCCCTGCAGCCCCTGGGTTTGGCTGACGTCTGTGGTCAGAGGAGACACGTTGGGAGTGTTACAGCTGTGCTGGGTCTCAGCAGGTTTGAGCAGCTCCGTCTCTGCTGCCACGTGTGCTCCCTCCTCCATAGTTCCTCCGAGGGGGAACAGGCACCACCGACTGCACCGGGACCGAGCAGTCCTGGACCCGAATCAGCCCCGTGGCCGCGGAGAGACCCTGGTGCTGTTCATTATTGGGACCCTGGGACTCCTCCAAGGGCTTGTTTCTGCTTTCCCCGCCCCGTCTCTGTCTCTTTGATCACCAGTGACCGACTTGAAGCTGTCAGCAAAAGATAATACAATTAAAGGGTGCTAATTTCAAAGGGATTTTATTCTTTAAAGTGTCTCTGCTTGGCGCGGCGGCCGCCTTCGTCTCCTTCCCTGCTCAGCCAAGCCGCGAGCGTGGGCTTTGCAATCCCACCTGCGCAAAAGTGGATTAATTCTTGTTTTTACAAAGCGCTTTCCTGCTTAACGCTGGATCTCCAATGGAATCAGGAGGGCTTGGGTTTGCAGAGCCCCAACGAAGAGGAAGGAGGTGAATGCTTCGGTGGGCTTTATGGACTAGCCCGTGAGTGCTGTCCCCCTCCAGCACTGCTCTGGAGCAGGGCAGGGGTGGCTTTTCCCATTGGCAAGTGCAAGGAGGAATTTAAATATACAGGGTATAATTAATGACTTGCTTTGGGAAGCCTCCCAGCTGCCAGGGCAGGCAGCTTTATGTGGCCGAAAGTTGCTCCAAGATCTTTCTTGCTTGGTAGGTGCTGTCTGATTGACTGCCCTACAGGTGCCTCTGTGTGCAGCCCACCAGCCTCTCACAATGCTTCAGATAAAACTCTTGGAAAACCCAAATGTCCAACGTCCCCCTTAGAAGAACTGCCCAGAGGTTTTGTGGGATGTCATGCTGGGGTAAGGGGACACAGGCTGTACCTGTGAACCAGCCCGCCGTGCCCCTGGGCATTGCTGGATCCCTTCTCCAGCGCTCCCCAGGCTCCCTGCCCGTGCTGGGCAGGGAGGGATGGGTTCCCTAACGAGGGCGAGCAGCCTGCCAGTCAGCTGCAGAAAAATCAATACCGCTGTTAATTGAATGCAACCCTCGTAAATCATCAGAGGGGAAGGAAATTAGAAGTACTGACGGAAGCCTCCTGGAGAGCTATTTACTGGGCAAGGGAAATATTAGTTTGCAGTGGAAGTGTTTGTCCGCCACTGGAAAGCACTTGGGAGGGAGGGAGGGGGTCCGAAGTGACTGACCCGGGCTGGCACCATAACCTGACAGCGTTGGGGCTCGGAGAAGCCCTTGTCCAGGAGCTGGGCTGCCCCTGCCCACCCCATGCCCACAGGGAGGTGGCAGAGGGGAAGGCTGGGCTCTGCAGCGCTGGCATCCCCGGTCGTCCCTCTTCCTCACGTAGTGGTTAGCCTGCAAAGGGTGTTATTTGCTAACGACTGATTAATCTTCAAGCTTAATTACTGCCAAGGCTCAGTTAATTTCCACACACTTTAAGTATTTGTTCTTGTAATCATTACATGACTCCCTATTCCCCCAGTAATTAAACGTCGCACAATATGACACTAAATGGGTGATGTTCCTGCATCCTGCCAGCCTGGCTCTATTAATTCCTGAATTGTCACCGTCGATAAGCTGGCTTTAGTGAAATTGCTGCCAGATGCCGCGGTCCCCTGCTATCCAGGTGAGCCTGGAGCGGCCTGGGACCCCTCTGTGCGTCATCTCCCCATCTCCTTGGCACTCTTCGGGGCTCAGCAAGGGCATCTGCAAGGTGAGGCTGGTGCTACGGGGTGTGAAAGCTGTCCAGAGCGGGCAGAGCCCCGCAGCAGCCCGCAGGGAAGGTGAGAGCTGTCCTGTGATCCAGCCTGGCTTTGCTGGGTTGTTTTGCTGAGCAGAGCTCGGCCCTGGGAGCAGCATCAGGGCTGTGGCTGGCAGGGGAGCCCGGCACCGTGGAAGTCTTCCTCCCTGATGCTCTCCTTCCTCATGGGTCCCACAAGCTCTTTCATCCCGGCGGAGGTGGTGAGTTGTTTCTTGCCAACCCCTGAGGACATCTCCAGCCCAGTCCTGGATGCTTTTGCTGTTAGCTTGGAGGGGATGGGCACGGCACAGGGGGTCCTGAGGACCCCGCACTTCTGGGGAGGCAGTTTAGGGAGAAAATCAGCTGCCTGGTAACCCCCTCACGTCTGTGTTCCTGCCCTTGCTCTCTCTCCCGTGGGTGTCCCTGGCTCACAGCCTTTTGGGTGCAAGCCACTTCCTCAGAGGGGATGTGGAGATGCACACGAGGGCACGAATCCCCAAAACAAGTTTGGCCTCCAGCAGCGATGAAGTTTACCTGGACTCTCTTAAGACAGAGGAGCAAAGCTCTTAATTGCTCTGTCTTCTGGGAGATTTAAATCTCTTTTTTTTTAGTTGGCCAGCACTTGGATGAGGGCTTTCCCCCATGTCCTCGGAGACCCTTCAGCTTGTCCCCTGACGACTGTTGGGTGACCCTGAGCTTGTCCCACTGGCATAGATGGATGGATGGGGAGAGAGAGGAGCCTGAGCCCACGGGGTGACCCACTGGAGTTGCCTTAGGGGTTCGTTTCTCCAGGAGATACCCCAGCTATTTTAACGGGCAGCACCTCAAAAGCTGCAGCAGGAGCCGGGAGGAGGGGAAAGGCCCTTTTCCCCATGCTGGGAAGAGTTATCCATCAATGCCACCTCTGGGATTTCGGTTCCCTGTCTTGGAGAGGGAGGCTGTTGGGGGGCTGGATGTCGGCGGGTGATTTGTATCCCCGGAGTGGGGAAGCAGTGAGAGCCCAGCACCAGCCCCGGGCACCCTTCCTGGCTGCTTTCTGCTCTGCCTCGGGTCTTTGGGCAAAAAAAAAAAGTCTTTAAAGAGGCAAATGGCAGCACAGACATTGTAATGAGCGAGTTGAAATCCTTTGGTAAACTGTTCTGTGCGAACGTTGCATTTGTTGATGTATTATCTTCAAAACATCTGCTTTTCTCCATCTGTATCGGTCTTCCCAAAGTCCCTGCTTTCACCAGTTAATAGCAAGAAATATCAGATAAGCAAGCAAATATGTTTAGGGCTTGTATTATGAAGACAACACACAAATAGAGAGAGATTCATCTTTTCATAATGCCACTTTTATAAAAGGCAATAAAAATACAGTGCCTTGTAAAGGAATAAACAGGCTGAATCTGAGCTGCTGCTGCGGGGTTGGGGACAAGAGACAAAGTGAAGGGAACCAAATTAATGCATAAAAAAGTACAGGAAAACTCAACCTCCGGCTATATTATATGGCAAATGATTTGCCAGTGGGGAAAGATACATCTTAATAGCAGTTTTTGAAACGAGATGAATACTGTATACAGTGCCTTATAAGGCACAGTGTGATCTGAATCTTAATCAACGTGGGGAAATATAAATCTGAAAATAATAAAGACTAAATCAATATTGATGGTTAGAAGTAAAAGTACTGTATTTGCTGTAGTAAACGGTTTTAAGGTCCCAGGGAAAAATTTGTTCTAGAAAACCCCTAGTAATTTACTATAGTTTCAATAGCTGGCACAGCCCCAGCGCGTTTTGGTGGCATTTATATTGTCACTATAGAAAAATCTAAAAAGCAACAAGGAAAAAAAAAAAAAGCCCGTTGCTGTTTGCTGTGCAGGGGTAGTGTTACCAGCTCCGGTGGAGGCAGGCGGGGGGATGTTCCCCTCCTGCTTCGCCGTCACCAAGCACAATAAGCCGCTTCCCTTGTCCTTTCCAGTGTCTCCAGTTACTAAGAATAAGGTGTCCAGTTCTGACGAGCTACAGAAAACCTTTTTGCGTTCAAGGTTTTGCTTTAAAGGTCTTATTTTCTTGTCCTCTGCCCAGGTGACGAATCAGTGTAAGGATAGGTGGTGTAACTCATGCTTAACCTTCTTGGCATCTCTTTTAATATGTTAAATGAATTTAGCTGCTCAAGTGATAGCCTTGTTGCCCAGCAGATGAAAACACCAAGGTGGCTGGCTCCGTGCTGCCCGTGTCCGTGCTAACACCGAGGCCCATCAGGGCTCCCGACGTGGGAGCATGGCTCTTCACCCCAAGCGTGAAATCCCTCGCTCAAAGCCATGGGCATGTGGAGAAAGCTAGTTTGAGAAGTAAGGGTGGTGAGCGTGCAAGTGGTGGGAGATTTGAGCCTGGCTCCTTATTTTGAGGGGACGTTTTCTACCATTTTTTCCATCTTCTTTATATATGCCAAGGACCACAGTGGGTGTTTTTTGTGTCACTTTGCAGTAACGCTCTGCATTTCGGGGAGAGCCTTGTGGAGCCCATACAACGCGTCTGTCTTGTTTGCGAGAACTGATTGTGACGATCAGACATGCGTTTTGCATCAGAGGGCTCTGGGTTGAAATCTTTGTGCTTGGGGAGCAGCTGTAGCTTACAAGAGCTGGGCAAGCTGGCACAGATGATGGGCCAGATCCATCACCTGGTGGAAACTGCTGCTGTGGCTGGAGCTGTGGCAGGGCTTAGGCTGGCTGCAAGGCTGAGCCTGGAAGAAAGCCATTTATTTAGGATAACGATCCTAATTTTTGTTTGAACGTGTTTGTGTGCGCCCAGTGCTCAGCCCTGGCTGAGCTGAGGTCTGGAGGACATCAGAGAGGAGATGGAGACCAAGCTTGCTGTTGACTTTGGGATTCGCCTGATTACTTGGGTGTTTGGGAGCGAGTTCGGACCCAAGTGAGAATTGAGATTGTTTCTGGGAGGAGGCAAAAGTTGGATCGTGGGCTAATCTAGGCATTCTGAAGCATGGGAGCAGGGCTGCCACGGCTGTGCTCGTCCTCTCTCCTTGCCACGAACGATGGAGAAACCTGAGGAGCATCTCCACCAAGCCAACATCCCTCTCCTGTTGTTGGAGCAGCAGGTTGGGCTCACTGGCTCTAAATTCACTGCATCCTTGTGACGTTTGCTCCTAAACTGCCCATCCCAGTTGTTCCCTGTTGACTGAGCGCGTGGGCATCACCTGCACGGTCTGACGGCTGCTTGCTGGTGGAAAAAGGGTTGCAGAAATGGCGGGTTTGTGAGTTTTCAGGGCTGGCTGAGCTGCGCAGCCCTCAGACCAGGAGCATTTTATCTCCTCGGAACCACGCTGACAAGCAGAGCTTGTCACAGGTCATTTTTGTGCCCGTATTTTACCAGGGCCTCATGAGCAACCTCCCTGCTGCAGCGGTTACAGCACCTGGCGTTTATTCTCTGCAAAGGTTGGAAGTTACTTGGGGGCAATGGTGTCCTCTGTGTTTAATTATTATTTCTTAAAAAGCTAAGATATGTGGCTCCCTGTGGAGGTATGCAGGCTGAATATTGCCTGTCATAAACCATGCCAGAAGGAAAAATGTGGGCTGCTCACTGCTAGCGAATGGACTTTAAATCAACAACCGAAGCAGTATCGGTTCATAAAACCAGGATTTTTTTAGCCTCGAGGACAGAGGTACTTTAAAACCCAGCCTTCGGGTTCACTGATCTGCTGGAGAACGAACATAAAACTTCACCGGGAAGGACCTGACATCAGCACGTATTTTTTGTGCCAGAAGTATTCAAGGTAGCCCTTTTGGTTTTGCTCCCTGCTTATGACATTTCCTTGTATTATAATGAGCTCAGCAGGAGCAGGAGGAAAAACTTATGACCCAGATGCTGCAGAAGGGGAAGTTATTTACTGCGATAACCACTCTCGTGGAGACGTGATGGTTGTTTGGGTGGAAATGGCAGGCGAAGCGTTGGAGGCGGAGAGCTTGCTCCTTGTCAAGCCTGGCTGCTGATGGATTGAGTTCCCTTGCCCTTTTATACATTATACCAGGTTTTAATTGACACCGGCCTCTGTCGCTCTGTGTTATGTAGATGAGTTTAATGGTGCTGTTCACCCAGGACGGTATCGATTGCGAGGTTTAATTCGATCGACGGCACACGCAGCCCTGCAAACCGGTGCAATCTGATCTCAGGCCTTGGTGGGAAGGTGCCTGCGGGCTTCGCTGGGGCTGCAATAGCCAGCTCCACCCCGTCTCACGCTGTGCTGCTGACGCTCGCCCAGGCACCCTGTCCCTGCACAGCCCTCGCTGCGGGACCTGGAAATCCACTCGCCTAAATCTTTGGTGGGTGTCCCTGTGTCCTGCGTGTTTGGCATCTCTGCAGTCTGCTCCAGGCCCACAAGCTTCCTCAGCCCTCCTTCAGTTTTCCCTTTCTTTCTCTGTATTTTTGGGTTTTTTTCCTCCTTTTTTTCTTTCCTATACGCACCGCAAGGCCAATAATCACAGCAGAGGATTTTTCAAGCATTGCACATCTGAAATAAAAAAAACAATTTTTTCCAGCCTATTTAATATTTCCCCATGTAAAATGCACAGATGTATCTGTGTTTATCAGCACACTGCGAAAATTGGCAGAATACTGATTTCCATGAGGTTTTAATCAAACCTCTTGTGAGCTCTTTGCCCAGTACACACCGGACCAGGTGTTCCGGCATTACATCCTGAGCTAAGTTCAACCTGCTGGCAGCTCCCAAGGACGGCAAGCTTGCTATAAGCACCCTTGGGTGTCACCACTGGGAGACATCAAGTTTTCAGGGTTTATTTGTTCTTTTCCCCAGGTTCCAGCCAGCGGCCGGGTTGATGGAGAGGATCCAAGCTATAGCTCAAAACGTCTCAGACATTGCAATAAAAGTAGATCAGATTCTCCGGAACAGCCTCCTGAATGGGAAAGGTGAGTGTCCCCGCGGGTCCCCGTGCTCCAAACCTCCTACGTGTTCTGCTGTTGCAATAGGGAGATCCAGCCAAGCCTACCACGAATAATTTGGTAAAAATGCAGGGGAGTGGATGCTGATCTGAGGTTACCCAACTCACTCCCGTCTGCAGGACCAAGTAGGGCAGGTGAAGCTCTTCAGCAGACCTCCTAGGGCTGTTTGTGTCCAACTCTCTGCGCATGCAGCACATGGTCACACCATGTCTTTGAGGGAGAGGAGATCCTGAGTGTGGTCTGAGCCTTCTCGGAGGTTTCCAGGGCTCTCAGTTTGCTATTACAACCAGGAAAAGGCGGCTGCACAGGGAACCACCCTTCGTGGCCTCTGGCAGCAGTAAACTACTAAAAGCGTTGCCTCACTTGACCCAGGAGGACTCAAGAGCAGGGGAGATCAATCTGTGCAGGAGAAAGACATGGGAAACTCATGCCTGCAAGGGGGAGGAATGGTGACAGATCTGAATTGCTGTCAGAAATAAATGCCACAGAATTAAATGCAGAATCAAAGACGAGGAGCAGTGCCAGCACAAACACCTGGATAGAAAGATGTGGTGGTTTGGCTCCAAAGGCCAGGGGCTGGGATCCAGCACCAGGAGAGACGTGCCCAGCCCAGCAGTGCTGTGAGGGCACTGGGCTCTCCAGGTGTTTCTCCACATGGCTGAGTGTTTCCTGAGGTTTGGGCTGGCATCAGCAGGTAGAAGATGCTTCTGTTGCCTCTTTCACCTTGTGCTTTTCTGGTTATAGGCAAAGGAGGGCTTATAGGAGGGGTTTTGTCTTTTATTAATCCAACCACAGAGGAAGAAAAGATCCTGTTACCGTTTGTAGCCACTTTTGAGCCTTATTCTGGGGTTGGCCCCAGGGGCTGAGTCTTCTCTTGACAGCTCAGCAGGACAGTTTTTACTGCAAGTTTACAGTGAAAAGGTTGTCAGGTGCTTCCTAGATGCTGCAGCCTGCTTATGGATGATTAACAGGAGCATGGATAAGTGGGACCTTGGGTCTGGAGCAGGCTGAGAGCAGCAGGGAGGTGCTAGAAAGAGACCTGCTGAGGTTTAGGAAAGGGGAACGCCCTCTCAGCATTGAAGCAGGACTGGAGGGTTTCCTCTGTTTCCTCCCTAACCTTGGGGAAGGTGCTTCACATCTTGGTGTCCTGCTCCATCAAGTGGGATGGGACTGTCTGCTGGCCCAGCTGTGCCGATGAACATGCTTGGGGGCTGGCAGCCCCCTCCCTTCCCCTCCCCTTCCCTCCCCTCCCCTCCCAGTGTTTCTAGCTGCTCCACTGGCACATCCCAGCTCTCCCCATGCCCAAATTGTCTTTCTGCAGTGGCAGAAGGCAGGAGGGACCAGTGTGAGGTGCCCAGGGACCCCAAGTACCCTGACTGCGCTGGGAAAGTGGAGGTGAGTTGGGGTTCCCTGTCTGGGAGAGGGTCTTAATCTGGGGTGGAAGCTGCTGGGAAGGGCACAAAGCAACAACCCCAGGAGGTAAACTGGGGAAGGCAGTGGGGAGGGGGATGTTTTCCAGAATAAAACTGTTTGTTTTGAAATGGGAAAGGTGCAGCCTGTTGCAGAAGGAGGAGCAGAGGCCAAAGATGCAGAAAGCAAAGCATGGCTGTGCTGTGAGGAGAAAACACACGGAAGGTGTCTGACCTCCTCTGGGAGCCTTTGCTGTACAAATATAACTGTTTTCCCCCAAGAATAAGGCACACACCTTCAGTTTTAGTCATAGGAAGCACTGAAGCCACAGTACCCAGAGGTGTGCAGGCAGCAGCAGAGTCAGCTCCGGGAGCCCACCCCTGCCTGCAGCCCTCCCTGCCTGGAGTTTCGGTGTTTAATGGCAGAAGCGCGGTGAGGAGAAAGCCCTGTCACATCGTCTGTAAATATCTGGAGCGTTAGCTGGTGTCTGGGGAACAACCTCAGCATTGCACAGAGGAGCATCTCGTTAGGGTGGCCAGGACCTCCATCTCACATAGGATGTCCTGCCTGCCCCAGCCTGCTCTTTACACCTGAATGCAGCCTGGCAGTTGGCCCAGAGCATGATTGCTATGTCAGGGAGCATATTTACATGCACTAATTAAAAGCATCTCCCTCTTCCCTCCCCTTCCCAGCCTCCTGCTTCAAGCTGAGGCTTCTGCAGGGCAGAGTCACCCTGAGAAGATATTGAAGGGTATATTACGATGATGCTGGGGGATTGTATTTTCCTCTTCCCCTGGTGCTAGGCATCCTTTCCTTCCACGATTTGAGGAAATTCGGAGTGTAATTTAATTGTGGAATGCTGTGATTCAATCTCCTCTCCGGGTGATTGCTGCGTTTTGCATATGGGGCACAGCGACCTGTCTCCTGAGTAGATTTGGTTTTGTAGTTGAATTAGGAAGAGACTAGCAAGAGCCGTTGCAGGGGATGATAAATCGCTGCTGGTTATTCTCCTTCATGGGAAATCATCCCCTGGGACCACCGGTGGATCTGTCTCCTTGCCCCGCTGCGCCCGGGTGGCGAGATCAGCAGCTTGGCTTGCTCCCCGGCAAGGCTAACGAGAAGAAAACCCCGTGGTGTGTCATTTCCCGGGGATTCATGGCTGTGCCCCGGGGGAAGGGACGTGTTGGTGCTGGAACCAGTGCTAGAAACCCAGGGAGCCCCCAGCAAACCCACCCAGCCCTTCCTCTGCCCCGTGTGCCCCGGAAGCACCGAGCGGGCGTATGTCGGCACCGGTGCTGGGTGCACCCTGGTTTGCAGCCCTTTATCCCCCCCGCCCTTTATTTCTAGCTCCCAGCTAGAGAAGGGTGATGGAGGGTAGAGGTTGCCCACAGCAGGGGCAGCTCACGGGGCTGCTGTGTCCCCTCCTGGCCAGAGGACGAGCCCCCCGTGTTTCTTTGCCCCCTCGCAGTGGATGAGGGCCAGGTGGACCTCCGACCCCTGCTACGCGTTTTTTGGCGTGGATGGCACCGAGTGCTCATTCCTCATCTACCTCAGCGAAGTCGAGTGGTTCTGCCCTCCCCTGCCGTGGCGAAACCGGACGGCGGCTTCGCCTTCCCCCCCGCCGCTGCCCCGGGTGCAGGTAAGGGGGGGGCAGCCTGTGTGCTGCCGGTCCCGGGGGGCTTGCGGGGAGGCGATGGCTTCAAACCTGCTGGAAATGTTCTGAGAGCCAGCGGTGCCAGCAGGGCCACGATGCCACACGGGGGGTTTCATGGGATCACGGAAGGGTTTGGGTGGGAAGGGACCTTTAAAGGCCATCTAGTCCAACCCCCTGCCATCAGCAGGGACATCCTCAACTAGATCAGGTCGCTCAAAGCCACGTCCAACCTGGCCTTGAGTGTTTCCAGGGATGGGGCATCCACCACCTCTCTGGGCAACCTGGGCCGCTGTCTCACCACCCTCAGCGTAACAAATCTCTTCCTTATATCTAGTCTGAATCTCCCCTCCTTTAGTTTAAAGCCATCACCCCTTGTCCTATCGCTACAGGCCCTGCTAAAAAGTCTGTCCCCATCTTTGTTATCTGCCCCCTTTAAGTACTGAAAGGCTGCAATAAGGTCTCCCTGGAGCCTTTTCTTCTCCAGGCTGAACAGCCCCAACTCTCTCAGCCTTTCCTCATAGCAGATGTGCTCCAGCCCTCTGATCATCTTCATGGCCTCCTCTGGACCCGCTCCAACAGGTCCACATCTTTCCTGTGCTGAGGAATCTGGGGTGTCATGCGATGCTCTGGGTGCAATGGGGCCCCTGGGGTTTGGTGCGTGAAGCGGTGGAGGAGCTCTGGTGTCACCAGGGGAAGCTGTCTATCTGGGAAGGACCCACAGCACCTCAACTGTGATGGGCAAACCTCCGCCAGCCCCTGTGGCAGCCCAGGGGCTCCTCTCCTGGCTGGTTCCCCTACACTCAAAATGCAGAGCATGCTCCTTTCCTAGGCAGCTTTCCAGAGCGACCTGGCTCACCTCCTGGAGCTGATCGGCACGGGCAAGGAGTCCCTGAGCTTCATGAAGAAGAGGATCCGGCACTTGGCCCAGCAGTGGCTGCGGGCAGCTCGGCGCCTCGAGCAGAAGCTGAAGGGCCGGCAAAGGGACCAGAAACACGTAGGAGCAAAGTGCATGGGGGTGGTCGCGGTGGGGAGGTGGACAAGCTTAGACCTTGGGGACACAGGGAGTGGAGACAGCTGGGATGTGAATGAGCTGAGAGCAAAATTCATTTATGGAAACACGTGGGTCTGCAGGGTTGGTCATGTGGTCCATGGGTGCGACTCTGCATGCGTTTGGGATGTCACAGATCTGGTGTTGCTGAACAACAGGGTGAATTTTGGTGATGGGTCCTGGTGGGTGGCAGACAGCCATCGGCAGTGAGCAGGGAGCCTGGCACGTCTCCTCTGCGGAGGTGCCGAGGTCGCTGGCCCTCCCGTTGGTGTTTTTGTGGTGCCCTGCCCTTCAGTCCGTGTGTGCCGGGAGATCTGGCTCTGCTCCACGGGGTGGACCCTGATGTACGACAGGAATATGGGCCTGGTCCCAGGATACAGAGCGCCCATCCATGGGAGCTGGTAGCCCCTGACTGTTGGCTCTTTGCTAGTTGGACACAGATCACTTGTCTGTACACCTGAGTGATTTCCCTGAGTAATTACAGCCTGAGGGAATCAGGGACCATGAGTCATTTTGGGCTGGAAACCCCAACTTGTCCCTTTACCCCAGCTCCACCCCTCCCAGCACTGACCCCTCTCCTTGTCTCTCCAGGTCTTGATCCACATCGGCTTCCTGACAGAGGAGTCGGGGGACGTTTTCAGTCCGCGGGTGCTGAAGGGGGGCCCGCTGGGCGAGATGGTGCAGTGGGCTGACATCCTGGCTGCCCTCTTCCTCCTGGGACACAGCCTGAGGGTCACGGTGTCCCTGAAGGAGCTGCAGAGGTGGGTGCTGCGGTGCTATGGGTGCGTGGTCCCCCCTGAGAGGGTCTGCCCCCCGCGTGTGTGTGGGTTGCATCAAGGTTTTGTGTGAAAGAACGAGGTCTGCAGAGGCTCGAGGGTGGCTTTTCCCCCACCTGCGTCTCTGGCAGCGCTGGTGCTGTGCTGGTGCAAGTGTTGGGTGGGTGCAGACCACCACATCACGGCTAGGACTGATCCCATCCCTCCTGCATCCCAGGAAAGTGGGAAGGACAGTGCAAACTCAGGCCTTGCAGCAGGGCTTTGCATGGGGCTGGTGTGGAGATGCTTGGGGCAGGGCTCTGCCCTGTGGTCCTGGTGCTGGACCTGAGCAGAATTAGTCCCTTGCTGTCAGCACACAGCATCACCCGTGTCCCCTGACGCCTGCCTAGGGCTGGGTGGGGGAAAGGCTCCCTTTTACCCACCCCGTTCCCCAGGGATGCTAGTGGCCATGTGGGGCTAGTGGCCATGTGGCTGCAGGACGCAGGTGTCCTGCGGGTTGCTGGCTCTTCCCACCGTGCGTGGCTGCACTCAACCACCGTGGCTTCACCAGCGTTGTTTGAGCAGTGACTGTGCTCCCTTCCTTCCTTCCTTCCTTCCTTCCCTCCCTCCCTTCCTGCTCTGCCGCGAGGCAGGCAGCTGTGGTGGCTGCAAAAATAACCTGCATTATTTTGGGATATGGGGCAATGCGGGGTGAGAATGTGCAAACCGCTCTGCTGGGTCACCCTACAAGTGACCAGGTCACCTCACAAGGTTTCCTTGCCTCTTATGAGACAGCTTGAGTTGGAGGGCAAGTGCCAGGGAAAACGCAAATTAGGATGGGTTATAAATCGTGAAAAGCCTGAAGCTGCCATGGGGACTGGGCAGGTTTTGGGTGATGCTAAGCCAGCATTGGCTGCATAATGAGCCGTGCTGAAAAGGGAGTGAAAAAAAACAATAATCCTGGAAAAAAAAACCCCAACAAAAAAACCCAACCCAGCCCCTATGGCATTCAGAATTAATGAACGGAATTAGCTCCCAACTAATTAACTCACAAAAATAATCCTGGTCCTAACATAAAGGGCAGCAGCCTCTCAAAGAGGCGGGCACACATCACGGTGATCTCCTCACGGCGTGCTGAGCTGGGCTGACGTGCTGAATCATATCTGTGTGCTCAAGGATGGAAGAAGTTAATGGCTGGGAGTGTTGTGGTGGTGGTGTGTGGTTCTTGGTTGTGTTTTTTAATGAAGAGCCTCATGGTGGCTGTTTCACAAGGGGAAGGAGCTGGCTGAGTGTTACTGGGGGTTTTGCAGCCTCTGTTTCCCTCTGTGAGTGACTCTGGAGAGAGCTGTGTTGCTGCCTGTAGTAGTTCACCTTGCTCAGAAGTGTAGGAACTCTGGCATCGGTTGGCAGTGGTGAAACCTCCTCTTCTGACGTGATTTGGATGAGTCCCCTGGGATGCCTGGGAGCGGCAGCTCTGACCCGTCCCCTTCGTAGCTGCGACGGGGAGCGAGCGAGCTGTGCTGGGGCTGCACATCTTGAACTTCTCTCTGTCCAAGTGATAGAAGCTCTCCACCTCCCCGAGCATGTGTCCTGTGCCTGGCTTTGATGACATTTTAAGTGCTGGACACCTGTGCTGTGGGTCCACCTCCATGTTGATGGAGCTGGGGCAAGCAGAGGCAGGACTTGAGGCTATAGCCAGGTCCTCTCTATCCCTTTGGATACCCAGTCCAGTGTTCACTGGGACCTTCCTGCAGCCCATCAAGGGATGGGTTAACACGGGTGTTGGAGGGGGACGAGGGGGTCCCCCCTGCAAGGGGAGGGAAAGCAGTGGGGCAATCCTGCTGGGTGCTTGCAGACCTCTTGGCAACATCCCTGCCCTCGGGCTGGTACTGTATTAGCTGTGTAATTAATCGTGAGTTGTGCTAATTGTTCATCTTGGGAACTTGGTTAAAGCCTGGAGGGGACTTTACCTGCAGGGGGTTGGTACCCTTTGGGCAGGGGTGGGCACACAAAGAGCCATGGGATGTGCGATATGCTGGAGCTGGGCGGTGGGGACAAGGCAAAGCTACAGCCCCTTGTGTGGCTGTGGAGGGGTCAGCCCAAGTCATTTCTTATCCCTACTGCCCCCGTGTAACCTCCTGAAGCAGCAAAGCTTTGCTCCACTGTAGAGTGGGGCTACATTTGTCCTCTCCCATCCTGAGTATCTCTTGCTGAGCTTGCAGCAGGGCAGGCACCAGCATCAGGGCGGGTTTGGGGATATTTTCCTCCAGCACTGTGAATTGTTGAGTCCGCTTCTTGTTTGTTTTTCTTTGGCAACCCCTGCTCCTTTCACGGCTCAGAGCTGGAGCTGCTCCTGCCCAGCACGGCCTCCATGGAGCAAAGGCTGGCGCCCATAAATTATTCAGCATGGAATAACATCTCTCCTGGTTTGTTTTTCGTCTCTTCAAATTTCTGAGCTGATTTTTCTACGTGTATCGATCATTGGCGAGGGATCACTGGAAGGCCTGCGTGCATACACTTGAGCCCGTAGTTATCTGAGAGCTGTTCATTATTAGCATCACTATTGATTGCAATGCAGCACTGCCCGGAGGCGGTGGTCAGGGTTGGCTCTGAAATGCTGGGCATCAGGCAAACGAGGAGGAAAAGTAAGTCCCTGGTCCAAAAAGCTGGTGATGGAGGGCTGGGCATGAGAACAGGTCAGGAGGGTGACCATGTTGTGCTGGGCACCTCTCCATGCCGGGGGGCTCCAAGGGGGAGAGCAGCAGATGCCAAGCAGTGAGTAGCAGGGGTGTGAAATGGTTCTTCCCCTGGTTTGGGGGACCAGTGCTAAGCTGTAGTGAAGCCAAGGAGCTCTGGGGGTCTGCAGGCTTGTTCTAAGGAGCTCTGGGGATCTGCAGTCTTGCTCCACGACTCATCTAGGCACTGTCCAAATGCCCCTGTGAGGTCTGAGATCAGTGCTGCTGAGCTGAGCCCTGGTTTTCCAGCTCTTATCTAGCTTATTTTTTGCCTGCTGTAGACCTGTGAATTCCGCTGCTGTGTCCTACCAGAGGCTAATTTTTCTCCTGGAGTCGAACTAAGTGCAGGTGTTTTTCCTCTTTTTACATTTCCCGGTGAATTTGTGAGCTGCTTCTGATGCGTCTTGACAGGCAAGGGGTGAAACACGGGATTACCTGGGGGCTGGTGCAAAGCATCGCCGGGCACGAGCAGCTCCCCGGGAAGAAAGCAAAGCCTCCAGGGAGTCAGGAACTCATTTCCATCAGAGGTTTATGCTGGCTGGGTAAGGGCAGCGGAGGGAGCCAGCAGCATTTTGGGCCCTGCCTTGAAGGAGGGAGGGAGGAAGGATCCCAAATCTGGATGCAAACACTTGATTCTTCTCAGCTGAAGACCCCTTGTGCTGCTTTGGTAGCCAAAATGTGCTTCCAGGGAAGTGAGAATCAAGGCTGGGGCATGTGTATTGCTTGGTAGGGGAGGAGTGGGAAGCGCCTGAAGGACCTGAGCTGTGTTGTTAATGAGGCAGCTTGGAAGTAGATGTTGGAAAATTACGAGCAGCACCTTCGGAGCCAGGGCTGCACCGGTGCTACAGCCGCAAGAAGCTGAGCCTCTTCCTCCGGAGCACTCGTGCCCCAGGAGGGACGTGCTCAGGCTTTCCCCCCAGGACAAGGGGCACAGCAGGTGCTGTGGGGACCTCCAGCTCCTTACCCCCGTCCTTAGGTCATGGGAATGGTCACATTGGCATCTCCAGCTGTTTCTGTGGGGCTAAGGGAGAGGCTGCGGGAGACAGGGGTGCGGTGCTGCGAGCTGCTGGAGCCACGGGGAGGATTGGTGATGCTGGCAGGTGTTTTTTGCAATGGTCCCCTTGAAATTAACTGCTCATAAGGCAGGACAGAAAGTCGAAGTAAACGGGATTTGATGCCTTGTGGGGTCAGGGCTTTGCAAAGTGTTCTTGGAGCTTAATTGCTCCGGTGTCAAGTTCTGGACTCCTAATACTGGCCCTGGCAAGGCACTTAATTTTAAGTACGTGCTGGCAGCCCTTTCCCCGCCGAGCAGTAGCTGTGGCCAGCGTGTGGTTTGGGCAATGAGCCGCTCTCCCTGTGCTGGGGCAGTGGGGCCAGCACCACGGCGGGACGAAGCTCAGCTCCCGCTGCCACCGCTCTCCTCTCATTGCCTGGCGTGTACTTAATTGTAGCTGCTATTTTCCTGTGCTTCCCACACTCACCGAGGTGTAGTCAGGCTGCAAAAAAGGCCGTTCAAATGGAAACACGATGTCCAGACCGAGGCATTTCTAATTATTTTCTGGCAGATAAAAGCCATCTTGCTGTCTTGCATCTGTTCACATGAAAACCCGTGTGTGCCCAGGCTCCAGGCTTCACCTTCCCTTGCCAGTTGGCAAATCCAGTCCTGACGTTGTGCGTGAGAGCCAGGAATCGCTTGTGGAAAATAGCCAGAAGTGACCGGTCGCGTGCGGTCCTGATGGAGCTGCGTGGCGTGGCCGAGGGATTTATCAGTGATGGGGAGGAAACCTCAGCCTTTAATGTTCCTGTTACATGAGACCGAGTGTTTCTGTGAGCTCTTAGGGCTACTAGGTTGTTCTTTTTCTGGCCAGGCTTTGATGTTTGTGCTGGCACACAGTTGCGTACGGGGTGCTGCGGGCTTCGGGAAGGCTGGATGTTTGGTTACAGGTCTCAGGGGGAGCTGAAGATGATGCCCACAATGGTGGGTAACTGACCACTGCAAACCCATGTGAAGATGGAGGTGATGAAGGCTGAACAGGGGTTACACGAATGCTGGACACACCACTGTGTGTCGGAGCTTTATGGGATTTAATCGGGACACGTTTCCAGCAGACATATCTTAGGTGATGGGGTAGGTAGGGCTCTGCGACGTTAGTGGGTACAAATCGTCTTTGTTCTAGTGGTGCCCATGAAAATTGGGCTAAAACTGTCCCCTGTCCCTTCACTTTGGGCTGCTGGAGCAGCTGGGACAGCAAGGGACAGCCCGAGGGTCTGCCCAGGTGCCACGAGCCCATGAGTGCTCAGCTTCTGCTGCTTCCCGGAGGAGCCCGAGGATTTATTTCCTTTTTCCTGGGAAGTTTCTTCATTATTTACTGAATTTCTGACCAGAAAGAGTTGTTTGCTCCGGCACCCTCCTGTGCATCCCCAGGGTCTGTCTCTGCCCGGCCAGGAGGGCAGCTCTCGCCGGAGGATGGTGGATCCCATCCCCTCCCCTGCTTCTCCTCCCCTTTTCAGCCGGGTACAGCTGCTCGCCGAGGTGCAGCCGTGTAGCTCCGCAATTAAAAGCCAGGTACACCAAAATGAGACTGCAAAAGCTGCTCCCTTGAGTTACAGCAGCTTCCCAGCACCTCCAGCCACGTGAGGAGCAGGGGATGAGCTGCCCTGCCATGCGAGGAGGGATTTCTTCCACCTTTGAGGTCTTCATTTTGTAGAAGAGGAGGGTGCATAAATTAGCAGGAATTACCGAGCTGTTAAATCGCGCTTCTTCATGAAATATGTGTATTTTGTAGCCAAATGATGACCCGCTCGCTGGGTGCTTTGTCATTGCAGAAACCTGTGCTTTGTCCCATAAAGCTTATCATAACCTTATTAATCGTTGGGTAATTTATATAGGGTTGATCCTCCCTGGGGGTGCCCAGAGCGCCTCCGGGCTGGCAAGGACAGAGGTTTTGGCACACTCGGAGACGGTCCAACCAGGAACTCCTGGATCAAACCCAGCCTCCAGCCCCGTGGGACTGTTGACTCCCCATTACTGGAGGCTTTCAATCCCCTTATAAGATGCAAAGCATCCAGCAGCCTTCACTCCTCGTGGCTTGTCTTTGTGGCTCAGAAGAAATGCCTTCCTGGGGATCTCCTGGTGGAGCCCTGCCCGGACCCACTGGAGCTGCTGCTGCTCAGATGAGCAGCAAAATCTCACATTAACTGTCTTCTGGGGACGTGCTGCAAAGGTTTCCAGCAAGTGCTGCGTCCTGCCGTGATGGGAAAACAGGGTTTTGTTGAACCTCGGAAATAAATACATGGATTGCTGAACTTCACCCCCCAGGTGGGTAGGGCTGTGTCACACGGGATCGAGGATGGGCCAGAGAAACAGTCCAGATGTGTGTTGCAAAAGTAAAACCATTGCAGGCTGCTTAAAAAACATACTGTAATTGCTTGAAAAAAATCGCTTTTGAGGTCTAGCAGGAAGAAGAGCTGGGAGCAGAGGCCGTGCAATGGGGTGTTCATCTCGTGGGCTCCGGTTTGCACTTTAAATTGCTCGTGACGGGCTTGTCACAGACCCCCGGGAGCTGCTCGGGCTCAGCTCCAGCACGTTTCATCCCCTGGATAACACCTCTGTGCTTGCTCGGCTCTTGTAGCCAGGGAGAAGCCGATGAGCAGAAGTTTCCTCCATTTCCCCTGCTGCAGTCCGCCTTGCTGATGGCAGCAGATGTGGGCAGAGAAGATGCAATTAGATATAATATAAGGTATTGGCCCAGCCTGCCAGCAGCTGCCCACGAGATCTATTTAGTGCTGGACTTTTCAGCCCCAGGAGTGATAACGTGGAAGGAAACGTTGGATTAATTTCAAAATAGGTCAATGGGATGTAAAGATAACTCTGCAGTCATCTGATTTCACCATGCTCGGGAAGGGAATGCATTCCCTGGTTGATTAAAGTGACTATAAGGGGAAAATGGGAGGACAAGAATCTGCTGGAGATTTATTCTGGAGTAGGCACAGCTGGTGGAGGCAGCTGGCGGAGAGGCGAGCTCGGTGCTTGGGTTGAAGCAGCTTCGGCTGCTCTCTCCCAGGGAGGAGCGAGGGCTGAGCCACGCACTCGTCCTGGCTGTCGGGATGGGACAAGGCACCGGGTCACCCGCCGAGGCTCCGGAGCTGCTGAGCCCGGGCACAAGCCGGTCGCTGTCCTTGGCTGGTCTGGGAGGGGAGGTTTCTCCAGGAGCTGGGATCAAGAGGTTTTCAAAAACAAATCTCTTGGCTGCGCTGGCTGAGAAGGCGGCATTTGTGCTCATCAATTTTATTTGCCTAATTTCAAGCACCATTAATAGTACATGGCACGAGGAAAAACCAGGGAAATTTCACTCCAACCATGAGTGAAATTGGGTTTAGTAGAAAATCAGTTGACTTAACTGGCAAATGATGAAAGCTTGAATAAAGAATGTTTAAATAAGGAGGAATGAAAAAAAAATCCCCCCCACCTCAGAGGTGCAGCCTGGATTTGCATGATTGGAATATTAAAATCAGTGGTTATAAAGTGTTTGGAAAGGATAAGGGGAATAAATGAGAGAGAGGTGCTCTGCTTCAAAGGCACGGCTCCTGCTTTTAGATCTGTTCCTGCCTCGCAGCCTTGGTGCTGGGGGTGTGAATGGACATGGCAAGTCCTGAACACCCGGAGAGGGGACGCGTGGGAGCTCACGGTGACGAGGGGGAGCAGGGGGAGCCAGACCTGCTCTGCCTAAGGTTTGGAAAGTTTTTTGGAGTCTTCAGTATGAGATACACTAATTGGTGTCTCCTGCAGCCCCTTGTCAAGCTTGGTTAGGGCTTTTTTAAATTATGGATGATTTTGTAATGCAGCAGCTTGTGTGATGCCTACCAGCGAGGGGATGGGGTGTGCAGCAAGAGAAGCGTTACGGTTTGGGGATTTTTCGTTCAATACCAGGTTTATGGATCAGCTGTAGTCAAAATTCGGGGATGGTTTGAGGAGCACCCAGAGGAGCAGAGCACGAGGTGCTGCCCAGCTTGGGGGGTCAACAGAGACACGCTCATCTTCCAGCAGCAAAGGTATCGTAGCTGTTGAATACACGTTCCTGGTGACTGAGGAAAAAGCAGTACGTGTGCTAGCGAATGGGATATTTAGCATTGCATCTCTATAAAATCCTTGGGGGTTTTTACTGGCTTAAAAATTCCCCTTCTGCTTCAGCCTCCCCGGGAGGAGTGAGTCTCCTTGTTGCCCTATTTGTCATACTGAGGTGGCTGTTGGAGGTGAGAGCTTTTCTGTTCCTGGTATCTTCCCAATCAGCCATGTCGTGTAAAATTGTGCATGAAAGTGATAAAACTGCCGCCTGTTTCCCCCGCGGCTGACCCAGCCGGGCTGCCCTCAGCTGACGCTTGTATTCCTTGTGACAAGAGCAATGAAGCAGCTGCAAACGCAGCTCTCTGCCTTAAATTGAATTTCTGTGTTTTTCCTGGCTTTGGTGAGCAGTGTGTGGTTCTGCATTTACTCGCTCTCTGGAGTCACGGTCGTGGTCAGGAGATTGGGATGACCCTTCGCCGGTCTCAGGTTGGGATGGGGCTGGAAGAAGGATCTTGATGCCCAACACTCGAGGGCTTGCAAGCCATGTCAGCAGAAGAGGGAGACAGATATGGCCAGGAGCAGACCAAGAGCCCTTTATTGTAGCTATAATGGCCAACCAATTTCCCAGGCCACATATGACCCTTTCTGGTGATGCTGGTGAAAACTAGTGGGAGATTGGAGAGCAAATGCTTGTGATAACTGTATAACTTGGCTCTTCCCGTGTGGGAGAGCCATCAGTTTCCTCCACAAACAGCCATGGGATCAATAGATGAAATGCTGTGTGTAGTTGTAGGTCTGGGCAAGGGATGAAGACCTTATGGAAGTGCTCCTCGGAGGATGGACCCTCAGACTGTGGGTCCATTCGAGCTTCAGCTGAGCCACAGGTAAAACCCAGGTAGGGCTGGAAAGAGGATTCTCAAGTTCAGAGGGGGAAATGCAAAGGAGTTAAGAGAACTAGTAAGAGAGGTCACATAGAGTGAAGGCTTCAAAGCCTGGAAATGTAAAACCTGGCTGGACCTTTTATTCCTAAGAAAAGGGAAAATAC
This sequence comes from Nyctibius grandis, assembly GCF_013368605.1. Classification (NCBI taxonomy): domain Eukaryota; kingdom Metazoa; phylum Chordata; class Aves; order Nyctibiiformes; family Nyctibiidae; genus Nyctibius; species Nyctibius grandis. Next base: position 5,330,627 of record NC_090672.1, on the reverse strand, counting down.
TTATAGGGATGGCTGGATTAAATTCCCATCTCCGAGTAGGTGCTAGGAGTAAGTGAAAAGCGCAGAAGAAAACAAAGACAGACATCTTGGCAGGCAGGAGCTCAGGGTGAGATTTCACACTGTCTGAGCTCAGACTTGCAAAATAAAACATGAATTCCTCAACCCTGTTAGAAGGACCGAGAAAGAAACAGGGCAACTGCGTGGTGGGAGTGGGGCAGAGCCTGGGTGGACCAAAAGAGGTTGATATTTTAGTTTTCCATGAAGATGTTACTGTTGCTGTTTGGGTGTGAGTGGGCTTATGGGGGTGAGGATGAGGAAGATTTTGTCTTTAGGAGGACAAAAAATACAAGATCATTGAAACTGAGGGGTGGATCAGTTGTATTTCTGAGCAAAGTGGCGCTCAGAAATCACAAGTACGTGTCACAAGGATTTTTGAGAAACCTGCTGAAGCTGGAAGGTGTGAGGTTTTTGTCTGAGAAGGAGGAAACGTGGTCCAGACAAGCAGATGGGCTGTCAGGCTGACAGCAGTGGTACACTTAGTGGAACAGCTTTGGAGAGAGGGATTCATCAGTTCACAGGGGTAATTGAAAAAGGAAGGAGACATGCTGCAGGTTTACCAGCCTCGTGTCATGCCAGATTAATCACCGATCACCTTGGCAGCAAGGTAACTGATGATCTTGATAAAGAGATTGCAGTCGATCTAGTTTATCTGGATTTTTGTAATGCGTTTTGTCTGCTGGAGGAGGGAAGAGGGGCTGAGTACAGCTGTTGTAAGGAACTGGCTGAAAACCCACTGAGTGAGACCCAGGGTCCGGCTGCTCTGGCTTTAGTGAACTATTTCATAAATGAGACAGACAATGAGAAATATTAATGAAATGTGCACAACATCCAAGGCCAGGCAGTGCCACCAGAGTCATGGAGAAGCTGAGGGTGCTCCGGGATGTGATGGGTACCTGTAAGGACTGGAGTAGGAGAGACGGTGCATGGTGTGTGCTGGGAGGGGTATGGGGCTGAGAACAGGGAGACTGAGGCGAAGCTGGGAGCCTTGCAGGCAGGGAGGGGGGGAAAGACGTGGCTCTGCAAGTCTGTCGCTGATGTGATTGCAATGAAAGCAAACGAAATCTGGTGTCTGACAAGAGGGATGGAGGGGAGTGTGTGTGTCGAATGAGATGCTGGTGAGCCCTGGCTGGGAGCACTGTGCAAAAGCCTCGTCATCCACGTGTGAGGAGCAGGAACTCGGCTGGAGCAGGTGCAAAGGTGGGGAGGGACCAGGACTCCCCAAAACCTCAGATTTTTGGCCCAGGAAATAGAGGCTGGGGAGAGGAGAACCATCTGCCTCCCCCTCCATCACCTAGGGAACTGGTTGATGGCCCCCGTTAAACACCCGGCCAGGAAATGGGGGCTTGTGTTGCAGGGCTTTTGTTGTGCTGGGGGGCTGATCAGTCCCTCACGTTTCTCCCCAGTCACTTAGGGGTGCCTCCAGGACGGGGAAACTGCCCCTTGACCAATCCTTTGCCTTTCGACCTGATTTACACCGACTACCATGGTCTCCAACAGATGAAGCAGCACATGGGGCTCTCCTTTAAGAAATACAGGTAAGCAAAGCCACTCCCTTCTCTTACTCTCCATTCATTAATTAGCAAGCAAAGACTAATGCTAATGACCTCAAAGGATAGCCTCCATGTCCAAAGAGCTGGATCCTTCGATTGCAGCTTTGATTTTTGCCTGGCTCTGGCAGCTGCCGCTGTGCTGTGTCCCCCCGCTGCCACGAGACGACTCACTCCAGAGCCTCACCTTAACAATGAGATGTTTAAGACTAAACCTCATTAGAAGAGGCTGAATTGGGAAAATAAAACCCCTGCGTGTGCCTGGGGTGCGTGTGTGCTTCCAGGTCCCGTGCGTGCAGCCTGCAGCCCGGGGTGGGCACGGCACCGAGGGAAGCGCGAGCCTTTTCTATTTGCAAGAAGCAGAGCCCTGTCCCTGGCTCCTTCGTCATCAAGACAAATGTCATCATCCCCTGGTACATCACCAGCCAGGAGAATATGCGATTTAATTTAGTGCTGATAGTCCTGCTATTTATTATGTTTTCTCCCATCTCTTCCCCTATCCTACACAATTTTATTAGAGAGAAAAATGACAAGCGGGGTTATTGCTTTTATTATAAATGCATTTGCTCTCGCATTCAGCTTGTATTGCTCTTTCCTTGCTTGATGCTCCCCTTCTCTCCTCGGTCTTGTGCTGGTAATGCCTGCCTCAGCATTCCCGGGATATCGGGAAATGCATTAACAAGTCTCTAGGAGATGCATCATTCTCGTAACCGTCAGGGAGATGAAAGCCCTGCAACGGGAAATTGCTCATTACAGGAGGGAGCAGTGGGTTGGGAAGGGCTGCTTGGGACCTTCCTGCACCCTCTGCTTGGGGAGCAGACGAGGGATGAGCTGCCTGGGGACACCAGATGTCCCTGGCAGTGGGACTTTCTCAAACCAAGGTCCTCGGGTCCTCTCTCCTCTCCCAGGTGCCGTGTCCGGGTCATCGATACCTTTGGGACAGAGCCGGCGTACAACCACGAGGAGTATGCCACGCTGCGCGGGTACCGCACCAACTGGGGCTACTGGAACCTGCAGCCCACCCAGTTCATGACCATGTTCCGTAAGTGGGGGACAGTTTCAGGGACTTGCAGGCACCCCAGAAGCGGGTCTCGCTTCCTTTAGGAGGTGATGCACGGGCAGTGCCATCCTCCCTGGCTCCATTCCTGCTACCCCTTGCCTGCCTGCTGCCTGCGAGGAGCTCCCAGATCTGCTTCGCCATCTCTTGGGCTGTAGAAATGTTCTGTTGCCCAAGGGAGAGAGACCTGGGAGAAAGACCTGGCTTCTTCCTCCATGGTGGGTTGCTGGCTCCAGCACAGCCAAGGCCAAACACAGGGCACAGCCAGGAGCTTCCAGCTCCTGGGAGGGGAAGCACAGGGCAGTTTTGGTTACAAAGCCTGGTTTTATTTCAGCTGGGGTTCTAAAGGTGAGAGGCAGCTCAGTGATTCAGATATGCCCGTGGTGTGGAAAGGAGATGTGCTTGTCTGAAAGGAGGCTGGTGACCCTTTGGGTGCTGAGTAACTCAAACATTGACTTTTCCTGGCTGGACAGAGTCCGTTTGGCAGCCTTAGAAATGCCTTACCTTCTAAAGAGCCGCTTGAGCAGGTTGCAGAGCCCATGTTTGTTGAGCTGCTTGGATGGGCATTCATGCCGTTTTTCCTCCACGCTCCAGCAAGGCTCTGGAGCCGGGCTCATCCCAGTCCCCGTGCTGCAATGGGGCTGTGTCCTCCACACTGATGAGGTCCCAGAAAACATCTGTCCAGCCCTGTGTCTTCTCCCCTTGGTGTCCGCAGCTCACACCCCTGACAACTCTTTCATGGGCTTCGTGTCGGAGGAGCTCAACAAGACGGAGAGGCAATTCATCAAGTCCAACAAGGCGAGCGGCATGGCGGTGGTGTACGGGAAGGAGGCCAGCATCTGGAAGGTGGGTGTCTGGGCACCGCAGGGAGCACCCACGCGGGAAGGGGCAGAGCTGGGGGGTAGCAGCAGCCTCTGGCCCTTACCCCGAGCTTTTGAGGCACAGATCTCAGTGTGTTTGTAGAGAAACCTCCTTGTCCCCTTCGTAGAGGGGAAGCTGAGGCTGCTGCAGTAGTGTGACATGTCCAGCACCTCTGAGCAAACCAGGCAGAGGGTGGTGAGACCACGTCCCCTGCTCTTTGCTCTGGGCGATGCTCCCTCCCAACGGAGGATTTCACATCAGTGATTTATGTATTAATTACAGTGATTGCCGTGAGGTGATTTCCTGTGTTACGATGGGGATGGTGGGTCTCTGCTTTCAAGCACCCTGTGAAGGGGGTTGTGCTGCCTGTAATGCCGGGGGCAGAGGGGTGGGCAGCGGTGTGGGGGGCTCTTGCTCCATCCCTGGTGGTGGCCAATGCTGGTCCTTGCTGGGACCCTGCGCTCGGCCACGTTTGGTGCATCCCAGCTGAGGCCACCTCTAGGCCAGCAGATGCAGGGTAAAACCCTTCCCTCTCTTCCCCCAGCCCCAAACTGCTCTGCCAGTGAGCAAAAAGACCAACAATACCCCCACCCCCCGAAACATCCCCCCTGCATCTCCTAGAGTGGCCAAGGGACGTGTGTACTCCCTTCTCTTATCCAGAGCTAGCCAGCTGCTTTCCCTCCCGGGGCTTGAAACAGGGGAGCTAATTCTCACTGTCTCATGATTTATTTCTGTTTTTTTTTCCCTTTGTGCACCGCCTGGGGCTGTTGCAGTTGCAGGTACTGTAACCTTCCCTGATTTCGTGGCTCTGCCCTCGCAGGGATGCCTGTGGAGGGCCAGGACCCGGCCATGCCTCGCCGTCCCCTCCTGTTCCATGGGTGTTTGTGGCTTTTCCATCACCCTCCACATCTGAGAGCAAACCTCCCCCAGCATCCACGTAGCTCAGGGGCTCCCCAAAACCCCACTGAAACCCACGAAATCTCGTTTTAAGGGAACTGTAACATTTAGTCTTTTTTCTACCATTTCCTCACCCTTTCTTATCCAGAAGTTTCGTTTGAGCTTAGTTAGGTTAATTTGGGAAGGCACTAAAGAGAGTTAAAACCTCAGAACGGACGTTTTCCTCCACCCTTTGTGCTACAAACGTTTGCTCCTTTTAGACAGAATTCACAAATAACATCAGTTTCCCCTAAACTGCATATTTGGGGTAATTTATTACTGGGTGAAGGGGCTGGGGCTGGTTCTTGCTGGTGGCTGTTCCTCGAGGTTAGGCTGCTTGGGCATTGCTTTGTGTCTTGTGCCACCCGACGTAATAAAATAAGGAGGAAGAGGAGCTTTTCCTTGTTTTGAGTGATTTTGAGGCCTGGGAAGGAAAGAGCACCTCCATTTTCTGCAACCAGGTGCTTATTTACAAGCCTTGGACCAAGCGCTGTCTCCGGAGCAAGATCTTTTTTTGACACTTAGAAACATTTCATTAAACCTCCCTTCCCGTTATTGCTCATTTCCCACCCCTCTGAACTTCTCGCTGCCGGCTCACGACAGGAGCCGAAGTTTTAATAAGCTGGGAAAGGCCGTTTTCATCAGGCTGCTGCCCAGCTTCCAGGGCTCGAAGCAGCTCACAGTTGGATGGAGCAGAGGGGGGTCTCCCATGCCAGCCCCCGCCATCGTGCAGGTGGCTTTGGGGATCGGTCCCCCTCGATGATACTCGGTGATGCCCAGCACTGCCCAGGGTCTATAAACTGTGTTTCACTCCCATCTCCCCAAACCCTTTGCATTAGGGAATCGCTATCAAAACGGTGCTGATTTGGGTGTTAGTGGCCAGGATTTCACCCTACAGCCTCACCCCACCAAAAGCACTTGTTTGTAACCTCAGAGAAGCCCAGGGATACACGGCTGAGGGCAGAAATACAGTGTTCAGGGAGGCTTTAAGGCAGCATACGGAGTTTTCTCAAATACCCCATTTATACCTCCATATCCCCTCCCAGTCTCTGCTCTATCCAGGACTATTGCAGCACTGGAGCAAGCTGAAAATACAGCATCCAAAGGATGGTCCCTGTGTGGTTTTTTCCAAGCAAAAAAATCTGCAGTAGAGAAATTGTTAAAATGGCAGGCTGCTTTGGAGAGCAAAAGGAGGAAAGCCTCCAAAAGACGAATACTGATGACCCCCTTGATTTTTCTAGGTAGTAAAACAGGATTAAACCTGAGTGAGCAAATCCTGCGGACTTGGAACAAGAGGCCATTAGCAAGCTCTGGCCTTTGCAAACTTCCCCCTGAATCCCCTGAAACCTTTAATTCAGCAGCTCCAGAGTGCAAGTTGCCCGTGGAGGTGGCAGGGAAGGCAGGGGCTTGAGGTGCTGATGATCAGGGTGCTGGATCCTGCAGCCATCGGGGCTCGCTGGGAGCCTGGGGTGGTCCGAGGGATGCGCTGAAGCATTGTGGGTGCTCCGGGACAGCGGTTTGAGAGTTAAATCTCAGCTGGGGGGGTCAGCCCCATCTTCTGGTGCCGTTCACGCCTTTGCCTTCCTCCCCAGGGCAAGGAGAAGTTCCTGGCCATCCTCAACAAGTACATGGAGATCCACGGCACGGTTTATTACGAGACGCAGCGGCCGCCCGAGGTGCCGGCGTTCGTGAAGAACCACGGGCTGCTGCCGCAGCACGAGTTCCAGCAGCTGCTGAGGAAGGCGAAGGTGGGCGAGAGCCAGGCAGGGCACCCGTGGGACCCCGTCCCCGTTAACCAGCCAGCAGCGAGGACTTGGTTGCCTTGAGAAATCAGGCTTAATTAAAGGAGGGGGCAGGGGGAGAGGCCGTTTTCTGCACTCCTCCCAGGCTTGCAGGCGCGATCAGCCAGGCTAATTAGCCAGGAGCCGAGCAGAGCACATAATTTCAAATCAAGACGTGTCTGATGAGTTTCTCCTTGCAGACTGTCTGCAGACAGAGCACAAAGTTTCCTGAGTAATTCATTTATTGCTAAGTGGGGTGTTTTTTTTTTTTCTCTTCATGGCTGTGATAAAAATAAGTGGGATTTTCAGAGCGAGTGTGCAGGGTGTGGGCACATCCCTGGTCGCCTTCAGCCAGTGTCTGGGGGAAATGCTCTTGGTTCTCCAGCCCAAATGGCTTTGGCAAACGGATATTCCTCCATAGAGGACCAATACAATGGTTGTAGCCACCACAGGGAATCTTGCAGCTCCTGAACACCCTGTTGCTTTGCACAAGCGGGTTGTGAGCCGTGGAGCAGGGGGGAGTTTTTAGCACATGTAAGGTATGGGGTGTTGAACTGCTTGGAGCTGCCTTTAGAGGCGTGGTGTGCAGGACCAGAGCAGCAGAGAGGGATGCTGGAGGGTTATTCGGGACACTTCCCTATGGGGTTGGCCGTGTTCGCTCACCAGCACGTGGGTTTGCTCCCTTGCAGCTCTTCATTGGCTTTGGGTTCCCCTACGAGGGTCCTGCCCCGCTGGAGGCCATCGCCAACGGCTGCGTCTTCCTGCAGGCGCGTTTCAACCCCCCGCACAGCTCCCTCAACCACGAGTTCTTCCGCGGGAAGCCGACGTCGAGAGAGGCGAGTGTGGCAGGAGGCGAGGGGATGGGCTGGATGGAGCCACACCCTTTACACCGGGGGTTGGGCCAGCCCGGGGAAGAGCAGTTGTTAAACAGATATGTTTTTTGGTGAGGTTTCCTCCGAACGCGGGTGCCTGCAGGTGAGGTCCCCTCTCCCATCCTCGCATTGTCCCCACCTGGAGTGCTTGGATGCGAGGGGCCCTGCTGAGGGTTTGGGGTTGCACAAGAGAAGGTGGTGCAGAGACTTCTGCAGACCCCAGACCCCAGCTCCTTCCCCGTTAGCACAGATCCACGCGCACCCCGTACCCTGCTCCCAAACCAGGGCTGCTGCTCCCCTGTTCATCGTTCCGTACACCCAGAGGGATGCCGGGACCTCTGCGGTGTTGCAGGGGTATGAAATCCCTCCCAGGCTTGCCCATTGCTGGGAATTCAATCTAAGTGAAGCAGGAAGTCTTTAAAAGTTAAAAGGGCTGAGAAAATTGCCTCTTTTATTATTAATAAAGCGGATAATGCAGTGCAATGCTCGCTGCTGCTGGGAAGGGCTTTGTTGGGGGGCTGTACAGCTCAGCCCCGATGTAGCCCAGCTCAGCAGCACCCATCGTGGGTTTGGGGTAGGGCTGTCCTGCACCCCCTTGTCTGTCCCATGCACCCCCCTAATTAGCTGCCGGCATAAGCACCCATCCTGGGTGGGTGCTGTGGTTGTGCTTCAGCCCCGAGCCAGGAGGGCAGCGGGGGGCGAGGGCTGGGAAATGCCCCAGGGTGTTTATACTCTGGAGGGGAAGGAGGTGACCAATCTGTCAGCAAAAAATGAGAGGACAGCAAGCTGGGGAATAACATACCGAGCGTGCACTGCTCTCCTCCTCCAGCTGGCTGGTGTTCGGGCCCCTCCGCAATGCTTTGCGGTGCCCCCGAAACACCTCCTCTGCTCAGCATCCTCTCTCTTCCCTTCCTGAGAGGAGATCTTGGGGCTCTGGCTGCCTTGCAGCAACATGGGGCTGAAACAAAAGAGGTATATCCCCCAAAATTGCCTGGTGGGAGGGAGGTGGCTGCAGGGTACCAGTGCGTGGGGCTGCCTGTGGCATCGGGGCGATGCAGGTTCCAGCACCGCTTTCTCCCGCTGCCAGACTTCCCTGGCCTTCGGTGGTGATGGATTTTCTCTCTGCCTTGTTTCTGGAGCGGGCAAACCTGAGAGACACGGTGCCTTCCCAGAGCTTGGCTGCTTGGGTCTATTTTTGCCACTGCAGACCTGCAAATGGTTCAGGTCAAGGTTAGGTTTTACCCGTATTACGGAGATGGGGATATTTAGGGCTGTGGAGGCGATTTCAGTGTTGATGGGAACGGGGCATCCCAACCCAGCGGGAATTTTAGAGCTTCAACCTGATGTCAGGGGCCAGCTGGGTTCAGAGGAAACCTTTTTTCCAGCCCATCCCTATGTGCAATGAGTTAAAAGCCAACGTGTCTGTGCCCGAGCCTGCTGCTTCTCATGGCTGTGAGCGGTAGACAGCAGCTGGTCTGGCAGGGATTGCAAAAACCAGCTCATGCTGCTGTGTTTGTAGGTGTCCTCCCAACACCCATACGCCGAAGACTTCATCGGGAAGCCGCATGTGTGGACTGTCGACTACAATAACTCCGAGGAGTTTGAAGCTGCTATCAAAACCATCATGAGGACCCAGGTAGGGCTCAGAGGAGGTGGCGGGGCGATCCCCTTGCTGATGGGTTTGCAGGGATGGATATCAGGTGCCTGGCTCTCCCTTTCGAGCCTTAATTGCTTTTCCTTCCTTGCTTCCTCTTGGAAATTATTTGCACGTGCAGAGCAGAAATCCTCCTCTCCAGCAGCTTCAGGGGGACTCGTGCTCTCACCTTGCTTTGGTACCGAGCACCATAAGTGTTTCCCCAGGGCAACACTGTGCCTTTGAAGGGTCCCCTGGGAATCCTTGAGGCAGAGCCAGAGCAAGGGACAGCTGACATAAGGGAGATGAGGTTTGGGACCAGCAGGCTGAGGCAGCTGGAGATGTGCAGCAGTGTTGGGAAGCAAAGATAAACCCAGAGAGCATCTGCCTGCAAGAACCGTGAGAGCTACCGACCTCTGCGCCTTCTGCTCCCCCATCATTATCATTCGGATCCAGCGAATCGATAGGAATAGCCCCAGGAGTTGCCTCTGTGAAGGATGAAGGGCTGTAAGGAGGGGGAGGGATGCGGCTCCCCTGGAAGGCAGTGCTCCCTCTGCGCCCGCCCTCATGAATATTTACCTCCTGCCCTGTGGCAGGAGCCTCTCAAGTTGTCCAAATTATTAAAGTCAATTTTCCTGGAGGGGAGAAAAGCGCTGATCTCCGTTTTGCTTGCAATGTGCTTCGCTCGGGAGGAGCCATCCCCTCGTGAGGACAGCGATGCGCTGCGAACCCGGGGTGCTGTGTCAGGCTGCGGGGGGCCGGGGTTCTCAGTGCCGGGTGGGATTTGGGGCGGACAGGGGTGATGCTGGCTGGAGAGGTGTCATCCTTGCTTTTCCCCACATTAGAGGCTGCAGAGGTGGGTGTCTGTGGCAGTCTGGGGACTTTATTCAGCTGATACAGCCGTGCTGTCTGCCCGGGTCTCGCACCTTATCGTGGGTGATCGCCGCAGCTCTTCCCCTCGCGCTGATTTTCTCTACAAGTTTGCAAAGATGGAGCAAACCTGACTTAGGAAACAGTTGTTGTTTTGCACATTCATTCTGGTATCTCAATTAAAATTAAATTAAAAATAATTACATCCCTGCTCCTGTGCTGCCGGGCCAGCTGTCAGCGCTTGACCCTCCACCATCTGGGCTGAAGAGACGGCCCCGAAGTGAAGGCGATGCTGTGGGTGGGTCTCAGTTTCAGGAGGGAGAAGGAAATTTTCAGTTCTTCCAGAAAGGAGAAAGAAAATAGTGAATAGTGAAGCCTGGTGCTGCCATGTTATTAAAATAATTATAAAATGATTGGAGAATTGAGGGGGGGAAAGGGCTCTGCTGGCTCCTGAGCAGGTGTGTTGCGCTGCGATGTCAACTGGATGTGCACCAGGTCATGTAGATGCTTAATGATAATTCTGGTTTAAAAAAAAAAAGAAAAAAGAAACAAAGGATTTTGGGAAAGGATTTGGTGGTGTGGTGGGGACCGGGCAGGAGGAGCCGGCGTGGGGACCCGCTCTCTCCGGCACCGGGTGCTCACCCGGAGCGTGCCGCTGCAGATCCCTGTTTTGCCCAAAACCGAGCTCCCATCTCTGCTCTTCTCCCCGTTCCCACTCGTCATGTAAACGCAGTTACGGTGCAGTCACAACACGTCCTGCCTCCCTCCCTGAATTAACATTTCTCCCCTTGCTAAACAGGGGGGCAGGGGAAGCGGAGCTGGGACAGGGGTGTCCGTAACGCCGGCACTGTGTGAGGGCAGCGCTGGCGGCCGGGCATCCCAGAGCGGCTTCTCTCTGTTTTCCATCCCAGTGTGACACCACGTGTAGTTGGATAAACTCAGTCTCTGATGGTTTTATTTTGGAGGGGTCTGGCTGCACCCGTCTCTGCAGGACCAGGGCCCCCCACGCCAAGGTCCCCTCCCCTGAAGCATCCCAACCGCTGTAATCACCCTCAGCTTAGGGAGGCTGAAGTCCTAAATTTGCCTCAAATGGATAAAACCGGGCGCTGACGTCCCGCTTGCGTTGCAAACATGAAGTCCTCTGGAGGGGAGTTACTCCTTCCCACCAAGAACTGTGCTGGGTTAATCCCGCTGCTCACCTCTCTGGGGTTTTTAAAGCTATTCTATAAATCCTCCTGAAGCAGAGCAGGGAGTGAGTGTGAATAACTTACAGCAACTTCTTTTTTTCCTTTTTTTTTCCCCCTTTTTGTCTTTTAAATAGAAGGGTCTGCTTTAGTACAGATGCTGTCAAGGCTATTAAGCCTAAAAATTGCCACACCTTATAGGTTTAAAAGCCTTATTATGGGCTTTGGCTTCAGGAATCCCTTGGTATCTTGTCTTTAAAATACTGTTTGTTACAGCAGGAATTGTAAACAAGGGCATTAGCAGGAGGAGCAGCAGAAAGCAGGTGGCTGGGCAGTTTAGTGTTGCTGTTCCCAGCCAGGTACTGGAGCTTGGAGACACTATTTTCCTTACTCCTTTTTTTCCCAAAGGTGAAATGGGGTCTTTTGTTATCAGAATATTTAACAAATTTGTCTGTGTTTCAGAATAACCACAATCAATTTATTTTTTTCCCTCAAAACATTTCATTTCAACATTAGTGGAGTGAAATAATACGGTTTTGTTTCCCTTTGTTTGAAAATACCTTGCCACTTTATGGAGAGGAAGGCTCGTATCCAAAATGGTGCATCTCCCTTTGCTTCCCCAACCCAAACAGATTGCTGAACCTAAACCACAATGTTTTTCCCCTCCTTGATGGGTAGAAATGTTGGAAATTGAAAACTGACCTGAAATGGATTTTATTTTTCTTCTTTTTTGTTGTATTACAGAAAAATCACTTATCCTGCAGCTTTAGTTTTGCATCTTCCAGGCAAAACTCAGTAAACCTTTGTTGGGTCTATGGGATGTTGTGGGAAGCTGTGAGATGTCTCCTTTGCTCTGCCTCTGCCATCGGCTTTTCTGTGCCGTGCTGGGGACCAGGAACCAGGGTGCTGGGGACCCCTCAAGGGCTTTGGGAGCTGGTTTCATGAACCTGGTAGTAATTCTGATATGGTCAAGCTGCTGAACGAGCCCACCCTGGTTTAGAGCATCGTGGCTCTGGGGGATCTGCTGATGCTTCAGCACTATTTTAGCATCCTGGTGCGGCTGCCCAGCCTGCCCACGGCTCCCCGGCCAGGTCGCAGCTGCCGTGGCTGTACAGCTGTCCCGATTTATGTCGCAAACACCCAGAGATGCAGCTCGGGACGGGATGTGCCATCCTTGCAGAGCTTCCTTTGGTGTGGTGGGAGCCGGCCGGGTCTGCGGCCAGGGCTGGCTGCTGGATTTGTGCAAAGAAAGGAGTTGAGATGCAGCCAGCGTCCTTTGCCAGCCTAGATTTGCTTGAAAGAAACTTCTTCCTTCCGGACAGAGATCTGAATCATGGCTTGGGTTTGCAATGTGGGTTTTTTTTTCCCTTGTGCTCCCCTCCCTCGTCCTTTCGGATGTGGGACCCACTCCAGGTCCCCCTGCAACTGCTGGGGAAGGTTTTTGGCAAACTGTGCCTCTGCCATTCATCCCCGCTTGGTGCAGTCATGGGTTTCCCTGATGGTTTGCCTCCCTGACCTATTTATAAGGAAAACTGAAATCATGGAAGCGCCAAACCCCTCTACCGCAGAGATCAAATCCCAGCACAGCTGAACGTGGCCAAGAGACAAATTGTGTCCTCCTGGGAAAGGTGACGCCAGGAGGATTGTCCTGGTGATGGGTTATGGATGTTAGCCAGAGGTTAGAGGCTGGGGAAGGAGAGAGGTTTGCAGGCACCACCATTTTCTTGGCCTTCAGCTTTTTCCATTGTCAAAAATAGTCCTTGCACAAGCAATTTACTAGACCCAATATTCTGGTGTAGTGAAGGGAGAAGGCTTCATTATATAAAAGTCAAACATACAGGAATATAATGGAAAATTATACATTTCAGACTATGCTTGAAAGAGTGGCTTATTAAACATCACAGCGAAAATAGCTGGTTAAAGCGTTCCCAGCCCGCTGTTACGTGCCAGCAGAGAGTTGCATTATTTTTCTGCTTATTTGTCTGATGAAGTTGGGATTTTTTTTTCTTTTCTTTCTCTTCCTTTTGAACGAGGGAGACTTACCGCTCTCTTCAGCTCTGGGTTTCCTGCTGAAGGCTATAAAACCAGGGCTCTCATGGCGGTATCCCCACAAGGCACCAGTAACTCCCCAGTTGGCTGATGGGGAGAGTACTGGGGCTGGAGAGCTCTGGCCATGGGTTCTCCACTGATGCCTGGGGGAAAGGATGGCAAAGCCCATCTTCACTGACCTCCCGTGACATCCCGGGCATCGCTCCGCTGGGCAGTGGGATGCAGCAGTCCCCACCTTGGAGCCCCCTCTCCTCTCTCCAGGGTCTCCAGGGAGATCCCATCTCCCGGTGTGGGGAGCAGCATTAACGATGTGGCTGTCAAGAGGAGGTCAAGCCTGTCAGATTTTAATTAAACAATTATCTTCCTGAAATTGGCATTTTCTATCAGCCCTGGGTGCACGAGCTGAATCCTAATGAGGGGGGGGGGAGCGAGAGCCTTGGGGGACCACCCAGGGGGGAGAGGGGCACATGGGGGTGTCAGGACTGGAGGAGCGGGGGCTGCAGTGGGCTCTGGCCGCTGCCCTTGGACCCAAACCGGGAGCCTGCGGGCAGGCGGGATTGCAGCCGCAGCATCGCCCCAGGGACACGTGCAGGTGCTGGGGAGTTTTGCCTCCACCCCGCTGCGGCCATGGAGTTTTGGGGGGAAACCGGCTGGTTTACACAGTTACATCTGCACGTGCCTGGTGTAACAGGGTCCTGGGAAAAAACCCCCAGCGTCGCGCCACGAAAGCGGTGGTGAGATGAGACCAAGCGTTGGTGATGCTGAGCAAGGGGAGGTTTGTCTCCCCCGAATGGGTGCCGGGCAGCACCCAGCACCCAGCCTGGCTCCGGCTTTGTGTGACTGAGATGGATAGTTTTGCTTTATGGCAGGCTCTGCCCCGGTTAACTGAGCGCCCATCAGCAATTCTGAGGCAGCATCAGTGCCTGTCACTGTGTCAGCCCTGATTAGCGTGCGTATCGGTAATTAGATGGAGCAGCTGTGATTTCCAGCCCTGCTGAGATCTCAGGTTGGGATATTTATGGCAGGGAGATGCTTAGAGGGATCTTCTCGGCAGACTGAGGCTTTGAGCTTGGGTTTGACAGGTACTTCAAAAGGAGATAGCTATTTCGGAGGTGCAGACCTCAGAAAATAGAAGAAATAGAATTATCTTTGGGGTGGTTTTGCTTATAATCCTTTAGCATGAAACTCTGCAGAGATGCAGGGGGGGAAAGGGAGGGTCCCAGGACCAGCCCCTTCTGTGCACCGATGTCCTGCAGCTCATGTAACATCTCTCTGAAAAAACAAGGGCGCATGGAAAAATCTGTCTTCCCAGGGCAGAAAGTTCCTTAAAAAATAGGAAACCAGCGGGATGCTCTTGCTCTGGATTAACTTGGCATCTTTACCTGTCCTAACTCCTCCCCTGTGCTTTAAAATTACTCCCCCTCCTTGCCCGCAGCTGCGGAGTGTTTCTTGGGTTGAAAGCGTTTGTACTTTAATTGGCAGTGACCTATTGCATGAAAACTGATTTTATTTTATAAAACTTACCAAAAATGAAGAAAAGTGATACTAAATTGGAACAGGGTGACTTCGTTTTCACCAATACATGGGTGGAAACCAAATTAATCCTTCACCCTCTTTCTCTAGCACTTTATGGCTTGTGAAGTTTTTCCAGTCCTCTTTTTCTGCCCTGCTTGCTTTGGTGGACAGACATGAGCCGTGGGCTTCAGCCATTGCCCAGGGCACTGCTGGCCCAGGGGGAGGGCAAGGCTGTCCCTGCTTGCTGCCTGCACTCTGCTTTTCCCCCTTCACAGGTGGACCCTTACCTGCCTTACGAGTACACCTGCGAGGGGATGCTGGAGCGGATCCACGCCTACATTCAGCACCAGGTTGGGGAGCATCCCTGTTCTCGTGGCCAACCATCCCTGTTCTCCCTGAGGAACCATCCCTGTTCTCCCATGGGTCCGTTCCTGTTCCTCTGGGCAAGCAACCGCTGTCCCAGTGCAGCTCCCCAGCGAGCGATCCCAGGTCCCAGCCCTGTGCAGCTGGTGGCCTAATTGCAGAGAACACCAGGAGATGGGGGCTGGGGGAGATCTGTCATGGACCAAAGCTGCTGGGTAGTGGGTGGTTGGTGGATGGGGCTGGGGGTGGTGGGGCTGGGTCAAGGCCTTTCTGCTGCAGAGAATAAGGCAGAATTGGGAGAAGAAGAGGTGGCCAGTGCCTTCATCTCCCACAGCAGGAGATGCCATCTATGCATGCAGGTGACCTCAACCTGAGGAGCAAACTCAGCAGCCCAAGTGTCCTCCTGTCCCACCAGCAGTCTCCCTTCCCCATCCCCAGCGTCTTGCCCTGTCCCACCGGGCACTGACCCATTGCCTTCTCTCCCACTAGGATTTCTGCACCACGTCATCTCCTCCTCTGCCTCCCAAGGCCAAGAGTCCTGCTATGCAAAGCCCTCTGAGCCCGCTGGCCCTGTCCCCCAATGCCACTCACCTGGTGTGGTCCCCCAGCACCAGCCGAGACCCCCACACCTGGCCACCGGTGGACTCCCTGCAGGTGTGGGTGTCGGAGACTCAGCACACCTGCACCGAGACGTGCCGGCGGCGCGGGCTGGTCTGCGAGCCCACCTTCTTCAGGTTCCTCAACAAGAAGGAGGTGTTTCTCCAGTGAGTTGTGACCTTCTCGGTGAGGTGGTGGTGGGCACTATAAGCCAGACGATGTTTCCTCTGGTCCCGCCATCCCCAGCACCCATTTTCCTTGTGTCCTCCCTTCCAAAATCCCATTGAGGTGCCTTTGTGCCCAAGGTGATGCCCAAGGCCTTTGTGCCAAGGGCGCTGCCTTCAGAGCAGCCCGTTGCTTGCACACGTTGGCCTTGACCAGCGTCACGCTTCAGAAGGCAACGATAGCCTTTCCAGGCACATTTCCACCTCTTCTCCACCCTGTTCCTCTCCACACTCTCTCCCTTTCTCTCTTTTTTAATGTCTTTCTCTATAAAACTGCATTTTGAACACACAGCAGTGAAGTTTTAATAGAGTATAAATCTGCCGCTGGGCTCTGTGCTGCTCTGTGGGCAATTAAAATGTGAGCATTCCTATTGCTGTCGTGCTGGTCAGGCAGGGCTGTGAGTCCCACTGACATTTTTACATGAAAAATTAGAGCTGGGGCTTGGATTTCACTCTCTGCCCTCTGTGCCCCTCTCCAGACCTTAAAACAAGCTGGCTCAGGGACTCACCAGTTGAGAGGGGTTGCTGGGAGGGCGATGCCAGCGCTGCTGCTCTGTCTGCAGATGCAGGGCACTGGTGGGAGGAGAGGGATGCTGGGATCCGCACTGGACATTGCTGCTGCTCCTTGAGGCGTTTGCTGATGCCCACGCCGGTTTTGCTGGCTAATCCCAATGTGGGCATCCACTGAACTCATGTGCCCTTCCAGGGGACATTAGCTGCTGTGGGAGGTGTCTACAGAGGGTGGACAGACCTGTTGGTCAGCGGGGGGATAGAAAAGATTTGGGTGGATTTTTGTGTGTGATTTCCTGAGCCATCCATGGCTCACACAAGGGTTGGGGTAGTCTCTGGGCAAGGGTCACCCCTTCATGGTGTGTTGGGCTAGTGACAAGCATTCACGTCTAGCCGAGGGGTGCCAAACATAGCGCTTATCGTTCCTGGTGCAACCAGCAAAGATCTGGCCCAACACTTAGTGAAGGAACCTCCCCAGGAAGGACAGAACAGCACTAAAAACCCTTCAGGGAAACCCCAGGCAGCCTCCTTCCCTGAACCGACCCACCTTTGTCTTTGTTCCCAGGCTCAGCATTGCCTGCGACAGCACCGAGTACGAGATGAACCATCTTTACCCAGCGGTGGCCGAGAACGTCCACGAGTGCTACCTCCAGAAGGAGCCGCTGCTCTTCAGCTGCGCGGGCTACAACACCAAGTACCGGCGCCTCTGCCCCTGCCGCGACTACCGCCAAGGACAAGTGGCTCTGTGCAGGGACTGCTTGTGACTTGGTGTGTCTCCTCCCGTGTTGGCGACACGCAACGAGTGGCTTTTTCTCAAAGCTGCTGCAATAGCCGAGGGAGGTGGGACAGGTCCCTCCCGGCGGGTGAGCCGGGGGTGTCAGACCCTGGGGGTTGTTTATTCCACCAGTCAACTGTGAATGACCATGTCCGGACCCTTGGTTTCATTCTCTTCTCGAGGAGCATCATCTGACAGCATCCGAACCCACCTGGACCTGGTGGCGCTGGGATGGACTGGTGGGGAGAGGGGGGTCGGGGACACCCTTCCCCTCCTCTGACAATGGGACAAGCCACCAGCAGACTGCAGTTTCAGGGTTTTCATCCTCTTCAAGCATCCTAAGTTGTTTTATTTATTGATTTTTTTTTTTTTTAAACCCTCCACCCTGACAAGTGGTAAATTAAAGGGGAAGCAACACCCAGCCCTTCCGTGGGAGTTATTGGGCAGAGGGGTTTTGGGGGGGGGCACAGGGGGACTGCCGGTGCCTGCCTTGGCTGCGGAGGTGGGCGGGGGGACAAAGCCCAAGGAGAGCGGCTGGGTTGGATGGGCACAGTGGGGTCTGCACCCACGGTGCCCCCAGGGGCTGGCTGGCCCCCAGGCTGTCCCTGGGAAGCGAGGGGCAGGATGGGGCCGGGGAGGGCTCCCCAGAAGGGTGCTGGTGCCCAGGGCAGTGCTGCCAGCAGGGTGGAGGTGCCCGAAGCGAGTCCCCCGCCCCAGCCCCCGGGCTGCTCTCTGCCTCGCTGGGCCGTGCATGGAGCTGTACGTCCCTCCGGGGACTGAGGCATCGGGGGCACAGGGGCTGCTCGGGGTGCCCGTGAGGGGCAGGAGGAGGGGGTGCTGCTGCAGCTGCAGGGAGTTGCCGGGGGGCACAGACTGAGGCCGGGGGAGAGGGGGCAGCTCAGCAGCTGCAAAAGCAGCATCGTGTCCCTGCGTGCCCCAGACGTGGCAGCCGCGGGAGGAGGTGACCTCCAAGCAACCACCTTCCACGCGCTTTCTTCACTTCCTTGACTTCTTCACACTATTCATCTCGCTTCAGGGGAGTTCCCACCGCTGCCCGTATGTCCCCTGGCCGGCGAGGGAGGCTGGTGGGGTGGCAGCCTGTCCTGGCACTGTCACCGCAGGGTCCCAAGGCCTGTCCCCCCAGCTCGAGGTGACTGATGGAGAGCAGTGCCATGGCAGGATGAGTGCGTGAGGTCTCCCCCGCAACCCAGCCACTCGCTGGAGCTGTGCCACGCGGCCCTGGCACCTCCATCTCGTCCTTCCCGCGGCTCGGTGTCTCGCAGCTGGGTTTGGGGATAAAACCTCTCTTTCAGCTGTGCAACAGCAGCAGGCAGACCCCAGCTCCCCTCGCCATCTCCCTGCTCTGGCGCTGGGAAGGGGGATGCTGCACAGTGCTCGTGTCCTCTGGGCATCCCTTCGGCCGAGCCCGTGAGCCCACCGCGGTGGGACCAGCCGCATCCCGTGCTGGATGAGCAGGAGCTGGAGATGCTGCCGTTATCCCGGAGCAATTTGTCATCTTGAACGCAAAATTGCACAGATCCTGCCTGCGCTGCCAAACGAGGGGAAGGATTGATTAAGTGATTTTTGTGTCTTGCAGCCAGCATGCATATAAATAAAAGCAAGGCACCCCTCTCTCTGCAGAGCTGAACAGCAACACCTCGTGCCTTCCTACAGCACCTTTCAGGGGATTTGCGAGCACGAACCACCAGTGATTCACTCCCCAGCGTTGTAAGGACCAAATAAAACCTGGTTTTACAGGAGATCTAAGTGAGCTTTGCAGACCCGGAGGCTCGGGATGCCTCTCGAGGCAGCGCTTGCTGCACATCAGCTCCCCGGGGCAGGTTTCTCCGCTGGTTCTGCTCAGCTGCTTTTAACCCAGCCTTCACCTTTGGGCAGCCCAGCACCTGCCTCCCGCCGCACACAGTCCCAATTAGCCCCTGGCAGGAGCATTTTTCTCCGAGGTGAAATAAAAGGCGGCTGGCTCGCCTTCGCCGCTGTCACGGGAAGTAACGATCTGGCTCGAACCTTGTTGGATCTCAGGCCAGCTTGTAAATTCGGGTGCTGGGGCTGAGTAACGCTCCGGTGTTACCCGTCATGTCTCTGCCCCATCAGCTGGCACCGAGTCCTGCTCTGGGTGCTGCCCGGAGGGTCCATGCTGCCAGGGGAAAAGCCTCCCTTGTTGCCCATCGGTGATGGCACCTCATTCACGGATGCTGGATGTAGCGGGGACCGGAGCGCGGGTCCTCGGGGCAGCCCCTCCTGCCTTGTCCCAGCTGCTGGGAGTAGGGGGCTGCCTTGGTCTGTAAAATCTCACATGAGGGCAAGGTGGGGGCCCGGCTGGTTCCCTAATGCCGATGCTGGGTGTTAACGGCGGCTTTGGGCACAGAATTGGCGCTGAATTGTTTGTGGGGGGGTGCGTGTGCCGGGGCTGTGTGGGGCTCGGGGTGCATCGGGTCCTGGGCACCCCGACACGGAGGCAGCAGTTCCCGGAGGAGCTGGCTTAAAAGAGAAGGGACTTTGTCACCTGGAAATGCTTTTTCTCTGCCTGTTTCTGGCCCCAGCTGTGCCTGAGCGATCGCTGGAGCATCCCGCTGCCTTCCCAAGCCCTTTTCCAAGCAGGTCTCCAGCGCTTGCCCTGGTCTCCCCAGCCAGGACAAGTTTCCACCTGGAAGGAAGATCTGAGGATGATACAGACATTAAATTCACTTTTTATTAAGTAGGAGCACAGAAGAGATTTAAAGGGAAGCCGAGGTGCTGCCATATGAAAGAGATTCTAATTACCGCAGCTAATTACAGAGAATAAATCCCCAGTTGGGAGGGGGAAGAGAGGGAGAAACAGTGCCAAAACTATGAATAAAATGAAACGAGCTGTCAGCTACACCCTCGGCCTGCAAGTGGACGGGACAGTTATCCAACACCCAGCACACGTGCGTGGGGAGCCCCTGGGGTCCCCTTGGGCGGGGGGGGCTGGACCTTTTGGTGGCATCACTGGCAGCATTGCAGCAGGCAGAGCCTCCTGGAAGGTGGTTTGTTTATTTTTCCAACCTGTTTTCCTCTTCTGGCAGCTGTGAAACCAGGACAGGCGTGTCGAAAGAATGATATTGTTCTGGAAATCCATTTTCCGTACCTAGAAATGGAGCCAGGGGCAATTTTTGTTTGTCAGCCTCGCTCTTCTTAGTAGTTCCACTCAGAACTTTCTCTCTGGATTGTGTTTTTTCCCCTATTTTTCATGTTGATGGCATCAAAACCTTCCCTTAGCAGTGCAGCTAGGGGGGATCTGGAGAGAGGGCAGGTGGGCCCTGCCCCAGCGTCCCCTCGCAGCATCCCGGCTGGGTGCCTCTTCCAGCATCTTCCCCTGCTGAGGCTCAGCCACTGCTGGCTCCTGGAGCAGAGATCTGGGCTGTAAATCACAGCCGGAGGGAGGTAATAGGGCTGGTCCGCTCTTATCTGGGGCTTTATTAGGAAATCGTTAAGCAGCTTTTCCCTCCTGATCCCCTGCTTATCAGCAGCCAGGTAAAATAGCAAATTGCATCCCTGATGTGGACAGTCCAGGCGAGAGAAACCCATTTATTTCCCCTAACGGGTTTATCGCTAGATCAAGGAGCTGCTGAAGATGTAAGCACCGGTGGTTATTTCCCCAGGTGATGGATCTAGCTGCCACGCAGCCTCCGGTAACCAAAGCACGCTGCCTGGCAGGGATGTCTGATGGGCGCCTGGTCGGGACTACTGGCTCATGTATTTCAAGGTCTTGCTTTAATTGAGTCCTGTCTCCCTGGTGTCACTCCTTTTTTCTTTTTATTACTATTATTTTTTTCCCCTTTTAGAAAGACTGCCCAAAATAAACTAATGCGTTTAATTCTCTGTCCCCTTCCCTTATCTCTCCCTCCCTTTGGCAAAGCCAGAGCCATAAAGAAAGTTGATAAATTGTCCTCAGACTTACTGAGTGAAAAGATCAGTGAAATATTTTTTTTCTTTCTTTTTCTTTTTTCTTCTTTCTTTTTCTATTTTTCCGGTAGAAAAGACTTGCAGGAGGGGGGTGAAACCCCCTTTCAAAGCTGTGGGGCTGAGTGTTCCCTTTCTTATCAGCTCGAGCAGTGATGCCCAGTGACAGTCATTGTGGCTCGTTAGCGGAAAGCCATTAAAACTCTGGATCGATATTTTCTCAGGAGAGAGAGGGCCCTTTCAATCTTACTCCCCAGGCAGGCAGAGGAATACCAATGCCCCATCCATAAAGCAGAGCAAATCCCCGTAGGATGCAGCTTCTCCCGCCAGCACCCACGGAGGGGATGGGGCATCCCCCAGCACTGGGCAGTGTCGGAGCCGAGCCAGGATCTGGCCCTTCGCATCCAGGTCTTCTGGAAAAGGGGGAAAAATTAAAGGTTGGGAGGGTGGGGAGCGGGGGGGAGTGTTTGGGAGGGGTTAGGTGCCTCTGCGGGGCTGGACCCCCAGGCCTGGCCCCTGGGTGCAGGTGCCACCGCTGCCTGCAAAGAGCAGGAGGGCAAAAATAGATGAATAACGTGGCCATTCCCACCTGCTGGCTTTGGAAAGCCGGGAGCAAAGGGGCTGGCGGGATGTGCAGCCCCTCACCTCACCGTCTCTTGAAGGGCTCCCGCCGCCTCTCACCCTCTGGAACCCAGCTCCCAGTAAAGACCAGTAGGAAACAGGGCAGAGATTTGCTTTTAGTTTTAGAGCAAGCTACGTATCAGCTTTTCTATAAATATAAACCAGAAAACAGGAAATAGCGATCTGTCCTAATTTAGTTCCTTTCATCTAAGGAGTCAAAGCATCTGACAGCACCTCTAAGAAATAAGGAAAGACTTTGCAACGTGCATGGAAACGCAGCTGCTTCAGGGGTGTGTATGCACCTTTTTGCTGAACATTGCATTACAACCCCTCACTTGCCAGCCCCGATTCCTTCCCAATTACCCCAATTTCGTGTCACAGAGACCTGGACCCCTCACTCCTTCTTAGCAAGTCAGCCCGGGAGCGGGTGATGTTCTTGCAGCTTGTTGGGATGCACAGCTGGCTCAGCGCCGCTGAGGGTGGAGGATTGTTTGTTTATTCAATTAACTGAATTAATTAATTTTCAGGAGAGCGCTGAGAAAAATAATAGGAAGCGCCAGCAGCTCTGCCGTCTGCCTGGCTGTGGTGGGAGCGGGGGCACGATCCGTACGGGCGGCTCAGGGCAGCGAGGCGAGCCCGGCCGGGCAGTGCTGGGGCAGGTTGGGTGGGAAGGGACCTTTAAAGGCCACGTCCTCCAACCCCCTGCCATGGGCAGGGACATCCTCGACTAGATCAGGTCGCTCAAAGCCATGTCCAACCTGATCTTGAGTGTTTCCAGGGATGGGGCATCCACCACCTCTGTGGGCAACCTGGGCCACTGTCTCACCACCCTCAGTGTAACAAATCTCTTCCTTATATCTAGTCTGAATCTCCCCTCCTTTAGTTTAAAGCCATCACCCCTTGTCCTATCGCTACAGGCCCTGCTAAAAAGTCTGTCCCCATCTTTCTTATCAGCCCCTTTAAGTACTGAAAGGCCGCAATAAGGTCTCCCCGGAGTCTTCTCTTCTATAGGCTGAACAGCCCCAGCTCTCCCAGCCTTTCCTCATAGCAGAGGTGTTCCAGCCCTCTGATCATTTTTGTGGCCTCTGGACCCGCTCCAACAGGTCCATGTCTTTCTCATACAGTGATTGCAGACAGGGAGAGCCCGTTCCGCACCCTCCAGCAACACTTCCCTCGGGGAACGGTGCATCCACCTGCCCTGGCTACTGCGCAGAGCCGGGGCACTCGAACCGCCGTGGCTCCCCTTTCCTGGCGTGGCCAGCCCCACGCCTTTGCTGTCCCGAGTCCCCCATGCACGCTTTGCCCCACGTCCTTCACTCTCACCAAGGCTGGCACGCTGGGGTTTCCTTGCTCTGGGAAGGAGGGAGGGGTCGCACCAGTTTTACCTGCAAGGAGCCTCCATCACTGGTCCTTCAGTGCATCAGCTCCGATGCAGCTGCAGCCAAGATGTTCCTCAGCCAACATTTCTGTCCCTCTGCAAAGGCTTGTTCAGGTTTGGCACCGAGGTTTGAGCCACCTTGGTTCCTGGCCCCAAACCTTGCCATGTCTCCATCTAGGTCAAAGGAAGAGCAGCAACTGGGTGCTAATGGGGAGCTCAGCTGGCTGTCACCCATGGTGGCCATGCCACTGCAATCTCTACGGTGTCACACAGCAGTGACCAGCCCTCTGCCCTTCCAGCTGTGCCCAGATGTGGCAAGGCAGGGACTGGGCTTGGGATCAAGAAGTTCATAAAAGAAATCTGAGAGGCAATGGATTTCCACACTTAATTAACTCAACAAATTAATCCCAATTAGAAGCTGTAATTGGGATTATAGCGGTTAATCATCTTTTCCCCCCAAGCAACAACCGCACTATCTGCCTTAACGTCATTATAAAAGCAGAGATATGCGTCCCCAACACCAGAGCTGCCACTGCGGCTGCCCGGGCACACCCTGGGGACCAGGTCTGGTCCCCTTGATGTGCTGCTCCCCAGGGTGGGTGACAGGTGGGGGGATGGCACTGTGTGACCCCCCCCCCCGTGACTGCCAGGGTGCGATGTGCAGTCCTTTCCTCCTGCGCCGTTCTTGATCGCGTTTGTTCTCCCACAGGTGCTGGTGGGCTCTGGACCCCTCGGGGTCCCGGTGGCAGCTCAAGCCTGAGCCCAGCCCTGGCTCCAAACCCACCCACTGCTCCCTAAAGCCCATCCAACCAACTCCTCTTCCCTGCACCCCTCTCCTGCTCGCGGGAGCTGCCGTGGGTGCATCGTGGCATGGCTTTGCTATTACCTTCCTGAATTTGCTTTAGGGGCCGCAGGGTGAGAGTCGTGCCCCTCCACATACCCAATACCTGCCTCTTGCCCCGGCACTGGGAAAGATGCTACTGGTGCTGGTTTGGCTTTGGGTCCTTTCCTGCCCTACTGAGGCTGGGGGGCTGGAAGGGGAACTCTTGGAGGGGCTTCACCCCAAGGGCTGGCTCTCAGCATGGCCCCAAAGGAGATGTTGGGTGCTCAGTGTCCAGGACACACCAAAGCAGTTGGGCAAAACTCTGTTAAATGCCCCAAACTCCCCTCAGCAGTGCCCAGAATCATTACTGCCAACGTTTAACAGCACAGAAAATACAGGATTATGCTGCTGCTTACATTTGGCTCAGCTTTCACCAAAGCAGCTCTCGTGGGTTACTGTCGCGGGGAGTGTGTTTTGCCGCAGAGGAAGGGCAATGCTGCTCGCATCCTCCTCCGGCCGCCCCGCACAGCCGCTGCCTTCGCACCTTCCCACCTCCAGCTCCTGCCGTCGCCCCCGCGGGGCTCGCTCCGCTGTGGTAAGTGTTACTTTGGGTGGGTGGTTTTGTTGTAAGTGTCATTGAATGGGAAAAATAAAAACTCGAGGACCCTGGTGGTATTTTAAGTCCCATATCAGTGACTAGCTCGAAATCCTCAACAGGACTGTAAAATAAAACCCATCTGCATCTGCCGTGCGTCACTTCTACAAAGCTCGTCTCCTTCTCCCACCAGAGGGACGGTTTACAGCCCTGCTTATTTCAGCTTGAGATAGTGCCAAGTACCTGCCAGGCAGCCCCACCTACAACAGACAGCGGGAGACCCTCGGGGATGGGGATGAGGGGGAAGCAGAAGGAAGAGAAATTGTTGTCTCTCGTTGAGTTCGCAGCAAGACTGTGCCCCATCCGGCTGCTCAGGTACGCGGGCAGACGCTGTCTGTGCAGGTGTAGCGAGCTTTACTGGGTGTACTGGTTTGCTTGCAGGGCAGAGCTGCTGGGGGGAACTGGGGGAGCTGCTGTGGGAACCCCTGAGCAACTCCCCACCGGCCTGGATGGAGAGGGAGACGTCTTATTGCCATGGAGACCGATGAGACAGTTGAAAATTGGCTGCCATGGAAACCAGTTTGGGAGTCGATGGGGCCATCCCGCCTGGGCTGGTCCCTGTGTCGTGGGGACAGTGCTGGTCCGTGTGGCTGGGACGGTCGGACGCTCCAGAGCGGGGCTCAGCCCCTGCTGCATCCCCCAAAACGAGTTACCAGGGGGCCAAACTGGAGTAATGCAGCCCCAAACTGGGGAACCGAGCAGCCCAAACTGGAGTAGTGTGGGCTGGTGGGGAAAGAGCTGGTGGATATTTCTGGGCTTTCGGCCACACAACCTGCCAACGCTCAGGACTGGGAATTGTGCAGAAGCACAAACATTCAAGCTGCTGAGGGTGGAAACATGGCACAAGCCACATCTCCCGAGAGAAATTACACAGGGGCCGGGAGGGAAGAGCAGGACGGGGCCGAGGGGCCGGTGGGAGCAGCGGGAGGGACGGGGGATGGATGCTCTCAGCTTGGCAGCAGCGATGTGATGTGAATAGCGCTGAATAGCTCTTCCTCCCCACCCAGAGCCCATAAAGCATCTCCTGTTTGGGTTTTGTGTTTGTTTTGCTTCCTAAAATAGGACTTTGGGAAAACAAGGGATGCCTCGTCACCCCCGGGCTGAGCATCTCCTTTGCAGGAGAGAGGTGTCCTCCGTGGGGACCGAGGTGGCATTTGCCACCCTCCCCACAGGCTGTGCTCACTGTGGCACGCAGCAGTGTGTCAAACACCCCAGGATGCCTCCGTACCCTTCCAGCCTTGCTCCTGGCACAGCCCGGGCTGGCTCGCGTGGGCTGGCGGGGTCTCAGGGTCACCTCCCAAACACCCACGGCAGAGGAGAAGCAGCTCTGCCTTCTCCCTCTGGGTCCCCTCCCCACTTTCCCCCTGCATCCAGCAGCATCTCCCCACCGGCAGCAGGCAGAGGGATCATCTGCACATGGGTGACGAGCACCTCGCCACAAGCTGGCAGTTCTCCGACCTGCCCACTTGCCTTTTTGCTACATTAAAGCCCTCACCGACATTTCCAGCCATTTATTGTCTGCCATGAAGCTGCCCGGTCGGACACAGCGCTCTGGCCATGCCCCCTTGCTCGGGGAGGGGGTGGGAAGCCACCCCACGTCAGGACATCCTCCCACCCCAGACATCCCCCAGCCCCATGGCGCCAGAGGATGCTCTCGCTGCAAATTTCAAGACTGAGTGTCCCCACGTGCGATGGGATGAAGTGGTGGCAAAGGGATGGGGGCACACAAGACCTGGGGAGGTGGTGAGTGAGGGTTCTTCACAGCTGTGGTCCTAAAACCACCTTTTCTGCCCTCATTACCTATTCCCAGGTGTCCATACGCAGCTGCCTGGAGCCAGCCTGGCCTCCAGCAAGCCCACCCTGTGGCGCAGGGAGGGTGGGAGCAGCTGGAGCCTATAAAGGGCCATTAGAGGCCATAGGGGCTGTGCTGCTGCAGGTGGGGGGCTCTGGGCTGGTCCTGGAGCCTGGCTGTAGGAGGAGGGATGGTTGGGGACCCCAAGGCTGGCTCGGTGAGTTGATATCCCCCCTGCCCTGCAGGGAGGGTTGGGGTGGTGTTGGTAGGAACAAGGGGACTGGTTTGGTGGCTGTCAGGGGTCCCCCCCATCCTGAGGCAGGCAGCCTGAGTCTCAGGAGCTGGGTTGAGCTGGCCAAGGCTTGTGGCTGGGACCTCCAGGTTTGGGGGGTTGCTCCTTCGGTAACTGCTGATCCCCAAAAGCTGCTCTCCGTGGTGGGGTGGGGGGATGGAGAGGCTGTGCCCCCCACTGCTGGGCTCATGCCCGAGAGCTCGGCTCTCTCGTACCTGGCCCCGAAGGCAGCTCCCGCACTAACTGCAACCTCGGGATGCACTTTAATTTTTAATGCTTCAATAAAACAGTAATTACAAACACTGCAATTGGAGTTTTTAAGCAGAAAGTATTAACTTCCTAGGGTTTAATTATTCAAGAGAAATTAATGAAAGTGGGGCTGGATCCTGCTGGCTCTCTCGGCTTTTCCTAGCAGGGCCAGCATTGATCTGCTTCGCAGGGAGGAGGGCTGGGGGGGAGATGAAGCCCATCCCCGGTGCCTCGGGGCTACCCAGGAGTGACTGGGTGCCCTTAGCAGGGCAGAGGTGTGGGGGAGCCTGGCTTCGGGGGCACCAATGTGCTGGGCGGGGTTGGGGTGAGGAGAGGTCCAGGGGAGCAGCGAGCCCCCCCATAAGTGGCTCTTTCTCTGCTCCCTGCAGGGTTTCCAGCCGAGGAGGTGCAGGATCCCGGCCGCGGGCTGCAGCTCTCTGGGAGGTCAGTGACTGCTGTGTGGTCTGAATCAGTGCCATGGGAGGCTGTGCACTAACCCGAGTGGCGAAACTGAGGCAGGTGCCACCCCAGGAGGTAGCAAGACCCTGTGGCTGCCCCCCACCTAGTGCCTGCACCTGTCCCCTGCCTGGGAGGGAACTCGGGCGCTCTGAGTCTTTGTTTGCTGGAGCTTTCTGCAGCCTTAATTGTGCTCTGGGAAAATTTCAGGCTTGCTTTTAATTACTCTGCTAGGGCATGGCGTAGTTCAAAAGCACCTTTGCTGGGGAATGGGTCTGTTGAGACCAGGAGTGCTCCCAGGGCTGTTCAATTATAGCAAAACAGTGTCGTGGCAAAGCTTGGGGATTTGGGCTGGCTGATGTTGGATCCCCCCCTTGCACGGGGTAGCAGTGGGGTTGGGAAAGCCTTGATGGAGGAGGGCAAGGGATGGGGAAACGGGGATAAAACACCCCCTGCCAGGAGAGAGGAGTGGGGGCTCAGGGGGAGCATCGTGCTGAGATGGGACCTGTTGGGGTTCTCCAGCTCATTGCATCCCCACCTCAGCCCTTTTCCTGCATCCACAAAACCCCTTTTTCATGTAGGCACCAGCCCATTGCAGCACCCCACCCTAAGCAGCACATCCGTATGACCAAGGCCTTCAGCAATTGGCATCGAGAAGGTCTCAGGGAACCGTGTTTGCTAGAAAAGCAAGTTGTTGTTGTTAGTATTAATAGCTACCTGTCATAACTTCGTTAATAAGCAAACCTGCCTGATTAACCGTCTGCAATGAGATGGTAAGAACACGGCGACAGGCAGGGCTCCTCGCAACATGGGAATGGCTGTTTGTCGGGGCTGGGTGAACAAATTGGAGTGAGTGGAGGAGGTGGCGGCGAGGGCTGGTGGGGATGATGCTGATGAGGGGATGGGGAAGGAACAGGGCCTCATTTGCAAGGGAAATGAAATTATCACCCTCTCCGTCAGCAGCCCTCGTGCTGCAGAGCCTGATGAGCTGTGCGGGGAGGGTGCTGGAGCGGGTGGCCCTGGGAGCACCCAGCACCCCAGCCCGCTCGAGCCTGGGTGCCCTCCCTGCGGGAGCGGGTCCTGGTGTAGCTGGGGCTGTTGTAGCCCCCCGAGGGGTCTGGCGGTGATCTGCCCATGGGGTGGGCTTGTTGCCTCCTTTGCCATGTCTCTACTCATCTCAGCCTTGTCTTGCACCGTTTGGGCTGTATTTAGGGAAGGTCACAGCACTGAATGTTGGTGGGTCACTCCTGAAATAGGAGTGGTGGTGCGAGGAGAGAAGGCAACGCTGATCAGCATGAGATTTCCACCAAAGCAGGTGAATGCTGGTGTGGTGGCACCCAGGGCGCTCATGCTGTGATGCTGCTGTCACCCAGATTCATGTCCCTGAGTGGGTGCCATCACATGTGATGGGAAGGTGGGGGGCTCTGCAGGCAGCTTCTGCCTGTGGTTGGGCAGCGGGTCTGTCCCTCGGGGCAGCGCCTGCAGCCTGTGTTAACGACAGGGTACAACCAGCTCCATCCCTGCTCTGGGGATGCTCCTCTTCTGTAACGTGAATATTTTTTCATTGCCATCCCATAAACAGGGCATCGGTGGTTCCCAGATGTGAGAACAACCCCCTGGTCTCTGTCCCTCAGGGTGGTGTCTGCTGGGCTGGAAATAGGAGGGAATTGGGCTTAAATGAGGAGCATGGATGAGACAAGGAGTGATTTAACCGACTTGGTTAATCAGCTGTGGCAGCGCTGGTCTGGGTGAGAGACCCGGCTGCTCCCTGCCGGCTCCATGGCGAGAGTTCACAGAGCTCTGTCACCAATCATTCGGGGCATTTTATTTGGGTCTTAACTTTGATTTAACTTCAGTAGATTATAAAGACAAAAAGTCATTCCAAGGCGCTTTATTTGGGGGAAAAAAAACCCAGAGCCAAAATGGGGTAGTTTGAAGTTGTCAAAATGATTTTCTACTGCTTCAAAATAATCTCACAAAGCTGACCCAGATTTCACAAGGCACTCGGCTTTCAAAGAGCTGCCTGTCGGTGCAGAGGATGAGTCTGTAAAATATACATTATCTTTTTTTCCCCCTGAGCTCTTTTACAAAACCTGTGCCTTGCCTCACTCCTGTGGGATCTGTAAGGGCACGAGGCTTTGTGGGAAACATGCTCCAGCCTCGCGGCTCGTCCTGGAGCAGCAGAGCTGCTGCGATGCTCCTGGGTGAGGGGTTTCGGTGAGAGGCTGTGTGTCTCCACGTGTGGGAAGAACAGAGGACCCCAGGTCACAGCTGGATGGGACAGCACCAACCTGCCCCAGCTGCCTTGAGAACAGCCTGCCCTTGGTTTTTGGGGCAGCTCGGGCTGACACGGGGTGTGAGTGAAAGGAGCAGCCTCACCAGGCATGTGTCTGTGCCAGTGAAGGGCTGCCCTGATGCCACAAGCGATGGGCGTGCTGGAGATACACAGGGGTGCCAAGCTTGGGATGGGCTCTGCAAAGGTGCTGGGGGCCAAAAGGAATGGTACTTTTGTTGGTTTATTGTGGGGTGGGGGGAAAGGAAAAGAAAGATGAGGTTCAGGCAGGGTAAGTGCCGGTGCCAGGCGGTCCCGGCTTGCAGCTGTGGCAGGGAGCCGAAGGGCGATGCTCACCGCGCTGCCTGCTTCTGCCTGCCAAGAGGCAACGGCAAAAGCAAAGTGCTGTGAAATCTTCTCTCCTGACCCTCCTTCTCTGTAGCTCTTGGGTAGGACACATTGAACACCGCAGCCACGTCAGGGCAATCCACCAAAAATCCCCAGGAGAGAGAAATAGGGTGACATGTGATGCTCGTGGCATGGGGGGGTGTCTCCCCAAACCCACAGTTCCTGTCCAGAGCCTGTGCAACTGGGAAGAGGCAAGAGGTCTGGTTTAGCTACTGTTTGGGGGTGTCAGAGCATCTTCTATCAAAATACTTTTTTTTTTTTTCTTTTTTCCACTGAAGCATAATGCAGAAAAATATTTGCTGCTTCTTAGAGGGATGATTAATGACGAGGCAAAACGGGTCGGTCAGGGAAGGACCCTGTGCTGCCTGGCTGCTCGCAGTGCTGACAGCCGGGGCTTTGCTCCAAGGGGGAGCCTGCGTGAAGCAAGCTGGTAGGGCTGCTCCAAAGGCATGGGGGGAAAGAAAAAGAACATTTTTCTATTTGTATTAGTTCTTTATTCGTGTCCTTCTCAAAGCCTAGCAGCTTTGTAATCTACCCAACATAAAAGCATCCCTATGGTTTCCTTAGCTGGCCAGGCAAAGAAAATGACCCAAGGAACCATCTCGGTGTCTAACGTAGCCCAGGGGGTACCAGGCACCCATCCAAGGCTGGACGAGCTCTTAGAGCATCCCATGCTGCGGCTTCAGGCCAGCATTGTTAAAACCAAAGACAAAGAGGGGTTTCTTCACAGAGTTTTGCTCAGGCACTTTTGGTGTAAGATGCTGTAATACCCACCTGCCCTGCTGTAGGAAGAAACCCGTAGCTCTCCCTGCAGGAAGGCTTAGGGGGTGGCAGAGCAGGGGGAAGGTTGTTGCAAAAGCCTTTAGATTCCTGATCCTGTTTCCAAATGGTTTCTTGGGGGGGCTGTGGTTCTGCAGAAGCGCACCCATGCACGCAGGCATTTCAAGAGCCCATAAAAGGGGGTTGAGGGCATAATCAGAGCAAAATTTGATGTTGCAGGTGTCTTTAAGAGTGCAATGACTTAAACCCTGAGCTCATTTGTTAGGGACATATACACTTTATTTGATGTTCTGCAGCTAAACAGCACGGTTTGACCTGGAAACAGGATGCCTGCAGGTGCATGGTGAAAAAAGCCTGGCTGTAAGAATTTGTTAAGTGAGGGTGGTAAGGACTCAGGATGCATCTCGCAGGCTGCAGCAGCTCCGTGCACCGCGCTCGCCCGCCTTGGCTGTGCCCTGCTGATGTGAGCCCTGCGTTCCCCTGGCAGGAGATGGAGCCCAGGAGCATCAAGGGGCTCTTCTGCTTTTAGCAAAAAAAGGTGCATAGATACAAGTCTACAACTGCCTGAAAGGAGGGTGTAGCAAGGAGGGTGCTAGTCTCTTCTCCCAGGTAAGAAGTGATGGGACGAGAGGAAATGGCCTCAAGTTGTGCCAGGGGAGGTTTAAATTGGGGATCAGGAACAATTTTTTCACCAAAAGGGTTGTCAAGCGTTGGAACAGGCTGCCCAGGGCAGTGGTGGAGTCACCATCCCTCGAGGGATTTAAAAGCCATGTAGATGTGGTGCTGAGGGACATGGGTTAGTGGTGGCCTTGGCAGTGCTGGGTTAACGGTTGGACGTGATGATCTTAAAGGTCCTTTCCAACCAAAATGATTCTGTGATATTTTCAAGCGAGGAGGCTCTAGGCAGGTTGCCTGCAAAGTAGGCAGCTACCTTCCAAAAATGGGGAGGTGGGGGAGAGAGGAAGAGAAAAATAAGCCAGATGAATGCAGGGACTGTGCCAAAAGTACCTTCTATTTATGATTTCACAAGGTCAACAATAATCCCCACAGCTACAAGCACATAAAAATTGATTCTTTCCTGAAGAGATTGATGGATTCATGGTCAGGGCATTTTGTCTGATCCTGCTGCCCTCTGGACATCGCTGAAATTCATGGAGGTGCTGTGCTTTCTCTGTAGAGGACTAAACAGCTTCTCGAAAAGGGAGCAAACGCTTTCGATTCAGACCTGGGGTCCTGGGAAGTTGGTGTAAATAAGGGAAATGCTTCCTCCAGCTGCTGGGCTGTATTTCCACAGGCTTTTCGCTTTGCAGCCTGCCTGCCGTGGGTCACGGGCTCGTCATCCTGCCCTGTCCCTTGGTGTGGGGTGAGTGGGGCTGATGCTCACCCCATGGCACACACATCTCTGCTCCTGCAAGAAATATCACCTCTAGGCACCCCGGCGGTGATTTCCCCCCCGAGCCCACCACAGTGCTGAGGAGCAAGGTGGTGTGATGCAGACCCTGGGAGGCTGAAGGCTCTTTCAGTTTATCCTCACGCTTTCATGGGAGGGAAGAAGGGACAAGTGCTTCTAAAGCCTCCAGCTCTTCCCCAACACTTCCCAAACAAGCTCATCTCACCGCTCAGATGTCAGCTGGGAATCTCCTTCAATTTTTATTTTATTTTAAAAATACCCAGCTTTAAAGTCCCACTGTTTGAAACCACTTTGTTTTCCACAAGTGGCAGGAAGCTACCAAACAAAGCCCATTTATTTTTCACAGCTTCATCCCCGCAGCTATTAAATCCTCAGCGCTACTGAATTCCTGAGAAGTTTGCTGGGTAGCGATGGGGCTGTGCACAAGCAGCACGTGTGAGCTGTAATATCCCAGTAAGTAGTTTGTGCTCTTTGTACCTCCCTTTTAGGTGCGCTCAGAAGACATTTCTGTGAGTCCTACTGTGTAGCTTCATCATATCGAGCGTGTTATATAAAATGCTGCTGTACAAAGAGATCTTAGTGATGGAGAAGTGGGTTTGTGAGGTCGAGGAGGGATGGGCTGTCAGGGATGTGCGAGGAGAATCGATGCTGGGCTTTTTAACAACCACGTGTGTATTGAACAAAGCTTTTTAAGAGCCTTCCAGGCAGCAGCGGGCTCCCTCCTCACAATGTGCTGGGGTTTGTCATGACAGAAATAGGGACACGTGCAAATGCTACCTGCCCCGCTCAGAAAGCGCTTGGTGATCGTCCTTTCCGTGTCGGTGGTGGTTCTCCAAATTGCAGCACGAGGGGTTGGCTTGTGGCACCACCAAAGCTGCTCTGAGCTGGGGCCATACAACCCCCCATCCTGCACACCATTCCCCGCTGATGGCTCTGCCGTGGCCACGGAGGGCAGAGAGACCTGATGGGTTTCCTTCACCTCTGGTGTCTGTGCTGCCTCCAGCCATCCTCTTGCATTGCTGGAAAGAGACGTGCATCCCACCTCCTTGGTGAAAGGATGGGGCAGGCAGTAAACGGGAGGAGGAGCCCAAGGTCAGTTGGAAAGGAGTGGAGCAGCTTGCAACTGGGAGAGATGGAAAATCAAGTCTCTTGGGCATAGGCAGGTTTTTTCTTCATGTTCAAAAGTCTTGGTGGGAAATGTTGGTGCTGCTTTGATGTCAGTTGCTGATAGCACTTGCTGGTCTGCTCAGTTGGAGCTTGATGTGTTGGATGGGAGCAGCTCCTTGATGTCCCCCAGGCTGCCCTGGAGCAAGGGTCACTTCTCATGCCCAAGGACCATGCAAACATGCCTTCAGGTGGAGGGAGGGACAACTGACTCAATCCCTTCCTTGACCCTAATTTCAGCTGCTTTAGGGCAGCACTGAGCTTCCTCTGCGAGGGCCTTGCAGCAATGCTTGCTCTGCAACTCGCACGCAGACACTTGTCCAGAAGGTGCTACCTTTTGACAAGCTTTCCTGGCTGGCACACACTGCCCTGGGGTTTGCCGCTGTCTCCTTCCTTGCAGCAGCGCTGAGCAGTCCCTGCGGGTGCTGAGCCCTGCAGAGCATCGCTTGCAACCAGCAGAACGATCAGACCCCCTCCTCTCCGCAGCAGAGTGCCCTTTTGCTTCGTGCTTTTGGCCCCCAGCTTGTGACCTGCTGGGAAGCACAAGCCGGGATCACAGAGCAGCAGGTGATGGATAGAGGGAAATGCCACCGAGCCCCACCAGCCTTGGGCATTAAAATGCAGCAGTTTTTCCTCCCCACGGTGCCTTTGCTCATAACAAACCCTTCCGCTGCTGAACAGCAGGCCCACACAAATCCTTTGGTATAAAGCCACTTCCCAGAGGGGTTTTGATCAACGTTGGACGCAGCCTGGGGATGTCCCCTCTGATGCCCAGCGCCGGAAGAACCCTGCGTTTTCATTGCCTTCAGGGAGGAGCTCTTGCAGCGGTGAGCAGAGGGCACAAACGTGGCTCTGCGCTCCCTGCCAGGCTCGCAAACCGGCTCTTGGTCCCGATTTAACCTCCTCCTCCTTCCTACAAGCTAGTAAATAGCAAAGCTATTTTCTCCTTCACCTCCAGCCCC
Source organism: Nyctibius grandis (assembly GCF_013368605.1). NCBI lineage: Eukaryota > Metazoa > Chordata > Aves > Nyctibiiformes > Nyctibiidae > Nyctibius > Nyctibius grandis. The sequence continues at coordinate 5,296,588 of NC_090672.1, read as the reverse complement.
AGCTCCCTGGGCTCCGGCTGCCAGATGGCACGAGCGAAGGCTTTTCTGCCCGTCTCCTGCCAGCGTGTCACAGCCGCATGGCTGCAGACGGAGGAGCAGCTCTTTCCCATCCCTCTCTCCAGCGCTTTGTACCGTCCGCAGCGTGAACCCGCGGGGCTTGGCCGGTCGCTCAAGGAGACTTAGTGAGTGTAAAATCAGAAACGAGGGGTGCCGGATCAAAGGCAATGGGTGTGTGTAAGCGCGCTGCCTCCCCTGCGGTGCAGCCAGGGTGCATCTCTGTAGTGTTGCTGCTTTTCATCCTCCTTAATTTTTTTTTCCGGTGTCTTTTGATGGGTGTTAAAAGCAGCCTGGCCTCTGAAGACACGCTGCATGTAGCTTTTATAGGTGGCAATAAGTTATCTGCTGAAGCAGCCCTAATATGAATGTTTGCTGCCTGCAAATGCTCGTTTTCTTATTTTCTTTGAGGCTGTTGCAGCCTCATTGCATTTTTAGTGACTGGGGGAAGCTCAGCCTGGGCCAAAGAGCAGCCTAAGTCCTTGGGGAGCAGCTTCTGGCCCCGACACCGCTGCCCTCGGCAGGCAAGGGGGCACAGAGTCCTGCCCATCGCCTCCCCCTCAGGGCTGAGCCCCGTGGCCAGCTCTGCGGGGATGCTCATGTGCGCTGTCACCCCGACCCGCACGGGGACATCGGGTCAGGAATTGCAGTGAACACCCAGGCTGGGGAAATCTGTGGCCCTCTGGGGTTATTTCCAGAAGGAAATAATCCGATTTCCCCCCTGGGGCAAGGCCAAAGCCTGCTCTATTTTTATTTGCTTTAGTTTTGAACATTTGTTTTCAAACTGGAAAATGGATGGGGGGGGAGCATCCTGCTGTGGGAAGGGGTGACTAGTGGACCCCAGGCCAGGGGATGCTTAGGAAATACACTGTATATTGTGGTGGCATCTGAGAGCTGGCACACCTGGAGCTCAGCTCATGCTCTGCAGCAGCAGAGGAGCTGGTCCCTGTGTTGCAGGGCGTATGAGGGGCTCTTCCATGCTGTTTTCCCAGTTTTTAATGAAAGTTGGGATGCTACGGCAGACAGGGATGGTGCCCGTGGCTGTGTGCAAGGTGCTGGTTGGGCAGTTCCCATGGGATCCCCAGCCTGCGGGCAGGGACCCATCACAGGAGGAAAAACCAAAATCGTGTCTGTGTCAAAAGCAAGAGCTGAATCTGCTCCGCTGATTTCCCAGGTGAGATACCTGCCAACGTTTAAAAAAGGATAAATGAGATGACCTGGATAATTACAGGCCTGTCAGCTCCACTTCGATCCTGGGCAAACTGATGGAGTGGCTGATGTGGGAATTGATTAACAAAGAATTAAAAGAGAATAACAACAGTAAATGAAAGCAAAGGCGTTAATGTCTATCAACAGGTTAAAGGCAGCAGGTTTTGCAGAAGCAGCTTTTCGTGGCAAAGATGATGGCTGGTTTGGAGAGGGCGGGTTTGTGTGGGGTATTTTACTTGGAGGAGAGAGCAAGACCAGGATTTTGTGCCACTCAGCAGGATGTCACCGTGGGGTGTGAGGTGCCTGCACTGCTGTACTCCCTTAGGCAGCGGGTGGGCTTTGGTAGTGGGTGCCCTGGGGCTGATATCCATGTCCCTGTGGTTAAATCCACATCCCAGTGCCCACTGAGCGCCTGTTGTCTCCATCCCACCCCAGCTCCCAGCACGCTGTGCCCCTCTGCAACAAGCAAAGCACCATTCAGCATCCCAGCGGGGCCGTGTCCTCCTGGCCACGCGTGGACCCAGCACAGACCTGCTACGAGGTGACCAGGGAACAGAAAGCACCAGGAAGATGTGTTTCTGCCCTGCTCATCCCAGCATTGTGCACCCTCCCATGTTCTTCTGGCCTCCTCGCAGCCGGGAGTGGGGTGTCAGCATCCGTGCAGGATCCGTCCCCGCGCTGGCTGCTGTGCTTGCCTCTTTTTCCAGTTGCCATAGGAACAGACGAAGGCCTCTAAAGCATCGCGGTGGGGTGCGCGTCTAGGTCATGCTGTGGAGCAGGCAACCATTTTATAGCGATAATAAATTCAGGGAATTGGGAATTTGGCTGAAGTAGCACACAAGAAAAGGACTTGAAAAGGCAGAATGGAGATAAATGAACAAAAATAATTTTACGACAAATGACCATACGTTGTGCTAGACCTACTCAAATCCTTCTCCAGAGCTCAGGCAAAAGGGTCTGAAACACAGATTATAAGGAATGATTTGTCCCTGAAGCATGAAGACAGAAAGGCAAAGGCAGCACCTGAAAGTGTTTAGGGACTATTGGATTTCAAAAACCTTCATTATCATCAGTCCCTGCGATGTCTAGATGTGAATTACTGCTGGCCAAAGATTTACCATCCCTCCATTTGCATGACAGGAACCAGAGAGGCACCAAATCACTGGAGACGAGAGCTGGCCAAGCAGAGACAACCCTTTGAAGGTCATTGGAAATCTGCTGGAAACGTGTGTACAGCGGGATGGGGGTGGATGGCTTGGTGGAGCTCTGCAGATCCATGCTGATGTGGACACCCTGAAGCGCAGGGCTTGGGGGCTGGAAGCTCCTCTGGGATTTTGGGGAGCTCCTGGGTCAGCTGGTGTTGGCAGAAGGTTGATTTCTGGAGCTCTCACCCATGTGTTCATGCTTGGCTGATCCTCTCATGCATCGTGGCATGGAGATGCTCTCCTGCTCCAGCAGCTGAGGACACCAACCTGAGATGCTGCTCGGGTGCTCCTCACCAACACGACAAACTCCCTTCATTTACTGCCAGACCTATGCACCACGAAGCATCTTTCTTGCTCGTTGTCCACTGTCTGGTGAAGCAAAAGCAAACTCTTTGCCAACAAAGGCCATCCTGGGGGAGTCAGTCTGTGTTAACACCAGCTTTAACGCACCCTATTTCTACAGCAAGAGTTTGGCAGCAGGAAAACAAGTGGGCAGTAGGTGTAGGAGATGGTGGCAGGTCGCTGACTAGAGCTGGCACTCATTGCAGCAATGTCCTTGCATGCCCTCATGGGTTTGGGGGAGCTGAAAAACGGGTGAAATCAGGCATGTGAGGCAATCTCTGTGTTTTTCCAGCCCTCGGAGCACTAACAAATGAGGCAGGGCTGTGGGGTGATGCTGTTTGCCCCAGCCTGGTGCTGCTGGCATGGTGCAGCAAGTTCAATGAAGTTCACATGGACATCGCCCTCCCCCAAACCGCGCTCTGTTCTTTTCCTAGTTGTGCTGAGATTTGAAATGCAATTTATCTCGCCGTGTCCGGTTGGCTCCAAGAAGCAGAATTTCTCACGCTGATTTAATCACCTCATTATGTCAAACAAGTTAGAGTTATTTTGAGGATGGCTAATAGGTGCCAATTTATATCCCTTGGCAGCGCGAGGCCCGTGCTTAGCCTTAGCGCTCGGTTTTTGGCGAGGCAAAGAAAGCCTCGAGCTGGTGCTTTTTATGGTAGAGAAGGCTCACCCGGGACCTGGGACATCTGGAGCCGGTGCTTTGCAAACACTCTGTTGCCACAGCTTGCTTTTAGCTTATGCCTAGTTTGGTAGGAACTCGGAAATTGCTGAGCTGGGATGTGGCCAGAGCTCAAGTCAGGCAGGCACCAAAAATTGCCTGCCCCACAGGCAGGGAACCGGTTGTGGGGTCTGCACCCTCCTGGGGCTGAGCCCTTCTCAAGGTTGGGTGGTGTAAAGGTGCCTCTCGCCCCTCTCAGATATCAAATCTCTGCTTGCATGCTCCAGCAGAAGGAATTACACTGTCCTGGTCCTTCTGTCATCCCATCCCCAGCAAAGAGCAGCTCCCACAGCCCTGGTTACAGGGCACCTTACCCTGTGCTGGCCTGAGGCATCTCCTCTCTTTTCTAGGGGCAAGCGGATGATGGGGAGAGGGGATGAAGGCCTGCAGTGTTTGACGAAGATCCTGAAGCTCAGATCTTGTTTTGGAGGCATGGCAGAGGACTGATGGTGGGGACTGGGCAGGCACAGCTTGGCGTGGTCCCACCTGTAGGCAATGGGCTTCAAATGGGGGCTTCAAACTGGCCATGCCATTGCTGCCTCCCTTGCACCCCGGTAGCCAGCACAGCACCCGGCGGGCACACGCTGGCTCCCACCACCCCAAGGGTTCAGGGTGCAGGTGGGACCACTGGGCCGTGCTGGCCAAGCACTGGCAGGGCACTGCATAGCGGTCCCCGGCTGAGGCGGGAGGTACCTGTTCCATGGATGGAGCAATCGATGCCAAGACATGAGGCTGGGCAACATGTTGGTCGGGGAACAGAAGCAAACCCAACTTCCAAAGCAGATGTGATCAGGGAGTCCCAGCCCCAGGGTGACACAGCTGGTTGATGATGGTAGGTGCCCCTTTGAAGCCTCCCACCTCTTCCAGGTGGGTGCTGCTGGCTATTCCCAACCAAGCAAAAACACAGGGCATTTCACACCGCTTGCACCCAAGCCCTTTCCTTGGGACAGGAAGGGGGAAGGGGAATGTTTGCTCTATTCCAGATTTTTTCTTTGTTCCGGAAAACTTCTCCAGCTGCACAGAAAGTCTGCCGCTATTTTGAGGTCCCTTTCCTTCCCCGCCATCCCCAGAGGCTCCTTGCTGAGCAATGGAATAGAAAATGACAGATTACTGCTACATCTTACTGAGCCTCTCTCTTTCGTATGAAGGAAAGGTGGTCTGGTTCGCTCGGGAGTCGGGGTGTGCTTCGGAAGCGAGCCAGAGCGAGACATGACAGGAAGGAATTGGGTATTTTTTTCTGAGTACCTTCCCAGGATGCTGCCATAGCCAGCGGGAAGCTGCACTGCCATGTCCCTGCATGTCCTCTGAGGTGCCCCAGGCCCTGCTAGGATCCAAAATCACCTCCTCAGACATCTCCCCATCCACTCCAAAAAGACTACGCTTCCCCAAGAGCAGTGTGAAGGACCAGGGGAGCCTGGCATGGAGGGATGTGAAGCCCTCACTGCTCGCCAGTGGTGGGAAAGCCGCAGGTGGTGGCACGGCCATGCGTGGTGGGCGGTCCTGGTGTGGGCGCTGCCATAGGGCTTTGTGAATGCAGCACATCCCCGGGCTCCCTGCAGCACCCTAACAGCGATGGCAGCAGCAAGGTGGTTCCCATCTCCCACCACGGTGGGATGGGTTAGCAGATGGGACACTGCTGTGGGGCTGGCACGTGTCTGCCGCCCCTTCTCACCCCGTCCTGCTTGTAGGACGCCTACCTGGGACCACCCCTGTTAATGCTTTCCTGTAAAACTTGCATGTTCTACCCACGTAAAACTTGAGAGGGAACAGATTTGGTGGCTGCTGTGTGCTGGGACCCCATCTCCCTGCTCCGTGGCTCTGGACCACCCATTGTTTCCTGAGCATCGTGGGATGTGCATCAAAACAGAGCATCAACCATCACACTGCTTGTCTAACACCCCCGGCTCTCCCCACATCCCCATCTTCTTTCCCTGACCTGGGCAGTCAGGAACCACTGTGGATCAAGAGTCTTTCCAAGCGTGTGGCGTTTCATGGAGCCAGGGCTGGGAAGGATTTAATGACCCCAGGCAGCTCTTGGCACTTGGAATTTAGTTTTTTTAATCCATGAGAGCTCAGCATCAGCCCCAGCAGAGACCCAGCAGATGCCCTGCCACTGTCCCACCATGTTCCACTGCATCCCGCAGCATGCCAGGGCTGCCCCCACCCTTCCCCAGCCCGTCCCGGGGTGGAAGGAGCTTTAAAGCTGAAGTCCTCACAGATGATTGATTTCAGCCACCCATTTTAATAATGATTTAAATTAGCAAAGCAGAAAGCTTGGTTTAAATGATCAGCTTTAATCTTATTTCTCATTTGTATGTTGTATTTATTTTCTTAACTCGATTCTTCTTGGTTGGTAACCATTAATCTGCAGGTTTACTTTTACAACTCCTTTACTAAACAGAAGAAAACACTTCATGTGTGCAAGGTTACTTAAGCAATTACATGGCTTAATGTATAATTATGGCAGTTCTTCGTGCTTGCGTTTTATTATGTTATAATATAGGGAATGATGCATTTCTTTTTTATGAGATGATTATTAATTTTGGACTCACAACGTGTGCTATGGTCTATTTGGATGGAAAATGGTTTTCAATTTAAGACGCCCAAAAACCAGCATCAAAAATGGTTTTTATTAGTTAAATAAAACCATTTAAAATGTGCTAGTTACAGATGAAAAAAACAAGTTTATCTGAGCATGCATTTAAAACCGATTTCCTAAACAAGATAAGTACTGTCTGCAATGAGGGAGATGAGCGCTTTGGTCCCGATTTTCATATTCTTTACGGTTTTAAAATTAATATATTACTTAGCCTTTTTTCACAGAGAGGAAAAATGAGCTTTTCCATTTTTTCTCATACCAAATTCCTCCGTTTTGCAATGACTAAATGAGAGGAAGATGTCGGTGCAGAGAGGTATTTCTTTTGCCCACGCTTTCGGAGGGTAGCGATGCTGGCAGGCGCCAGATCCAGCCCTTCAGCCAGAGCCTTCTAACACCTCAGTGGCTTTGGAGCTGCTTTACAGAGCTGAGAGCACCCATGTGCTGCTTCACGTTTTTATACAAGCTACTTAAACTACAGTAGGTTAGTTCTCAACAATACACTTCTCTATTTTTATTAGAAAAGTGTATTTAAGGTAAAGAGAAACTGGTCTGAAACTAGAAATGCTCCGAAAATAAAGGTGGGAACCCAACGTGGCACAGCAATAGTTACAGCTGGCAGGCAGGGAGCAATACAGCCCCTAATCTTTCCGGACACAGAAATTATGATTACTATTATTTGCCTTGCTGCAGCACCAAGTCCAGTCCATAACTTCTCTTTCTCCTTCCTGGGAAGGGGAATTTTTCCCTGTTTGCAGGCAGGAGCTGACAGTAATTGGCCACCGCTGCCTGGCTGGTGTTTGCGCTTTAACAGCACCACACAAAATAAATGGCCCCGTGTTGTTACCAACAGTTTTCTGCACACGGGGTTATATTACCTCGTGGATAAGAATTTTGCAGATTGCACATAAAGAGGGATAGTGCCACCATAATAAAAATAATGAATTATTAGCATCATGCTGATACAAATCTCCTCTGGGTGGGTGAGCTCTCGTCTTTTTGGAGAGGCTGGACCAGTTTTCTGAGCACCTCCTGTAGCCTCGCTCCTAAAGGGCAGCGATGCTGGAAGGGCGTCACGGCTCCATCAGGCACCTTGGGCACGAAGGAATTATTCAGCATTTCCAGGGACAGCATCTCCTGAGAGCTCAGGGATGCCAGAGGACCAGCCCCACTCCCCATCTCAACCTGGGGATGTTTTGGGAGCTCCTCGTGGGTCCGGCTGCAGATGCACCATCTGCCTTCATCCCTGGGCATTGCTGCACTGCAAAAAATTCATAATAAAAAAAGGCAAAAGAAAGAAAACAGGAGAACAAGGCACTTCTGTGCTTTCAATTCTCCAGCAATTGGCAACAGTTTAATGTGTATATATCACTAACGCTGGTTTATAAGCTCCCGTCCCACTGGCATAATTTTTTAAAAATCCCTTTTCCAGTGTAATTGCTGTTTGTTTTGTCATTTCTCAGTGGGCAATTACAGTTCAAAAACAAGAGTGCCTTTGAAGATGGTAAGCGGCGTATGCGGGCTTCATTAATACACTATTAATACACTATCGAAACGCACTTGAACTCTAACTGCCCGAGGCCTGAGACATAAAAATCTGGCTTTGCAAAGCAATCATTATTTGATCTATTTAAAATACTCCCAGTATTAGCCTGGTCTCCTGGATACATTTCAACGTCAGCAGTTTGGGAGGTTGAAATATCTCTTGTAGGTTGGTTCCATTACTTGGTCATTCAAAAAAACCCCAATGCTGCAAAGAATAATCCTACTTTTTTTCTGGAGGAAGGAAAGGGAGAGACAAATGTGACCGTGGTGTGGGACACCTTGCCTGGCTTGTCCCAAGGACGGGGTGGTTTTCCTGCATCTGATGGTGGGAATAAAGTACTAGGAAGAACAGAAAGAGATTTTGATTCAAACCAGCAGCTCTGCAGCCAAGAGCAGTCAGGGTCACCCCACAGAGCCCATCACGCACATGACGCCTTTGGGAGGGTAGTGGGAGACTTTCCAAGCCCTGAAGGTGGAGAGATGTCAAAAGTAAGATGAGCTGTTTAAAAAAAAGAGAAAAAAAAACAAGTTTCCTGGCTAGCCCAGTTTGACCATTTCTACGGTAAGGGAGCATTTGCCCTGGTAAAGCAGGGGTCTGTGGTGCTCACCACCCACCCACCTGAGGCTTACTTAGGTGTTTAATTGCTCATCAGGAATGTTCCTCCTTGATAAATAGAAGTTTGTCCTTCGTGAATAACACGGACAGCTCTCTGCTGCGAGAGCTGGGCCCGCTCCTGCAGAGGCTCCCAGCAGCGCTGGGGCAGCACCCGCAGGTGCTCGGCCTCTGCTGCATCATGGCTCGCTGCACCCTGTCGCCTGCGTCCTGTCCTGCTTCATCCATCCCACTTCCTCCTGTTCTGCTGCATTGTGTCCTGCTGCATCCCATCCCGCTGCATCCTACCCCACTAACCCCATCCTGCTGCATTCTATCCCACTGACCCCACCCCACTGCATCCCATCCCACTCCATCCTATCCCACTGACCCCATCCTGCTGCATCCCATCCCGCTGCATCCCATCCCACTGATCCCATCCCACTGTGTTGCATCCCATACAGCTGACCCTATCCCACTGCTCCCCACCCTGCTGATACCATCCCGCCGCATCCCATCATGCTCATCCCATCCTGCTGCATCCCATCCCACTGATCCTATCCTGCTGCATCCCATCCCACTGTATTTCATCCCACTGCATCCCATCCCGCTGACCCTATCCCACTACATCCCACCCTGCTGATCCCCTCACACTGCATCCCCTGATACTGATCCCATCTTGCTGCATCCCACCTCACTGCATCCCACCTTGCTGATCCCATCCCACTGCATCCCACCCTGCAGCATCCCATCATGCTGATCCCATCCTGCTTCATTGTATCCCACCGCATCCCATCCTGCGGATTGCTGATCCCGTCTCACTGATTCCACCCTGCTGCATCCCACCCTGCTGCACCCTGTCCCTGCTGGGGACTCACTGGGGAGCCCGGGTGCCCTGGGGCTGGGAGGAAGTGGAGGTGCCCGGTGCAGGAGCCGAGTGGGCGGTGTGACAGCCCCGGGGCTCTCTGCTGTCTTGTTTTCCACTTCTGCAGGCTGAGATATTGAAAAATGCATGAGATGCCCCAGGCCCCATGAACTCCGCATTGACAGCTTTAGCCCTGAGTTTTATGCTTGTTGTTGCTGTATTCCTTAACAAAAAAGAAATGCGCTTTGGGAGAGTAAATCTCTGGCAGGGATCGCACAGGTTTGCAGGCAGAGGAGCTGCTGGTGCTCGCTAAAAGGGACGATGCTTGCAGGTACATCGTCTCCCCTCAGTCTCCAGCCCCTGAGGGAAGCAGCGTTACTGCCTGTGCTTGGACGCGTTGGGAGCTCAAGGGCTGGCTCAGCCTGTTTGCAAAATTTTGGTGTTTTTTCCCCGGGTTTTAGAGCACCTGTTTCTCACAACCGCAGCACTTCCCTCCAACCCACACCACGATCATGTCAGACGAGAGCCGGGCTCAACTCCAGCTCCATGCAAAGCTTGAAGAAGCACCTATTACTTTTGTAATTCATTTTTTAAGAGGGGAAAATGTGCGTATTTTGGGACCCTTTTGTTCAAACAGTTCCAAATGGGGCCCCAACATCACCCCCGACTCCCTTGAGGTATAGAAAAGGTCAGGATGAGTTGATACCCCTCCAATAATGAGTTTTAAAGTCAAAACCACCATTCGAACCTCTGCTGCTGCCACACTGAGCTCTGGCCTCGACTGGGTGCTTGGAAGGCAAAAATTGCTTGTATTAAAGGTGCAAACAGGGCTCCGAACTTGCGTCCCAGGGCAAAGGGCTGTTCCCAAAGGGAAGGAAGGACTTTTCTCCCTGCTTTGCAAATAGGGAAGATGGCCCTAGAGCAGGATGGAGTTTGCCTGAGGCCATTGGAGCAGGCGGCGATGGAGGTACCGAGCAGACGAGGTGGGAGCAGGGTCAGCGATGGGCTGCATCCCCGGGAGATGCTGGGCTGGGACATGCGGCTGTGCCAGCCCCCTGGGAGAGCTTGGGCATAACGGGGCAGCAGTGCCATGGTTTAATGCCCGTGTAGGTACAAGCTTTTGGCCCCTTTTCTGTCATTTCCAATGCAGTCCTGTTGCAAGATGCAACCCCAAAGCCCCAGCAGCTCCCTCCTTCACCACCCAGCGTTGCTGGACAGGGCGAGGAGATTGCAGTGGGCGGTTGAAAAGGCTGGATGGAAAAAGAGAAGGGCAAAGGGAGCTGCTCGAAACAGCTGCCATTAAGCCATTCTTTTAAAACTCAAAAAGCTTCCTCCAGTCAACCTGACGAGGCTTAAGAGACTGTGTCTAGCAGGGAGGCGAGCAGCCCTGGAATTACGGCACAGTAATTGCTCGGTACTTAAAGTCCAGGTCTAGAAGATCTCCGAGTAATAACTCATTGGAAAGATATTGAGCTCTCATCACAAAGAGGAAATATGGTCCCTAAACAGGCAGCTAATGGCATGCAATTTATCTGATGGCAAATCACCCACGTTCATTACTCTCTGCAGCACAGCCAGAAAGAGAAATAGAAAATTAGCTGAAGGAGAGAGGGAAGGAGGGAAGGGCAGGTTTCCTTCCCGTGTTTCTCCAAGGGGGGCTCCTGAAATCCGTGCAGCAGCTATTTGCACCCAGGGCTGCTGCCAGCATGACCCAGCCAGGAAAAACCACTTTATGTGCATCTTCCTCCCTGGAGACAACAAAAATGTTTTCCGTTATTATTTTCACACTATTCAGAGATCTTGTTGAGAAAATCCTTACCATTCATCAAGGAAAACCTAGGACTGGTGGAAGTTTTATTGTTCTTGCTCATCTTTGCCAGAGCCGTGGCTCTGTGGGTGAACAAAGACCAGATCCTCTTTTATCCCTCTCCAGCTCCTGAGCGTCGCCACACTGAGGTTTTTGAATGCCTTGCAGCTTCCTCTGCTTTATAGCTTCCTTCCTCCCCGCTTCTTTTGCTCTCTTCCAGGTATTTCTGGTAGAGGAAATGGCTTTCTGGTCACCCCAGGCTTTTTCTAAGGGATGGGTAATGTTTTCCAAATAAAGAGTGAGGTGGGTGCCCAGTGGGGGGGACTGGTCTGCAGGAGATGCTGGGTGAGCCCAGGCAAGGAGCACCCCAACTGGGCACCCCAAGAAAACAACCACGGTCTTTCTATGTGTCATCCTTGATATAAATATAAATCTCATTTCTCACCTGCGTTTCATAGGAACTGTGGTTTTCTTTTGCAGTCCTGAGTCATGGCAAGGTGTCTGAGGCAGATGGGGAGGAGGAGGAACTTGCAGGACTTTTAAAAGCCATCAGTGATGGGGACAGGAGGACTGACAGAGCGTGGACACATCTCCTCTGCCTCAGGGTGATGCTTTGAGTTGAAATGTAGCTAAACTCACTGGCTGATTCTGAAAAATCCTCATTTGTGCCACCAGCCGCTGTTAAAACGCCTGAAGAACCGACCCCTGCTCAACACCTGTAGATGATGCATCCCCTGGCACAGCAGCCTCTGAGGATTGCTGAGTGTTTGCAGGTTGCACACACTGAAAGAAAAAAACCCTGCTAATGATAGATTGCATTTCTGTGTAAAGCAGAGTAAGTGCCTTCACAGAAACAAGCTCCTTCATCAATTAATTAACCTTCATCTTGGAGTTACAGAGGAAGACTGGGAAAACGCAGTAGTGCTTCTTAATGCTTAATTTGCCTTTTCTGGGAAATCAGAGGGACCCAGTGGGTTGGGGTACGTTTGATTGAGGCTGCTCTTGATTTTGCCTCCTGTTTTCTGATGGCCAATGGGAAGTTATAAAACCTTGAAATAACCTTGATTTTCTCAAGGGGGATGCTTTGCTTCAAAGAGTACCGTTTCCTTTCAGCACGACTACGAGAATGATCTAGAAAAGATGTGAAACCTTATTTCCTGTTAGTCATGGACAAATCACATCCAAGTCATCGTTTCGTGCTTGCCACAGGTTGGAAATTTGTCATTTTAATGTGACTGGAGATCCTGCTGCAGTCCTGGGCAGTCACAGTGCTGGGACCAAATCCCCAGTGGGACATCCCCCAGCAGTGGCTCAGCCCTGGGCCTCTCTATAACCCTGTAATTCACTAATTGTGTGCCTGGAAAAAAACCAAACAGCTCAAGGCCGGGAGGGGAGACACTTTTTTCTTCCTTTGCTTGCCCACCATCTATTTTTGGAAGGTGGCTCAGCAGCATCGCTGATATTTTCTCCTTTTCATCACCTTTTCTCAGCTTCCCAAACAACTTCCACCTCCTTCCCCTGGGACAGATGCATTTTAGTGATGGACAGATGTCCTTGGAGTCCAGAGATGGGAATTAATAAATTAGGTTAAATTTGTGGGCAGTTTCAACAGTCTTGTTCTCGCAGACCTTAAGAGACACCAGCATCGGGGGATGCCGCAGCTTTGTGCGGGGCAGCGGGACAGCCCAGAACACTGGGGACCGCCGGGGGAGGCAGAGGGATGCTGGCACCCACGGTGGCTGTGTCCCCTCTGCCTGGGTGTCGAGACGGGCTGGATTCACAATGGGAGCGATAATTTGCAGAGTATATGCCAAGGATAAATCACTCATAACTGGGAAGACGATAATAACAGAAGCCTCCGGGGAAATCTGTACTCCTGAATAGCGGATTATTATTTTTTTTTCCTTTTTCACTTGAAGTCACTTAACGAACCCTCATGTTGAAATCTTCAGAATGACTCACCTTGGGGGGTATTGGGAAATATTGATAAACAGTGCTTGGTGCTTCTGAGGCTCTCAGCAAGCGGCACAATCGTTGTCACAGCAGTTGGACTGGGTGACTCTGTGTTTCACCCACCCTGTGGCTCTTCCCACCTGCACGGCGCAGGTATGGTCTGGTGAGAGGTCGGCATCCCCCGGCCCAGCCTTCCGCTCCGCGTCCCCCTGCACCCCTTGCTGGAGCCTGATCCCTGGGGAAGGAGCTGTTTGCTCAGCGGGAAGAAGACGCATTTAATCCCAAACTTTCCCAAGCAGCAATATATTAGCTGTAAAGCAGCTTCCACACTTTATTTGCTGGTAATTTACAGCCCACGCTGCGAGACAGTGTAATATTTGCAAGCGATTAAACAGAGGATGACTCAACAACAGCCACCTCGGGTCAGGTTTTCAAGTGCTCGTCACTGATAATTAAGAAGGGCTTTGGGAAGGCAATGCCTGCCGCCCCGCTTCCCGGGCACCTCTCTGCCCCCTGGGTCAGGCCTCGGGGGCTCCTGCCTGCGCAGGCAGATTTGCCACTGGAGGAAGAGGAGGAATTAATTAGAGGAGGAATAGTCTCTAGGAGCTGTAAGCAAAGATACCTGCTAATCAGCAACAGGGAGGGCTTTGGGTGCTCTCTGGGGTGGTTTAAGCCAAGCCTTGCAAGCCGCAGCCCCTCGCGCTCCGGATAACGGGCTGTGCTGCGTCTGGCATGAGGGTCACTAATGCAGAGGGAGGTTTTCATGAAATCCTTCAGGCAGCTGCCCTCCTCCAGCAGCCTGTCCCCTCCGACTGTCCTGCTCACTGCCTCCCATCGCAGATGACCTGGGCAGGCTCGGCTGCGAGTGGTACAGAAAAGTGAGGAAGTATTTTTAAGCCTGCCTAAACACTGAGCAGAGTCCACGTGTGCAGACCCCTGGATTTTTCAATGGGTGAAAGTGGGATGCTCTGGCACAAGGCAGGACCAAGGAGCCGGCTCTAAGCAAGCAGTGCCCGGGGTCCTGCTGTCAGAGCTAATCACCGCCTGATCTTCCCAAGATATATGAAAAAGAAGTGTTTGACTTGGATTTACATCTCTCTGCAGAGATTCTCACTGTACTTCAGACGTGTAACATGTCACTCTGACACTGCTGATAACCAAGGTTAGCCTTGGGGGGTACGAGTTGGGGAACTGAGGCATGGCACTGAAGGGGTCACTTACCGTCACCCAGCAGAGCCCGTGGCAGTGCCGCAGCATCCCTGGGTGTCACCCGGGCTGGGGCCAGCCCAAGCCTCCTGACACAACCCAGTTTGCTGGTTGGGTGGTGTCACACTGGCTGGGTGGAGTGAGCCCAGACTGCTCTCCTCTTCCACCTGTGGGCACATTGCCCCTTCCTTCCCTGCCCATCACGTCCCTCCCAGCTCCTTGACCCTTCAGACTGCTCCATTTGCCCCTCTGCTGCTTATTCTCCGGGTTAACCTTGCTTCAGAAAATGAGTCTATTTACCATCTGCTTTTTCTCATCACCGCTGGTAGCAGCCAAGCAATACCCTGGGTAGCGATGGGGGGCTGGAAAGGGAAGAAATGGGACAGGACCTACATGGAGGCACCAGCTCTCCACATGATGTCCCCTTGCTGCCCAGCCTGGGGGGCAGCTGGGTTACAGCCAAGGGCCTGCGGGCAGGGAAGGGTTAACGGTCCCTCCCTGGCTCCAGGTGCTATAAAAGGCAGGGAAAGGGAGAAAGAGGGTTTGCATCTCCTTCCTTTTTCAGGGAGGGAGGAGGCCAAAGGCAGGTGCTGCTTGTGGGCAGCGCAGGGCTAAGGGCAGCCCTAGCTGGGCAGGGCTGCCTGCCCCACGGCGTTCCCCCAGCCCCACGTTGCAGAGGAGCTGCGATGAGGTATGTGGTACATGCTTGTCTCTAGAAACACAGAAAGATTGGAGTGTTAGGGGTTACGTCCACTTCTTGGCTATGGTGGGAGCCACCTTTTCTCTTCTTGGCTGCTGAAATTGTCCTTTAGCGTGTGCTGGGCCCAAGTCAGGCTGCCGGTGGCTAAAACTGGAGCTAAACCAGGAATGGGACAGTGTGAGCAGCCACCTCATCTCTGCCATGGGGTGGGCAGGGGGACCTGAATGGCAGGAGGTGTTTGCCAGCTGACCGCAACACCTAAAGCCATTGGAGCTGGCTGTAGGTGATGGAGAAAGGAGAGGCAACCTTCACAAATGTAATAGTTGAGTAATAACTGGAGAAATGTGCTATCCTTGAACCTTTGGGAGGAGGGAAGCCCTTCGCTGCTCTCTGGGGACTGCTCTCAGGGCTGCGATCCCCTCCTGTGGCTGGCAGGGGATGGGGTACCCCGAGGGACGTGCAGCCCTCGATCTGGCGTAGCAGCTGGTGGTGCTGGGTGCAATGAGGCTCCGCTCGTGGCTTGGGCACCGCTGCCCTGTACACGGGAGAAAGCAAACGAGAGCAGAAATACAGCCCCTTTGCTCTACCTCTCAGCCCCTGCTGTAAATAAAGCAGCATTTCACAGCCAGGGATAAAACAGTGGAATAAGCCACAACGGCCACAGAAGCAGGTACAGGACATCGTGGCTGGCAGGGTTCTCCCGAGTTGTCACCCCTTGAGGTCACCTTGTGCCATTCCCCTCCTGGGGACCCCTGCTTTTCAGCTAGCCGGTGGTCCCTGGCACCTTGCCTAGCAATTTCCAATGATTAAAGGAAACCACGGGGCCAGTCTGTATAATAGCTGCTGAATTATCAGTTTTGCCATAAACCATTATTCATTATCTGTGTTTCACTGGATAACCTGGACCCTGTTGAAAAAGTGCTATTTCTTCTGCAGTCAGCTGTATTTTAATAAGTTACATTATGGGTAAAACATCCCCAGAGAAAAATCCAAGCATCGTTCCATTTACCAGCCATGCAAAGTTCAGAATAAAAATATTCCAAGGTGAGGTAATGTACTGTGACATGGTGCAAGTTAATTTATAAAAGAATTAACTGTGTTTAGAACAGTGGCAGAGAGGAAGAAACTGCTTTCTCCAGCCAGCTAGTGTTGGAGTGGCCCTAAAATGAAATGTACTGGCAGAAAAACATTTCTTCCTTAAAAGATGTTTTTTTTTTAACAAGTTCAGATGCTAAAGGTGCAATGAGTAAAACCAGAGTTGAAGTGGAAATGCAGGTCAACCCAGGGAACTTTTTGGTGTTGGGTAATTCCCATCAGCTGGAATGTTGCTAAGCTGCCTGGTATCCTCGTTGCTGTTTTGCTGTTAATTAAGTAATGTTAATGAGAGCTCTGGGATGATAGGGGCTATTGAAGGCTTGCCTGTGCTGTGGCAGCCCCAGGGGCAGGAGGTTCACCAGCACCAGGGTCTCTCGGGGCTTAAGACTTCTGAACGAGGAACGGCTGAGGGAGCTGGGGGTGTTTAGCCTGGAGAAGAGGAGGCTCAGAGGTGACCTTATTGCAGTCTACAACTACCTGAAGGGAGGTTGTAGTGAAGTGGGAGTCGGCCTCTTCTCCCAGGCAACTAGTGATAGGACAAGAGGACATAGCCTCAAGCTTCACCAGGGGAGGTTCAGATTAGACATTAGGAAGCCTTTCTTCACAGAAAGGGTCATTAGATATTGGAATGGGCTGCCCAGGGAGGTGGTGGAGTCACCATCCCTGGAGGCGTTTAAGAAAAGACTGGACATGGCACTTAGTGCCATGGTCTAGTTGACATGGTTGTGTCAGGGTAATGGTTGGACTCGATGATCCCAGAGGGCTCTTCCAACCTCATTGATTGATTCTTCCAACCAGAGCTCGCAGGTACGTGGCCATCACGAGCATCCCGTGCGCTTTGAGGTCCCTGAGCGGGGGACAAGCACAAGCAGTGAGGAGTCTCCATTTAGTAGTTATTTTTTCAATATAATGATTTACAATAGATGGAGAAAATGAAACTGCTGGAGGAAGAGAGGACCAGTTTGGGCGCTCGGGTGGCCTAATGAAGTCCCATCGAAGTTCCTGTTTGTTGTCAGCTATTAATTCTCTTTCCGATTCAGTCCCCAAATTACTTTCCCTAGAACTGAATCTAAATATGAAAATCAATTAAGAAGGGAACGAGTAGCTATGTCTGGGAGAGGGAAGAGGAGGCAAATATAATGACAAATCACCCGGTTCCTTTCGAGCATGCAAATTAACATTTAGAGTGTATTTTGAGGAAGGGGGGCTTGGAAATGCTGCTTCACAAAAACCGTTAGATCAATTTTCCAAGCCTGAGTGCTAGAGATTCTTCAAAGTTACCGAGGGCTCTGTCTCGGAACAAAAATATAAAAAAAGACAAGAAATCAATGCTGATAATTAATTTAACAGAATCTCTTCGTTCTTTCTCCTTCCAGTCAATGCAAAGAGAAAATCATACAGTAACTGAATTTTACATTTCCACAGAGATTGTGCTGGGACAAAATGAATAAATGCTCATAAATTACTTCAAAAGCTTTGCTGTGTTGTTGGAGTGGGGTTTTTTAATTAACTGGAGGAATTTGTCATCACTTTTTCTCACTTTCCCTTGCAAGGGAGAGTGATTGCATCTGATGTGCTTGGGCAGCCCAGCCCTTTGGAGATGATGCAGCTACAGACCAGGATGTGGAAGAGCTTTTAGCTAGAAAACATCAGTTCCCTGGCTCCATTTTTAGGGGGATTTTTTTTTTTTTTTAGCACTGGTTTCACCTGGTGCCTGGCTTGACGTGCAGCTGGTGCATTACAAAGCCCAGAACCCATCCACGGAGCTCATGTTCCAGCCAGGATCATGTGTCTGACCTGCAAATAGGAGCTGGGTGGAGTTTTGTAGGGTTACTCTACTGGGGATAGACCTTTTAGTAGGGCGTGTTGCGATAGGACAAGGGGTGATGGCTTTAAACTAAAGAAGGGGAGATTCAGACTAGATATAAGGAAGAGATTTGTTACGCTGAGGGTGGTGAGACACTGGCCGAGGTTGCCCACAGAGGTGGTGGATGCCCCATCCCTGGAAACATTCAAGGCCAAGTTGGATGTGGATTTGAGCAACCTGATCTAGTTGAGGATGTCCCTGCCCATGGCAGGGGGTTGGACTAGATGGCCTTTGAAGGTCCCTTCCCACCCAAACCATCCTGGGATTCTATAAATAGTTTAGGGGCTTTGTAGGGTTAGTAAATAGTTTAGGGGCTTTGTAGGGTTACTACCCAGTGCTGGGCTTGGACCTTGGAGCAGGGGTGAGCGGGCAGAGCAGTGGCACAACCTTTGCTCTGTCCAGCGGCAGGCAGAGAAGAGCTGGCTTTTAGCTATTCAAAGCTCATCTTCCCTCCCATTAGAAACAAATGGGAAGCAGATGGATTTTGGTACTGAATTCCCAGTAGGGTCCTTTGGTTTAAAGCAAAACCTGTCCAGTTAAATGTATCCTGTTGGAAATGGATTTGATTGCTCTCATCTTCCAACTTCAGTTTGGTGCCAGTGGCAGCCTAATGCCAGACAGAAGAGCTGTGCAAAGAATATGAAAGATAGATAGAAAATAAGAAAGAAAAGTGGTCTCGGGCAGGTTTCACCTTTGGTCTCAGATTGGTTCTCAGGAACTGACTGATTTCCACAAAAATACCCCATATTTCTTGATTAATGCATGGGGAAACTCAGCCAAGGGTAGTGGGTTTGCTGTCTGGGGGGTTTCATGGCCCATCCCAGGCAGCAGCTCCCTCAGGAACCCCAAGAGCTGATGTCCCCGGGATGCTGGCTGCACCTCCAACTCCAAAATCCTGGGTTTTGCCCAACCTCCAAGGGGTAGAAACGAGGGATTTTGCTCATGTACAAACAAAACTTATGTTTTTCATATTGTTTGTGTACAAACACAGGGATTTCCTCCCCAGGGTGAAATCCTTTACTTGTCATTGCAGCCTGGGGATGTGGGATTGTGCTTCTGGATCCTGGCTCACTGGTTGCCTTAATAACATCCGGGAACAATTAATACACTGTATCAAAATCTAAAGCATCTGGAGCCAAGTCCAGAGGATGCCGCTTGAAAACACAGAAATCCTTCTAAATCCCACCAAAACAGTGATGGGAGCAGTTCCTTTTTTCAGCCTCGATGCCCAGCAAGGAGCAGCAGGCGTCTGCGCTGTGAGCTCATGAATTTCCAGCCTCCATAAGGATCCAGCCCCTGAGATCAGACCCAGACGCTTTGCACCAAGCTGGTGAAAAAAAAATGCCATGTCAGGCAGCTGGATCTGCTTGGTCTGGAAAAGGAGAGAGAAAAAAAAAATCACCTGGTGCTTTAGAGCAAGGCATGGCTTCTGGAACAGGAAGGGCAGCCGAGGAAAGGCTGCATTTTTTATCCTCGTCATGGCTTTTATCAGCAAAGTTATATTATGGGCATTTTTCTCTTTCTGCTTTCTCACTGTTTTTCCTTAGGTGCAGCCAGGCTGCTCCACACCAGTCGGGTAATGAGGGTGCAGGGCGCAAACCCTGTTAATTAGAGCCAGAGGCTGAGCACTGGGGTATCATCACCTAACCGATGTCAGTGCTCTATCATCCCAGAACAAACCACCATCCCAAGTTCAGCAGCAGCCCAAGCCTGCCTGGGCTGGGTGCAGGTGCCCCCTGATCCCAGTTCACTTGGTGCAAACCCCCACGAGCTCCAGGGCTGGGTTTTGCAGCACCAGCCCAGCATCACTCAGAGCAGAACTGAGCCTTGATGGGCTTTTTTTTTTTTCCGCCCTCATTAACAAATAAATCTCTTGGCTGAGGTTTATGTGATGGATATTGGCCATGATCCGAGTAGGGCAGGTGATCATGTTCAATTATTTTATTAGCAAGACGAGGCTCATCACGGTGACTCCACGCACTGGCTCCAGGCGGGATGCCGCAGGTTGGTGCTCACGGTGGGGTCGGAGGCTGCTCGCTCTGACGGAGTGGCCGGTCTGGTCCTGTCCACCCTCCCCAGGGATTCTGAACTGCCTCTGCCCTCGCTACTGGCCTGGGCCACGTGGCAGCTGCTTAAAATGAAGGAATTTTTATATTTTATAGAATCACAGACTGGTTTGGGTTGGAAGGGACCTTAAAGCTCATCCAGTTTCAACCCCCCTGCCACAGGCAGGGACACCTTCCACCAGACCAGGTTGCTCCAAGCCCCATCCAACCTGGCCTTGAACATTGCCAGGGAGGGGGCAGCCACAGCTTCTCTGGGCAGCCTGGGCCAGGGTCTCACCACCCTCACAGGAAAGAATTTTTTCATAATATCTAATCTCAATCTCCCCTCTTTCAGTTTAAAACTGTTCCCCCTCGTCCTGTCACTACATGCCCTTGTAAAAAGTCAGGCCTCCCCTCTGCAGGGAACCCTGGGGTGGCACAAACCCAGCCCAGCCCCATCCCTGTGTTTTCTCTCTGTTTAAAAAAATATATATAAATGATATATCAGAACAGAGGATGATCAAAGGTTAAAACTTTTTTTTTTTTGGACAGTTCAGTTGCAGTGCCTGTATTTGGAGTTTTTGCCGAGTTCCTGCCCCCAGTTTTATTAATATCAAGCCCCAGCACGTTTGTCACAGGGAAGGAGAACATCAACTGACATTTTCAGGCCAGGGCCAAATACATCACTTGTCAGGCAGCTCCGCAGCCACTGCCGTGCTTTTGCCAGGGAAGATGGAGAGGATGTTCCTGGCCCAGGCCCCCCTGTCTCTGTGGCCAGCTGGGGAATAAGCTGGTCCCACGCCACCTCCTGTGTTCCCCATCCTGTTCATCATCCTTTCGTCCTGTTTGTGTTTAAGTGCATCTTGCCCAGATAAACCCCCCAGCCAGAGCCAGTTGCAGCAGCCTGGGGGGGGGTTATGGAGCATGAATTTGTCCAGCCTAGGGGGGATGTGGTCCATCCCTTGGGGGATGCTGCTGGGCTCTGCAGGGGCAAGGCACGTGCCAAGGAGCTCGGAGGCTTTGCACGCTCTGTGCAGCCCCAACAGCAATGGAAACGCGTCTGGAGGTAAGGTGAGCTCATGCTTTGCGTGCCAAGAACGTGAAGATGAAACCTACGGGGGACTGGGTCACTTGGGCCAGCCGGACCCACTGGGACATCACACAGGAGGAGGCAGGACCCCCCTCCAGCCCCTGTTTGTCCTTTTTTCCTGCACCATCCATCCTGGAGGGCTCGTACAACGCAATTTTTGTCTATTCCCATCATTGAATAAACTCAAGATCCCACTGAGCCTCCTCGGAGGCCCTGCTACCCCTGTCTTGCAGCAGAGGAAAGGAAAAACAACTCCTGGCTGCGTGGATCCAAGGGAGCACATGTAGTCCATATTGCCCAGAGGTGAGCGGCACGGAGGAGGGGAAGGCGGAGATGAAACACCCCGTTAACAGCCTAAGTATTACATGCCAGGCTGGGCAGCACCCTGAAAGCCAGAGGGTTTAATCAAAACGACGTTGTCAGGCTGAATAGCATCACCGGGAGAGGCACCGGGCTTGGCACCTCGGTGGCAGCGGAGCCTTTCCAGCCGCTGTGGTCTTCACTCCTGTTTTGGCAGGTGGGTTCCCACTGATTTT
Source organism: Nyctibius grandis (assembly GCF_013368605.1). Lineage (NCBI taxonomy): Eukaryota > Metazoa > Chordata > Aves > Nyctibiiformes > Nyctibiidae > Nyctibius > Nyctibius grandis. The sequence continues at coordinate 5,275,157 of NC_090672.1, read as the reverse complement.
GGGGTGGGGGCAGGGGTGTTTTACCCCGGGGTGAAGCGAGCCCTGCAGCCTCGCTGGGTCAGCTGCTTTCTCGTGCCGTAGAAGGTGGCAGCTCTGGGATTTGTCCCCAGGCATGTGACATGTCCACCCTTTGTGGGGACAGCGTGGAGGTGGAGAGTGCTGTTTGTGTGCAAAAATGCAGCTGTTTGGAAAATAGGAAATGTGGAAAGGTTCGGTAAAAGGTCAGCCATGGGGTGAATCCTCTTCTCTCCCACAGCAATCCCTCTGGTAAAGCCCTGGGGTGATGCTCCTGCTGCAGCCAGCCGGTCTCTGGCCTGGACCCGGGGCGATCCCAGCGCAGGGCTGCCTGTGCTCCCTTCCCTGGGTGTTATCCCCAGCAATCGCAGCGCTTTTTGGTGCCAGCAAAGAAGCTCCAAGGCGGATCTGCCTCCCGGCTTTGCTCTGCCACCCTCGCCCCCCTGCCAGCCCTGTCCCTGCATGCGTCTGGGTTGAAATTACTGATCCCTTCCCTCATCTCCAGGCTCTGTAAGAGGAAAATTGGCTGATAGCTTTGCCTGCAGCTTGAGTAACGCCGTGCTAATAGCACAGGTGGTTTTGTTTGCTGTCAGGACACGGGGTCGGGTGGGGAGGGCTGACCGTGCGCATCATTATCTGGGCATAAAGATGCCACGTGCGTGACCTTTCCGGCGAGCGAGGCTCAGCATCTCCTTCCTTTCTGCTTCATTTGAGTGCTGCTCTTGACTCTTCCACTGTCTGAAGTCCCCTTACAGCCAGGAAAACCAGCAGGAAAACCTCTCTCAGCAGCAGGAGAGATGCAGAGAGGGGGCAGAGGGAAGAGTAGGAGGGTCCCAGCAGGGCATGGGAAGAGCTGGTGCCGGCTGCCTAATCCAGAGCAAACGTTCAGGTCCATAAGTGTTTACTTGTGCCCTTTTCAAATGTGTTTGCCCCAGATGTCTTTGAACATCTCCTTTGGATTTTTGTTCAGGAAAACATGGCAGGTGAACAGGGGTGTTAGGGAGCAGCACCAAAGTGTCTGGAATAACCCTTTGGCATTGGGGGACCTGGGACATTTGGAGAGACAGCAGGCTGCAGCCTCTGCCTTCGGGGTTGTGAAGCCCCGGTGAGCAGGGGCTGGGGGTATCCTGTGCCCTCAGGCAAGTTCCCTTTCTGTCCCCTCATGCCCTTTCTCTGCCTCAAGCCATTATACTCACACAGATGTGCACAGTGGGACTTCATTCCCTAAGTGTCTGGGTGTAGCAAGGACCTCAGGTTGTGCCAGGGGAAGTTTAGATTGGATATCAGGAAAAGTTTCTTCCCCAAAAGGGTTGTCAAGCACTGGAACAGGCTGCCCAGGGCAGTGGTGGAGTCACCATCCCTGGGGGGATTTAAAAGCTGTGTAGATGTGGTGCTGAGGGACATGGGTTAGTGGTGGCCTTGGCAGTGCTGGGTTAAGGGTTGGACTTGGTGATCTTAAAGGTCCTTTCCAATCAAAACCAAAATGATTCTATGGTTCTATGACCCCACATGACTTACAGCACCCACAATCACTGAGCGACCAGGGTGCTCCCAGAGCAGCTAGGCAAGGAGGAACAACCTCTCAGCCACTGAAACCTCCCCGAAAGAGCTCCACCCGCACCAAAACAGATGAGATTTGTCCAATTAATAACTGCACGTAGCGATCGTATTTGCTTGGCTGTGCCTGAGTTCCCGGCACCTTGCTGATGCACAGGCAGCAAGGATTTGCAGCTGCTGCTGCTGGGCAGGCTGCTTGCTTACATGGGGTATGAAATCTGCAGCAAACCCCACTGCAGTTGATGCTCTGATGAGGTTCCCCAGCTCTATGCCCTGGCAGGTGGGATGGGAGCCAGGACCCCTGGGTCCCCCCCAAGATCCTTCAACAGGGGCCACCTCCCCAGACCTCGCGCCCAAAGGTATAAAAGCCCACCCTGGTGTGCATGAGCTCCTTCTCCTCCCTTGAGAAGACCTGTCTTGCAGGGGGTGGGGTGACAAGGTACAGCTCAGCCAGGATGCTTGGGGCACGTCGATGCTGTCCTGCTCTCCCTGTCCTACTGCAAACCACCCCTTCACCCCCCACATGCTTAGTTTTGGTCTGAGATCCTCATTAGGGAGCAGAGAGTTCACTATCAGCAAGGCTAAGACAATGGTTCCCATTTTGGGTGCAGGGTTTGGCTCCCGGGTGAAGCTGGATCCTGCTGGGGGGGAATTGGAGGTGTGTAAACCTGACCTGCACGGACCCCCCAGCACCACGGCTTTCCTAACGCTGATGGGGTTCAAGACTCCCCTTAACACTCCTAACCTCATCGACACCCCTCTCAGGGAAGCCAGAGAAATCCCAGCTCAAGCTGCCCAAATTGGCCTCCAGCATTTTTCTGCCTGCACTCAAATAGAGCAGAAATGCAGCATCTGTCCATGTGCTGCAAAACATCTGCTTCCAGCCCGGCTGATGGACACCCTCTGGGACTCGCTGGACCCTGCTCGGACCCAGCACCCAGCCCCTGCCCAAGCCCAGCCGCTTTTCTGGCTGTTTATCCTGCCTTTGGCTTGGGTTTAACTCAGCAGATGCGGCTGTGGGCTGCGATGCTGTGACCCCCCCTCTAAGCGTGTCTGTAGGTGCGGGGGCTGTCCTGCATCTTAGCCAGAAATTCTTATTTCTCCCACTATAAATAGTATATATATGTATGTGTGTATATGCATATGTGTGTGTGTATATATGTGTGTGTATGTATATATATATATATATATATATATATATATATATAAAAACAGGCAGATTTGCAGTTGATATCCAATCATGCACTGTAGGAAAGAAAAATGTGATTTTGCAGTTGGGGAAAATGAGGCACAAGCTAGCTGGCTTGTACCTGGAGTCACTGAGTGAAGAAATGAAGGTTCCTCATGTTTATTAAATTACTCCAGTGAAGGGACAGGCCCCTCCGGCCGCCCTCGTGCCCGTCCTGCCTCCTTCACCTGCACTGCCCATGGGTCAGGCTGGGCTGTTTGCAAATGCTTTCGGGTCACAAACCCACACCGGGTGCGCGATGGTGCTCGGGGTGGGGGGTCACTGCTCTCTCAAACCGTCCTTTGGTACCATCGACAGAGGGTTTGGTCATTAAGCCAGTCTAATCTTTATTTCCAGGTCTGTTTGCAGCGGTTATTCAGCAGTTTATTCTCTGCTTCGGCTCATCTCTCTCGTCGGGTGCAGCGTGAGTTCAGCTGCACAGAGCAAACCTCAAGCAGACGGGGGAGAGAGCGTCTCTTTATTTGCCAGGTATGCCTCTTTGTCCAATATTATCTGAAAAATGAGATCAGCGTTGGACTCTCGTGGGGATAAAAGGTACCAGTGTGAATTGGGATGAGGGGTTTGGGTTGGGTTTTTTTTTTTTTTTTGCTTCTTCCTTTATTTCCATGAGGAATAAAAGCAATAGCATCCCAGCCACAAAGGCAGGGCTTTCTTGAAGCAGATCCAGGCTGGTTTGACACTATGTTGCCCCGAAGGACAAGAATCAACCAAAGAAAAAAAAAAAAGAAAGAAAAAAAAAAAGGAAGAAAGAAAAAAATTCCAGCAGCCACCGCTCCTGCTCTGGCACTGCTAATCCAACAGCTGAAGGTTTATTTGTACTGACTAAGCTGAAGTGAGCAACTTAATTCCCTTTTAATTCTCTTCAGAAAGCCAAATAGCTGTTTTCTTGCACGCAATTAACTCAAAGGCAGCCCCCAGCCTTCCTGGGCTCCACGGGTTCGGTGGTGGCGGCTGGGTTTTTATTACTCCTTCCCAATAACGGTGCGACTCGAGCCCGGGAGGTCCCAGCCCCTGTAGCTCCAAAATGCATCTCAGAGGGGTTTAATACACTGCAAATCCCACTTAGTATTTACAGCATCTCCGTGAGCATCTCCAGGCTTGCTGAGGACACGGCAAAGTTGCTCAGTGCTGGCTTTTCCCCGGCAGCCTGGACTGCCGAGCCCTGTGCCGAGACCCTCACATCCCTGAAAATGCTGGCCAAAATCTTGGGAAATCTGTCGGAGCATCCCACCTCGCACTGCCCCAGGTCCTTATAGATTATTGCAGCTCATCAAACCAATCATCTCCATCCAGCCCTGGTGGGTGCGAGGCAATCTTTGTCTACAAGAACGCCTTGAGCAAATAGACCATTCAAAAATAACCCAAAAAATCAAACCAAACCGAAAGAAAAACTAAAGAAAAAAATAAACAACCCCAAAAAACCCAAACCCCATACAATTTTGTAGTAGAAATCAAGTATCTTTTAATTAATGTGGACTTTTGGGCTGATTTTTGGGTGTGGGTCCTGCAGAGCAGGGACCGTTCCTCTGCAGCTCTCTGGATCTTGGAAGACATTTGTAAGAATAGAAATGGGATTGGAAATTGTGCTTTTTTGTATTTGAGGGACGGGCACATAGTGGCTCTGTGTCGGGACTGGACACAGGCAGGACAAAGCCCCTAAATATGCATTGAGGAAAGTTGGCAGGAGAACGGGGTTTTTACCCTCCTGTAGTGTCTGTGAACCTCCACTCCACAACTAGAGGTAGTTGAGAATTTGATGTAAAGCGCTTTTTTTTTTACTAGAAAATGGTAATTCCAGAGGATATTTGCAGGGAAAAGCATTGGTCTTGATAGGTTTTGGTGGCAGAGGCTGGGGAGATATTTCAAACTTTGCCAAAATAATGGTCCACTGGTGGTGGGAAACCACTTCTCTTTGGGAGGTTGAAGCCAAGTGTTGTAATTCAGTAACTACAAATCAAATTGCTCAGCTAAGTAACATCACTATTCCTCACTTTCTCTGGAAACAAGACATTTGTTATTTATTTGTTAGGTGTCGATGCTGTAAGTGAGCCCAGCTTGCTGGAGAGGGGAGTAACTCCCATGTGGACATTGCAGATGGGGCATAGAAGCAAAGCCCCCCTGGTCTGCACCTCTGGAGATGGAGGATGCAGGCTCAGCTTGGTCAGAGGAGCTGGGTCGGGGGCTGCCATCTCCCCAGCTCACCCCATGAGCATCCCAGCTTGGCCGGGCTGCAACGAGCCCCATCCTCAGGGAGAAAGTCAAAATAGCCCTTTGTGCTTGGGGCAAAACCTGCTGCCAAGGATCTGGCAAGACTAGGGATGGGGTGGATGCTTTTAGGGGGATGTTAAATAGCTGATTTAGGAAGGGATGGATGCTTTTAAGGAGACGTTAAATAGCTGAAGTGTTATTGCTGGTAACAGGGCTTTGGGGACAGTGCAGAGGGGTACAGCTGACCCCACAGCTCGCCCCATGCCAGCCTGTAGGATGGTCCACGCAGCTCCCTCAGAAACCTGTGTCTCACCCCGCCTTGCACACTAACAAGCTGCTTGTAGCACGTCCTTCAGAGAAACGGCTTGATTTCTTTCCCTTGTTGTTTTCACACGCCACTTATCGTGTAACGAGGAGCAGTTGCTTGCTTGGCTGGAGGATGCTGTCTTAGTGCTTGCAGAGCAGCCTTGGCTGTAAGGTGGTCATGGCAACCCATGCCTGGAGGTGGCAGGTCACCCTAGGCGTCCCCAGACCTTGCAGGGAGGGGTACAGTGGGATGGATGCCCATACTCAAGGACCCCCCCATTTTTGCCTCCCTAACACTGCTGCCAGGATCAGCCCTTCCCAAGCAAAGCCCCAGCTCCAGTCTTCACTGACATCTAGTGGCAACAGGGACATTTAAAGCTGGCAAAAAGTGGGATGCAGCCTTTCCTGCAGGTCCCCATCCCTGGTGAGATGTCACCCCGTTGGGGAAAGTCACCCGCTTGTTGCACACACCAAGCAGGGACCTTGTAAATAGTGTCCCTGCTGCTACCTTGGCTCTGCAGATGGGGACATTGAGGTGGGGAGAGGGTGCGTGGCCTTGACTCTTGTGCCCCTCTGATTTGGTCCTTTTATCTTAAGATTATAGGGGAGAAATAAAAGCCTCGTCCTCCCTTGTGCTAACGGAAAAAGGAGCAACGCATTTGCTAAACTGAGGCACACAGCAGGAGTCATTAAATAATCCAAGGTGAAAAGACTTTTTAAATATATGGCCCAGGGTGAAAAGGCTTGCTCCAGCGCTTTTATAATTAAAATTTCCTAATTATAACAGCAAACCTTTGCTGGCTGTAGGTTCCCTGCTCTGTTGCCCTTCTCCTCGCTCCTCCAGCAGCCAGGAGCATGGCTGCCCTCCTGAGCAAGGATGGGTTTTGAAATGTGCTACTGGAGGCCTTAGTCATGAGGGTTTCTCACACCTTTCCCACATAAAGTTTTATCAGGAGGGGGTAGCCTGGGTCAGCCTCGATCTGCTCAAATTGAGCTAAAAGTTGTAAAAGGGGAGGGGGTGGGGGGAGAAGCAGCAGGAGATGCAGCTGTGAAGAGTGGAGGATGCTGAGGCTGAAGGGGCTGGGATTTGCCCAGCTCCATGGAGATGGATTTCTCTTGATGGAGGTGGCTGAGATGCCACCTGGTCTTGTCACCCCACCGAGGGCAATGGGTGACGTTGCTCTGCACCCGCAAATCCAGTTTGTGAAGCCTGAGCCGGTGCAGCCACCCAGCACAACCCCCCTCAGCACTGCTCGCCGGCAGAGTGGCTCCTGGGGCTGGAGCTGACCCTTGGTGCCTGCACTAATTTTACCTCCTCCACCAAAAAACCCAAACCTGGTTCATTTTGTTGGAGTGCAAACACAGTTTTATGGCTTTTTTAAATCTCCACAGTTCTCAACTTCCCTCTCAAAGTGCCACAGAGCCCAACTCAGCCTCCATGCTGCTGAGAATTGCTTCTATGGGAGCACATTACTTGATAGGAATCTGCCTGGTGTTTTTTCTCTTCCCACTGAACACCCTTATCGCTGCCCGGTTGTGTGTGTACACGCAGGAAAGCAGTTCCTTCCCATTCATCTGCTGGAGGTTCAGCAGATCCACTGCCCTCGGAGGACTATCAGAGCACAATGGTCCAGCCAGCCCTTTTCTGCAGAACTAGGATCGATATGAGCAGCTCAAAAGCCCTGTTCCCAACTCCAGGGCAGGAGGAGCAGAGCGAGGGGAGCCTGACCCCACTGCAAAGGGGAAGGTGAGACCCTTGCAGAGCTGGGACCCCCCTCCATGCCTGTGACCCCTGATCTACAGGGGCACCTGGTCTAATTTGCTCTATTTTTAAGCAAATTAACTCCTGGGCAGGTCTGAAGCCAAGTGGCTCTGCTAAAAAATTTCTGCACTAAGAGAAGAGGGTTTGCCAAGGAGGCAGGAGCCAACAGCAGCTGGCAGACCTGTATTCCCATCGCTCGTCGCAGTCAGAGCCCAGCATTGTAAGGCCCGAGGTGTTCAAAGCTCGAAGCCAAATGCTTTTTCAATGGGATAACATAGCCATGATATTTATTTGAGGCTCATGTTTTTCATGCAGGATGGGTTTTTTCCCCCCATTTCTCTTTTTTATTCCTTGCCACTGGGAAAAAGAAAATAAAAGTCTGTAATCTCCAGCTGGCAGGCACAGAGGAGATAAGCTTCAGGTGCCTCCCAATGCTCCCGGAGGGGTTCTGTTCTCCCACTTTATCTCTACCTCCAGGTCACATCATCTCGGGGCTCAGCGCAGGCGCCGGGGGGAGCGCAGGCACTGCTGCCCCCATCCCCGCTCCGGGCAGGGGGTCCGAGGGTGGGCTGGTCCTGAGCAATGCAAACAGCCGCATGTTTCCCGATGATAACCCTGATCCCAGCCCGGCTCAGCCACCGCACGCAGATGCTGCCAGAGACGACACGAGCGCCTGGACCATAAACCCAGCCTGGCACGAGCATCCCTGGAAGGACTCGATGAGCACGAAGAAACCAGTTTCCCCCGTCTCTTCAGGTATTGTAGCGTTCAGTGCTCATTATGGTGTGTTTTAATTCATCCATAACTGATACGATCTTCAAAGCTTAAATGTCTTGCTCTAATGCTTCCAGGTTTTTATTCCTTTTTTTCCTTTGAACTCCTGCAAGAGCACCTCTGGGACCCCACAGCTCTTGCTTTATGTTTGCTTTTAATCAGCTTGCTTTTCTTCACCAAAACAATGACAAATAATAATGCAACTGTTTCTCCTTGGAAATTTCTCCACATTCAGAAGAAGAGAGGGGGGGAAAGAGTGACTTGTGAAAGGCTGAATTTCTTGATGTCTTTTCTCCTTTTTATCCGGTTTGCTGCAAGACAATCAACTCTCCTAATTTAGCTGAGAAATTGAAGGTTGCCTGTATAATTCAGCAGAACTCCAGCCAGCCTGGGGAACCGCAGCAAGTGGGTACAGTGAAAATAAGGTGATGGGGTGTCGCATCCCATCCGATGCTGCAGGATCGCCGAGCCTGGGAGCCCAGTTCTCATGGCAGAAAGGTGCTCAGCATTGTGGCGAGAGCGGCACTGGTCCTGGCGTGGTGAAACCCTGGTCGCTGGTGCTGTGAAGTACCTCTGGTAGATGCTGGGAGGTTGGTTTGTGCTGCTCCAACGTGGAGATGGCTGTGCTGTGTTGAGGTGGTGGTTAGAGAGCAGGGGAAAGCATCTGCAGTGCCCATGGGTGCCATTCTCAGCTGGCAGCATCTAGGGTAGCACTGAGTTTCCTGTGGTTATACTAGAAGATGGGTTTGTTGTCTGAAAGCACAAATCCTGCCCCTGTGGAGGCCCCAGACATGAGGACCTTACTGTATAGATCACAGAATCACAGAATCAGTCAGGTTGGAAGTGCCCTCTGGGATCATCGAGCCCAACCATTGCCCTGACACCACCCTGTCAACTAGACCATGGCACTAAGTGCCATGTCCCGTCTTTTCTTAAACACCTCCAGGGATGGTGACTCCACCACCTCCCTGGGCAGCCCGTTCCAATATCTAATGACCCTTTCTGAGAAGAAATGCTTCCTAGTCCAACCTGAACCTCCCCTGGCAAAGCTTGAGGCTATGTCCTAAATGCTAATGATGCCTCATTTCGCTGGTGAGCATAAGGAGTGGCTGGTCCACGCACCCCTGCCACCGCCCAGACGACTCCGCACGGCTCCTGGGGTGCAGCCCTGTCCACCCCCGCAGCTCAGGGGTGCAAAACCTCGTCACTCTGCAGCCCGGGTGGGCTCCGGAAGGATGGGGGGTTCATGTGGGCACGGACAGAAGGCGATGCAAGGAGATGTTGGGGACAGCGTGCTGGCTGTCCGGGCAGCAGTGTCTCACGCCGTGGTGCCTGCGGGCAGAGCTCAGAAACCCCGGCACAGCCTGGGCACCTGTACGGGCGATTGCAGAGCCCCTGCGCTCTCCTCCTGCCAGAGAGGCCAAGCAGAAAGTTTGGGGTCATTTTTCTGCTTTTCTTATATTTGCTCCTTGCAGGAGCTGATTTATCCCTGCAGCTTTGCAGAGCTAGAGCCGAGAGGGACATGTTTTCCCTTTGTAGTACACGAGATTGCTATAAATTATTAGCTTCTTTGTGTCTGCCAGAGCCCGACACAGCCCATAAAACTTGCTGGCCACGTTATTGTGCTTGAACGTGGCACCAGGCTGCTGGCGGCGAGCTGGCCCACACCCAGGGAAGGGGCTGCCAGCTCAAAGGATGTATTTTTCTCCACCCTTGTTCCTAATATCACCCACGGAGTTCAGGGCTCCACGGAGCCTCAGGGGGAAGAGCTCCATCCTCGCTGTCACTCGTGTCTCCAGACTGCCACCGCTTGCTCCAGCTCTGCGGGTCCCGTGGCCACCCCTCCGCTGCAAATGGTGGGCAAAGCACCCCGCAGCACGTGTCTGCGAGCCTTGTAGGTGGAAGGATTATTATTGTTGTTGTTGTTATTATTATTGATTAACCCTGAGCACAGAACCACTGAGATTAAAAATCAGCGGCTTCAAGGCGAGATCGCAGCATGTTCAATACATTATCCATAAGTGATGTGCGGAGCGAGGGGGATCTCACGAGAGCCACAAAAACCGGACTTTTAATTTAAAACTATCCTTCACCGACTTGAGCGTCTCTCCTGCGAGCCCGTTTTTCCTTTCCCCCTGTGCAGCAGTAATCAGGAGGTAACAAGGGAGAAGGGGAAACGGATTGTCTCGCAGCTCTATCTGGCCAATTTCAGTGCTGTAAATTATAGATACATATGGTACAACGGAGTGCTGGGGTATTAATTTCTGTTGTTGAAAATCACAGACCCTCTGCTTTAATTTACTGCTAAATAAGAAATGACTTTATAAGATACTCAGCAAAGATAAAGACGCCCTGGTAAATCAAACAGCTCATAAGCACTTATGGATCAGTCTGTCTTGCGTGTGTGCTTAAGTGGTTTGTATTGTTCTCATAAAGCAGAAATAAGCAGGCGTTTAACTGATGCTATCTGCCAAAATAAAGGATGAACCTGTGAATCAAATGATTTCCTGCAAATCCTCATTTGCATTTGCACAATTAAATGAAAAGTGGTGCTTTAGGGATTCTGAAATGTTTAGATACCAACCCAAAATGTGCCCCACAGGAGGGAACGGATGCAGTCAGTGGGGCTGTCATGGAGAGCAGCAGGCGGGTTCGTGTAGGGTTTATATAGGGTTTATCCACAGCTCAGCAGGAGGAGGAAGGGAGTGCATGGATAAGTCTGGAGGAGACCAGGGTTTGGAGCCTTCTCTCCTTACCCTGCATCTGCAAGAACACCCTGAGAGCAGCCGTTCTCATGGCATTTCACGAGAAATTGTACCCACCAAAGCGAGAGAAGGGTGGCACGGGGCACCCAGATGTGCAGTCTGGATCTGCAATGGAGAGCCAGACCCCTGGCTGTTTCTGCCTCAGTTTCCCTCTTGGCTTGCAGAAGAGGCCATCTGCCTTCCCAAGCTGCCATGCAGGTCTGTCTCCTGGCTCAAGACGTATTTTTCTCTCTTCCCTGTGTCTATTTGTGCTGGGCAGCAGCGGCAGAGCTGCTAATTGAATCTGCTGGAAAGGCAGGAGCTCTCGGGCAGCCGTAAGTAAGATAGATGTTGGGTTCTCGGAGCACAGCCCCGGGGATCTGGGAAGGTGACGTCCCCGGCATGCCAGGCTCCGGCTGTTTGCAAAGGCAAGTTAGAGTCAAAATGATGCAATTAGAGTCTGAAGTGAAAATAAGACATGGATGTGGCCGATTTTGACATTTATATCATGTTTGTTATGCAAATTATCCAAACCCTGTAGGAATGCAACAGAAGGAGACTGCAAAGGGCACCCGCTCACCCGAGGCACCTGCGTTGGAAGCGTGTCTGCTGTGTAGAACAGCTCGTAGGGGCGGTGGGGAGGCGGGCGGGGGTGCGGGGGGCTCCACGGGTGGTGGCAGTGCCTGGCTGGGGTTGGGGGACGTTTAGGGTTGAGGGTTTTGCAGAGTGAGAGGATGTCAGCGCTGGTGCCCAGAATGCAATACGGAGGGATTTCCTTGGGATATTTTGACAGAATCCCAGTTGGCTGGGGTTGGAAGGGGCCTCTGGAGATCATCCAGTCCAACCCCCTGCTAAAGCAGGGTCACCCAGAGCACGTTGCACAGCGTCGTGTCCAGGCAGGTTTTGAATATCTCCAGAGAAGGAGACTCCCCACCCTCCCTGGGCAGCCTGTGCCAGGGCTCTGGCACCCTCACAATAAAGAAGTTTTTCCTCATATTCAGATGGAACTTCCCATGTTTCAGCTTGTGCCCGTTGCCCCTTGTCCTGTCGCTGGGCACCACTGAGAAGAGTCTGGCCCCATCCCCTTGACACCCGCCCCTAAGGTATCTGTAAGCATCGATAAGATTCCCCCCTCCGTCTTCTCTTCTCCAGCTGAACAGCCCCAGCTCCCTCAGCCTCTCCTCATAAGAGAGATGCTCCAGCCCTCTGACCATCTTTTTCAGTGACCAGAGCTCTGGGTGTGCCTCCGGCTGCCTGCTTGATGCTGTGACTCGACCTCGCTCACAAGGGTACTGGGAGCTCTTGGGGTTGGGGGAAAAGGACCAAGTGCTCTGGAGTATTTCAAAGGCATTTCAGACTATGGCTACAGAATAAAAGGGATTACCGTGGTCCCTTCGGGGCTGGCCATAGCTGCTACCCGTCTTTGCGCTGCCCAGCCTTCCTTCTGCTTAGACAGGGGTCTGCTGTGGTTAAAGATGGTTATTACCATCTTAGGAGGCACGCTAAATGTCTCCCTGCCAGCCCGCAGAGCTGTCCTTGTTGCACATTTTTCATGGAAGGATGAGAAGACCAACTGCTGGTGTTGAGTCCTGCCCTGCAGGCATGTGTACAGCCAAGAAACATCTCTGAGCTCCAGCTGTGCTGGTGGAAGGAGTTAGCATCCTGCAGCAGCTTGTGGCATGGACACTGCTACCCTTGCAGATGTGCTGGTTGGGCAGCTTGGGGAGGACTTGCCATCCCGCTGTTTCAGCTCTATGAAGAGGTCTGAGGATGCTGTTTGCAGGTGATAATTCACGCAGGCAATGCTGAGCTACCAGGCAGCAGAGAGGAGCTCAGGGCTGGGCACAGTTAGTCTGTGCCTGAGAAGTTAGTCAAGCTCCATGACATGCTGCTTGGCAGCTTGATGCCAGAGGATAAATAATCCCTGGTACAGCTAATATAGGGGAAGCACAGCCATGCCATACTGGATCTGGCAGGAAATTTGCCACAATAAGTTATTCTTCCAAAAAGGCCCTGGTAGGTGGGAGGCAGCAGCGTTTCTGGCCACCGCGGTGCTCCTCATCAGGTCACCTGCTCTCAGATTTATCATCTCCAGAGCAGAGGACACCAGCTCAGCTGGCTCCATCTGAGTTGTGCACACAAACTATCCTGCTGGTAGGCTGATGGGAGAGAAACCTCCAGCTGGGGACAGTGACAAGTGCCTGAGAGAGAAAACATCTTTCCCCAGCACAGCTGGATTTGGTCGAGGATGTTTCTCTACAAGCCAGTGGGTTTGAATAGCGATTTATTACATACACAAACCTCTGCAACCTTCCCTGCGGCAGGGGATTGGGAGCAGCGAAGATGCTGATGGGAGTAATTCTGGAAACAACTGAGCTCTGCAGAGCAGGAAATTTTCACTTTGTTTTTCAGATTAAGCCAGAGATCCCCAAGCTTTCAGCTCAGAAGCACTGCAGCCCCACGGCGGGATGGACGGGCACGCTTCGAGTGCCTTGGGCTCACTCGCTGACCACATTTTCCAAGTGCAAAATGGGAGAGGGTAGCCCTGCTCAAAGCCCGTTCCTGAGGTGGCAGGAACGGGAGCACATTGATGGTCCCGCTCGGGAGGCAGGCCAAGTCCCTCGGTGTGAGCAGCCCTGGGGTGAAGCAGGAGTTTGTGTGTGGTGGGAGCAGGCTGGGAGCACGTACAGAGCCAGGTTTTCACATCAGAGATACCCAAAGTACAAACTGATGCATGGGACAAGGGCTCAGCTGTATGTTTCACACTCTCTGGTGAGTGCTTTTACTCATTTAACTCAGTGCCTGGACATGTAAGAGACCAACTTTCTGGCCAAAATGCCCACCAGCACCCAGGAGGTACCAGGGGTACCACCCTCAGCGCTTCTGATCTTGCCAAGAGGAGAACACGGGAGAGGCCAGAAGGGACTTTAAAGTACTCTCAGGGCTTGGTGAACTGAAACGTTTCTCCCCTTTGCAGATCGTCTGGAAAAGCTCTGGTGGCAGCAAACCCTCTGGTTTGCACATCCTCCCCGTGTGTGCGCTGACCCGATGGACAAGCTGCAAACCCTCAAGCTGATGTCGTTTCCCACCCTCTGCTCCCAAAGAGGTGGAAAGCCTCAACTCCCTGCTCTCGGGCACCATGTGGTCCTCGCTGCGGAGCCGACATCCACGCACCCCACAGGACATTCTGCATGAGGACAATGGAGCAGCCGTGGTAGCCGGTGGCCTCATCATCAGGAATCGCAGTGCCGTGGTCTGCCATGTTTCACACTGCTGCAGCAGTGGCTCTGAAGGCAGGAGGATCCAAGCCCGGTGTGATCAGGCTCCTGAAGGTGTACGCTATTTTGTTTTGCTAACGCTGTTGAAAGACAGGGCAGCTCCAATTTGCTCGGGGCCACTCGGATGTAACATGGCACCGCAGGGAAGGGCTGCACAGAAAACCTCACTTGACAGTGAAAGCATTTTGCTGGAATGCAGCATGAGAAAAACAAATTACTACGGCATAAACGAGCAAATCCATCATCAGTGGGAAGAGGAGGAGAGAATTGGTTTAAGGATCCACGTACGAGACTGTGACAGTAATCGTATAAAGGCCCTTTAAATGTCAAGGGGGATGAGCATGGTTTAAAAGCAACAGAAATGCTGCCAAGCTGGGCGACATGTAACAAAGCAGACGGATGGATAGATCTACCTATTATCTGCTCCCTGGAAAAAAAAGAAGAGGGAGATATTCAGGTTTATGCTTGATCTAGTGTGTAAATCTCAGAGAGGTAATGTTTGCTTTTATCAGAAAGGAAAAAAAAAAAAAGAATGTTTGGTTTCAGAGCTGTCCCTGCCGTCAGCCACACGGCACAGGTTCAGCTGTACAAATGAGATACGTAACGTTTAAAGCTGGCTGCGGTGTTACACCGAGGAAAAATGAGAGCACGGGGGTGTGTGGCAGCTGATCGGTCGGTGCTGGGCAGCTGCATGGTACTGTGGCTCCTTTCAGCAGCGCCAAGATGAAGAGGAGAGACAAAAGAGGGTGTGTGAGGGGAGAGGGACACAGCCAAGGCGTGCAGCAGGTTCCACCGCTGGCAGCATCAGTTGAGAAATGCTTTTGCTTTCAGGCTCTGCACACACATGCACCCTGATGTGCTGCCCTGGAGGGAGTGGGCTGTCTGTCCAGAGCGGGGTTTCTGGCTGCTTCCTGCACCTCCCTGCCAGGCTGGTGCTACGTGAGCTTGTGAGGGGCTCGGAGCCCCTCTCACTGGGTTGGAAAAGCCCATCTCTTTTGTGAGGGTGCCCAGGGTGCCTGTGCAGCCTGGCTGGCTCATCCAGGCCTGTGAGGAGCCTTGTGTGGCCACTGCATGCGGGGTCCCAGAGTCCAGCCTCGGGCAGACTGGCTGCAGGGCTCTTGCACCATGCTCTGGGCACCTTCTGGCACCATTAAGGGATTTCACTCTGATGATAAGAATAAAAAACCCACTGAGCATTACCACATCCAACATTAAACCAGCAACGCATGAAAATCTGGGCTACATTGGGAGAGAGGTGAATATCCCTCGGCTTGTGACCACTGGTCGAGGGGCAGAAGGAAAGGGCTTTGTACCCTGAAAAGAGCAGAAGCAGGTTTTGCAAAGTGAGCTTCTCAAATCTGTGGGTATTTATGTTTTCAGTCATCCCTTTATATCACAATTCTGTGTGTACAAAATGGGGATCACGACCTCTGAATTCACAGGGAAGGGAAAGACGTGCTCCAGGATTTGTAAAACACTCCACCTGGGTATTTACAAGCACCAGAAGAAAAATGACGAGACAATGAACAGTTTAGTATTCAGAGCAGGCTCTGAGCAGCGCGCAGGCGGCACGGCACAGGCTGCGCACCGACTAAAGGGAAAGCAGAGTATTGAATTACCTGCTCAGCCAGGGGGCTGATCTGCCCTTGCGCAGCCTGGGGACAGGCTGGTGGGACAACAAGTCGTCACCGTGTCATTCAAGCCCCTTGCTTGAACGTGGCGGCACCAAGACGCCACACTAAGGTTTTATGGGCAACCTGAAAGCGAGTGTTTGATAGTGGTGCGGTGCTTGGCTCTATCAGCTGCTCTTCCCATCCGGGTTTTGCATGTATGATTTAGATCTGTTATGTATATTTTATAAAAGGTCTGCTAAAATGTGTTATTGCAGAAATAAAACTAAACGCTTATTCATTTTTAATGAGCCATCAGGGAGAAAGCTATTGCGTGTGTGTAGTAGTGTTTTCCTTCTGTTGGGCTATTTATACTGAAATGTCTTGGAGGGAAATTTGTGATTAAATTACATGAGCGAGATACCTTTATTCATGCTGAAAAGCCTCTCGCTTAGCCAGGAGTGGAGCTGTCAGAAGCACAATTCAACATAAACAGGCAGCCTCAAAAACCATCAACACAAAATTAGATATAAATACTGATTTACTCCTTGTTAATGCCGGTGTGGCCAAGAGCATCCCCTGAACCCGCCCTGTGCACAGGTTTGGCCTTTTTGGGGAGCACAAAGCCAGACCCAGCACTGCCCGAGGGTGCGGGCTGTTCCCCGAGCTGGATGGGGCCATATTTCCGTCTCCCCCACAGCCCCCCCAGTTCTCGGCAGTTTCATGGAGAAGCCCGAGCGGTGCCCGTGGGCCCCGTCCCCGCTCTGCAGGTCGGGGGACCCAGGCCCGGCGCGGCCCGCGCGGCACCGGCGCTGCGGGGACCCGGGAGCACGGAGCGGGACCGCGAATGGCAGCGGCCACGGCCCAGCGCCCCGGGCTGACACTGCCGGGCCTCCGGGGCACTTGCCACCCGGCCACTCGCCCCCGGGGCCCGCAACGCCGCCCTCGGGCCTGGCGCGGGCCTCGCCGGTTGCCATAGCGACGCGGTCAGACCGCCTCGGCACGTCCTGGCCCTTTAAGGCAGCGCTTGGAGGACCGCGGCAGGCCGGAAGTGCTCTGCGAGGCGCCCTGGCCTGCCATTCGCCTCGGTGGCCTTCCGGCCTTGCTGCTTCCGGCCTCATGGCGGGCGGTGGGCGGTCGGGCCGGGGGGCTTGGGGGGGTGCATGGGGGGGTGGGGGCAGGATTGGGGGAGCTGGGGGTGGTAGGGGGTGTATTGGGGGCTGGGAGGCAGGATATGGGGCTGGGGTGGTGAGGGGGTGCAGTGGGGGCTGAGGGCCGGGGGGTATGGGGTGCAGTGAGGGCTGGGGGACGGTGTGGGGCAACGTGGGGGGGGGCAGCGGGGGCTGGGGGAGGCGGTATGGGGGGGGATGGAGCGCTGTGGGGGTGCAAGGGGGTTTGGGGTGCGGTGTGGGGGTGTAGTGAGGGCCTGGGGAGCAGGAGATGGGGTTCGGGGGGGCTGAGGGGCAGTGTGGGGGGTGCAGGGTAGGGGGGCGGCAGGAGAGCTGGGGGGCTGTGCGGGGGTAACTGCCCTGGGGGTGTGGGATGGGCAGTGCCGCGGAGTGGGGGGGCAGGGGGGAGCTGAATTGGGCCCAAGGGGTGGAAGGAGCGAGCCGGGCAGTGGGGAGGGGGCTGCGTGGCCAGGGCAGGGTGTGGGCACGGTGCGAACAGCGCGGCGGTGGCTGGGCCGGGACTGTTTGCTTTTCCTGTGAATTTTTACAGAACTTTGTGTGCAGCAAGATTTTCTGCCAGGGCTCAGCCCCAGAGGAGCCGCAGCCCCAAGCGGTGACCGTGGGTGGTTACGAGGGCACTTGGTGCTTCTGTTTGCGAGGTGAGCAAAAACCGGGCGAGTCGGGTGAGCCCCATGCATCACTCGTGGGTAGGGGGCACGAAGGGTCTGTGGGCGCTGAGGCGAGCGCAGGGCTGGGGAAGGGCTGCTGGGTGGTGGGGCCAGTGGGCCCAGCCTCGTACCAGCCAGCCTCACCCATGCCCAAGAGCAACTCCCAGGCGGGCTCCATGCTGGGGTTCATCCCATGCAGTAACAGGTGTGAGCATCCATGAAGCGTTTTGATGGTCATGTATGATACTGCATACAACAGGCTCCCCCCCTAAGCTGAGGAAAAACAGCTTTTAGATTCGTTTCTTTAATGTTTCTGCTTTTGAAACTCATCTAGCAAAATAAAACTGATAGTACCCTTCCTTCGCGGGCAAGTTTTACAGGTATGGAAAGCAGAACTTAGATGCGTTGCTCATATTTTTTCACCTGACTTATCACTGGTATTATTTGAATTCCAAACCTCAGTTCCCCATGTCGTAGGGAATACTGATAGGGTGGTTTCTTTACTTGAGCAGATTGTAAGGCTTTGTTGGAAGTTGCGGACTTTGCTCTCTTGTTACGTCTGTGATTTTATTTGCTGTTTGGTTTTTCTCCTACAGCTGGCGAGTTCAGCTGGGGTCACAGCTCAGGCGAGCACGTGCTCTCGCAAGCGTGGGAAAGGGAGCGGGGAAGGCCTGTGCTGTGAGCCTGTCACCGAAGTCATCCTGCTTTCTGACAAAAACTCTTTGCCAAAAAAAAGCACTTTTCCTGCTTGTTGTTGGTGTCGGTGGGGTGATCTGGCTCACAGCAAGGTCACCCCAGATGGTTGCTCCTGTGTAACTGAGGAGCTGTCAGACAGTGGGAAGAAGGTGCTCCTTAAATCAGCTTTGCCATCAGACTGTTTTGCTCGTGGCCACAGCTGATCTGCTGGCAAGCGGCAAGCTCGCTCAGTGCAGTTTGGGACAAAATTAATATTTCATTGCTGCTGAAATGGGAGACCCTCCCTGCCCCCAGTCTCAGCAAAATGCTTCCTTTGCTTACCCTGACCTGGCACTGGCATTTGTCAGGCCCATCTGTGAGCTGACTTAACCCAAAAAAGCAGCAAAAACAAGCTGAGGAGAGAAAAAATAAGAAACTTTCTAGCATCTTAATGAAGTTATGGGAAGAGCTAACAGTTTCCAAGGTTGGGAGGGAGAGGAAGGACTCGTGTAGTTTGGGGGAGGGAAAACTGCTTTTCTGCCCCGCTTTCCTCCCCACTGCAGTGGCTTTGTTTTGTGGGGGAGCTCCGCTGTGCTGCAGAGACCGCAGTGTGCACTGTGGCCGTGCAGAAGCTGCCAGATGCTTTATTTCCAACCAGATCTTAAAACCAGCGGCCCTGCACACCAGCAGCACCTGAGCTGGAAGGATGCGATTGATGTGTCTGTCTCGGGAGCTCTAATGCTGTTGCTCTGCCCAGTTTCGTGCTGTTTTAACTAGATGTATGAGGTGTCCCTGATAATTTTAGTGGGGTGTTAATGTGGGAGCCTAATGGTTTAACAAGCTCACTGTGAATTCTTTGTGTTGCACCTCCTCGTTCTTCAGGTGGTGAATTTTTTCCACCATACCTCTTGCTCAGCTGATTCTGCCAGGGTAACCACAACAGTATGAAGTATATTTTTGAAGAAACTGTGCCTTCTCAGCAGAAATGAAGCAATGTCTCTGGCTCGGGGCCTTCTGGTGCCAGATCCGAGTGCTGCGTCCCTGTGACACAACACTCTGGTTCAGTACAAGCTCACTTTGCCGGCTCCGATATGCTCCGAGCGGTCTAGGAGGTTAACGCTGTGCTGGCAGGCTTTCTGTTGGCCACATGTCTGACTTCTGCTGTCAGCATCAACCAACATAAGCTCTGGGCTGTGTATTACAGCTGTTTCAGCAGAAATGTGGTCATGTTCCCATGCAGCTTTATTTTACCATGACGCTGCAAGCTTGAGAGTAGCCTCCTCCCAGCTGGGCAGGAGATTGTGTCAGAAGTATTGCTTGGCACTGGTATGCTGTTGGAAGTTTTCGAGGTAGAAAAGCTATCGGGAAGGATTTTAAGGAGAGCTGGGGGTGGGATGTTGCTTCTCTTAGATGCTTCAGTTGATGCTGATCCAGAGAAGATGGGTGTGTGCGGGGCAGCAGTCTCCAGCTTTAGCTGGATTTCTGGCTAACTCCCTGACCGGGTAACGTCTCCTGCACCGAGCATCCGTTCACCAGATGCAAAGTCACATGCTTTGAATTTGCAACAAATTCTTCCTTTCTGCTTTGTCTCCTGATGTTGAACTGACCCGGGCAGAGCTGTCTGACAGTCTTGGGCTGCAGTTAAAAGACATTTCACTCGTGTACTGCTGCAGACTGACATCCTTTGTTCAGTTTATTATTTGAACAAGCATTTCCTTTTGCTAATGCCACTCTTCTCTGGGTTACAAATCGGTATTTTCAGCCACGTGGGCTGTCAGAACAAAGCATATGGACCCCTAGATCACCCGAGATACAGTGATTGCAAATATCCTGATCTTAGAAGTATCTTCTAAGCTTGAAGAATCTTCATTTTAAAAACAAAGTTATTTGTCTGACCGAGGATTTTCCTGTCAGCTAACTTTTAAACAATAAAGCATTTTCTCATTGCAGCTAACATGTAACCATTTGCAGGAGGGCCCTGGATCACGAGCTGTTTGTGACAGCCTTGTGGGGTCTGACTGCCTGGTGCACACACTGAGCAGCTCTGACGCCTGTGCCCAGCTTTCCCTGCAGCGTGCTTGCTGTGACTGAATGTCCTGCTTGTTTCTTTTCAGGTGGCTGGACCAGAAGATCGTTCTTCGGGATGGTGAGCGTGCTGCCTTTGCAGTTTGGTTGTACCTGTGTGGTCTTTTTAGGTTATAGAAAGTAGTTTTGCCTAACTAGATGGTAAACAGGAATAAAATCCAGTTCTCAAAGTTGACTTTCTTCCTTTCTTCATATTTAATCCTCGCTATTGTGCGTGAACAAAGTAGAAAGATTTTTAACATGCTGCAAGTGTGCATGCAGGCAAGTAGGCATATAAAACTACTTCTGCACTGACACTTGTGGCTTGTGCCCGGGGCAGTCACACGCTGGAGATGTGTCGTGCTCTCTAGACCTGGTGCTCTGGGGATCTGTAGGGATAATTCAGTCTCTAATTCAGCAGTGCTGAAGGATTTGAGCATCTCCCCAGTGTGCCAAGCTCCCGTCCCCACTAGAGGGTGCGAAGCTCCACAGAATGGTTGAATTTCACTGAAACTGGAAAACTGGGAGACTTTCCTCCTGTAATCCGATGGGCAGGCAGCGAGGCCGCAGCGGCATGACGTTCCTGTTGAAGATGCCCATGCTGTGCGTTGGTACCAGCCCAGTCTGCTTGTGCATTATGCAACCATCAGCTGGGCCCGCCGTGCGCTCCATGTGATGGTGCTTGGCCCTGGCCTGGGGAATTACTCGACAGCAATGTGTGTGTGTGCCCGGGTAAGGCAGCTCTGCTGCAGGTTCAATACAGTTTATGACTTCCAGTGATGGTACCTGGAAGAGGTTGCTTGGAGGGTTAACTTGGATATGCCAAGTTCCCTTTCCTTCCACCTGGGTAGTAAAATGTACCCTTGCTAACAGCAAGGAGTAACTTCTCACTTGCACTGCAAAGAGCCTGGCTCCTAGATTTGCTTTCAGAAGTAGAGGGAATTCCTACTTGATCTGCAATGCTCCCAAGCCCAGCCTGTGAAATGCAGTGAAGTAGTGCTTGTTGCTGGGTTAATACAGGCTGTGTCCGTGTTCCCTGTGCTCAGCGCTTACAGGAAGTGCCGCAGAAGCTGCTCAGCTCATGGTGGCCACGCTGGCTCCTTGGGCGAGTACAGGATTTCTTCCTTGCTAAATTTTGCCTCCAAGTGTCACATTGAGAACAAATTCCTGAGCAGAACTGAACCCGGCCCCACTCCTGAGCAGCACTGGCTTTGCTGCAGCACTCGCAGTGCTTGAGAAGGCGTCTGCAAAGAGATGGGCATCTTTGTGAGTACGGGACTGCCGCGGCTTGAGATGCAGAGGAGCGTACGCTGCTCGCTGGCCGCTGTTACCGCGTGGGGTCCGTGGTCATTGTGGAGCTCTTATCTTTACATCCAAGAGGGGAGCAGTTCTTGGCTGAAGGATGGTGTCTATGGGTTACTGCTCCCACCACAGCTGGCTGGGTGTTGGGGTGGGGGCTGGCTGGAGAGCAGTGGGGAGGCAGCCAAAGTGGAGTGGTGCTCAGGGGCTGAGCAGTGTGAGTGCTGAGGGTGGGGAGGCGAGGTGGTGCCTGTGGGAAGGGCCGTCCTGCATCGGCTTTTCTGCCTTTGCTTTGTTTTCAAGGGAATTTTACATCTTTTTGACCTTTTGGCTTCTGCAAAAATAGTGTCAATGTTCTCTTTGAAGGTTTTGGTTCAGAATAGGTCAGCAAGGAGTTGGTCATTGTGTACCTTTAAAAAAATGTGCTTTTCCCCAGCTTCTCCTGGGAGATGCTGTGTCTTGCTACGGTCACACTCACATGACTGCCAAGCGTGGTCCCCAGCCTGTCCCAGAACCTCTCCCAGGCCCTTGCTGTGAGAACAGCCCAGCGGCTGGAGTCATGAGTTGCACTCGAGGCACTGTTACAGGAAAAGCCTCTTTGGGCTGACGGGTACAGGCAGGACACAGCCTTCGCCGGCTCGGTGTGCTGAGGTCTCTGCTTAACCAACAAGCAAAGTGGATTAGAGATTGTAAACAGCCTTCGTTTGAGGACAGCACAACCGGCCTGGGAGAAGTGGGTCAGTTGGGTATTGGGGGCTGTGGAACTTGCAAATTGTGCTTAAGGATCTTACTTGTTTATCAGCTGAAGTGACTCAAATTGCATTGTAAAAGTGGCTTGTGCCTGTCTGGAGCAGGGTGAGGCATCCCCTGTCCCTGCTCCAGAGCCTCCCATGGCCTCGGGAAGATGAATGCACCCGGGTTGCCTTATCAGTTGCCCATTTGGTTTTCCTACAGCTTGAAGCTGCTGTGAGCCTCTTACGTAGCAACTGAGAATTTGTTGCCACGACAGAGTAGGCAAACACCCTAGCCCAGTCAGTGTTGGTATCGAATGGATATGTTTTGAAGCCTGTGCTGTTTTACTAGTTTTGCCCACTAACTGGGCAAAATTAATCCCTACTGTGGTTAGCTCCAGGCTCTCCCAGAAGGGAAATTGTTTTTAACCCTGTGGTCATCAACAAGGTACTTGTCCCCCTCTCCCTCGCTGCTCTCTCGTGCGTGTGTGAAGGTGGGCAATGTCAAACAGCTTGTCTTTTCCTAGAATTTCATGTCCCCAGCATGTTGGTGCTGGGCAATGTGAGGGTGGCCGAGAGCCCCATGTGAGTTGCAGAGGGACCCAGGAGAGGTGCTGGTGGGGATGGTGGGTGTCCATGTGTGAGCTGCACCCAAACGCAGTCTAGCCCCTGCAGCAGCGCTTTGCCCCAGCTCTCCAAGCACACACCATTTATTTTTCTTCCCTGGCTGTGAAGGAGGTTATGTGCAAAGTGCTTTGGCCACCACTGTGGCTCCGTATTTTGCAAACACAACCCCACCATCGAAGCATGAGTAATTGTTTGGAGGAGCCTTGTCCGCTCTTTGCACTCTGTGCGCTGCGATAAGGTCGAGCCATGCACTTGTTTGTGCCATTTGCAAGCTGTTCCTTCCTGAGTGGGTAAGAATAGCTCACCTCACGAGTACACGAGTCTCCAGAGCAATGAGTTATCTGCTTGGATGCGCTCCCCACGCTGACGGCGAGCCGAGAGGAAGCGTGCTTTGTTGGAGCAAGGCCTTTGCTTGCTGAAGGGAACGTTGCTCTTTGGCAGGTCACAGTCCTGGTGGACCTCCAAGCGCTGCCTTCCCTCCCCACGTGGCCCCTGGGTCTTTGCAGCTTCTGATCCATCTCTGGCTCTGTCAGCCTGCTTGGAAACAGCTCTGTGGATGGAAGCAGCCCTAATCCTTGGCACGGGTGGGTGGGCTGCCTGGCGGCAGCATCCAACCTGTTCTTCCAGCCCCAGGCAGCTCAGCTCCCCTCTGCTCTTCCCTTGCACTCTTGGGTCCCCATTTCCCAGCACATGGGATTTCTCTGTTGGTTTCACCCTGTGCCCTATCACGGTTCCTCTGGCCACTCTGGGGACATGGGGACGGGAGCTGTTCCAGCAGCCTGGCACCACAGGGAGGGAGCTGTAGCACTTGCTGTGCTCAGCTCGGGCTGGTACTTCTTACTCCTCGCAGGGTGCTGACGCAACTCGCTCGCCTGGCAGAAAAGCATTTTATTGTTGCTGGATTAAGGAGCTAGGCTGGCCCACAGCAGGTCCCGGTGGGTGCTGGGTGAGCCAGACCTCTGCCTTTTGGCAGCATCAAGCCCTTACGTCAGCTCTGCGGGTCGGGGAGCTACAGCCTCGCTGGCTCTGCTTGTCCTAGCCTGCTGCCTGTGCACAGCTTTCTCGATTCCTCCATTTCTGACTGGTGAGGTCATGTTCTGCACCTCCTGTGGCTTTTTGGAAAAAATTCTGCCCATTGTGTTTTTCTGGGGGAGATTGGGATCCGTCCTCAGCTCTCCTGCAATGTAAACCCAGGGCACTGAGCACAGACACTGCTTGCAATCTTCTCTTCTGCTTCTAACCACGGAACTAGGTTTTTAAATGACTTCTCAGTAGTTGTTCTTACAGCAAGGGAAAATTGTGCTGGACTTGAGGCCCTGGAGATCTCACTGCTGAAGGTCAGCCCTGAGCTTTGCCAGCATCTGGTCCCCACTGAAGCTGCCCAGCAGCACTGCCCGGGAGAGCAGGCAGCTCTGCCTTGATGGCAGCCAGATCTTCAGCACAAAAATGGGTATGTGTGTACTGAGTGCAGGATGGCAGAGTCAGGGCACTTCAGTTTTGGGAAACATTGCCCTTTCCGACATCCAGCCGAATCCCTTTCCCTGGCAGGACAGTGCCCCAGCCCATGCCTGCGCAGGGCTGTGATACAGTCGCTGTACGTGAGGATCAGCCATGGCACGGCAGCATCCATGGGGAATGACTTGGCTTTTCAACCCATTTGGATGTCAAACTTCTTTTGGGAGAAGTAAAACTCCAGGTCAGGGCTATTGGATACAAATTCTCTACAATAACTTTTTTTTTTTCCCATAACAGACAGAAAAGGAAAAAAAAAAGTATCTCAGTTGGAGAGCTCTGGTCGCAGGTGCAGTAAAAGCAGTCAGTGCCCTCTCTGCTGCACTTGCAGACAGTGGTGATAAGAGATAGGGCCACACACAGCTCTCCAACGCAGCCTGATAAGGAGGTTTGTGCTTGATAAAGTCTGTCTATCTAACCTGCTGGCCCAGAGCAGCCACGTTCATCTTCTTTTCGGACTAGTGGGTGCAACAAGGTTAGGACATGGTGATGTTGTGAGTGTTTCTTCTTACAGTCCTTGATCCCAAATTCAGTGCTTTAGAATTACAGTTTCTTCCTTTTTCTTTAAAGTTTCTGCAAAAGAAAACACCCAAACCCTATGAATTTGGCCTTTTTTAGGGTTTTCAGTGTTGGAATTTCCTGTGGAATAGAAAACCTGGACATGGCCAAGGGGTCATAAAAGATGTGTGAAAGTAAAACCTGCAGCGAGGCACCCTGCTCTGCTGGGCTCCCTTGATTTTGCTGGAATCTGTTTCGTGCTCTCACCTGGGTTGTTTATTTTTAACTGGTCCATGCACAATGTTCTGGATTTAAAATATGTGCCCTGTTCCCTGAGCGAGAGCGCAGCCCCTTGGGATGGAGGAGAAAAAGGACCTGCTGCTTCCCACAGCCAGCTGCAGCGGAGAGGGGTGCGGAGCGTGAAACCCTGCGGGAGCCCAGGGGTAGAGGGTGGATGAAAGTGCCCTTCCCCTGGCCACGGGATAGAATAATGTCCGATCCCTCCCATGAGACATCTAACGCTGAGCATTTTTCCTCCTCGATGCAATGCAAAAGAGCAGTCGGTGCCTTTGGCCGCCCGTGGGAGCCCGGCTCGCTCCCGTTTTACAGATGGGAAAAGCAAGATCTGTGTGGCCCGGCTGGTGAGTCCCTTTTGTGCAGACACAGAGCAACCAGCTGCTGTTTCTGGTGCTCTCCCCTCCCGGAGCTGCAGGCAGGAGGCCTGAGGCAGGGTGAGGGGAGGCAGCTCCGGGGCAGGAGCATGCAAGGGATGGGTCCCAGCTCCGGGGCAGGGAGGCCAGTGGGACCGCCAGTGCCCCGAGCCCTCCTGCGAGATTCTCCATCCAAGGGCATTGTTGCCAACACTGTGACCCGGCTGAACAGGCACCAGTGGGAATTAACTCAAGGGCAACCACGCGCTCGCAGGCGAGGGCTGAGCGGAGCCAGGGCTGCAGCTGAGCCGATGGGAGAGGGGGAGAGGGAAGCGAGGTTTGTGGGGCTGTGCAGGGATGGTACTTGCTCTGCACCACTGGTCCCTTCCTCGTCCCTCTCTGTGCATGGCCTTTGCCACACCCCGATACCGTTTTGCGGGGTAGAGCAGAGGAAAAGGACCGCTGGGGCCGTGGTGGATGGTGCCACGCTGCCTACAGCCACCACATCCCTGTGTGCCTGTCCCAGCTTGGGCATGTCAAGCCCAGGAGTGACAATGGAAGGTAGGTCAGAGGCCAACTGTGTCCTCCGGTGCTGGATCCTGGTACAAAGCCAGCTGCAGAGCAGCAGCCAGGGCCATAACCCAGCCAAGTGAATCCTCCGTTGGCTGAGCATGAAATGGATATTTATGTGCGTAAGCACCGAATCAGTCAAAAAAAACGAGGAAGGAGGCAGAGGGGTTTGCATATGCACTCATGTTTTACCTTCACTTCAGACGGGCCAAACCCTCCGCTCTGGGGCTGGGCTGGGAGGAAAGCCGGACCCCATGAAAGGAGAGCAGGTCCTGCATGGACCCGGCAGATGTCCTGGCTGCAGCGAACGGGGCGGGCAGGCAGCTGCCAAGGTGGGGCGAGCTGGTGAGAGATGGGGAAAACTGCTTCAACCTCCAGAGCACGTCCCAGCAAGTGGCTTCTCCCCTCGCACTAAGCTGTCAGCCCCAGTAGCCATGAGGCCACCTTGCTCCTCTGCCGGGTCGGTCCTCAAGAGCCAGCCAGGAGCCAGCACCACGCCAGGAGCCTGGCCGTGCTCTCAGGCCACCTTCTGCTCTCCCCTCCCCTGCTCCTGGCTTGAGCTTAGGCTGGAAAAGCTTTGAGGTCTGTTCCCAGCAGGCTGGACCTTGGGCTGGGACAGGAACTGGTTAATGCTGTCAGCGTGTTATGCAAAGCATTCAAGTTTGCATTGTCGGAAGAGGAAATGTCTGTACTTTCCCTCTGATTTGTACAGGAACTGGAAGCACGGAGATTTGGGGCTGGGGCCACTTCTGCTGAGTAAACAGCCAGAGAACAGCCTGGTTTCCACCTTTTCTCCCTCTCCACCACCCTTTGAAGAGGCTCCGGCAGCTCTCTCAAAGCTTGACATCTGGGAATAGTGCTAGCAAGCACCAGTCCAGATCCTTCCACTTGGCATCGCTCAGCCTTTCGCGAAGGTTCACCTCTGCTAAGAGGCTGCTTTTAGCTGCTCCCTTGAGAGCAGTTTTTAGGTCTGGCTGTAATATCATCTTCCTTCAGCAGCCAATATAGCCCTCCGGTTACTGCTGGAGGCTGCAGGAAGGTCACATCGGGGTGTCTCCCTGCCCTGACCTCCATCACTTGGGCCCTTAGTTCCCCCCTGTGCCAGGACGGCACGGCAGGAGCTGGCCTGGTTTCAATCACTGTGCTGAGATGATGGAGGATGGGAGCAATCAAAGAAAGCTTAAAATTATTATTATTATTATTTTTAATCTGTAGCTAAGAAATCTGCCACGGCTCCAAGCTGGACCTTCCAGCCAGAGGTGAGCAGGCTTAATTTGACAGCTATTTCTTAAATATTTAAAAAGCTGCCTGGAATAAACTGAATGCTTCCGAGTAGTGACCTAAATACCACTTGCTGTAAATTTCATTAGAAAGTGGATTTGTGTGCCTGCCAGGAGCAGGCCACTTTGCAGCTTCATTGATCTGCCCAAACCATGTGCTGTGCAAGTGCCTTCCTCAGCAGATTTTTAAAGCTCTCACTGCTGCATGCTACTATCCCCAACTGTGGCTTCTTTCCTTGCTTTTCTTCTCCTTTCCTCTCTTTTTTTTCTTTCTGGTGCAAATGCATCATTTGTTTACTAATCACGTCGCATCGTTAGCTGCACGGAGTCATCCCAGCAGCTGAGAAGGAAAATGTCACTCTCCTTCAGCTCGCTTGATGTGCTTTGCTCTCAAATCCCCGTCCCATGCTGTAGAGGCCAAAGGCATTGCAGAGCTGCATGGTCTGGCCCTGGGGCATGCTTGAAGCCCTCTGCTCTCCAGCAAGGTCACCCGCGGTTCTGACACCCCCTCGAAGAAGCTTCCTTCCCTTCTGCTGTCACCAAAGCGCTGTCTGTCCCTGTGCAACCACAACTTTGGATCTCGTGGAGAGGTGTGACGGTAGCACAGATGGCATATACGGACTCTTACTAGGGGAAAAATCCCTGGGGAGATGTGGTACTGCCAGACCTGTGGATGCACGAACATGTGCATTTCCCCAAGCCCGAGCAGGGTCACGCAGCTGATGCTGAGCTCCCTTCCCGTGGCAGAGTGGTTGCAGCCCTCCTGCCCCGGTTGAAGGTAGTGCAGGGGGGCTCCATGCAGCCACCACGGGGATATAGGGCCTGTGCAAACCTTCACCTGCTCCTGTGTTGTCAGACATGGGGCAATTGCCTGGTTGAGCTGAATTAATGGGTGAGGGGAAAGGGGATGTGTCCCTGTAGCCCTGAAATTGGGTACCCAGCCCTGCCTTCCCCCTGGGAACCCTGTTCTGGGGCTGGGGGGAACATGACATCCCTGTTCCCCTGCCACTTCTGCCTTTGTCTCTGCACGAAGCTGATGGTCTCGTGCATACCTCCAGCCTGGGGATAGGCCACATAACAGCACAAAACCCGACGTGTTTTGGAAGCCCCACAGCTTTGCCATGGCTCGGGGAGGGTTGTGCACCCTGGGCACTGCATACGGAGCAGGCAGACTGCAACTGAGGCAAAGCAGCAGGAAATAAGGGACTAACCAACAACCCCATCCTACAGGACTTATGTGCTGGCACCCTGCAGGAGCTCTGACAGCTCTTCCCAGTTCACAGCACATGGCAGAGCTGCCTTTCCAAGAGGAGCTTTCCTATGCGAGGATAGTCCCAGCGCTGCCAGGCTGGCACAGAAAGCTGATGGTCCTGGCAGCAAGGCCAAGGTGGGCTTGGATTCAGGAGTGCACGCCCACATTGAAGGTATGTCTAAGGGAACTTGTTGCACCTCAAAGAAGTGTGTCAAGGGAGGAGGTTGGAGAGAAATATCCCCCTCTTCTAACCATTGTCTGTGTGTCTTGCTTATGGCTCAACATTGGGAAGAGACGTCTGGGGGGGGGTTCTCCAGTGCTCCTCTTGCTGTATGGGGGATGAAAGTGGGAAGTAATCCCCGTGCTGGAGCCATGCAGCACAGGGCTGTCCTGCCTCCTGCCCAGGACTGACACAGAGCGGACTTTCTTGGGCTGAGTTTTGGCAAGATACTGGCAAGGCTGATCCAAAGCAGCAGCAGCCTTTCCGCTGCCTCTCCCTCCCCTTTGGCCGCCAGCATGGGCGATGCCCAGGCGCAGTGAACCCGGCTGTCCTCTCCGCTGGGACAGGGGCTGCTTCACCTCCGCTATACGATGGTGATTTATTTTCAGAAGTTAAACCTAGGGCTTGAACAAAGAGGCCACAGCCCGGGCCAGCAATACGGGCTGTCTTGGCGACAGGGCTTTGCTGGCTGTCAGCATCCAGACAAGGGCTAAAGTAATTTCCCATAAATCTGAAATGCTCTGCCGGGTTCCTGGCTTCTCAGCATCTCTGCTGGAATCGCCTCTTATTTATTTGCCTGAGATCTAAGGAAATATGCACTTGTTAGTGCCGAGGAAAGGGGTGGGCAGGGTGCAGCTGCCAGGGGAATCTGGTTTTAGGTGTCAGGACAATCACCAAAGCAGCAGTTTCTCTTTGCAACCCATGAGGGGGTTAAGTGAAAAATGAAATTTCTCTCTATCTCCTTCCTTGTGCTTTCTCATCTCCACCAACAGAGCTGAAGATGGGGGAGGATTTTTTTTCTATATTTAGCTTTGGAGAAATTGCTATAACTAATCGGCTTTAGGATACTGGGCTCTCTTTTTTATTTTATCTTTTCCTGTCACTAAGACCTTGTCATGTGGCTGCGGACTGCGGCTCGCTGGCTCTCTCTGTTTGCTGGGCTCAGGCTTTTTCATGGAGTCAATTAATAACCCGTAAAAATAACACCTCCAGCTGTTCCACTTGCAGCTGCTGGGCTGGAGTCTAATTATGGGGCCTTGGATCCCAAATCCTGCTTTGCATGTAAAAGTGCCAGTGAATAGGAGCAGGCGGAGGAGATGGCAATGCAAAAAAGGAATGCGGTTTGGGGTGCTATTTTTAGCCTTTTCAAGCCAAATGTAAAAAGACCCTTAGGCTGCTTGTGTCCTTCTGAATCTGATCGTATGCACAATATTGTTCCCATGGCACAGCAGCCAGGGTGGGTTGGATTTTATTTTTGGCAGTTAGCTTGCCTACATTTAAAACCTCCTTCCGGGTTAGTTTGAGCAGCGCTGCGTTGATGTGACTTACATGCACGTACGAATGGGTTTTTTTTGCATTCACCTGTAGTTCTCTGTGTGTTGCTGAATGTCCCAGTGCTGGATGTGGCCACGGCAGCAATGGGGAGGGAAGGCACGCAGTTGCTCACCCAGTGCAGAGCTTGCATCTCACAGAGTGGTGGTAAAGGGGTGCCTGAGTCCCCTCAAAAAGTCCTTTCCTACCAATTGAGATAAAAAATGAACTTAGCTGGAGCTCTGGTGGATATGCAATGACCTTCCACTGCTCTTCCTGCGTCATCCTGTCTATCTTGTACCCTCTTCTGCTTCCCAAGCTGGATGTCATCTTTGGGAGAACCTCCTGGGCAGACTTCTCCTCTGCTGCTCTGGAGGCTGGAGGTCCTCCCCTGCTCAGCTGGTGCTGCCTCGACTCCCACCACTGCCATATTCATCTGACCTCATGTTACCTCCTGGGGGCTCAAGACCTCTCTCTCCTTTCTTGCTCCCCATAGAAGTGGTGCAGCAAAGGCCCAGGAAGTCCCAGGTGCACACGATGTGTTGGGGATGGGGCACTAAGGAAGCATTGGGCTTGTTTCCACTCTCTGTCCAGGGAGTTGCACTGGGACATAGCAGTTCTTTTCATCATTGGGCTCTTGCTGTTCTGTTTGATTTGGTTTTGGTCATAAACAAAAGCAAATCAAACAGAACAGCTGTTCATTAGCTAATTTGAAATACTTAGTGGCCACACATTAGGCTGTAGCTACCAGCTTGAAACCATGACTGCAAATAGGCTTCCTGTGCTGGAGATCATCCCCGTCATTAAACCAAGTTATTTTGAGACTGCTGTTTGGAAGCTGCCCTCAGAAGAAAACTCCTACACATCCCACTTGCACTGGGATTGCAGAGCCAGTGCTTGACTCAAAAGGCAACTCCACCTCTTCCTTCTCTGCTCAGGCTCCCCCTGCCCCATGCTGACAGCTACAATGGCCAGGAGGTGAGAAATATATTATCCCTCAGCCCTAGAGAGATGGAGCCAAACTCTTGGCGGGTATCCCTTCAGCAGAGCTCTGCTACCAGTTCACTTATGCAGGGATGGAAGATGCTATCAATCTCTGTTCAATCTTGTCTAGCAAAGAGATTGCAAACGTGGCTTTCCATCATGCGGTACATTAGCCAAATTAATTCCAGGACGGAGAGTCAGCCAGTGGTTCTCGAGGCCGAGGCAGATTAATGCTGCAGCCATGTCAAAATCAGCAGAGCTGCTGCTCGCAGCGTGCCAGCTCCCTGGATGCAGCCAGCCTCCTGCCCAGCGATGCTCCGTCTCACACTTTTCAGGAGCATTGAACTCGCTGGAATCAGTGACACAGACAATTCAATTGGAAGGAACATCTGTCTCCAGATTGCGCTCCCCATTCAGGCTGCTGCTGCTGCAAATGGGTGACATTTTTTATGCGCCTTGCTTGCTTTCTTTAATCTCCCAAACACAGGCATGCCTGCGGAGCACAGGACGGTTCCACCTTCGTGACAAGGAAAAAGAAATTAGCAAGCAGATCAAGCGTGTATAGGAAATAATGAGATTGCCTTGGATACAGGACCGGAATTCGTGCAAAGAATTCTGCTGATCAGAGAAGATAAGCAGCATTTTTATGGTCTGCAAGTAGCATCATGAGACTTAATGTTTCTCAAGTGTTTTCTAAGAGACTCTTGGGATGAAGGCTGCCAGCACAGGCCTGATCCACAGACAGTGCAATTTTAAAAATAAACCCTGAAATAGCTATACTGGTAGTTATTTTGGTGTGCAAGTGCCTCGTAATGTTATGCCTCATTTTCCTTCAGGCACAGGAATAAGCTAGACAGATACATGCACTGTTATGCTGGCAGAGCAGCAGCCACAAAGGCGGCTTGTCCTGACGGAGCTCAGTGAAAGGGTGCAGTGTTTGCTCACAGGGTACAAACCCGGTACTGGTGGAGTCAGTGCGTACTTTAAAAGTAGCTGGATTTGTGGAATACTTTTAATAATAAGTAATTGTTGCTTATTACTCCTCTGGTATTAAAAAAAAAAAATCATCACTATTTTACAGGCAAACAGGGACAAAGGTTATACCTAGTGAGCGACCTAACAGCTTGATTCAAGGCTTGTTGAAGTAGATGACAATATTTGTACTGTCAGGCTCATTAGAAAGGAGGATAGTAAACAGCCTTTGTTTTTATTTTTATAGGAAATTTACTCATCCTGGCATTTGCTGTGCCTCCTGGCTGAGACTGATCTTCTTCTAATGACTGAAAAGTGTCATTGACAAACCGATCAGATCCAGGCAGTCCTGTAACTCACTTAAAAGAGACGCTGGGTCCAGGCTGATCAGTGTGAGGCAGGTACCGGGCAGCTCCCAGGCAGTAGCACATGGGCACGAGGGGTTTCCAAAGGCACTGACGAAGTCAGACGCTTCCTTGCCTGCAGGTCCAGCTCACCGTATCATGAGCACATCTTCATGACCAGTAAAATACCCCAGCAAGTAAGTTATCATCCAAGCATTTTTTTCTCTATACTGGAAAAAAGGTGGTGGCGTGGGGAGTTCCCTTTGACATTTTGGCCCCCCTGTGCCACCTCCTGATGTCTGAGGGATAAAATAATCCTGTGAGAGCCCCATAGGGTGTCTGCTCCTCCTCACACTCCCCCAAGAAGACTGCGCCAAGAAGGTTGATGATAACCTTTTGGGTGTTACAAATATCCAACACGGGTATTGGAATGAGTGTTGGATTTGATGCTTCAGCCAGAATGTACGCTCCGCTGGCTCCTCACGCTTTAATTATTCCTGCACTAGCAGCCCCCCCTGCACCACCTGCTCACTTGTGCTTTAGCACTGAGCTGCTTACGAGCGGTGACGCTGTTCAATGCAGGAAGCCTCGTATGGGTATGGGCTTTGCCACGAGAGGGTGTGAATACGGGCTGGGATGCTTTCCATACGCTCATCCTGATTCATGTATTTTATGAATCAAGACTTAGTCCTATTTGCTAATGTTTATCTCCATAACCTTTGCTATGTCAACGGTGCCTGTGCTCTGATGTCAGCTGCTGCAGTCCAAGTGCTGGCAGCTGGTGTCTCTGGCCACCTCCCAGCCTACAATTCAATTTTCCTATCAGTCACTAGAGAAGAAAGGAAAAAACATGTTTCTGACTGTTTGTGGCATCAAAACATAAAGGGCTGCAGTCTACAAGGTCATTTAAGGCTTTTCTATGCCGTGACACATGGGAAGTTCAGATAAATCAAATAACGGTATAAAGTTAATACACCTTCACTTATCCTGCACTAAACTCCAGTAAACTAAGGCCAGTTTAATCCTGAATAAAAATCTCAGCACAAGAGTTTAATGCCTTCTAGGTTTCGTACATTAACATCACCTCTCTGAACACAGGCCGGTCTGGAGATATTTTTCCCTGTTCCCAGTCTTGTCAATGGTGGAAAACTGTTGCAGAGTGAAAAGGCAACAGTGTTTGGAGTAAAGGGATCACCCTGAGTGACGAGCTCTGGTCTGCTTTCTCATACTGACTTACTGCATGGCTTCTCGTATAGCATGTTGTGAGCCTCAGTATTTATATCTGCATATTGGGATTATTAGTATCTTCCCAGCCGTTACAAAGGGCTTTAAGATACATGGAAAGACTTCTCCTATGTACACCATTTCCCCAGTATGGGCTATACAAGGAGCTTTTAAAAACATGTACATTCAGGTCTGTATCTGGAGGACTCAGCTTGGGTGACACAGTTACTTTGGTTTTAAGAGCAAAGGAGTGAAGGCATTCAGACCACCTCATACCCAGCACCACCCAATACTGGCTCCCCAGACTGACAAGGGAAAAAAAAAAACCTGTGACACCTGGTTAAGTACCTATAAAGTGTT
Organism: Nyctibius grandis; assembly: GCF_013368605.1. Taxonomy (NCBI): domain Eukaryota; kingdom Metazoa; phylum Chordata; class Aves; order Nyctibiiformes; family Nyctibiidae; genus Nyctibius; species Nyctibius grandis. Next base: position 5,241,244 of record NC_090672.1, on the reverse strand, counting down.
TAAAAATAACAGTGTGTAAACCAGAATCATATGTCCCCAGGGCACAACTCTGTCCCATTAGCTGTTTGTCAGTCATCATGCTTATTTTAGCTGGAAATGTTATCATTTGGGACCTTTCTCATGGTTTTAAAGGTTTAGGAAGCAGGCATTTATTTCAACGTAGCCAGCGGTACATAAAAAATTCCACCAACTCTGATTTACTAGGGAACAGCTCTTGAAGAACTTCAGTATATCTGAACTCAAAATGTCATCCCTCTTTCACATACTTTTAATAAATGTACAGCTTAGCAGCAAGATCTTGAATGAACGCATGTTCTCTCTTGTTGAGGATGCCTAAATCTCCTCTCTTTAGTACAAAAGCTGTGAAGACAGAGACCTGCTGGACAGTAAGAAGCCAAGACCAGTTCGCTTCTATTCACTCTCTGAGATGAAAACAAAAGAAACCAGAGCACGTCCCTGCCTGCTGAAATTCCAGGGGCTTGCACTGAATTACAACAAGGCCCAGAGGTGTTTGGAGTCTTTTCTTGCCTACGTCAGCCCCACACTGCTCCCAGGCAATTGTACTTTAAGTTAGTTAATAATAAAGGATTGACTACCAATAGTTCTCATTAATTTCCACAGCAATATTGCTCGAAACAAGACAAATGACTGGGCTTTGAGTTGTGTAACCAAAGTTCCTAACGTGAAGGAATGCAATCCAGGAAAAGCGTTCAGATGGTGGAGAGTGACCGACCTTGTATAACCTCCCTAAGGCCAAATTTCCCTTCACTAGCAAGCTGCATTCCTGATTTTTGGAAAATACTGGTTGGTTTGCACTTTCAGCCTGTGTCCTCTGGGCTTGAGTCTTCAGCATGCCTCACAGCATTCCTTAAACATTTCACCCACCCATTTATTCATTTATATTCCTTCTAATGATGCACTGCTGGAGATTGTGTAAGGAATATAAACAATAATAGAAAAATTTAAAAACATATTACTTTCCTCTTCTGTGTCTATCTGGTTAAGATTACTGTTTCTGCAGAAAACAGGTGAGACGCCTACCACGATTAGTTTAGACATTAAATTATGGAGTATCACGTTAATGCTTTCACTATATCAATAAACTCCAAATACCTCTAAAAGTCCAAATAAAGCTTTTCTGGTTATATGGCCATTTGGTTAAGTAGAAGAGTGGCAGTCAGTAAGAATTAAAACTTTTCCCAGAATCTAAAGAGAGAAATGTTATGAACAAAGAGGAATCTGAGTGGGCGTAAATTCCTTGCCCTGCTATGCTGGCAGGATTGTATCTCAGGCTTTCAGAGCAGGAAAAGGATGTTACAGGCAAAATGGCAGGGAATATCCATCAGATAAGTAAATCTAATTACAGCGTTACTAGATTAACTAGTTAAATTCAGTTACACGAAGGCAACTGTCCAGGTGCCACAAGAGAAACCAGCTCCAGAGAAACAATTTCTCAACACATTAAACAACTTCTTGTAACAACTAGTTGCAGATCAGACAACAGACTGTTCTTGACTAACTTTAAAAGGCACATGGTTTGTGTAAGAAAGAATTGTAGCTGAATCACTCATTAATAGTAACCGCAAATTCAGCCTTCCTAGAGAAAGTAATGCACCAAAAGGACAGGATAATGACTAAATTTTAGTAGAAAGATTTATTTTCTGAGAGAGTAAGCCAGTAATAAAACATGTTCTGGGTAAACAAATTGCCTTAATTGAAGGGAACAGAGGCATGGGCCCCCTCATTTTCAAGTCCTTATTTTAACACAGTTTGTGATACACTGGTACTGTACAAAAAGTAATTGTATTTCTTGTTTTTAGTACATCACAGTTAAAACCATGCTAGACATGGTCTAAGAACTCTTTCAGACATCCCAGACTGCAATGCACCCCAGGCTGCTGGCTAAAGACACAGATGAGAGGCAGAAAGATGCTCGAGCAGTGACCGAGGCAGGTCCCTGGGCTGGGCCCTGTGCTCCCACAGCGGGTGCAGAGTTCCTGCTGGACAGGGCAGAGCCGGGCACCTGTAGAGCTCCCAGCGGGTGCCGGCCCCTGGCCTGCACACCTCCCCATCCCTGGGACACGTTCTGCATCCCCTCAGATTAGCCTAAATGGGGTGACTGCTTACAGCTAATGAAGTGATACAGTACTTTGTCTCAGGAGATGCCATCAGTGATGCTAGGCTACAGTTCTCCGCCCTTTCAGGACAAATAAACTATGTCCCAGCCAGGTCTTTGGGGCAGTTTCTCTCCCATGCTCGCTCCCTGCGGCCTGGCACCATCACCCTGAGGCACCCAGCGATGCCACCACAGCTGCCCCATGCTGTGGGTGTTACTCTGGGCTCTCCCCTCAGACTCAGCATCACTACCTAACCTCATCCCCTGCTTCCCATCGTACTCGGCACCCACTCGGAGCCCCTGAAGAGCCACAGGCCCAGGCGTGGCTGCGGCCTCCACTCCAGGAGGGATGTATGTGCCAACCCCCCCACACTGAGGGCAGCGATGAAGAGTTTACAACCAAAGTGATGCTCGGGGGGGGCTGTGGGAAGGGGAGGTGGCCGCAGAGGGGCGCCACGTCCCGCTCCCAGCACCCCCCACCCTTGAGGGCAGCCGCTATCTGTGTGTGTGAGGGACAGTGCCCTCACGCCGCCACGGGCACCCGCGCACCACATTGCGCATGCGCCCCTGCCGCACGGAGCCGGCCGGCCGCAGTGCGCAGGCGCAGGGTCAGCGCGGGCAGGAGGCCCCCGCGGCCCTCCCCCGCCTCCCCGCCGGGCGGCCGCGCATGCGCAGCGCATGGCCGGCGGCCAAGCCCCGCCCCCGCCCTGTCACTACTAACAACCCGCGGCGGCTCCCGCCCCCCGCCCCCCCCCCCGCCCCGCTCCTCTCCCGCCGGAACCGGCGCGGCGCTGCCCCACGCCGGCATGAGGCCAGCGCCCGGCCGGCCGTGCTGACGGGAGCGGTAAGGGTCGCCACGCGGGTGCCTGCCTGTCCCTTCCCCTCCCCGTACCCCACCGCTCCTGTCCCCCACCCGGCGCCCCCTCCCCTCAGCCCCGCCGCCGCCGTTGCTGGCCCCCGCGGCGAGTTTCCCTCCGTCCGCTCCCTATCCGCTCTCCGCCGGCTCCCCTCAGCGCTAGCGGCGGCGGGCCGGGGCCCCGCGGTGAGCCCTGAGGAGCGGGCGCTCCCTGCGTGGGGTGGTGGTGGGGCGGGGGGTGACGGTCCTCGGGCGGGTCACGGCGGCGCCGCGGCCGCTGGGCTCTCGGTTCCCCCCGGGGCGGGCGCGTCCGGAGCCCCTGGGCGGCAGCGCGGGGCTGTCCCGGCGGGCGCGGAGCAGCCGGCGGCGAGGCTGTCACAGGTGTCCGCCGGTTCCCGGCCGCCTCCCCGGGGTGTCCCCGCGCTGGAAGGGGCACGGCCGGGCGAGGGCCCCCGGTGGGAAGCAGCGTTGAGTTTCTTTGTTGTGTAACTCTTTTTGTCCGAGGATCGGAGAAGGGTTTGCGGCTTTTTTTTGCTGATTCAGGTGGGTTTTTTTTTTTTTAAATGCAGAGTAGTCATGGGTAAATTCCTCTCTTGACTAGGATGTCGGGTGAACTTTCTTGTGACTCTTGAATTTATTGTTGGCTGCTTCTCGTGTCGGAGGAGCTGCGGTGCCCATCTGCCGTGCTCCGGAGCTGGAGTTGGTAACGCTTTCCAGCAGCACTGTAGATAACGTGGGAACACATTAAAAAATAAAACTAACTTACTATAATAAAACCATTTCTCTCTAAAATGAGCCTGGCTTGCAGCCCGTGGTTTCATCTCCAAGTGCTGCTGCCAGTATTTTTTCAATTGCTTTCAAGAGAGTTCAGGTCGAACACTTTGCTGGGAAAAGCAGACACGAAGCCATTGGAATAGCTCCTGTCTGTTTTGCTGGTGAATTTTTTCTGGCTGTATCTTGGAGTTTTTGTAGTTTCTCTTAAGTTTTTCTGCCCAGCTCTCTCCTAATTTTCTCTCCCAAAAGTCTTAATAATTTGATTTGGAAATGATGAAGGAAGGCCTTATATCAGTGTGCTGTACTAATCCATTTTTTCCTTTCTTTATGAAAACGAGCGTTTTTAACACTTGGTATATTTTTTAACCTTTTTTTTTTTTTTTTTAACCAGTCTCAATTCAGAATAACCTGTAAGCAAGGCAGCCCACTTACTGTGCTGGGGGCTTTTCTGGCAGTGCTTTCTGCTTTTCTGGCAGTGCTTTTCTGCCTTTAGCTGGGATGTGTCAATGTTTGGTTCTCAGCAGCACAGGAACTCTCACCATCCTGATGAGGAGTCATAAAGTGTGTTGAAGATTTGTTACTAAAACTGGACTGGAAGTATGCTAATTTTGTGTTGTCTTAGGAAGAAATGATAAGTCATTTCTGACTAAAATACACATAGCTTTTCAGGGCTTCATTGCATCTTGCGGAAAAAAAAAAGTCATCAAGGAATTGTGAAGGATTTCCTACAGAATTGCTAGCGTGGTATCACGCACAGAATAATTGTAAGAGAAGATTGAAAATGGCTTCCTACATTTGACAGATGGTTTTAAAAATTTCTTTTTCAGGTTTGAGTTGATCTTACTAACTGCAGCTATGGTGCAGAAGTATCAATCCCCCGTACGGGTGTATAAACACCCTTTTGAGTTAATTATGGCTGTAAGTATTAATTTTTGCTGTAATTTTCTTTCTTGACAGTTTTCCTTGTGTTGCTAAGTAGTTACTGGGCTCCATTTGATAGGTACTATAGAGCATACAAATCTGAAATGATATACAAAATATGAGAGGTATGTGTTTTGGTGGTTTCTTCTCTACTCAGACTATTTTTTTACATAATGTGTTCTTTTTTTCTCCCAAAGTTTAGATATAGTTCATAGATTTATTTTAAAGTTACAGCAAAAGCGGGCTTGAAGTGTACTTCCCAGTTGATTACTGGGAGCAATCTATTCTAGCATGGGAGAAAGTGTTAAGTACATTGATTAAAAGATTGTTGTGGTTACATCTTCATCAGTATTAGAGAGCGTGGAGAAAGCCGTGAAAGTAAGGATAAGCCTGTACGAAAGAGGAGAAAGCGTTCTGAGCATTGGTAATCCTTTGGTGGGGAGGGAAAAAAAGGTTGCTACAGAGGCCAGAGAGATGAACAAAAAGCCTTCTGGGTGCACAGTTGCTAATTTGTGTGCTAGTGTTGCAAATAGTAAATAAAAAAAAAGGAAGAAAATCCTAATTAGGTTCCCTCTTCTTTCTCTCTCTACCCCCTCTCCCTCCCTTTTTTCTTTTAGAAAGAAAGGAAGTAGGTATTTGATATTTTTAAGTATATTCAGCCAAAACCACAGCTGTGTGGCTCTCATGACTTATGAAGAGCAGTTGAGGAGAGCAATCAGGTCAGGTTCTACCTGATAAGAAAGTTAAAACTATAATCGAAATAGTAATTGTTTTGTTTCACTTGCTGAAAATACTATGTTTAATGGCTTCAGAGGAGAGTTTTAATAGTGTTCCTAGTGTAAATATTTAGATAGATCACATGGTTTGGAGTGCAGAGTTCCTTACAGAAGTGATCCTTTGCAGTCGCAGGGCAGAAAAGGATTAGAGCACTCTAAGGGGAATACTTCAGCTTCTTTTTATCTTATTCCTGAAACCGCCTCCAGTATTACACATGCAGGTCTTGCTCTTGCAAACACTTCAAGGCAGAGAGTGGTTATTTTCATGAGTGGTGAAGAATCTGACTGTGATACATTGAAGGTCTTTTAGGACCTGACTACACTTACTGACAGCTAGGCTTCAGATGGTTTCTAATTTAAATTTGATTGTGTGTGTAACTTTGGCCTTCAGTGAAGTATACTGGTTCTTGTTCTTAGATCAGTCAACAAAAATGAGCTTCTTGGACAAAATTCTCTGGCTGTTTGCTGCACTGATGAGTCTTTACCTTGCTGTTGAATTGAAGGCAAAAATTCTTTTAAGTTATTTCTTCAAGGATATTTTGAGTTAAAATGCTGACATCAGGATTTTTCAGAGTGCTTTATTGCGTGTAATTAGAAACACTTCTGACTATTAATATTAACTTTGAGTTCTCAAACTGTTCTGTAGCTTGGGGGCAACATTTGAAGAATAATCTTTAACAAATATTAAGTCTTTTCTTACATGAAAGCTTTTTTCTCAATTGGAAAGAAAGAGGATATACTACATATGCAACTAGGACAAAACAATAGTTGAAAAATTAAAACAGTGAACTAAAGATGTTTATGAAAAGAAACAGCTGAACAGGATGCTTTCTGAGACTAGAAGTTTAGATTAGGGATAATACGTATGATTTATTTTGTCTGTGTCAGGGCAGAGAGTTATCACTTGAACTTGTTCGGAATGTGATCACTGAATGAACATCCTTCTCCTGCCATGTCGCTTGTGTTATGTTACTGGTTTTTAAAACGTGTAGAATTCCTGGTGGTGATCTATCAAAACAGGTCATGCATTTTCTGAAGTATGCAGAGGAGTGCCTCCAGGAGCCAAATTCTTTAAAGAATATAAACAGTATATGATAGTTTCACGCCTTTTCTTACTGTTTTCCTCGGTTTGAATAGTGATTGCATAAGCTGATGTATTTCTGGAAGGAATATTCCTGTCAAATATTGTGCTCACTAAAGTGGAAGTACTATGTTGCATATTCTCAACAAAAGCGCTATAATGTTACTTTAACTGTATCAGTGGCTCTTCTGAAATGGTGAACACATCCTGTATGTACCAAGCTTGAATTTAAGGCACCCCGAAAACAACCTTAACAATGTGTTTTTTATGTTTGAGTTTTTTCTGTCTCTCTCTTTCATATGCACCCAACCTTTGAGAGAATGTGTCCTCAGATAGAGGTTTTAAACCTATACACCAGAGATGCTCAGCTGTCAGTAAAAAGCCTCTTGAAGAAACCTTTGGTCAATGTGGCAGCCGTGTTCTTCATGTCGAGTTGTCTAAAAAAAATCACTGTTTCTAGCTTGGGTCTTGTTGTGTGGGATCTAATCTTTGTCTTAAGGTGCTGAGTACTTTTAAAAATTTTATTTGGAAAATCATCCTCCATTTCCTAAGAGTTTAATGGAACTGAAGAGATAATTCCTTCTACAGAGTAGTAATGAAGATCGCCAGTGTCAGAGAAGCCCACGTGGACTGTAAAGATTTCCTGGATGATGTGTGTTCCAACTACAAATTTGCACTCATTAAGTCAAACTAATATTTAACTTTCAGATAGAGAAATCAGCATAAAATTCTTCTTTTCTATAAGCAACCAAGTGAATGCCACTTGCAGAATGGGTCATTTACACTACAAACTTCCTATTTGCCCACTTTTCTGTTTCTGGGTTTCAAAGAGGTGCTTGAAGGAGAATAAAGTACAATCAGCATTCCATTCATGCTGCTCTAGCGTGTTTTGAGAGAACTTTGTTCTCTCTATGAAGGGTGAGTGCAGCTATATTAAGACAAAAAAAACTGGCTTTAATTCCACTTTGATCTAAACCAAGATTGACAAGGCAAGTGTTATGCAGACAATTATGATATAAAGACTTTTAAAACAGATACAGTGAAAATTCTTTTTCTAAGTTGAATTGGTGTTGAAAATAAGTCTCTCTTACACTTCTCCACTGAAATCCAAAAATAATCTTCCGAACCCTAATGTATCTCTGTGACAATATGTACTTCAAGGCACAACCCGTTTATCTCTCAAGTCTGCAAGAGAATTGGTGAAGTACTGTTGTAGGTAGCGAGTTGGGAGATCCATCGCTGCACGCTTCTTGCCTGCCTTTATCATAAAAGGCAAGCTACGTAAAATCTAATACAAGCTAGATCCCCTGAAGATTTCCTTTTACTGGCGAATTGTGTGGTTCCAGATAATATCTAAGTCGCTTTGACAACAGCAAGAACTGGATGCAAATCTTTTAATGAAACTCTCTCCTGAACTTGAAAAAATTCAAGAATCTTAGGCCAGAAATTATCACATTTTAGTTTGACACGCCTAACACAGGCAATATGATTTCAGCAAATGGTTCCCAAATGCTGACGTGATGACTTTTGGCTGCTCTGTATCTGTCATAATCAACTTCTTGAAAACTCTGTGTGTATATATATATATTTTTTTTTAAAAGCCCAAACAGCCAACTTGCACAGCTGTTCATCAGACTGAATAGAATCTTGCCTCATTTTTCCTCCTGTTCATGTTGAAGTTCACGTAATGCTGGAAGCAGCTGAAATGTGAAAAAATGACTGTTTACTTAGACTCGCTTGTCAAGTCACCAAGGTTAAGTATATTGGAGAAAAACTGAGAAGCTGCTTTTACAAAACTTTTAAAGATGATAGATTCATTTTTTTATATTAGCTTAGAGATTCACATTTAAAGTAATATAGGGACTTTGATGAATAAGTAGTTGTTAATGTTAAAAGGCAGTTAAGAACTTGAATCTTCAAGCTTTCTTAACACCCGAGGCTGAAATTAACATTGGAGATTCACAGCTTGTTTTCAGTCTGACATGGATTAGATAATTCCCCTTGAGTTTAATTTCCAAAGTAAATGTAAATAATGAATGATCAGTTACTATGGCATTCCAAAGGTGGAATTTATGCAAATAGAAAATAAGTGAGATTTTTGAAAGAACCATGTTGAATTGAACCATTGACTAGAGGGTTTTTGCTTTTGGGTTTTTGGGTTTTTTTTTTTAGTTTCTGGAAGTTCTGTGGAAAATGTATTGCTCCTCAGCCCATTTAGAAAATGTCCTATTTACAGCCACAAATGACTTTAGTTTCAGAAGTAAATATGAATAGTAACACAACTGAACACAGCAGGTGTGCTCTAAACCTGTCCTGTTCTGTTTAGTCAAATCAATGTAGATTTTAAGAACTTGTGGCTTTGTGAAAACTACGATTTTCAAATCTGCCTGTGACGGGAGAGAGACTTTCAAAGGTATTTTGCAGTCTTTTGAATACCTAAAATAATGTTTCCACTTTGTTAAAGTAACTGGCATTTGTCAGCTTCCGCTGCTGCCAAACAGTGAAGAGAAGTCTGCAGGTAAACTAGTCATCAATGTCAGGAACTTGCAGTTGTGGAAATAACGGATATGATTTTTATTTTAAAATAAAAATAGCAATTAATCTTGCACTGCCTTGAGGCTGGAAATTACTTCCTTCCAAACAACATAGGCTCATCAAAATTCTTTAACAAAAAATTGTCTCACGTTTTTCCTTTGTTCTGATAGAATATCTAAAGTATCCAAAGCATGAATCTTTCATTCTTAATAAGTATAATGTGTAGTGCCCTTCTGATTATACTGTAATTTTAATGGTTCAAATTTGCTGCTTTTGGACAACAGGCTGAGTGGCTTGCTTTGGTTTTCTAGGTCTGAAAAAAATCAGTGTTTAAGGTAAATCTCCATGAATTAAAGCATCCCTAAATCACAGGAGAGTAATAAGATTGTAGATGGCATAAATACGCTTCAATGATAGAATAGATTAGAAAAAATTTATCTCTTTTTTTGGAATGAGAAATCAAAGTATAATCCCTTGATCTAGATTGTAATGAGTTTCCTGATCAGGCAGTACATCATGTTTTCATTTTAAAGGTTATTACTTTAAAATGTCATTTTAAAAAAAAACAAAACAAAACAAAACAAACTATGTATCAAGTTGTGCCGCACCTGCTCATAAATCCCCACAATTTTTATTCCTTCTAGTCTCATTTTCTTGGAAAAAATGCATTCCACACACATCACGTGAAGAGGGGCTGAGAGGCCCATGAGAAAAAGGAAGCTGTTTTCCGAGTGCTTTTGAAAGCACAAAGGAGGCTCTAAATGTTTAGAGAAGTAATTTATTCTCCCGATGCAGTGCACCTTCTTGAGGATTTGTCTTGGACAGTTGAAGCCTGGGGAAGGGAGCAAACCGAGTGTCTGCTCCTGAAACCACTCGGCGGTTTCCCCTTCTGTGTGTGACTCCCTGACTCTCATCTCCTTTGCTTCCTGTCTTTGTTGAACATTCAGGCTCATTTGCTGCTGGAAACGCGTTGGTGAAACCGCGGTGGAACAGTGCCGTGTGTGGATTTTCTGATTTCTGAATAAGCGTCTGCGGTTCAACTGCTGCTTTATGTCGTTGTTGATGGTCTCTTGTGTTAGCACACGTTGTAAGAACAAACGAATTTTTAGCCACTTGTTTGGAATGAGCCGTGGTTAACAAACATAAGAGTTAAGTTGAGTGCTAGGGAAAAATATTGACTTAGCAGCCTGCTTACTGTGCAATTTATGTGTTATTTCATGGAGCACTTAGATATTTCCATGGCTAGCTGTTTCCTGTTTTTTGTGGGCAAACACATGACCTGACTGTAGCTGCCAGCTGCAGTTCTCTTGTTCGCCAAATGCTTTTAGTCAGTTTTTTTAACAAGTCTTTTTACATTTTCAAAGCTAAACCACCGCTACTGTCAAACTCTGAAAGGTGTCAGTAGAAAAATATGTATCGAAACAGTTCTTGTTGCTTTGTTCTGAAAGCACTCCAAGCTTTTCACCCTTCGCAGGTGTTTTAGCTCTGAGACTGGTGTGAAGTCGCTGCTCTAGGATCTGTTGATCAGCCAAGTGGTGTTGCCTTTGAGTTAAAAATCTCAAAGTTAAACACGTGGGAACCCGGCAGAAAGGAAGTGGTTAACATTCTGCAACGTCCTAGGCACCCGTGATGCTACAGTTATGATCTGGAAAAGGTAGAACTTCATGCTCATAAATTAACGTGTGGTTAGCCATTAAGAAGCATGTGTAAAAGGCTCCAGAACCCCGTGGGAAAGAGATACGCTGTATATTTTTTTTTTTGTTAATTCTAAAAATGTGTCCAATGAGGAGCCAGAGGTTGCTTAGAGATCAGAGACTTCGGCTGCAGACGTTGAATGAGATGTTTCTGTACGGCATAGCCAGTTACGTGCACCCCCAGCACGAGCAATCCGCGCTTCCTGCTCCTGTGGAGCTCTTACTGCTGTCTTACAGTGGAGTATTTGAGCTGCTGTGCTTGTAGGAAACAAGCACACCATGAATGAGGGAGTAGAAGGAGAGCCTGAGGGACTGGAAGCAACCCCTGAGGACTCTCTGTAAACCACGTTCAATCAGAGTCCAGATTTTGGAACGCAGAATCGAGGAGTATTTGTTGTGATTCTCGTAACCACGATTGGGTTTGCTTTGCACTGGGTTTGAATTCGGTGTGTTTCCGCAAGGAGGGCGGCAATGTGCTCTTAGCTGTTGTGTTCTGAATATAGAATGACTCTTCTGAGAATTTGCAAGGAAATCTGCTAATTAGCTCAAGTTAAAATTAATTACAGGTTAGTCTTTAAATGGTCTATTTTCTTTTCTCCCAAGTGAATGTCTTCAAATTTTTCATGTAGTTTAAAACTACTGTGTATATATTCTCAATGAAGAAGTAGGCTGTTAAGCTGAATTATTGGCTCTTTTTATCTCATTTTTATGACATAGTTAAGACAGGTCAAGTTAGCAGCTCAGGGAAAGTGTTAAGTAGGGCCTATTATGGGTAATTTAATAATCCGGCTTTCTCACAGTCAGTGTGCAGCTTGTTTCACCTGTGATCAGTGATGTTTGAGGTGAGAGTCATGCCAGGGACTCGTGCTGGTGGAAGATACGGTGGCAACAGGGCTGGGAAGCTTGTGTGGGAAGGGCTGTCCGGCATCGTCTGGGCTCCGCCGCAGCGTGGGGCAGCGTTGCCAAAAGAGTGTAAGCAAGCAATGAGCCATCAAAATTTGAGACCAGGTCCCAAGGTCCTGGCTTTTCTCTGCATTGCTTTTGCTTAAGATGGATTTCTGCCCAGTCGACAGGGGTTTTCAGCTTGGGGTTCATGGGCTCTCTCTTCTCAGGGTCCGAGAAACATAACCGAGTATGTGGTTTCCCATTATAGCCAAGCAGGTGTTCCAGCTGGTGTTCCAGCTTACTTCTTGTTGCTTCCTTGCAAAGACACGTTCATCAGCAAGCCAGTGTAGGGAGATAGGCTGCTCAAAAGCTGTGGTGGAAAAAAGGAAAATAATTACCTCGTCAGTGTGTTTTCCTCACCAGGCTCATGTAAGGCTGATGAGCACCTCTGTGGGGGCCGGTGCTCGTCCCCCCTGCCCTGTTAGTGAGCTGATGGCAGTTGGCCACAAGAAAGAGCGAGCAAGTCAGCAGGGCACTCGTCAGTACACGTTGCACTGCGCGAGCCCTTGATTCCATGGGGAAGTAATTAGGGATCTGCAGTTTGAAAAATGCTGAAGCCCCGTTGCTGTAACAGTAAATGAAGGGGCCATTAGACACTTGATTCAGCAGTCTTCAGGCCTGGTATTCTTTAGCAGGGCAAAGTATTTACAAATTGTGCTTAATGGCTTGGTGTCGTGGATTCTGTGTTGCTTTGGCATAAAGGGGAATCTGTCCTTACCTTAGAAAAATGAAAATTAAAAAAAAAAAGGTATTTTGTGTGCTCTAATGGGGTAGCAGGCGAGCTGACTGGTTAGCTTTCTTGCCTTGTATTCATGTATGAGACTTCAGATTTGAACATTTTCTGTCTCAGATTCCTCTTCAGTTTTACTTTATGATAATTAGGTTTGGGGACTATATATCAGTAAATTTGAAAATAAAAATATCGCAGGGCTGTTGGAACCTAACAGCTTTAACTCTGGTGACAGCAGAGGGATCGTGGGAGGGAGCAAAGAGAAGCTACTCTTTTGTATTATAAATGAATTTTTATTTAAACTGGTTTAGTCCTTAATTATATACATTTGGGTTCTCTTAAATTAGCATTTCAAGACTTTGTCACGGTCAGATTTATGAAGTTAAATATCTGAATCTGTAGGGTTATGTATGTTTTAGATTACTTGTTGGATAATTACAACCTTTTCCATTCTGATGTTATTTATCTTAAAATTTGAGTATAGGTGTTTTGGAATAAACGCAAATCAATCTGTGTAACAGTTGAAAACTACATTGCAAACCTCTTAACATTTCAGCCCCTGTGACTGATAACTTTCTGCCTTGCCTACTGCTGCTGTAATATTATATCATATTGCTTTGATAATAATAGAGCTCATTTTGTGAAAATGAATATTTCTCTGGTGATGGTCGGGATGGCGATGTGTCATTTATATTTGTTTATGCCACAACAGAAGGGGAACAGTTAGTTTCCTGATGAGAGCACTTCCTTTCTCGAGTGCATTGTGTCTCTTCATTTAATGTAAAATGGGAATGCCATAAAGTCCAGTTCAGGAACATCAGTCAGCAGAATCCTTTCCAGAGGACGTTTTTCTGGCTATTTCATTCAGTGTGTAAATTATACTACTTAATTTGCAAAACTTTCTTTGCTGTGCAATTCATTGGCCTGTGGATAAATGCTTCATTACTAGATTCATGGCTCTATGAAATTACTTATTTCTATTGAAGTGTTTCATGGTCTGCGTGGTGCAGCCACTGATGTAATGAACAGGATTTAAAGCAATTTCACTTTAACTTGTTTGTTCTGTATTGACTAAACTGATTCTTGCTTTTGTTTGTCTGCCTTCCTTTGCTATAAAGGAGGGTAAAGAATAAAACTGGTGGTCTATAAGCTATGATTTTAATTGCTTTTTAGAAAAGAGTCAAAGGAGTCTTGACTGTTCTTTTTCAGTTGGCTTAGCTTTTGAAGCTAGGTGTGGTGCCTTTTGGTTTGTATTTTATTGGGGAGCAGATTCAGGGGTGCAGAAGTTGTACCACCCTAACGTGCCAATGATGCATCTAGCAGTGGTGTTACCTGGTTATTACCCTAATGATGTATCTGGATATGGGGACAGATAGTATTCTGTCTCTTAATGAGAACCACAGGACTGAATTGCACCGTAAGGTCTATCTAGCTAGTGTACTGTGTGTCTGGCAGTGGCCGAGGGCGGTATCTGCCTCTAGGGAAGAGGGTAAGAATGAGAAAAACACATGGTAACGCTCTCCCGGGATGCTCTTTCATCCTCCAGCGATGTGTCATGACCACCCTTCTCGTCCAGAATGCGCCCGTTGTCTATAATAGCACTGCATGTGCTTGCTTTATTTCTTGTGCCTGCCCAGTTCCTTTCTGGAGCCAAGTGAACTCTATCGTGACACCCTCCAGCAGGAGTTTGTGCTTCATGACACGCTCTGTCAAGAGATGTATCCTTTATCTAGAGCCTGGCTCCTGCTCACTCAGCTTCACACCACCTGCTCCTTGCATTGGAAGAGGCAATGAAACCCTACTCCCATTCCTCATGCTTCTTGCGCTGTTAGATCTGTAAGATACCTCCCTCAGTTTTTAAATTATTCTTTTTCATGGCGATAAGTCTTTGTTTAATAGTTTGATTCCATGTGAGGAACCACTGTTGTTCTGTACTGTTGATCTTCCACCATCAATTTCTAACCCTTTTGAGGCATCTCCTGAGACATCAGACATGTATGTAAGGTTATTTTTTTTTTTAAATGTTACATTTAACTTCCTAGCTTAAGAGCTAAATTGTCTGCAGGCCCCACACCCTATCATGCTGCATTTTGATGACATGCCATTGATATTAGTGAATGGTCAAGATTTAATCGATGAACTTAATACATTTTAATTGGTTTGCTTAATAGACTACAGCTGCTCTATACCTGGCAGCTGATATTTTGCTGGTCCATAAGCCAAACTGAGACCTTTACAGTTGAGCCATGCTACTTATCTTGAATTCTGCCCTTTTGGCAAAGCTTTCTTTACTATGCTGATTATACTCTTGGTGGGGTGAAATCAGTCTTGCAGTGCTTAGAGGCCGATTGCCTCTGGGCCAGATTAAAACCTGGTGGGTGCAGTCTGAGACAATGAAGTCAAACCTGTTTCACTGAACCTTCATGCAGTGGGGGGGCTGATCTGGATGGAGATCAGGAGACTTTGTTCTTTGTGGTAGTACAAGTCTTTAACCTTTCAGACAATGGTTTAATGAGGAATTCTGAGCCTATACTGTAGCAATGCTGTAGTCATCCTTTCCTCCCCCACTCATACATTAGATTTTGTCTACACAGTAATAATTTTATTTAAAACACTCTAACGTATTCCAGATGTTAAACATGTTTTAACAGACCTGCTTATTGAAAGTGTCTGTGATTCTAAGACCAAAAAAGTGACAAATACCAATTGTAGGACTCATAAAAGTGGGACTTAAGCATGGAGTAATAGAGCAGTAAGGAATATTTGCCTGTTCCAAAAATAGATCCTCAGTGGACACAGTAGGAGTGCAGCTGAATTTTAAAGTAAAACTGACTGCAGAGGAACCAGACACGAATTTTGTTAACTGGAAGGGAACAGGGAAGCTAAGTACCAAATTCTGCTTTCAGTGTGACAGTAGCCTGTGCATTTGTGAGATGCCTGTTAGCAATGCAGAACATAGTTGTCATTGTTCAGCTGCTGTAAGACAAGTAATGGTTATTTATAAGAAATGGTAAGACAAGCTTAGTGGTTTTTGGGTCATTTTGGTGTGTGTATCTTAAACATTTGAAAAAAAAGAGATGTTCCTGTGTTGTATAAAGGTTTATATTTTGCCATTGTTGCAGAGAAATAGGAAGTGCTTGAGCATAGCTCACATTCCCCAGTAATCACATGTCACTCTCCAAGCATTTAAGCTTTCACTGGCCTGTTGCCAGCCTGTACTGTGATGCTCTTTTGGAGGTCAGCCTCTTCTCCATACTTCAACCTTGAGCCGAAACAGCCATGTCCTGTGCAACTGGGGTCAGAAGCCAAGTTTCCTATCCTGGAAACTACTGAAGTTGACTCTCATTGCAAGGCACATTCTCTCAAAGAAGGTGGTGTGCTCAGAGCTACGTGGCTTCTGAGCCAGAAATGATTTCCATCTGTCTTGCTTGGAACATGGGCAGAGCAAACACTTATTTTCTCTGTAGAATAATTTTGCACATACATTTAATATAAACAAGTTAAAATGAAATTGTAAGTCAATCTGATATTGCTGTTGCGCCCACTAAGTCAGCTAGGGTCTGTGTATACTGAAGAGCAACTTACAGCAGCATGGCTATGAAGTTTGGCCTTGATGTTGCACCTTCAACCTACACCAGAGTAATGTGAGTGGTGCTTTTTCTAACCAGAGGTTTGATATTGGTCTTTCAGTCACAAGCCAGCCTAACCTGAGTGATCGGGCTTTCTCAGCTTATTCCAAAGGAAAGGAACATTAAAATTATTTTATTTACATTCAGCATGTTTGGCTTCTCTGTCCTTAATCTTTTTTCTTGAGGAAGGAGTGGTACTTGCCCAACTTCTCTATTTTACCTTCTCGTTTTAGAGATTCATGTCTTAAGATTGTGCAGAGGCTGCAATTGAAGTTAGCCTTGCTCACTCTTTAGTGGAGTGGCACTATGCCTTGGGCTCTTTTGGGCTCTCTGGACTTCTTGAAGGCAGGAAAAGAATTAATGATCCTCTTGTGAGTGTCTGGGAGGCAAGCAGGTGTAACCCTTAAACTCTTACACTGGCTATCCACTTTCTTCTCAAGTCCCACCCTGGTGATTCAGTTCTTCTCTGAAGATGGACATTCAGGCTCCCACACAGAGAATCAAGTCCTGGCTGTGCAAATTTATTTAAGCAAGCCACAAATGACTTGTATCTGTTTTAAAGAAACCACTCTTCCAATTAAAGTACCGTTGAGGCATGCCTGTGGTTATTAAAGATCATCTTTTACAGATAGAAGATGGAATGTTAGCCCTTGTCTTCAGGTCAGATTCTCTATCCCCAAACTGTTTTGCCTGCTGAATCAGTATACCTTTACCACCAAAAACTTGAATGAAGTTGCATTAAATCATTGAAGAGTTTACTTTTTATCTGCAAGAAGGTTGTGTCTCTGCATGTAGCAAAATGGTTCTTAGGTGATTAAGAGCCAGTCCCCTTCCAGTTCCATTACGTGCAGCTGTATGCACCAATCAGGCCACTATAATTTTGCTAGTAAAGCTTCTCTATGTGACCACTCTTCTGAAATGAAAATGCCCAGCTATTGAATAGTGTCCATGCAGGAAGGGATAAAGTAGTGATCTGTATAGAAAGAGCCTCCGTGGGTGGCTTGGCTGGTCACATCCCCCATGAGGATAGAGGTTTCTGTGTCTGGCTGGCTCTTCTGGGGCAGGCAAGCAGAGGCTCTTTGCTCAGACTGGTAAGTTGGTTACCACAATTGCATAACTCAACTGTGAATTACCAGTAAAATTCCTCTTATCTGGAAGATTGCTTCGTAGCCTGTTTTGGATCTCCTGCTTTATTTATAAGGTCTAAATTATTTTAATGAAATATTAAAATATTAAAGTATCTTTATTCATGCTTGAAAACACTAGGTGCCAAAGCTGAGACTCACTAGCTCTGTAGCCTACACATTTATGCTCCAGTACAGAGGAAGCCTGCTTCAGACCCCCAGTAACTCCTTGCTCCTGCTTTTTTGTGTTTTCTATCCCCTACCTCTCTTTTGGTTTGGGCAGTCTTAACCAAATATGTTATGGGCTTTTTTAGTATAACTCAAATTTGTCAAGAATGCTTTATGAATATGTATTATCGAGTATTTCCTTGGATAAGCTGAGTTTTACTGATATGTAGTTGTAGGTGCTATCTAAATGGAGCATCCTTTCACTAACATGCCTGTGAAATCCTTTTGATTTCAGGTTTGTACGCTAGTAGAAAAATCTTCCTTGGTTCAGAGAGAATGTAAACTAAAACTCTGAAATGTGTGTAAACTTAAATTGCTACAAGGTAAAGGGATTTTTTTTTTCTGAAATTGTTACTATCTTCTTGAGGTTGGGTTCGATATCTTCTATAACTTTTAATAGCAGTAGAAGATAATTAGTTCTAAATCCTGTTAATGAAAGTGATACTAATATGCATAATCCTCTCTAGTCAATGGATACTTAGCATGAATTTCTCCAAAGTGTTCTGTGCAGCAGCTACCTAAAGGTGTACTTTGCAAACAGTTGCAAACAGTATACTGTGATAGACAGCTAAGATATCCCAAAGTGCACATGGTCTGGGGTAATGTTTTGTGCAGTAAGGATATTTTGATTTCAGTAGGACTCTTCATGCTATCCCTGCACGGTGGCCTCAAAGGAAAGAAGTTTAAGCACAAGCAAGACAAACCTATTTTTTTAAGATGGGTACCGAAGTGTTGGAATGTGGTGCAGATGCTGTGATGAGATTGCTTGAAGTTCTGTCCAGTTTCAGTGACTGCTTTTACAAATGACCTGGATGATATAATGAACAGTATGCTTGCTAAGTATTCAGGTGGCACTATAGCATATTTGTGAGTGCATTACACTTCAGAGGGGTTCAAAGTTAGTTTCCAAGAACTAGCCTGAATGGTAGTTCCTAGGGCTGTTTAAAATGCCAAGCTCTGCACTTGGTCTATATTTGGGATGTACCCAATAGTGATCAACACTGTAACCATGGAAATGCTGCCTGAACTGAAGAGATTAACAGAAATGCCAGTATTTGTGTGTTAGTGCTATTACGTTCACTTCAAGGTGCTTTGTAGCAGTGTTAACACATGAAAGGTCCTGTTGTCAGAAAGCCAGGGTGGTGTGTGATGTGTTGTATAAGCAGTGCTCTAACTGCAAGCTATTGAGCATCCAGTTTCATTTTTAGTACCATTTCAGCGGCGTTTTGTGATTTTTATGGTTGGTGGTGTGTATAAACTATTGTTATGCCTGAAATTTAAGATGAAGCTGTTCCTTTTACACTGCAGAAGACTTCAAAGAGATGAAATAAGTGTGAAATAGCCTGGACTGTGCCCACAGAGCTGCGTGGGGATGGATGTTGATACTTCCTGTTATGCGTCAGAGCTTTGTTCCTTGTCGAAAACCACAGGGTCTCTATTCTGAAAGGTGGTTTTGCTTCCCCTGTGTACTTCCCGTACGTGTTTTGGGTGATGGTGATCCAGAAGCAAACAAAAAATTGTCTCTAAATTTTTATGGTCTAAGCTAGAGTAACTTATTTGAGCGAAAGCACAAGAATAGCTTCTGTGCTGTTTCCTGACTCCACAGAGATTTTTAATTTATTGAATCAAAGCTCTTCATACAACATTACGAAGTAGCTATTGAATTTCAGTTTAGTCTGTGTACTGGGTTATTTTGTAACGGTTGTGGGCAATGTCCTCATTGCTTTCAGACACTTTGTTTCAGGAATTTGCAGAATGGATGTGAAGGTCAGAAGCTTTCTTGCTGTCTTTCTAGGATTCCAGCAGCGAATTGCTGTGCCTGCTTTGCATGTGGCAGGCCTGTTAACCTCTTTGGTAGAACAAATACGTACTGTTTATTCTGTGGTGACATCCACAAGATTACTTTAACAGATTTTCATTAGCTCTGTTCATACCATCTAGGAGCAGAGTATATTTGAAATGTGCAAGAAACATAACTGGATACTTACTTAGCTTTAAAGTAGTACGGGTTTCTAACACAGCTGAATGTAAAAATAGACAGAACAGTCCTGCTCTCTTCATACGAAGTATTGAAACCTGAGGCTTTATATAGTTAAGCTAAGGGGTGAATTTAAATGTACTGGAAAAAATCTCTCTCATCTTCCCTTCCTATTTCTGTGTGGACGTTTGCAAGGTGTAAGTGGGTCATTCGTAGCAGCGTAGGGGCTGAAAACCTTTTCAATGAAACCTGATTAAATCAAGAGGGCCCCTTCAAACAAGTATGAGCATCAAAAGAAAAGAGGGAGTAAGGATTATGCTCTTCTGTACACCTGATAAAAACTTTTCTTCCATGCAGAGAACTTTTGAGTGACAGAGGAGCTGTCAGTGGCAAGAATTTGATGGCTTTAGTGAATTCCAGAGAAAGAAATGTTTTCTTGTCCACCTCTACTTATAGCTGGTTTCATTTCCCTCAGCTCATGGTTTCCTGGAGAATTTCTCAGGAATTTAATTTCCATTCCACAAAAGGAGAGATGAGCTGAGAAACCTTCATTTATTGGCTTCAAGTACTGTTCTAGAGACAAGGATACTGTAAACAGCAAGTCACCTTAGCACTTCATACTCTAACAAGATCAAGTGAAGCCCTGGTGATGTTCATGAAATGGTTTCTGTAGTGATCTTCAGTGGTTGTAGGGTCGTATGGGCTGCTTAGAGCATAGGGTGTTTAACACCTGTGGGTATTCAAAGCACAGGGAGTACTTTGAGACCTGTGCAGGATCCAATAATGTCTACGTGTTCATGACTGATTCAGTCTCTCTTGAATTAGTTGGGCCTTTGATCATCTGAATATGAGGTGTAGACCTGGCCTATAAACTTGAGCACCACTTCAGTGCAGTATCATAAATAAAGCATTGTAAGAATCTGAATATCATGCCGCAAGAAGTTCTTGAACCACTGACAGTTTTTCTTCCCAGGTACTCTACCTGAAAGCTCTGCTCACCTCACTGGAGAACATCTGAGATGTTTTTCAAGCTTGCTCCTCTCACTGTTTGAGAAATTAATTAGCCTTCAATTAGAATTCATGAACAGAATCTGTGTAGAGTACATTCTTGTTAGTACTTGTCTCATAATTTGTATAATGTGTATTTGTGTGGTCTATATTTTAAAAAATACCAAAAACTAAAAAGCTATTGTAGTTCAAGTGCTTGAAGCATAATTATATAAAATGTTAACAGCCCCCTTTATGAAAATTTTAGACTAACTCCATTGTTTTGAAACTTTTAAGCTGGGGTGTATTTCTGCAAAGTAGAAGCAGTTGGGAATTTTGGAAATGCTTTGCTTGGGTAGACTGTATGTGAACGGTGCAGGCACTGCTGGTTCCCTGTGCTGTAAGCTTACACTAAACACACTAATGATCATTTAGTCAGGAAGTCCTGGGTCAATAACACTTTGTACACTGGGGTAGTAAACAAGAACTTTTTAGCCTCTAAAATGAAGCAGAATGCTTCTTACTGGTAGTGACTTGTCCTATTGATTTTTCTGTGTAACTTATAGAAGGGCTATTTATTTTTTCTTGGCTAGACTTAATAGTCATCACTGATACTTATGAGGCCAAATTTCATCTTGTACAGAGGAATGGAGGGTGAAGACAGTATATCCTGTTCCTGAGTTACTCAAGCAACAACAGGGTAGAATGCTTTTGGACTGTCATGGAGGGAGGATAGAAGACGGACAGAGTAAAAAAAGACCAGGATGCAGTTGCCAGTGTAGTAAAGTGTGATGGGGAGAGAGTTGTGCAATTTTTGCCTGTAGTTTAGGGTAAGGGGCTACTCACGTTTGCCAGGTGAATGTCAAGTCGATTCTCATTTTGAGATTCACCGGAATACATCCCACCACCCGATGCAGCTGTCCCCTCAGAGCCATCTGCCCGGCTGACGGATTGAATGTTCTGCCAGTTCTCTGCTATTCACACCCTTCTCAAGTACAGCTCAGATTGTAAAGGCTGGATTTTCCTCTCTTTGGAGAAATTCTGCTCTTCATAGAGTGGAAGAGTTTTTCCTGTTCCAAAATGAATGTATTAAAATGAATGTATATTCAAATGTGGGGCATTGAGATTTGGTTTCTTTCTAACAAAACAAGATGGAACACAGAGCCTTCCTTTTTCATGGGCGCTCGCTGCCTGCTTAATTTGTCTTCGCTCTTAAAATCTTTGAAGTAGCTCTCATCCAGGTGAAGGATTATAATTTTTAATTCAAAGGACTTCCACACAAGGTATTTCCTGATGCGCTTTCTCATTGCTTAAATCCGGTTCCGGGATAAGTCGTTGTGCAAACATTTTGTTTGTTGATCTTGCTGTGATAGCCAGCAGGTTAACCACTGGTGAATCTTGCTGGAAAAGCTTTGGAGGAGCCTATTGTGTTCTAGTTCTAATTTGGTTTTTTTAAACACTTTTTTTAGTAGAAATTGCAATGGAAGGCTTACACTCCCATTTTTTTTCCCCTTTTCAAATAAAGTAATAGTGTTCTCTACTCTGTAAGAAAAGTAGTAGGGAAGATCTCTTGCATCTAATATCCACTTCTACAAATACCAGTTGTGCAGTGGGTTATTGTCCCAGTACTTTGAAAATCGGACTAGTCATGTATTGATGGCATAGTCTGGGCCAAGGTTTACAAACAAGTGAAAAATAAGGTTTGTTAAACTACCTCCTATTTGTCAAGGGCTAGAAACGTGCATAGAGAAGATGTTTGTGTTTCAGGTGACAGACAGCCGTTCGTTCATAGGTCCCAACCTGCCTCTTCCACGCTGGGTGGGTTGTCTGCAGTCCCCGTAAGCCTCATTTGCAGTTTGGATAACTAAAGCCTTCTTGGTCTTTTCCACAGAGTTCTTAGTACTGAATCACTGCCAAGCAGCCTTTGTTCCCCAGCAGTAAGAAAATAACTTCTCTCTTTGTAAATGAGAACATTTAACCAAGTGAAAACAGAGTGGAGAAAAAACCACTTGAGCCTACTTTGAACAAGGGCTGCTGTGGAGAGCCGTACTGATGGGGGACGTTAATTGGAAAAAAGCAAAGTTTAACTATGCTGCTTGCGTGGGGCCAGGCGTTTGGCTCGTAGCAGCAAAGGTATCCTTTTAGAGGACTGCTCGTCCTTCCAGAGCTGGCTTTGCAGAAATGTTCCTTTCCCAAGAGCTGACTACCTGTGTATTAAAGATGCTTTTTCTTTTCCAAGCTGCAGGCCAGTTCACCTTCCCCCTTCCTGCCACCTGAGGATGCTACCTTACCAAAAAACTGTTTCTAGAGCTTTTTGAGGTATATCTGCTCTAACCATCTGCTTTTGTCCACACACACCCCGAGCTGATTACTAACACGTTAACTAACATCCATGAGATACCCTGGCACTGAGATACGCACTTCTTTGTAGAAGTATAATTATTTTTAAACATACGTATGTATTTTAAAGGGAATGGTAAAAAGCTGTGAACAGCAGTATATGGGGGATGAGAAGGTATTTGCTGATTTGTGAGAGTTAATCCAGAATTGTTTCTTTTCAAATGCAGCTGCCAAGAATTTGAAACCTCTTGGCCTCCCATGGGTCGATGTTTTTCCTATTGATCTACAGTGCTCTAATGCAGGGGGAGGAAGGGGTCTAGTGATACACAGGAATGATCAAGCTGCTGGAATGCAGCCTGTCAAGCTAGGGCAGCATCCTGCTTGAGTGACCCTTCTTGTTTCTTGGGTGTTTATGAATAATTCAGAAATTCCACATTCTCAAAGTGGATAGGAAAGCATGCTGAACGTTGGTATGCACTTGCAGATTAGTACCCAAACATGGTCAGGTATTGCAGGCAGAAAGGAAAGTTTGTGTGTGGCACACACAAAATGCAGGGGACCAGATTTGATTGCCAGGGTGAACCTCCAGGTGCCCTTGAAGAATGTTGTGCTGCTCTCAGGAGGTTACTGTTGTAGCAATTTTGAACAGAAAATATCTAAAAAATAAAACATCTTCACAGCTTGTTTCATGCAACTAAGCTATTAAAGCACTCAATATGCTTCGTTTTCTGAAGGGTAACTGAAATTTCTACTTATTTCACCAAGTTAGAAGTTCTATTTGGAGGATTCAGCTACCATAAGAATAACAGCACAGTGTAAGATTGCTTGCAAATTTTGTCAGATCTTTTTTCTTCTTTTAAGTATAGAAGATAGTTTTGAGTCATCTAATGGAAATACTGAACAATCCTTATCCTTTAAGGCAGGAGACTGGGAATATATTAATCTGGCCAAAGAAGCTAAGTTATTTGCATAAACGACTGA
The DNA here is from genome assembly GCF_013368605.1 of Nyctibius grandis. Taxonomy (NCBI): domain Eukaryota; kingdom Metazoa; phylum Chordata; class Aves; order Nyctibiiformes; family Nyctibiidae; genus Nyctibius; species Nyctibius grandis. The sequence continues at coordinate 5,217,549 of NC_090672.1, read as the reverse complement.
CTTTCTCCACTGAGGACTGAGCACATGCCTTATTATCAAGGTATTTTATTAGCCCTAGGCATGGTTTGAGAAGCAAAAAGCAGGAACAGAATCTTTGGTCCTCCTGAAAACTGGGTTGGGGTCATACCTAAATGCTGTTCTAAAGGTGGCGTTTTGAAATGATTCCATTATTGCTGATATTATAATCCCAAAATCTAAGTGTAGCAGCAAGTATAATTCCCTTGGGTATGAAAAATGAGTACAGCAGGCTTAAAATACTCTCACTTTTGGATTGCTTTCATGTCTTTAAACACAGCTGAAATACGAGCAAAGATAAATCCTGTTATTTTGACTCTACTCTGAACATGAGTTGCTAAGGGAAGCAGTTGGAAAAGAAGCTTTAATATAGTGTTGTTTTGGTTGAAATTATGCTTGTCAGTGTTCTTACTGTTAACGTGCATTAAGAAAGTTAAGGGTTTATATAATGAGCCCGTTAAATTTGCAGTTCAAGCTGCTTCACCATACTGTGTTTTTCTTGATGCACAATGCCAGCTTCTAATGTATGGGAGTACACAAATGTTCCAGAGGCTGGTGGGGAATGGTAAAAGTACATTATCAGGGAACAACAGGATTGCAGGCTTAAAATCATTTTTTTGAAAGGTCTGAACATCAATGTCTCTCTTGGCCAAAGAGGCATCGCGACTTTTCATGTCAAGCCCAGGACCAATTGTGGAGGCTTTGAGGATGAGCATGCCTGAGCTTTTTACTTGTGTTACATACCAGAATCTCCACACACCCTATTTTTTAAAATGCGACAGAAGAAAAAGATAAAATTAAGTAACGTCCTTGCAACATCCTTCTTAGATGCATTTAGTCCTACAGCAACAGCATTTCACTCTTACATAGAGTCCATCAGGATTACTGCAGCTGCTTTGCTTTTGAGGAACTAATTGTCTTTTGTGACTGTAACTATGTAGTACAATGGAAATCCTGAGAGAAAAGTGCATAATATCTAACGATTTTTATTTGTAAAGAGAGACTCTATCATGCAGGAAAAATGTGTGGCATGATACACTATACTCTGCTTTATCAGAGGACTAAAGGAATGTTGGATAATGCAATTCAGTTATTTCCTGTCTGCAAAGCTGGACTTGAGACAAAATTTCTGGTTCAAAACACCCCAATAATGCAGAAAAATCCATTTAATTCTATTATTAGAAAAGAAAAAGCAGCATTTGATCTTTCTTTAATCTTCTCATGCTCTTTTAATAGTTCCAGTCTTGGCGATGCATGTGCTGCTTTGACTCACGTGTCTCTTATTGTGTTGTACCACAAATTACAGGGTTTTTTTCCTGTGCTGTGTTGCTCCATGGTGAAGTGAGATCTTTGTGTCCTATAGTCTTTAGCAGCTTTTTCCTGCCTACTCTGCAGCATGAAAGAGAGCTGTTTGCCACGCGTGGAAGACAGAGCTATGCTTAAATCAGGTTGAATATTTTAATGTGGCTACGGTTTATTACAATCACTTTTTCTTCAAACAAGGCTGTGCTGAGAAATGATGCATTACAAGAACATATTGGCAATGGTACATAAAGAAATAAAACCAGCCTAATTTAAGAGCCCAATAAAATTGACTGTGAACAGTTTTCCATACTCTGTGTGCTTGTTCTTTAGGGAGAAAGAATCCCGTGTCGCTGTTAATCTCTTTGAAACCTTCAAGTACTTTGTTGTTGTAAGCATTGAGCTTGCCAACTTCTGGCAGATAATTATTTTGTTCTCTTCCAAGTTGAACACATTCAATTCAGTCTTTCCCATTCAGAACAACAAATTCTTGGGCATTTTTTTCTCACAGTTCAGTAAACACTTATGAGCAGGTAATGCTGTAATTTGCAAGCATCCACAGGGCAAATGGGAAGCATTTTGAGGATCAAGATGAGAAATGCATCAGTGTGTGGAACAAAGGAGACTTGCAGAGGCTTGGCATAGAGGAGGCTGTTCAATGGGGAAAATTCATTGTGATCCAAAAGTAAATACTTTGAAAATAGTGAGAAAAGTGTTAGATATCTACTTCCCCTTCTCTCTTGTCTATAAAATAATTGTTGTAAAATAAGGTCTTCAAATAAAATAAAAGCATTAAATGAAGCAATCTGAAAACCAGAAGTACTTCTCAGTTCTGCTTCTTCTGGAAATCTTTTCTTTTTCTGACTTAGGACAACATTTAACTACAGACAATAGAGTTAAAATAGGGATTAATTTAGAAAGAAGGCTGGGACTTAGTGAGAGGGCTGAGATATTCTTGAACGACAGTAAAATGTACAGTCTTCTGTCCAGAACAAGAGCCTCATAAAAGAAATAAGAAACTTCTTTTACCATATTAATAGGACCCATCGTCCCTTGCTCTTGGGGCTGTGAGAGGTTTTTTCCCCACTGCTTGCTTTTGTGTTACAACACTAATGCTCTGTCACTTCTATTGTGCATACATCTCTGAACCCAGAAATTTCTATCCTTAATTTAAACAAAACCAGCTGTGCACAGATGAAAAGTTTGAAAAAATGAGCATGTGTACTCACTCACTGGTTATACTTTAGTATGTTACAGAGGAGCTTTGTGAACTCAGGACAATCATGCTGCAAAAATGGTTTAAAAATACACATGAGGGGAAAAAAGCTGACGCTGTTTTAGAGCCTTGCACCACTGTCACCATAGTAACACTGCGTTCCAACTGTGTTTGGACACTGGTAACAAACTTAAGGATTTTTATTCTTATAAAGGGAGAATTAAGAGACCTTTTCTCTTCCAGTGCCACCATTGCATACTTTCTGCAGCTGCTGCTGATTTTCTTCCACACCCTCTCCCTGTTGGTGCTGTTTCTGTGCTGCAACCCAGCTATATTCAGAGCAGTTAAAACTATTTAAAAGGACACAGTGGATATTTTAACTCTTCTAAGGAATTGTTTCATGTTCTGTTCTCAGATTTACTTTATGTCACTGAAGTTTTTCTTCTGCATTGGGACACCTTGCAAATCCTGCCTTTCACCAATGCCAGTGAGGTTCTGATAACAGCAAAAATGAAAGAATTTGGAAAGAAAGCTAAAGAACTAGTTTACTGCCACCCCATGAGGGAGAAAAGCCAAAGAGAAGTGGAGGTACACTAGTGAATATGAGAGAAGGAAAAAAATATAGCAGTTGTGTTGTATTCTTCAGGCACAGTGGTTCTAAAACTAAAATTCAACAAGTTTACTAATGGGGATAACTCCTATTTTCCTCTTGCCTGTTTTACTGATCCCAGATTCTTAACTATCCTTTCTGAGTGTGTCTGATTTAATACCATCTTCCCTGTGTGTGTCAAGTATTTAAGAGATGAACTTATTTACATGACTATTCTTTAACCAGAATCAAAGCTATTGCTAGCTCTTCATTATTGCAAAAAGTTTAAATTTTCAGCAGTGTGAAATGGCCTCATTGTAGTAAAAACACTTACTGTATGTCGTTGGACAAAGTTGTAAGCTGATAAACTGTGCAGTGAAACCATTATGAATACTCGGTGCAAGGGAGCTCGAGAGCTCTAGTAGCTTAAGAAACAGGCTTTGAAATGGTTTTATTAGACCTTTGGGAGCTGTATGGAAAACCCTCTAGACAGCTTGGTGAAACACCAATAATTAGCATGTGAGGTTTTTTTAATCCAACACATAATTGTTTTGTCTTGTGGTATTTTAGAACTAGAGGGTCTTACTTTCCTGTTATTGCTGACAAGAGGATTGTCATTGTACGTAATGAACAATTTCCTTTTTGGAGGAAGGGGAGAAATGGGGTATTTCGTGTGTTGTTTTAAAAATTGTTTTACCTGGAAAGGACTATATTAGGAACGTATTAATAAATGGATTGTTTGGAATGCACTGTGACTTTTTTCCAGCTATAATGTGGACTCCCAGAAGGCTCAATCCCTTCTAAGAGAGGGATGAAGGGCATTGTGCCTCCAAATGCTGGTGATGTCAATGAAGGAACCCTACGCACACGCTCAGGAATTAATTGTGATGATTGTTTTCTTCTCTTTCCATCTTTATAGGCATATGAAAGAAGGTTTCCTACGTGTCCTCTGATCCCTATGTTTGTAGCAAGTGACACTGTAAATGAATACAAGAGTGAGGATGAAGCTATCCATGTGATTGAACGGCGCTGTAAGCTGGACATAGATGCACCACGGCTGTTGAAAAAGGTGATTAGGTTTGAAGTGCCTGTTTTATACTTTATATCCTTTCACATGAGTATTCATCCTAACAGAATCTGTCATCTTCCTCAGATTGCAGGAGTGGATTATGTCTACTTTGTCCAGAAGAATTCTTTGAACAGACGAGAAAGGACTTTGCATATAGAAGCCTACAATGAAACGTTCTCTAATAGAGTCATTATTAACGAACACTGCTGTTACACAGTGAGTAACAGGCTCTTGGTGGTGCTACAGATGGAGCTAAGTCAGTGTTAAGATTTTAGGACTCATACACAGAAGTTGGGTTGTTCTTGGCTTTTGCCTAGTGAGAAAAAATAACTAACACCATCATAAGTGATAATTGTTGTTAGTGTTAAATGTAACGCACTTGCTTGAAGAACTGAAACAAGTTTGGCACCCTCTTGCTTTGAGCATCTTCTCAGGGAGCAGAACACAACATAATTCGCTGTGTTTGACAGCTCTGTTTAGGCAAATCTGTGGCCTGTGATAGCAGTGTGGGGCTTGGTGAGGCTGATGATACCCTGACAGAACTGTTAAAGGGAAGTTCAGCATGGCTTATTTGCCTTCTGCTCAGCTCAGACAAATGTTCATTGAGTCAGCTATGTTTTAACCTCATTCTTTCCATTGTGGCTGTTCTTGGTCCTCAATGCAGACGTTTTCTGATACAAAGGAGTCTGGTGGCATGGTTACTGCTATGCTCTGGTCATGTTTTTTTTTCTGAATGTCCTGGCGAATACTCATGGGCTCACACAGCAGACATGTAGCAGTAAAACTTCAAATCCATGTTAGAGGTTGAATCAAAGCTAGCAAATGTAACTGATTTATTTGTATTGTAACATTCTTTTTACATGCAGATGATAACATTTTCTGTTGTGTACACAACCATGGTCAAAAGGTCACTGGATGTCAAACCCATTTGGCGCTATTATCTGATTATTTATTATTATTTCTGCAATTATTTCCAAGGCATATTTAAAAATACTTTTCCACCTGCTATTTTTTGTGAAAGCTCTGTTTAAACAGGGGAGATGCTATACAGAAAAGTGCATGTGATAAATAACGTACAAAATGCAACACTTCTCCTTGCCCTTACTCTACTCGATCAAGAAATTAGTAGGTAAATACAAAACCAGAATTTTAATTCCAGAATAAATAATTTTTAAAAGTTCATTATTATTATTTTATAATTGAATTTATGAAAGGACAGGAAGATTCTTAAATGTTATTATTGTGATTTGTACTAATTTAGGCTGTACAAGCTGTTCTTGAACCCCTCATTCCCTAATGCAGAAGCAGCAAATGAAAAGAAATGTTTTTTTTCTCTAGTTGTCTTGCTATAAAGTGTTGATACTGTTCCCAGTCAATTTGAGCATGTTTTGAGGGAGGTGAGAACCTTAAGGCATCGGAACAATTGCCTGCTCAGAAATGCAGCCTTCCGTGATGTTGGTATAACTGCGATTTCAGAGCCTAGCCTGGAAATTCCTTAAACAAGTCTTTTTTTTTTTTTTTTTTTTAGCTGAAGAGAGTTTAGAGAACAGCTTTGCTTCAGAGTAGTAACATCTCTGTTTCAAGATCATCTCTCAGCAAACTAAGATATAAGCGAGGAAGAAAGTTGGGAGTGCTCTAAGAGCTTATTCAGCTGTCAGCCCAATGAGAAGTTTACATTTCTTTCTGTAGCACTGTCGTAGGAGAGCAAAGTAAAATAGTTTCCAGTCTACAAAATGCTAAGGTGCTTTGTAGGTCAATGAGGGAACAATCTATTGCAGTATGTCTGTTGCAGACATGTCTAGACTGCGGTGCTTGGGAACGCTTACACTGTGCTCGCTGCAGTCTTTAAGCTAGCTGGCCTTGGTCTGTGACTCCAACCTGCAGCAGCCAGAAGTTCACTGTGGAGTATTTTACCCTGTTCCACAGATACACTACAGTCACAGCCCATATCTAGAATGGGATAGTGTTAATCACGTAAATGTGATAGTCCTTTGGCTCGTGCACGAGTATTTCTCCTCCTTCCCCTTTATTGTTAAGAAAAACATGCACTGTGCTAGCCACGGGACTATGGGAGGGCTTCTCAGATTTCTGTTCTTTAGCATTACCTTTTCCAAGCTGTGTTTTGCAAATGAAGCAAAAGACTGCAAATTCTGCTTGAACGTTTTTTGACTATGTGAATCTGTAAAACAAGAAGCAGTCATTTCAAATATTGTGAGGAAAAAAATACTAAATGGGTAGCTAAACTGTATGACCTCCTTTTAACTAATAGGTTCATCCTGACAATGAAGACTGGACCTGTTTTGAACAGTCAGCAAGTCTGGATATAAAGTCTTTTTTTGGTTTTGAAAGCACAGTGGAAAAGATTGCCATGAAGCAGTACACCAGCAATATTAAGAAGGTGAGCTTGCAGTCATGAAGGAGGTGCCTGGCTCTAAGTTACCACAAGATAATGTAGCTGCTGCTAAGTAACAGGCTGCTCTGCTCAAAAAGCTGGGCTGTTTACTCTAGCCTGGGGCAGCATGTGTGTGTAGGTCTGTATTTTCAAGTGGAATCTTTAGAGAGCTCTGGCCACTTAATGGGTTTCCAGCCCAATCCTTTCTGTGTCTAAATGGGTGTTTTCAGTAGCTGAAGTACATTTTCTTTTTTGAAGGGAAAGGAAATAATAGAATACTACCTGAAGCAACTGGAGGAAGAAGGAATAACTTTTGTTCCTCGTTGGACTCCTCCTGTTGCATGTAAATTGGAGAGCAGCACATCCCACACAAGACGACCAGTTTCACCCGCTATTAATATACCAGACTCTGCCACAAAGGAGGGCTTGAACAGTAAGGAGATCCTCAACACCTCAAGCAGCCCCTCGGAGCCCACAGCAGGAACGCCTGATGGTATGGTGGTCTGACTTGTTCTGGTGGGATTTTTTGTACTGTAGAGGCTCTCAGCACTGTGCTGCTTCTCATGGGCGGCTGAAAATCTTCACATTGGCTCTTTGTTTGGTAACATACAATGCTAAAGTGCAGGCTTGCAAAGTGGTAACGTGTGGGATAGCTTGGATAGCTGTTTTGAGCTGATCTTTTTGGTAAATGAACAGATATGAGTGGAAAAACTCTTCACTTTGCTGTTCATTAGATTGCAAATGGGTGGCCTACATCTTGCCTTGAAATTCAGGGATGGGTATAACTGTAGGAATAAGGAGGAGGAAAGGGCTGAAGTTTCCCTAGACTGTCTTCTGTTATATCTTCCTTCCCCTGTTAATAAGGGAATTTGGGAAAATTCTTGCACTGGGAGGTTTAGATCAAAGCTTCTCTTAAGTATTTCCAGAGGAAGCAAGCCCTGTGGTGCTGTGGATTGACAAATCTGAATATACTGGCAAAATGCTTTTATAAATGCCTGGTTTTACTCCTTTCTTAGTTGCAGGAGGAGAATTAATCTTCTTGGTTTAACATTTAAGATGACTGTGTATGTTGCCTTGCTCATCTTTTCATTGATGCAAAGAAACTTTATTCAACTCTGACTGCACAGAACACAGAGCAGCTGCTTCTCTGCCTCAGATACCAGCATATAAGATCATTTGCTACTTTGACTAGGTCAGTTCAGGCCCGCTCTAATCCCATGTACATCTGCTTTTAGACAAGCTAGACGCAGACTACATCAAGCGTTATTTGGGTGACTTGACACCAATGCAGGAAAGCTGCCTCATTCGACTGAGACAGTGGCTCCAGGAGACGCACAAGGGCAAAGTAAGTTACTGTTGGTCTTTTGTGGCTCTGTCTCAGAATGTGTGATATGCAAGGTGGACCTGATGAAACATCATACCACACCTCCTGTGGCTAACTGTTCCTGTTAAGTGGCTCTCCATGATTAAAACAGTACCTACATTAAGTCTATAGAGTGGCAGTAGAAGTTCATTGTGACTGTCCAGCTTGACTTTGCCAGCTGAGGTGCTTAAATGCTTCAGGTGACTGTCCCTCAGAATGTCAATAAACCAGCCCATGGGAATGTCAGTTATAAGTGTGCCCGGTTCTACAATAGCCTTATTTTTACATTTGTTTGTTTTGGCCAAACATCATATTCTCAAATCTATGTCCCTATGTGCAGTACTGAAAAGGAAGCAATGTGGCCAGTTAAATCACTGATAGCAAGGCTGGGGGTTTTCCAGTGGCTTGTGATTTGCATGTGTGTCTCAGCTTCCTTTTACTTAGCAATGAAATACAGTCTGTGTTTTGTCCCTAGATTAATTTAGATTGGACTGACTTAGTATGGTCATACAGGTGTAAATGGTTACGTTAGAGTTCATGAAATTTTTATATCCCTCCTATGCAGGTAGCTGCAGTACCTGACAGGGCTCATGTTTTTGTTGCAAACAAAGACTGATTTGCTTGAGTAACTTCCAGTGTTACATACTTGCATTGGTGCAGGGCTGCGTGTTTTTTCAGCTTCTGTTGTTTGTTTTTTTGTTCTTGTTTCAAACCTTGAATACAAAATCGAGTTTGTGGGGTTTTTTTTTGTTTGTATTTTTTTTTTAAATAGATCCCAAAGGATGAGCACATTTTAAGATTCCTGCGTGCCCGGGACTTCAACATTGATAAAGCAAGAGAGATCCTTTGCCAGTCACTGACATGGCGTAAGCAGCACCAGGTAGACTATATTCTAGATACCTGGAACCCTCCTCAAGTACTCCAGGATTACTATGCAGGTGGCTGGCATCACCATGACAAAGGTATGCTCTATAGGGTGGATATTGAACAGCCTTTTTGTGTTCTGAATTAAAGGTGATAGTTGTCCTTCTGTTAACTAGAGGTGACTGCAAAGATGCTTGAACTTCTCAGTTGTTACATGCTAAATGCATTTAAATTGATGTTGCCAGCTCCTTAGTGGGTGGAGGCAGACTCCTAGGTCCTAATCTTTCTGACTAATACTGACATATTGAACTCTAAAGAGCTCTGCTTTGCCAGTAGCTTAAAAAAAGTTATTAATTGCACTTCTGTAGTACTCCGAGATATGCTTAGAATGGGTGTTATGCAAATACTGAGTATTCTCTTTCAGTGATTAAAAGATGTTTGTAAATAAGTATATCTTCCTAATCAACTTATTTCTGATGTTGTGTAAGTCTGCTAATGGCATAAATGAATACTTATTTGGCATTACAGTCAGCTTAATGATAAGTGGGATGTTGCAAAAACATCAAATAGAGCAGGTTTATTTAAGAAGGGAAGAAGCTTTGGCTGAATTCCCTTTGTATGGTGAGCCACAGCCAGATCTTTAAAACACAGACGACTACGCCTGACACGCTTCCCTACCCCTCTACTTGCTTTATCGAGCACTGATCTTGCTGATACCTATGTGGAAATGAAATGTTTTGGAATTTGTTGCTTGAGGCAAGCTGGGCTCTTTAGATAAGGAACTAATCTCTTACTGTGAGCTACCTGTGTTCTGATTTAGTCTTTTCCCCACTAGGCACCATTGTTTCTGCTAGCTCTTCCTGTTAGGAGAAGCATATGAAACAGGACAGGATGCTGTCGGCAGTAGTGGCCAGGAGACAGGGAGGACACAGCAGCAGTTTAATCACTGTAAAGCTGAAGAGCTTGAATGGCTCTCCCCTGCTGCTTTGGGTTTGGCCGACCTCAAACTGAGAAAATGGAAAATGGGAAGATGCTTGTAAAGATTGTAGGGAAAACACCTGTGAATAAGTTCTCCCTTTCTGTCAATTCATTGTCCTTACTTTGCAAAGACTTCCTCTGTCAATAGCACGTAACTGGGTCCTGCCAGTGAGTAGAAAGGTACAGAATGCATCAAAGGGTTGTTTAATGTTTTTCTGAGAAGTTCTTCAGTGTTGTGGTGAACTTCATGTTCCCCTCCCTTCCCCTGCAGTTCCTTTGGTCTCTTTTGCAGCACGCCCACAAGTAAAGCATGGGTTTGTCGATAATGGAAACAGACTTTCAAAACTGAGCAATTCTCTATAATTTAAAATTTTAGTGGTAGGTTCTTTTTTAAACCCTCTTTTCTAGTATTGCTCCTTTCCTCCTACATGTGCTAAATGTGCCAAACTTAAGCTAGCTGAATTCTGTACAGCTTTCAGTGCTAAAGCAAAGGCAGCAGTGGTTATGAAGTGTGTTGTCTAGAATGAGCTATTAGTGCAAAAGAATAAAAGTTATTATTTTGGCTTGCAATTAGCAGTTTTCTGTACATCTGAGTGGCTTTTATTTTGACAGGAATGCTTCAGTCAAATGGTTTTTTTAAATCACAAAGCTCTAATGGAGTATAAAATATACATTGATAATACAGCACTGTCAGTTGAGACTTTCCTTCGTGTGTCATTTGGGTGGACCAGGGTCAGTAAGCTATTAGTTTGGTTTTGGATGCATGTGCATCTGAGGGAGGGTGACCTGCTATGAAGCTTAATAGCACTTTTTGTTTAGTGTTTTAAAAGCTAACCAGTACATTCCAAGATAAGTGTGTGCTGATGTTAAAACAACATGTTCTTTTAGACCACCTGATAAAATACAAAAGACTGTGAAGTTTTATGGGTGTAGTGTCTTTGCCAAATAAATAACTTGCCTTGACTCTGCAGTTTTGTTTGGTTGTTTTTTTTAATAGTGTATCTTGACAGTTTCTTTCCTTGCATCCCAAAGGACTTAATGATAATTTGATACCTCTCTTTGCAATTCTTGGAGGGAAGTGAAGCTAAACAGACAACAGGACAAGTACTTTTAAAATTTTGTGTCCTAGCATATTCAGTTTTATAAGTTGGTGATTATTTAGCTTGAGCACTAGAATAGATGGAGCAAAGCTTAAAAAAATGCATCACAGCTTTGGGAGGAAGATGGAAGGTGTTTCGGACAACTAGCTCCTGTTATGAAGAGCCAGAAATGTAAGCTTTGATTCTCAAATTCAGGCAATGCAGTTGTTGAGCTTAATGCCTTTGTATCCTGAGCAGTATCAGGGTGCCCCAGTATGCAGCAAGATGACCGTGAAAAGGCAAGGCTTTGAATGCAGAGGGTCCATCTGAAGCTGATCTCTGGAACAGAGTACATTCTCCCCAGGCTTAACTTGCCTAAGTGAGGCTGTGTGCCAGTTCCGTGTAATATGTAATGACATAGCTGAAAGGGGTGACTTCAGCAAATGCTGCAGAACGCAAGTCTCTGGGTTAACACTGTGTTTCATTAATTCCCAGAACTCAGGGCAGCTACTTTTCCAGAAAGGGTGCTGTAAGCTATCCAGAGCAGTATTGCGTCGTGTGTGATAGAAGGCTGACAGCCTTCATTGCAACTCCTCAGTTACACCGATGGGCTAAAGCTTTACCTGTATCTTAGCTGTCCTGGAAGCTAATTATAGTCCTGTGTCTTTAATTGTGTGTACCAAGATCTTGTGTGTACCAATGCACTTGTTGAAGTCCTTTGAACTTTCGTTGCAGATAGGGGAGCTAGTTTTGCATCAAGATGTATCCATTAAACTTTCTCAGTTCACTTACAGGCAATCTTTTGGTGTAGCTGGACAGGGTAAAGCTTATACTGCCATCTGCTCCAGGTTCTCCCTCTTCCAGCTGTACAACAAAGTTTGAACTGATTATGGCTCGTTTCCGTTTGGATTTTTAGCATAAAACTAGCTCACTCATATAGTCTGTTGCTGCAAAAATAAGGGTTATGTTGATATATTCTCGTTATTCAGATGGTCGCCCGCTGTATGTGCTGAGATTGGGACAGATGGATACCAAAGGCTTAGTGCGAGCTCTTGGGGAAGAGGCTTTGCTTCGATACGTAAGTATTTTTGAAGCCAGCAAATTGCTAACAATGTGATATTTTCATTTAGAAATTTCCTCCTCTGCCAGAACATTCATCAGGCTGGATATTTTGATGTACTCTCTGGCCGTCTGTTTTTGGTTTGAATATATCTGAAAGCTCCTGGTAGCTGATCTTCTGCATTCTTTCCAACTGCAAACTGATGGCGGAAAGGCGTAGCTCTTGGCAGCTTCTGGGGTTATTGGTTATCATTTTCACAGGTTCTTCTGCAGTTTGTGCAGTGCTTCAAACTTAAGTCTCTGCGTTTGTACAGAAGAGAAAATGCTGTGCTCAGATTTTGTCAAGCCTGTACTCCAAGGATAAGAATAATTGATTTTTAAAGAAAAAGTACTTGCCTGTAATTTTGCCTTCTCTAAAGGCATCACTCAGACTGTGTTATTGTGGATCTGCTCAGTTTTCAAGCAGAAAGCTGGCAGAATTCCAGTTTTGCAGTAATTTTTTTTGACTCCTAGTAATGACAGTCATGGCCATAGTAACCACTAGAAGCAGGGACTGGATTTTACTTTTTCTCTTCTAGTGGCATTTCTAAGCATATACTAAATAGTTTGTTTGCCCTAGTTCTATTTCAGGGTTACTTCCTATGGCTTAAAAAAAGGGCTTTAATTTCTGAGTAAATAGGAAATCAGTGCTTAAAGAGGCGGAACTGTAGGGAGACTTCTTGTCTGTATCACTCCTGTGTCTCAGTTTTTAGGAGGGATCTTGTTTACATTTTACTGCTTTTATGGAAAGGTCTGTTTATTTTTCAACAAGATCAGCCAGTGGGGTAAATGCAGTGATTTCTAGTTCATTATTTGGGTAAAAAAGTTTATGCTGGTTTGAGCTTGTAGTTCTAATTAGCCTTTGGATATAAACATTTTTTTTTCTTTATCCCATCTACTGAGTTTAAGACTGTCTTCTCTAAACAAAATGTTTTCTTGTACAGGTTCTTTCAATAAATGAAGAAGGACTGAGGCGATGTGAGGAGAATACGAAAGTGTTTGGCAGGCCAATAAGGTAAAATACAAGTGGATTTGCTCTTTGGGAATTACCTGGTTTCACGGTGTGCATGGGGGAAAAATCAGGCAAAGGGCAGGCTGTGTGACTCACAGGCAGATACAAGCACAGTTACAGTTAACTTGAGAGCCTCCCCAGTTACTGCTGGAATGAATCTGCATGGTCACGCCTGAGGGAAACTAACCACCTGCTCCAGCAGTCTCGGTGTTGTGCTCATAATGATTCTAGATGGGGGTGTTATGCTTGTACTCTCTTTGAATGTTGGATGTCTGCAAAGCAATGCAGTCTAACTCCCGTTTCTGTTTCTGGGGGATTTTATAGACAGACGTTTGTTACAGGCTGCCAAAAAAATCAGGCCATGATAATATCATGGATAACCTTTCCAGTAGTTTCAGTTGTTGTTTACATGTCCCTTGTTCATCCATAGTCCATACCAAGACTCATTACACTCAGTTCTTGTTTGCATTCTCCATTTATTACATGCAGGTACTCAACTCATGATCCAAGGTAAGGTCATGAGGCTCCTGTGAAACCTGGAGTCTAGTTTTTCAAGTACTGGCATGACTTCATATGGAGTTCAGTCAAAAATGGCTTGCTGTCCCATCTTTAAGTCATTGTAGGAGTCACTTATGAAAGTGTTAACTGCGAAATGGATTTAAAGGTGTGGAATGAATGCGGGACTGGCCCTGAAAAGAAACAGTATTCTTGGACTCTCTTCAGTTTCTGACTCCTTCCCTTAATCTGTAAAGGTTCAGGGATGCATAATATGTCTGCTTATCTTTTCCCTGTTAAAGAACTTGCTGTCCTAGCTCTCAGTGGGAGGTCAAATCCAAGAGAAGGATTTCATGTGTGTAACTATGAAATTGTGCTGCCTACTGGATCTTCATTTGTGGAAGTAATCCTAAAGGACAACATATTAAACATTTAAAGTGAAACGAAGTGTTTGCTTGTTTCACAGAAGCCTTATGCATAATTTCATGGATGCTGGCTGGTGCAGCACAGCTGTAAATCTTGAATTCATGCCCAGGGCAAGACCTGAACTTGGAAAGTAACTAAAGCATATGCTGAAGCTCAGTATTTAGAATTAAGAACATACCTCTTCCTATAGAAAAAGCTTCCCTCCCCGAGATCTGACAACAGAATTAGATTTGATGTGCAATGGCACTGTTACTGTACTGTGTTAGTAGGAAACCTGCACCATGAATGTTAAATTGCTTCATAGCAGCGTGGCCACATGATTGATTTCCCAGTAGAAGCAATGGTTTAACGTTTGGGCTTGCTGTTGACAGGGTCTTTTTTGGCTTTGTGTTAACCTTCACATGGAGTCTGAAATGTCTTTGGGGAATATGCATGATGTGCGAAGATCACTTTGCACATACTCTGTAACTGTGTTTAGCCCACTCTACGACATTTCTGTTCTAAGGATCTTAAACTCCAGTGTCTGCAGGTAGCACAAAGCAAGGAGGTAAAATAGAAGAAACCAAAACATGCAGTGTGGTCCACACATTTCAGTACATTGGACACTTGCATAAGAAAGGAGAATTTTGATGCCATTGAGATTCTTCTTTTTTGTCTTTCTCAAATTCAGCTCTTGGACCTGTCTAGTAGATCTAGAAGGCTTAAACATGCGGCATTTATGGAGACCTGGTGTCAAAGCGTTGCTAAGAATCATTGAGGTGGTTGAAGCTAATTACCCTGAGACTTTGGGTCGTCTTCTAATCCTAAGAGCACCTCGAGTATTCCCAGTTCTTTGGACACTGGTATGTTTGTAATTCAAGGTATTCCTCAGCTCTCTCAGTACACTGCTGCACACTTGTAGTCTGTAAAAGCACTTTAGATAGAAATCAGGCTTTATAAGCAGGAAATGTTACTGTTTAGAAACATCTCTTTTATATCCGTTCTTCCTGGAATGGATTTAAAAACATTGCCTAAGAACTTGCTTGCATAATTGGTTAATTTAGCTTCTTTATAGCGTGAACTTTGCATAACAAGGATGGCAACACAATGCGATCAAACTGATTTCTTCAAAATTGACTCAAGAAAAATGTGGGAGCCTAATCTATTCTGGTTTTCTTTGTTTGTAGGTTAGTCCGTTCATTGATGACAACACTAGAAAGAAATTCCTTATTTATGCTGGAAATGACTACCAGGGTCCTGGGGGACTGCTGGATTACATCGATAAAGAAATTATCCCTGATTTTCTTGGTGGAGAGTGCATGGTATGAATATAAATTAGTGCATATAGCAACTTATTTGTAGGGGTTTTTTTTATTCTCCTGCTCCTCTAAACGAAGCCCAGAAGCACAGAATGATTCCTAATGTAGTTTGGAGGTGGGAGGTCTGATGTAGGATTCCAGGCTTAGTGTTTTCTTCCAGATCCACGTTAAAAGGAGAAGTACAATAATTTTTTACAATGAATTATCAAATAACTTATCAAAGTAGCCAGGGATGGTTAAAAGCCATAGTCTCTGTTACATGTAGAGTTCAAGCAGACATGGTAGCACAGCACTGAGCAAGAGCTATCACCATCAGCTTATCAGAAGAGTCTGTGTCACCTAAAAGAACTAACTGATACCATAGGGAGCACAAGGAAATTTGTGACATGTCTGCTAGTAGGGCTTAACAGTCTCCTGGCACAATAAACACATTGACCCACAGCAAACCAAAAAAATTGCTTTACTGCAGGATACTGTAATTTCTCAGTCCCTTGTTGTCATGTGCCTTAATAGCTGCTTTCTGCCTAGACTATGGGTGTCAATCGAATCTGTTGTTTTAACATCTCAATGACACTGTAAGGTTTGTTTTCTCTGTAATGTTTTTGACAGCACAGGCTCACTGGTGTGACTGAGGTGTAGAGTGTAACTTGGGCGTTTTCTGGAGCCTCTCTCACAGTAACACTTAGATGATTTTCTGAACTCAATTGTGTTAGAATATGGCTTGCTTTTTAATCCCCTGTACACTGTCTGGATTAATTTCTGTATCATTCTTAAAAATTCATCCAGGTCTGTTCAAATACAGTCTCTAATTATAATGAAGTAGTTAGACGTGTTGGAGTAGAGCATGTGTTTATCTTCATTGGGCTCTTTTTTGCTGCAGCAGTAGCTTTCAGTGGAGAGAGTTTGTGCTATCTAATTTGGAGCTTGAGAAGCTGGCAAAATCCACTGCTTAAGTAAGCAAAACTCAGTGTTACCAGGAAGCAAATTGCTGCAATACTTCCTGCCGGTCACAGACAGTTATAGTCTCTTTCTCTTCTTCTTTACTTCTGGATATTTGAACAAAAATGACTTCTCAAAGATCCTTTCAATTCTCTGTTGTAACTCAGTTATCAAACACTTCTACTGCCCCAGACACTTCTGTGGAACCTATTCCTGCTCAGATAGCTGTCTAACTTCATTACTAGAGACTTCTTAAAGATGATTGCTTAGGGAAGTTGTGTAATTGCTTCTAGTACTGAGCTGTCAAGACACATGTCACTTGAAAACAGTTACCTTCCTGACTGCAATATACTTTTACCTGTTTGGAAACTCACTGTATTTCCCCACCGTCCTTCATCCTTAAATTTAGCTACCCCATCTTTTTCTGGTCTATGTAGGCTATATTTTTTAGACTGAGTGGCTATTGCTGCTTTCCTCAGGATTCCTAAGTGGCTCACATCTTTCTTCAGTGTAGGGCAGTATGAGCGATAACTGTAGCATTTGCAGAGTCATTTTCTGTGGTGGTGGCTGGTGTGTACATACAAGGTCTGTTCCTCTGTTGTCAGGTTCTGCAAACTCACCTAAACCAGATCATTGTAAAATAAATTTACATATATATGATGTACAAGCTACAAAATTGCTTTCAAACTCTGTTCATATCTCATTCTTCAGAGTACTTGCTCAATGTGAGGGTTTGGTTCTGAAGCTGTTAGGCAGAGAGCATGACAGGGTGTGGATGTACAGAGGGGGATACTTTTTAATGGCTGTTTATGCTTTTTAGTGTGAAGTACCAGAGGGTGGGCTGGTTCCCAAGTCCCTCTACCGGACAGCAGAAGAGTTGGAAAATGAAGACATAAAGCTTTGGACTGAAACAATCTACCAGTCTGCAAGTGTCTTCAAAGGAGCTCCGCATGAGGTACCGTTGCAGCCTGCCCTTCTTCTCTTTAATCTCAGCCTTATGCTCTGGAGTCTGTCTCTTGAACTGAAAATGGTTTAGAACTTGATTATTTAGTTGCCATGCTTCCACCTCGTTCTTCTGTAGTTCTGGTGCACAGTGATGCTTTAGTAGCTGAAGTTTGTGACCACTCCTGGTATCATCTTGTTGTCATTTAGATAATATCACTGTTGTTCATTCCATTCAAAGCAGTGTCCTTCTAAGCAAAGACAAACGATATTCTCAGAAGCTACATGAGAGCTTCTGAAAGTCATGTGTCAAAATAAGGACACTCCATCAGGAAAGAATTTGTATCTACACTGCCTTTTTAAAAAACTAAATTAAGCCCCCCAACAAAACCTCTGGGTTTTGTCGTCTTTCTGGTAAAAGTTTCTGTCTTTACTGAGCAAATTGCTGTTGTCTAATACGACTTTTCTGTCTCAGGTTCTCATTCAGATTGTGGATGCCTCATCTGTCATCACATGGGATTTTGACGTGTGCAAGGGCGACATTGTTTTTAACATCTTTCATTCCAAAAGAGCCCCACAGCCTCCTAAAAAGGACTCCCTGGGTGCTCACAGTATTACATCTCCTGGTGGGAACAACGTCCAGTTGATAGACAAAGTCTGGCAATTGGGGCGTGATTACAGTATGGTGGAGTCTCCTCTTATCTGCAAAGAAGGGGAGAGCGTGCAGGTAAGACCGCCGAATCCTCGTGCGGGAGCAGATGGAAGCGAGCTCCAAAACTGGATGTTCTAATTCACAATTGTTATTGATGACTGAGTGGTGATTCAGCTCCGGACTGTCTGCTTGCTTTTGGCCGACATTTCAGCTTCTGTTCCTGGCTGCATGTTGCAGGGAATGGGGATAGTATTTACATGGGATCTGCTGTGAAGGGGAGGTTGAATCAGGCTAAGAGTGATTGAGATTGATCAGCAAAGAATATAGGGAAGCCACCTAGAATGTAGTGCACGTCCAGAAAGTAGCAAGACCTGCTTTATGCTGTAATTTTGACCATTATTTTCTGAAGCAAACAGTCTGTGTGTGAAGGATATCATAGTAAGTGTCTTACCTCAGTAATGAGAGAAGTCTGGAAATAAAGACTGAGCTTCTGTGTGTTTGTCCCTCTAACAGGCATGTTAAAGAGCTCCCTATGGCCAAGGGGTTTTTTAATGGCACTTGCAACCTATCCTTTAATTACCAAGTTTGATATTGCATTTGGCAAGTTTACAATCACACACTGCTGCTCCTTTTGACTTGAGATAGACTTGAACAGCCTTTGAAAAAGGAGCTCCTTAAGTCATCTAATTGGAAACGTTAAACTGGAAATATGGGCAGTGGCCTCTTGAACTGCATTTTCTCTTTCTGTGAGGCAGGAGCCTTGACTGCTTTTCTCAGTCTCAAAGAGCAGCCGTTAATGAAAATAAATGGAAAAAATGGATATTGTTTTAAACAAGAACTTTGTCCTTTCAGTGTATTTAAATCCTAACCCCTTGACACTGTCAAAAAGCAGGAGGATCCACTGGTGTTCTCTCATAACTTTTATAAGCATGCTATGTGGGGAGAGTTGACCAGCACTGCCAGTTGGCTGAGGAGTTGAAATATTCACATTGGGAAAAAATTATGGGCACGTAGGCAGGTTTTTTTTAAGCTTGGAAAAGACATTTCAAGCCTACAAATCTTTGGGTTAACAAAGTTAGGTTTTAATTTTCACTGTGGCTGCTTCCAGGGATCGCATGTGACCAGGTGGCCTGGCTTCTACATTCTCCAGTGGAAATTCCATAGCATGCCTGCCTGTGCTACAACCAGCCTGCCTCGTGTGGATGATGTGCTAGCATCTCTACAGGTCTCCTCTCACAAATGTAAAGTGATGTACTATACAGAAGTAATAGGATCTGAAGATTTCAGGTATGTCTGGCCAAGTTCTTGAGGGTCAGCTGATGTCAAACTTTTCTGATACTTAGATCAAGCCAGTGTCAAGTTCACTTAAATACAAGTAAATTGTGAGGACTTGTGTTTTCTTAGGCCTCAAAACAAAAAATGCCAAACAAAAATTTAACTGGCACTGGGGGCAACTAATGTATAAAAGGGGTTAACTAGTTATCTCCCTGCAGTCATCAGTGGTCACTTTGCTCTGCTTTGAAAGCACTGGGTGAGTTGTTGGGCTTGGCAGGTTGTCACGTAGAAACGGGTGCAACTCAAAATGGAATTGAGTCAGTTCAGTTGCCTGCCAGTTGATGTACTTGACTGAAACTAGTCTCTGTCTCTTTGAACAGCATCTGTTTTTTTGCAAGGTGTTCAGTGTCCCTGTTATGTGGTGAGGCAGAAAAGCTTTTGAGTATGTGCACCAAATTACTTGCTTTTTATTTAGTGTGCAAACAAATAGAATATAGATACATAGCAGAAATCAAAATCTTTGTAAGTTCTGGAGCTTTAAAGCGACTTTGGTTTTTATTGCAGGGGATCTATGACCAGCCTTGAATCAAGCCACAGTGGATTCTCCCAGCTCAGTGCTGCCACCACCTCTTCTAGCCAGTCCCATTCCAGCTCCATGATTTCCAGGTAGTGCCACAACAGATGAAAAGCAAATGGATGAGATGGCTGGACCCTCGCCTGTGGCAGCTGACTGCAATACAGCATATCCAACTGGCGATTGTGCAAAACCCCACCCCACAAAAGCCTTTTATAGATAGCAAAGTAGCTGTTTGAATTTTAAACTTAGTGGTTTTGGTCTTTGTTAGATCCAACAGCTTGTCTCTTGAATTTTAACCCTTTTTCCTAACTCAGCCATAAATATTTTTTGCAAGTGTGCTTGCACAAATCCTAACTGAACACAAGGGCTCTCACTGAAAGGAAAAATAACCAGTGCATCAGTTAATAATTTTTTTAACTGTGTAAATGTTAAAAAGCAAAAAAAGAGAAAAACCCTACCAAAAATGCTCCGTAGTGCATTAGAGATCAACTGCAAGTCTCCTGTCAGGACATTCCTTGCCATCTTAAGAAATTCCCTGTGATCTTCCAGTGCTGCAAACTGTTCTCCCATTGCCACTAAGTGTTGTCCAAGACAAAGAAAAGCAGTTGCTGGATACTTGACTTTGTGAGTCCATTTTTTTCAAAGCGTGCCCACAGAGCTGTGGCCAGGCTGTAAACACTAATACCTTTTGTATGAGCACATTTTGGGGGGAATTTGAGCTCTGGGTCTTGATGGGTTAAAGCAATTCATTCTTTCCTTGGATTTGTGCTTGAAGCGCTGTGGAGAGAGAGGCAGAGAGCAGGCTCTCCCTCCCTGTGCCATGCTGGGCTGATCCAGAGTTGCCCTGAGGATTTGTTCCCAGCACTGTGCTGGAGCTTCACTCCTCTTCCTTAGTACATTCCATGTGAACTGATTTTACTGAGACTCTGTTCTTATCAGGAATTTATGCAGAGCTTAAGCTTGCTTCTTAAACCAGTCTGGAGGAGGTATGGCTTACGTCCTTCCTGTGCACTTTTCAATCCCTCTTGCTTTCTGTCCTTCCCTGTGCATGTCAGAAATAGAGCGCTTCACTTCTGAGCAGCGGAAGCTTTAACGTAGGCAGGGAGCACAGGGATCTTCACTAAGTGATGCAGTAGAAGATGCTCTAAGCAGTGTCTGCTCGACCATTTTCACTACTGCTACTGCCAGTGGTGAATTGCCATTTTGGATTTTGTCCCTATTCTACCCAGGCCCAAGCAATCTCACCTGAGCTGTTTGTTAAAGTCTGTTCAGGTATTCTTCCACTTCAAGCCCTCTCTCCCACGCACAGCGAAAGGCACAAAAGACTCGAGTGCTGAGCAAAGGGCTGTCAGCAGACAACTGCACACCATCCCTGGCAGTTGGAGCAGAGAAGGTTTCAGTCTGAAATGCAGCAGGATTTGCATAGTTAGACCCTGCTTGGTCTTCCCCCACCCCATTAGAGTTAAACTATCCATCTGGGCAAAAGAGGCTACTGTGCTGGCTGCAGTCCCTACAAGAAAGCTGGATAGGCTCTGTTAAGTCCTGGGGAGGCAGCACTGTTGTGGGTAAGTGGTAGAGGAGCTTGTGGAGGTCTCGCACTTTCACAGCAGGAGCTACTGAAGATACTGCATGCCCTGCCTGAGGAAAGCTGGTTCTGAACTCAGTATAAATCTTTCTTTTATGACTGCAGAGCTGAGAGGCAGGTTACTAACCTCTAAGAGCACCTCTCCTGCGGACCAGTTCTGGCTGTGGAACGTGGCAGACAGAGCTGACAAAGAAGTATTTTAGTGCCAGATTTAGAGGTGCTGAGAGGCCAGTGTCCTTAAACCGAACCAAACTGGTCTATTTTGTCTTTTTTGGACTTAGAAATGGAAGATGGAGGTTAGACTGTCACTTAGGCTGCCAAAGTGTGCTGTTGTGCTCCCCACCCAATGTCCACACAGCAGCCAGCCCCACGCTGTGGTGCTCAGGCTGCTCACGTGAGCTGTCTGCCTCGGAGGAGCCCAGCTTGCTTAAGAGGTGGTTTGATTCTTGACATGCAGGAACCAGTATTCCCAGGCGCAGGGGAGTGAAGGCAGCAGGAGGCACAGGGAGGTTAACTCAGTGACACTCTTGGCTCTTTACAAATGCCACCTTCCATTTACCAGGCTGTAAGGGCTGAAGATGGTCCCCTTTCTTTCTCTCTCTCTCTCTCAGATGGCGATTTTGCTGACAACTGTAAAGAAACTGCTTCATTCAACACTCCACATCTGTCCAGAGGTGTCTGGCTTTGTAGACCTTTTTGAGTTGCAGTCACTTTTCAAGTCTGAAGATCTAGTTTTTGTTTTTCACTTGAGCTGGCTCAAAAGTGGCACTTTGGGTTTTTCCTGCTGTTAATCTTAACACATCTTTTAGAGCTCAAAGCACATGACAGCACAAACAGCTGGGGAGATAAAATTCCAGAAAGACAATAGTTAATCCTCCTCTAAGCAAAGTGCTGTGGCAATATGACTTGATCACTGCAGTCTGACTAATTAATTTCCCATACCTTGGTCTTTCTTTGTGTGATATTACTGCTCTCCTTCCTTCTCTCAGCCAGTGACTCTTCTGTTGGCGTTTTTTTTTTTCCTGTTACCAGTGTCCTTCTGCACTTCCCTGTCTGTACTCATGAACTGCATATCAAATTCTGTAAATGTTTTGTATACATAATACCTCATTCTTGGTAATAAAATACAGATAGTCTTTAAAAGATTTTTTTATTGTTATCAATAAATGTGAACTGTTTGGAAAAAAGAGTCAGCCTCTTTATTTCATTGATATGATGCAAAGCTTCCAGGTTCTTTTATGCGCTGAATTCGAGGCTGCCAGAGCTGCTGTGGGACAATGCTGTTACAGGGGACCAAGGAGGCACTTTATCTCTCTGCCACCGTGGAGAAGCTTCAGCAAAGCAGTCTGTCTTGGGGAGCAGAAACCCAAGCAGGTACAAGGTATGAGGAATGTGGTTTTAGAAGGAAAACGGCATCTGCTGGGCACTTCCCTGTCACATAACAAAATCCTATCTGCCCCACAGTACATGTACACAGGGTTTTTTTACTAGTCTGTGAATACATAAAAGGAACAAAATACTGTGCTGAAAAAAATCTTCAGGTAACCCTAAAAAGATAATGCTTGCTTTTATGGATTATATGATGACTTTGTACTCTTTTTATCACAGTTTGAAAGGGAGTTTCAGCCTCAGCAGTTCAGCTGCTGGCAGCAGTATCCCTTGTGGAGTGTATTATGTGTATTCTCTAAAAGGCTTCCAGGGGCAGGCTTAGCACAGCGAGGGTACGGAGAAATGTCTCTCCTTTGCCCCTGTGCGGGCTGAAATGTATCTGACTACCTGAACTAGCAAGTGTAGGTACTTCTCTTTTCCACCTGCTTGTTTCTTTTCACCCAGTGGCCCTGCCATAGGCTTTCTGGCAGAATAAATGGCTGAATGTAACCCGGTCTTAGTGCAGGCACAGCTGCCCATGCAATGACACTGCCCCTAAAGCCTGCGCTGCTCCCCGGGGTGCAGCATGGGCTTGGGGAGAGGGAGGACTAAAGGTGAACATTCAGCTGCACCGCTCGGTGTTGTACTTCGGCGGATGCAGCTGCTGTTAGGGTTGGGATTGTTTAACTGAAATTTAATGATATGAAGGAACAAGATTTTCCTCTCATTCAAGAAGCAGAGTGCTGCTCAACAGAGCTGCCCACACAGGGGTTTGGTAGTGCCCACTCCCAGGGGGGAGTGAGCCAGGTGGTGCAGAGGAGATGGGCTCCTCGGCTGCCCCCGCCACTGATGCTGCCTTGGGTGGGAGGCTCAGACAATCACACTTGAGGAATTAAGATTATTTTATTAGTAGAAGTAGACAAAGCTTTAACTATTTTTAAAAAAGGGAGCCAATAAATGTCAGGCTGTGGTTTTTCTAACCCCTGTAGTTGGAGCAGTGGCTTAAACATCCATTTATGGTTGGTCTTTCAGATTTTATCCAAGCTGTAAAGCTTCTAAAATGAGAATCTTTAACTGTGGTTGTGGAATTCTGTCAGCAAGACCAGATGGCTGCCTGACCTACTTCAAGATGTAACACGTGGCCAATATTTTTATGCCAGTGCATAATTATAATGGGCTGGGCTTATTGCTGCTCTGGATGTTACTAAATACAAAAGCCCTTGAAAAGACATCGTCCAAGAGGGTGGTGTTGGCTGGTGAGCGGGGCTGTGCTCAGGGAGGCAGCGGGAAAGCTGCCTTTCCCGGATGGTTGTTGAAGGGCAAGTGCAGGGGGGGACCCTGTGCAGCACAAACCCAACCAGCCCAAGCCCGGTGTAGAAAACCCACGTCTGGGGGGCAAAGGGCTGGGGGCGAGACCCACGAGTGGGGCAGCAGGCAGGGCAGGCTGGGGGGACTGGGGCTGGGCTGCCATCCCTGTGGACAGGAATTGGAGTGGCTGCAGCAGAGCGAGTCCCTGGCAGAAACCCCACTAGATGGTGCCAGCAGCCCACACGTGGCCCACGGCCACCCGGCACTGCTGCCAGGGGTGACCAGTGGCCCCGCTGCCAGGGGTGACTCGTGTCCCTGCTGCTGGGGTGATCCATGTCCCTGCTGCTGGGGACTCAGCATGGGGCTGGGTCTGTCCCAGTCCGCTCTGGGCTCTGCTACCCCACCAGTACCCCAAGGCACTGGGCCGTACTGAGAGCTGAGAACAGGGCAGGCATCCCCTGTGTAACCCCCTCCAGCACAGGGAAAGAGTTTTACAGGAAGCAGCTGCTGCTCTGGGCCCCGGACCCACAGGGCAGCAGGGCTGGGATCCCTGCGGCCTCATCCTGACCCGGTGCACTGTGCCCTGCACCAGCCCCAAACCGCCTGACCCACACTCAGAGGATGCTCAACTGTCCTTCAAGCATCAGCCTGTGTTTTGTTTTGCCCTCCTGCTACTAGGGATCTTCCAAACCAGTCATTGTTTCACAAGAGTACTGAGAAAGTTAATCGACATGGGAGAAACCCCTTGAGGAGCTGGTGGGAGAAATCCTGTAGAAGTGAAAAAATATTCTGCGTATTGCTGTGGCACTGGTAAGGATTAGCCCACAAGCTGCAATGGGCTGTAAACAAACATTTCAGTTTAATTATGCCACCACACTGTGTAGTAAAGCTTCATGTCCCTCTTGCCCCATAAAACTGCAGGTGTGAGCAGGTCCCTTCAGGTCCCACCCTGGGGCTTCGGGGAGACAGGCAGGAGCTGGGCAGGGAACAGGGTTCCTGGCAGGAGCCATCGCAGACCCGCCAGGGCCCCCTGCTCTGTCTCCAGCACTGGTCACCAGCTGAAAAGGGCAAGAACAAGGTAAATGCATAAAATCCCTGCTCTGAGGCTCTGTGCTTGTGTGCATTCACACCTGCAACACGTGTCCCCCACTCCTGCCCTGCCTCCCGGGGCCCCCTTCAACACCTCCTGCCATCCCTTATCCCCCGCCCTCCTCCACGGGAGCCAGCACCCAACGGGCTGGATTCTGGAACACAGAATTTGGCATAAATAGGGAAATCCAGACTTTTGCCCATTCCCGTGGCAAAGAAAGCACAGAGCGGGATAAATGCATGAAGGGGTGAATGAATGAACACCAGGAAGCCGAGGGTACAACCACGTTTGGCCGAGGCAACCAAGAGCAGTTCAGACATGCTTGTGTCCAGGACCAGACCAGGGCAGGCAGCAAACGGGGTCCTGGTTTGAAATGGATGGATTCAGTCAAAACTCAGCTGAAAACAGCCCCAACCACCCCATCCCAGGGCGAGCGGCCTCCTGGGGGTCCTGGGTGCTGCCTGGGGTGTGCACCTCCCTCTCAGCATCACCCCACCTCGTAGCATTGACCTGCTGGGACCACAGCCCCTTCTCCAGCACTTCTGCATCTGGTAGCGGGGGATCCCAGCTTGGGGGGACCCTGTGGGAAAGGGCTGCACCCTTTGCAACCCATCTCGGGGGGAGGGGGAGAGGCACCACTTTCCCCCTCCAAAATGCCCCAGGTACTTTGGGCATGGAAACCCCCCTCACCGTGGCAGCCCTGGGGACTCCCATGCCCAGCCGTGCCCGTGGGCAGGAGCAGGCAGGCACTGGCCTCTCCCCCTTTCGGGCTCCTCTGGCTCCCCACACACATCCCTGGGGGGGCAGCAGGGGTGTGGGGACGTACCCACACAGTGCAGTGCCACGCTGGGCTTCAGTCTTGGTTTAGTCCTGCCCTTCCTAGGGCAAGGATGGGACCGACCTGCGCAGCCACGCTGCTGCAGCCGTGCTGCACGTCATTAGCTCGTCCATGCAAGTTCTCCCAAAAAAAGAGCCTTGAAGGGACAGCAAAAGAAAGTTTTTCTGAAGTATTTTTGCCTTTGCATAATTATTTGTATTATTACAATATACTGCCTCTTCTTGGAGGTGTTAAAATAGCAGCAAAGGGGCTGGAGGACTCTCAGGTCCAAAATGTGTTGTTCCAGAGCAGGGAGGGCAGGGGCTTGCTCCTCTCCCCATGCCAGCACCAGCGCTGCCAGGGCCCGGCCAGGGGCTTTACCAGCGATGGGCAGGTCAGTGCATCCCCCCCTTGAAGCTTCTGCCGTTCCCTCCGGCCATCTGCAGAGGCCAAACGGCTTCTATGACCGTGGCCCCGCTCGAACCGCAGAGCCCATCTGCTGTGGCGACAGAGGACAGGCGCTGCTGTAAATACAGCCCGTTAATTGATTGCTCTTGCTCCAGCGGATTTCCCTGAAATCCCTTATCGGTCGGTGATGGAGCTGTTTCATAACAGCTCCCAGAAACCTTCTCCCATCGTGGCTTGTGCCAGCAGAGCATCACCGAGCTCGCACACGTCCTGGCTGTGTGGTGCAGCCCCTGCCTTGCTGCACTTGGCTCACCTCAAGCCAGCGGTTCACTGGCACGGGGGGGCTGAGGGCTGGCATGGGGGGGCTGAGGGCTACCCCTGGGCCTGGGACACACAAGGACAAGGGTTCTAGACTGGGCTGTGGTGAGGCCGCTTGGCCACCAGCATCCACCCAACCCCATGCTGCCCACCCTGGGCTCAGCACCCTTCATGGAGCCGACACAGGCGGAGGTGGGTGGCCCTGTAGGACCACAGTACCCATCGCCCCCCCAGACCAGACCCAAAGTAACCAGGAGATATTTTTCTTGCCAGACGTGGGCCACTTTGGGAGTGAAAGCTCCTGGGGCAGCTCTGGCCCTAGAGAAGGGGCAGCCGTTGATGGGGTCTCGGTGGGGCAGCCTCCTCCGCATGGTTTTCCCTAAAAACCCCTGTTTTCCTGAGCAAGGGAAGGGCCCATCTCTCCATCAGCCCATTTTGTCAGCCCCTCTGCAGCAATCTCACCAAGGAGCCACGCACATGCCTCCCCCTTTGTTTCTGAAAAGCGACCAGGACACACTTGCATGATAACATTGATGCCCTGAGCCAGCTCTGGGCAGGCACAGACACGGGTGTTCATTTGTCCTTCACAAGAATTTGACAAGAAAAGAAGCTGGAAAGACTCGTGTGAGCTCTCCCAGAGGAGGGCTGGAGCGGGGACAGCTGCCCGCAGCTGGCAGGGACATCAACCCCCCCCAGCATCCGCGGGCAGGGTCACCAGACAATATTTAATGCTTTGCTGTGCGGCAGAGAGGAGTGAGCCCGTTCTCCGCTCGCCTCTCTCCTGAGCCCTAGATGCTGCTGAGAGGAACTGCAAAAAACAGACAAGAGGGAAGAATGGCAAATCCTGGCCCCTGGGACAAGGGGACCTCTCCAGACTCCATGGGACACGCTGCTGCTGGGAGAGCTGTGGGGAGGGGACCCAGAGAGCGTGCCACCAGCAGTGCTGGGGCTTTGCCTCCTAAAATAGAAGAACGAACGTGTTCAGGCTCAGAGGCTGCAATGCTCTTCCATGTTCGCATCGCTTCCCTCTCTGAGCTCGCCTGGGCTGGGGGCTGGGGGCAGAGAAGCCCTTGTGGGGGTGAGTCAGACCCCGAGCATCCTTGGGGACAGCGCTGGACCCCTCCCGGGGCGGTGGAGGAGCAGGGCTCTGCTGTGGGGCCGGGGGCTGAGGTGGGGTGGGGACCGGCCACTGTGACCTGCAAGGAGCCTGGCACAGGACCCAACAGAGAGCTGCAGGAGGAGGAGGAGGTGGGTTAATTAGCGAGGGGCTGGGAGAGTGGGCGAGAAGGAGGTCAGGGGGTAGCATGCAGCGCTGGGTTCTGGGGAAGCTGCTGTGGCTTCGTGGTGTGTTGGGGACCTGGCGGTGCCCGCAGCCGCCCCAGGGCTCTCTGGGGAGGTCGGCCGGGAGATGCAGCCATCTGCTCCTCCACCCAGCCCGACCAGCAGCCCTAACCCACCCCAGGGAGCAACCGCAGGGTGAAGAAACCAGTTCAAGGAGCCCATTAGGGATGAAGGGAAAGAGTGTGGGGACATGGAGTGATGTCTAGATCACTACCTGACATACCTATACACACACCAACCTCCCCCCGGGAGAGCGTGGAGATCCCAGGGCAGGCAGGGACGGATGGGGATGGAGCAGGCAGGGCCTCGGGGCTCTGAGTCAGGCCACAGATGCCACAAGCTGCCAGGTCCCGCGATGCTGGTGGCCCCCGAGAGCCCCCGTGGGGGATGGGAGTTGGTGCTGGGGTCGGTGCTCACTGGAAGAGGTTGGGGGGAGACGCTTGCAAACAGGGACCTGGAGAGCTCAGACATGGCGGGTGAAGGCAGAGCTGCTGTTTTCATCCCACAGGTTTCGGTCTCCTGGTTCAGGGAGGGCAAAGTCATAAATTTTTGTTGTTTGCAATTTGCAGCTCCATGGAAAGTGCTGCCAAAAAAAAAAGTGTTTTCAACCCTGGAGCAAGTGCCTGGCTGAGGGCAGAGGGACAACAGAGCTGAACAAGTGCCAGGCTGCAGCAGGGGTGCTGGGTGGCACATTTAAGCCCACTGACAGACAATGTGAGTGCTTTTCCTAAGCTCCTGCAGCCCCTCTTTGCCAGGAGCTTTGCAAGGAATTTCTTAATGGCTTGTAAACCCCGTGCTCCCAGGGGCTCTCGCAGCAAAGCACCGCCAGCCTCAGCGCAGCATCCCTCCCCGGGCAGAGCGGGCCTCACCAGACCTTCATCCCACGCTGCCCTAGCTGGGCTGGGTGGGAGAGGACAGAAGCCATGTCTTCAGACATGAGCTTTACAAAGTGTTTGTATCGTGCCCCATATATAAAAATAAATATATGGGGAAGAAAAGAGAGGGAGTGGGTTTAAACAAGCCAGGATGGAGCAGGCAGCAACTGGAAGCTTGCAGGAGGACATCCCTGCAGCCTGTTCTCATGCTTTACCTGCCTTTTCTCAACACAGATGCTGTGGCTTTGCAAACAGGTTTTTTTTATTTTTTTTGCAGCCACTATGCACAAACACAGCCCTGTGTGTGCAAACACCATCCCCTTGTTCACAGGTGAACACAGCCCCGCAAGACCCTTTTAGCTGAGGGTAGGAGCAGATGCCAGCACTTGTCCGAGGCTCACCACGCGACCGTGCCCCCCGACACAGGGCACACATACTGGGCCAGCTGGAGCGTGACAAGGCGACAGCAAATCCAGTTTATGAGGCAGCAGGGCCAGAGAAATGCCAAACACATCTGGCCGTGTCAGGTCGCCCCGCACTGCTGGCGCCCGGCATGCGGATCTAGGACAAACCCTCGCCTTTGTTTTGTCCTGTTTGGGCATCACGAGGGTCCTGGGCTTTGGAGGACGGCAGCTCGGGAACGTTAACTCACCGTAGGGTTATTTTGTCTTCATGCTAAACTCTTCCTGGAGATGTCAGCTGCCAGAACGTGTCATTTATGCTTCACGGCACTGCCTTAGCGTTCCGTGGACGTGACAGAGTGACAAGAATCAGCATCCGTGAAGGAAAGGCTCAGTGCAGATGGTTCTTTAACAAACAAGTGCAAGCTGGGCTGAGCTGGTCACTCGGGGAGACTCTGAAGGGGCCAGGGATGTCCGTGGGGGTGGCCATGGTGGGTGGGACATGCCCTGAGCTCTCCTGAAACAGCCTCAGTCACTGGGAGGTGCTCCCCAGTCCAAGGCGAGACTGGGGCCATTACAGCTCTGTGTCTGGGCTGCTGCCTGCCCGCAGCGAGCCATGGCACACAGCCCTGGGAGTCGGAGGTTACGGGAGCTTACGGGGCTGCTGCTCTCCTTGCAAGGGGCAGGCAGGGACAGCAGAGTCGGCAGGGCTTTCGGAAATGAAACCCTGGGCTGCAGGTTGGTGTGCTATTTCCCAGCCTTCGCCTCTCAGAACTGGGGCAGGTCTCCTCATGGTGTGGGTGCTGGGTGCAGATCGGGCCGGGGGGGACCAGCCCAGCTCCCTCCGCTCCCCTGCCAGCTCCAAGCGATGCCACGTGTGCTCTCTCCTGCCGTGCTCTGGGGCAGGATGTGGAGCAAGGGCTGGTTAAACAAACACACTTGTCTCTCACCCACCCCTGAGCTTGCAGCAGCCCCACATCCCCTCTCCCTGGGCACAGGCAGGATCAGTCCCATTCTCACCACTTTTAAAGAAAGTTTTAAAGTGCAGGTCAAGAGAATCGCTCCCTTCCAGATATTTGGTCCTATGAGAATGGCGAAGGCTCGTGCTCTTGTCAAGCCCTGAAGGAGGGATGCTGCAGGGCCCAGCAACGCAAGCCCCTGCTCCGGCTTTGCTGCAGTGGCCCGGCTTGGGACTCCTCGTGCCCTTGCTAGAGGGGCCGGGAAGGGATGCGAGTTTGGTGGATAATTAATTGCACAGATTAACTTGTACCTGTCAGCCACGGTGTAAGTAAGAGGAGTCTGAGCACGAAGGTGGCAGTGAGCAGTCCCCCGGGAGGACGAAGTGCCTTTGCAGGACAGCTCTGCAGCTCAGCACAGCAGGACACGGTGTTCGGGAGCACCTCAGGGGCAGTCGGGTGCCCACAGCCCTGCTGGGCCTCGGGCTGGAGCAGACCCCGTGCAGGGTGAGCAGCACCGTGCGAGGGAGCAGGCTGGGGTCCAGCCCTGCTGGCAGCCCCCGGGGACGTGTCTCTGCTGCAGCCCAGGTGGACCGTCAGCAATTTGCACCTTTGCACTTTTACTTTCACCTCTAAAGAGGCTGCTCTGTGAGCGGGGGCCACAGCAGTGCTTTGCCTTCCTTGACTCAGTTTACCTTGTAAAAAGGATCTCCCTTCTCTCGCCCTCGCAGCTGCCCCTGCAGAGGTTTTTGGCAGCAAACCGTGGCCTGCAGCACCCAGCCGAGGAGCTGGAGCTGGGGGTTGAGGGCTGGGATATTTTTTCCTTCCCACGTCCCCACTGTGAAATGAGAAGCAACTTGGCCAGCATCAGCACAAGTCACATCCATCAGCTCTGGTTAAATACGGCCAATTGTTTCCAACGTTGTTGGAAGGGAGTGGAGAGAAACACCTGAGCCTGCACACAGGTCACTGCACAAGGCAAATACAGCCGGGCGGCTGCTGCAGGGGGTCCTGCCTGACCCATGGGGCGAGCGTGGCCCTGGCTGGGACATGTGAAAGAGGGCTTCAGACCCCAGAATTATATCAGCATCCCCCGCTGGAGTTACACTGGCCTTGATAAAAACGAGACCTGATTTTGAGCATAAAGCAGCTACACGGGGTATCTTACGGCTGCCGGCTCAGCTCTGCTTCATGCTGATGGCAGCGGCGGCTGATGGAAGTGAAATGCGTGTTGTTCCCCATCTTCAAAGGCTCCACTCCCCTCTTGCAAACATGCTTTTGGGTTCTTCGCCTTTTATTCACAGAGCATCACTCCTCCTGGCTTAGCTGGGGACAGTCCCCAACGCCTCTGCTCACCCCAAGAGGGGCCTTTCCTTGTCCGCAGCTGGTTCACAGGTGACCAGGGTGTTCTGCAAACCAGAGGCACGGCGAGGCTCATCCTTCGGGGCAGGGTCCCTCGAGAGCAGAGCCCAGCCGCAGGTGCCATTGCATGGCTCGCCCACACCAGTTTGCTTCCTTCAACACCAGAACAACCTGGAGAAAGCAGGAGAGCTCGAGGGCTGAGGGGGTGCCAGAAGCTCGGAGAGTAACACCGAGGCGGGAGCTCAGTGGGACGGTGGCCTTGGGCTGAACAGGGACGGCTGCCACTGGTGCTCACAGACAGAAAATATGGTTTAAAGATGAAACGTCCTGACAGGCTGCGGTTGTGCCGGAGGCCCCGGCGCCGTCTGCAGAGCGGGGACGGCAGCTGCTGGAGCGGCGCTGTCAGGAGCTCTTACGGTGACACCGGCTTCGGCAAGAGGGTGGCTGGGGAGTGGGGAGAGGAGCCCAGAAGGGACAGGGGGAGAGGTTCTGGGGGAAGCCAGACCAAAATGCTGAGATTCAACAGCTGAAGAGTGCAGCCAAGGAGCTGCCGCCCTGTGTCACCGGTCCCACAGCTCGCAGGACACCAGGGACATGCAGCCCATGCTGTAGGACCTGGCACATGCAGAGGGAACACCAAGCTCCCTTGTAAAATGAATGAAAAACCTCTTTATTTTTCAACCTTGCTTTCTGATAGATCCATCCTTCGCACATGCCCTGAAAAGGAAGGAGCAGTTTGACCCTGAACATGGCTACGGCATAAACCAGCTCAGATCTGGGACAGCACTGAGGTCACTTTTGCCCCGTGATGTAAAGATTTATTTTGTTATTGAAGGACAAGAGGGTCACTGGGGAAAGGGTAGAGGACAGTGGCATGAAAGCCCGTGGAGTCATGGCCATACAGTCAGTGGGGAAGGGGCACTGACAGGCAGCTTCCCCCGGGCAGGTGCCGTCACTGGGATTGTTTACAACATGACATTTTCATGCACTCTGAAAAACAAAAAGGAAAAAAGAAAAAAAAAATCACTTTGTTTTCAGGGCAAGAGCATCACGTCTGCCTGCCTCTGCACTGAGGCATGCTGCGGAGCCCCCGCACATCAGGACACGGGTCAGGGGACACACGGCTGCCAACGCCGCTCGGGGACAGGGGTGGCAGCCCAGCTGCTTGGGGGCTGAGGTGGGACATGATGGCTGCAGCGTCCCTGGTGACAGCCTGGGGCCTTCAGCCAGAGCTGCAGGAGCACCCTGGGTGGGTGAAGATGGGGTGGGGGGGGGGTGTTTGGTCTGGCTCAATGGCATGTTGGTGGGGTGCCCGTGAAACCCCCCCCCCCTCTGTGCTCCCATCTCCCAAGTCTGGGGTCTCGGGTGCCTCCTGACAGCATCAAACACTGCTGCACCCGACCTTGTGCTAATGTTGTGGGTTCGCTGAGGATCCCACCTCCCTTCTGACATTGCCATGAGAAGCCGTATATCCACTCCTGGCTCCCCAAAGCCCTTCAGTAGTCCCTCAGGGGTGCCAGGCTTTCGCTGAGCTTCCAGCAGCTCCTCTTTTCATGTCACATTTAAGTTTCTTGGACAATGGCAGGACGCCACGCTGTATTTCAGGGGTGCTCTTACCTAATTCTGCCATTTTTCTCATGGAAATACCTTACCTGTGCATGCGAGGACGTGTATCGGTCATCCGGAGGTGCACTGCCAGGTGTGCCCCTGCAAGTCCTGCCCCAGGCAGTGCTGTTGAACTTTGTACCATGGCTTTTCATCCCTCTTTCATGCTCAGCCCCACTGGTCTGTCAGCATCCCTGTCCCTGCCCTTGTCTGCTCCTGGCCCCTCTCCCTGTCCTTCCCCACCTGTACCCCAAACCCAGGACAGCAAGACTGGTCTTGGTCTGGGGCTTCCATGCCTACAGTAGCATCAGCCACAGAGCCGGGAGACTCCCACCACTGCCCGGACCGATTTGTTTGCAGTGGCCAAAGACGAATGGAGGGACTGTGCATGGGGACAGTCACAGCACCCTCCCTGTCCCCAGCCTCTGCGGCTGCAGCCCTGCATGGAGGAGGGTCAAGCCCACTTGGAGGAGGCTCAGCCCTGCTCGGAGCAGTGTGGGGGGAACCATCTGCTCGACATACCTTGTAACACCTCATCAGTTGACCAGCTGCTGTCTTTAGTGGCCCTCAAAGTGGATCAGCGCTAACATGAAGCCACGGGCTTGTGTCTAGAGAGGTTAAGGCATGTGCCAGGGCTGGGCTTCCCTCCTTGATGCCATGGCAGTGGGCAGAGCCAGGCGCTGGGACAAGCGGGACCTCCGCAGCCTGCCGTGGGACAGGGTGGGCTGGAGCCCTGCTCCCGCACAGCGCCTCGGGGCTGCAGGGACACACAGCTGAGACCCCAACACCACACAGCTCATCTCCTGCTGGCCTGAGAGCCTTGCCGCAGAGCGTGTCATCCCGTGTCACCCCGTGTTACCCCGTGTCACCCAAGGAAAAGCCACGTCAGTGGACTAAAGAGAGGCGAGCTTTTCGCTCCAGCTAATAATCCGGCCAGGGCAAGATAAGAGATGCTACAGAAACTCCTCCAAGCTGGAGAACAGCTGTGCTAAATCCCTTTAGTCCTCAGCAAGACATTTGTTTACAGGGAGAATAGGTGTTATTACCCGGGGTTGTCTAGTACAGGCTGTTCACGGGCTCCCTGCCTGCCCCCCCCGCAGCACCGGCACTGGCGCGGGTCGCTCAGTCCCCTCAGCTGGGGGGTTGGGGGCTGCGGCACGAAACGGGCTTGGCGACAAAGGTGGGGTTTCAAACCCAAGATGAGCTCTTTTGGAAGAGGTCGGTCATCTGGAGGAGGAATGAGCCGGGGAGCGCCCATGCCAGGGCCAGCCCTTTGCCCCCGTGCCCGAGACTGGCTGCCGCTGTCGTGACACCGGGGCTGAGCACCCTCGCCGGCGGCCGCACAAGTGACATTGGTTTCCACGAGCTCAGCTGCAGGTTGGACCAGCACCATCCCTGGGGAGGGTCCCGTCCCCTCGGGCAGCACATGGCATGAGGATGCCCTCGGTACCCCACAGATCTCCTCCAGTCCCTCCTCCACAGTCCTGGAGGACCCCAAATCCAGCCCCGCTCTCCTCCACTCCCCTCACCCTGCTGATGCCTGGTCCCGGGCTATAGGCAAACCTCAGCCCTCACCTGTTGCAACCAACTCCTGCCTCCTGCCACCTTGCAATTACAGCCTTTAATTAAGCCGTCAACCCTATCTGGCATTAGGCAGCAGGGCAGGAGCCAGGGTTGGCGTGACCCTCTCTGGGGCCGGTCACACCCATGTGCCCCCTGAAATGGGGCCAAGCCACTGGCTTTCCCCTCTTGGTGTGGCACGTACCCGGCAGCAGCCCCGCCGGTGCTGGGAACAGGATCCGTCCCCGGCAACAGGCTGTTCCAGACAGAGGTGGCACCACGTCTGGCTGCTCCATCTATGCATCAGGGAGGGCTGTGACTCCCCTTTAAAGTGGGGGCAGAAGCTGCAGCGGGTCAGATTTCTCCTCTCACCTGTTGCTAAATCAAAGGCCGTTTGGATTTAATCTCTGGGAGAGGCAGGTTTAACCCTCTCCTGTGCAGCGGGTGTCCCCACGCCGGGGTGAGGACCTGCCTCTGATACCAGCAGCGGGGGCAGACAGGCAGCTCGCTGCCAGCCCTCTCCTCCCCTCTCCTGTTTGTGCCTTGTCTCCCATCCAGGGCTCATTCCAGGTGGGAGAAGCTGCCCAGGGCAGTGGTGAAGTCACCATCCCTGGAGGGATTCAAAAGCCGTGTAGATGTGGTGCTGAGGGACATGGGTTAGTGGTGGCCTTGGCAGTGCTGGGTTAATGGTTGGACTCGATGATCTTAAAGGTCCTTTCCAACCAAAACGATTCTGTGATTCTGTGATTCTAAGTGATGCTTCACCCAGCGAGGCTGCTGTCCAGCCACTGCCCATGGTGATGGGCAGCAGCTGGGGACACGCTGCTCAGTGGAGATGGTCTCGCTGGCGTTGCTCATTACTGACTGCTTCCTTCTCACCTCCTCAGCTGAAATACCAGAAAGCCCTGCTGAAAACACACGTACACCATGAATTTAACTATGAGCAGAAACAGGAGGCAGAGGCACAAGTGGGTGGCGTGGGGTGGAGCATCCTGCAGGCACTGGCTGCCTTCGTTGCTTCTGTGTCCTGTTGCGGGATGCAAAGGGCACCAGGCACCCCATGGCAGGAGCCAGCAATGTATCAGCTCCAGCAGCTTCCAGGAGCTGGCCCTGACTCATGGAAATACTATTTGCCACCACATTTATACTGATGCTTCACTGCCTGTGAGCAACAGCCAAGACACACCGCTGCTGGCAGCTGGGAAAGCGCTTCACCCGCCGTGTGACCGCGCAGGTTACTGGGGCACCGCGTCCAGGACTGGAGCGATGCCCAGCACTGGCTGCTCCAGCGCGGTGCTGCAGAACATTGCTCTTGGCCTCCTCAGCGTCCACCGTCCCCTCTGAACCATGACTGCTGAGCACTGAGATAGGAGCTCCCTGAAAACACATCCAGGTGCTGCACGGGCTGTTCCTGCAGCTTGTCTCACTGAAGCACATCCCAGCGCTGCAGCGGAGCTGGGGAGCACTCGGCCGGTGGGAAAGGTTCACGTGCCCTTTGGGGTTCCCCCTCACACAATCACTCGAAGGTACCAAAAATAAGGCTTGCTAGTGAAATAAAAATGAATGTTTGTAAAAGATGCTGGAAAACTCAGCAGGACATTAGGACCTTTTTTTGGGGAGAGCTCAGCTCACAGCCCCCCAGCTGAGGAGCTCCGTCCCTCCTGGGCAGCTGCGTGGGCTGGCTCAGGAACAGCAGAGGCACCACAGTGTCCCACGTCCCAGGCTGCGAACAGCAGTGGGAGGGGAGTGTGTTGCTTGTGCAGAGCCCGGATTTCCTCCCGCACAAAGTGCTGTTGGCTTTTTCCAGGGCTGAGGATCCAGCTCCCTCCTCTGCCCTCATCCCTGTGCCTCCTCTGGTCCCTGCACTGCTGCTGCTCCCGGCCCCCCCGCCCCAGTACACAGTGAGCAGCAGAAGGGTACATGCTGTTTTCCAGCATTCTGCCCCGAACTGCCCTTCCCTGACTGCTGGAGGCTGCCCAGCCCACGGGGGCTGCGCTCAGGCAGGGGCTGGCCAGTGACTCAAGCTCGGCTCACTGCTCTGCCTGAGCCCCGGCACTGACGGGGACCTTGGGGACCATCCCTCACCTCTCCACGGGGTATCCCACCACTCCATGGCCCTGCAGAGGGTAGGCCTTGGGGTAAGGATGACCAAGAACCCTCTTGTCACACATCTCCAAGTGCCCTTTGCTCCAGACCTGCCTGTGAACGCTGGGTGTGGGGCTGTACCTGCCCCAAAACCACCCCCCAGCTCGTTCATGCCCCGTCGTGGCTCCTGCCCATCACTGCTGTCATCCCATCCTCCTGCTGCCTGCTCTCCTCCCTGCCAACAGCTCCGGGCTGTTCTCCCTCCCTCCTCCCTCGGGGCGTCACGGTCCCCTCTCCCATGGGCGCAGCCCAGGGCACGCTCCAGCTCAGCGCTGGCAGAAGCTCCGGTCCCCACGGGTGCAGCACGTGCCCTCGGTGCAGGATCCACCACTCCAAACCCCCCAGGGGACAGACCCTGGTCGCTCCCGCAGCCCTGCTGAAGCCAAGAGCCATCTCGGCTCCACTCGCCATCCCGGCGGGTCCCCACGGTCCAACGCAGGGCTGACGGGCTGCAGGGCTTTTCTAAAGGACTCAGCCATGAGTGACCCCATCTCCGAGTGCCCGTAAAGGTCCCATGAGTCTTTCCCTGGGGGAAACATGGGCTTTAATTATTATTTTTTTAATAACACCTGACCCAAGCTGGCTGGCCAAGCCCTCCTTGAAAAATACAGTATTTAAGCACATCTTTCTGGATACAAAAGGCTGCAATGGAAAAACCTTCTCTGGTTCCTTCCCTTCCTCGCACACAGTCCCCCCGCGCTTTGCTTTCCCTGCTGTCGGCAGACGTGAGCTAATACAGAACGAGATATTCATGCAAAAGGCCTTTGGAAATATTCATTGCTCATCTCTTAACAAGATTACCCCGGAACTCCTCCGTTGCTCTGAGGGAGATTTAAAACCTTTCAGGCTCTGGGTAACCATAGCAGCACAGATGTGAAAACCAAGGGGAGACAACCGATGTGAAAACTCATCGGGGCTGTGCAGCCAGGCTGTGTGCCACTGCGGCGCCGAGGCACGGCAGCTTCTTCTCGGCATTTCTTTGTCTGACATGGCCAGGGCTGGCTCTTCGCCCTGGCCAGACCACGCGGGACACATCCACCCTCTGCAGGAACGACTCAAGCTGCAGACAGCGGGAGTGATGTGACCCGGTGGTGGCTCCCACAGCACCAGGGTCACCTTCCCGGCCACGATTCGGGAAACCCTCCAAGCCTGGCAGCTCCTTCCCCGCAGGGTGCTGGCAATAACAGGGATGGTTTAGAGCCAGGATGGGGTGTTTGGAGCCTGGGGTCCCTGTTGCCTCCTGCCATGGGTTTCTCCTTCACCTTGGGCACCACTTCTGCACCTGTAAGAGGCATTGGGTGTTGTGAGGTTGAACAGATCCATGTTTTGAGGCCCTTTGGAATGAAATGGCCTCTTCTCCCGGGCAACTAGCGACAGGACTAGAGGACACAGCCTCAAGCTGCACCAGGGGAGGTTCAGGTTGGACATTAGGAAGCATTTCTTCTCAGCAAGGGTCATTAGCCATTGGAAGGGGCTGGCCAGGGAGGTGGTGGAGTCACCATCTCTGGAGTTGTTTAAGAAAAGACTGGACATGGCACTTAGTGCCATGGTCTAGTTGACAGGGTGGTGTCAGGGCAATGGTTGGACTCGATGACCCCAGAGGGCTCTTCCAACCTGATTGATTGATTGATTGAAATACGGGGAAAGCGAGCAGCAGTGAGGGCATGGCACAGCCCCCCAGGCACCTCCCGAGAGCTGGCCGAGCCCGGCGCAGTGTCACCTTAGCTGGCTGGGAACAACTGTGGGAAACGGTTTCATCTCCTCTCTGAAGAGCCCCGTCCCTGCGTCTTTCTAAGCACAAAGGAGAGGACACTGCTCACCCTGATGCAAACTCTTGTCTTTCCTCATGACAGGATCAGCTAGGGAAAGCTCTTAACACGGCTAAAACATAATCTTAACTGGGGAATTAAGAGGCAGAAATAATAATTATTGGGGAAAAAGGTGTTTGAAATCAACAGAATAAATTCAGCCAGAACTAAACACTGAAACTGGTACTTCGCTATAGAAAGAAAAACAACTGCATTAAAACTACAAAATCTAGTTCAAAGCTAGAAAAAAAACAACACACACACACACACACACACACACTTAGGATGAAGACTTATTTTAACTTTTGAGCAAATTCACTTTATATGCGCACAGATCAGCTTCTGCAACAACTCTAGCATGGACTAGGAACGGTGACTGCTGCAGAAACATAACCAGACTGGGCAACCCACACCTCCCTAAGCAAACTCCCTTCCAGAGGTGATGCTCATCTGTGCTGACACACATCCCACCTCTCTGACCCATAAATTAACCGACCGTTCTGGGTCAGTTTTGCTGAACCTGGGTCATGGCCAGCATTCCTACCCACGACTGCTCGGCATCTGCTCCTGGAGATCACGATGCATTGTTTTCAGGGAGATTTTATTTTCCCCCTCAGGTTAAATATTTCATAAAATCACAGAATAACTGACAGCTGAGCGTGGAGGTTATGACGCACAGGTTTCAGGGAGATCTTATTTTTCCCCTCAGGTCAAATATTTCATAGGCTTACAGAAGACTCGGGCACATTTGCAGCAACCCCCATCTGCAAAGCAAGTTCCCAGCCCCAGATAAGTGCAAGAAAAGCCGCGGGTGACCGGCCAGCCCCTGCCACGTCCCCCACCGAGCTCCCCTGCTGCCAAGAAACACGTTAATCTCCAGGGAGGACAAAAGGGCAGGACGGCTGGCGCAGCGCGACGGCGGCGATGCTGCCGGCTCCGCGGCGATGCAAATGCGATGTGCAGCGTAGCGCGGGGCTCTCCGGGGCTGCGGTGGCTTTCCAGGACTGAGCTCTGCGGATTGGCCCGCGGCACCCCGCTCTCCTCCCTCCCTGCCTCCCTCCTTCTGCACCCTCAGCCCACGGAGATTGGCCAGCTTGGTGCCACATGGCAGAGAGGAGCCGGGATAAAGGATGAGCTGGACTCGGGGACTGTAGCGTCCGTGGCAGAAGAGCTGGGAGAAATTTGTAGGCAGGTGGCACCAAACTTCCCTGGCTGCACCGAGTCGGTGCAGGGGAGGACAGACAGACAGACGGTCAGCCAGGGACACCCGTGGGGTGAGCACCAGCTGCAGAGCACCCCGTTCCCTCTGAGCCCAGCCATGTCCCTCGTGGTGAAGGAGAAGAACCACGTGCGGTTGGTCTTCTTGGGTGCTGCCGGCGTGGGCAAGACAGCCCTCATCCACCGCTTCCTGATGGACACCTTCGAGCCCAAGCACCGGCGCACGGTGGAGGAGCTGCACAGCAAGGAGTACCAGGTGAGCGGGGCCACGGTCAAGGTGGAAATCCTGGACACCAGCGGCAGCTACTCCTTCCCGGCCATGAGGAAGCTCTCCATCCAGAACAGCGATGCTTTCGCCCTGGTCTACGCCGTAGACGACGCTGAGTCCTTCGAGAGCGTCAAGAGCCTGCGGGAGGAGATCCTGGAGGTGAAGGAAGACAAGTTCCCTCCCATCGTGGTGGTCGGCAACAAGGCGGAGAGCGGCGGAGAGCGGCAGGTGCTGGCGGAGGACGCCCTGTCGCTGGTGGAGCTGGACTGGAACAGCCGCTTCGTGGAGACGTCAGCCAAGGACAACGAGAACGTCCTGGAGGTCTTCAGGGAGCTGCTGCAGCAAGCCAACCTGCCCAGCCGGCTCAGCCCGGCGCTCTGCAAGAGGAGGGAGACGTTGCCCAAGGAGCAGGTGCTGAGGCCCCCCATGAACAAGACCAACAGCTGCTCAGTGTGCTGAGCTGTCCACCCCGGGGCCGGGAGAAGGCGCCGGCAGCGGCGGCACCGGCTGGAAACTCAGGTGGGCTGGGTGGGGAGAGGTGCTGCCTTGGCGAAAATCAACCCTGCTGCCTCCCACCCCTTCCCTCCTCTTCCCCACCCAGCCTGCTGGGACCAGTGGGAGCCGGAGGTGACAAGGAGGGACTTGGAAGGGATGCTGGTTGCTGGAAGGGTGTGGGGAGAGGGCGGGTTCCCA
Source organism: Nyctibius grandis (assembly GCF_013368605.1). NCBI lineage: Eukaryota > Metazoa > Chordata > Aves > Nyctibiiformes > Nyctibiidae > Nyctibius > Nyctibius grandis. The sequence goes on along the minus strand of NC_090672.1, from coordinate 5,176,842 downwards.
AAAAGGCAGGAGGCTTCCCTGGAAAAAAGCTGTGGGTCAGCCAGCACGATGCATCTATGCCATGGTGAGCTCGCAGGTGGGCAGGCAGCAGGCAGGCAGCTCCTCACCTGCAAGGAAAGGGGGGACAACCAAGGGCTCGGTGGCTGCATGCATCCGAAGGCAGATGCAGGCACCCGTGCCGCTGCATCACACCCGCCGGTGCCGCTCTCCCAGCTTGCAATCGGGTCCCGTGTCACCCCACCCCGAGCACTTGCACGTCCAACCTCCTGGCGCGGCTGTTGTGACCGATCCAGCACCCAAAGTAGTGTTGATTTTGTACCTTGGCGTAGAGCATGCGGTAGGGCAGTCTGTGCATCTCTTCGGTTTTCTCTTTTCTATTTTGGGGTGGGTTTTTTTTTAAGCATATCCAATAAACATGTTGCAAAGTGGGGCTCGAAAATGTCTGGGTTTCTTTCTCCTGCACTTCAAAGGCTGCAGTGCCTGATATCAGTGTTTTATGCCCAGACCCCTTATCATTGCATTTGCTTTTCCCTCATCACTGCGTTCGCTTTCCCTCCTCCATGGTCCATCCTTATCTGGAGTGTCCTGGCATGGACGGAGCCTCTCCAGCCTCCCCAGGACAGTTGGTGTTACGATTTTCCTGACAATTTAACCACTAAAGTTTTCTACCAAGCGTGAGCAACTAAAAATAAAACAGCTCTTCTCACCTCCACGTACAGAAAAGAACAACAGCCATTAAAAGCCAGCTGATCCACTGAAATAAAAACCATAAACACATTAAAAGGAGATAATAAAAGGAGTGGGAGAAGAGCACAGAAGGGCAATATTTACTGTGCTTTAGCATGCACCGCACTCATTTACTCTCCCCTCGCACAGCCCCTCCTTGCTGTAACGAGCATTTAGCCAGCTCAGCAGCCACACGAACACAATAAATAAAGATATTAAAGCTTGGTGGATTAAAAAGCCATCCACACTGGTCCAGACCCAAGGGAGCTGGGCAATTTGGGGTCCCCAGCTTTCAGAAGCCCGTCCCTGCAGTACGGCGTGCCCCTGCCTAGCCCAGCCAGGCAGGATCGCTCCCAGTGACCCCAGCCCCTTCCCAGCCCAGGCAGAGAAGGAGAAGGTGCTGGCAGGGAGAGCCCGGTGTCCCCGTGGGCATCCCTCGCTGGGGCACCCCACTGCCATGTCCCCTGCGGACACTGGCTCAGTGACAGCAATCTCCGGGCAGGCGAAACTCTCCCTGGGGAGCTGGTGCAGGATGAGGCCAGGGCTGGCAGCAGGGAGGGGGACAGGCTCCGGCAGGACCCGCTGCTGCAGGGGCTGCCGTGGGGCAGGTGCCCTCACTGCTCTCCGTCTCACAGCCACGTCCCTCATGCTGCCACCGTGATGCTCTGCGAGGGCGTGCGGCCACTCCTCACCCAGCGCCGCAGGGACACGGGGAGCAGCTCAGGGCAGAGCCCTGTCCCGGGGAAAACGGGGCTCCTGCCTGGAGGGAACAAAATACAAAGAAAGTTCACTGTGGGCAGCTGCCCCAAGGTGGTGGCACCCTGCCCGCAGCAGGGATGGGATGGAGGGCAGCGTTCCCCAGCCCTTCTGCCCCTCACCTGCAAAACCCCCTCTCTGGGGCATTGCGGGTTTGGTGGGTTTTGGGGTGGTTTTTTTTGCAACACTCACATGAAATCCTGCTGCACGGAGCTGCTTAGCCTCACTTGGACTTCAGGGTCATCAAACTTCGGCCATGCAGGGTCATGGGATGGAAGCTGGGGTTAGCAAGCATTTGCCATGTAGGAACTTTGGCAGGACAAGAGCATTTTCGATATCGTGTCCCCATGGCTCTGGGCAGGATGCAGGGCCAGGGAGAGCAGCCAGGAGCCTCAGCCTGTGCCAGCCTGCGAGGCACCGTGGTTCCCTGCAGAAAGGCTGTAGAATAGCTGTAATATCAAAATGCAAATAAAGCGGTGTGGTGAGAGCCCCTGGTGCCTGTCCGGAGGAGCGATCTGTGCCAGACAGTGCTGTCCTCCGAGGTGCTGTGAGCCTTACCCCAGGTTCTGCCTGTGCCCTTCGGTGTGCCGGGACTCGAGCAGTGCTGCTGTGACAGAGCGGGGCAAGAAGTGACCCCGCTGCACATGTGCTGAGTGAGGTTAAAAGCAGGCAGCTCCTGTGGCCTGAGATGTGGGTGTGTGATCTGTGCTCAGCCTCTAGTTTAGCAGAAAAATGCAGCTAAGGGCACTCCCAGGGCAGCTGGGTCACGCAGGGGTGGCAAAGCCCTACTGAGGGCTACAGGCTCGGTGTCGACGTGTGTGCAGTGTGAGGTGGGGAAGAACTGAACACCTGCAGCTCATTTTCATTCAACAAGGGGCAACAAGTGAAATGGCTTTTCTTTCCCAGACACCAAGCACAGCATGTAGAGGATGCCTGTAACTGTGGGCCGGGGGCAATCAGGGCCTGCCGGGGGCTGAAGGGCTGTTATCTCCTTAGCCATGTGCCAGAGGCTGCTGCCATGCCCCGGGGGCACAGGATCTGGGAAAAGCCTCTGTCCCCAGTAAGCCACGCACAGGCACACCACCACTATCCCTGGGATGGCATCCCAGGCAGCAGCACTCACTGTCTCAATCCCATCTCTGGGACTGGAGAGGTTTTATTCCACTGATCCTTTTAATTAAGTAGCTGTGGTTTAAGTTGGAGTTAGTTTTTCATAGGTAGGCTGTTATGTCGACGTGTAGAGGGGCCCTGGTACCGGGGAAGGGAGATGTTCTGCTGGGTGGGACAGTGGGACGAGGACATGGGGGTCCCAGCCCCTGTGGGGTGACCATGGGCAAGTCGCGCTCCCATTGCAGGGCTGCTCTGTAACTCACAACCCCTCGGCAGCGGCGAGGTCTGTGCTGGGACACACCCCACTTCTCAGTGCCACCCTGGCTGTTGCTGAGGTCTCTGATGCTGCTTTTCTACAAAAAACATCGCAGCGAACTTGACCCGTCCATGTGCAGAACCCAGGGCTGCTCTTTCCAGCCCCAAAACACCTGAACATCTTCCCATTGCAACTCTTTTCTCTCCCTTCCCTCTGCCTCCCCCTTCCCCCAGTTGGACCATTTTACTCCAGCCTCACCTCCAAAGTGGGCACCAGCCCTGTCCCCACACTCGCCCATGTCACCCCCCCTGGATAAGAGCTCCGTGTGATCCCTCCTGTTCTGTTCCACACCATGTAGCACATCCCATCAAACCTCGGTGCGATGCTCCCGCTTAATTTGTGTACACAAACAATGAGGGAGAATTGAGATGCCGCCTGAGAGAGCTGCGTGCCAGTGACAGTGGGGCATCGGGTGCCAGACCCTGATGTGCCTAATTGGGGCTGGCTGCTGCGGTTTGCTCAGGGCTTGATTGATGTAAAGCTGGGACACAAACACTTAAAGCGAGGACACCGAATGAGAAAGCAAAACAGTTTAAAACAAAAAGCAGCACTTACTCGTTGAGGGTATAATTAGCAGTATTTGTCTTTGGGGCCTTTTGCTAAGCGAGGGGAAAATAAGCTGCCATGCTAAGTGCTCCGGAAAGAGCAAACCTGTCGCCCTCCCATCACATGAACCCAGGAGCCCCATTAGGGCTTTCCCAGTCCCGGCGGTGTGGCTGGGGTCCAGCTGGCCCCACGCTGGGGCCGGCTGTGGAGGGCTGCAGGAGCACCCGCAGTGTCGCACCCTGTAGGAGCAGCACCCGGCCGTGGTTTTCAGTCTAATAAATGCAGATCATGCAGGACATGGCGCCTGCTCTCCTCGCTCACCTATGGCTTGTGATGAAGCCAGGTTGGTGCAGCGTGGACCCTCGCAAACACACCTTGGTCTATTGGTTTGCACAGAATCAATCAGGTTGGAAAAGCCCTCTGGGATCATCGAGTCCAACCTTTGAGCCAGCGCCACTGTGTCAACTAGACCATGGCACTAAGTGCCACATCCAGTCTTCTTTTAAACACCTCCAGAGATGGTGACTCCACCACCTCCCTGGGCAGCCCGTTCCAGTGTCTAATGACCCTTTCTGTGAAGAAATTTTTCCTAATGTCTAATCTGAACCTCCCCTGGTGCAGCTTGAGGCTGTGTCCTCTTGTCCTATTGCTAGTTGCCTGGGAGAAGAAGCCAACCCCCACCCCACTACACCCTCCTTTCAGGCAGTTGTAGAGAGCAATAAGGTCTCCCCTCAGCCTCCTCTTCTCCAGGCTAAACACCCCCAGCTCCCTCAGCCGCTCCTCACAGGACATACCCTCCAGACCCTTCACCAGCTTCGTTGCCCTCCTCTGGACTCACTCCAGCACCTCAATATCTTTCTCGAAGTGCGGGGCCCAGAACTGGACACTGTATTCAAGGTGTGGCCTCACCAGTGCCGAGTACAGAGGGATGATCCCTGCCCTAGTCCTGCTGGCCACACTATTCCTGATACAAGCCACAATGCTCCTTGCCTTGGCCACCTGGGCACACTGCTGGCTCATGTTTAGCCGGCTGTCGATCAGCACCCCCAGGTCTCTTTCCGCCAGGCCGCTCTCCAACCACTCTCCCCCCAGCCTGTAGAGCTGCATGGGGTTGTTGTGGCCAAAGTTCAGGACCCGGCACTTGTTCTTGTTGAACCTCATGCCGTTGGTCTTGGCCCATCTATCCAACCTGTCCAGACCCCTCTGCAGAGCCTTCCTGCCCTCCAGCACATCAACGCTCCCACCCAGCTTGGTGTCGTCGGTGAATTTACTGAGGGTGCACTCGATATAAGGAATTTTTTTAAAATATACGCGCTGATTCAAGCCCCTTTTGGGAGGAGAGCAGCCACGAGCACTGCACCCACGGCACAGCCCGAGTCACAGCCACCACCGAGGGGCAGGAGCGTGTCCGAGCCCTCGGCAAAGGGCCCTGCCCGGGCTGCGGGCATGCGGCGGCCGGGCCGGGAGGCACCGGGCCCTGCGCCGGGGCCGGAGCCGGAGCCGCTCCCCCCGCCCGGCCATGCCGAGAGCGATCCCCTGCCGCCATCTCGTGGGGACACCGGGAACTGCAGCCCGGGACACGGAGCGCAGGGCCCGGGCCCCGCGCCCTGGAGCAGCCGTGTAAGGTGCCCCCCGAGCGGGGCGGGCGGGACGGGCCTCGCTGCTGCTCCTCAGGGCGGCCCACATAATGCACTTGACCCTCCTGATCCCCCCGCTTTATACTGAGAATGACATGTATGGGATGCAATACCTCTCTGGGCAATTTTGGGTCACCTGTCCTGTCCACTCCTCCCTGGAGGTGCAACCCCGCTGCGGCTCTGCACTCTTAATCAGTGAGGAATTTAGCAGTGACCTTGGTTTCTCCAGGAATAAGTACAGCAAAAGCCTTTCTGCATAACATCCCTACCGGTGCCTCAGCGATAACTATAAACTTCGAGCGTTATCAGTCCTGGAAGCAGACACTGTCTGCAAAACATGCAGTTAGTGTCAGAAAGTGCAGTTATGTAGAAGCAGCTTAGCTGAAAGGAAAAATCTCCAAGAGGAAAATTGGTCTGTTTTAGGCCAAACCAGGACACCAGCTCACAGTGGTTTCTATCGCTATCCAAGTGACTGATAATTGCTCACACAAATGGTTCTGAAAAGAGGGCCCGCCTGGGTTTTAAGCAGTGGCCAGCTTTTTGTGAGAAGAAATTTCAGTATATGGAAGTGTGTATATGAGAGAAAAACGTTAATTCTGCAACACTTGGAAAGCACACAGCTGGTCAGCATGAATATTACTACTCTTATGGTCTCTTTGGGGTGCCCAGTGCTCACCTGCACTCCGATAACCACCAACCCACCCTGCACAGCATGCAGGTCCGATGCAGATTTCTTTCCCATATAGAACAGATCATAAGAGCTGAGGGATCTGCATGGTGCAGGACTTGGGGCATTTGCAAAGAGGATTTACAGCACAGTCTGTGTTTAGCCCGCACCCAGGGCTAAACAATAAGCAGTTGTTCTCTCACTCAATGTCCCTTCCCCAACCAAGGAAGGGAATTGGGAAAAGGAGGGAGACTCGTGGGTTAAAGTTAAACAGATTTAATAAAATAAAGAAACCAATATCAATGATAATATAAACCACACAAAATTATACTTAGCTACAGAGTTGCAGCAAGTCGCTCCACGAATAGCAATCATTGAGAATGAAAAAGAGAGAGAAGAGGAGAGCAAAAAGAGCCCCCCATCCCCACAAGCTTTCCCATTTATAGTGAACCTGACGTTAATGCTGTAGAGCACACCTGTGGGCCAGCCTGGGGCAGCTGCCCTGGCTTTAACTGCTGATGGCCTTGATCACCATGGCTGGCACAGACTGAAACTAAATCTAACAGAAATTTGATTCTATAAATTGTATCCCAGGGAACCAGGACAAGTACTTTGGCTTTTAATTGACAACTCAACTGACAGGGGTCAAGCGTGCAGAACTTTGCTTGGTACAAAGGCTTTTCAAAATCAAAAGCCTCTGATTAGGAGCCTAAACTAGTCCGTAAACACCTGAGTTTGTGTCCTGCTTCTTTCCAGTGGCGAGTATCCACGTAGCCTTCAGTAAAGACAGTATAGCCCCTGAATGCTCGTACCTTAATAAAACAGGGCTGCTTGTCCAGAGAGGAAAAGTGGGGTTTGTTCTCCTGATGTACAATCGTGCCACAAGCAGCGACACGGCTGTGCCTCTCCCCCTGAGCTCGGAAAGGCAGGCTGGCTTCTGGTGCCGCAGGAGCCAGGTGGGGCCAGCAGCATCCCCAAAAATCAGGAATCTCCACTCTACGCAGTGTCTTCCCAGCTTTTCATTACAGCCATGCTCATCCCCATGAAGGCTCTGGCCCTTCATCACAGAGCAGCAAAATCCAGTGCTGCCAAAGCCCCCCATGGCCCTTGTGTTACCACCCTTGGAGCCAACAGGGAGAAGCTGAGATGCTGATAAGTGGTTACCTTGTTTTGCAGACTATGAACCTTCGGCCTCTAACTTGGTATTTCTTCTCTCTCAGGTCCCATACAGGACAGAAGTCAGACACCCAACCGCTGCCTCTGTGGTCCTGCTGCTGCCTATTAAAAGGGCAAAGAATTTTTAAGAATGCATCCATCGCTCGTTATCCTACGTAGAATACTGCAACCTAAATGCCCTGTATTGACAAGGACGCTAATAACAATCCTATTTGGAGAATTTGCTATTTGGCCTCCTAGCCTCATTGAAGGTCCAAGCGGAAAAGGAGACTTCTTCAACCATTTCCCTCTAAGCTCCCTTCAGAGAAGTATCCCTTTCTTCTCACCTAGAGATGGTGCCCATAGTGGTCAACCTCCAATATCTTAGAATTCTATAAAACAGATAAAAACATCAGTCTTTGAACTACAAGGTGATAATTATCTTTACTTGGAGATGTCTATACCAGAAGAAGACACAATCTCTCACCTATGTACTGGATCCCGTTATTTTTTGATACTTTCTTTTTCTTTCCCTCTTCCTCCTGCCCCCATCTAGGGTCACAAGCAAAACTCACCGTGTCCTACATTTCACACTATGAGGGTTTAGTGCTTTGTGCTTAATGTCCACTAAACGATGAACAAATTATGTTCTGCTGCAGACAAAGGATTCAGCTTTATTCTGCATGAACCCCAATTTTAGTCTCTAATGGTCTGTGCCTCAAAGCAACACCAAGGGGTGTCCAAGGCCCCGTGCTGGGCTGGAGTCACTGCCTCGCTTTGCTGGTCCTGAGTGCTCAACTTCACGCCTTGCAGCATTGCTCCCCAGGAAAAGGGATTTTTCAAAGATGCTGAAGCATCTGGGGAAATGATTCTGAAACTGCTTCCAACTACGCTCCCGTCCAGGTTATTGTGCGACCCGTAACTCACAAACTAAGCAGCAGCAAAGGCTTAAAAAGCAGTTCAGGGAGACAGCACCAAAACATGTAGTAACCACACTGACGAGCAAGAAATAAACAGTATTAGACTAATAGGATAAGTTGGACATAGCTTTAGAACCACCTTCCTACACGCTCATGTTTGCATAGTGATGCTGTAAAAAAAACCATCACTGAGACAGAGCTATGAGGGAAAAACCAATTTTTTGTGTTTTTTTTTTTCTAATTTGAGCAATTTCTAGGTATTTCAGAAACGAAACTCACCTACACATCAGCTAGATCCTTGTACGCTCCCTTCTAGCCCTGTCCCTGGGCTCCCTCTCCGCCCTCCTCACCCCCTTTGCCTTTCCACCTGCTGCTTCCTACCTTTGACGCTGCACGCTCAGACATGTTGGGAAAGCACAACTCTCCCCAGCCTGGTAGGTTTTTTGGAAACTACTCAGCAATAAAGGCATCACAAGGTAATCAGAGCTATTTGCCAATTACCATTCTTCCTACAATCATACTTCTGAACGTGCGATCATCTACGAGGAGAGAAAAGAGCTGCTTTGCTATAGGACTAACGTCTGCCCCCTCTTAATGTATTTCAGATATTATGTGTTGTGCTGAATCTCCCACTGAGCACAGGAATTATATTTCTAAGTATATATGTATATATACTATATATCCATACACTTCACCCTGGTAGAACTTGCAGTTCTTTACCTGCAGAATAATCATCTCCTCTGCCTTTATCAGAAGTTTTCTGTCATCTGTAAGCAGAGAAGGGTTGGGAAGGAGAGAGACACGTGCCAAGAAAAGGCAGAAAAAGTGGATCCCACTTGAAATCAGATAAAATAATGAAAAATCTTACTTCTTTCTGCTCCTGTGGGGTACAGACAGTAAAACAGAACTGGAAACCATGAATGCTGTAGCCAAAACAAGGAGACCTACTGCAAAAATGGAGAGAGAATCTGCTCCTTTCCAACAGCATCAGTAACAGGGCTTTAGTCAGCTTGTATACATTTTTTTCAGTATAAATTAAGACTAAATTAAGTGGGCAAAGGATCCAGGAGATAAAACTACAGAGAAATTATAGAGGAATCTGCCACAGTTTTGACTGTTACCAAGTCCACTCCCCTGAACAAAATGAACACTTAAAACAATATAAACTATTTAATTAACTCAAGACAGATGGGAGGGGGGGGGAAGTCCTCATCAAGACTCAGCAGCCTCACAGCTAGTCCAAGGCACGCCACCTTTACTAATAATAATATTTATTGAAAGCAAAGCAATCTTCCGGCTTATTGTGTTTGATAACATTTTAATAACCCTGAAATCATAACTGCACTGGGACCATGTTTTCATCAGAGAAAATTTACAAGCAACTCGTTTCCAATGCATCCAACGGTAAGAAAAAAACCCAAACACCGGGGGCACACACAGGACAAAGTGTCATATTCGTTTCTAATGAAGCACTTTTGCATTAGGGAGAAGAAAACGGTGGGAGCGCGAGGGATTTAAAATGGTCAACTCGACTGTCTCTGCCCAGGCTGGATGGGCCATTAGAGGATGGAGTCTGGCAACTTGCAGCAAGCGATCGTTAACCTGAGCGATTGGGTGTATCCGCTGGAGGAAGACACCTAGACCCCACTAGAACATGGGCACGTTAGTAGTCCGTCCTCCCTCAGGAAAGCTACAATGTGGATGAGTGTTGGAGGTGCCTCTCCCAAATTCCAAGAGCACACGGGTAATTTACTGGAAGAGACCCCTCGGGAACGAGGGGGGATGCGAGAGGACAGAAGCTGGGCTGCTCCCGTAGACGTTAAGGTTTCACGGGTACGTTACCGCCTTCGAAGCAAAGCAAGGACCTGGGTGAAACAGTCCAAGAGACCTGCAAGGAGCTGAGATCGTCCCGTGTGGTCCGTGGACGGCCCGTGGTCTCCTTCGAATCCCCGCTACAGATAACACGGTGAATCACAGACATTTCCGGACATTTACGGCGCTGTCGTTTACCTCGGGGTTTGGCAGGGCACGCAGGGTACGCCAGGCATCCGCACAGTTTACATACAGAGTCCGTTTGGGCTCGATAATCCGCTTTTTCAGAACTCCCCTTCCCTGAAACTGGCTACGCAGGACTTGAGCAAGAGATTGTACATTCAGCATCAATACAGTGACACAGTGAGCACACCTGTCAGCGGTACAACGCGCCAACTCCAACAGACATTTAGCAGCAGTTCATACACTGGGAGGAGACGATCCTCCAGGTCACCATGGCAATCTTTGATCTGGTATCACAGGTAAGCTCCACACTATAGCTGCCCATAACCCAAATCCTAAAGGGTTTTTCAATTCCATTTCCAGACTTTTACCAACTCCAATAATTCTTAACATATACAGATATCCATATACATTTCTTTTTTAATTAAAATGCTCCTTCACATACACAATCATATATTGAATTATTAAGAACAATAATATATTTTTGGAGCAGAATAGCAAAACGATCTGCTCTGCCAGTGCCACCCACAAACTAGACAAGTAACTAAGAAGAAGTTTGACAGTTTCAGACCACTTAGGAAAGAGAAATTCTCTTGGACTAAAGACGGGGGAGCCATGCAGTGAAGTGCTATGGAGGATACGGTAAATGCAATATACAGGAAAACACAAACTGTTAAAAATGTTTTCTTGTAAAGATTCTGGAGCCATAAGGAGAACCCTTCTCATCAGGAGTTATCTTTACAATTTCAGAAATATCAGATAGCATTAAAGCAGCAAAGAGTATGACACCGAAAATAAAAAGAGCTACACAAACACTAAAAAGATGGATTTTGGCCAAAAGCTCTGTTTCTTTTAATCTACCAAGGTGGATACTAAATTTTAACAGTGCATCTGATTTAAAAGAAGCCATCTCTGCCAACCTTATGGAAGACAAAAGCTCTCGTTAGCGAAAACATTCAACTCCGTAATGGACTTTGATGTCTGGGCACACAAAACCCAGGGATGCTGCAACTGAGAGCCCTCCTTGCTAAGGGAGAAAAACCCAACCAGAACAGAAACCAACCAAAAAACTAATGGAGGAGAAGAAAAGGCAACTCCAAGGGTTTCATTACAAACACCTGGAAGAGAAAAAAAAAAAAATAGGAGATGGGAAGGGAAGCGGTTCACAGTAAAAAACAACCACTGCAACAGCGGTGCAACTTTGGGGCAGAATTGGTAACAAAATCAGAACAGGCTTCAGAGTGGGTATTTTAGCTATTTAGGTCACATAAGTTACGCCCAAATCTAGATTTAATAATTTTTAACTATATCATACCTGCCAGCAAACTGCAAACTCTCAAGAGCTGCCTGGGCTCCCCCTGCCCCATGGGTTGGTCTCGTTAAACGTCCAGTTTTTGGCAGAGTAGCCGCTAATCCCGGTGACAGAAGGCTGGGGTGCAGCCGCAGCACACGGGGTTGCTCAGCGCCCCGAACTGCTTTCTTACCAATCCAGTTCTGCACATTATTTTTTTTTCCTTCTCAAGTGACTTAGTGGAATGAGTTTTCACTGTACAAACTCGTACCCACCACAGACCTGGGGCCAGACCTGCTATAAATCGTGCTTTCCCTACGAATCACCTCGATGCCACCAAGAGGTCAAGAACTGGTTTGATGGAGGTGGGAGGAGAACGTAAACTCATCTTTAGACAACGGAGACGGGACAAGTTTGGGGCCCTCCCCAAACCTCCTGCGATTCACCTCCTGTGCCTAATGTTAGCTGCTGTAAATATCTCTCCCTTGATTTCAGAACCTGAAAATATTTTGATGTTTCTACCTTATTTACAGGCTATTTGCTCACCTCATAAAATTCAGTGGAACCGGCAATTTAGAGCCAGAGACATCCAGGTGCAGAAAACAGGAGGCTCCGGGGCGACTGAACGGCAGAGCCAGAGAGGAGCCTTCAGCCTCGCTATATTCCAAGCGTTAACAATTCACCTACGATATTACTAAAGACATGAATAAATGAGAAAAACATAATTCTAACATAAAAAATGATTCCGGCTTCTTACGCAGCACGCTTTTGGATGCGATATGCAAAGCGTTCACGGCACAAGCTGATGAGAATGCCACCATCACCAACAAGCAGAGATTCAGTGTGCGACTACGCTTACAGGAGTGATTTGCCTGGCTACACACTTAATTCTCATTAATATTGAAAGAGTTAAACTTCTTCCATGAAATACCTTAACAGATTTAACAATATTTTTTTTTAGTATCCCCTGCAGAAAAGAAAAATACACATTATTTGAACAGCCAAGAAAAAAACTGCAATTTATTAAGTTTCAAAGAATCTTCGTACTCTTGAAAGCAACTTTCGGTGCATGTTCTTTAACAATCACATTCTATGAGGAGAATAAACATTAAAAGCCACAATTGTTGTTTTTTTTTTAATCTCAGAGTTACAGACATCTTTAATCCAAAAGGAAAGGCAAAAAAAAAAAAAAAAAAGCCCCAAAACAAAACCCCACCCCCCAAACCCTTAAACAGAAATTTTCATTCCCAATTTTAAAATATCAGGAGTTTTTCTACAACTCAATGCTTAACTTCAGCATGGAAAACTGTATGTAAACACGCACATACACACATACATATTTTATATAAGAGAGTGTGTGTGTGTATATATATATATAAAATATATATGTAGGAGGCGTGTAATGGCCATGAGATGCAATTACTCTGAGGAAAGGTTATTCAGCTAAATACACTACTAAAACTTGAGGAAAAAAAAAAGTCTTGAACCCAGTTTGTGCATAGTTCATGATCCTCTATAAAACCAGCTTTTGTTAATTTGCAATTTGCAGGACCCTTTAAATCTGATAAAACCATTAAAAAGCTAATCTTCCAAAAAAAAAAAAAAATTATGTAATGCACAAGTTTCCTGATCCAAGCAGGCAGGGAGCACAATGTTCATATAATTTTTAAAACATACTTGAAGTGTATGTTATTCCATTGTCTTTCTTCCTTTCAAAACAATCAAAAACATTGATCTTTTTTTAAACATAAAGCGATTTTTTTAATATATAAAGCACTCTTCAAACATCTATTTCTTTTGAGTCCATTATTTGGTAAATATGTAACTGCTACACATTAGATTAGGTATTTTCTTCTTTCTTACTGTCTTTATTTTATTTTGTTTTTTAATAATATCTTCAGTGCTAGGAGTTGGGTTTTAAAAATACATGAAATGGTGTGGAGTTGCTCCTCGGGAAACCCGGCTTTCCTGAGACATCTTCCACCATGTGCAAGATAGTGATCACAAAGTTTTCGCCACTTTGACGAAGAGGAGGAAAACAACAAAAATAGTACACAGCAATGGCCAAAGAAAAGAATAATACAACAACACTGTTCAATCCCAGAGCTCTGAAGTAGCATATCTTCATTCTGAAAATAGTTTTCTTTACGATGGAAGTCTTTTTTTTTTTCTTTTTTTTTTTTTTTTAATTCCTTTTTTATTTTAAAGTTTGAAGGAGAAAAAAAGGTCTGTAAACAGGTGGGAGCCAAAACTCCTGGCTCCTCCAAAAGCAGTCAAAACCTATGTCCAAGTGCTTGTTTCTGTTCCTGCTTGCAAGGGAACTATCAACTCTTTACAATTATCTATGGCCACAGTTCAACAAGAGTATTTTTTTTTTAAACTTTATATTCCGAATGGAAAAATGGTGCAATACTCCGGTAATAATTTTCTTGCATTAGTCCACAATAAAAAGCCGCTAAAGGTAGATATACATATTATTCTCCAGAGATACACACTGTAATTTTTAAAATGCGGTAAGAGTCCTTGAGTAAACATTTACACGTGAATTGTCGCCGGCCCCTTCTATCAGTTTGTTTCTTTTTTTTTGTTTCTTTTTTTTTTTTCTTTTTAACATTATAGGATTAGCTACAAGAAGGGCTGCGGACACTCAGTGCAAAGTTAGAAGCTAATAACAATTAAACATTTGACCAATGAGCAAATAAAAAGCATATACTGAATAAAAGGAAAAAAATTCACACTTTTAGTTAAACCACACATGGGCACACACATACATGCACGCAGACGCACGCTCACATACATACATCTGTTCCAACAAAAAACGTATAGTCTGAACTTTAAAAAAGAATTCTTAGAGCCTGTTTTTTGTGTACTGATGCCGACCTGGAAGTGTAATAATTAGACTTAGAAAGTGTTCACATTTTGTTATTGGCCTGCTGGATTCAAGTATTTGCATCTTGATATGTTTTTTTTTTTGTTTGCTTGTTTTTTTGTGGTTTTTTTTTTTACTTTTTCTATTTTTGGGATTAAAAAAAATGACATGAAAAAGTAATGAAACAAGGGTAATGTGCATAGGCAGATCCATGGGAGTAGTGGACACAGAGATACCCCAACCCTGCCCTCCCTCCCCCCCGCTCAACCTGTACAGTCAATAGTTACCATTCAGATCCGTTACTTTTCTGTACCAATGGTAAATATCACACTTCACCCTTTCTGATTATTGGGTCCGCCTCTGGTAATGTGCATAATAGTCACAGGCTCATTTTAAATAGGCTTTCATTTCCCCCTCCCGCCCCCCAAGTTGATAAAATAACCCTTTCCAGCCCAAATTCTGAAAAGTGCCCTTCATGATAGACCTATTCTAAGCAGCTTTTATACTTTGTTTTGAAAAATCACCATACAAACATAAAAAGACAACATAAAACGAAAAGCCATGAAAAAAAAAAAATAAATCCTGTCATTAGCATGTGACACTGACCAAAAGTAGCCCATACTGTTTCATGAACAGTTCACAAGGACTTCTGCAGTTTCATATTCGATATTGGACAGAGGTACTAAAAAAAGGGCTGCCAGTCTGATCTGTTAAAGCTGGATTCTTCATCAAGCCCGGGACTGGAAAGGGTTACCATTTTTATTTTTTTTTCCTTTAGTGCTGATGATTGTTATTTCCATTTCGTTTCTCTTGTTTCCTAGATGGACTCCCCACTGAGAAGATCACCCGGAAGAAGAGTATTCAAAGGTGTCGGGCTTCCGATAACTCTGCCGTCGTCGGTGCTCGGGGGTCCCCAGAGGCTGCTGGAGTACTGAGGCACCCCACCCCAGAGCAGGTCGCTGCTCCCCTTGCCCCCCAGGCACGGAGCGTTCCAGTGGCCGGCGTCGTTGCGCACCAAGCCGTGAGAGCTGCTCGAGGAGCCCAGGCGAGTCTGGTTGGTTCCAGTGTTGGACTGCCAGCTGGAGGTGGGCGGCAGCGGCTGGCCTTGTGCTAAGAAACGGTTGACTTCTTCTTCGCCAGCGAACTCGGCCAGGATGGTAGTGTTTCCCAGGACACACCTGGAGACAAAAACAAAAGGTGCAGCCACGTGATTCAGTGATTCTGGCATGAAACAAGGGGTGCAAAGGGCACTTTTGGAAATATCCAAGATGGATATAAATCCATTTTTCCCCAAGCTGAATCTGAGATGAAGATTTATGCTGCATCTGCTCACTCCTGGCAACCCCAGTCTCTTGAACAGACTTCTCTGTCCTATCTTCTATTTACCTTTCTCCATCCATAGGCAAACACACAAAGCCACATGTGTGGAGACCACCTCGCTCAACTAACACGCATCATGGGAGACTGTACTCTATTTAGGCATAAAGATACAACCATACCAGAACTACTATTGGCATAATTTGTTCCTGATGACAAATTTATATTAATAAATTTTCAAAAACTATTCTTTTCCCATTAATTTGTCATCCCAGGATATATTCTAGTATTTAAATCCTGCAACAGATTCAATCATTTGCTGTGTTTTTTAAAATCAACTAACCACGAAAAGTTGTCTCTCTCCCTTTCTTTTTAAATCTCCCAAATATATGAGCAGAATAAAATTCAGGCACCTTGCACCTCAGGATGTCTACAGACATCACACACTCAATGGTAACTTTTCAGTTACAGCAAAGGCTGAAATGCTGTTTCTGAGTCTGTGCTCAAGCACCTGATAACACTGCCTCCTTTCCCCACTTTTACTTTTGCATAAATGTTGTAGCTTTTATTACTTCCGAGCAGTGGGACCTGTAGCAATTACGGCGCTTTGCTTTACTAAAAAGATAACATACAAAATAGAGATCCAACAATGCATCACTATAACGTAGCAAGGCAAGCTCTGGACCGTGAGGTGTGTAATTCCTCCTCCTAATTTAAATATTCTCACAAGACTTAAGAGACTCAAAGATTAGAGAATCCTTTTTTCACATGTAAGGAACAAGTACGCTTTCATACCTTTAAAGGTCTTATCCCATGGCAATGTTTAACTCTTCAACATACACTTCAGCTCTTCTATGTCTAATGCTTATTCCTGTTTTTATTTAAAGATATACTTGAAACCCACTGGCTGTGCTGGGAACACATTTCCAACATCTGTACTCTGAAAATTGATTTGAACTTCAATGCAACTCACCACTCACCCTGCAAAGTTCAAGGTTTTTTGTTTCCCTCTGTTTCCTGAAACCTCTCTTTTCTTTAATAGTATGTCTAAAATTAATTTCCTTTGTATATGTCTGACAAGAATAACTGCATGACTAATGCAACGGATGCAGAGTTCTTCCAAGAACATGGCTTTTATTTTCTTTGAGAATTTATTTTGCAACCTAAGACCCTTTAAAGAAGAACGGAAGATAAATCTACCTGCCTAAACCTCCAGGTCCCCTGTACTAGTTCGGCCTCTCCATTGCATGGCATGTACTCCGAACATACACGTTAACAACTACACTCGTGCTGGAATACAACCGTGTTTGTAACGGCTGTTCCCCCCCAGCGCCTGACCACAGCCTCTGGTTTGGAAGCCACCAGCAAGCTGGGTTTGTGCAAATGCTCCTTGCTGAAAATCACATCTTAAGAATTTCTACCTTTAAGTATGTCAGTGAATAGACACAAACACAGTCTTTGGAAACTATGCATTCTTCATAAAATTTAAATTAATTTTCAGAAAGTATTTAATCGCTGCTGCTCCTAATTTACACAGCCAAAAAAACCCAGACAACAAGGGATGGAGAGAGTGAGCAAGCTATTCTCATATCAAATCACACGGGATCTGAGACCGTTGGCTCTGCAATGCTATTTTCCAGTGACCAATCCCATGTAAACATTTATCTGTGAAACACACAGTGTCTGATATCTTTTGGAACTCCAATACTGTCCTGTTGGCTTCCACAAATCCCATTGTATTTCACCGCTGTCACGCTGCCAGCAAACCAAACACATATAGAGCTCAACCCTTTTCATTCAGAAAGGTCCAGCCTGTCCTTGCCAGCAGCCTAACTATAGTTATGCCTCAACCTATTAAAAAAAACAATTTAAACAAATTAAACCAGATCACTGATAATGTAAGGACACTTCCAGGTACATATTTAAAACAAGCACTTATCTTTAAACTCACATATTAACTTTGCCTTTGGCATTATTTCTTTTACCTGATGCCCACATCTAAAGTGCTGTAACTAAGATGGGTCAGTTTTTCATCTCCAATTGTTCTCAATGCTGCTTTGTAACATTTATTAAGGAACAGTCAACAGTTAAAAAAGCAACACGGTCATTAATATAATTATTATTACTACAATTTCTCTTAATCAGGTTCATAATGGGAAAGTAGTTGCAACTTTACATATGGAGTAACCATTGCTCCTAAATGTCTAAGTATCAGGAAGGTAATCAGGCCAGCAGTACAGCTAGTTCCAAACGATGTTTCTGCTATGATCAGTATTTTTCATTATACTCATGCTATAACCAGTTGATAAAGAAAATTGCTTTCCAACTCCAAGTACCTAAGTTTTCTTCTGAAACATCAGTCTCTATATTCTTAACCCTCCCTAATGTCACTGATTTTATCACTCAAATTCTCCAGCTCTTGCGTAGTATGCTAATTAGTCCCATGGATTTTAAAACACCTAAAAAGCACACTTTGTTGTCATGCATTTCTTTAAATTTCTTTCATAACTCCCTTAACAAAGGCCACCATGAACACATTCTTTATTTATCATCGTTTTGTCCTTTCTGTTCCTCTCTAAGCTAAAACCTTGTCTTATGCTCTCTCTGAGCTTCCTTTGGAATTCCTACCACATCTTACAAATTCTTTGCAGTCTTATAGGTGACAAATCCTTACTGAGCACATTATTAATGGTGAATACCTATTAGCAAGTTTTGTAATGACCTCTTATTCATTAGTACATGAATATTTAGCCCCCAATTATTTCTTCCTCTCTCTCATTAGGTAATTTCCAAAATCTGATTAAACTAACTAGTGATCAGTTCTGAGTCCTAGTAGATCAATGCCTAAGAAAATAGTTTCTGAGATAAAACTGGCTTAGTAACAAAGGAAAGAGAGAGCAGAACCGTACATATGCAGAGACTTTTGGGCCTTGGCTGCTTCTTCCTTGGAACTGTATCGGACCACAGCATTCCCTTGCGTCAGGTTCAAGTGGAATGTTATTAGAGGGCCATGTTGCAAACACAGTGTCCGCAGTGTGGAACCATCAATCTGGTAAGAGGGAAAGGGGGAAAGGTTATCTGTACTTTCATGATTTTACTTTAAATGCTTGTTAACTAAACAAGTTTAAAAGCTAAAGAATAAGTACAGGTCAAAGGAAAAAAAAATAGTTTTTTCCATAAGAAGAATTTAATTATAGACTTATCACTGTCTTCATTGAACAAGACATCCTGTCTTTTTAAGTCATCCCCACAGTCCAGTGCACAAAATTTCCCAATTTAGATGATACAAATTATATTTATCATTAGAAGTCCACAGAAGTCCAGAAATAAGTGAAAGGAAAAACACATTGTTCATAAATATAACTATATTTTCCCCAAGATTAATTTGGATGTCTAACATTCATGGCTTTGTGGCTTATGTTCTTCCTTGTGAATGACACTATGTGGAGGATGAGAGGATTTGACAGACTTGGGAGAAGAACCAAAAAAAAAACCCCGTAGGAAAAGCAGATTTCACATCTGATTTCACAGATCTCTATCTGCTTTAAGACATCATTCACCTCCAAACTTACACATGTACAAATGGTGCATCCTGAATGACTAATTACAGTCTTAAAAGTTCATACTCGATTTGACAGCACTTTGAAAACTTAACAAATTCCCTGTAGAAGACAGACACTTGTAATAAATGCAGAATAATTATTTTCCCTTCAAATGAACATAATGACCAAGGTTGATAAGTAATGTTCTTATCTCAAACGTGACACGTCTCTTTTCATAACTAGTTCTGCACAATCCTACTTACCTGGGGTGTGAGGTTTCGAAGAACCAGCCAGCTGCTTGTTCTCCCTGAGCTGTCAGTACTCCATGCAGAACCTACAACACAAATGCCACGACAAAACATTTTATCATGATGTGGCGAGCATATTACAAGAAGAAAACTTATCTGGAATCGCAACCTACTAGCAAGCGTTACTGCTACTGGAAACAAATCATACAGCAGTTTCCTTGATTTATTGTCTTCTTCGGAATGAAAGGCTGCCGAATGAAAACCTGCTTTTGTTACATTTAAAAGATCTGTGGCCTTTTTCACATTCCCACAATAACTGTTAGAAAACTAGCGGATGCAGGTATGACACTGCAACAAACTGTATCTTCAGGTTACATTAGAATTAATCTGGAAGGCATTTTAAAAGCAATTCAGATGTCCAAGCTCAGATTGCTGCTTGCCATTAAAGATTTTTATAGCACTGCAGCATTCTGCTATCTTGCCAACTATAGATTAATGTATATGACTTATTCAAAACAGATATTTCTGCACTGACAATGTTCTGATTAAAGATACAAGGACATAACCAACAAAACCTGCTTTTCCAACTCCAGCCTGGTGTTTTACAATGAGAAACTATACAGGCTTGATATTTATGAGTGGCATTTGAGAAACCGCAGTATTTCTGTAGTCATATGCGTGACCACACTCAGGCTCCAGAGAGAACCCTGGCACCAGCAGTATCTGCCCACCAGGTGGGGTTTTGGTGAAGAAAACAGATACCAAATAAATGGGAAGAAGAGGGAGGAATGTTCAATTCCTAACTTAGTGAAAGCAGATTAATAAAATAGCTTTATAAAATAGGTGTAATACTTTCTTTCAAAGCTCACAATACTTCACAAACAAACATGATCTATATATTTATATAGCCAGATCCATGGCTTCTCACATTTTTATTTAAGCAAAACAATGACAGCTAAAAAAAGAGCCTGCATGAAAAAATTAAGACATTCCCTGAGGGCCCTGCAATGCCACCAGGTCCTAAATGCTTCACATCCATGCTCCAAAAATGTGTTCCATATTAAATTCCATGGGCTGATTTGCTCATCTTGAAGCCTCATAGGCAGTCATAGATCATACCACAAAACAAGAAAGATGTTTAAAAGGTATTTTTAGAAATTAAGGAAATGGAAAAAAAATCCTAGTTGGAGTGAAATTATTTGGCAATTCCTATGTCAAATTACTAATATGACCACCTGAAAGACGATAGCTTCCTTTACAACTTATCCTAACTAAAATAAACAGACAGGGGCTTCATCCCCAGAACAGACACACTAAACCTCAAGTTGCTGGAGCCTGCTACAAAGCTGTTGGGTGCCTCGCTATTGTAACACAGAATAAAGGCAAACAACTACAAAAGGAAGGCACTGTGGTGTTATAAAATGCAAAAGTCAAGCGTACCAGAGGAGTAAGAGCTGGTCCAGCCCAGGGGACTGGCACCCCATGTGGATGATGGCTTGGTGTTTGTTAAGCCTGGAGGTGGTCTCGTAGGAGCAGTAGTGTTTCTGGGTACCTTCCATAGTTCATGGGATAGAGAGGCTTGTGTGTGAGAGATGGGGCCAGAGGACCACGTAGACTTGATGTCTGACAATTTACCTGCAATAGAAAAAAATACATTTGTGTATTTTTAGTTAGTAACAACTGTTAAACCAAGTAGGACGGGTAACCACCAAGCTTCTGCACTGACTATATTCTTCCAGCTTTTCAGGAGAGAACAGAACACCATTCTGTATCATTCAGTGATATAAATCCTGTATCTTTTGAACCTACTTACACTAGTATTAACATTTTCAAAGAATATTGTATTTAATGAATCTCACACCACCTGCTACATATACAGTTCCCTTTTTAAAATCTCCTACTATTTCACTTTCTCATAAAAGAAGATACATGAAAAAAGGACCAGAAAATGGACTTAAGTATTTGAAATCTAATTTCATCAAAACTATAATGAAACACTTCAAGACTGTCTCTCTCAAAGGTTTAATAGAACTTAACCACTTTTTCTTACACAACTCATTTTATCTAATATAACCAATATATCCATATGTTCTTCTGATATATTATTAACATTCCAAAGATCAAAGACCAACAAAAACTGTATTTCTGAATACTCAAAGTAACAGATACTCTTTTTTCCAAGTGTCTCTCAGAAAAATGAATTCTTCAGAAGATTAGACCATATCACAACCTGTCACTCTTTGTACTTTTTACTGTTCGGTTTGTTATTTCCCTAATTAGTTTTTAAACTGTCTTACTACTGTTCCTACCAAATCAGAGTTTTATAAAATAACACAAACCCCAAGAATAACAAATACAGGTTTAGCAGTCAGAGTGGCAGACAAAATTCATTCAAATTACAGATGTCAAAACAAAACCCTTTATTCACCTTAAGACTCACACATCCCTGCCTTTCTTCCTTGTCCCAACATATGTTGTGAAATTAAAGAGTCCAATTTCCTTGTCCTAGCACAGTCCCACCGTTACTAACATTAGCAGCACGTGTTTGACTGGAATGGACTGAAATGGTCACATCACTGCATCTTCTGCCAGAGCAAATGGTGGTGTGATTCTGCTGCCTGAATTATTTAATGCTGATTGCAGACAGTAAGAAAATACTCGGTCTGACAAAGTCCAAGATGCAAAAATATTGTGAATTTTTTAAACCAGATTTGAACTGGCAGATTAAGCTTATAGGGAATCAGTGCTCTGCATCAGGCAGCCATTGAGGGGTTTTTGTTAGTCCTAAAGCCAAACTTACCAGTCACCAAATCACAGCCTCAGTGATACACACAGATACTCCCCAAATTCCCTCTGTTTACCTGTATCATTTAACTCAATGATTTTATACTGAATCATAACAATTTAAGTGCAAGGGCAACTCCTCTCCCATCTTCTTGCAAACTGTAGCAACACAAATAATTTGACAGTGATGATGAAGACATTAACAAGGGTAAAGTGGTGGGGCGAAAGGGAGAAAGTTTGAGGTTTAGAACTCAGAGCAGCTCAGCCTGCGAGGTGGCACGACACATGCACATTACCACAGATTAGATGTTGCTATGTAACTACTTCTCATGGGGTTAACATAAAGATTAGATGACGCTGCAAAAAAATAAAAAGCAAATAAAGCAGAAATGCATGGCAGATAAAAGAAAAGCAAGCCATTCCTTTCTTTTCCTTTCAATGGAGTAAAACATTACAAACAAACCCTTTTTGTTTTACATTCTGCAGTATGACCTAGAGGTTGCACCTTCCTTTACTCAAAGGAGTAGAGGGTTTTCACTGATCAGATATGAAAATGCTAATGCATATAACAGCACCAACACATTTTTATAATGGGACAAACTGGATAGTTAAGGTAGCCAGTTCACAAGCAAAGTTTCCATGATTTGCAGAGAGAGATGCTCCAGAATTTATAGCTCATTAAAAAAAAAATGGAGTAATTATTTAGGCCATCTACAAGCTCAGCCATATCGGGGAGCATCAGGCTTTGGACTATTAAAAGACATCCAAGAGCCCCAAACCCAACCCCTCCAGAGCCATGCAGAGTACCTCCTCAAGGTACTACCAGACTTTTTCCTGAGCTGAAGATGGCTCACTTTTAACAGTGAGTTTATTAACAAAAAATTCTTATCAGCGCTTACTGGAAGGGTGTACTAGGGGTGCTTCTGCTGAGGTCCTAGACAATACTCCTTCTCAAAGCTCAATGGAAATAGTCATTAAGAGATCTCGATGCCCATATAGAGTGACAGCACGTGGCACCAAGTGGAATAAATACATTTTTCCTTAGCACAGTTCCAGGCATACCATCCAATGCTCACCACTGAAGAGCTGCCTATCTAGTACAGTACTGAAAAATATCCTTCTGTCTACAGTAGCACTAGTGTAATAACTGGGAAAGCACCTTCTAGGGCCTTTTCTCAGAATGTGGAAGGATGCGAAAGTAGAAAGGCCGTTTTTCGTACCTGCAATGCTAGGTGCGGATGCAATGCTGCTGAAAGAGCTACTGTAGCCGGAGGCACTAAGCGGCCAGGCACTCGATGAAGGCAGCGTGGCATTCTGAGATGATGTTGGGGATGACCCTGCAGAACCAGCAGAGAAGCAACTAAGAAAGATGGGCATAATGATGTTTGGTGTGACATAAGCAAATCTATTACGTGCAGATACAAACCATGCAAGGCATTTTCCTTAATCAGCCTGGTCTCTGAAGTCTAGAAATGAAATGTTATAGAAAGCATGATAAAGAGAAGCAGAAGTCTTTAGTAGAAAAGAGAAGAAAGCTGGCATAGTAGCAAATGTACTAGTGCCTGCGCAGAGGATAAATTCTGCATTTCCTTTAGGATACGCGACACAAGGAACAGGCTCCATGTATACAGGTGCTCTGCCAGCTGACCTAAGCAATGGCATCTGTAGATGAGCATAGATGTATATGATAAACTGACCTCTTACCATGGGTGACTTGTCCTAAATCACTTACTCGAGGTAAGCACTTCTCCTACATCCTAATGCCCACAAACGCCTTCAGATTTTTGCAGACTTTCAGTAAAGCAAGGATATATTTTAGTAATCTCTTCTCAAACTGATAACATTAAATGAAATAGCCTGAAACCATCTTGGTAAATCATTTACAATCCGAGGAGCTATCTAAGCATACATACAATTTCCTTACTGGCAGCAAATGAAAGAAACTAAATATAAAATAAAATATCTTTATTATAAAGACCAGAAGAGCTACAATTATTCTCTCTAGCCACCAACAAAATTAAGTGTGTATCCTAGGTGACTTATCATTCCTGACATACATAGAAGGACTGTGATACTGAAACATCTTTAACTAATAAAAATAGGTGAGTTCTTTGGAAAAAAGCACTGTACTGAGGTAGAAGGGAGGAAGTAAGAGGACAATCTCATCCCTCACAGCTCAATAAAAAACACAGGCTACATTTTCAACTGGAACAGCAGCCAACCAAACTTTACTTTATCCAGACTCACTGCACTCCAAAGGACACCAATACAGACATTAGACTCAAGTAAAATAACTCTGTATCAAGGCCTTCTCTGGAAACAATCTATTCCCCAGGCAGGTGTGAGGGAACTAGATCAGATTCAAAGGCCCACATGCCCACAGAGCCAAAACCGTTCCCTATTCCACGTGGCTAAGACTTTCAGCTTGTAGTAGCTGACCCTGCAAAGCTTCATTAGCAAACAGGGCAAAACAAAAATCAACCCAGAAGCTTAGGTTTTGTCTAAGTGTGCAGTGCAAGGACGGTGTACACCGCAGTCCAGCCCTCTAGATGGAGATCAGCTCAGCTAACACAATCCGTGTACTTCAAGCTGCAGTATTCAGACAGTCTCTTCCTTGCCAGGAAGAAAAGCCCCAATCTCACACGGAGGGGTACTGACAATAACAGATAGCTTTACCTAGGAGTAAACACCTAGATTATACGAGCATAAAGAAACACATTCAGCAACTACATTTTTTTTTATTAGAACTATATTATTAATAAGCTAAAAAGCGAATGAGGAAAGGAAGCACACACAGACCCCAAGAGTCACTGCTTTGCAGAAGGTTTGGGCTCTTGAAGGGCTGTTTACCTCTGCAAAGAGCATCTATACTGACCCTCTCTAAGTAGCATAATTATTTCTTCATTCCACAGACCGATTACACATCAACAGAGCTAAAGTATACTTTCCTTCTCTACAAAACGAAGACCTGTAGTAGGTACCATCTAACCTACAGGTATTAGCTCTGTAGGGCCAGGCTTTTGCCCTCAAGGGAGTATTTCTTGGGTGCACCATATCTGAACTGTGACTGAATTATGCCTTTATACTTTTCTAACTTCAAACCATCCAGGTCGCCTGTCCCTTGAGGTAGGTTTGGGTCATTAAAAGTTAATTCAACATGACTCGTGCACAAATACTTCATGTTTCAGCTTAAATAACAACCGCTTTCTGGTAAGAGACAACTCAAATCATTCAAGGCAATGAAAGCCCCTGCCTCCTCTCCCTCACGTTTCACATCCCTTCGCCTGAGTTAACAAGCCCAGAGCTACGAATCCGTTTCAAGGATAGTTCTGATTTACAATCTACACAGATATCACAGATGTAACTACTAGAACAAAATCCACATTTTTAATCCTGATAGGTCCTTCTTGACAACCTGATTATACTATTCCTGTGCTCTAATAGGGTGCAGATAACTTGCCTATTTCAGCATGCTCGTCACAATCAAACCAAGGCATCTTTTCCTTGATCCACTTTCAGTACATCTAGTTAACAAGTAGCATAGTCCCAATGGTTTGTTGTTTTAGAGAATACCCTTTTTATTCTGGAGTAGGCACTGCCGAGAAAAGGAATGGAAATGGAACTGGGAAATAGTAGTTTACTAGTCAGTTCCATATTTTTCCTTTTATTTGCTGGTTTTGTGGATAAAACAGCTCTAATTTATTTTGCTGATTGATCTTCTAACAAAGCTACAATTAATTAGTGTGACAGAAGCCTGCTGCCCCAGCAACAACTGTGGAACTTTTGTATTGTGTCTTCTGAGTATTTCACAAAGTGTATGTAAGAGGCTGGTCAGCATGGAGAGCGAAATCTTGTTCAAAGTGTCACAGGTTACAAAAACTTCCAGTGACCACAGAAGTTTTATTACATCTCACAGCCTTTTCCAATATAAAAATATTCACATTCCCATGGAAAAACAGAAACTTCTTAGTCCCATATTTAAATCAAGTATTTTTGAACTTTCAGTGAAAGTTCAGAGCAGAAGCATTATTAGATTAGGATTATATGCAAAAATATACTACGTCCATAATATATGAAGTAGACTTTTTTGGACAGAAAAAGAAAGTACACACAGATGTGAAAGTAATTTGTATGTTTACCTCCACTCTTGAGAAGATAGCGATTAACATCCTGTATCGTGGTGTTTATGGTAGGCCCAGTTGGAACACTTCCAGGAGTAACATCGGGGTCGTTTTCAGGATCAATATTCTGCAGTCCTTTCCATGGCACTCCTGGATGAAACTCTGTGTCAAATACAATAAAAAGAAGAGCATATAAAGTCATAATTCCGAAGTTCCTGTGTATCAGAAGGCATGCGGATTCAATAAATAAAATCAATAATACATTTTAAGGACATCAGTTTAACAGGGATGCTTTGTATTTTGTTACCTGGTGGCCAGTTTATGCTGGAGCCATTGGAAATCTTATCACTATCGGTTTTGGCACGTGACCAGCTGTGAGGAACAGCTACGGGTGGACTGGCGGGCGATTCACTGTTTTGAATCAGATCATACCGGCCATAAGAGTCATCAATGGAGGACTTTCCCGGAGGACCAATACTTAAACCTCCAGGTATAGCACCTGCAATGAATGAAATGCAAAGGCTTTGTTTAGGAGTGAGACTAACTTTGGGTATGGAATTTCATCAGCCCCTATATTTTGTTATTATTTTCATTTTTTCTTTCAGTATTACAAAGATAAAGAAAATTAAATTTATAAACACACTAAAGCAAGGCTTAACAGTCTCTGAAGCCTTACTAGGAATTACAGCTGTGAGATACACCACTGGTACAATCTAGACACTCAAGTTAAAGAAATTCCCATTACATTACTGCCAAAAAGAGACTAAATAATTCAAATCATTACACTGATGGTAAACAGGAATTTGCTGAGACAGAATACTATGGAACATCACTGTAGGCAAGCCCTCTTCTCATCCTTCTCTAGGTATCCATTGCTGACAGGATGGATGATTTGAAATGGCCATTCTCATGTTCCTACAAACTATCAAACAACAATTTGGCATAAGCAGCACAGCTATTTGCAGAATAGAAAACTATTGTAAAAGAAATAATTCATGCTGCTCATAATAAAATCCAGGATACAATAAAGTTAACAGAGCACCATGTTCTAACAGAAAAAACTTGGTACAGGAAATAAAGGAATAAACACCTCGGGATACTGGAGGCGTTCGGGATAAAGGTGTTCAAACAGATTAGCCATCACTTCTGGAAAAATATGAAGTTTGTGCTCCTAACTCCCAGGGTGGGTAATTATGTAATCCATCATGCCTTTGTACAGGCCTGGCTGTGAAAGATTGATGGTATTGGAAGAATTGTGGGAGAAAGCCAACGTGAAGTTTTTTTGGATTGAAGGTAAGCAGATCTGGAGTAAGGGGAAACTTGAGGAACTTGTTTTGCCAACGCTAATGCCTTGTTTTACACTTGAACCTCATGTTCTGAGCGACAAAATTCAGCAAATGAAAAAAACCATTCCTACATTGCATGTAGGAAGTGATAGCTGCAAGAACTTCAATGCATTGCTGAATGTGACTGCAAGAAATCATCTTAAAAAAATCACAGTCTCAAAGGGCGCTCTGTATCAACCATTTATGAGCACTTACCGAATATAGTAACATAAAAAAAAAATAAATAAATCACAATTGCAACATGGCTCAAGTCTCAAAAAGCCAGACTGGCACAGAGATTAAACGCGACATACCGTGCTTGCTGGAGTTCTGGTCAAGCGAAGAAGCAGCACTAGACAGATTATCCATTGAGTTGGGGTGTGTCCACTGAGGAAGGCGAGACTGGGACTGAGAAGTGTCCTTCACTGACAAACCACCAGTAATGTCCATGTTATTTACATTCATGTTCGGGTTCAGTCCAGCTAAGGGGAAATTTGTCATTAGATATCCATAATACACTGGAGGATTAAAAGATGTGTTTAAAAATCCAGCTAAATAAATTATTAAACATTGGGTTTCAGATATCCATATGTACGCGTAGTAATTCACTACGCACATTTTCAACCTGCTGTCAGGAACTTTTGCTTTTATGGGAACACCAATATAACTCCCATGAATTCAGAAAATGTTAAAACTTTGCTAAAAGGAAAAAAAAAAGAAAAAAGATGTAGGGATAATATTTTAAAGCTGTCAGTACTTCTACTTGCAGTCTCTTGTCTCAGAAAAGGCATTTTGGAAGAATGCACTGGAATACTACATTTAAGCTGGTAAAGAATTTGCAGCATTCCATTGCTAAGCCAAAATACTCCCAACGTCTCACCAGGGATGTCTGCCATTTTATTTTGCTAACAACCTTTTAAAAACCCCTAACAAAGCAACTAATTAAAAGGTCGTACAAACAGCCGCTATTCATCAGAGCAGGTATAGTACTATTTGGGCCTATATTTTGTATACACAGAACAAAATCACTCAGATTGTATTTAAGGAATAATTTTGACATGCTTCTGTGACATGAATCTGGGTCCTTTTTGATGTGTAATCCTGAATGTTAGCAGATCACAGGAAGCTGAGATGTGATAAGAACCTCTTAGGCTTAGGCCTTTAATTCATAAATTCTTTTGCCTTCTGATGCTCCCTGCTATAACAGCTCACCCTAGCAGTCAAAATTACCTTCTTAACTGCTGCATGGTAGATAAAGCTTGGCAATTCTATTGTACACAGCATAAAGAGAGTCACAAAGAGATTAAATTAATTCCTTTATGTCATAAATGAAGTCTGCTGCACACATCAAACAATCACAGAAAACAGGTCTGAAAGGTTGTTCTGATCACACTGTCTCAAGGCCGAATCAATTATTTCAACACCAATCATATTTGACAGATCTATGTCTAACCTACCACAAAATGACCGGAGAGGAAGATTTCAGAAACCTCCCAGACACATTATTCCAGTACTCGACTCTGCTTAAAGCAAATAAGCAATCCTTACTGTTTATCTAGATTTTCTTTTATGCAACACACTTTTATCACCTCTTGCATTAGCCACATGCAAGGAAACTTCTTCAAAACTCTCTTTTACATTTTTGAAGATTCCTGCATGTCTCTTAAGTCTTCTCTTTAGACTACAGTGAGCAGAGGACTTGATTTTTTCCTCAGCAGTCATGTTTTCAAAACACCTAATCATCCACACAACACTCTTTCTGCATTCCTTCAAACTGATCTGTACCTTTCCCGAAATACACTGACCAAAATTGATGCCTTACCAGTGCTGATTGGAGTGGAAAGATGACTCTGCATGACTTCCAGATCATATTCTTGTTTATCAACATGACATTTGTGTATTTTACAACATGATGCTGTTAATATGTATTTAGTTCATAAATAGCAACACATGTAGATAGTTAATTAAGCAAATCTTATGTTCCGGTATTTGTAGGCAGAGCACAGGTGAGCAAATACAGCCCACCTGAACAGCTACCAGACAGGCATGTAGTACCATGATTTTGTTTAGGCATTTCAAAATTATTTAATAAACACATCTTTTGTATTTCTGTACTGATTATATTGTAGAGCAAAATATTTAGAGTCTGAAATAATGAAATATACTCCCTCTGTCTTTTTCATACGGAACTGCTTTAATGAAGGACACTTACCAAGAGGGTAAGGAGCAAAGGTGTTCGGTGAAGACTGTTGCTCTTTGGTCTGCAGGTCAGGTAGGCCGGGAGCCTGGGGATGGGGTGAAAAGCTATCCATGGCTGATTTGCCTGCAGAGGGGTGCAAAGATAGATGCGGAGGGGGAGGCTGCTGCTTCATAAGCAGGGCCTGGGCCAGCTGGCGCTGGTGCTGCTGGATCTGCTGCTGCATGTTATTGATTGTACGTGCAACCTGGCAAGAAAAAGAATCGATAAAAGCTCAATTGAACAAAAAGACTAGCTTTCTTGTGCCTTTCTCTACAGTGAAATAATACAATAGATCTCTTTACAAATAAAAATTGACTGTATTAAGGGTTGAAGAGCTTTTCTCCAACAGCCGACCACAGTGAAATAGCTTTATTACTCCAGCACTCTTTCCTTTTCAATCCTCAAGCCACGCACTATATTATTGTTTCTCAGGATGCTTTAGCTGCTCTGGTATAATGGAGTACAATCTCTTTAAGCTATTGAAACCTAACTCTAATGGAGAGATTGAACTGGCAGGCAAACCTACTTGCTGCTCCTGTTGTCTCATGGGTCCGGAAACATTACGCTGAGCCTGTAGCATCTGCTGCTGGATTTGTAAACGTTGGTACGCCTACAAGAGAGAAATGAGAGGTCAGAGGTCCTAACACATACAATAAGCCAAACAAGCTTGCTTGAACTCTGGTACATTATAAAATAGAAAAGACAAACATTGAAGTTTTCTGAAACAGTCAATGAAGCAAAAGTAACAATCTTGTTACAAATGTATTTTATAATACATTTGTTTAAGTCCAGTGTTTGTTGCTTGTTTTTTAAACCACGTCAATAAAAAAACTGATGAGTAAGTTCATGAGCCATAAGTGGCCATTAAAGATAGGAACCTTTTTTTTTCTGAAAAAATTGTAACACAAAACAAAAATTAAAATAGAAATTTATAATATTACACAAATAGGATAAATACCAATAGTAATTTTTGTTTTGGCCATTCTGAGTTCTGAAAATACTTTGTATTCAATCAGTTGTGCTGCTTTATTCCAGATCAATTCCACAATTTTAATGTGGTTAACTAGGCAGCAAATTTTTTTCAAGGTGTTGCTCTCAAACACATGAATTTAAAATCTAAAGGAGTTCTGCACAGATATTTTTCAAGCAGCTGGGTACTGTTCAATTATTACCATGGCATGAGATCAATGCTGTGCTCCTCAAAACTAGGAAACATAACCAGAAATGAATAATAGTATCAAACACTGTTACTAATAAAAGAGTTTGACTGGCACATTGAGATCAGCAACTAAGCTAGTCTGTCATCCTCAATTTTATCTTTAACCCTAGCAAATACTGACTGTTAGAAGTATCTCTCTTTAAAATATTCTTAAAATCCAATTAAATGTTTTCATACACACGCACATATATATGTGAAATTTGCAAAAACAACAAAAGTACACAACTTTTCAAAATCAAGTAGTTATCATCATGTGGTGTGGTTAATACACAGTCCATTAATTAAGGAAATTTACCCTACACTTTATTATTTAGTGAGGCAACTGAAGGAAGTTCTCCAGGTAACTCAGGTGACCAGCACTGCCAAGATTTCTCTCTTGGTGCTGTTAGAGAATATACTATGTTACTCATACCAGTACGAAGACAACTGACTTTTTAGTTCCACTGATCAGCTGTAAAGGGTAATTATTCCACAAATGGCTATTCAGAAAGCCTGAGGCAAAAACCATGGTTTTGTTTCTTTTTAAAGAAACTCCACCAAAGAAATCAGCATCTGATTGTTTTAAAGATCTGTCACATCCATTTAAAAATTGAATTAGCCATTCTCTTATTTTATCTTCATGCCTTCAATTCTGATTTACAGCTTATTTGCCATGTCTTTTGACTTACCAGCTGCAGCTGATAGAGCTGGTTCAACATCGTCATATGCTGAGGATTATTAATTGGCGAGGTTAACTGTGCAGGGCTGAGACCAATGTTTTTTGCTGCAAACTGCAAAAGCTGTGCTTGAACCTAAGAAAGAGCAGTGTATTAAACACTGGACATTTACTTTTAACACTACATCAGCTGGAAAATATTACTATTACCAGAAGTGGTACCATGACCTATTAAAAAATTAAGAAGAGACTCTAACACAAATCTTAATAACCATACTCAAACGGTCATTTATAGAAAAACTGCTGAGAACAAACTCCTTTACTCTCCAGAAACACTAGTTTTTGCAAAAACGAACACAAGAATGTGCCCACACAGATAACATACAGAATATACAGGTGAGAACATTTTACCCATGTAACATGCTTACTGGCTAGTAAATAAATCACCACCGACACAGCCGGGCAACAGTAGCTGCAAAGCCTCAGGAGCATGACAGAATGCATATGGAGAGGAGAGTGCACATGGAAGAGTTCCAGGGCAAGGGAAAGCTCATGAGTGGACGTGTCATCTAACCTGAGGGGATAGAAACTGAGGCACTTGAGCACGAAGACTAGGCTGGGATGAATTAAGAGGTTGCACTGGCGGTTGCTGCGGCTGTTGCATGGTCCTGGCTTGTGCTGCTCCACTATTGCCAAACATACCCAGATTGCCACTCGGTATCTACAGCAGGACAAGACAGACACTGGCATTTAAAGACATCACTTAACATATAACCTGGAAGTTACTTATCTGTGCAGTCTTTATCCTCAGTGATTGTGACAGGCACAGATAAAGAAACTGGTACATACAGACTGTATTGAAAATTGGGTTTAGAATCAGACACGGCAAAGATTGTCATGTACCCAACATCCCAAACCTCCAAAACTTCGTACAGGTGCCTACAAAATGTAGCTGAAGATCACTTTCATAAGGATTCATAACCCTAGAGGGTCACAAGATAAAGAATGACAAGTACTCGCCAAAAATGTTTGTGTTTGTGTAGCAAGGAACAGGAGAATGGAGTCATTACACTATCTAGGCAGTTTTTATACTTAGTCATTTTACAAAGCTACTGATAATGGACATGCTATTAGTGCAGTCTCCCCTTCTCAAAGATACGCTTAATGGGCTCTAAGTGCTGGACAAGTACTGCCTTTAGAAAACTAACTTTAAAAGAATATATGTAATAAAAGCCATCATAGAATGATATTTAGAGTTTTTCTGAGTTGTTATTTCTTAACTTTGCTGGAACTTCAATTTATATGGCAAAAATAACCTTTTCATAATCAACAGTAGTTTATGGCCTCTCAGTCTCCTGATGTTTATCAATCTTCCCCCTCCATCTCCTTTCCTCCTTTTTCCCTTTCAGTATGTTCTACCCAGGGGCCAAAACATCCCTCTTGCCACCATGGTCTATGTGACCAGAGGTGCTAACAGCACAGCTTCTTCCCTACCACTTGTCAAAGCTATGAGCTGTCTTGACACTTACAGCAGGAATAAAAATGCCCCCATCACTTCTCACCCATCTCATCACTGAATAATTATGCCAGCCAGGAAAGACGAATTAGACGAATGTCTCTGCCTTAAGAGTCTGTGACAATTAGCAACGCCTCAGAAAAAGAAACCTCCCATCAATCAAGGCAGAGCTATACCAGGGTTCAGTGGTATAAATCCATAACACTACAGTCTCTTCTCAATGGATGCGTGTAATTAGCAGGCTAATTACAACTAAGCAGTTGTTTTATGTCCTATAACGTAAAACGTTTACACAGCCAGTAGTTTCTCCACTAGTATTTCACGCGAACAGAGATATCGCACGCACTTTCAGTCTAAACCACCATTTCCCCCAGGGAAGTAACTGATGAGTCCAAGAGAGCTGAAATTCAGTTCGGGATCTCCCCCGACAGCCTTACCTGTCTAGAAGAATTCAAGTTTTGCATGCCCAGCCCTGAGGCAATCCCGCCCAGGGTCTGATTAGGGAGTGCACTGTTTGAAAGGGGGAGCTTCAGGCTTGGTGAAGGCAAAAATGGTGAAGTAGTGGGCTCTTCCACTAGGCCGCCATCCTGATTGGAGAAAGAAAGGGTGAGCTGCGTGCGGCGCCCAGGAGCAGACAGCGCACAAAACAGTGTCCCATGGAAAGATAAAAGGGCACGGATGAATAAAAATATATTAAAAAAAAAAAAAGTATGAATAAGAGGGAATGAAAAGTATGGAGTGAAGGGAGAAGAAAGAGAGAAATAGGATTAAGGTACTGTTTTGCTTTACTTTGTTATACTTAATCCACAAATGTACAATCACCCTCACCCGCCTCTCCAGAAGGGAAGGAGGGATTCCAGCAGAGCTATCATGCGGCCATCTCCTCCTCCCCCCTAAGATTTTCTCCTCTCTCCTCCACCCAACTGAAAGGTGGAAAGGGAAGAGACCCAGCACATCTCAGGGAAGTCTTCTGTTAGTCTGGTAAACTCTCAGCAGCGGAGCACAGACATACGACACATGGCTTTTGCTAACCCGGGACTTGGGAAAGGCCAGATCAGCTTATTTGATATCAGTCTGCATTTGGTTCCACATCATAGCTCTGCTCTTAAAGCATTTTTGCACTAATCCCCTTTCCTAACTGAGACACATGAGCCTCTTTTAATATTCACATAGCACTGAGTTATTATTATCCACTATGAAACATTACACTCATAACGCACCCAACGAACACAAAAAATACTTAAAACCAATAATGATAATGTTGTCTGCTTAGCCTTCCTAGGAAAGCGATTAAGACACTGCCTGAACGTCCCCCAGGAGGAGGCAGATTTTAGCAAGACATAAGGAGCCCCCTCTGATAACCGGGTTGTGAGGAACCACGGTTGAACATGGATACGATGCACAGAAGGCAGCCTCCACGGGGGGGCAAACAGCAAGTCAGAAAATAAAATAAATCATATAATCCCCAATCAAACAGGTAGATATCTAGCTAGTATTACAGTGGGGTACCGAGTTCTATCTCAAACTGTGCTTTGATGTCTGGGAAGCCTGCGGCAAGCACGATCAAATAACACTGTGTACAAAGTAGAGCTCCAAAAACAGGCAGAGTGAAAAAATCTTGAATTTGCAATGTGCTGGACTGGTGTTTTCAGGCAAAAAAATCATTGCAAAGAAAGACTTTTAAACAGGTGAGGAGCTAGGTTATTTCAACCAATAAATTCAATGCCCCAGATGATTGTGAGAAACTGATAAACCTCTTTTGTTAAAAAAGCAGCCCAGTCCACTAACCAGATACCCAAACAAATGACCTAATGCAGCAAGCATGCTTGGTAAATTTTATGTTCTAAGTTAATCCTGAAAAACGCATTTTCAACAGCTCTCCTTTGATGCAAAGAAAAAGTTTCTTTACTATCAGGCAAAGTGACACTTGACATGCTATCTGACTGTCCTGAGGGGGACACTGACATTTTCTAATGATATCCCCAAGGCCTTTCAGCTCAGGATATTTTACATTCTGCTGGACATCAGTCACACTCCACAAACAACTTCAGCTTGCATGACAGTAACAGGTTCAAGGATTTCTCCTTAGATCACAGACATATGTTTACAATTCTACCCTTCCCCCTTTAAAGTGAAAATAATTTCAGGCTTCGTGCGTGCTCTCTCCTTCAGATGCCATTGTTTCCTATGTGAACAGACCTACTGACCATGAAAGAGCAACGCAATCACTCCCTGCCCCCAAAATTTATTCAAGTCTTGTCTCATTGACATTATTTTTTCTCATTTTGGAAACAGGCAGTGCCAGGGACGGTGGAGGACAAGCCACACTGGAGACTCAGGCATCTCATTTCCCCAACAGGCGGACTCTTGCTGCAAGGCCACCTTCACAAGTGTCTTCCCGGGCTGAACTGCAGCAAACGTTTTTTGTCACAAGTTTATAACATATTGTTCACATTCACTTTGTTCTTTTTTGGTTTTTAATTTGAACTTATCTTAAGGTGCCAACCGCGCTGCACAAATCAGTGCTCTACGAGTGGAGCTGAAATCAATTCATTTCACATAAAGTATTTCAGTCGGTCAACAGAAATGTACTCCTCAGTCATTCTCAACCTAGACTGGGTGATACCTTTACTGCTGACCATGGTTTGTGACCCATTATTTTTCAGGCTCTTTATGTAATAATTGTTTCCTGAACAATAATCGTTTCTACCTAACCTTTCCTCTTCAGTGATTTTCTTAGAAATTTATGTTACATTTCTCCCTCAGGCTAATCAATTAAACAAATCCCCTACATATGAATCATCAAAACCATGCTCAATCCAGCACTGCTTTTAACTTTTTTTTGAAGGGACTTGACACAACTGTAAAATCCTACCGGTAGTAGTGATTCCTTCTACAGTTATCTAACACAAAGCACCACGCTGGTGCTCAAAAATACATTGCTTTTAGGACTTCAGAAAGTCTCTCACAATAGTCTTCTGTACCAAATATGACAGAATGCAAGCAGCGTTACTCAAAGATTTTTTAGCCCTGTAAGATATAGACAATTTAGCAAAGGATTCCTGGACACTTTGGCAGTCACCTGCCAACAACTGCCACTTCATGAATCCAAATATCCCAGCAGACAGATGTAAGACTGATGAATTTGCCAGAGGTCTTTATACAAAGTGAGTTACAGAAGTAGTCAGTACAAAATACACATTAACAACTTATTAAAACAGAAAAAAAACTTTTCCAAAAAAGGAAGTTGAAGTAATAAAATCTCACTTCAAAATCAGTTCTCTTCAAATCTGACAGGAGTTAGGTACAGGCAAAAGATACTTGCAGGAAATGTAATACTGCAAGACGTACTCATCATTGGTATTTTTAATTTTGAAAACACGAGAAGATGAAAGAGGTTTCAAAATTTGGAAGGTCAAAAAAGAAACAATCACTGGATCACAGGAAGCAGAGATGGAGGAAAGAAGAATTTAAAAGTCAACCTTTAAATTCTAGGGATCACCATCTAACTGCAAGGCCTACAAAAGTGTTCCGGCATAATGATAAAATATCCCATTCGTTATCCACAGACAAAAAGGAATCACACTCACCAGAGACAATTGGGATCAGAATGTGAAGGACAAGGCTGAAAAAAAACCCAACAACCACTATGTTTGAATGAGAAACAAGGGAAAAGCCTAGTCAGAATATTTTTGGAAGAACGTGATTGCAGCCAACAGGCATCAAAAGACTTGTAGACCTGGATTTCTCACTAGCAGAGAAGAGCTGTGACACAGAATAAAGAGTATCTGCAGCAAGCGCTGAGGAACAAGTGAAAGCAAACATTCAAAGGCGATGTTTAGTTGCACAGATCATTACTAATCCAGAGAGAACAAGGAGATCAACGGGTCCAGAAGTAAATGTCAGGGCTGGAAATTATGTCTCCTCAAATGCATAAGGTTAAAAAAAAAAAAGAGGAAGTGCTGGCTTTACCTGTCAGAAAATGCAGGAAAAAAATCAGGAAACTCAACTCAGGTGAGCAAGAGGCTGAGAGAATGAGCTGAGGAAGAGTGGTAGGAATGAGCACACTAACCCAGCTTACAGTTTCATGAAGAGGAACCTCGCATAACTTATTGAAGACTCAGCAAAGCTAAGGAAAAGGATAATGACTTGGTAAGACAGTAAGGAAAATAAGGAACATTGGCTGGAGTGCTTTGTGCAGCTGTGCAGGGAGCTTGTTCACCGACCAAGGATGACCTGAGCAGGAAGCAAGACAGCTCCAGGCTCTGAAATAGTACCTCAAAGGGCAAAAAGGTTTTGGAGAAGAGGAGTCGCTCTAGTCGTATGAGCTGTAAATCTGGAAAGAATTTCTTTGGAAAAAGATAGCTATTCTTAGAGTAGAAACTATATTTGTTTAATTCTCTTAGCAAGTTGCTCAACACTCTTTGATAGCTAACAAATATAGTTTGGGATTATCTCCTTTGTTATAGTAAAGTCACTGTGACAGATTACACCTAGACTGACAGACTTTACTTGCTGTATGAATATTAATAATTTTAGTACTGCCTTCTCGATAGTTGTGTTTAACATATGTTTCCATAATTATACATTATGCTGCACATAATGCCTCTCTCTCTCTCTGGAAATAATTTTACTGCTCAAGATATTGTTATCCTAGAAAAGAGAAGGTTAACTGGCATGCATGCATTAATTTTGTGACCTTCATCAGGAAAGAGATCTTTCAATTAACGTATTCATTAAAGTTTGCCATAAACAAATAGATTTACTGTAGTTAAGAATAAACTTTACATGTCAGGAAGGGAAAAAGAAGAAAGAAGACCCAGGTTGAGCCTTACATGTAGGAAATACACAGCAGTTCAGCAACAACATAATGGACATCACATCATTCTGATATAAGTAGGGAGAAAGAACAAATGTTATTACTCCCCCAAAAGCAGAAAAGCAGTTGTCTAATATATAATCCTTGGAGGAAACTGCCATGACACTAGATTACGCAGCACTGTGGCAGAATTTGAACTATCACAAAAACTTTCGGTATACAAGGACCCTCTAAAGCAAATTTTATACAGATGCTAATTTTCCCTCATTAATATAAATAATCTATAATTATGTGAGATGCATTTGTGTTGAATCAATTAACTTGTTTACAGTTTGCATTGTACCAGCAGAAAAACTCAGCGACTGTTTAGACTGTGATGACAGCAGA
Organism: Nyctibius grandis; assembly: GCF_013368605.1. NCBI lineage: Eukaryota > Metazoa > Chordata > Aves > Nyctibiiformes > Nyctibiidae > Nyctibius > Nyctibius grandis. The sequence goes on along the minus strand of NC_090672.1, from coordinate 5,138,682 downwards.
AATGAGAGCTGTCATTAAAAGGTCAGTATTCATCAGATGTCCTAGCACAGCACCACGCTGATTTTCTTAGCGCAACACCTCGGAACCCATCACAATACAAATCGTAACTTTAAGGGTAACGCTGTAGTTAAGACTATAAGAAAACACAGAGTGGAGGACTGGAAAGATAATTGTTATTCAGGGTCGGTAAAGCTTTTCATACGGTCTGTGTTAACAAGACTAGGTGTCATTACTGTCTCACATCCTGTAAACAGCTTATGTAAAATGAATTGGTTTCAGCAGAGTTTGTGAAAAGCACCGATTTCTGCATTCAGAAACCACCAACCCCATCTTCGTGAACATTTCAAATAACCTGTAAAATAAAGAATGGCACCAGAGACTGTTCTTTCCTTATTAGTAATTTTTGGGAGGATTCTGAGGTGATTTGGTGTGTCTCTAGGGGACTGTGTGTCAGGCTGTAAATCTCATTTCCTACTGAAGATCTGGCTGCGCTTTTCCCTACATCCTTTTCTTTAGTCACTTTGAATCTTGGACACCACGAGCTCCTGGAGCCTCCTCAGTCATTAAATGGTGCTGGAAAATTTGTCATATGTGATCACAGAAAAGGAAGCTCACTGGAGAAGCTATTTATGACTGTGCAAGTCTGCACTTTGACTTAACAAAAATACCTCAGCTCCTCATTCCTATTTAAGTACTGAACTTTCACCGAAATCTATAAGGAGCTCAGAACTAAAACAGGAACTAGGAGCCTAATTCTTGAAGATTTTGGCCTTGGTCCTGCCTGATTGTTAATGCGGGTAAGTGTCACTGACTCTCTGGACTCTTACAGAGTGAAAGGCTTTCTGCACTCCATTTCTTTGCTTTTCCCATTTCTAGTTCCATTGCATTACTGATTCCTTAGTCTTCTTTTCCAGTGTAACACTGGGGATGACCATTGTTTATTTCTATGTGGGAATCAAATCACTGGTCCTTTCCACAAGGACTAAATTCTCCACAAGATTAAAAAAGAGAAGAAAAAGAATAAAAAGCAGTATGTAATTATCTATCAGACTTCTCTCTACACCTTTCTAAACAGACAGTGGAAATCATCAATATTTCTACCCAGGGTACAGTTTTGACTTGTATATTACATTCATATTTCTAAACTTACCTTGTCAAGGAAGGTGGGGCGGTCCATGGAAGACTCTTTGGAGATTGGTGGTGGGCGGCAGCCAAGGGGTTTGGTGACCATTCCATTATAGTCGGTCACTCCCATTCCACGCTTGTCCATTTCCACCTTCTTTTCCAGCAGAGCACCTTCACAGAAAGGGGAAATATATTGAAAAAGGTGACGCAAAGACAGTGAATCTGCCAACAGTAGTTCAGAGAAGTAGGTGTTGCTTACAAAAGCAAGAAAATAAATAATATCCAATTGATCTGGATAAAAGCAAACTCTCAGAATCATGAATGGTTCCTGTGTTGCTTTAAAGAAAGAAAAAAAATAGTTACACAGTACTTACTCATGGCCTGATCGAGATTCATATTGTTGCTCTTCAAGGCCTCTTCTGCTGGCTCTCTCTGTCAAAAATACAGATTATGTTAAAAGAAAAAGCGATCATGCTTATATGATTTCAAAGCAAACTGAGAAAACAGGTATGTCTCTCAAATATTGGATTTAATATTTACTCAGAGGCACAAATAATGTCCGCGCACATTTTTTTTCCTGCTTTTACCAATTCCCACAATTCAGTTAGTTTCAGTATGTCAAGTAAGTACCCTTCTACAAGGTAAAATCATAATCTTCTATTTAAATTTCTTCCTGTTTTCTATGGACAACTTAAATATGGCTATGATATGCTTTTCTCTTTAAAAAAAAACAAAACAAAACAAAACAGCTATACTCTAATTTCACCTGTTTAATAAGGGGAACAGAAGTGGAATTATTACTGAAGTTCAAAGTGACACCTGTCGTTATAAAATTCTGAACTTTCAAAGTGCTATAAATGTCATCATGCAAAGTACATCACCAAACAATCCCAGAGAGCACTCTACTAGCTTATGGTAGATTACTGAAATTAAAATAGATGTCTAAATTCAGGTAACAGAACTACTTCCCGGCCTGAAGAAGAGACTGAAGATCTTTTTGTAGCTACAGTCTGAAACACTGGAGGTCAGAACTACAAGCTACAAAAGCTAAGCCACAGGTGTGCTAGCTGTGAACACTACTCACAGGGAAGCCCATGTCTGTGAGCTGTTTTATCAGACGGTTCATGATCCAGGCCTCATCTTGCTTGCTAGATGTCTTCATGCCCTTAGTGAATAAATGGGAGATTCCATTAGTGGTCTGGTTCCCATATTCACACTAGTGAGACGTACATAAAAGAGATGGTAAGTTTTTCTTATTAATAATACATGCTACTGAAAGATGTATTAGTACGTTAATTCAGAAAGTATTGAAGAACCCTCCGACCAACGTAACTACGATTCTCTTCCCCCACAAAGTGTACAAATTTTATTTCAGTTGAATAAGTGTTCAGTGTACTATTTAGTATTTGATTTGCTCACCACTGAATTAAAGCCACCTTTGAATTTACGTATTTCATTTTAATCCTTGGCAGAAAAACAGAATGAAATACAAATTTCTGAAATAGTACAACACTTCCTGAAAAACATTCCCAAAAACGATTTTGCAACCTTGAAGTTAAGAATGTTACTCAGCGTATTTTCTTAAAAACAAACAAGAGCGTCTAGATAAACACCTTTAAAAGATCTCTGTGCAGCTTTTCTATCACAAAATCCTTAAGAAGTCTCTTCCTTTCAGTTCTCCAGAAAGTACCAAGGGACAAGCGTGGATTTGTTTTGGGCTGCGGACAGTACAAGAAACAACCATACTTGATCAAATCACTGGCCTAACTGTTGGCTAATGGAATAACAAACAAACTGGCTAAATGCATTCCCAATTCCTTTAAGTTACAGCCTGGCCTTGTCCTGAAATAAAGACTGCGCAATGGAAAACTTCCTAACACAATTGGCTATGCTCTGGATTGAGTGCAGCATTAATACAAGTTTGCTTTGTTCTCATACCAGTACACACCTTACAATTATCTATTTGTTCCTCGCAAATAGGAAGCAGATATTTTTTTGTTGAACCACTTCATCACAAACTACTGTTCACTGTTCTACCACCATGGAAAATGTCTGAACGCCCCCTTAAACACCTTTTCTGCTTCTGTTAATGCATTATCATTTCTTCAGAATACAAGGAAGCTTATAAAACTTAGAGAAAACAAAAGCAGCAACAACAAAACCTCCCAAAGCATCTGACATGCTAAAAGTCAAAGATCTCCCACCTTCCCCTGTAAGCAGGTAGGCTGTACTTGAGCCACTGTAGTGGCAAGCTGTGTTTGTCTTCAGGTGTCAGAGGTCTAATTTATGAGTTGACATGTAATGCAACAGAAAATTTGTGACAACTGATTCTAGAAATGTTATACTAATTCCACTTATCTCTAGAGACTATCTTTATTTTGTCTTACCTTTTGGAGTCCTTTCTTCGGGGCGTTCCCCCAGGAATTACAGGAGGAGCTGCTCTCTTGTGAAGCAGTATTATTCCACACATCTCCTTCCTCATCTTCCCACTGACTAGTACTGAGATTCACTTCATCCCCACCACTGCCCCAGCCTTCTTGCATAGATTTTGAAGCTGGAGGGAAAGGAAAGAGGGAGAAGAAAAATCAGATTCAATTTCCTGCAAATTTTACAGAAATATCCTCTTATGCCATAGCCAGTATCCTAACATTTGAGTATTTTCAAGAGATATAGAGGTTCATCAAGTAGCTTAATTAGCATTAAATGATAAGCACTTCTTTGAAGCTAGCAAGAAAGAAAAGTTCTCTAAATACTTAACAGAAGAAGTAATCCAGCAACAGCAAGTCTAGCCTTTTCCTGAACAAGTAAGATCTGTGGTCATGGTCATTCCAGTCTCCTAGGAACAAGGAACCAAAAGTATGACCACACGCTTGTTAAGTGCTATTTTGCTTTCAATGAATCTCACCATTTAGCTGCCACATTCTTCCGATGAACAAAACCAAATTTCGAGGTCACTGACAGTCAGAAACTCATTCCTATCTCAGAAGAATGGGATCTGAAAGGAGCACGTGGGCTGCAGGGAACACTAAGTGATGAGGTTGTGCCACCTCGTTCCGTTTTATTCTGTTTAAAGCTGAGATTACTCATCTTAAAACTTCTCACTCCTCTTTTTAGGTTCTCTGGGCCTTCTAACTCTCTCTCAGTATAGTATTTTGCAGGAGGGAAACTTAGAAGACTTCCACAGCCAAACCAGACGTCTAAACCAAGCACTGCAGCCTTCAGGGCATTTAGAGATGGAGGATTTTTATGAAGTAACGTTAGTTAGGAATCGTGAAGCAGTAAGTAGTTCAGGACCTTCCTGCACCCTGTCGATGGTTTTAATAGCTGAAGAAGATATCCACTCCCTCAATTTCACCGAATAGTGAGGTTATGACTAGTCATTCTCATGGGTCGCTTTTCCTACCGGGATCAATCCTATCTTGACTGAGCTCAGTTGCTTCCCATTCCAATACAGGTTTCTTTTCGGCACCTAGGGATAAGTACTGTTCACGTTCTTCTGCAGCTTCAGAGTTTCTTGCATCTCTACTATATTACTTTTGAAGTACACAAAAATACTCTAAGGAATACCTTTAAATTTACCAGACTGATGCACTATATTATTATTTTTGTATGAATTTGGCATCTGGAATATCAACGTTTTGAGACAGCTAATGGAGTTTTGAGAATGAAACAATTAAGACAGTCTCTGATTTAAATGCACAGGAAACCAGAACTGCTGTATAGAAACACTGGCAGAAACAACCACACTTTGTCTTTTTTCCCCAGGCTCTTCACGACAGTGACATCCATGCACGTACCTGGTTTGCACAGTGCTGGGGCAGCAGCTGGAGCATTTGTTCTTCCGTATGTCCCTGCCGACTCGGCAGGATTATCTCCCCACCCTGTACCACTGCTGGGGGGTTTCCCCCATGCTGAAGTGCCATTATCAACTGCAGCAGAAGGGGATGACGGCTCTCCCCAAGAAGCTTCGCTCTTTGTGTGGACAGTAGGCATTTCTCCCCAGCCTGCTGAAGCAAGAGGAAGGAGAGAAGAACAGTGACAAGAGGAAAGGTTTCTTTTGTCAATAATTTCAAAGATGGACATTTTATTAAAGTCTTTGGAAAGAGCATGAACCAGTAAGTAGACACAGTGACTCTAATTAAGCATACAAAAAAAAAAATCCCTTTGATTTGGTTTCAAAAGTCTTTTCTTAATTGAATAGTAATGCCAAGCTGTCAAGACAGAGTATTTTTTAACACAGCCAGGAGCGGTCAGGCTGCCACGTGAGCACCAGACCTGGTCCCAGGGCAGCAGTTGCTTCCAGCGTGACTTTTCAGCGCAGAGCAAACAAGGCTCGGGGAGCACACGCAGCTGCGCGAGCATTCGGGAGACCAGGACCCAAATTTGAGTCGGGCCTTGTTCCACTGAAAGGTTTTTAAGCTATTTTAATTCCTTTTAACGATTTACAAATTATCAAATCTCTTTTCTCATGCCCTACGAGTAAGCTGGTACTTGTTTCCTACCACTTTCGATGTAATTATGTATATCGTATGCACTCCTTAAAGCTTTTATTACAGCTTATGGTTGACTCTGTTCCCTACGTACCCCTTCATCACTGAGTCTCTACATTATAATAAATGATTTTTAAAGAGAACTAGACAAAACTGCTATTAGAATCTATAGTCAAAACATGAGGAATGGCAGGTAGAAGTCACTGTTTTCCTACAGAATGTTACTTTAACTCATCAAAAAACATAAGCTCCTATACAGAAACTGTCTTAGTCTGGGTTGGCTTGAATGTAATGCGCTTAAATCCATCTGACACCGATTTTAGCCCTGAAGTCAAATGCACCAGGAACAGCAATATAGCTTCTGAGTCCTAAGAGCAACACTGACCAACACAGCAAAAGCATAACCTGAATTTAAAATGATCATTACATCTTAAAAAAGGTGGTTTTTTTTTTCTGAAGAAGCACATTTGGATCATAGATGGGAGTTCAAGGTACTTTTTAGAAGTATACAAAAGACACATAACAGGCAAGAAAACAGAGTTTCTACGTAGACCTGGTATTAACCTGTTTTTCTACACTTACCACAAAAAGCATTACATTACATGACAACCAAGATCTCAGAAAACATTGCAGAATTCGGTGTGCTTAGAAATTCCACTGCTAATTAGGCTGCTAATTCAGGAACTTGCCCTCTTTTCATTGGAGATTGATATTAAGTATGGGTATTTTATTCAGATCAGCTACTGCCCTGCCAAATCTGTAACGTCTAGCAGCTCACAACATGGAAACAGATCTGGTAAGAAAGAAACTTGGTTCTGCTGCTACCCAAAACAGTGTATCATTACTGTTCTTAACAGATTTTTATAAATTAAGGACTAGATGCCTCCTTTGCTGCAGCACTATTCCTTTTTTGCTCCCCAGTGCTATCTGTAAAAATACTCTGGAAAGGCTTCAAAGAGCAGAAACAAAATTTTCTGCACAAACTGACACCTCCAGTAGGTACAAAATGGCAAGGAAGTTGCCAGAAAAGAACTTTAAGAGTACCTTGAAATACATTAAACTAACTAAGCAACAGTGTTTTACTGAGCAACAATTTAGCAGACTTCTTGCTAGACATCTTTGCAGAACTTACTGATTTCAACAGAATTTCTGTTACTAGAAACTTTAGGCAACATACGCCACCAACAGCAACTCAAACACTGGCTAGCAGTGAAAAAAAAATCCTTTCAAATAGCTGGGGTCATATCTGTCCTCCACGCCAGTGTTACCGTATTACGTATTTATTTTAGGCTCTATTTCTTAAAGCAATCGTGGTTCTCTCAGATACTGATAAGAGTCTACACGACATAAAATATATGCAAACTAAGCCTACATGCTCAGGACATGGAGCTTAATAAAGCTCTTCACTACCAGCAAAATTCATTGTGTTTTAAAACACACACCTGAAACAACCCAAAATCTCCATTTCACTACATTGATTTCCATTTGAAACAAAAATACTTTGTTCTAAGCTCTATCAACGCATCTTAAATTTCTGGTTATTTTAATGTGTGTGCAGAAGACAAACTCACAGACACACGTGTATGTATAGAAATGGAACCTCTACTTAAACACAACATCTTCCTTGGTGTTGTACCTCAAGTACTTGTTCAAGTGTTCTGCTTGTGTCTTTAAGCCAACTTTATTTAAGGAACGCTTTATTTGAATTTCTGCCTCGCTGCTCAGGAGGCAACCTTGTCAGGCAACTGCATTTATTTAATCACATCGGCATCTCAAAAAAGATTAATGGCAGGCAAATGAAACAGAAAACAAAACATCTCTCAAGTACCCACTAGAATACAAACACAAATAGAGTGTAGAATACCAATATTTCCCTTAGTTCATACAACCTATACTGGAAACTCTAAGTAATGCAATTTATGAAGTCAACCTTAAAACACAATTCATGTGTTGAAAAGGCAAAGTGTGCTAGCTTGTGGAATAAAAACTCAAAAGAACTGGTCCTTCTGTTGCTTTTTACTATAAATTCAACAACATTGATTAAAGACCACAGATGTGTAATGTCCAAGTTATTTTAAGTGCTTTAAATGCACTGAGCAGTAAATAATACGGGATTACAAATAATGAGGGAGCCAGCCTTTACTACAAGATAATACTTGCAAGTACATAAAAGCAAACAAAAATACATCAACTAAAAGTTTTCAAAACTACCTTAACAGATCAAATGAAGCGCAGGAAATCAGTAAATAAAACCTGAAGGCTGCTGGCGAGTAACTTGTGCACTGCAAAAATTAACCTGTATGTAAATTCCAGAGTATTTCTCAATCATGAACCTGTTTTCCCCTCTGTAGTGAGTATGTGCTGTCTTAATGTTACTGTCTCTGTGCTGCCTTTTTATGACTCCATATGACTATTTTAGAAACTTAAAAAGGTGAATAAAGTTACATTTTTGAAGGAATGATACCAAATTCTACAGGCGAGAGGAAAAGAAGATATTTACTTTGTATTCTCCAGGGGAGTCCCTTTTTAAAATAAGGTTTTAAAATAAATTTTAGAATAACAGATTTTTAAAATAACCCTGTATGCTTCATATTTGAAACAGACACAGGTGGAATATTAGTCCAAAGAGTTTGTCTCCCACCAGCCTGACTTGGGCAGCGCGATGCTTTCCAGTACTGTCGTGTACCTCGCAACAAAGGCAGCTCCCAAATGGCATTACAGTGGGTTGAGTGAACGCAAGAAGCTACTTTAAAGTTCCTTTACACAGCTGTTTGGAAGGCAAACACCTTCACAGGGTCTCAAAATCTGAACCTGCCTAAAATTTTCAAAAATTATGCTCAGAGAAAACTTGTTTTTCTTATGAAAATACGCATATAGGCTTTCCTGATGAAAATATCCATGCCCTAAATAACACCCAGATCTGCACGAATGTTGTTCTGCCACAGAATAGGTTCCGTTAAAGGGTTCTTTGGCAAGAAAGCGAGGTTTTACTACTGAAGTTTTTAAACACTGTTAGAATTGCAAGGAACAAAAAGATCAGAGCGCGTAATAAACATGGACACATTGGCAGAGCTTTGTTTTCTAGAAATAAAAACATAATTAACATTGGGCCTCAGCCAACAGGAAATCCTCAAGGGAAAGTGAAATGTTAACTAGGCTGTGGCAGGATGCAGTTGTTTTCCCTCAAAATAACCCTATAGCCATTTGGATGGCAGAAACTGTTTTCCTTGAAGTTGTTTGGTCCGTGATAAATACCAGAGCGTATGACTACAATACAGGCCAGCCAAAATATTAGAACCTTATGTAGCTGAAAAAGGAAGAAATTAGGTAGAAAAATGAGATTGTTCACTAAATAGTCACTAGTTAATCTGCTAATAATAGAAAAGAAATAAGCTACAGGGGAGTGTGTGTGTGTAAAAGGGAGATATATAGAGATAGATATATAGAAAGAGTCACCTGTAACCCTTAACCTTTCAAGTCTTCATTTTCTAAGGGGTATTCCAGTTTATGTGGTGGAGCTCCATGCTTTCTTACATTGCTCAGCATTAGGGAAGCTCTTATTTGGCTTTCAGCAATGAGATCCACCTTGCGTGAAAATAGAGGGCAGGTTTCTCAGTATCACCCAGCTGTCCCCCAGAACTTGGCTGTTAGCGGGCTGAGCACCCACAACAGGGTTTTAGGTTTTTACATAAGCATCCTGAAGGAGCTCAAAACTGATCTGGTTTCAAATTCACCCTGATGAAAGTTCAAAGTAAGGAAAATGCATCACTTGCATTCTCTGTCTCACATAAATTACACGCTATGAATGACACCTAAGTTGCCACTGAGACAACGGCACTGAATTATAAAAGGAACAACAGAGAGATGTTCAGAGCTTTCAGAATTTAGACCTGGTTCAGATTTTTAAAACTTAAGCTCCTTGCTCTCTAGGAACCACAAAGACCTTAATTTTCAACCTAAAATCTCCACAGGGAAGCCTACGTTATCTTTTGTTGTTTCCTTTCTCAGCTGGAGGACGGGCGGTTGGAACCCTGCCAGTCTCTACCTACCCACTGGGAACAGGAAAGCATCGAGCCCATTCCTCAGCATTTGGAGGAAGGATCTGGTGCCGTCTGGGATCCAAAAATCTCTCTTTTAATCATCCCTGTTTGCAAAGCCTTTTCTCACTTCTTATTCCTCTTATATCAAAGTATTATGCACAAGTAATTTAGATAAAAATTGAATCTAAATCAAAACCACTGGCTTTCTGCTTATCTTTCTGAATAATTCACCAGTGGTTTGGGACCAAGCTCCTATAACCAGGAAGGACTACGTTTATCACATTATCTATCACATTATCTATCCCTTTTTTTTTCCCCCAAACAGGAAAAGAAACTCCTTAGAGCATTATGCATTTCCATCAAGTGTGTACCAACATCTGCTTCCCATCAATAGCTTTTAAGTTCTGTATTCAAAGAATTTTGAGAACTTCTGGGGATGGGTGACAACTTGAATAACAAGACTGTAACTTGGCCTCCAGTTCTAAACTAATAAACTTAAAACCCAAATGGGACTGCTACTCCTTTGTGAGCAGCTAACTAGTGCTGCACAGCAAAATTAAAATCCACTTCTTTGCTTTCAGGATGCGTGACTGTGCCATCTTACAGCTACACCAGACTTCCCCGCTAACACAGGAACAGAATCCAGGGTTCCCTACTCATTATATTCCCTGAATAACAGGGAATGATAAAAATGACTGGCAAAGCACGTCATGACCCATGCAGAAGATAAAATGCCAGTGGTAACTACTTAGTTCAAGTGTAGTAAGATTTTAGATGCGCACTTAACCTGAGCCCTATGGCACAGCCTTGAACTACACAGCCATGCTTTGCATGGAAATGTTGTACATGGAAAAGAACCGTTGTTGGATGAAATTTGGTTGTGGATTACAGAAGTCTCCTGCCTACAGGATACTGCAGAGGTTGGAAATGCACAGCCAACGGACAGGGAACTAGAGTAGGAAAAAATAAGGCTAAATAGCACAACAACGAACTGTAAGCCCATGTCCGTGTCGTAGGAAAGCCGCTCATTACTGGCTGCTCACCTTTTAGCTGTCCCAGATGGGACATGATTTGTAGATGTTTTAAGTCTGTGTAAATGTCCGCAAAGCCCAACAGGATATTGCTCTGCAGCTGCTACGTGCTACACGCAGCGTTAAAAACAGGGCTCCTGCCCTTTGAACGGGGAAGCTAACAGGGTCATTGTAAATTATGTTTTTTGCTCTCACTGTGTAAGATAAGCCCAAAACCAGCCCCTCTCAGGCACAGTCAAAAGTAAAGATGGGCATAACACAAAGACACGGGACTGCTCCTAGCCTCCATTTGCAGATTAAACAAGAATCCTTCAAAACACGTCCATGGTCTTTGTGTCTGTACCTGTGTACACAACTGTAAGCGTGTGTAAGCAAAACCACACAACACAAGGCCTAACTTACGCCCTCAATAACTTGATCTAAAATTTAGATCATCAGAACCGTATTTTAAGTTGTCTTCACTATTACTCACTATTACTATTTTATCCTCTTTCTTGCATGCTGTCTTAAGTATATTCTGGGAGTTGTTTTTGCTTTAGTAACTGAGAATCTTTCTAATGAACATTTTTGCCAGATGCACAATACTGTCATTTTAACCCAGTCACGTGGTAGCTTGAGTGGATGGTTACAAATTAATAAGGAATTCTCTGCATAAACATATTACTTCAAAGAAACCCTTCCTTTGCTACCACCTATTCTCCAGAGGAATCACTGTAGATCAACACCAGTTTTTAAATTCCGTTTTCAAAATCTGAAGGACTCGGAGCAGCGAGTTCTCCTCTGCAAGGTGTTAGATTATTTGAGCAGCATTAGCAACACCTTGCTGTATATAAACAGTTTTACAAGCACAGCTGTAATCATCCAAAAATCAGCTTAATGAGAAACTCACCCAAAACTCCATGCCAAAACCGAACAAAAACCTACTTTCATGATACCTCCACTACAACTCAGAAATCTGAATTGTCAGTTTCATGGGTAAAGTTTTAAATATGGATGAAATAAGCTTAAGGTAAACGAATTGTAAGATCACATATGTTGGACTGACCAAGTACAAACCTATTTAAAGATTTCTCTTTCTGCAGCACATGTTATTTTATTAAAATAGATACCCTCAACTGTTAAAATATTTGACCAGAGTAGGGAAACATGAGACTATTTTTACACAGACATTACAATAAGTTTGAACTATTTCAAAACATCAAAGAGAAAAATAATGGAAATAAGAGAAGTAGAACAAATCCCGCTTGGAGAAAAACGCAGTTAAAAAGTCAATATTTAGCCATGACCAAGACGAAACAATTTTTGGAGACAAAAATCAGATAAAGAATTTCAAAGAGCATTGCAAGATTAGATTTATTTTGAGAAGTCTGCGGTCATGATATAGAGCAGGGCTGCTAGTAACTCTTCTTTAAATACTTCCCCCTGAAGCATTTTTCTCATTTTTCCCCCCCCATTTTTATTCCTTGCTGCTTGTCTACAACAGTACCTTGCCTTTGATTAGAAAAACTCCTAGATACTTAAAAACTTGTCTTTGGAACACAGATGAAGTTAGAATAACTTTTCCCAGCCACCCTGAATATTAACATCTTCAACCAATCCAGCTTTATGAGAATCACATAAAAGTCCAGGATACTACCCCGTGCTTGAGACCTGAAGTATGGAAGAGAACCATTTCTTCATAAAAGACAGAGAAACAGCAACAGTAGAGATTCATGCAACCATTAAAAAATATCTGTTGCCAAGAGAGACGGTTTGCAGAAAAAAACCCAGATGAACAGTGTCTAAACAAGAACAAAGACGGAGCAATGGTAACAGAAGGCAAAGAAGAGAAAAAAGGTTAGCAAAACTCTGAAATGGTTGAATTAAAAGTCCTAAGTAACTGTGGAAGACCTGAAAAAATAAATCTAGATCAACAATCTAAGGATCTAGCGTGTTTACAACCAGGTATTGTTTCAAGCCTTTCTTACATTCACTTGGACTAGGGGAGTTTGTGCATCAGGTTCCATGGGGTCTGTCCTCAAGTCAAGCAGTTAACACTCCTTCAGAGTAAATGAATAAACTTATTCTATGCCATAAATCCAGAATTTCTATTTTTAATGTGTAACTACACACTGATCAGGCCAGACAGCATTCAGTAATAGGTACCGGTATTAAATATCTTATAAAACTTTTCTCATACCTGGGCCAAGCAGCGGGGACCGGTTCGGCTGGGCACTTGACTGGTGCGATGGCTGAGGTTCAACCATGTTTGTGTTGATAATGGTGCTAGTGGTGGTGGTATTGGTTGTGGTACTGCTCTGAATTATAGGATTATTTCTATCCCACATGTTTACAGTCTTGTTGTTGTTGTAATTTGGGTCGCCCCAAGCTGAGGTACCATCATCGATTTCCATCTTGCGGCGAATGGACGGTGGAGATGGCTCTTCCCAGCCAGTTGCCTCACAGTTCTCTTTTTGTTTGGCCGGCACTGGCCCACCAACCCACCCCGACCCCGTCTGTTTTACAGAAGCAGCTCCTCCCCAGTTACTCACATTGTTCTCCTGGGGTTTATTAGCCCAATTTTGTTGGGGGCCTGGCTTTAAAGAGTCCCCCCAACTTGTACCTGTATTAGCCTTGCTGTTTGTGCCATTTCCCCACCCACTGGTCCCAGACCTTGTGGAATCATTCCAACCAGACCCTGATCTACTGTCAGAATCCCATCCAGATCCATTCTTCTTCCCATCACCCAAGTGTCCAGGAACAGATGATGAATCTGTCCAATCTCCACCTCCTGACGTCCAGCTTGGATTCGATTTCTGTCCATCTCCCCAGTTTTGAGATTTGGGTTTCTGAGGTTCACCCCAGGTAGGTGATTTGTCCTCCTGATTTGCGGTCCCACTCCAAGCGTGGCCGCTTTTGGCAGCAGCAGCATTATTAACAGTAGTAGAGCTTGCTGACTCTCCCCATCCCCCTGGGCCATTTGGTGCTTTGTTGTTATTGTCTCCCCAACCTGTATTTGTTGGAACAGCTGCCGGTGGAGAGTTGACCCACCCAGATACTGAAGAGGTATTTGTACTGTTCATGATGGACCCATCGTTCTTCCCCCCTGAGTTTGAAGATTGAGTAGCTGCACAACCCCAGGCCTCTGTTCCATTGTCATTCTTTCGTTCAGACCTCGGGGACTCTTCAAATTCCCAGGCAGTGTTTTGCTTTACAGGGGTCTGTCCCCACCCTGTATTGGACAGGACCCTGGGGTCAAGGTCATTTCTTGGCAACTGAACTTGCCCTTGGTCTATCATCCCTTTGTCTCTCCTCCTGCCTTCTCCAGCCCCCTCCCTCCCAGTACTGCCTTCATTTTGACTTCCACCGCTGTCGTTACTTCCTTCGCTAGCTGTGGTGCCAGATGCTGCAGCTTTGGCCCAAGAGTTTATTTGTTCATTGCCCTGCTGCATGGCAGGATTCGGACTGGTAACACTAGAGCTATCCCACCCTGTTGATCCTTTCCCATTGATGTCGCTATTGGAATGCTGGTTTGGGGGCTTGCCCCACTCACCGTTCACACCGTTACTGGTGTTACGGTTGGGATGGCCCCAAGCTCCAGAATGCATACTACCAACACCGCTGTTGCCACCGCCCCTGCCCCACGCTAGTACCCCAGGACCAGAAGGCGGCCCCGAATCCCACGCGCTCGCTCCGTTTCCTTCCTTTTGCACAGCACTGCTGGATCCATTTTGTTTAGCACTTAATGCTGAGTTCACAGTGTCTCCATTCCCCTGACTGAACCCAGAATTGCTGTTTCCTGTGGCAGGATTACCTGGGGACATCCCCCACACTGAACTGCCCATTCCTTCACCACTGCCCCCACTGACTTGAGAAACTGATGTTCCGTTAGCACCAGGAAGGCCTTGCAGGTGGGGCGGGATGATGGCCCCCATACCAACAGCCATCCCCCAGTTCGGCAGTCCATTTGTCTGCATTGCATTGATAGGGTTTGGTGAAGAGTTCATGGGGTTAGTGTTATTTGGTCCATCAGTGTTAAGGTTCTGAGGTTGTACGCTGAAAGACACATTCTGAGAAGTGGACGTTTGTGGTTCTGTGCTCTCTTGCGGCAGCAAGTTTCCCCAAGCACCTAAGGTGCCTGTTGGGTTCCCGTTCTGGTTGCCCATGTTCTGACCTATGGCACTGACTGGACTGCAAATACTGGAAGGGTTGCCTGCTCCCACAGTTCCTTCATGTCCCAGTACAGGCCAGGCAGCTGGATTGGCATTAGGGTTAAGGTTAAGATTAATGCCAGCATTCGAGTTGGAAGCACCCCAGCAGTTCTGACTTCTACCGTCTCCCATCATGTTGTCCATCTTTCCATCCCCACCACTGGCAGAGCAGTGAGCTAGGCCAGAGCTGGAGCCCGCAGCCACACCCCACACTCTGGCCGAGTTGCCGTTACCGTTTGCTCCACCAGCTCCAAGGGCACTCTGGTTAGAAGTGCTTTGGACGAGTGCTCCGTTGGCGCCATTATTGCCATTAGTTTTCTTTGTATGTCCAGTGAAGTTGCCTTGGGCACTCCCTGTAGCCATGCTACTGTTCTCTGAGCCACAGTTGGAGGCAGAGTCAGTGTCTGTAGTACATTCTGAGGCAGACTCAGTCTCAGCTCCGGTAATGGAAGGCCACGCTTCCTTGTCAGTCCTGTCTATTATCACTTTATCCCAGCTGCAGTTGCCTTCACTCCTGAAAGCGGGCTGCTGTCCCCAGTGGGAATTCTCATAATGGTCTCCCAATCCACTGTGGCTGAGATCTGAAAGGATCCAACAAGGTTAAAAATGAGTCCACTGTTCAAGCACTGCAAAAGCCCTCTATTAAGTACTATTTTACAATGCTAGTCACAACAGTGCGTTCTGCTAAAATTTAGAGTACATTCTCTAACATAATACAGTAATTTTCCTCACTACAGTAAAGCACGATGCTCATATTTAGTTTTTTTTTTTAATCTGGCAAAACTCTCAATTAAAATAATGGAACAATTCAGTTTTAGAACAGAGCAACAAAAGTGTTTTGCTTCCCTAAGTATATTAGTAAAAATAATAAGCAAGCAATAAATAAGGATAGCGAATACACTAACCTATGTGAAAAAGCAAAAAGCAAATTTGGAAAAAAACACAAAATATCTAGCAGACCCTTACCATTTAGTTTGACTCAATTCTCATTCTTCAGAGAAACACAAAGAAAGAGCACCCAATAAAAAATGTAAAATGTCTGCCTGCCATTAGATATTACATACACATTCACATCACACCCAACACACTAAATTCATACTGCATTTAGGTTTTCAACTCTTCCTGTAAATACAGGAACAAATACGGACAGCCACCTTCACTACTCAGTGTCAATCATACCCTTAAACACCACTACTGTAACTTACATTTTAGCAGAGCATTTCTAAATAAGTCAGTTTTGTCAACAAACTTACAACTTACCTCTTCAAGGATTTAGATGTGGTTTAAACATTCTTTTGCACTTGCACACACAGTCCAATTTCCCACCCCCAAACAATGAAAATCCATGCTATGTTGTACAGTCAGCAGACAAGTCTTTTCCGAGCACCTCCCACATCCTCAAACACAGACGCTAATCCAAAAAATTAAAAAGCTCTTGAACATCTAATTGCTTGCTGGGGTACAAAGTAAAACTGGAAGACACAACACTTCCCATGCTAAGAACTCAAGCTTAAGTCAAGTTTTTGCATTTACTTTCCACCCCGACTGCTCTCTACAATATTTCTAGTACAGATTACTCCTTTTAATTTCTTTTGATGGGAATTTTATGCAAATAACTCAGTCTGATCCTAGGGATACGTACTAGAGACCATCTGCAGGACAGTTCCTCTTAACTGGTTGTCTAAATAAGGGAGAAAACTGCATATACGTAAGTTAAAAATTTTGGATGTCAATTATTTTTACTTGCTGTAAATCCGCAGAAACATGACTCTTATTTTTTATGATTTGAATAAGAAGAATATTTTTTGGGGAAGATGGATGCAACAAATCTCCCAAGTAAGCTGTTAACAGTGGATGCCTAATATGCATTCATTTAAATCACAAATATTTTGGTGTGATTAGCTCCTCTAACTGCCTCCAATTAGAGGTGTTCTAACACTGCAAAAAAATTGTTCCAAGAATAAAAAAAGCTCTCCGTCTGGCAAAGTCTTCTTATTCACACATTTTACCTGTAGTTTTTCAAGTAAGGAGGATGATTACTTGGTTGCCTCATGAAGATTTATCAAGATGAAGAAAGAACATACTAAACCAGGACAGATTGCATGGGCCTTTTTTCAAACTTAAACCAAATGAAGCAAAAGTACAAATGTTAGAGAAAGGAAGGGAAAAGAGTCTTAGCTCATCACCTGTCTTCTCATGACATCAGGAAAATCCTAGCATTTCACAGAAAGAGCTAAATAATTGATATGTGTATGACAAATGCGAAAGAGAATGTGAAAGGAGCCACTTGGATTTACCTGGATTCTCTCCCCTACATGCAGTGGCTGGAAAGGAAGAAAGCATCACGTTATTCCTGAATAAAGCCAACCAGTTACGCTACAGAGCTAAGGAAGAAGGTTGAAAATTTACCTGATAATCTAGGTTTGCTACACAGGTGGTGTTAAATAGAGACCAGAATCCCAGATAAGACATGGAACGGAAAGGAAGGCTGTGAAATGACTTAGAAAGGGTCGACAGGGTCAGAAAAATGAGCCAAGCAGCATTCTTAGCAGAGTAGAAATGAACAAAGGAAAAAAACGGTGGTAGTCCAGGCCAGAAGATAAGAAATTGAGGCAACCAAGGGATCAGATAAGAGGAGTTAGTGCGATTTTTTTCACACCGTGGGGGGTGAGATTTGGCACTACATTTCAAACATGACAGAAAGATTTAAAAGTGGCTTGAAATGCATTGTTCCAATAAAAAGGTCTTGTCAAAGCCGAAATCTGAGCTACGTGTGCGAGTGCCTGGGAGAACGACGGTGCTGCCCAAGGCAAGCGAGAGTGTCTGTGCGGGGCAGGTTTGTGAAGAAGTATCAAGAGCACAACACAAGAGGTCTCAATACTCACAAATATGGTACTAAGGCTGACAAGATGAGATGAAAGGGAGCTGCTTGTTTAACCATTTCTTTTTCTTTCTCCTCTCCCCCAAAAGATGGTGGTTAAAGCATTGCTCCAGTTTGAGAGCACTTAGGAGACAGAAAGCAAAGGGAAGGGGTGGGAATGGGAAAGGAAGTGACAAAAGAGCTTAGAAAGATTCTTGAGAGTAGGGAGCAAAATGTTTTTTGAAGAGCTGTCAGAGAAACGAGGAAAAAAAAATTATGAGGGGTAAGAACTATAAAAATCAAGAGATGACCATGTTAAAAAAGTAGAAAATGGCCAAGTGCCTCAGGCTGGATAAGCACGTCTACTCCAGACAGCATCACACCAAGTATGTTTGGGTTGGAAGCAGCACACACGCAGCTCAAACCCCTTTGCTTCTCAAGGGTTTGCAACTCCATAATTACTCCCTTTCATGTACCATCAGCATAGATTACACCCTCAACAATAACCACTGACTAATCTGAAAGTGGCTACTTTGATAAGGATTACAATAATTTTGTTCAGGTGACATAAAATAAGCGAGCCCTCTCTTGAGGATCAGCGTACCTGCGCTGCGCCTTCCCTGCCCTGGAGTCAGCGGGACCGTGCTGGTACCTTTCACAAGTCATAGATTAAAAAAAAAGAGCAAAACCAGACATGTGCAATAACTTTGTAGTGTCCAAACAATTACTGGAACAATTGGTTCTAACACCAAAGGCTGCTGCTGCTCTAAAACTTGTAAGAAACAGGATAGATAAAAGAAAGGGAGTGAAAAAAAATTTCACAATATAAACAGAAAGCTGCAAAAACTGTGACTTTGCTGCTGGACAAACATAACGGAGTTTGAGTACAGAACTGATCCTGAGGAGAATAGTTTTTATATGCTGGTCTCTAGAAGCAAATAACCAAAAGACATTCTTCCATTTTCTCTAGACTAAAAGGCGTTTATTCCTATAAATTAAATAACTAGTAGCACAGTCCTACTTAATCCATAAGGACTTTAAACATTTGTGAAAAATAACGACAGCAAAATATTTTATATGATTAAATCTAGAGAATTTTTTTGTTTGGGGTTTTTTTTTGAACACAGATTTCCTTCAACTTTCTAGGAAACCAACTCTTCGTAGAAATTGCCAGTATTTTCTTTTCTTTTCAAAGCTGTTAATACTGAAATGGGAAACCTGTTTAAAAAAAAAAACTCTTTAAGAATCAGTTCCTCTTTATTTATGCAAAGGTCAGAAGTAAAGCACTGCAGTCCACCAGAAGCACTTCTATCCTTCCTCTGTGAATGGAGCAAAGATTTTAAACAAAGCATCAGGAAAAGGAACTGCAAGGATTTTGTGTTAGCAAATCCTCGTGCTGGTATATCGCAAAGTGAAATTGATTTTTAAATTAATACTTTGTGTTTGAAAATCTTAATTATGCATCTTTTATAAAATATGGTTCCCTTCATTAACAACATTTTTTCAGCAATCAGGAAGGAAAAAAATAATCTGAGGATAACAGTTCAAATTTGTTTTAAACAAGCATACAACTTCTGTCAAATTGCAATCACACAGGCTCCCTCAGAAAATGCACAGCTCTGATCAGTGCTACCCATAAGCATGAGCAGTATGGTTTGGTTTGTTTTTTAAATAACATCCTTAATGGGCTGGGAGGAGATTGCTGGTGTTATATATTGTACCCAACATACTTTACCAACTTCAATTTAGTACTTATTAAAAATAGAAAAAATTTCTGGCTGTGTTTGATAATGAATATGAATAAATAGTTGCAAAATCAGTTTAATGTTTACATAGATTACCAATGGAAAGTATGAGTAAAGTGAAATGGGAGAAGCTGTTGCATGCATTTCTTAGAAAACCAAAGTACCCTGCCTGCAAAGGCAGTTTACCCAAAACTTTAGCCCTCCTCTGGAAATGTCATTTATAATAGTATTGCTTTTTATTTTTATTCAGCTGAGGTAAAAGTAACTGTATCTTCATAACTTCCATTACAGTAACTAGTTCGAATGCTGCGCAGTAAAATCATGCATCCTCAACTATAATATAATATTCGGCTGATTTAGGAACCAAAGTATGGAGAAGGTGCAAAACAGCAATGCCTGGGATAAAGTTTTAATGAGAGCCACACTATTAATAAGTTTTGCTGGTCCAATTTTAAATCAGATCTCATAGCAACTCCCCCTCTTATAACTAGTTTTATTTTTCAATTCATGTTCGTCAGCGCAACAACCACCAGATTCACTGGCTCGTCCTGTCCTGCCCAAAGGACAGATTACAGCCGGCGTTGTTGTCTGCTTTGACATGCAGAAGAGAGAAAAATCCCAAAGGCCAGTGACGGTCCTACTGGGGATTTTACTTGTCACACCAAGGTTAGTGATTCTGAGAAGGAAGTCGAGAAAAAAGGGCAAATTACTTTCTCCTCACAAAAGAAATAGTTTTCAATTCAACATGAGCAGATCTTTAAAAGACTACACACTATGTTTTTCTAAATCTGAATTAAACAGGAATTGCCAGAAACATTTTAAGTGCTACATCAAACGTAGGCTAATTTCATAAGAGAAAAAGAAAACATGAGACAACTATCTATTCTAAAGAACAAAATATAATAAAGTAGAAAATCTGGGAACTGTCATGCTAATATTTCGGGTTACCTGCTACATCCAGCCCCATGCACACGCTGTCTGAGGCTGAGGACAAACTTGAAAACTGTCATCTATTTGAAGCCACTTACAAAGCTAACTTACAACAAGTCCCACAGATGTTAGGAAGCTGAAATCTTGAATAGCATACATGATGTGGAAGGACAGAAAAGAGATGGAAGCATTGAATAAAGCAGCTTCATTTATTTTAAAACTAAACCATAGTTAAGCACACAAGGGGGAAAGCCTGTTATCCTGTTTTCATTTACTGCACTACGACATTAAAACGTAGTTCCTTTCCTCTGCTGCTGAAAGCTTTTAAATGCATAAAGATAACAAGCAAAAATAAACAACATTTTTCATTATTAGCAGAGATTCCACTAAATGCTACCTCTCCAAAACAAAAGCAGCAGTAGAAAACACCAACTAATTGCATTTTTCTGCTCAGTGCAACGTATCTTTAGCAAGCAGCTCGCTGCGAAGACGCCATTTTATCAAACCTGAAATGCAGCCAAAAGCTTAGGACGCCGTGCTGCTGCGCTCGCTCTGAAATGTTATGTAATAAATTGATTTAACAGAAGCAGATGCTATTTTCTCAGGGTTAGGGTTACTTTCTCTTTTTTTTTTTTTTTTGGCTCTAAAAAGGGCTGATGGGTAATAAAATACCTGAAGAAAGGAGCCGCCCAACCATCGTAGGAGACGCTACATTGTGTGCAGAGCTGTTTCTACTCCTGCATCTACGTTCTCCAGGGCTCTCGGCTTCAATATGTCGGCTGTGTACAGCGTGAGCCTCATCCTGTAGAGCTGCCAAGAAAATCTCTCTGTGCAAGCGTGCGCCCAGACAACCTGCAAGCGCGGTCGGGCCTCGGCTGCGCTGGCTGGGGAAATGCCCTTTCCACGCACAGCCCTCCTCCCCCTTCCCCTCGCTCCGCTCCTTAACTCTAGGTGAAGGTATCAACAGAGTAGGATTTTTAAGCTTTGATTATCTAATTGCAGCTGACACTAAACCGATCTTCCTTCCTCTTTAAATTCTTTCAACTGTCACAAAACATTTTCACTTCAGGACCCAGCTACAATTAGCACCCTAGCTGCTTTTCTCCCGCTTTTGAAAGGCAGCCAAGAGAAGACGTGGGCGCTGCCGACCGCCGGCACAGGCACCAGCTCCTGCCTGCCCCAGCCACAGCTCCTGCCTCTGCCCCGCATCCTCCTGCTGCCACAGCTCCTGCCCCACGTCCTCCTGCCTGCCCCAGACACAGCCACAGCTCCTGCCTCCTGCCCCATGTCCTCCTGCTGCCACAGCTCCTGCCCGCCCCAGACACAGCCACAGCTCCTGCCTCCTGCCCCATGTCCTCCTGCTGCCACAGCTCCTGCCTCCTGCCCCGTGTCCTCCTGCCTGCCCCAGCCACAGCTTTTGCCCCACGTCCTCCTGCCTCCCCCAGCCACAGCTCCTGCCTCCTGCCCCACGTCCTCCTGCCTGCCCCGGTCACAGCTCCTGCCTCCTGCCCCAGCCACAGCTCCCACCGCCTGGCAGGGGAGAGTCAGACCAAACCCCAGATGTATATGGGCACACTGCCAAGCTCTTAATGACTTCCCTGCCTCAGTCTAAAAAAGATCTAAGTGGCAAACATGAGAGTGTATTAATCAAAGACGCTGTTGTTTATAAACGGAGAGAAGAACCGCCCCAGACAAAGCAGCGCGGATCAGGGCGCTTTCTGCCTCCTGCAGAAGGGGGGACCATCTTCTAACAACCGCAGGCTGGAGGGCACCAGTTCCCTTTAAGACACAGGAAGACCCAGAGTGTGAACAGAAGCGGGGGGCGGTTGCAGCTCAACGTTTTCAGGACCTAAATATCATGACAAATTCTGAGAACATACGTAGAGAACTATCATCAATGCATATATACACATCTCAAAGGATAATTTACACACAAACTTCCAGTATGCCTAACACACTCCATTACAATTATTTCCCCTTCTCACTTCCTTGCTCTTCCTCCTCCTCCTATCTGCCCCAAATACATATTAATTACGCAGTAAATGGAGCACGTTTTAAATTTGCTGTTTCAAATCTTGTCAGGTGTTCGTTTGAGCAGTTTCACCCTTCTGCACTGGATCGCACACAACTGGTGTCTCTTTAAAGGTTTGGCTGCATTCTCAGAATTGCTGCCACTTCACTACCAAAGCACAATTGCTGCTGCTATTCTTGGCTCAAGAACTGTTCCACTAAAGTACTCCTGAAAACAGTCGGTTTCCTTCTGAAGATGTTTATTCTCTGTTTCTTTGCAATCGTCTCTGAATACTGGATGGGTTTAACCTCATTTTAAAAACAACAGATGAATGAAAATCAAATCTGTTTCATTTTGTTTCCATTCAGAAAACTATTTCAAACGCAACTAGAAACTAAGCTCGAAAGTCAATTTTGCAATAACTTTAAAATCAAAATATTGTCGTGGGATTATTACATTCCTTTATATCAGCTATACATGATTGAAATTTCCATTAGTTAAAATGATATGTCAAAACTGGAAGAGAACATAGGACACATTCTCATGTTGCTTCTATTTTTCTAATTAATATCGTAAACTTCCTGAAATCTACTTCAATTTACAGAGGCAGGTACTTTTAAAGGGCACCAAACCAAGGGGAGTGTGTTTACTAGACAGGGGTACATAGGGAGACAATGCAGAACCCCAAGGAAGAGGCAGAGCCCACACCAAAGTTTGGGGGCAAAATAAAGCACAGCTTCCACTCCAGCCCGTGCTGGTGGATGAGCGACTGTTCCCTTCCACGTGCTCCGTCTTGTAGCAACCTCAACAGGGCATGAGCCTGATAAATTTGAAATCCTTATCGATACCCGCAGCCTAAAAAAGGGGGATTTGAGAGGTCATGCAGATCACTCACCTGATCTAAGGAACTATTGCTGATACACCCCACGTGACATTTGCCCAACCCACCAAGGAAGCCCTCCAGCAACGGAGACTGCACATTCCCAAGTGCTCTGTCTCACTTCTTAAGACAGCTTTCATACTGGCACATAATGTCTAACCTTAATCTTCCTCGTTGAAATTTAAGCCCATTATTTCTTATCTGGTCCACCACAGGCATACAGAACGTATCATTTTCTTCCTTGCAGCAGTCATTTAGGTATTTCTGCATTTCTAATTTCAGTTTGTCTTTGACTTAGCAGCTCTAATTCCTTCACTCTTTGCAAGGCTTGTTTTCAAGATCTCTGCTCATTCCTGTTGCATTCCTCTGCTCTTCTTCCAGCTGATTCACTTCCTTCTGAAGGCGCCGTACCCCAAACTGGACTCACTATTCAGAGGCCTTATCAGAAGTCCCTCATGGAAAGCAGTACTGTTTATTTCCCTCAGTATACTTGTCTTCTTTTCAACAGCATGACACCATTAATTTGGTTTACCCTGTGACCATCTCCAGATCCATTTTTGCAGCATGATACTCACATAACCATATTTGTGTACGTACAGAGCTGTTCTGGCCATAATAAAGAACCTTTCCCTTTTCTTTCTTTCTTATTCAATTACACAATTTTGTCACTCACCACTATTCCATATTGTAATTTTGTCTTACAGTTGCCTTGCACTCTTCTCCAGCTTGGTATCATTAAAAAAATTTAATGAAGGCTGCTGTTTATAGCCAAAAGACTGATGCAAACATTAAAGAGTACAAATTTCCACTCTCACTCAAAACGTTCTCACTTTGCAATAAGCACTGGGAGCTACTCCCTGTCTGCAGCTTCCTGAGCACCTATGACACTTCTCGCAATAGTTTCATCTTATACTTCCCACTTCTTTACGCCACCACACATCCATCATGAGAAAGTCTTCTGAGGCACTGTCAAAGGTTGCACAAAGTCGACTTCTAGGACGTGATTTTCCCTCCCATTTCACAGTACCTGCTGCACTGCTGACAGGGAACTACCCTCCTTTGGCATGACCTGCTCTTCACAAACCCACGCTGGCTCCGTTCTCTCTTGCACACTTCTAAATGCACAGCAATAGCTGCTTTGGTTATTCTTTCCAGTATCATTCTAGCGGATTACAATCACTGATCTGTAATTCCCTGGTTTCTCCTTTCTCACCTTTTAACATCAGTTGTTTTATTTTCTGTTTTCTAATTCTCACACTGAAAGGATGCCGGCGAGCCAGATTGCTCCAACCCATCCTCAATGTAGTCTACTACGAATTTCATAACTTCTAGACAATTTGAAATATTTCCTTAAGTACTCTAACTCACTGTAGCCTTAGTTTTAAGTCAATCATTAGTTTACAGATGAGGGAAAAGCATTTAAAGTATTCCTGACGCCATCTATCACTGGTTCTCCCTGTTGAATACCAGACCAGTTCCCTTGGCCTTCCTTTCACTAGTGGACTTAGGAAAATGTCATCTTTTTGTTCTTAGGATTTTTTTTCCTAACAGCTACAAATGTCTTTGTTTTATATTTGTTTCTTGTACTATCATACCTGTTTCCTGAGCTGTATTAATTCAGCTTTCTGATAATTTTCACAACTTTACTCCCTTTCTGCTCTTCCCAAGGACAAAACTCTTATTCCCTGGTCCCTCTGACCT
This sequence comes from Nyctibius grandis, assembly GCF_013368605.1. Lineage (NCBI taxonomy): Eukaryota > Metazoa > Chordata > Aves > Nyctibiiformes > Nyctibiidae > Nyctibius > Nyctibius grandis. Next base: position 5,113,679 of record NC_090672.1, on the reverse strand, counting down.
TAGTTAGTTGCTTTCTACCTTTTACTTCTTCACTGTCAGACAGGTCCTGCTACTCGGTCTCTTCACACGCTTTGTCAGAAAACTGCCATCTGCACATTTTAACAACTTGCCAGACTCTTTGTCTCCTGACCTTTCTTCTCCCCAGACACCCGAGCAGTTCATGTATCTGGCTGTCACTAGAGCACAGCCACCTACAGTGAAGCCAGAGGTAGGATGCAGGTCTGCTGATTCCAAAGCAAAAGCAGCAGCCTTTGAGTCATGATGTTTTTGCACAGCCCCACTCTTTGAAAGTGAGGACAGCAAAACTCTAAAGGCATCTCAGTTATTTATCCTTTTACAGATTTCTATTTTTCCTTCTCCCGGTAAAAAATTCTAATCACTGCCAAATAGATTTGAAGCAGCAGATTTATTTTTCACGCTCTGCTGCCTGATGTCAGATAACATACACAATACAGAAAAATTCATTCCAAAGATTAGTTTACTGATGAGTTTTTACCATCATTTTTCATTCATAATGCCCGTATTTGTGCTACACAGCGGTTGCTACTTCTCTATTTATATTCAAAGCATTATATGGAATTTTTGAGGATTTACATAGGAGACAAAACCCTTTACTAGCTGAGACTCACTTCTCACAGACTTTCCCATTACTGCATTTCAGAAAATGCTCATCCCTCAGGAGTACATCTAGACAGTACCTACTGGCTAGGCCCCATCTCCATGTTAACTCCTACATTTTTGTCCTCGTACGATACTTTTTTAACTTCCTTTTGTCTAAACATATACCTGTCACTTGTGACCTTTGGTAACACTGCCTGATTTCCATGGACACGTACCAGACAAGAAGCACTACCAAATGCTAAGCAAAGCCCTGAGGAAAAAAACAAGAAAGAAAGAAATGTAATCACCACTCATGCAACCTCTGGTGGTACCTGAATGACCCTTTACAACGCTAATTCAATGAGACTATTGGCAAAAGATTTAATCAAAACAAAATACTCATAATGTCCATATTTTTTAATATGGACATTTTTTAAATGGTATAACATCAAATTTGATCCCACTGGTAGGAAAACTTTTACATAGCCACATTGCAGAAACCTTGTGTACAGTCATGAGCTCTACAGTGAACTGCTCTGAAAATTATGGCCAACACCTCGTCAAGTGATGTAAAAATTGAAAGCCGTGAGGAGTTTTATTGCAGATTAAGCATCATATGTTTGCTATATACAGTTATCTTCCACAGAAGCAGCAGAAATAACCAGTTCTTGTGTTTGCAAGAAATATCACCATGCTATTTCCTTCATTCAAGATCAATAGCCATGATACAACAATGAACATCTTCCAGGTACTATGTACTACACTTTTTAGAAAAGTGTATTTGCTATAGAAAGTGTGAAATGATATGCATAGAAAGTGTGCAAATGCTGTGAATATACTGTCTAATCCTTGATTTCTGCTTTATAGCATTTAGCGTTTTAACTATTACATATAAAAAACACTGTTTACAGAGGATCCAGAACAAACCAATTTCTAAAGTTTTTGTTCCTTAACTTTCCAACTAAAAGCAAAACCACAGTAATGTTTTGCCAACAAAGATATTCTGCTAGTGGAATTACAGAATACGAGGCCAAAGGGATAAAGTTCAGCAAATCTTTTCCATAGAGGCAGTTTTCACGTGTGCTTTATTTGTCAAAAATCAGCCTGTTTGCCATGCCTCCAGGAAATCAAGCTAAATCTTATTTTAAACTTTTGAAATGAGACTTTATTCATATGCTACAGACCTGCTTTTGCATATACGTGCCTTGCCTACAGTCAGCACAAAGTACAGTAAGCTAAGCTGGGCCTTGAAGGTTACTGCTACTTTGCTAGATCTGATGAAACAACCATATGTCAAAGCTTATCTGTGTTTTCCAACTATATTGACTGGTTTTAGATGGGATATTATCTCTCTCAAACTTTTCTCCAAATTTGACTTTACAACCATAAAAAAATCGCTCTATTAGTGACTATTGTCACCGAAATCAGTTCCTTCTATTAGAACTGATTAGATTAGATTAGAACTTCCTCTATTAGAAGGAACTGATTTCGGTGACAATCCCACCGTTATAGGATTGCATGTTTGAAATGAGTATTGTCAGACATGATTTTAACAGTAAGCAGGTTTTTTATAATCTTGCTTCCTAAAAAAAATTATCAAAACCGAAGTTAATACAAACAGATTTATAAAAGAGTTAACCGGCCACACAACAGGACTCAGCAACTTCCAGCTGCCCACAACACTTACTTCAACATGCACATTCCATACCACAAGCATGAATATGCCAACTGCAGCTAAAGAAGTCTTGAAATGTGAAATAAAACTTCCAGCTTGATACAAAAGAAAAGTTCAGCACAGAATTTGGCATCAGCCCACAGTAGGAAAATAAATCTCTGTAACTGCTGTCAAATTCTCACTTCCCAGAAAACAACAGATAGAACAAATTAAAAGCGTAACTCTTCAGTCTCCACAATGCTTGCGTGTTTTCTCATTCTGATTACTGTCTGAACTACTTGCTTTCATTCCTTTTTAGACTTTGGAAACATATGTTACGGATCGGTTCCACAAAATACCCTACTCACCGATACAAAAGTAGTGCAGGAGTTTCATCATGACTCCTGCAGGACATGGTACATTTCTTTTGAGTTGATGGATGTTGGTTTTATATTGCTGAATTGCAGAAAAGTGAAAGGCATCTTCAAGAAAAACTGATTATTTCTTTTGATCTTTGTTCTTATAATCATCAAACACACAGTGGTTGCCTGGAGACTCCTATACAAACTTCATAATTTATAAAGAAACAAAGAAGGATATATTACTTCTATTTTTAATCTCCCATGGTAATTTCTAGAAATTACCTTAATTTTTTTAGACCACGTGGCAAAAGGATCATTCCATTAATGCCTCACATCTTAATGAAAGAAGTTAACTCTTCACCACGTTTGTTGGATTTAGTTGACAAAGTGGGGAGGGAAAAGATAAAAAGCTCCATCTTTAAGTAAAAATACAGACTGGACTTAGACATTAGAATTCTCCTCATAAATTACAGATACAGCTTTCCTTCAGTGTAATCCTGAAAAGGATTACAGAGGGCCACGTCAAGAACAAGCTTTGTAGGTCAAGAGAAAAGTTCCAGACAAATAACTATTCTACAGAAAATGCTCTCAAGTACTACAGAAAATAGTTTCGTTATAGTTAACAATTAATAAAAGACCATTTTCAAGGGATAAGACTTCTAAAATATTATATGCAATTTGAAATATTTTAATTTCTTCCATTAAGTTTGTCTAGTTAATGTTTTATAGATTACCTTAAAAGAGAAACAAAAAGTCACTACTCTCATCCACTTCACTGATATTTCCAGATGATAAACCTGACAAAGAATATATTAGTGGTCATTAATTCCCACTTTCCTTACATTGGCAGAACATCCTTTTTAATTCATGACGTTGCAGTTAAGAGTTCTGATAAGTGTTTTGGATAGGCCAAGGCAGCAGATAACAGAGACTGCTGATAAGAGAATAAAGAGATAAAATAGTGTGATTTTTACAGTGAGGAGGCTGGCAATGCCTCTCTAACAGCGTTCCTTGTATCCGGGTAGTTATAAATAGGGCCTGGAAGGAATGTGGTTGCATAATTTCAAGTTAACTATGAAGGAATATGACCCTATAAAAAGAAAGGCTACAGACATGAATTTACATTAAGTATCTTCTGGATACAAGATGCTAGCGTACGATGATCCTGGCTCTTTGATTACTACCAGTCATCCATCAAAAGAAAGTTACTATTGTTCCTCACGAGTATAAAGAAGCCACATATGAAGACTTGCTTGGGCAGACTCCAGCACAGGTCTAACAAGCTCTGGTTAGGCAACCCAGTTAGCAGAGAGCGAGAAAGCCCGAAGCACTGATGTGTTACTCACTGCCTCTAGACTTTGAAGACGCCCAATAATGTTCACGAAGTGATCACTTCTGCAATGCAGGTGCTGTTCAGACAGACAAAATTCCTGCTTATATGTGGATCAGGTACCTACACTGATTCTTCTGGACAACTTTGATTATTTTGTTCCTTCCCTTCACTTCCCCAGAGAACTTGTACTTGCAAAGATTCTTTAGTAAATTGAATACCCAGGGAGACAGACATTAAAGGAATACAGCTTTGACTGGTAAGAGGAGGATGGCGAAAATTTTCCTTCTGACAATGTCTTCCTCACTCAGAATCCTCATTTTTAAAGTTCTTTATTTTCATATTCACAAAAATATGACACAGTTTGAATTAAATTTCATGGAAAATTCATAACTTAAGTGCTGGAGGCTTTCAGGATATAGAATCCCAAAATTTCTTTTAAGGCTAACAGTTACTCAAATCCTAACAGCTGAGATGAAAAGGCTTTGACCTTTTCTGGATACTCTTCTTACTTCCTTGCTCTTTATGCTCATTAAGGTGAAGACGAAGTCAGTATGAAAGACCAAAGACGACTGTCAATATACGTATTTCATGGCTACAAAGGTCTCTCAGGAATGAGATATGCTACACTCCTCTCTCAGCCTCACAAAGCAGCCAGGCACACAGCTGTCATGGTTATAAACTGAGCTAGATAGATTTTTTTTTTCCCCCCTCCTGTAACTGTTTGCAGTTCGTAAATGAACTGATGCTCCACCTGCTGGAAAGAGAAATAAATGAGCTCAAGTATTCAGCAAGTTCTTTCCATAAGGAAGATGCAACCATTTAAGTCTCAAAACACAACCTCTTGCTGTCAGTAGACAAAAAAGTAGCCAAGCATTCAGCTTGTCTAAGATTCTCTTCCCTGCTCCAAGAACTGTGCACAGATTTTCAGGTGCCTTGGAAAGCTTTTGTTTTGACTTTACACAGTGAATAACAACCTGACAATTTTCACTCTGTGCACTAATTGCTTTCAAGTAGTACTTTGGCTAAGGATTTGATATGGGTTAACTTGTTTTGTGCAACATGGAATATAACAAAGCAGAAAAGCTGCTGCACTCCTCCTCCTCCCATTTGTACTAGCTTTTACTGTATGCTGAATTTTTCCAATGGTGACAGAAAAGCAGTAAAAGAGTAAAAAAGCAAACTAATTCAATAGTGTAGAACATCTGCTGATAGTTGTCAGGCTGGCAAACTACAGGAACAAATGCTTATTTTATACAGCAAGTTAAAACAGGAATCAGGAAAGGAAGTCTAAAACCTCAAGGTACGGATGCATCTGGGAAGATCGAAGTCAGACAGCTAGTACTGTACTCTTACAAGCTACGTTCTTTTATGGATTACGTTATGATTTACAATATGTTTCTTAAAGATCAAAGATGTTTCAGATACACCTATAATGATGCTTGGAAGAAGCCTAATACTGACCCCTCAGCCAGCCTGAGCCACTTGAGTTGGCCCATCTGTCTCTACCATATAAATAATTATTAGATTTCTGAAAATAAAATAATAAACATCCAAATACATATATAAATTTTTATATATAAATATACCTAACACAAAACATTAATCTGACATTTAACAAACACCTCCAAATCAAAAAGAAGCCATAAATGTCAGCCACCATCCCTGCTGCACTGTGATTTGCAAAGATGAGAATGCTGCTCTGACCGGTGGGAACTCAGTACTTTCCACCTCACTAAAGCCAAATATTTGAGAACACAGAAGTAGAACCTCTTCCCCTCCCTAAAAAAAAAAATGACATTTTAAGTAAATAAACAATTGTTTTATTTTGCCTTTTCATATATGTGTTTCTGGGTGTAGCTGAGTTTCAAATGCATCTCAATAACCATAAAAGCTATAATTTCTGAGAGAGATGATTTTCTTATCTAACTAAAACTTCTAAGGACACCAAATAATTTTCTCTGCTGGAGTTCAGTATCACAGCAGCAAGTATAGCAAAAATAGTGGAAGATTCACTAATGCCCAAAGGGAAAAACTGCAGGCAGTTCAGATCCAAATTTTGTGATGTCTGACAGCATTAATGAGTGATAATGAGCAACACTTGAGATCATACAGAAATTACTAATATTGAAGATATCAAAACCCCCTTGTGACTTAGTCCAGATAACTTCTTCTAAGCCACAGATAACTGTACCTTACAACACTCCCGGCTTTGCCTAACGTGACATACATATACAGCAGTGATGAAAAAGGTGATTTATATCAATTACTGACTAAGCTCATCTCCTGTAAAAGTTACACGATCTCTAGCACAGAAGAGCAAATAAGAACAGAGCTGCTTCTTATTTTCTCATCAGCAGCTTCAGGGAAAAAAGGTAGCTAAGAGACTTACTCCTCAATACGCTATTTCCAATAGCCAAAGGAAGGTTGTGTGTCTATCTGCAAAGGATGGAATGAAGTGGTAGAAAGGCCTAAGATACCAAACTGCTTTTCTGAAAATATTATTTTCCTAATGTGAAAATAACAATTGAGAGCATAAGCAAGTAAAGGCATAAAAGTGTCAGAACACAACATAAGCAAAATTCCTATTTTTGATTTACATAGAGTTATATGCAAAGTTCTCTTTAAAGAACATTAAAATTGCCAAAATGATAGTCAAAAGGTTGGAAATACCCAAATTAACAATGCTTCTGTAAGAATGATGACTAAAGAAATATTTGAATGTCCTGAAGATCATACCCATTATAACTACCAAAGAAACAAAAAAACTGGAAAAAGACCCCATGGGTCTGAGCATCTAAATAACTAAGAAAACCTTTTAGAACTGGATCCTAGAAATGACATACACTATTCTGTAAGAAAAAGAGCAACAGCATCCACTTCACTTTAAATCCTGTTATTTTAAGACAATTCTTAACATTCGTCAAGTTTTTGCAACACCCGTGGGCATAACTAGATAAAGAACGAGTCGCAACCCGCTGTGTTTCCATTCTTACCTGTTTGGGTCTTACTGGGATGATGCTGTCCACCCGCTCCTTGCTGTGGAGGAGGACTCGCCCCTGCTTGTCCAGTACCTTGCGCTGGGCTGGTGCCAGTCAGAGTCCCAGTGGGCAGTGGCTGACCCCGCTTTAGGAGCTGCTTCTGTTCTTGCTGGCGGAAGCGTGGAGGCACCTCACGAGGCAGGTAACGGGACGCAGCGGGCTGCTGCCCATTAGCAGACGCACGCTTGCCATTGCTGCTGTTGGTAATAGTGCTGGTGGAAGTACTGGTACCGGTACCGGCAGGTTGGGGCTGGCTTAAACTGGTCTTAATAGGTTCTGGCACTGCATTAAAAAAAAAAAAAAAAAAAATTGATTTAGTAACAGAGAAATTGTGGGGTGTTTTTTCTGGAAGCGAGCAAAGGGATGCTGTTTTTCAGTCTTCCAAACAACAGTTGGCAAAACATGGACTATAAAATACGTAAAATATGTTCTAACTAGAAAAGTGTTACGACCAGAACTCAGGCTAGTTTACTGCGTATATAGCCTCCTGAAACGTTTTATATAACAATTTTAAAATCTACATCTAAAAAACCTGATTTTTTTACGGCTGTAAAATTTACGTCCCAGAATACAGCTGATAAAGGCTTCACACCCAACTCCGTGAGAGCCCACACGTCTTTTTTTAACCGTGCAAACCTCCCGGCCTTATCTCACCCACTTGCCACTTCCCAGGCTGCATCAGAAGGTAGCAGCACACAACGGAGAAGCTGTTTACTATAAATATCTCGTACTCACTGCATGAGGAGAAAGCACATAGGCTGAAGATGGAGCAATCTATACACACACAATCAAGTTCACGTCAATACTCAAATGGCTCCCATATACACAAATGTATGAGCCTATGCATGTGTCTGAGTGTTTATACTAAATATGACTTAGGAAAGCACGAGATTAAGAAGAAAAACATTGATGTCCTATTAACTCTACAACAGAGCAACTGAAAAGACTTCTTAGATGTTTTCACTTCCAGCATTTCTAAGACATCTTGGATTCTTGTCAAAGCAGGATGTCTAACACTTACCCTAAAACAGTAAATAAAAGCCCAATAAATAAAAAGGATGGCTAGAAATAATCATTGTTATGCTCAAATAATGTGCAGAAAAAAAATATTAAATAAGAAATAGTGGTACAGAGTAAACACTTTTTTTTTTTTAAACTGGAAGAGTTATTAGGACACAGAAAGTAGCATGCTGTGAAATCAGAATTTTGGAAAATTATTTCAATTGAAAAGGAGTGTGTATTAGAGGGGGGAAGAAGTTTCCACATAATGAAAAGCTGTAAGAAAAGTTTTCAAGCAAAGATTAATTTGTGTTACTCCTGCTTTACCCAATCTATAGACACATATGCAAATATTTTGTACCTACAATGGTGCACAAATATGTTCTATGTATTGGGATTTTTTAAAAAATTATGCTTGCAGGCAATTTATTCAAATAATTTTTAAGGACTTGAGAAATATTGGGCATATGTTTTCAAAATTATGATTAAAAGTCTGATTTTAATTAGTTCCTTTCATTGGAAAGAGTGGATGACTTACACAACTCTTTTGCCATAACAAGCTATTTTGGGAAGATATTTTTTAATACAGTGTGTTACAAAACCACGAGATTTTCATATCCCACTGAAGAGTACAAGAACCATTGCTGCACTTTGCAAAGTCACATAACAAGTGTTTCTCTGCGAAGCGCTTCTCATTTCTAAACTGACACTGAAATGTAGTGACTGAAAAAAGTAAACCCTGTTCCAGTTTTATATCAAAGCTACACATCTGCAAGAACACAAGCGAAGGGCACGAGGCCAAACGAGCCTACACCGTTATTTTTCCATGTATCCCAAGTGACTAAAGGAAAACCTTCTCATCTGTAATAAGCAGCACTCAACTTCAGCTGCAAAATGGATTCCAATGTGTAAAGCACGAACATTATTTTAATCAATGTTAGCGCTACTTTTAATGATAAAGAAGGGTTTTGTCTTTCACAGAAAGGTACTAATTCCCCAGTATACGCAGAGCACATCCATCACAGGTACCAAACCAGCCAACCAGCTCACCTAGGGCTGAAAGAACACCTCAACATATCTTATCTTCTCTCTGATTTAATAAATGTATTGAACAGTCTACAGGATAGGCTGAAGACACACAGTTGTGGCTGAAGTTTACATTGCAGAGAAATAAATTGACATGGTTATTTGTACATCAGTACTTCCACACAGAGTAACACAAGCTTTTCTCCAATCTTTCAAGTCTAAAAGCTTTAAACGTATTAATTAATGTCTCAACTGTTCCGTTTCGATAGTTTTAGCCTCTCCTTTACTACCAGGACGAAATATAATGTCCTATGAACTACTGGAATTAAAACAACATTAAGTTTCCAAAATAAGGATAAATTCTGGTTATTCTCTACTTAGGCAAAATGCATTGCCTCTTACAGTATTTGAACCTTTTATTCCTTGCTGTAACAAATATTCTGTATGGTTTGAAAGAGGAGGAGGAGAAGAGAGAGGAGATATGACAATTTACTACTGAACGGAATGCTCATCTAAACTGCACAGGAAGCTACTGCACTAATCCAGAGCACCCACCGTCTTTTTAGTTCAGCAGTTTTTTAGTTTGGGCTGTGAGATTGCCAATATTAATATCAGACCACACTGCATATAGCCACGAAAGCATAAATTTTCAGGCTTCTAATGATCTCCCAAAAGCCAAGTTAAAAGACCTGATCCACCAGCTTATTCAGCACTCTCACAAAGCTTTTGTTTTCTCATGGTCTTTACCTAAGCCTTCACATGAAGAATTTCAGGACACCCCAGTCTTCCACGTTTGAGCTCCAGGCATACATTTGATACGCCCCACACTAACCTTGCCTGAGATAAGCAAACCAGACCCACCCTGGTCTGCAGCAGAGTTTGCTGGCTCGGCACAGCATGGAGGGGTCGGCAGTGCTGGCTCTCTTTGGGAGCTGCCACGAGGGGTGCGGGGAGCAGGGCGGCATGGCACCGGCCAGGGATGGCACTGCATGGCAGGAGAGGTGTCCAGCTCACTTGGCAGCATCTACCAGAGCGGCTCGGCTGCCTCAAAGAAACCCTTTGGGCTTCCGAGACACACAGAACCGAGTGTTCCTCGAGCTCATCACAGGCTTGTCCGACAAGTGCAAAATCGCATCTCATGTCACTGTCAGCACGCAGCCTCTCGCCAGGCTTTGACACACCCAAAAAAACAATCGACTTCCACAGCAGAAGTACGGAACAGGCATCACGGTAGTGTTGAGGGTGGTTTCAAAGCGAGCAGGGACTTGGACAAGCAAAAATATGCCAGGTTTGACAGCAGCCATCAGCACTTTGCTACTCCAAGACTTTTATCGTGGAAGCCTAAACAATTCCACCTATGCTTATTTCTATGACAACAAAGGTACTTCGAATATAAAAAAATTTAAAAGTACCAGGAACATCTGTAGAGCAGAGAACAAAACCTTCTTTGCCTTTTCAAGATATACCACCAGCCTTGAAAATGAACTTTATCCCAACTCTGACAATTAAAAATGTAGATTAAAAAAGTCACAAAATGCAGAATATTTCATTTCAAGTATCAAATTTGCTTATTCAACAAGTCTGTGCAAACTATTTTGTTTCCACGATATAAATATATGTCACCCACATGATACAAAATACTACTTAGCTTTAATGGGTCTTTAAGTCCTGTTGACTTTACCATTCCACCTGGCCTTTAAACAAATTGTAGCATAACCTATGAATTAAGCTGATCCTCTCACTGAACAGCAGTCCCTCCGGAGACCAATCTCTCCCCAGCTCTCTGGACAGCCTGCCACGGGGGCACGCACAGCTTCTGCAGGTCATGGGCACCGCCTGGCTGGCGGGGACCAAACCTACTGCACAGAAAACCCAACCTCAGGCTCCCACCACCCATCAGCCTGGGTCTGGGAAGGCTGCACCACCTCAGACTTGTGCATGTGGGTATCTAAGCGCCTCTTCTCCAAACCTGAAATTGTATCAAAAGCCAACTCCTGCTTAGTTTTGCTTCCTTTGACAAATTGAAAGGATAATTAAAATAGTATCACTTTTAATGTTTTTGAACAAAGTGTGTATCTCCATTTCGCCTGGGGGATAGAGAGCAAAAGAGGGAAAATTAGAGATCTTGGGGTGGTGTTATTATTATTACTACTACTATTACTGCTGCTACTATTATTACAGAGATGTAAGCACTTACCTACTACTACTACTACCATTATTACAGAGATGTAAGCGTTTACCAACGCTGAAATTTCAAGTACTCAGTACTTCTTCAAAGGATGAAGCTGTATGTGATTTGCCTGCGGCCACAAGATCAGGAAGACATAGAATCACAGAATCGTTTTGGCTGGAAAGGACCTTTAAGATCATCGAGTCCAACCATTAACCCAGCACTGCCAAGCCCACCACTAACCCATGTCCCTCAGCACCACATCTACACGGCTTTTAAATCCCTCCAGGGATGGTGACTCCACCACTGCCCTCGGCAGCCTGTTCCAGTGCTTGACAACCCTTTCGGGGAAGACAGACATAGTCTGACCTACCAAAATACTAAACCATTTCAGCCAGGAAGTTTCTCCCAACTGGGATACAGCCTAGCCACACAAACCCTTGTGCCAGGAGACTGGAGGGAACACCAGGGAAGAGGAGGAAAAGGGGATGAGCAGGAGGAGGCAGCTGGAAGGGGATGAGGACTGCTCCCTCCATCACTGTCACCCAACATCTCAGCTCAGCGCTGGCCATCCAACACCGAAGCACTCCAAGGTCCTGATCAGCTGGGAAAAAAGGTTGGAAGGGACAATCACGTGGCAAAGTGAGAAACTAGAGCCGCCTTTGATTTGCTTATTTTTTTAAACCAAGAGATGATTTTTTCCATGGAATTAAAAAAGTGTGCAAGAGAATTAAAACCACTGACTGGCACAATGCCAGGGGAGTCGATATTTGTCTGGCCCCAAGATCTTCTTAAGGAATATTAATTAATTGGAAACATATTTCAGAGAGCAAGGCAGGCTGCTTTTTTAAAAGCATTATATTCTCAGTGCTGTATATATATAAATTGCATCTGATACTTCCAAACAGGTGTGTACATGTATATAAACCATCGCTAATGCAAGTCATCAAATACACAACACTTTTCACTTTAATGTAAATTAACAAAGCTATTTCATTGCAAAAGCGTGGCCAGAGAAACCCAATTTCAGTGTTAGAAATAGTTTCTCTCTACGTAACTGAATCATAGATAGGAGAAAAGAACAAAGAAAATTAAAATATCAAACACACTGTACTTTAGAATAAAAATATTTCTGCATATTAATATCACCATTTTTTCCCTAATCAACACAGCAAAGTGTTTTTTATTTTGTACCTCAAAACCTCTTTAAGACTAGTTAAATGGAAGCTCTTGCAAGAATACTGTGTTTACAAGTCACGGTAGCTGGAAAATAACCGTTTAGTTACACCACTGACAGGAAATAAAGCAAGAAGAGTGAACAACATTATAGGAAGGAGCTTGATTCCCATGTTCCAGCTTCATATCAGGCTGGAATTTAGCCTTAAAATTTAGACTTCAAATACAGCAATAATATTTGTAGAATATATGCTACAAAGACAATACAGCTGTATTCAAAAAACTCAACACCTATTTATTAAAGTCATCTTCAGCAATGTTTAAGCAGCAATTTTCATTTGATATGCGCTGTGAGAAACACCTACCTTTCCAAGTGTCTACGTTAGATTTTCTAATTATTGTCATACAATATTCGCTCTAAGGGCATCTTTATAAACCATGTAGACATTCTCCTTCCTACAACGGATGTATTTTGAGATGATGGCTATCCCTTGCAGAACATACAATGTACAAAGATGGAATATTTTAGCAAACTTCAGGCTAAAAAAGCAAACCAGGCAGCAACCTTTTGCGTACAGCATGGCAGTGCCTGTGGTCAGCCGGGGCTGCCGACAACACTGATGCTCTGTGCGCTATACGTTTAATCAGCCCCAAGGGCCAAGCTGCCAATCTATAGAGAGACCCTGCCAGTCCCTGAAGGAGCAGCCTGTCTACCCTTTCACCGGAAAGTAACACACTGTCACGGCTAATGGTATGTGGGCAGCTGCCTGAGACCCAGGAATTAAAATGTAGCCTTTACGGCTAAATTTGCTTTAATGCTAAAAATATTATTTAAAATGTATGGGGGGAAAGGCTTTAATACAAAGTGATTTTCATAACTAGCCATGATTAAAGAGCTAAAGGAAAAACATTTAAGTAGAAAGCCTCTTGCAAAAATACAATTAAAGGCGTAAAATAAAAGCCTCGAGATTGCCGGCTCTTAAGATGTTTGTGACGGGTATCTGCTTATTCTACATTCTGAGAGCTGTACATACACTAAACAATGAGCTTGCTTGTAACAATTATCAGTACTTAATGGTATCTAAACTTCTTAATCCAATTTTACCCAAACAAATCCAATAATTACTCCATATGCTTTTTGATGATTACAATCTCAGGAATCCCAACTGCATAAAAAAGTGTTACGAGCAATTGTAGGTGGATTTTATTAATATAATGAATAGGATCAGTCTAACAGATTTCAATTACAACAATAGCTTTTAAGTACATTTCTATGACATAAGGAAAGAACGCGCATAAATGAAAGAAACTGGTTAAGCCACATAATACTGATTTATGGCAGCTTTTTCCTCTCGTTCACCTCATTAACATTTCTCTGTATTTCAGAATGCCCCGCTCCAGCTCTATAAAACTTGCGTTTCTAAAGCTTTCAAGGACCAGACATTCCAGAAGAGAAACAGTTAAACCCAGAAATGCATTCTTGGCTGCTACTGTGACAGGATTTATTTACAGCTTCTATTAAACACAGCAGCTCCATTACAAAGTGCTGGATGTGAGAAGAATTTTTGATTATACAATGCCAATGCCTGACTGCGTTAAACATATCATGCCAGCGTATTATTTTTTTTTTCCTTCAGCAATTCGTTCAGGTCATTGTTTGATGGGTTTATGAATTCATTACAGGAAACAGATGGATCCCATAATTCAGAGCTATTCTCCCAGCCAATCATCGGGGCAATTTTTTTTTCTCATCTTGCTCCCCCCTCCAAATCAACCTTAATGAAGCCACTTCCTCCATGTCCAATTCCCCACACATACACACTGTAGCGACAACTGGTGCTTATTAAAGCAACCTCCAAACACTAAATGCTTTCAAAATAAAGCTGAACAGGAGCACGCTCATACACAGACACCCCCCTCTGAAGTCACACAGAAAGCCGTGAACTTACCCAAGTCGGGTGAAGAAAACCAAAAAATACAGGATTGTAGTGGGCAAAAATAGATGTCCTGATTAGTAAGAAATCCATTTTTATATGCTGAAACAAGGCTTTCCTTAGGAAAAAATTGTTGCCCCCCCAATCTACTTTCAAAGGATGAATTTTCATTTAGCAAATTACCTCCTTTGTCTCCTAAGCGCTGGTATTTTTTATCCACAGTGACATCTACTGGCAAAAGTAAAGGTATTTCAGTCAACTAGTGCATAAATTACTGCTTCCTTATGTTTCTATACAAAAATGGGTAATTTTCTGTCTGGATCTTCCTTTCCCCCAAGCACATAAACTTCTACTGAAAAAAAAACTGCAGAAAAATTACAGTCTAAAGCCAAGAGAAATCCCAAAATTAGTTGTCAATAGTACTCATAATGGCTTTAAAAATGTAACCAGAAGCTGCGGTTTGACATCAAAGCCCACATTCAGGGTTTAAAGTAAAAATACATGCATTATTATAGCCTTAAAACTTTAACACCATTTATTTAAAGAAATGCTTTGATTTTGTACTAACTCCTGAACATATAATTTATTTAATACTAAGAATAAATAAAGTCTTTTCCTGGTTTAACTTTATTTTCCTCCTCCACTTGACCTCCTAACTAACCACAGTGCATCTTCTCCTGCTTCCTCATCCAGACGTTTCCTCTCTGCTTCCTTCCCTTGACTTCTGCAGCTTTTCCTGCCTCCTTCCTTAAGTCTTTCAACATCCCACTTCTAAAAATCTCTCACCCTAACCCATCTTTCCTGACAGTCTCTACAGACTCCTCTCACTTCTACCAACTTAGACCTTCTATACAGCACTTGAATTTTTTTGCCAGGAAATGTGAAGTCAGACTAGGAATTAACAGGAAGCTGCAAATTTCATGGAAAACCTCTAAATCAATTGTTAGGATTTCTCAACTATTTCCGGTAATTCAATTTTGTGTAATTTAGTGGTAGGAGACAACCGAGGAAGTTCCAAGCAAAGATGTACTATCTAATCCCTCATCCCTGCTCCAGTCTTCTCTCTGCTTTAGGAAGAGTGATGGTATATGGTGGGGTCATACAGCCAGTCTCAGTCTCACGCCTCCAGAAATCAGCTTTAGTTCTTAATAATTGCTATTGCTTATATATTACCTAAACTGCAACTGATTAAACCTAGTATTTTGATGCATTGCATAATTAATTAGAACAGCCAGAGCTAACAACTCCAGAAAAGAAAAAGAAATCAAAGCTCTGAATACACGTCCACCCCCCTAGAACTGCACCAGCTTGTATCAAATCACATTTGAAAAGTCTTTTTACAACAACAGGAGAAAGACAGTTTTTAAAAATTGATTCTGCGAAAGACAGACAGTTTGTTCAGGAAATACCCACACCTGAGGGCATTCCTGCTTGTTTTGGAGTAGTTTTAAGTCATGTTTACCGATATGTGCATTGGCTGATGGAGCTCTCCAACCACAAATAAATGGTTCTGGTTTCACGTGAGAAGGATCCGTGCTAGGATGAATTCAAACCCCACTCTGCAGCTCTCAGTCTGATCTGCTCATCTGAACACATTTCACAGGCTTCATCAAGATAAGAGCATAATTTATTCTAGAACTATGTTCAGACATATGATCATTGCATGAAGTTAGCAGATAACTACCCACCATAAATTGATATATACTGAACATTGAAATTTATTTGTTATCTATTCAGCGGATTGCAGTTCAGTCAAAAATTAATTCCTAATTTTGATGCTGGCAAACCTCCTTTGAAAATATGTCATCCAGAAAGATTTTACAACCATCTGTGGGAAATCAATACTTTATGAGGAAATCATAATAACTTATAGGGCCCACAGTGACAAGCCAGTCACAAATTATCTTCCCCAGAGTAAGACTTCCATATCTCCTCTTAGAAATAAAAGGTTTTATTTTAATCTTCATTCCTGGATCTGCTAGAACCATATAAATATTGAAGTAAGCTGAAAAGCGTATTACATTTGGTTGCATTTCTCAATCGTTGAAGTACTAAATATTCTTTTCTTAAACAGACATTGGTGTTAACAGCTCCGTGGCATGTTCAAAGCTCCCCGCTGGTTGACTGGCCAGCTGGCAGACTAACCAGAATAGATAACTATTAAATTCACATTAAGGACCTTCCTCAAGACCTCAGCAGATAGGTGGGAAAGGGAAGTAATGGCACTAACTAAGGCACTGCCGTGCACCCAGCTGCACATCTCAAAGAACCTCTGTGGACCTCCTACGAAACGTGGTCAGGATCGGCCAGGAATTTCTAAAGCTAAATGGGGAGACTAAGATAGGAATACAGCCCGATTTCATAAGCCTCATTTCCTTAGGAAACTAGGCCAAAAACATACTCAGAAAATTACAAAGTGTCTCTAAAGCTACAAGTCAGCACTATTTTTGCAGAAGTTAACATTGACAAATTCTGTATCAACAGAAAAGAGTAGAAATCTTTCACAGAAAATTAACACGAATTAACAGGAAAAATTAAACAAATTATAGCTTCATAAATCATGGAATAATGGAGGAATTTAGGTATTTAAATTAATACATTTTAAACATATATCGCCTCATTTACTGATGGAAAAACATACAATACCTGTACAAGGCAAGGGCCTCCTATCTTTCTGCATGCATTCGGAGGCCACGCAAACAAAACCTCTCCAAACCACTAGCACAAAAGTTTGTGACCTGCTTTCTATAGTCCTTGTGCCTTCTCAGGTAATTCCACATTCTTTCCACATACTTCCCTACCTGCACTCCCACTGTTTACTCTGTTACCCTCCTTCTTCTCTTATCTCTGCATCCCAGGGTCCGGATAGCCCACGCATGTTCCAGCCTTGTCTCAGTAAACCCACCGTTGCCCCTACTTGTCTCCAGAACTCTGTCCCTCTCCACAGCACCTCTCAAGCTAACCTCTGTCTCCGTGAACTGAGCTGTAGGAGCTTCTGAGGTTTCTAATGGTATTTCCTCGGCTAGAACTTGGTGTCTCAATACGCACACTTTATCAGAAACATTTGAGATAGCCATGCCTTCCTTGAATCTGCCCCTTGTTAGCTCTTACAATCTTTTTCTCATCTTCTTCTGTTTTTCTTCCTAATTCATTTAATTACAGGTGTTTCCTTCTTAACTGTTGGCTTTATGCAAAGGTCTGAAATAGAGAAACATTCAGGACTTCATCCACCACCTACCTACCTCTCTTCTGACTCTAGAGCGATATATCCACAAATTCAGCTGACCCCTAGCTCCTACCCTGACACTCCTTTGTTCCTCCCTCCACTCAGACCCAGTTATCTGCTCCAGTTCAAAAAAATTCTACCTGTTTTCTCACATATTCCATCCCTGTCCCACCATCCAAAGCTCTCTCCATACATCTTAACTTCATAATGGTTTCTGACATGAAATTCTTACTTGATATTGTCATAAGCAAATTGGGAAAATGTGAGCTAAATGTAAAATTGGTTGAAATATTCTCCGAGAGAATCAATAGTTTGCTGTCAAAACAGAAGTATGTTTCAGAAGAGATTCCATGGGGACTTGATCTGAGCCTACGCTGTTCAATATTTTCATTAACAACTGGATGATGGACTAGAGAATATCCTTATTAAATCTGCAAATGACACCAAGCTAGGGAGAAAGAAGATGGGGACGATCAGATTGCTGCGTGATAAGATCGGAACTCGGCAATGATAAACTGGAGAAGTGGTGTGAAAAAAGCGACCGCAATTCAATAAGGGAAGCCATGTTATTAGGCAGGAAGAATTAAATGCAGAACAGCAAACACCTCACAGCAGTGCTGCAGAAAAAGATGCAATGTTTTAGCAGGTCACAAACCAAAGAGAAGTAAAAAGATCAGGCTATTGTAAGAAGACAAGTGTTGTAATGGAATAAATAACCAGCTATGAGGCTCCGAGTAACCCTTCTACTTCAGTCTGGCATCTTAAAGCCTTCACTACAGCACTGCCTGTACCCACGGTTGACCATCTCTCTTCAAGAAAGAGCTGGACCACCTGAAAAGAGTACAAAGGAAAGAGAAATCTGGAAACATGAACTACCACAGGAGACAGAAGGCAAAGAACTAGTTCAGTCTAGAAGACACTGGGTACACAAAGCAAAAATAGAAAAAAAATACAAAGGAGGAGAAGGAGGTAATTTGCTCTGTTCCACAGTGAATAAGACAAGACTTGCCAGGTTTACATAGCAGCCAGGGAGATTAAGATTTACATTTCTAACAATAAGGATGATTAAGGATTATCTGCAGACATGATACAGGTTTGGTGATCTTGTCTCAGGGCAAGAGGATGGAATAGATGACCTCTCAAGAACCTTTCTAGCATTATTTTCTACAATCCTACAATTTCTACAAATCCATCTTACTCAGTTCTCCCACTTCTCTCAGCCACGACAAAGAAACCATTCTCCTCTCAGGTTGATAGTCACAGCACTCTGCAGCTTCTGCCGGTTTTTAAATAAGTTTAAGACGTGGTCTTTTCTTCATCAGCCCCACTTGTCCAGATCCTCTCTATTTTGTTCTTGATTAACCTTAACTTGAAATTGTATCAATACCAAATTACATTTTATCCCGCCACCACAAATGGGTTTGCATTCTCTTTGTAAGCCCATCACAGCCCACCCTGCTGCAGAACTTCTGTGCAGCTGTCCCAGCCCAACTCTACTGATACAACCCTATACTCACAAATTTAACTTTTCTCTTAAGAATCTGAGAAGCTCCTAGTAAAAACATAGATCCTTGCATGCTTCAGAGCTCAGATACTAGATTTGGTTTCCCTTTCTTGAACAGCATCTACATTTTTTTATTCAGATCTGTCAGCAGACAGGGTGCCAAATACTTATTTTGAGAGAAAGATACAAAACCTGTTTTGTGTGATGCAACATGTATTTTTAAAAGTTTTTTTTCAATCCCATTCTGCATTATTCAGGTTGGTTTCACATGCAGCAATCTTATCAAGAATGCTTACACTTTTAACAGCCTCTATTTTCCTCACCGCTTTCCTCCATGTTAGCACTGATTATAATTTAAATTTTAAATTCACAATTAATTAGCTGTGCCATTAAAAATGGTACAGCTAATTAAGTTGATAGGTTGTCAGCAACAATAGATTGATAATCCAAAGCAAATATGATGCTCTTTCACTGCAAGTCAAACTCTCTTATGTTTACTGAAGGCTCTGAGTGCACACACACGTGTTTACCACGGCCTAATTGATAAACAGAAATTGGACCATATGCATCAGGCCTCAAACTTAAAAGTCCAAGCTACACATCAAGATGCTGGGTAATGGAACAGTTAAATTATCACAGCTACATTCCTTCAGGATGTGAACTGATAGCAGATGGTAACTTTCAAGACTTAACAATTCGTCTGTTTTCTTTCAAGCGACAGTTCTCCAATTTACGGGCGATGTGAAGCCGCACTTATGAATTCATGTAACTCAAATACCAGTATTAATCATGTACATCACTCTACACACAGACTTGTCCAATCAGGCACCCATTGTAAAGCAACAACAAATTAATAAATAAATACATCTTGCTAGAAGCTGGTCTCTAGACTACGTTTGTCCTGAAGTCTCTGACATTTCAGCACAGACATACTGCATTTAACATGTCATGATGCATTTAACTTTGATTTCAGACTCCTGTAAACTCAATTCCCACCCCCAGAGCAGGACAATAGACTGGCATTAGAAAGTCAACGTGCTCATTAAAAAAGGAAAATAATGAACTTATTAGAAGTCTGTAATCACTTGTGTTAATAACACTAAGAAACAACAGCATTAAGAACCGTCTAAAAAGGACAGAAGGGAGCTAAGAGTCATTGCTGCGATGAATTAGCTTGTGCAAGAAACCTGTGCCTTCGGAAGTGATTAATGCCTATACTGTGTCAAACAACTGCTCTTAGAATCAGCCCCTTTTGCAGGAGAATCCACTCAGAGGCCGGACAACCCAGCCCACCCCATACAGCTGCTGAGGTTTGAGGAGATGCTGAAGGCAGTTCTTCAGTTGGGGCTTGAAGAGAGTGAATCACAGTGTAAATGCTTCCAGTTTCAAACACTTAAGTGGTTGAGTACTGTAAAGAGATGCCTCATATATCCATCATTCCTATCTTGGGTTGCTTCTACGGAAATCTCTTCAGCTGCAGTACGCAGCGCAGATTATATCACACCTAGAACGTACTTGCTGCACCCATGGTCTGTGCAGGCAAGTCAGATGTTCCTGGAGTGCCAGGGTGTCCCAGAGCACAGCCAGTGCTAACATCCTACCCAGGACAACTGGAAATACTGAGCACTCATGCTTGTCAGGTGCCACCTCTTTTTCCATTTTGAAATTTAAACTTGAAAAAAGGTGAAGACTCTGGCTATTTTTCTGGAATGTCTGGAAATTGCAAGTGTGTATTTACGGATCAATATCTTAACAATGTACAGTGAGATCAATGTGTCCAGGACACACCAGGGTGTGCAGGCAGCCTGCACGTGTGTCTAAGGTCGACACCCGAGGGATGCCTTACGGCTGTAAAGCACGCATACACATCCACACTGGGTCTAACATAGCCTGGACACATCAGATTCACTATACATACGCACACATTTTGTTTCTGGAAACCAGAAAGACAGCCTCTCCCATTGTTTTATTTATGTTTTGAGTGGTGGATGCAGGGGGAGCAGGCTGCGTGGTTATTTAACTCCTTTTAGACATTTCTATGAAGGCATGGTGTCGACTGCTTGCAGATTACAAGTCTGCTGGTGAGATATTAAGTATAATTTTTACTGACACTGGCTGTGCTGCTGAAATCATGGGACTACGCGTATGTGTCAAATTCACTAGAGTCTCATGTAAACACACAGCCCTGGCTCTACTGTCATGTACATTTATGATACCAAATGAACATTTTATGTGCAACACCGAAATAGTAACAATTTTGTGGGCAACCAATAAAAGGCTTGTGTAATTTTGGCATAACCCTTCCAGTTCACATTGTATCTCAAGAGAAGGCTTAAGAGTATGTTTATACTACAGTCCTAAAGATAGCACAGAGATATCTGAGCTATCATTTTAAATCAGTCAGCACGAATAACTGAAGTAGTGCCAACAGAGTTCGGTATGGACCAGCTTCCCCTTCTCCCCAGCAGTGGGGATATATTCCAGGTTTCAGGTAGCATCACCCAGAGAAACTGTGTGTGTAGCCAACTCAATGAAAGCTAAACGTGAAATATTTTTACCTTAGACTTCAAAGTCTGAACGCTTACTGGGCTAACTGAAGATGTGTTCATTTAGATTTAACAAAATTATCTGGAGAATCAATGCTTTGAGCAAGTAGGTTCTTAAAAACACATAAAAACCATAGGGACATCGTTATCACTTTAGGAGACTGTACCTACAAAATGTCCCAGAATTTACAGCTAGAAAAACGTCTGGGGTTCTACACCTGGTTTGGATGCAGTTTCTAGTATTGGAAAGACAAGCAGTCCTATGGCAATGTCATTCTCTTGCCTTCAGAAATGAGCAGCTGAGAAAAATTTGAAGCCCAAAAATAAGAATGATCCCTTTATTCAGATAAACTCAGTTAAACTGAAGTTTTGCTCTAGAGAAAAAAACCAAACTACTGCTTAAGTCTGCTCAGATCTAGAAGGGAAAAAAATATACTGAACTTAAAATTTATATTTCAATTCTTTTGATACTTCCTCTTAAATCTAAACATGACATTTAATATGCAGATAGTGTTTTTCTGAATGAGTTTTCCAAAGACAGCCTCTTCACTGCAAGTTTTTTTCTTTTGAACTGAGACAGTAAATATTCTTTACAGTAGAAATCCTCTCATTGTGGATATCAGTTCATTTACGTGAGAGCGAAGCCTGGAGAATGTGAAGCAAACGCTTCATTTCAGATTCAACACAGAATCTGAAGCAAACTCTTCATTAATTCAGTTTAAGCTGAACAGATTTTTTATGTCTCCAGTGCCATGGTGCATTAATGGCACATACGAAAAACAGGATTTGAATTATTCAGAAACATGAAGAAAGCAGTTCCAGCAGTTTTCATACCACCTTCTTTTCAGATTCTTCAGGAAAATTTCCTAAATAAATGCAAACTAAAATCTGACTGGGATTCTGCAAGCATTTCACTGCCACTAAAATGAAGCCAAAAAAAAAAAAAACCAACAGATTTGGTACAATTTGTTGCCCACAGTCTGACAGAAAACCCCTTTTGTGAGAAGGGTACAGCCGCAGCGGGACTATTAATGACCGAGCATTCCTTAGGAAGCTTTTCACTACTCCTTGCAGCGCAACCTTGGCATCGCTGAAGATTTAAGCAACCAAGTTCCCTAAAAAAGACCAGGACCAGAAAAAAGCATGGAGCAGAGAGGATCCATCTGTCAGTGTTTAGAGCCCAGCAGCGGTGTGTCCCTGTGCAAAGCGGGGCTGGTGTATTTGTTGTTCGAGATGACAGCTCTGGTTGATCAGGCTGTCACCATAGCAACTTTCACCAAGAACTCACAATGCACCCAAACGAACTCCAAGCTAAATTAACTTATTGCATGTCACCAGTGAGAAATGACTGTTCAGAGGTAATTTTCTGTACTAATATGTAATAGAGTTAACTCTCTAAATTGAATTAAATTAATTAAATGCCACTCCCAGTAAATCAGATTCTATTACATGAATGTTAAAAGAAATTAAAGATGTTTTAATAAAGATTACTAATAATAACTTAATATTATTACTTCATTTTAATTCAAAAATTCTGCTCAGTTTTAGACACGTCTTCCCCTTACTAGGAAGGAATACCTAATTACTCCACGTACATTACACACGTTTATTTCGTATAGATGTGCTCAGACATCCAAAAGAAATAACACCAGCATTTTAAGGGCTGTTCACCTGTGAAATACAGCTTGGTTTAATATGTGACACCCTAAGATTTTTCTTCCCTACACACACTTAAGCTTTTGGTAAATTCCCACAGCTTCAATGATTGTGTCCAGTTCCCAAAGAGTTTTATTTCTGCTTTTTGCAGAAAAAATGAAAACTTTTTGCAATAAGTTCAAGTGCAAAGAAAGAGGAAAATACCATGCCTGTCTATGCAGGCCACAAAAATAACAGCTCTTTAATGGCTTTAGAGATCTACCTAACAATATATTATTGTTTTTTAAAGTAGTTTCTTGCACATTAGAGTAGGATAGTCAGCTGGGAGGCAAATCTAAGATGCTCCCAGTTCCCAGTGTAAATAAAGGGCAAGTTCTAACTGCCAACTGCTGTCCCGATGACCCTGACTTCTTTAACTCTTTTAAAAGACTCACCGAGATACCTCAGGTAAGAACAGGCCCTATCTAATATTAATCATCTTTCAGAATTACAAACCACATTATTACTTTACTTTTCCAAAAGAAACTCAGTTTACGCATGGGAAGGCAGCTATTAACAGCAGGGGGAGCACACGGTATTTTCCTATCTGCCACTGGCTGCGGTGATGACCATGAGGTCAGTCCAAGCGCGAGGTTCAGTTCAAGTTCTGTTAAATACCCATAAGAAAGTCAATACTTCCATCAACAGAATACAGTAAATAAGTATTTAAACATTTTCTGAATCTCAATTGAAAAGCAGACATAAAAGCAAATGTGAAAAGCAAGGGTGCATGAATGCAGCGACAATCCGATGGAGAGGAACAAGGTAAGCTTGACATCTTGAACCCGGCATGAGGTTCAACAAGAACAAGTGCCGGGTCTTACACTTCGGCCACAACAACCCCATGCAGCTCTACAGGCTGGGGGAAGAGTGGTTAGAAAGCGGCCCGGTGGAAAGAGACCTGGGGGTGCTGATCGACAGCCGGCTAAACATGAGCCAGCAGTGTGCCCAGGTGGCCAAGAAGGCCAATGGCATCCTGGCCTCTATTAGGAATAGTGTAGCCAGCCGGTCTAGGGAAGTGATCGTCCCTCTCTACTCGGCACTGGTGAGGCCGCATCTTGAGTACTGTGTTCAGTTCTGGGCCCCGCACTTCAAGAAAGATGTTGAGGTGTTGGAGCGAGTCCAGAGGAGGGCGACCAAGCTGGTGAAGGGTCTGGAGGGCCTGACCTACGAGGAACGGCTGAGGGAGCTGGGGTTGTTTAGCCTGGAGAAGAGGAGGCTCCGAGGTGACCTTAGTGCAGTCTACAACTACCTGAAGGGAGGTTGTAGTGAAGTGGGAGTTGGCCTCTTCTCACGGGCAACTAGCAATAGGACAAGAGGACACAGCCTCAAGCTTCACCAGGGGAGGTTGAGGTTGGACATTAGGAAGAATCTCTTTACAGAAAGGGTTATTAGACATTGGAATGGGCTGCCCAGGGAGGTGGTGGAGTCACCATCTCTGGATGTGTTTAAGAAAAGACTGGACATGACACTTAGTGCCATGGTCTAGTTGACATGGCGGTGTCAGGGCAACGGTTGGACTCGATGATCCCTGAGGTCTCTTCCAACCTGGTTGATTCTGTGATTCTGTGTGATCCTGTCTGCATTTGAGGGATCAGTAAAATGGGATTATGGATTTAAGTGTTGTTACAATGTATTAAGTTATTACCCGGAAATTTTAAGTTAGAGTTAGATTTTTTTTTTTTACGTTTTAGTAGCCGTAATAAGGCACCAAAATATAAGTCTTCATATTCAAAAATGTATTTTAGTATTCAGGGACCAAACTGGAGAAACACTGTACATGTTCATGGCATTGACTTAGTTATCCTAACATTGCACAAACATATATCTGAATGGACAGGACACTACAAACCATCAAGAAATAGCAAGAATATCTTATCTAATTTAGCATTTTGGAATCTTTAAAACATTTTTAAATTGAATTTTCAACTTGGTAAAGGTATCGCTACTATCCCTTCAAAACTCTCAAGAGTTTTAGTTCTGTGTCAATAAAGAAAACCGTCTTTACTCTCTACCCACCATCTCTTTATTCCTTTTATTTTTAGAAGAACATAAGTAAGCCATACATACAGGTGAAATTCTGAGATGATTTCAGTTTTATTTGATGCTTGTGCCCCCACCACAGCCAACCATGACAGAAGTTCTCCTTCAAGCTGGAGTGACTTTCATGGCAGAAGTCTCTCCTTGAAGTGGGGATGACTTAAGAGAGCTTCCCAGTGAGATCTAAGCAGTCATCAACAGTCCTTGCAACTACTCAAACAGAAAAAAAGATAATGGTCACAAACTCCACAATGGAGTTGAGGAAGGATCTTTTCCCAGATGCCAAGAAAAGGCACGCGAAGCTTTTTGAAAAATCTATTCTGAAGAAGCCAGAAAGCGATCCCAAATGAGCACAGTGAGATAAGACGTTTTCTGATGCAAGCCTCATTCTCACACAGTAACAGAGCAGAAATCTGACCCGGCTAAGAGATCAGCTGTCTTTTGCACTGGAAAGCTGGAGGCTACAGCAGCAAGCAGTGTGGTCAGGCACTGAAGGGTCACCCTGGCAAATTTAGTGGGGTCTGTATCTTTATTGTACAACATACAGGAAATTTCACATAGGGAAATACTGGGCAGCACTACAGGCAGGCTCTCTACAGTACGCAGCACATTGTAACAACGAGGCAAAACAGATTTCTGAGAAGTACACTGAGGGAAAGGTACGGCAGGGACGTGGGTTCTGGAGTTTGCTAGTCAGCAAGGGAGAAAAACAGTGAAGAACAACGGACCCACGGATCCTTTCTGGGAAGGAAGAGCTCAACAATTGAGGCGGCTGAAGACCACCTCCTATTTCATTTCCCACGGTGACTATTGGACAAGATCAGAAATAACTATACGACAAAGAAAAAAAATTAAATCATTACTCTTGGAAGATGGCAGATAGCAAGATATGAATCATGATGGAGCCTATGCCAGCAATGTAGCAGTGAATACAGTATTTTCTTCCTATTGCACTCTGAAGACTCCCTCTTGTTGAGGAGAGAGTCACTACTCAGATACCAGAGCGAACGGAAGGGAAGAGCCTCCCTCATACATGTATCAGAAAAGAATTGAAAATGCAGCAGGACAGCCTACCACCTCCAGAAGCATAGTCAGGAAGTTTTCTCACTGTTTATCAATCAGGCCTAAACAACTGCAGCAGAAACTGTTGGGAAATTAAAGCAAATAATACATTTAAATGTATTAAACTCCACATTATCAATTCAAGATCGTTACAGAATTAGAGAAGGGGGCATCTGAAATCTAGAAGCCTCTTAAAGCAAGCTGAGCTCAGGGACAGATAACTGAACGAGAAGAACTGGGTAGCAGCACTGCTATGAAACAGCTAGGATTACAGAGCTGTACAATGGAGTGAGCTTGAAAGGCACAAAATATAAGCCTTAGATTTTACTTGTAAATAGCAGTAGTAAAGTTATAGTTACACAGGTTAACTCAAAGGTTACTTAATAATCCTCCAATTACAGATACTGCATTTAAAAAATAATTCTGGACTAACTGGAAGGACTTCCAAAGAAGAGAAACATGAATTATTATGGTTTGAAAAACAGCTTGAAAACACTAGCATGAGGAAAAACTGAATGGGCTGTTAAGTAAAAAAGAGGATACACAAAAAGGCCCCTGCAGAGGAGGGGAAAGATCTGCTCTCCACATACTGGTCAAATCAGCCAAGAAAGAATGGGCTTAAGCTATAGGAAAGATTGTTCAGGCTGAGTACGAAGACAACTTTCCAACAATAATCAAAACGTCTTTCAAGAACATCTGTGGGGCCTGCCTGACAGTGGGGAGATGGATAAGACAATCCCTTCTTGCTCATCTAAATGGATATATCTAGTCCTACGATTTTAAGATTTCAGTGTGGCATTTGAATTTTTAATGGAGTTGAGGACTTGTCAGTTCTGGAGCTTAGTAACTCATGTGCTTCTAAACAAAAGTTCACGAGAGCCTGTCTGGCCTTGTAAAGAAGAAAGGTCCAGCTCCATGAAGACTGCTAAAAAAAAAAAAGACAGCAGAAGTATCCAAATCAGAAGTTATGTCAGAAAAGTTAAGAGCATCCTGAAAACAGGAGGATGGATCTCCAGGAAACTCTATGATAGAGACAGAGAACTACTTCTGTGAACACAGGCAGAGGCAATCAAGAGCTTGAATCATGCCTCAAGTTCAGCTGTTCCCCTTGGGCAAACCGTAATAACAGTTGCTGACATGCTCAGGGCAGCTGAGGAGTGTCCAAAGCATTTAGTGGTGCTATTAAACGCAGGTCCCACAAGACTGCTTAGTGTGAGCCACTGCTGCCATGCCACAAAGCTAGGGCAGGATGCTTAAAAAGAAAATCACCTCCTCTCATGGTGATCCTGGACCTACAATCAACCTCATGAGTAACCACCTCTTAGGATGCTAATGCACACTACACTGCCTAAACCAGGTCAGGAATAACCTGAATGATCACACGCACGATGCAAACCCGACCAGAATGCCTCAGAGCATTTACCAGAGCGTGAGCTGGTTAAACAGACATTTTAAGTAGTCCTGTAGGATTTGTAAAGTATGGGCTACCACCTTTAATAACTCAGGAAAAGCATTCTTATTCTCTCTTCAGAGTACTCTGTACAGAGTAAGCATTAAAATAATCTAGCAAAGCACAGGGAAGTCAGGATGCAGCCTAGGTTCTCAGAGTAGAGGAATGTCAACACCAGATAGTCAACAGGAGAACACAAGGTCCCTCAGGCCAAAAGCTTTGCACACAGTGTAAAAAAATCAAAACATGTTTTCATTTCCTTCATTTTCCCAAGATAACCCTCCTTAGCATTTGTAGAGTAACTACCCCAAGAGCATGTACTAGTGTTACAGTTCAAAGTTGGTTTCACCCTTCCCAAGAAACATTAGAAAACTGCCATATAGCTCTAAACAATCATTACCAAAGTGAGCTAATACATTTCCTGATGAACTCATCTTCAAGCTTACAGTTTGCAGATCTGATAGATCGTATATGTGATACAAGCCTCCTCCAGGTAGTAAGATGATAATCTAATAATGAAAAGTGGTCAGCACACTGCAGGTAAATCAAAGCTTCTCACGGAGAAGGCATCACAGCAGCCGACAGTTTCCCATGAAAGAATGACCTAAGTGAGACATCCTCAGGGCAGACAAGAAACTGCCTTCACGTACATGTTTCTTCAAAAGAAGGGTGAAAGCGAATGACAGCCTTTAGTTCAGAAAGGAAAGGGAGGACCACACTGATAAAATAGGTGAGCTGTGCTATAAAGCCACTTGCAAGAAAACAAATCTCAGACTCTGCTGGGTGGGTGTTCCCTGTCATCATCAGCGGATACAGAACATAGTGGTGGCATGTTAAAATGGAATAATGAATGTGGTCTCTAGTACTGGGGCATATATGCTCTGATGGACAACAAGAATCAGACAATATTCTATTTATAATTGGAAAATAGTTATTTGATAAGCACACTGAGAGAAGAACAGAATACATGCTACTGTCTGAACTGCTGCGATGCCAGAAGTGTGGCAGTTTAACCGTTTCGCAGTCTACGTGCTTAAACACACTGCATCAGGCAATGCCCGTTACTGAACAAGCAGTGTATCGCTGAGCATGAAAGCACACACTGTGGGCAGATAAATAACCATAAAACAGCATGCAGTTTGATCTAACTACCACTATTATCATTGTGTAGCCGTGTTAAAATTTATATTCTAGAATATACAGTTGTCAGCAACTGTATTGGCAGTTGTTTTGTTTTTCAGAAAGCAAGCCAGGGATTTATCTGAGGCATTACCACCAAGGGGCACCCTGACAACTAGGTCCAGATGAGAAAAGCCAAACTGGTCTTATCTAACTTGTTCTCTCTTCACAGAGTACTCTTGTAGGGGTAATGTCCCAGGCTTGAAATTTATTCAACAATGGACAATATTAAGAGAAATCTGATGAAAGCACGTAGTCCTACCGCCCTCAAGCAGGGTATCAACCCTTACAACATTTAGAGCATTTGAAAAATACTTTCAATCAACTGTGTCTGGTGTTTCAAAGCTCCCATTTTCTCCTAGTTTTAAAACTAAATATATACAGGTCAGGCTGTTGCCATCCTCAATCTGATAAACCCAGATCATTTCCTAATTGAGGAAACTGAGAAAAGGCAAACCACGTGGAAGACTAGAGCAATATTCTGTCTGTATTTACATTATAAGCACATGTCTAAATCTGCATGATGGCAAACTACAACAGACTATCTCCAAGGAGAATAAAAACTACCTTTGAGGAGTACTAAGAATATCAAGGATCTCTCACTTGAGCTCTTACCTACTTTTCCATTCCCAGCTGAGGAACCTGCACAGCTTACAAGGCACCCACTGAATGGGATTGGAGGTGCTTACTTGAGCGGTAAGAAGGAGCAGCAACTCTAGGCAAAGATGTCGAAGCGCTCTGCATCTCTTCAGGAGGCAGCTGTAAATCCAGCTCAGCTCAGGCGCACATCAGGAAGAGTATCTCTCATGGCTTCTGTTTTATTTTCAAATAATCCTGGAGTTTTGTGCGTGTTTGTTTTTCTTTAAGAGATAAATGTTTTTGCCAATAACCTGTACTAATTGCTTTGGTGCCTCGCTGTCTGAAAAGAGCATTTATTTGAAAGCTGAAGAGCCTACAGCTTTGCAAGGGCTACAGAAGACTTAAACCTTCAGAACTGTCAGTCCATGGTTGCAGGGCTCCGGGTGCCAAGCCTTGACAGCCCCTCTCTCCTGCAAAAAGACACCAATTCTCAATTCCATCAGTAAGCTCTAGCTAGCACCTTTGACTAGGAAACCAGCAAGACCAACACAGAAAGCACTTACAAAAACCAAATATAGCTTGTAGTTAAGTAAAGATTACCCATACACTTACTTGTTACCTTAAATTTTTCTCCTTCACTTCATAATGGCAATGTTGATTTGAAGAAAGAGACTCATAATGTTGCTTATGCTTGTGAGAGCAAAAAGCATATTAAATAGCACTGAACTACTGCCACCAGAAACTGAAGACAGCTTGTCACAGCCATCCCACCTGAAACAATAAGCAGGAAACTAAAGGTTTTTTCTGTACTAGTTAACTCCAAGCCTCCCAGCTGATTCTTCTTGCTTTGTCGCCTTGAATATGCAAATTTCTCCTCCTGTCTGCCCTAACCTTTTTGTATTTTCTACTCCTTTTCACTCAGTATTATGGCAGAGACTCTACAAATTATCTTCATACTCTATCCCTTGCAGATTGTAAAATCATAACTGTCTATCAGAGAAGTGGTATCTCAGTCAGTTATAAGAACAAAAAAACTCACGTTTGTTTAAATATATTTATAATAGCAAAACAACACCATGATAATGTTTATCAAAAAGAAAACATTTTTGTGTTATAAAGTTTTAAAGCATGGCAATAGGTTATGATTAGGTTATCAAATGACTGCATATTAAGATCTAATTGGAGAACTTATTACAGTGCTCCCCCTCCTTCTGCAATGATGATTTATGGCACATTTTGTCACTACAATGTTCAGCAGTTCAGTGCAAACACAGCACTTAACTAACAAGATGGCAGAGGCAGATATTCAAGCATAAGCTATAAATACTCAAATGAGTCAGAGGTTGTAAGTCTGTTGTAAATCATACCTGATTTGTAGGCTGAAACGCATTTCCTAATTTTATATAAAAAACTTTGCTGGTTCCTACAATAATACGTGACAAACTAGAAAAACTCAAAATTTTAAGAGACCGATTGTATTACACACAGTCAGAATTCTACTTCAAATACTGACGAGATCCTCCAAGAAGTTTAGTCTTCCTTATTTCCTATGGAACTACCACTAAACATTAGTAACATCTACCACAGCCAGAAAGAGCACATTATCAATGCACATAAACCGCATTTCTGTATGAGCAGAACTGAGTGTAGGTTACAGGAAGGTAAATCACATCCAAACAAATACCAACGGAGAACATTATAACAGTCCACTTGGGCAGGGTAAGTAAAGAATCAGTTTAAAACTATGCAACAATCTTTATGGCTGATTTGGAAATGAAAACACCTGGCTTTGAAGAAAGGTATGCCACTACCTCTGTCATCCAAACAGAAACGCCAGGGCAGGGGATGTGGTCTCAGATCTTTTGTTCCACACTTCTTTCAAGTCCCACTTATAATACAGTTGATCACGTTCCTCCAGATAAAATATACAGTGCTGCCTGTAGTATAAAAAACGCTATGCAAATTTAAAAAGAATCTGAAGAAAGTACACCAACATTTGTGACACCACAAATGGTTTCTCAAGCAACCACATACTGTTAAATGATTTCTGTTCCTTAAGTCCCCGAAAATAAAACGTATTGAAGCGTCTACCTTGGTAGAATAATCTCTCAGTCTGCAGACAACCTTCCTGACTCTACAAGTTGCATATTGAAGTCATCATACAGTGAAGAGTCCCAAGACACACGGCACAGCCTGGAGGAGGGGGAAGCTCCAGAAAGAGACCACAAGCAGACGGGAATGATGCTCAGCTCAGGATCTCTTGTACCACTTTAACAGCGGATGGGCAGCGCTGGATGGGCTGCTGAATCCCGGGATTATCCCAGCTAGGCCAGCTTCTGCAATCCTGCTTCATCCCATAAGCAGTGAGCTGAAGTTCCCATTTTCCCCTTGGAAAGCCCATGTCTCTCTTCTGGTCCCACGCCATAAACATGCTAAAGACAGACCTACAAGGATCATGAAGTTCAAAGAGGCAGAGAATGGCCATCTCTGCTTTAGATGAAAGGGAAAAAATATTTTCCAGACTAACATTTCTAATCAAACATTTACCAAAATATTTGTTATGTTTAACTAAAAATGGTATATACTTAATTTTCCTTCTATGTTTGCAGATTTAACACTTACCTTCATTGTAGATAATCCTGGGGAATTGGATAGATACTTTGCCTTTCAGTTACCGTGGCCGATGTTTGAATAACAAACCACTTCAGCTATTTTGTACCAGCACTTTAACTTCATTTTAGACAAAGTGCATAGAATTCAGCTGGGATGGGAATAAAGCAGTCAAGGAACTGATCTCTTGCGTGCTGATTAAACCTGCACCAAGATGGCTAGAAGAAACGCAGGCAGCAAAATGCGTTGACCTCACAGTATTTATCACAAGCATAGCTGTCTTAAAGTCCCCCACAGCTATTAAGTAACAGCCATTTACCACACTAGTGACTATTTACCATACAGTACAAAACTCTTACTGGTAGTTACAGCTGAATGTTTTCCTTAGAAAAGCCTTTATAAACAAAGTTTGTTTATCAAGTGCATGTAAACTGGCAAGAGTTTACACATTTAAAATAAACACTAATAGGCTGTGCTCAATAGTCCTGTTCTCAAAAAAATGACCATAAAAGAGCAGTAACGTGGAAGTACAATGCACAGCGTGCAACTAAAACATGCTCATTTCCCACCTCATCTAATTCTGCAGCGCTCCTCTCCAGCTGAACAGGAAGACTACCTTCATTTGTTTTCAAGTAACTGAGAAACATTTCAACTCCTTATCAGCTCTTCGAATCTTTTTTCCTTTCACACATTCCCTACAATTGTTGCCAACAGCGTATTTGTAAAAGATTCAGTCTAACAAAAATACTCTGGCAAACAATGTAGCGGAAAAAAATTAAGAAACTGAAGAAGCTGTTATGTAGAGAAGACTTAAAAGAGTTGGGTCCTTGTTTAAACAGAAGAAATAATTTAAGTTGTTTAAATAGACACAAGAGCTGTGTAAGGGAGCACTTCCTAGCCCTGCACCAGTAACTCCAGAGCAGCCGCACACCTTTCCTCTATTGGTGGAAATTCGTGTTTATTTTGGAAGGGTTTCGTGCTCCACATCACAGATGGAAACATTCAGCTCCGTCTGAGGCCTCAGAGCAATATTTAACTGACAACACGCCATACACACACCCACAGGAAACCTCTTTCCTCCTTACTAGTTTCTCTTTCCTGCGGCCTCACCAGCGACTGAACATGCAACAGCCAGCATCATCGTACAGCAAACTGTAACTACACATACAACGCATGCCAGTTAATTACTAGACAGGACAGTATCTCCACGTTTTCCATTGTGCTAGAGAAATAAATGAAAATCTTAATATTAATTTAAAAAATTAAAAAGCACCTTGACCACAGTATAGGTTTCTAGCACACAATAAGGCAACTAAAAGGGCTAACCTTTCCTACTGCTTATCAAGTCCCACCACGTGTCCCATCTTAGTTACTTCAAGAAAGTGCCTTCTCCTTCAAAAATAGTTGAGAGCAAATAAGGAACAGTACAAACATATTGTCTGCAATCAGCTAAAACACCTGAAACTGAAAAATCCTTCCACAGCCCATCTCCAATTGTATAATTCATTTTTCTCCAATATGACCCAAACAGTGTAAGCATCTCTCATTGCTATAGCAACCCAGTTGCAGAACTGAATGACACACATAAAAAATGAAATAAATTTTTTTCTCAGTTACCACAAGCAACACAAGTCACTTATCAAGATCTTACCTACCAAAATAGTAACATTCTGCAAAAGGTTCAGTTCCAGCCTGGTTTTAATCTTTGATTTAATACACCCTGTACGTTGGCATGCAGTACCTGCTGCAGTCAATTCACCCAGTTTTACTGTGTCATCCTGTCTTTACAATGAATTTAATTGCTGTGTCCCAGATATGAAATAAATTAACTAAATTCAGTGATAATCCCTGTGATGCCTTTTAGTTCTAGTAGCATTTGTCACTCAACCTGGAAAATGTATCAAAATAAGATACTTGGTACAGTACTGCATTAAAGTTTACAGTTAACTTTGAATATTCTATGAAAAAAGTTCAGCTATTTGTTTCCTCTCATTAATTTAGAATTACTATTTTTTATCTTTTAAGAAATTCCTGCTATTTATCATAAGTCTGTGTATATCCCTCCTAAAGAGAATGGTATCATAGAGTAAAAATAAAATATTCCCACAGACCAGCCTTAAAAGCAACTAGCAGTTGCCTGCCAAAGGGAATTAAAAGAAGGGTCATCCATACGACTCTGAATAACCACTAACCCTTGCACTGAACATGAACAGGAGAGGTCTGGCTTCTCTACAGGCCAGGTCAACTCTTTCCAATGAAGCCTAACTACAAAAAGGTGCGTTACTGCTTCTGATAGATGAGCAATAAAAGCCAGAACTGCTTAATCTTTAACATAACTACCTTCATTTACTGTTGTCTTCTTCCCAATTCACATTTTATAGCAGTAGCATAGGATGCTTAAATACAAAGATAATGGACAAAAAAAATGAAACAGATGGAGAAACACAGTCCCTAAATTTGAAAGACACGAACTCACAAGCATACCTGAGAAACTGGAGTTACCATCATGCTACTTCTAAAAACTTAAGCTTGACATTTTCAAGCAATTAAAAACAAAGCTGTCACAACAAAGACAGAAATAATATCGCACAGAGGAAAGCAGAAGGCACTGCGTTTCCATATTAACAGAAATGAAGAGCCACTGTGTTATCACGTGAAAATGAACTTAGTTACTTTGACAGCAAAAACATCTGCCATTGAATTATGATATTAAAAAGTCATTATAATACATTATAGAACAGTGAAATCTCTTCACGCAGAAACGAGCTGATAGAACAAAACATGTAACACTGTGGAAATGGAAATATTCCATTTAAGTAGAAATCGCTCTGATGTATCTTAATTCTGAATTTTTTCATATACTTAAGATTTCGAGGGCTTAGCTACTTCTGCTACCTTCTCCTCCTGAAAGCAAAATCCACTGTTACAAACTACATGAGATCTTACAGGGCAAATGCAACAGAGTTCAGGCTAAAATTTTCCGATTTCGCACTTTCTATATAAGAAAAATTTGGAAAGAAAAGGACAGTTTCAATAAATTACTCGTTACAGTTTCTTCATTATGTAGTTAAAACCTTATTTTTCCGAATTCAGTATTACTGAAGCAATACTTAATTTCTGCTGTATAAATACATAAAAAGTATTTGAAACATAAGTTGTTTTGTCAACCCCATATGTTAGGTTTGGCTCTTCTCTAATTCCCAGTCTTTGTGAATCTGGGAAGCTCTACTTGTCTGTCTGTCACCTAATTACCCAGCAATAAATACCAGTGCATAATAACTCGTTCAGAACTGTTCCGCAGCCCTGAGTTCTGTGTGGTGCCATGTACATCAAAGGACAGGCTAGATAAAAAAACTGTAACCCAACAGCTGCAAAGAGAGGCATTACCTTGACTCTCTTCCTCACCTTTTTTAAGGCCAGAGCTTCATTAACATTTCTCCTAGGGCACCTAGGAGTTCACTGCCCCAAAAAGGAGAATGCCTTGCTTATCTCTGCTGCTGCCTGGACCGTGCTGCAAACCAATTTAATTATCAACCAGAAAACCCACACAGAAAGAAAAAAAGGCAGTGGTGGCAATAGCTTTCTCAATACGTTCAATGAATTGAGTTTACTCACTAAACTGAGTTGAATCATGCATGCAGGAGGAGAGATTTACCCTTTTTGGTGACAATTAGTCATCTTTGAAACAGATAACTGCTAACAACTAAATGGAAAACTGTATCTGTCTTGACATCAGACAAAATAGATGACTTGTTATGTTTCACAGAAATTAATCCATATATTCTTCTCAAAAAGGTGCCATACGATACACAGCAAGATAAGCAAAGAAAAAACTTATGCTGAGAATCTCAACATATAGTCAGCGCTTCCAACAGAACTTTAAGAACAGAACTATCCTAGTAAGATATACTCTCCCCATTAAAAAGACAAAGAATAAGAAGTACAAGCACATTTTTTAAACAAACTTACAAAAACATCAAATGGTTCACAAAGAATAAATATGAATTTACCTTTGGTTTTTTGTTCAGCAGCCTGAAAGAAAAGAACAAAACAGATCAACTACTTGTCAATATTCAAAATGATACCTATTAATTATAGGGCTGCATGTCTAACTTTTTGCAGAGCAGGAACTGCTTACATAAATCAGGCATTAGTTCCAATTAAGGACTGAAGAATGTCAGTTTAACTCCATGTACTAGGAATGTAAGAATGGCCACCCTTGTCTGACTAAAGGCAAAAGCAGAGGCTGAAGAGCCAGTGTAAGACATGGCAGTGCCTCCATCTACCCACCCAGCTTTCTGTCACTTGAGGTTCAGATGTTTCCTGAACCAAACAGTATATTTATAAACTTTTTAACACTCCACAGAATTAACTTCCTTTAATTTGTCCAGTATCCCTTTGAATCCATACCTACTATTATTAGCTTACGCAGATTAACAGCACATTTTGTCAAGACCCGTCTTTTTTTTAATCTGTTTGGAACCTACCCACTTTTTTTTTTTTTTGATTGCCTGATTTCTATACTGGAAAAGACAGTGATCAATTCCTACCCACATCCTAAGGGTCATTTAAGATTAAAACTATGTAATCCAGAAAACGAGGCAGGAGAATGTACACCACAGAAAATCTGCAACGGCCTCGGAATCCACTGTCAGTTCAGTATCCATTGAGACTAATCCAGTTAACTCTGCATTGACGTTGATGAGGAACATTCACGTGACACAGCTATGGGAGCAGTAACTTCACATCAGGGGATGGTAAGCAGCTTGGGGGGGGCTAATGAACTGTCACAACTGCTTTTGCAGAGATTTTCTGACCGCAGCCTCACTCATAGTCGACAGAACTGCTCACTTGCACCAGAATTATTCACAGAAGTAAAGGCTGCAGAATCAGTGTCTGTACATCACACGTAAAAGTGAATATATCATTTAAAAGAGTAACACGAACAAACCTTTTTCTGAGCACCTTCCTTCTTTTTCTTTTCTTCCTGCTTTTTCTTTTTCTTTTCTTCCATCAAATGTTCCTCTTCTTGTGTTTCTTGTTCTTTCTCCCTGATAAGAATAAAGGTTGAGAAAAGCTTTTCAATAAGATGAAGTTTATCCAGGAAGGTAAATAACCCATGCTTACATTGCTAACTTTCTACATCTCATGTCTAAAAAAGGCTCCTTCTAATGCTGTAATAAGACCATTAAAAAAAAGCTGTTTCAAAACTAAAACCAATGACAAATTAAATAGTAGGCAATGAAAATTCAGAAAGAATAGATTTTATTTAGAACCTCTTTCCACAATCACTCAAAAGTACTACTTAATATTAGGATGTTCTATGGAAATAAAGTTTAAAAACAAAAAAAAGAACAAAACCCAGGTAATTAATGCAAGTTCTGCTGGCTTTAAACAGCTATGATTCACAATATACCTTAAAGATCATGAGCAAGTACATTAGTTTCCAACTATTTTTCTTTTTTTTGATCAAACATATACCATATTAATTTCTCATTAATTTCCAGAGGCATCTTGGTGAAAATTTAACCTAAGTTGTCCCAAACCAAGAAGAAAATCTATTTGAAACCTCACCATCAATGCTTTCTTTGTCCATCACCGCAATAAATGGTTGTAACAATGAATCTCCCCAACACCCTTCCAAATAAATACCAATGCAAATAATTCATTTACTTCTCTATAACTATTTTATCTTCCTTGACAGCTCTTTAGGTCCTGATCATTTATCAGCCTTACAGATCTTCTGAGAATACTCTGTTTCTGATGGGCTGAAACCATTACTATTATTATTATTAGATTTGATGTCTTCCAATTACTCATCAAGATCACTTGTAGTCTAACTTACTACTGCTTTACATTTAACTTCCCAAAGCCTACAGCCCCCCCCTTCCTTTTTTTTCCTGTTCAGATTTTTTTGTTGTTGTTGTTAAAAAAGGTCATCTTAGTTTTAATGTTCTTTCTCAATTGTTCTATCACAACAGGTCAGGGCAGGACCGCTCTTTACCTAAAGGAGAAACAGATGCTCTTTGGATTTTGCATACGGTGTCTCCACACATTCCTCATGAAACATTTTGCCTTGTAACTGTTTCTTTTGTTTTAACAACTTTGCACGTTCTTACATAGTTTCCCTGTTTATAAAAAAAGGAATATTGTAGTATTTTTTTTTGAGATTTTGTCTGTTGAAGGGTATTCTAGTTTTTGGCTTTTTTGCTTGCCTGAAAATACTGATTTTGGCCACTGCAGGTGCTTTAATGCTTACAGAGATCCCACACAGTGCTCCAGACTCAACCAAAAGCAGCTTCTATTTCCTTGTGTTACCCAAACCAATAAATATTACCGTAAGCAACTCAGAGGTCTAAACATAGGTGTTAGTGCCCTTTTAGACACTTTACAGCACTTAAAACTATTTACAGAAGGGACAGATATGGCAAGACCCAGAGTCTGGAACAGCAGCTGGAGGTCAGTTGCATCTGGAAGTGCCTGGTGCACAACTGGAGATCAGGACATCTGAAGTGGCATTAGATATCTGTATTTTAAATACTTGAATCACTTTCTGGCATGACCAAAAATTCATGACACACATGACTGCTCAACTCTATGCCAATTTCAAAGGGCCACCTTTCAAATCTTGTACTGTAAAGCAACCTTTGAGAAACATTTGCTCTGAGGGGTTGCAGTTGGGTATGTGCACCACATACTTAACATTGCACTGAAGAAAAGGGTACTTAAAATTGTACTTTTAAATGGATTGTGATGACTTACATTACCAAAAGAAACTGAGTTGAAACCATAATAGCTGACTTTATTGCTGCTAGCTCCGGAGAAGAACAGAAGTCCCCAGGATTTCAGTAACTACAAAGTAACACCATCCAGTCCCTTCATTTTCAGTCCTGCCTACCCAAGGCACACCAGACTCTACAAAGCCTGTGTCATGAAGTGAACTCTCCCAAACTGTCAGACTATTGCCAAGGGAAGCCCTAGTCGTTTTTTGGGGTTTTTTTTTTGTTTTTGTTTTTTTAAAGCAGGTGAATGAAACAAGTCAGTGCAAAACGAGGAACTTCTTGGTTTCCTCTTGCTAGTACTTAAGAAAACCCACGACATTACAGCAATTCCAGACCACCACAATTACATTTAAATCCATTTTAATAGTCAGTGCAGTATTAAAAAAAACACCAAACCCAAACACACCACCACTTAAATTTGCAGTTTATTTAAACTATGAAAGTACATACTTCCCAACTTTCTTGTTAGGCCTTCTTTTCCCTATATTAAGTTCCTTTCATTACTGCTGAAGTCTCGATACTCTAGACTGGACTCTGCTATGAATGTCTCTATTTCCAGCCTTTCTGTCCTCTGAAGCTGGTCCTGTTTTGACATTTGCCAAGCACTGGTATATGTTATTCCCCCCCTTGCGCAGGTAATATACCATGTCAGAGGATTTTCCAAATCAAAGAAGAGCAAACATTTTGCTCCATTAAAAATACAATGTATTTTATTACCGTATTATCATATCAATTACAACATAAGAGGCAGAAGTGCCACTCCTAGTGGAAAGCTGTTTGGTTTTGCTTTTTTCATTTCAGAGATCAAAATAGCCTCAGATTAACTCAGAAAATGATACTATAATTTTTAATGGAGTTCAATTTTCAAAACTGATTTACATAATGACACTTCTGAATACATGTGCTTTAAATAGGCTTAAAACAGAAATAAAGCTCCAAGTGGCTTCTCAGATGGCTACTCTTGCTGTCACTTCTAGGCAGAAATTAGTCATCTAAGAGCAAAACAAAAGGAAAACAATAAAACCACTGCTATATAAAGTTTGATTACATTGTCAAAGGCGTGTGTTGCAGTTTTACTTCCTGAGCGACAATTTAATCTTTATTACAGGAGAAATGCTAAAAAATTTATGAATACAAAGCTCGTATGATTTAAACCAGAAGTGTCTTAAAATATACTTGTAGGAGTTTGCCTTTTTCATATACATGGATCTGATTTATCAAAATCATGGGGGATTTTTCCGAGCAGAGAGCAAAGAGTTTTACTATATCATCAAGTGTTGTTCTTAAAGATTGCAATTAGCTTATTAAATCCAAACCTAACCCAAGGTCATCTTTAAAATGCACATGTCTAGGAGCTCTCTCTGAATAAGAGACCAAGACGAAATGCAGGTGATGGTCAGAACAACTTGACAACTATGGCTATGTTCTGTCAGTGCCTACTGCAGAAGGGCCTTTAAAAAAATTAACAAATCTAGGCTGATTTGATTTTTTAAGCTAAGCAAGAACTTCAGTTTTCTAGCTGGGATCAGACATTGGATTGTTTTCACATCTGAAGGCATGGCTGGTATTTTGAATTAGCACCGATGTGACATTCTAACAGGATTTTGCAATACACCTTGCGGGCATATCATATTCTTAAAAAACTTCAAGTAGAGTCTATTTGTGTTATTACATGCAAGGTTATTACCCATACTGTGTTTTATAGTTCAGAAGTCCCTGCAATAGCTGAGGACTAAACAGAGACCCGTCTCTCTTGTCGCTCCATGTGACAGTTCCAAACCTAGCAGCCTAATTAATTTTGTTTGCATATATTTAAGATGCTGAAGGTTTATTTATTTTCATAGGAAAACTGCCTGGAATACCTCTTCAGAATAGCACTCTTAATCTTGGTCTTTGTCTGGTTTAGCCCAATGAGAGAACAGCTCCCGTACCTTAATTCTGGAATACCTCTTGTACCTTAAATTCACATCCTACTTTATGCTGGAAAAACCTCCCCTGATGGTTGTGAAAGTTGCTGTTACTGACAGAAAACCTACAGCTTGCATACAACTGCTTAAGTATTGCTCTGGTTTTGACTTCCCCATCCAACAACAGGGCATGACCCATTTCTGAACACACGTTTTTCCTCACAATGGTGATGAGAGAGAAAAAAAAAACCTTTAAACTAGAATTCTAAGGAACTGACAAATAATCATCCAAAGGCAGGCTACAAAAGCATGCTGAGCAGGCTTTTTGGAAGGAACTAACAGAGCCATGCATCATTACAGGTGATAACAGAGAGTCTGGACAGCATAGACATGAAACACTGAGTAACCACCTACCAACTTCTCAAAATCTAGTGTCATACAGCTTCAAATAGAAACAAAGAAAATTACCATTTAGGAAGTTCTTTAAGATCTGATTCTAAACAGTAAGAAAGAAGTGGCTGAGATCACGAAGGCAGAAAGCAGCTTGAAGGGTGGCAATGAAACGGAATGAAAAAAAACAGACAAAATAAAGAGCAGTGAATCCTGGAAAGGCAGGCTTCGATTAATTCAGGACAACTGAAAAATACCATCACATAGGAAGAGGCAGGCGGCATTTCTTGGAAATCCCCAAGAATCTAAACAAGAATGTGGATACCCTAATGTATAGGAGGAACACTACATAAAGCAAGAGGTCACCAGATCATCATCACTCCTCAATTTCATGATTGCTAGAATGGATAAACCAAAATTCCACATCTGTCTATTGCTAATTTTGATTTCTGCTTCATCCTTACCCAACCCAGCTCTCTGTGACCTTTCTAGAGTAAATACCAGGTAAAGGCAAGGAGCTGGTGTGACTTTAAAAGTGTCAGCTTTTTTCCCTTGATATCTAGGCTCAGTCATTAATCAAGAAGAGACAAGCTGGTCCCTAATTACAAGCTCTCCAATCACCTCACAAAACAAAGCAGCACACTAAACTAGGTCAAATAAATAAGAAGCAATACGAAAAAAAACAGCACAAACACATGGGGACAAAAATGAGGAAGGCCAACAATGTATTGGCATTGGGCATATAAAAAGTAAGAATAAATCAACCTTTAAGTGCTTCATTAACAAGCAAGAGAAAACACTAGTTTTGATACTCAGTGGGAAAAGGGGACTATTGACAACCCTATGAGGGCTGAAGTGATAGTACTTTTCTTTCTGCTTTAGCCTTCACAGAAGAGGTCAGCTGGGAACAGATGGCCAACAACCATCTCAACTGTGCTGAGCCCGCAGATGACGACAGCTTCACAGAGGGATTTCGTAGTGCTCTTCCCTACATAGGGAGGCTTTGCTCCAGCTGGTGGCAGGGAAAAAAAAGAAGATTGGACTAAACATTTTGCTACCACTCCAAATAGGAAATCAGGCCAGCAAAACCAAAAACCGTTTTAAAAGTCCCTGGAGAAACTGGATGTTCTTCCACTGGCTGAGCCTGATGTAATTTACCATAAGAACAACTGTGTCTAAGTCATTACAGATTACCTTAAAGAATCAGCAGAAGATGGACGGCACTCCAGAACACCAGCAAATGGCAAAGATTGTGGATAACTTAAAAGGGGAAGGGATAAAACATCAGTAACAGGTAAGAAGGATTTGCGGGGGAAAAGAAAAAGATTTTTTTTCCTATGGCATATTTGCAGGTATTTTTGAAAAGGACAAAAGGAAGGCAACAGAAGCAATTTATTGAATTTTCAAGCAACATGCAAAGTTTTGTTAATAAGAACATGGTTGCATTTTTTCCCCCTGAAGAACAAGGTAGGGAACATAAGCTAAACGAAATTACAATAGAATACCCACAAAACAAGTAACCTCAGCACTTCCCCTTCCAACAAGGCAGAGAATCAATGGAAATAGGAGGCCTCTACCCATTCGCAAAGTAAAATCCTACAATATCCTCTAAAGGGAATTAATGGGGGAAAAGCGCTCAGCGACACCACTGTGGACAAGATAGGTTTATGGATAGGTTACGTGTATAGGTGTGATCACGCAGCTCGAAACTAAACTCTGTAATTTCGAAGTTTGGGTGTAAAATTTGTTCCTACAGGGAGTCATAAATGAAGCCCAATGAGTGGTTTTGTTTGACCTCAATTTATAATTTATTAATTCCATGCTTTGAGGTTTCTAGCTGTCAAATTATGCCCCTGTCCTGCACTTGTCACTCCTTAAGACATTATTTGCCTTGACAGGGGGATTCCTTCCTTCCTCTGAAACATTGAAACACTGCTAACAACTGTGGGCCTGGTACTTGGATGCTCCCAGTATCTGGTCAACTTATCTTGAGGCATGCAAGACAAAACCATCACCTAA
Source organism: Nyctibius grandis (assembly GCF_013368605.1). Classification (NCBI taxonomy): domain Eukaryota; kingdom Metazoa; phylum Chordata; class Aves; order Nyctibiiformes; family Nyctibiidae; genus Nyctibius; species Nyctibius grandis. The sequence continues at coordinate 5,070,398 of NC_090672.1, read as the reverse complement.
CAGGAAGAGCAGCCTGATTTCTGAAGCTACCCAGAAATTCCACCAATGTTCCTGCACAGAAACAGACCACTAATACTAATACTGCCCTTGATCTTTCCTTTTACTGTACACTATGGTTTTGGCTTTACACCTGCTTTTTGTGGTTTTATTTGTTACAGAGTACTGGTAGGTATCTTCGGGTCTGTGCTGCTCTGTGGATGGCTCTCCACTGCTGCCTGTAATTGTGAAGGATTAGACTTGATCCCTATGTACCCCCTTCCAGGCTCTCTTTAAATCCCACTTGACTAAGATGCAAGACATGCACAGACAACTTCATTCACTACTGAAATTTGTGCAGGAGGAGAATGTAGCTGCCATTCAAAAGACACCCAACAACATTACAGCATTAGTTGAGAACAGGATGTGAAAAGCACCACATTCAATTAAAATGTCTTAACTGAAACTACAGGGAGATTTTAGGTTGCCCAAGAGACTAAGTTAATAGCCCTGCTCTTACTATCTGTAAAATAGAAATTACGTGATCAGAAGAAAAAAAGAGCACCTGTGTTACACACCTTGTCTCAAGGCTGCACCTCCAACAGCAGTACACGGTGCTTCTAATATGCCATTTTGGATTATTGGTTAAAGAGCACCAAAACACTGGCAGGACCTCGAGAAGAGTGCCAACTGCTATTTACTGCAGGACCTAGACTCTTGCTAGAGGTTTCCAATTCACCCAATGTTAAGTTATCGTGACCCTGCTTTATATACACATTAGGTAAACAACCACTTAAGTAAATTAGATTAGAATGAAATTAAAGCAAGACTAGATCAATACTATCGTTCAAGATTTTTTTTAAAAAGCACACTGACCTGGCCTTGTTTTAGCTTCTACTAGTTGATTACCAGTCCCTAGGAGAGAGGAAAAATCCCAGAGAAGAAAAAGCCTTTATAAATTAAGGATACATATTAACTATAAGTGGTAGGTCTGACATCAAAGTTTGAGATTCTGTATTTGAGCAGTGCCCAAATCCCAGTGCATGTTTGTAGGGTTGTTAAGTTTTTGTTTTTCATCTACAGACTTCCTTTTGTTCACTTTCTCCTGGACTGTTAACAGAGAGAGACAGCGTACTAATGAGAGCACCAGCATACAAACGGGAATGTTTCAGGAGATGTATGTTATATCTTCATTACTAAGTAGTGCAGACCAATAGGAGTGGATTTGCAGAGCAAAACTGTCAGTGCAGAGGACTCGACAGCCACACCATCCCCATTTCAGGTGACTTTATTACTTGAGACTAGCTCCAGTCTGCTCCCACGTCCCCAACGCTCACTTGCAGCAGGAAAGCATTAACTGCACCCTTGGAGCACATCATCCAGTGAAGTTTTATTTCAAAGGCATCCAACTGTTCCACTCCAAGATCACTCCATGATGTCAATCAAAGCACAGCAAGTGAGGACAATCAGAGGGTTTGCTTAAACATGAAACTCCCAATCCAAATTAACATGCCTATCGCGTGTAAAGCTGCTGTCACACAGGTACGCCACCTCTTCTGTGACGTTGTTGCTCTCCACAGTGCAGGCCTACTAATGTATAGACAAGCTCCACTCTGGGGCAATTTAAGTAATTAGGAGGGAAATCTGAGCACAGGCTAGAACACTGTACACAAAACCTCACCCTTGCATACATTTCAGACACAAACCATATCTGAATTTGCTCCCTCAGACTGCTGACAACACCCCAGTAGACTTCAAGTATCCCATCATGTGCACCACTCAGGCTATGCAAGGACCAAGAAAAAAAAAAAAAAACACACAAACCCAAAAAAGCTTGGATCACATTCACCACTCAAAGCAGGCTACAAACAGCAAGAAACACACTACGAACAACATCTCTCCTCCCTCAGCATACATGGACCAACTCCTCTCTTGGAAAATTAAGCTACAGACTGTGAACAGCGAAGATAACTAGATTTACTTTCACAGCACTGCCTCCCTCCCAGGCCTGATGATATTTACCAGCAGTTGATGTGGCATCTGGTCCAGAGCTCTTCCCCAGTCTTCCTGGGACATAATACACAACAGAAAACAGCTTTGGAATCCAGTAGCTCAGCAAGAGCACAGCATGTTTGTCTCTCTCCAGATACTATGTTTGCTATTTTGGTTTCTGCAAATACTTTGAGAAGATGAGAGCTCTGTGCCAACAATGGCAAAGCCCCACACTGACAAATTGTTCAGCTAAGTATCACCCATTAAGTGACCTAGAAGCAACCTATGGACAAGTTTCCAGCTCAAATTATTTAGCTGGACTTGAGGAACATGTTAGAGGACCACTGCTTCCCAGGGCAGCTGCACAGGGATACTGCAAAGTAGGAGTCCAGGAAATAGGAAGAGAAGCAACAGCTCCACAGGATGTTTTGCCACACACCACAGCCCCAGGGGCTCTGAGAGCTGACCACTCCCAGGGACAGAGGCTGGAGGAGCTGGTCAGCATGTCTCCTGTCCTCCTGTAACAGGGTCAGGAAGGACAACATGCATGCTGCAGGACAGACAGCTAGGAACACTGCTTCTGCATAGCGTACCTTCACACCCTTCAAGCAAGCACAGCTAAAACCTTTATGCTTCTTTGTTAAAAAAAATGAAAAGCAAGTTTGCATAACTAAAATGATGTACCATTTGCCTGTAGGGATTTCCAACATCCCTAGTCCTCCTTTCTCCCCTTCCATCAGTCACAGCCAGCACTCAACTATCTCTGAGCCCAATCACTTCGTTATCAGCAGGCGAAAGCATATTCAACTTCCTTATTGCAGGAGCTGAAGCCCAAGCTGGTACTCTCACATAGGTCAAGTTAGACAACACAACCTACAGGATCAAAATATAGGCAGCAGAATTTATGCTCAAGACAAGTATGTTTATGATGCTGCTCTTGTGCTTATTCTGGGGAAAAGGTGGTGCCACCACACCTTCAACAAAATACACCCAGCTCACAGCAGCCGTAGACACACGCATCCACTGCCACACTCATGAGTGGCTCCAGCAATTAAAAGGGCCTGTGAAGGTGAGGTCTGGAAGAAACACCTCTCCTTTAGGTAGAGTTCCTGCCACAGGCACAGGAGAAGAAAGCACATGCACTTCCCTCGCTGCTACCCACAAGCAGGGAAGCGGTACCAGACAAGTCTAAGAATAACACCAACACATAACAGCAACACAGTGAGTAGAGCAGACATGTTACCAGACATGCACATGTCACTTGACTTAAATACAGACCTGCCTATCTGAGATTACTTCCTGAGGTTCCTTCCAGCCTGAGTTTTCCTATGATACTAAAATTGTTCCACAGATATGCGGCAGAGCCTGCAGAAACCAGCCCCCAGGAAGATGGCATCCTATATAGGGAATGGGCCTCTGCCACCTCACTACCGCGATCTCCAGATGCAGCTGTCACGTGTTATCTCCCAACACACAAGCTGCAGGGAGGTGCAGGACACTGCTGCAGCCCCAGCTCCCGGGGGCTCATGGAGAGACACCTGGATAGGGGAGTAAAAGGACATAAGGACAACATGCCTCAAGATCCAGGAAAATAAAATAAATGACACTATCCCTCATGCTGTAAAGCTCAGCAGCTACTCCACAGTACAAGCCCTTCCAGCATCACCAGCAACAGTAAGGGGATACACAGCAGAAGTGGGTGAATGGCATTAGGCGTAATCTAGTGTATACTAGGAGTAAAGAAAAAGATGCTCCCTACATCGCACACATGCTGCCGTAGAAAGCTGAAGTTCCACTATAGGGGTATACACCACCTTATTATACTTGTCCCCAGATACAGACATAAGTGAGGTGAATGCATGGCTCCTGACACAACACAGCAAGATAAGATAAAAAGGAAAAACAGATGTCAACAGAACTCCTTGTTGTAGAAATCAGAAGGGAAATAAATTTAAAGGGAATATGAAGATGGAGACTTATGGTTTTGTAAAATGTTTATTCTTTTAAAATATTTCAGAATACACAAACCCATAATTTCCTCCTTCTGCATTTTTAAATTTGCTGGGTGAGCTCATTGAACATTCAAGTTGTTGTCTTCAAGTTTTCCAAATACCATTCTATTTAAAGGCACTGTGAATAGGGAATTCAATTTATCAAATGAATGAAAGGAGAATTCTTAGCAGGAACCCTGGTGAGCTAATCAAGAGTCACAATAAAATGTCAGGGGTCCTGGAATTCTCTGCAGGAGGTTAACACCATATTTGATCCAAGTCAAGGAAGACAAAACATACTATAGACTAATAAAACGTACTGAAAGTTGTGCACTGCAAATATGTGGAAGTTTAAGCACAAATGAATAAAATCTACTTAATAATTCTGTGAACTTTTTATACATTGTTAGTGTTTTAACTACAAAAATCAAAACACTGCCCACTGTGATCATTTCATTCAACCTAAAGATAATAAATTTTGAAGCAATTTAGTTCTTCCACTGCATCTTCAGCTGCAAAGCTGTTTTGAAAATTAATACAGCAACACAACTCAAGTGAGATAAGAAATCCTTACATTACTCTGTAGCTATCTTTAGGCTGGAAACTTAATCCACAAAATTCAGAAAAAGACCTATCCTATCGTTCAAAATTAAGGAAACAGAAACGTCCAAGCTAGCACGTTTCCCTCCACAAATCTACCAGAGTTTAAAAGATTAACTCTGCATTGCTGAAAAGGTAATCCGTATTTCCATTAAGTTCATCAAGTTTCAAAGTTCTCTGTTCCTCCACTTCACTTCCCATAGTAAAAGCATCTGGACGCCAACTCCTGCCAATAATAAATTAGAATATCAGAGCCACCATCAGAATGGGCCATCATACATTTTTCAACTTAGTAAATGAATAGCATCTCCATGGGGGGAGGAGAGACAGAGTGGGGGGAGATATGGGGAAAGGAAACCACCATAAATGATCTTCCAGGACGGGAAAACCAGTTGCAGTAAATACCACTTTGGAAATCAATTTATGGTCAATTATGATCTTAGTAATAACTATTTTATGCCATCAGTTAGTCCATGATACACCCAGGGGAGCAAATATTCTCAGAAACACATCCAAAATGTCTCCAAGTATGTTATCTGATCAGTAGGTGCAGACAGAATCCCAGAAAGATGAGCTCTTGCTTGTCTGGATGCTGATAGAGGGACTGGGATGGACGGGACGGAGGGGAATCACAATCTCAATGCAGCTGGACTATCAGAGTGTTGCAATATCATCCAGATAAAATAGATGATATCTACCAGTCTGGGTTATTCGCTTCAAAAGCATGGGGTTTTGTTGTCACTGCAATATTTCACCTAGAAATTTGTGAAGAACATTTCATCTTCACAAATGCAAGAAAAAAAATAAAGTTGAGGGTCTTTTCTTAGCACTAGATACTGTACTGTTGGTGCCAATGAGACTTACTTAACTTGGATCATTCTTTCCAAAAGTGAAGAACTTCTAGAAGTTTGATTAGAAGAATATAAATAGTAAAAATGACACATTCACCAAGCTCCAGTAAGTCCCATATAACAACATCTTTCACCTGAAACGGTGCTATTTATAGAGACTCTCCTCCTCAAGAGCAGCAATTCTATTACTGTGATAGTCCAAATTCAGTTCCACACCTGGATCAGACAGCTATATTTTATTATGCTCATACTAGGAAGTATTAAATAGCATTGAGATTGCTACCACCAGGCTCTTCTCCTTCCTTACCAGAATATGCTGCATTTTCCATACCAACTTATTTTTAAAAGGCTTAAAAAGATAAACATATACCTCTTCAGAGCTTACATCAGCTAATGTTATGCAAAGAGAAACCAAATAGTTTCATAAGCAGGAAAATTAAGAGGTATGTTATGAACAGATGTATCAGCACTCTTATGCCAATAGGTTAGTTTTAACTAACAGCAATTTTTTGCAGCATCACAAAACAAGAATGAGGTACAAAACTGTGTGCTTACAGCATCACAGCCATGACTCCATAAAGAGACAAGAATGATTAGATTTGCAGACATAACATCTTTTGTCACATAGCCAGGGAGTAAGAGACGAACTTTCAAGCAGAGCACCCATTTCAAAGCTGAAAATGTGGGAAAAATTCAAACACAAACACTGGAAGCAATTCTCCTATATTAAGAAAGCTTGTGTAATTGATTAAAAACCTTGAGAAGAGGAAAGTTGAGACCTACAGACAGAAAGAATGATGTTAGCAGAGGGATAATGAGGAATCCTACTCCAGACTGGCTTTGGTAATACACCGTGTAGAGAGTCTTACTCGATTTACACACACAGCCTTAGGCTATGCTTGCAGTGCTAGGGAAGTTTTTAACTTTACAATTCGTATGAAATATCATCTTCAAGGCTATTATGAACATACATTGAGTTCAAGCAACAACATTACAAGCAATACCAAAGACCACCTTCTATGGTCTTCTGTTAATGACCTTGTAAGAACACACAGTAAAATGGCAGTCAGCACATTAGGCATCTGTACAGTTGATTTTTTTTTTTTTTTTTGCATTCTCACTGAACTGCTTCTTTTTTTCTAGAATGGTTTGTGTTAAAGCACTGGGCTGATGCTCTTTTGTTTACCAGTAACCAGCTACTGTTTAAAAACAAGCATCTCCATTGTGAGCATCAGTGACATTAGCATCAGCCACGAAAACGTTTTGGAATTCTGAGGAACTAAAAGATCTGAGAGTCCGAGACTACAGTATGACTGAAAAGCAGCCTGACATAACATAAGAGATCTGGCTGAGCTTAAAATAGACTTGGCAGAAGTCAGGTTGAACTAACAATCGATACGTGCACATACTGACCACCCTGAATGGTATCCAAGCCACTGCAAGTACTCTGTATCCCTCAAACAAAACAAAAAGCTCTTCCACTTCTCACTGGTAAGTCTTGCAAGTGCAGTACGAGAGAGAAAACTGTAAACTTCAAGAAGAAGGAAAATAACACATCTAAGAAAAACAGATATGCCATCCTAGGAGATTGTTCTTGACCAAGATCACAACAAAGGCACTACCCACTACCCCTTCAGAAAGTCAGCGTGGGAAAACACGCACAGACCCCATCAACAAGAAGCTGGGGCGGGGGGGAGAATGGATCTGCCTCAGGAAAACACCCACAGCCAGACACTAAACACTTCACAGCCCAGGGTGGTTTTTTAACTTGCAGTGGAAGGGAGCGGGTGTTATCTTTTCCTAAATGAGTCTATAGCTGGTAGTTGCATGATAACTATTTTGAGACCTATAAACATATTTTTCTCTGGGGCTTAATTACCACAAAGGATGCCAAACGATTTGACAAGTCAATTTTTCTCTCAAAAAAAAAAAAAAATTTCATTCTCTAGCAATCAGAGCTTACTGCTAAAAAAGCCCAAACAGCCAAGGGATAAATATTAGCTATTTTTAATACAAAGCAATAAGCAATTGTTAACATTTCTCATAATCGAGCTTTTAAAACATAGCATTTCCTGATCGAAATCTAAGTAAATGTGCATCTAGTTTGCAATATTTTAAATGGATGTACATTTCAAAACAGAGAAGCAGCAAGCTGCAGATAGCTGTTTATTACAAATGACTTCCACCTCCATAGCCCTCAAAGGCAAACTATAAAGCTGTGTGCAAAGCTAGACAATCTGGGCACCCAGCCATAAACCATCACTGCTGCAGCACAGATAACTGTTCTCACTCTCAAGCCATCCTTGGCTGTAAACCCACAGGGAAGAGCTCCAGAAAGCAGACCTCGCTACCGTCAAAGCTTCTAATATTTTATGAGCTTGAATTACAACTACATTCAAGACCTCAACGCTGAAAAATTACAGTGCTGATTCATATCCAGGGCTAAGACCAAAACTAACTCGCATTTTGATGCTTGGTACCCTCAACCACGGCACTTAAGAACAGCTAGTTATTTTACAGATGTCTTCGGTGAAAGAAGCCTTTTTATTGGGATCAAGAAAGATACATTATATTTTTAAAAAGCCAAAAGAATCAGCCACATATTTTAAAGTACTGCTGCATTTTCCGCAAGTGATACAATCTTTGATGCAATCCTAAAGAGCACTGTAACTACGCTGTGCCAGAAGGGACAGTTCATTATGATCAAATTCAGACATTTTTATCTTGTGCAGGAGATTTTAAAACATATTAGTGACCAGGCACGAAACTGCACAAAGAAAGCTTCGGAAAACACAGTTATAACTGTGTATTGGAATGCACAGTGAGCTTAATCATGACTAAGTAATGATAAAATAAGCATAAGTGCATCTACCTCTGGTAATTAAGATGTAAAACTAAGCTGTGCTTTTGGTAGACAATTTTCATAAATAGCTGAGATTCCTAAAGGCAGATCAAATAATACTTTGATTCCTCTGTGTTCATACATTAGGAATAACCATCTTTCATGTTACCACTAGCATTTACCAGCGAAGAGACTGTGCAGAGCGCATAGATCATTTAGTAATGCAATTTACTGTCACTTCTAGATCATCTCCCCATTCAATAAAGTATACTTCTCTTCTAAATACTATTTGCCCTGGCTGATATCTTCATAATACAGCTGAAAACCTCAAGCCATTATCACTAGAAGGCATCAGCTGATCCTAAATTGGCTAGACTGCAGCGTCACAGGCATTTAAGAGGTTTCCTTATCATTCATCTTTAATACTAAGGGATCGACAGGCTCCTACCTGCAGCTTCTAGGCCAAAGGGAAACCTTCTAATGGCATTACCATTATCTTGTAATCTGAATTTTAAACAATTAAAACAATAGCACTTTTGTGTTGCACATTGCTACTGTAACCAAAGATGATAAATTTTTAATCAGTTCTCATGTTCAGAGTCACATATAAAGCCCTGATTTTTACAAAAGGAAGCAGTATGCATGCTATATTTAAGTAGCTATACCTTCAAAGAGAAGCAGCACAGTAACAGGCAGCGAGATACAAGTAATCAACAGAGACTACTTTGTTTCCTTAGGAAAGGTTTGGCCATTTTATTTTTAAATCTGCAGTTCTCGCAGTCAATACTATCTAGCAATTCTTTCCAAATGAAAGCCTCTTTTGACTAAAGCAAAGGATGGCTCCACCCCTGACCTCCTCCTTCAGCTTGTTTTGGAAAGGGGCCAGATGACAGCATTGGGAAAAGCGCATGTTTATCTCGGCAAGGCCAGCTGCTAAGTTAACATATTACCCGTTCCCTCCCACATACACCAGTCTTGGTTAAGTCTTAACAGCTCAAACTGAAAGTAAACGCTGCTGTGGGGCTTTTAATATCAAACTTAAGAGGAAAGAGGTGTCTACATCGCATGTACTATCCGAATGGACTGTAAAAGCGTAGGTCATTTCGAGTTAACAGCAGGCAGTAAATCCCTTGTACGAATAAAATTTCCTGGCCTTTCTGAATGAAAAACAGAAAAATAAGAGGTTTTATTTCTAGAGTAATTTAAAGCTATACTTTCTATAAGGCTGCCATTCAGCAACAGTTTGCTTCAAGACACAAGGAGATTACATCCCCTGCTTGACAAAACCTTTAACTTTACCTTGTCTTATTGTTACTAAAGCTGGGCAAGGTATGGAACTTGGGAGCTTTGAGAACTTCAACACAGAATCTTCAGGTTAAAAGTACTCTTGGGCCCAATTATGTTATTTCTCATATTAAGGAAATCTCATCCTATTATTTTTCCAAGTGTTAAAAAGCTCCTTCAAACTAAAAAGGATAGAATTACCTTCTTTCCCTTAAACATCAGAGGAAGATCGATCATAAAAGTCATCAAAAGCATAGGCTGTTACTTTAATAGGAAAGACAAACCCCGGAAAAAAAAAATAAATTAAGCCAGAGAGGCAGATTTTTCCTTCATCCCAGCAAGCTTCAGCAGGCTTTGCCACAGCAGATGAGGTAAACCTCATCCCATTCACAGGTGATCAGAGGCAGATTTCGAAAGATGCAAAGATGCCAGGTCAAGAGGGTGAACCCTTAAGTTACCAAAGGCTTCTTAACACCGAATCGAGACCCAAGGGCAGAATCCCAGAGTAAATTCCACCATGCTTTGTACTAGCACAGAAATGGCACAGAGCAAGGCTCCCCACAAGCACATTCCTAGTAAGTGGGACTAACGCCCTGCATCAATGACAGCCTAATTACAAACTAATCCATGTACCAAAACAGTTGTAGCAGCGTACATAGACCAACCGTATATAATACACTACTCAGTTCAAGTCAGCTCTTAGTCTGATGCATACCGATACTTGTCAATAGGAGAACCCACACATACAGAGAACAGAAACGTTAATAAAACCTTCAGTATTTTACACAGCAATCCAAAAGAGCTCTAAATAAAGAGGTTAGTGTACCCTGTTTTTTTTTCATTACTAGAAACAAAATGTTTAGTCAAAAGCACGGAATATTGCCTAAAACACAGCCCCTATGAACAGGCATCACCCTGACACCAGCACCTGCTCACCGAGGGCTGCGCCGAGACCTTCTCCATTTCACAAGCTATGTACAGCCAGGTACCTTCAAGTCAGAAAACATACATTCTCCTTTGAAGATAGGGACAAAGCGACTCAAGGCACTACTACGCTACTGCTAGTCCCCTTGAACAGACACGTCCGCTAAAAAAGTTCAAATTAATCTGATTTACTTTAGCTTTCTCCATAGACTCGGCAGTCACAGATTCAGAAGCAGCCAGGTTACCCAATACCTGCACAACAGCCTCTGTAATCTCACCCCCACAAAGCAACCTTAGTCCTACACGTTAAAGAACAAGCCTCCCACGGGCTAAAGCAGTTTTTCTCACTACTTGTCTACAAGTTTGACATAATAATAGTTAAATAATTCCAGAAGCCAGAGAAGAACCAACAGTGCATGATCCGGGGGCAGGTTCTTCAAGCACACCATTTTGAGTTCACAACCCCTGAAGCAGTCAGACAGATACCCGAGGGCTTTCTGAACGTGAGGAACCGCAATCATGGAAAACTATGTGATCTGCTAAGCACAGGTTGCACCCACTGCGAGCCCCCTACTACTTCCTTGGAAAACAGGGGGGAAGCACTAAGAATCAGGGTGTACCTTTCCACTACTTTCTTGAAACGGTAAAAAAGTAATATCCGATAGGAAACTGCATTTTAATTCTCAGTGGTAGGTGAATCCAAAAGCCCACCCACCGTATGTAATTAGAGCAAGATTTTAAAGCCATGACTTTCTTCCGAAGTAACACCCACGAGCAGTGCCGATGTTCCCCTGCTCCTCTCCACTTGCACTGTCCTCAGGTCCACACGAGCACCACCTGATTTAAAGCTCTGCATCATCAAGCAGCCCACTAACAGCGGGATTTATTGGATTTTTAATTACCTCAACTGGCCTAACGTCCAGAGCAAATTTCAGTATGTAAATTAGCGTAAATTCCTCAGATACATACATATGCATCCGAAAGGAAAAACATGCAACAGACACGGGTATGACGTACTGAAGATTATTTCTAAATTTAAACTGGCTGTTACTATTAATTGAACAAATATCTTCCCACAGATACACTCAAGTTGTAGCAAAAAATAAAGTAGCCCCAAAGTATAACTAGCAGTGTTATATTTAATGAAAAAAAATGGGGGGGAAAAAACACTTGAGTTCAACAAATCCCATAATTGGACCTCCAACTAATTACATATTAAGAAGATTAACCTTTGACACAAACTTGTGATACAAACAAGATTCAAACAATTAATAAACTCCCAGCGTTTCAAGATTTCTCAGGTTAACAGCGGAACCCTCCCCATTTTCTTCCCCTTCAACGTCGTAGTTAAAAGCATAAACTGTTTAATATTCTCCCTCCCACCGGACGACATGTCAGGTTTAGACGCAGCTCTCTCTGAATAGTCAGAGAAAATTACAGTAGTTCCCCATAATCTCATTACGTGGGGGGAGAGAGGAGGGAAAAACCCACAAAACACGTATCTAGAGATCTTAACTTTTAACAGAAAGCAGCCATGAAGGACAAAGCTGGAGCCTCATCTGCTCACCCACAGCCAGCACTGCTGCCCATACCCACACCACTCCTTTTCCAGATTTGGGATCATTTCCAACACGCTCTGCAATAATTTTCACACGTGTAAGTTATAAAGCAAGTGCACACACGGTCATGGCTGCAACAGAAGCGGCCCCCACGTCTAAGTGGCTCAACACGCTCACAAATGGCACTTCTGCTCGCTGTTCTGCGCGCAACAGCTATTTGAAGTGGGAAAAGATACACAGAAAAATACTGAATTAATTCTAGCATATTAAAAAAATATTTCGGCAAGTTGTTTAAAGCAAAAAAACGGTATCTGATAAAAATACATAGATTTTTAAAACGTTTTGGCGTGTTACTTGCTTCACTAATAAGCAGTAAAAAAAAAATAAAATAATGCGGTTTAGACTTGTAAGAAAATGAGGTATGCACTGGCTTAGCAGGTCTCTTCCACTGCTAACTTCTACCATGCCCAGATTAAGAGAGGCTACTACCCCTTCTTACCTTTTAGTCTTTTCTTTATGGGGCTCTTTGGCAGCTTTCGATTCAGTCTTGCTGTAAGGAAACGAGTAAGTATTTTGTCTACCGTGTAGGGGTCTTTCTGACGTGTTCCTTTCTTATTTTAATGCCTTTTTTTTTTTGTAAGTGTACCCGTAATTTCACGAATCTGAATACGAAAAAATCTCACACGGCCAAAAAAACTGGGTTTTTTTTGTTGTCGTTTGTTTACCCCTCTCAAAAAAAAAAGTCTGCCACACAGGAGAAGAAAAAACCAACAGATCAACAGGAAAACACTATCCAAGTAGAAAAGCGAAGAGCTTCAGTGTTATCCAGCCCAGAGGAGAAGTGCAGCAAAAGCAGGTCCAATTCCAAAACAAGCTTTTGATTTCCAGTGAAGCAAAAAAAAAGAAAACCAAGACCAAGAAACCAAGACAAAATACACCTCAAAGTCCCCAGCTAAATTTTTGCACGAGTGTGTCTTAAATACAAGTTTGTGTGTTGCAGCAAAACCCACGAAAGCCAGGATTTGGAGTTGATCGGGATGGGTTCTCGTGTGTGTGTCTTGATGAGTTCTCAGTCCACATGGAGGAGCATCTGAGGGGTTTTAAAAAGTGCAAATTAAAGAGAAACTGTGACCCAGAAAATAGTTTTAAGATGGATCCCCCCCTTCAAAAAAAAAAAAAAATCACAAACAAAAAACACACCACGGAGCCACGGGGGGATCCGGAGTCTCACATGGGCTCCGGGCAGGAGGAGGATCCCGCCGAGCCTGTGGCTGCAGGGAGATCCGCGGAGGATCCGCAGCAGTCTCTCCGGGGAGGAGGATCCGCGGCTCTCTCTCTCGCAGGGACCCCGGCGGAGCGATCCAGCAGCCTCGGCGGGAGGAGGAGGATCCAGCAGCCTCTCTCGCAGGAAGGAGCGAGCGCGGGGAGGGGATCCGAGGAGGAGGATCCAGCAAAGTCTTTCACGGAGGAGGGGGGACGCGACGGGGGGAGTGGGGAAACCCAACAGTCTGTCTGCCTCGCTCGCACAGGGGATCCGGGGGCAGGAGGAGAGGGATCCCTCCCGCGGGCTCTCTCCGTCTCCTCCGGAGGGATCCGGCAGGGTCTCGGGGCGGGAGGCTGCGGCAGCGGAGCCCCTCGCCGGGGGGGGGGGGGGGGGCAGGAACCCGGGCGCCCCCGGGGGGGGGGGGGGGAGCGGGGCAGGCCGGGGGCCGAGGCGGCAGCGTCTCCCCAGGGGGCTGCAGCAGCGCCTCGGGCAGAGCCGGTCGGTCAGCCGGGGTGGGGGGTGGGGGGACCGCAGCGCCTCTCTCCGTCTCTCCCGCTCGCTCTCGCCTCGTCCGCTCGCAGGCAGGCGGTGCCGGGCTCAGTGCTGCCGGGCCGGTCCCCCACTCCTCCGCGCCGCCGCTGCTGCTGCTGCTGCTGCCGCCGCCGCCGCCACGGACGCCGCCGCCGCCCTCAGGAGCAGAGCTGCTGCCACCGCGGCCATTTTGTTGCTAACTGACAAGAGCCCCGCCAGGCAGCGCGAGACCGCGGGCGGGCTGCGCCGCGCGCTCCCCCCCCCTCCCCGCGCTGACCTCAAACAGGAAGTCTGCCCCCCCCGCCTCCTCCCCCGCCCCCTCCCCGCCGGCCCGCGCGCGGCCACGTGACAGGGGAGCCCCCGCCACATGCAAATGAGCGCGGCGGCCGGAGCCAAAGAGAGGCCGCGCGCTCCCGGCCCCGCCCCTCCGCGGCGGCGCGCGCACACCCCCCCCGCTGCCGTTCTCAGCCCGCACCCCGCCGGGGGGCGCGGGAGAGCTGCCCCCCCCCCCCCCCGCAAAGGGGTGTCGGTGCGCTCACCACCCCCCGTGCAAAAGATGTCGGTGCATTCACACACACCCCCCCCGTGCAAACAGGCACCACACTGCACAGCCCCCAGCGGGCCGGGGGGGGCTGCTCCGCGGGGGCGGGTACGGAGCAGCGAGAAGAGTCTCGGGCCGGGGGGGGGCTGTGAAACACGGTGCTGCTGCACCCCGAGGTGCCGCCGGCCCCCCCGGCCTGAGCGGGTCCCTCGTCCTTAGACACACCATCCATCTGGCTTTATCTGTGCCCAAGCACGTGTGGTGACACACGCGTGCACAGCTGCGTGTGCCTTTGAGCAGGTACACCCATACGTACGTACACCCGTATGTACATACACACATACACATACATACACTTGGTTTAGAGTACAGGGGTACATATAGACAGGGCCCGGCCCTCCACGATGTGCTCCTAAATCACTCTGCAAGCGCCTCAGGTCAGGCTGGCCCCCGGCTGGGTCAGGCCATCGGAGGGGACGCCCGTCCCTACAAGAAATAATTGCCATGTTTTAAATGACCTCGTGGCTGCTCAAACTGGGGGAGCCGCTGGGATCTGTGTGCCTAGGAGAGGGGAGGTGGACATGCAGCGTTTCAGAGGGACTGGTTTACCCCTCACAATAACCACATTAACTATTTGCAGGTTTGAGGAAAAGTCGGCATCTATTCTCCGAGTACCACGGGGAAGAGTGGAATGCAAAAATGAGTAATTTTTGCTAAAAAATTGTTCCGTCTAGGTCTTTCAGCAGGTCCTCTCCGCTCCTCTCTCCACTCCTGCTTCCTCTCCCCCTCCTGCAGTGAACGTTTTGGGAACTGCAAGGAAATCTAAAGCCTGAATCTTTATTTGCGCAGGCCGTTCCACTTAAATATTAATTGAATGTGGGTTACAGCGCAGGGCGTTTGCTATTGCAAGTGGGATGACACACACAGCAGGAGACGGGGGAAAACAAGTCAAGTACAGTCCCAATATGATTTCTGTTCAGATTCGTGATGCCGCGCACCAAAGCCACCCTGGCAGCTCCAGCGCCTGGGCAAGCGGCAAGCAGGAGCCCAGTGTCCCTTGACCACTGGAGGGAGCCCAGATTGTGCCAGAATGCAACGGAAAGACTACATGGAAGACAAAAAATAATAAAATATGAAATATCACATCATTGTAGTCAGAACAAAGTGTCTTCTCCAGGTCAGACCGTGATCTATATATATGCAAAATGTTACAAAAATCGGATTTAAACGTCGCGTTGTACTTCATCAGCACAAAGAAAGGAAGAAATTATTAAGAACAAGCATTTTTTTCCCCCCACGTTTTGAATACCAGTCTAGCACCTTTCACCAGGAGTGAATTCATACACCACGATGGTGGCAGCCCTGGACCAGAGTGAAAATGCCCTTGTGCTCCTTGGCTTGGGCAATGCCCCGAGCGACACCAGTGCAGCTGCAGGAGGAGGCAGCGCAGCCTTATTACTTAAATGTAGGTCAGCACCTATAGACTCCTTCCCACAAAGCCCGCCCCAGAGCAGCAGGAGGTTGCCACACTGCTGCTTTCGAAAGAGATCTGCTCTTCTGATAAGCCAACAACCCCCAAAGAAGCAGAAGAGATAAAGCCACATGCCCTTTTCGCCTGCGGATGGGACAAGCATCCTCATCCTCATAATGTACCTACAGGAGGCTGCCCTAGACCAAAAACTCAGCTTGGCAATCGCACGGAGGAATGTTCCTGGTCAAATGTGGCCCTAAATTACGTGTTGTGAGCTCGCAAATATTTGTAATTCAAAACACACTTTTAACACACAAATATTTCCAAGAATGGCTGGCTCCGCAAAGTGATGCCAAGTTGCTGGAGACCTTGAAATGTCAAAATGGAATAAAACTGAAAGTGATTTGTGTACTAATATGTTTTCTCAGCCCTGGCAAAATTACCATAAAAAGCATGATGTAACCTCAGCCGCACAGACACAGAGAGCCCCTTGTGTTTGATACCCATGTTCGAAATAACGGGTGAAAATGCATTCTAGTAAATCATTCCTCTCTTACCTGAGCTCTTTTACCATTAAATATAAGGCTTTAACCAATGCAAATTTGACTTCTTTTCCCCTGCTTTGGTCTCCCTCTGGGGTTTTGCCCTCCCCACTCCCTTGGCTGTGTTCCCCGGGAGCTCGCAGAGATCCCAGAGCTGTGGGCTGAAGCTTTGCAGCAGCTGGTGACTGCTGGCACCACGTACGGTACATCTGTCCCCTAATAGCCCCCCTGTCCTGAGCTGAGCCACCATCCCAGGACCCTGGTGGGGCACAGGCCTCTCCTGCAGCTTTGCTTTCCAGAGCTGCGCCGGCACAGGAGCCATCGCTTCAGGCATCTGCTGCTGCCTTTGAACTCTCTCCTTCCTCCCAGCGCTCAGGTAGTCTTTTTTTTTTGTCACACATGAGCAAGAACAGATGTGATCTAGTGTGAAGGGAAGGAAAAGGGACATACGATGCCAGCAGTTCATTGCTGAAGAGGGGGAGGAATTCCTGCGCTTGCACCGCTGGCTTGTAAACCTCAAATTTCTCAATACACCCATGTCTTGGGGAAAGGGCTGTGACCAAAATGTTCACAGGGGGCTGGGCACGTTGAAGGGATGGCCATGAGTGTGAGGAACCGCACAGATATGGTGTTATCTTTGCTGAGAGTGACTAAGCTAAGCAGAGGTCTTCGTGCAAAGTATTCCTCCACTGCAGACTTCACACCACTTCCTTGTTTTTCTATGATCCAACCGAGTACAAAAGTGGGTCAAAATAGTCACCAAGCACTCCTTACCAAGCAATAAGGAGCACACAGAAAATTCATATCAAAGACTGACATCAGCACTAGCCGTGCTTTAATGACAAATGCAACCTCATGCCTTAAGAGAGTCCGGTTTCTGATGCTGAACAAGATTTCCTAGAGCCCACAATAAGGTGAAGCTACACCTCAAAAGCCCTCCCTTGTCTGAACTGATGCTCAGAGGCAGGGTTTTATATATGGCTGCACTGGGAGGGCAGGATCCAGGACACAAAAGGCTCTTCCCCAGGTTTCCAAGGGAGTTATGGATGTGCAAGACACTTGCATTGAGTCCCTTCCCTCGGAAGGATGCAAACACATCCCTCCTGGCCACCCTACCAACAAGCTGCACCTTCAGGGTGAACGCTTAAATGAACTTACAGGTCATTCTTTTTATGGAAAAACTCACTTTAATAACTTACATTTCTCTCCCCACATTTTCATGTAAAAAGAATAACTGTTCTTTTCCCACTTGGTGGGACGGTGCCCTGATGTGAGACAACCAGCACCAGGGTGGTTGTATCCAGCTATGAAACGTCCTCTCTGTGGCGCTGGCCCAAAGCAGAAAGGACTCCTGAAAACACAGTAGCCCAAGTTCCTCCCGATCTCTGGCACAGACATTTAGCATCAGCAAACCCACTGCAGTGAGCATCGCAGGAGTCTGAAAGCCCGTCTATTACCCCTAGGTTGGATGAGCTGGTTCCCCCTTTTTATATAATAACACACTACTTCAAACACTTGCCCAGAAAAGGTAACATCTGGATTCAATTCCCTCCCCAACCTGAGCGACTCTAACCTGTATTTCCCACGAGAGAGATGTAGCATGATGCTAAACAGCAACCTGGTAAGGGGGAAAAACAAGGTAGTTTTTATTCTTGCTCTCCAAGCAGAGCTATTGTATAAACAAGAGCACAAGTGTCCTGAGGCCAAAAAGCAAGCAAGAAGCGCATGACTCTCTACCCTACTTGCCACAGCACACAGCAGCTGCGATAACACGTTCTGCTCATTGTCAATAGCTGTTTAACATTACATACATAACCTGCCCTGAACAGAGGGGGCAGAGCCCAGGACTTGACCCTATAGCTGACCCTATAGCTTACTCTGGGGAGAGGGTAGAGGTTGATCATGAGATGCATCATGCTCCTGACAGTAAAAGTGTTTCCAAGAATAGGTTTCTCTTGCTCTGGTTTTTAGCTTCATGGACATCATTTATTAGTACAAGGGGGTTGGAATGAGCGGAGGGATGACACAGACTATTCTGGTGGCACAGAGAGGGCTCAGCATCCGGGCATGGCTGCAGGTGGTACAGAAAACCCACCACCGAGTGCGCAAAACCCCAGTGAAATACTGCAGTTGTTACATCTGGCACTGTCAGGCTGACGGGGGGGACGCCAGGCCAAGTGTCTGTAATAAAAATCCTGCAGCAGAAAGGAAGGGAAAAAAAACCGATTACCCAAGCTTTCAATGAACTGTGAGGAAGGTGCCAGTGCTTCTTCGCTGAAAAGGCCTTTCAGAAAAAGGTTTTTCAGAGTCTCCTTCAGATTGTTGATTTTTACCTTCATCCCACACGGAGCCTCATGCATGTACGGAAAGCACTGGAGCTGTTTTCCTGATGTGCTCAAAACTCAAGATGCTTTTGGTTTTCCTGCCTGTTTGCAAGCGTCTTATCCTGATTGAAATAAAGCAGAGCTGGAGGCAGTCCACAAAAAGATTAATTTGCTGTATGTACCAGTCTGACCTTTTTTGACATGGGTCGCTCAAACAGCTGCACCAGAACAAACAACTCAAGGGATAAAAATTCTTCTGAAACAAGTGGTAGGGAGGAGAATCTCTTCTAGCACCCCACCAGCTATCAAAACAGTGATTAAAGGACTTAGAAATGCTTAAGGAAAAAAAAGAAACCCAAGCCCTCAGGCCAGGCACTGTCCCCTTACTGCCTCTGCAGTGCCAGTGGCAGCTGGACACCAGTTTGTTATCACAAACACCAGCCTTTGGGGGGCATATTTGCATCAGGACTCTATAAATGACACATCTGACCCCAAATGTTAGCAAGGAAACAAGCCAACACATCTGACGTGGGTCTCCCACACCTCTGGTAGGCGACTCGTTTATGCCAGGGAGTGCAGGCATCACCCTCGCTCCAACACCTCCCGCTCCTGGGAGCTCTTCAGGGCAAAGGACGGCAGAATGGCAAGTGCTGACGGCTGCAGCTCATTTCTAAGCTATTGCAGGGCTCTCTACTCCAATGTCCAAGGCAAAAATGAGTTACTATAGCCCAAGAACCTGGATGAGACAAAAATAAGATTCTTGAGCAGTTTTCATGAGACCAGGTGATGGATCCAATAGTAAAAGAGTTTTCCCAATGTCCTGGCTAATCAAGATAGGGATAATTTGACCTCTCTCAAATCTCCCCATATTTTTGGGGGGCCGTAACATACACTTCTTTCTTTCTTTGATCAAACGGAGGATAGTGGCTGCTGCCTTCCATCCCGCTGGTAGCAGAGAACACTTTGAAGGGGGTTGATGCCAGTATAACATACATTTACTGCCTGTCTTGGGATCTTTGGGTGAAAAAGCTCTGATGTGATGACTGTTATTCTGCACAGACTTACCAGGTATCAACACTTCAGGTTGGATTGTACCTAGGGCAGCTTCTGTATTCCTGACAGAGCTGATCTGATTTATCCCTGGGGTGAGGAGGTGGGAGAGAAAGAATTGCTTGTGACAGATACTAGTTGTGTTGCTTAATGAAGTTTTGCAAGGTGTTCAGAGACAGCAGGATGGGGGACAAATCAGGGAAGGTCACGCTGCTGGAAGCTGCAGTCCTGAGTCAAGACCTGGCTTCTCCTCAGAGCCTGTCACTCCGCTCCCTGCCCGGCTGGCGGAGTCACTCGGATTGCAAAGAATTTATTGACACCCACCCACCATCCCTAAAGTTTTATGGCAATATAGATCCATTAGAAATCCATTTTACAGAGGTATTAAAATAACGAAGGTGAGAATTAAGAGAGCAGCACGGTCCTTGGAAAACCCACTGATCATAATATACTGCTTTAAAGAAAGTTATCATGCAGTCCCCTTAAAGAAAGTTATCAATTAGTCACTGTATCAGACATAGGAGAATTGTTCCCTGAAGAGGATTTTAGGAGGAAAGCCATTCACCGAGTGATGAATTTATCACTAGGGGTTGCATGGCTCCATGGATTAAGATGACATGGCACAGAGGACTTGGAGAGCAGACTGGTGGTGGTGGCTCCTGAGGGCTTTGGGAAGGCTCTTTGCACTGCGCAGGCATCGGTGCGGGGTGAGCTGCCCACGCTGCTGCCAGGCAGGGTGACGGCACGGGCAGGGAGGAGACGACACCAGCGGGGTGGATCAGAGCTCCCACGTGCCCAGCCAGCTTGGGGCGCAGGGCAGACACAGCTGCCTCCACCTGCCCGTGAAGAGCGACAGTGTTGGCTTGGGAATGCTACCTCATGCTTTCCTTCCCCCACATCTTTCCAGAGCACCATAATGCGCTGTGTAAGGGGAAAGCACTACGGATTTTCTGATACAGATGCCCCACTGAAGCCAGGGGACATCAGAGCTGATGGAAAACACACATCGGCTGGTATGTGAGGACGGGAGACTTGTCCATCCCTGCAGCCAAGCTGTGAAACGCCCTGGGGCAAACCAATGGACAACAAAAGCTGAAGTCAAAGTACAAGAATCCAGCATCCACTGAGGCCAGCAGGAAGACTTTAAAACAGCAGTTTTATACCCTGAAAGTGCTCTGGCTTTCTGCTCTGTTCAGCACTCCCTTGGCTCCCCAGCACACGTGGTGCATGGATTGACGTGCCAACAGACCCCTCTATCCCAGCGAAAATCTTCTTTCCAAATTGGCTTCAAGGATTCATGTTTTCCATGTGTTTTTTTTCATTGTTTCTCCAGCAGGCACTGGGAGGATACATTATTTCCTGACAGAAAGCTGCTGTGTCCGTGCTGGTCCTCTCATGGTGAAGGGGACCAAGCCATCTGGCCACTGGAGGATGCCCCTTTCCTCTACAGACAGCCCCTCTGCAATGCTCTGGAGGATGCTGCGTCCTCGAGGATGCCTGTCCCATCTGCCCCCTGCAGCTCAGCTGTGCAGCTCAGATAACCAAACACAGGCAGAGGAAGGAGCCACAGGGAAATGGCCTTTCTTGGTGGACAAACATCACCTGGTAGCATCACATCTACACACGAGCCCGTTCCCATCCCAGCAGTCTGGGGAAGGCAGCGCATAAGAAGGAGGGTTGTAGTATGAAAAGGTTGGGAATGTTTTCTAAACTTGGGGGAATCCGTGAAATTGGAATAAACTTGTAAAATACTTTCGTTTGACCCAAATGTACATTTCTCAATGCAAAAATGGTTTGTGAGCAAAAGGCTGCCCTCCTCTAGTGCTGCTTGGCTAAAACGGCTCCTGGGGTGACGCCGGGCAGCCACCCGCTGCCCACACCTCGCTCGGCTCATCTGAGAAGCTCAGCAAAGCCCTGACAAATTGCTAAGCTCTCCTGAGATAA
Organism: Nyctibius grandis; assembly: GCF_013368605.1. Lineage (NCBI taxonomy): Eukaryota > Metazoa > Chordata > Aves > Nyctibiiformes > Nyctibiidae > Nyctibius > Nyctibius grandis. Next base: position 5,048,712 of record NC_090672.1, on the reverse strand, counting down.
ATAATCACAAACAAAAATATTTGTGTTTACTGTGGGGATTTGTCTGTGCATAATTATGCATTAGTCATTACGAGGACTACAGGAGAGTTTTACACATGTAAATATGTTCAGTTAATTAGACAGGACTGCTTTTGGTTTGTTTCTTCTCTGAAGTCATCAAACACTCCTGGATCAGGAGTTGGGTTGAACGAGATACGTGAGGCAAACAGTTCTCTCCTTCCCTGTAAGGCAGCTCGGGTTATCGATATCTATTCCTTTAAAATATGTCTCGTAGCTTTTCTGTTACAGCCTCGAGGTGCTTCCCGCACCGTGCAATGCAACACAACCTTCACGCTGTTCTCTCACGTACGTGTCTTCAAGGGGAGAGTCAGATTGCTCAGGTAATACAATATAAGACATTATTTTCTTCTGAAACATTTTTAAGTGCAGCAGCTTTTAGTAATCTTCTAGCATCTTCTATGTATGACAGAGTCTATTAATGTCATTTGCATAAGAAGTACACAATAAATCACTCATGCACAGTTTAGTGCAGGTTAAGTGTAACAGCCTAACAGTGATTTTCTATAAGAAAATCAGAGCAGCTCATCAGCTGGTGTAAATCAGGATTGCTCCATCAAAGCTACTGAGTCACACAAACTAATCGCTTGGCCCAAGGGAAAGCTTTAGGCAAAAAAGCAGCAGGGGAAGAGCACAATTCCTGCCACGCTTGAAGGACTTTATTCCGAGAGCTTCTCTCCTGAAAACCTCTCCAAAGAAAACCCACGAGCTGTGGGGCCAACACAGCCTGGCTGCTCTGAGGTCATCACTGCTCCCCCGAAGCCCCTTGGCTGTGCTGTGGGCAGGCTCCCCGAGGGCGAGGAGCATTTTTGGGGAGCCAGCCTGGAGGCAGGAACCAGGGAGCTCTGCAGGAAACCTTCGGCTTGCCCTCGTTGCAAGGGTGGGAGAAAGATCGAGCCCCCCAAGAACCTGCAGGTCGTTCAGGCGAAAGCCTTCAACAGCAGCAAAAGGGGATTTTAAGACAGTCCAGTGCCCAGCCATTTATTGATCTCCATTTCACCGGTTCGTTATCCTCCGCGTTTGGACCACTGACCTCATTTGCTAATGGGAGGAGGCTGTCACCTGCCCCTGGGGCAGCACAGCAAGCCCCTCTGGCAGGAGAGAAGAGCCCACGGCACAGGGCTGCTGCCATGGGACAGCCAGAGATGCCAGCGGGGAGGAGGGGACCGCCCTGCTGCACCCAGCGTGGCCCCTTATCTCTGGAAGGGAAAGGAAATGCCTCTGCGGTGATGTGGAATTTGTCACCGGCTCTGGAAACGGGCCGTGTGGGCACGAGAAGTGGCCAAGGGGTCCCTGAAGGGGGGTGGTTAAAGCTTTGTGCTGGAAAAAAGCCACGTTGTCCTTCACCAGCACTGATAACTTATTGTCTGTCTGCGGGCGTAGGCACTGAGCGCTTCAGCTTTGCTAAGGCAGGAGGTGAACAGAGTGCAGCTTTGCTGAAAGATGAAGAACTTTCTCCTCCCCCATTCTCTTTTTTTTTTTTTTACCCTTCTTTTTTTTTTGGTCTGGTTCTTGTTCTCACTGCAGGGCATGTGGGACAGAGGCTCATTGTTCCTGCTGCTCAGGAAACGCGCTGCAGGACTGATCTTATTAGAGCTCGGGCCATGCCCGGGCCAGACGGAGAGGGGCCGCCCGGCACATCCTCGGGGGCTCGGCGCGGGGTGCGGAGGAGGAGGCAGCCCACCTTCCCCACCGCCTTGGGTCATTTGGGACACTGGCCATCACTTGCCCAGGGCTTGATTTTTGGCTGCGGTTTCAGGGCTTTGCTTGTGCTCAGTGCCTTCCAATCGAGTGCTGGGTAGTTCAAGTCGAACAGCAAAATTCAACGCGAAAATGTCGAGTGCTGCATCCAGGATCTCTGCTTTAGGAGCAGGGAGGTGCTCTAGCAGGAGTGGCAATACTGCAATGGCAAGGAGTAAGCATAAACAACTCGGTTGGTTTTAAATTTTAACCTGATTTGCCAAAGGAATGGAGCTCGGGCAGTCGTGCTTCTTCCCACTGTCCCCCAATCATTTTGGAAGACAACATTTACCATGCTTGGCAGAGAAGTCAGGAAGATGTCAAGATCCTACAAATTTTGCATGTTGGGGGAAAAAAAGACTGGAGGTGGGTCCCCACCGAGATGCAGAGTGACTCGTTGGCCCTGCTCCTGCTTTGGCTGACAGCCGGCCAGGCAGTACCAGGCTGCTCTGCGTGGCCACATCCCAGCCATGCCACTGCTTGCCCAGAGGATGGAGAGAGGAGATGTGGGTGCTGGAGCTCTTCCAGCAGGCACAAGATAGGGGCTTATCTCAGATTTGGAGGAAAGGCTTCATTTATCCCACTGGTTCTGGAACAACTTACTCAGAAGTTACCCGAAAGCTCAGAAAAATCAAGCTGACGTCACCCATGTGGATGGTGTCCTCCCGATCTCTGGTAAAGAGCCGGCACAAGCAGTATCACCCCCAGGTCTGCCCCATCCAGCCCAGCTGTGGGTTTCAGCCCCAAAGTGGGCACCTCAGTTCCTGGTGCCTGCTCCCGGCTTCTGCTGCCTTTGAACACTGCGGGAGCACTTTCTGCCTGAGTCCTGGCCTGCAGCAACGAGCACGGAGGTACCAAGGAGGTGGCAGTGCTGCCTGGTGCTTGGCCTTGACAGCTCACGACATCATCAGGATCAGGAGTATTTTAGTCACTGGTTTTGCTATTAAACGTGATTTCCATCAGGCAGGCAACGCACCATATCAATTCTTGGGTAATCTGCTCTTTTTGGACGCTACACATCCTGTCCCTCCAAAAGACCCAGCTCACCCATGGGCTGCAAGAAAGGACTGTCTCTTCTAGACCCATTTTTAATGCAACAGCTGAAATCTGTCTGAGTTGCCCAGCCCTGCCTGATCTCAGCAGAGACGAATCTTCTAAATGCTCAGGTACCACAAGGAAGTTGCACATTCCCAGGCTATTTATTTGTTACTTATAAAGAACATCATTTTGTATGCACTGGCTAAATAAGAATTAATTGTGTTAAAAATTCAGGTTAACGAATGCTGTAAGAAGTTGTCTTAAGGGAAATAAAAGGGAAAAAAAAAATCTCTGGCACTAATGATTAGAGCAAAACCCTGATGTTCGGAGGACTTTGTCTCTGTGGAAGCAGGTTACTCATCTTTTCCACAAGATACATGCATGCATTGCAAAATGTTTATTTTGTACTCTCTGAAGTGGTTAATCTACATGCGGAGCAATGAAAAGGTAGTTTATTAGGCTAATTGCTAAGAAAAAAAAAAAAAAGGAAAAAACCCCCAGAACTACCGTGAGCAAATATTTAAAAACAGATGCAGAAGGCTGTGAAAACAAACAGAGTCTCGTTTTTCCATGAAGTTTTCCCACCAGAAATCACGCAGTTCAAAGAGACGTCCAGTTAATACGGTACCTCCAGGCTCCCGGCGCCGGAGCTGTTCATTAGCCGCTTCGTAATTCTGTGATGCAGAACTGGATTAATGGAAAGGTGACTGGGAAGCCACTGAGGGACCTGCTAATGATACTGCTCCATCCTTAGAGAAGTCCTCTCTAGCCTTGCCCACATGCGGCAAAACACACACCATCAGGATACAATGCCACATTATCGCAAGAAAACACTTTTGAGAGGGGAAGGAGATGTCATCGCAGAGCGGTGCTGGGAACTGGCGAAACCCAAGATGGAAAAATAATTGCATGCATGTTTTTTAATACAACAGGATTCCCCCAAGCTCATTAAAGCAGATGGAAGTTTTAAAAACCTGTATTACTTTAAAAATTAATTTACAGCTGTGGGGCTTGGTGGCCCAGAGAACATTAAAATGATAAATCCGGAAAGGTGATATGAGCAGAAAGGAGGATTGCTTTGGTCACAACATGGCCTCTCGAAGCTAGGAAGGGGAGATGTTACAGTTCTGTTGGCTGCCCAGCCATTACCTCTGCTGTGCCGTTTCTGGGCTTAACCCAGATTGTAAAATATTGTAACAAATCATTAGAATTCCCTCCCATACAACATGTGATCCAGAAACAATCTTGGTGCCTCTCTGCTTCACTAGATACCAGCTTACACGGCAAGGGAGGTGATACGACCCAACATCTCGCTGGACCGCAGGAGAGCCCCAGCAGAAGCTGAACTATCTGCACCCGCTCACGGGACCGGCTCAGGTCCAGCTTCGCGGGGCTGCGCGGCCCCGCTGCCGTGTTGCCCCCCTACAGCACCTGCAGCCAGCGGGATGGACGCAGCAATGCCCTCATCTCCCTGCTCGGTGGCCGCCTCCAAGGACAAGCCGTGCCTGCCTGAAACCACGGCAGCGTGCCCGGCGGAGAATCCTTCACCCCGCAGAGCCATCACCCTCGGCTGGGGCATCCCGGGCCACGGACAACAGCGGGACAAAGCGAGGCAGCTCCACTGAGCCCCGCGGGGGATGGACCATCTTTTTTCTGCTGTGTATTTGTACGATGCCAAGCACCGAGCAGCAGGCTGTGTTAGGTGCCACAGAACAAAGGCTGGAGGCAGGTTGTATTCAGCTCGCACCAGCTACCTCTGTCTGCTAGGAAGAAAGGAGCCCTTTGTTTGGAAACAGCAGCTACTCCCGCAAAAACACGCACGGGGCGTCGGTGCATGCAAAAGCCCGTGTTACGTACAAAAGCGATTCTGCACGAGGTGGTACCTGTCCCCCCGCGGTAACCTAAGGGATGGAGCTGGCAGGGCGTTGAGCGCTCCCCGATCCTCTGCAGGCTGGAGCGCGCGGCCGGGGATGCCATCGCAGCCCGGGAATGTGCTGCTCTGCACAGCCCACAGAACGTACCCGCTCCAACCGAGGGCCCGACACCCGCCTGCATTTCAGCTGCTGAAACACCAGCCAGGCTGCAGGCCCAGCCCACGGTAACACATATCTGCACCTTCAGCGCCGGGCTTGGTGCTGGCCCCGGGCAGGCGCAGCCGTGGATGTGCCCAGGCTCACACACATCCCCCAATCCCCAGCATCACACCGCTGCCGTGCCAGGGCTTTCCTACGCACAGGCGGTTTCTCCCTGCAGAGAGTATCACAGGGGTCCCGGGCTGTGCCTGACGCTGCCCCAGACACGCAGGTATAACGAACCCCGTTATTAACGGGGCGAGGGACAGCCCTTGCCTCGGACACCCCTTCCCGCAGGCCAGCCTCTCTGCCACTGCATTTATTATAACACGCTTCTCGTCTCCTTCTCTTACCCAACAAATTAACTTTAACAGTAAATTAACTTTATTCTTTTGCTGGTTATCCCGTCAAACGTGAGCAAAGCAGATTTTTCCCCCGGCCCGTTCCGGGGGGCCCCGCGCCAGGCCAGCAGCATGCACTGACTCACAGCCTTTCAGGCTGCCTATTGAGGGGACCCGAGCCCGAACAAAGCCCCCATTCACTCCAGGGCTCTGCTAGTTTTTCTTTGAGCCCTCACTGCTTTATTTTTATTCTTTCCCAAACATTGTTGGCTAATTTCATTGACAAAATTCATAACTCGGGGTTGGAGAGCTCGCTCCTATTCAGCTACGAGCGCTGCGGGGTTTGGTTTTTCTTTTCCACGCTGCCCATCTTGCCTCGTTCTCCACATTCTCCCGAAGCTGGTTTCCAGCCTGTGCTGTGCCAAGGGATGGAGCTGGGGGACACAGCCCTGTACGCTGTGTTTAGGTGGTCCTTGGCTTTTGGATGGGGAAGAAAAAGCACCACGACAAGATCTGAACCCGAAGCGAGAGGGTGATGCTGGGGGCAGCACAGCCGGGACTGCAGTCACGCACTACAGAATTGAGTGACCCCTTGAAGTACACAGCAAACATGGAAAAACAAAAGCCTGTTTAGCTTTTATATCTGCAATGCTCTGCATCCAGTCCGGTTAATTACAGCTATTTAAAAACATCTGCATTTCATAAAGAACTAACTTTCCTTCCCCTCAGGCTGCCCCTCCTGAGACATCTCTCTCCAGGCTGCCGGGTTACACAGTAATTACAGTCCCCGAGTACCTGACATCACCACCAAGCGCAAAGCATTATGGTTTCAAAACCAAAAGAAACAATATTACTCAAGATGGGTCCAAGCCAAAATCCCAGCTCCAAACACCATCATTTTTTTTTGGCAGAGTTCAGAGCCGGAGCCCAGCGCGGAGCCAGGGCCCAGTGTAAGTGTTACGGACGCAGAACGGAGTCGTTTTGTGCTCTGTTAGAAGAGGACATTTCACCTGGCTGCTGACCCAGAGGGTTTTAAATACATGCAAATGGCGAGCAGGGCACGACCGCAAGCCACAGCAGCATGGCCGCACAACCAGCAAAGAGCTCACACAAAAACTGTGCTCGAGGTTAGAAACAGCACAAACGAGAGCCAGCAAAGAACCTGCGACAAGCTTGTAGATGTTATATACGTACATACAAACATACCCCCGTGATATACACACACCATTTGATTAACGGCCACCAAAGCGCACCCAGCTGCTACCTAAAGCAAAGTCCTTAATGGTGTTTTATGCAGCAAATCCCTTTTCTCCTCCTCTCCAGCGCAGAGGCTGGTCCCAGGGTGCGAGCACGGCCGCAGCACCAGCCCCCCTAACCTGCAGGGACCCCCCCACGAGCCGCCGCCTTTCTGCTTTGCTAAGCTCTCTAGGCCAGGTCTCTCTTCTTGTTCATTTATCGGCTTGTTTCCCTGCAGAGAGGCAGTGGTTAGAGGAGAAAGAGTGTGTTTTTCGGTCCACGGAGCAAGCAATTTACTTTTTGAGGTTGTTTGCCAAAACCACATTCCTGCTTCAGCTTCCAGTCCAAGCAGAGGGGAGGCTGAGATCAGAAACGAGCATCGTGGGCTGATTTTGCTCAGCCAGTTGTGCTCTCTTTGCCTCATGCGAGAGCCGAGCTCACTCAAGGGTTGAGACGTCCTCTGCACCTTCACATCTGAACAACAAGCAGGGAAAGAGAAAACCACAAGGTTTCCTCTGCAGTCAGCAATACCCCATAAATTCACAGTGAGAGCAAGACTTTAAAAGGAAAAAAAAAAAATAAAATCCCCCAAACCAAACATTTTATCCTGTCCTGGTCTAATTGGGGAATAAACTTACCAAGTAATTTTAAGGATGAAGTGAAAAGGAAAGGGATAAAAGCAAGGCAAGGCAAGCGCTGCGCCCCGCTGTGATCACAAGCCGCAGGCTGGGTTTGCATCTCCGGAGGAGCCGGTCGCTCTGTTTGTGGGGCTCCGAGTCAGCGGGGCTGCGGCAGGAGCCAGGCCCTTCGCGCGCCTGCCCAGCTGGTGGGAACTGGGTCCCTGCCACCACGAGGAACCTCCGAAGCCAGGCGCTTGGAAAGCGATGAGCAGCCTCCACTGGGAACTGCTGGGTGACGGGAAGGGTCGGAGCATGGTGGGTGCTGGCTGCGGGTTGGAGGATGGTGGGTGCTGGGTGTGGGGCTGAGCTCTGTCTCCCTTATCTCGGATGCAGCTCCACACAGCTTAATGGGGTGATTCCTGGGTGGTAACTGCATATGCTGTCCTCAGCCCCAAAGTAGCCTTAAAAGTGCCTCGGACGGGCATCGGATGGTTTTGCACCTATGAAAGGATGCTCCGGTAACGCAGAGACATTGTAAGTGCCGCTGCCTTGCACCCGTGGGGAGCCAGGCTGGGGGAGGAGAGCCTGGCTGGGGATGTAGGGCCTGACCCCCTCTTCCCTCTCTCCGTGCTTTGGCTGCCTGCTCGGCTGCCTCCGCTTGCCTGCTGGCTTAGGGCCATCTCTCCGTCTGGACGTGCACAGCCGCTGACGCAGGAATGCCCCTCACTGTGGCCACTAAGCGCAGCCAAAAAGGCTGGAAGTGGGACTATTGCACACCCGGGTTCCCCTCAGCATCCTCGCTTCTTCCTGAAGCCCCGCTGGGTCTCCGAGCATCACAAAACTCTCCCAACCAGACTGGGAAATGCCTAGTGCCCCTAAGAGAGGTGCTGTGCTCAAGGCAATGCTCCTGGGGTGCCTCAGACTCGCTGCAGCTGGGCAGGTCCCCCGAGGCGCTCCCCGGGGCTGTGCGGGTGCCCTGCTCTGTTTCCCAGGCCCCGCAGGTTCAGTGCCACTGGAGCAGTCCCCAGGGAGAAGTGGCAGAGCCCCAGCGCACGGGGACCTTCCTGACAGCCAACCGTCCCTTGCAACTCTCCCTCAACTTTGCAAACCTCCCAAAGGCAGCCTGTGGTTCCCCACATATGAATGATTCCTTAAGAAAAGGTGAGAAATCTGTCTTTGATCACCTTTAAAGAGCAGTTTACAAAAAAAAAAAAAAAAAATCTACTTTTGAGACCTGCTTCTGCTTTCCTCACTTTCACTTCCACAAACCACCCTCCCACCTCTGCTGCCTCCGGAGCAGCCCGGCCACGCGCCTGACCGCGCTCCCCTCCTGGGTGCTGGCTACCCTCTCGTTTTCAGGTGTTCTGTCACATCAAGGACAATTAAACATACATTGGATGCTGCTCCTAGATGGGTTTTTCGTGAACACGATAGCTCTGGGCCTGGCAGGGAGGTGATGCAAAGCCCCATCAACGGGATGAACAGGGTCCTGGCGCTGTGATCCATCCTCTTAAAGAGCTGATGGCCCCTTTCACCAGCAGTGCTGGGGATTATTCTTAAATTAAGTCTCTTTGCTGATTTTTTTCTCTCTCTATTGCCCTTCCCTTCTCTCATCTATAATCCTTCCATCCTGTGTGTTTGGTTTGGTGTCAGGACCCCAAGGCACTGGCCCTCGGCTGGTGCCCGGGATGCACAGACACCTGTGGGTCACACCAGCTCTTGTCCAACCAGGAGCATCCCAGAAAAGCCCAACAGGGCTGGGGGAGAGCCACAGTGCTCCTCGCTACCTCTCCAGAACGCCCAAATGCCATTGTTCCCCTGGGCATTACATCACCATGAGGCTCGTGCTCACCACTCGACACACAGTTTCCCAACACCAAGCCGGGTCTTTCCCCCTCTATTCCCACAGCAACACAGGGACAGGGAGGCACAGCCTGGCTTGGCAACCTGGTGTGGCTTTAGGGCAAATACGTCCTTCAACGGGAAGGAAAGGATTTGTCTTTCTACATGCAGAAAAGATATATATATATATATAAAAAGCAAGCTTATTATATACCAGAATACCTTCCTCCCTCACCAAAGGTCAAGCTTAGATCCAATTTCAGTCAGGAGGGAGACGTCTGTCAGGCAAGCACTAATCACTATTTAGTATTCATATTCACCTATTAGAAGCTCCATGCTGTAAACATGTCTATGAATTAACAAGGCATCTGGCCTCTCTTATACAATATGAGCAGCTTGGATCATGAAGTGTCTGCAGAAAAATAAAAAGTGCCTTCCATCTGTCTCTCCCAAATATCACTGCTATCACCAAAGCAAACAGACCGGCTCTTCCAACGCGCCGCGCGTCCCCCTCCCCCAGAACGTGTTAGTCAAACAAAAACAAGCATTTCACGGAGAGCGCTTGACAGCTCTGAAACGGCTCCGAGGAGCGAGGCGCAAATGAAGAACAGGGGAAAAATTAGCTGAAAAATAACCAGGAAAGAAGCTTCCTAATAAGAAAGTCTCTCCTTAGCACTCTTAGTAATCATTCACAGCGCTGGCACTGCCGACACCATCAGCACTGCCCGGTAGAAGGTGCACAGGGATGCCGGGAGCCGTGCCAGGGCAGAGCCACCCCTGGGAAAGGCTGTCCCCAGCATTTACACCTTTGTGGTTCTCAGTGGAGAAGGTTCCTGTGGGATCATGATGACCCTTGGAAGGGCCAGAGACTCGCCTCAGTCCTGCAGCATGAAAAAGGCAACACCCAGCTAGCCTGGAGCCGTCAAAGCTGCTCTGGGCGAAGGCCAGTGGCTGACTGCTAGGGGCCAACACCGCTTCAGTGATGGCACCATAGCGAGCCCCACCCCAGGACCACGGGTTGCTTTTTCCCCTCTAAATCAGAGCACTACAGCTCATGACTCTGCTCCCCGGTTGTCTATAAGGAATACACGAGAGCCAAAGGTGGATAATTGGTGCCTATTCCTGATCCGCAGGGCGATTCCAGAGGAGCTGTGTGGGTGCATCAGGTGCAGCAGGACATCAAGGCGTGCTGCTGCCATCAACCAGGAACTGCAGCTGCCCTAGTGGCTGTGGGAGGGAAGAGCTGGTGCAGCCCCTGTGACGGTCCTGCTGGGTTAGTGAGCATGGTGGGGGCAGCCAGAGGCTGTTGCTTATGGGACAGTAGGACTGGCCTCAGAGCCAGGGCAGGAGACCTCCCATCCAACTGGTCCCCTTGTCTCCATGTTCCCCCCATCTCACTGCCTTTCCTCCCCTGGTTTCCCAGCCCACTACAGATTTCAGCTCCGGTGCTTCCCAGGGAAACCTGGCTGCTGGCAAACGGGGCAGCTTTCTGCTGGTGTAGCTCTTGCCAGGGTCTGGATGGGCGTCAGGGCAAAGGCAGGACCTGGGGCAGGGAGATCATCACTTTTGGTGGCAGCTGCTCACCCACGAGGGTCCTGGGTCCCCAGCACACTGCTTGTGCCCTTGCTAAAGCCAGTGGCCTTAAACCAACTCAGGCTCCTCTGTCTCAAGGGAAGGGAGGGTCTACTCTAAACCCTGTCTTTGTTTTCAGAAGATAAATTTAAACCAAAGGGAAGGAAGAATGAGGTTCATAAATCAGGCAGGCCTGAAAATGAGGCATGAAAAATGAATGAATAGAGCCCGTGTGCGAGCGCTGCCGCGCCGACCTGCTCCGCTGACACAGCCCACCCGCAGCTGGCAGCCCAAAGCCAAACCTGCCCTGCGGCACCGAGCTCACCTCTGCCGCTGGAGACAGACCTGGCGGCTCTCTGGTGATTTTTGCCTCTTACTCAGTTTGCATCCCCATAGAAAACACCCCACTTGGCTTTAAACTTGAGCTACCGGGGGCATGACGGGCTGGGGGGGTCTCCAATCCATGTGCTCAGCAATGCCAGTCTCTGCCTCGCTCCTCTTCCCATTCCAGGTTTAAAAATTTTTTTAAGTAAAAGGCCAACTCTTTGGATTGCCTGAGGTGTTAAAGCATAAAAATGTGGGAGCAGAGGGAAGTCACAGCTTTCTGGAAGTGGTTCTCACATCTGCAACACACCCAGATGACAGAAAGAAGAAAACCAGGAGGTTTCCAGCCCTCCCAGCTGCAGATATCTAAGGGTCTGGCTACATCAGTTTTGTCTCTCTCAGCTTCCTCCCTGCCCAACTAGCTGCTATAACAGCGATGCAGAGAAGTCTGTCTCCTCCAAATCATCATCTGGGAGAGCATCTTGCTGGGAACGGGGCTGAAGCAGCCTGGCTTGGTGGTGCACTAAGGCCACCCCGACATCGGGAGGTGGATCTGCACCTCTGCCGTAAGGCTTTGGGGTGTCGGGTCCACAACGTGCAGATCTAGTTCGGATCAATGAGAAATCCTCACAACTTGGCAGCCTCCAGAATCAGGTCTAAGTGCATGGGTAATCATGTCCACAAATATTTGCACTTTGCAAAGCAAAAAGGCCCCAACCAAACAAAGCCAACGTGGCTGCAGCTGCTGTGCTGGGACCTGAAAATGCAGGTTCTGAAAATACCCACCTGTGTCATTTGACATGCAAATATTTCAAAGAAATAATTCAACCCATGGTGCAGGAAGAACTGGTGGGAGAGTGGCCGGAGGCTGAGAGTGAGCCCAGAGCAGCTGGTACAGAGCTGGAGAAGGTGGGAAGGAGGGAGAAGGAAGAATAAAGATGAGGAAATTTGGTTTTAGCTTCCTGTAAGATGATCTGAAGGGGCCCCATCTGAGGGACCTGGTGACTGGAGAAAGGTCTCACTGAGCGTCACCATTCAGAACACCACCAGGATCCTTCATTGCATCCTTCCACTGGGGAAAAGCTTCTGAAAAATAAGTGTTTTCCTTGCCGTAAGGATTCACCTACCTCTGTTCTACCACTTTAACCACTTGCGCTGCTGCAAAAACCTGACACAGAAGATTCACAGCCACCAAAGCTGCACTGCCAGCTCCAGGGCCAGGACATCACCGACGTGGTCCTACAGGACCTCGGGACAGGAGCGGCTGCGGTGGCTTTTCCCAGCTCCAGGATGGCAGCAAGCCCCGGGGCTGCCCTCCAGTCACGCCGCTGCCTGACCCCAGTCCCGGGCCACCAAAATCAATAGGGAATTTGTCACCAGCTTCAGTGGGGACAGGATTGGGCTCTGCACACACAAGGAAACCCTTGGAGCATGAAAGCTAATTTAAAAGGAGCTCATCTCCTTGTGTTCAGAGACACGGAGCAAGGAAAAAGCATGACAGATTTTGGTATATTTTAACTGAATTATTGTCCACTGGGGATTGAGCTAAGACCACAAACATTATTTCACTTTCTAGCGAGGCTGCAGTGATGAATATGGGTTTCAAAGGAGAAAAGCTGGGTAGTTTTTGTTTCTAATCTTGAGCCATTCCTCCTCCTTTGGAGATCAAGCGTGAATACCACAGTACACGGACGCCGAAACAAAGACTCCCATCCCTCAGTAAGGCATACGGGTCGGCAGGTAAATGCAGCAAAGCTTAAACCACACACATCAAAATGCAACAGAATTTTGCACTAGGCTCTGTTAAAATTATTCTGTTTAATTGATTTTTCAAAAAAATCTATTATGCTGCTCTAGGCACGGCTATTGATCTGCAGTGCTGCAGAAGTAATGAAGAAGCCTTCAAATCAATAAGGCCAAAGTATATCTCAAACTGTATCTGCTCCACCAGCACAACAGGGATGTGCCAGTGAAATTCCCTAGACGGGGCCGGGAGTACGAACAAACCTGCTCCGATGACTGAGAAGATTTATTTCTATTGGCATAAACATAACTAATGAAACCCCGACGACTCTTCACTTCCGTGAGAGCGGATAATATATCGCGGTGCTCACAATGAAATGAGCAAGAACACATTTGCAAAGGAAGGAAAAAAACCCAACTCCCTCAACCGTGAGCTGTATTTTCTTCTCAGTGCCCTTGATTCTCCTCCACCCCCTTCCTCCAGCCAGGATAATATTTCTTCTCGGAGCTCTCGTACGGGTTTTAACACGGCTTTTATAAGTCTCCAAGGCTGGAGTTTTAGGTTTTCTTTTATCCCTCGCTGTCAGGACGGAGGAGGTAGGCAGCTAAAATCACAGGCTGATAATATTGTTTGGGGCTAACAGCCTTATCTTATCTTGTTCGTATTATCCATATTACCTTAGATAAGCCACCCGGGGCTGCACACAAGCAAGATTCAAGAAGTGACCTCATTAAAGTTCAGACACCTATTTACTGTAATAAGAACAGCTGGACTAACACAGCCACACTTTGAACTTGGCTGGCACTTTCCATCCGAGGCTTTGACTTGATCCCTTTCACACTTCACAGCGCAGAGGAACGGAGGAGCCGGAGTTAATCAGCACCGTGACTTTTCCTCCAAAGGCCTGGCGTTTCAAAAGGGGTTTTGCTTGCTGGACGTCGAGTGTTTTTGCAAGTGTGGCTGCAGGGTGAGCACCCAGCCGAACCCTCGGGCACAGTCTGCACCCCCCCAGAGCCTGGGAAGCTTGTGCTAAAGACCCCCCGTTGATGGAGAAGAGCTGCTCAAAATGCAGCCAGTGCTTTATTCCTGAATTAAAGCTGACGTTGGCAGAGACCTGCTGGTTCTGCTTTTCGAACCCAAATAGTCAAAGCAGCAGATCTAGCACAGGGGCAGGTTTGCCTCTGCGTGTGCATTTACTTCTGCTCGGCTCAGGCGCTGAGGTGGGCAGGATGAAGCTGCAGGCAGGTTTAAACCAGCACAGCCGTGGCCAGGGCAGAGATCGCGCTGCTTTAATGACAGGGGGCTCCGAGGGCCGGGCGGTGGTGGCTCCGCTGGGTGCAGCCCCGGGCGCACGTGCTGCTCCGTGCCACTGGTTCCAGCCGAGGCCTCTGACACTCACTGAACACTTCAGTCCGTTTCAACCAGCAAAGTAATCTAATTTTTTTTTTTTTTTGGAAAAAAACCTGAACCTCCGAAGTTTAAAAATATGGTAATGCAATTAGCGGCTTTGGCAGGCTAATGAAGCCACTTTAAACCCTCGCAAAAATACCATTAAAAGAGAATGCTTAAGAGCCTCTTCAAACTTCCCAAAATGAGAAATACGTTCGTATTCAGAAGATGCCAATCTAGTCTCCTTTCTCCAAGGTTCAAGATTAATTAGGGACTTGTTTAGTGCATGAATGAGGAAACAAATGAACTCTTGGATCACAGAGCACTGGAACCAATTTTTTAATCATTTTTTTTCTTTACAATTACATTCCTATCAAGAAAGTCTTCATTAGACTTTCTGTCACGGGGCCACATCATGTCAGGTAACTATTACAAGTGCTTGGCTTTCACCCAAAGATTGAAAAATATGAATTTTCTCAGAAATAAATACACACAATATATATTTAACGCAGAATTTTCTCTTTAAAATGCTATTGCATTTTCATAATAAATACATATAACCCTTCCTCCAAGACTCCCTCAAAACAAATGATTTAGAAAAGACCAAGAATATCTTCCCTTTTCCAAAACCAGCCTGAGTAGTTAAATACTACCTTTGAGAAATATATTAAAGCCTGATATAAGAAGCACCATACAATAGAATGAGGTTACTAAGGTAAGCGATAATAGATAGGAAGAGAGTGAATATGTTCAAGACTAATTGTTAAAATGGGGTTTGCATGTTTAGTGAAGGAGAAAGGAAAAAGGAAACTGCTCTGTTTTTTTTTAATGAGTTACAACCTGCCCTGAAGATTGGAGAGACTGGTTTGGCTAATCCCATCCAGAATGAGATGCAGATTTGGATCAAAACTGTACCAAAATTCAGGTGTTTTCCTCTCCAGCCCTACTTCTGCTCACAGCGAGGATCAGCTGGGAGAACTTGCTCTTCATTGCTCCCTTACCCATACACTAGGTTTGGTTTGATATCGAGAATTTCTCCAGGAAAAAATAAAGCATTAAAATAGGAAAAAAAAAAGGAAAAAAAAAAAAGCCTTGTGCGCTGTCATACTGGGGTAAACCAAATTGCTGTAGTCGTGCTAAGAAAGGGAAGCAAAACTCAAACAAGGTTGTGTTGCAAAGCAAAGACACATACACCACGGTGACAGCAAATACCAAAGACACTGTTTCTGCACTGCTGGTTATAAGCTTTTACTTATTAAAAAGTTTAATTGCAGTTAGGTGAGCTGCATCCAAAACACAGCCTCACACCATGGCGTCATGAGCTCCCTGGGGAGGAGAGGTGGCCTTTGCTCCAACGGCTCTTCAGGGGGACTCATGCATGCCCAGATATGCCCCTCTCATTATTTCTTCTACAAGTGATGAAGAACATGAAGATTCAGCCCATAACCCAAAGCTCATGATGCCGGCTGGGTAAGAAATGGGTCACACGCAATGATGACTGGCAGATCTACTTACTCTTTTCCATTAATACCCATTTATCATTATCTGGACCTCTGCCAGGGTGAACAGATAATGTTTTCCTAAGTGGAAAGGCAAGGGTATAATTTTCATAGCTGATTTGTTCATTTCTACCTCTCTTATGTCCTTTGAGCAATTAGAGATCGGATCTATGCTCCCCAGGACACCCTTCTGTGGGCATTTATAAATAAAGTAGCGCATCACCTCTTGACCACTCTCCCTAACCTCGTTTCTATCGGACAGTGTAATAAAGTCCACGTAATAGATACTCCTGATGGAGGGGGCAGGCTGCAACACTGATTTCACTCATTACTTCCTTAGCATGAGCAAAATTTTAAGATATATGGGGAGGAGAGGATTTTGCTCAAAGACCGTAAGCACTTGTGGTATCTTTTCATAGTAACCATGGACAGGCACAGAAATCCAGATTTTTTTCTTCCAGAGTCCACAGCACATCTCTAAGAAACCAGCAGCAGATGAGTCAGTGCAGCCCGAACCACAGGCCCTGAGCAGAGGAGAAGGTGCCCTCTTGCCAGTGTCCTGCCACCAACAAAACTCCAGCTCAAGCCCTTTGCACAAGCTGCAGGGAAACCCTGAGCTGGCTGGACACCAGAAGTCTTTGTTTCAAGATCTCTCCTTGCATTATCTCTGGAGATCCACGTCCCAATGGATCTTAAGTCACTAGAAGAACTTGTTTGTTGGACTTAAACCAAGTCCTGGGGGTTGGATTGTCTCCATTGTAAAAACTGGCAGGTTGCAGCCTCTGCCCAGGAAATCCCAAGCATCAATAACTATTCTTTTCCAGAACTGACTAATAAAGGCTGTACGAGGAAATCTCCTATCTGCCACTCTTAGCCAATGTTATTAGGCTGTAGTGAAACCACAAATTCAGTTTTCCATGTTTTAACCGCTGGGTAGTCGCTCTGTAAGTCTCTGTCTTAAGGTAGAGACCAAGTACTGCTTTTCCACTTGTGTTTCAACCTATCTGAAACTGTGTATTAACACAGGGTGGAGAGGGGGAAGTTCACCCCAAATTGCCAGTGTGCCCAATCTCTCCTCAAAAAGGACACTGAGGCTTTCACCTTTCACATGAGTGCTGTGGGTGGGGTACCACCAAGTGATGCTGATGCTAGAGCAGTGCCATTTCATTAGTAAAGAGAGGCAAAGTTTTCAAAGAAACAGAAGAAAAGGATCTGGGATGTCAGTGGAGGAGTTATGGGATAATAAAAGACTCCACCAGCTGACAGCGAGATGTGCAGAGCACTTGCACGGATCTCAGCAAGCCCCACTCCAGTGGCCCCGCTGTCATGGGTCACTTATTTGCATCAAAATGACCAAAGACTTGATTGAAAGAAAAGAAGGGGCATGCAAATCTTCCATTCTTCTTGTCCCATTATAACCCTGGGAGCCTTGAACCAAATTCAGTGCAACTCTGGAGATGTTTTGCTTTCTTATGCATCCAAATTTTGCAGCTCGGATCCCTCCTTGTCATAAATTATCTGTTTGTGTTAAGTAACTATTTACCTTGTCCCAACAATAACGTTGTAAGTCAGAAAAGGATCTAAGAAGCTGATATTCCCAGTGAGGACAGGACTGTTTGAATGCAGGAGTGTGGAGATCAAGCTAACTCTAAATACCAGGCAAAGGCGGTGGGTTTTTTTTCCAATACAGATGCATTTTCTTCAGTGCTTTGTGATCGCTGCTTTATTCTAAGTTGCCTGGATGGGCAAAGTCAGCACACACCCTGAGCGTGCCTTGCTGAAAGGCTGCATGGTAGAAAACAAGATCCAGTGAAGAGGAACTTTGCATTGAAGGTGTTGGGCATCAGTCACCAAAGGGCATATGCCCAGAATAACCCTAAAGGAGACATCTCCATTTGGTGCACATCAGCTATTGTCAGTCTCCTGGCATCTTCCAGCATGGCTTTTTCTTGAGCCAAACGTGGGCTGCCTGGCTTTGTCTTGAAAATATTGGCTCCTGCCTGCTTAAGTGGAAATATTGCATGTCTGCTCCTACGTTTTGCTGGGTCTCGCAGCATTTGATCACACCAGGTATTGGCAGACCTACAGCAGGTTTCGTGAACAGGTCCCTGAGCAATGGCCAGAGAACAGCAAGTCCTGGAAGTGGAGCATGGAAGGAGAATTTGCAAAATCCTGTGCTTTGACTCTGCAGTTCAAGAATATGGAGGAACAACTACAGCTGGACTCTAAATAACCAGGTTAACTACCCTCTGCAAATAGACAAAACCTGCTGCCCTGAACCCTGCTGCTCTCATTGAGTTTTAATAGCTTTTGCAATAAAAAGCAGTGAGTCCCAAAGGAGAGCTCTCCATTTATTCAGAAAGATGTTGCTAAATTCCTATACACAACGTATTCCACTGCTGGAATACGTGCCTCTTCCCTAGCAGCTCTCCTTCCTGACAGCCAGGTAAAGGCAAGGCATATAATCATCTGTGTAATCTGATTTGCAAGGTTAACTGCCCTGGATCATAAATATGCAGGGATTTATGACCATGAAGGTGTGCTTCCTAAGGCTTCAAGAGAAAAGTACCACGCTCACATCTCCCTTCTCTCTGACTTCGAAAAAAGGGAAAGAAGGTGTCGAGATCCAGAAATTACCATGCCGTAATGGAAGATGCTCAGATAGACTTGGTTTAATTATACAGTTCTATCATTTCCTGAGCGTTCCCCATCCCATTAGGAAATTACGGCAGTAACTCAGCTAATAGATTCGCACTGTGCAAACAGCCGCCGGGGCTGCGGGCTCCCAGTGCGGCGTGTGGGCAGCAACACAGGAGTGCTCAGCCGGCGGGGACCGGGGGTCCTCTCCTGCCGCAGAGAGGGGGTTTCCTTGCTTGGAGGAACATCCCTCGATGGAGAGGCAAGGCTGGTTTGTTACATGCAAAGAAAAACCCGCAGCTCATGCTGGAGGGAGCACTGCAGCCTGGGCTCTCCAGTGGGAAACACCCTGGGGCTGTAGGGTCCCGAGGGCAGGTCAGAACTGGACACAAGGAGGTTTGTGGGACAGGGACAGGAGATAAAGGCTATTAAACCAAAATGTCACTCACCAAAAAAAATAAAATTATTATTTTTTGCATATTTCTTTCCTTGTGCAAGGTACAAGCCTGTACGGCTGGAGCGCAGAGGCAGAGGCCATGCCTCTGTTCAAGTGTGCATCGTGTGCAGCACAATAGCACAGGAACCACAGAGCGAGGGAAGGCCTTAAATCAGGCACCAAATCTCTTCAAACACCGTGTTTTCTGTTCAGCCTTTCAGCGCTTCACTCATCCTTGGCAGTGCAGCTGACCTGGTCATTTTTCCCTTTTTACTTCTCACTGCCACTTTCCATGGCATTTCCATGAATTAACACAGCAGTGCGGTTTTGTGCTTTACAGATGGGAAAAAAAAAAACCCTTTCCTATTTAAATAGAGACACGTGGCAGCTGACATTTCTTGAAAACACTTTGACTCATATTAAGCTTTGTAAGTCCTTTTATTATCTTTAAAGACTAGTTAAAAGCATGTCGACGGCAGGCGAAATGGAGGCAAGGCAGGCAGTCAGCCTACCTGGGGGAGGTGGAGGGGGATGGAGACATTTCTGGCTCCAGGCTCCATCCCCAGCCAGCTACAGAGCTAAGGCTGGGACAGCCGTCACCTCCTCCTGCCAGGAGCAAAGCAGAGGGTTTATAGGCACAGCAGCTGAAAAAGCAACAAGTCTCATCGTCCCCTTCGCGTTTAACTACAAAGGGGGCTGGGGAGAGGAGCGGAGCAGCGCGACCCGGAGAGCGAGGAAGGAAGCAGGGGCAGTTAACCGTGCAGAGGATTTCTGTCTGTGTGCTGCCTTCCTTCGGCTCGAAGCGTCCAGCTGCAACCCTGCACGGCGCAGGCACCCACCGGGGTGATGCCCGTCGGGTTCAGCACCCTCCCTCGCCAGGGACCTCCTGCCCAGCACTGCAGAGGGGTGCTGGAGATGCCCTTCTCCCCACCACCACCTCCCCAGAACCGGCCCTGGTTGCAGCAGCAGGGTGCTGAGCCCCTGGGCCTGACCCCGGTTTAATCCCCGAGCAGCGTTGCATGGCTCAGCCTGGACACAGGGATGGAGCCGGCACTGCTGCGACCCATCAAACATGCCCGGTGACAAGCAGCATTTGCAACTTCCCCGCACGCTGGCCCGACTCCAAAAAGCCACAAAATGAATTATTTTGAGGAACAAGGAGCATAAAACAGTTTCCAAAGGTGGCACCAACACTAGTGCCCAAGCCCAGGTGAGGGGGGGCTCAGCCCTGCCGCGGGGGTGAAGGTCGGCATCCCCCCTCCAGCCTCGCCACTGTCACGGGCAGCCGCCGCCGCCTTCGCACAGCCCCGCGCTCACCCCCGGTGCTCTGGACCCGAGCAGGATGCGGGACAGCAGCTTTGCGGTGCCTCTGCCTGCACCGCGCACGGGCAGTGCTGCCCGTCGCCCTCCTCTGCACTGCTCCCGACCCCCACTGCAGGTCCCATGCCCAATGCTGCTGTCCTGGCTCCAGCACCCACAGCAGGGCAGCTCCATCCTCATCTAACGCCAGCGCCCAAAGGCTGGCAGTGGTTGCGTTACTCTTCCCCACAGCACACCTGCATGGGCATTTTGAGTCAGGCTTTGGTCCAGGGAAACGGCTGCAGACTCCCCCAGGACCCCACACCACCTCGCCCAGAGGCAAAGGATGCTGCTCAGGCTAAGGAAAACCTTTCCACGGTGCTCTTCAAGGGGACAAACCAAACCTCCCCATAACCACCCCTATTGGCACTGCAATAGCATGTTGGCACCAGACCCACCACCAGCTAAAATCTCTTTTGTCAAATGCTGACCTAGTTTATGAGCAGGATATTTGAGGCGACCCCAGCTCCTCACATGCCCCGTACAGTTCCCAGCACACTGCTGGCATCAACGGCGGCACGAAATGATGAAAGGACACAGATTTCAGCACGAGTTTTTCAAGGCAAACCAATTAAAAATAAAAGAATCAGCAAAACTGTTCAAAGGGTTGTGAAAAATCACTGGGCAATGTTCTTTTAAGCAAAGATCTCACCTTTCTCATGTGCGAGATCCTCAGGCAGCCTACCCAGCCTATTTAAGTGGGCATCAGAGAGGAATACACAATTAAAGTTTAACTTGGACCAGGCTGTTAATAAACCGAGCGGCACTGGGGCTGCCACAGCGGGGAGGCAGCATGGCCAGGGCTGGCTGGTGATGCCCATCCCTGCTGTCCTGCTCCCGCAGAGCTCCCTGCTCCCGGGGATCGCCCCAGCAGGCAGCGCCCAGGCAAAAAGCCTCAGCATCTCCTCCCTGCATTAGGTGCCTGAGGCTTAATGCAAATCCAGAGCCAGCAAACAGGGTTTTGTCTCTGGTTATGGCTTTGGCCACCCTGCCTGCCCTCCCTCCAGCTCGGCCTGCTCTACGGGAGCAGAAATACTAATCGGTGCACGTGTTTTCACCAAAACTATAGTGGTTATGACTCTGCAGCGTTAAACATATACAGAGCATCCGCCACGGAGGAGTTAAGTCAAGATCAAGTTAAAGCAGTGCAGAAGTTTTGCCTGAGACAACATTCTGTGCGTTTGGGAAGAGGCTCTTCTGGGACCCCATCCAGACCACGCTGTGCCCCCCGGCACGGCAGCTCCTGCTGTAGGGACTGGGGGTGTCTCAAACCTGGGGGTGGAAGGTCAGCCCCATCCCTAGCTTGGGAAAGACAGGGTGGGATTTACCCCAGGAAGGACAAACAGTTTTCCGTACCTTCTGCAGGAGCTGCCAGGGAGGGAGGGCCAGGAAGCCACCCTCCCCCCCGGCCCAATAACGCACCCAGCCCTCAGCAGAGACAGACCCGAGTTGGTCCCCCCAGCGCCAGCTCCCAGGCCGGCTCATCGGCCGCACGGCATCACACCAGTATCCCCCTGCACCTGAAGAGCAGGATGCCACACACCACAGGGGAGGGTGGAAGGGACATTGCACCCCAGGGACCCCAGCACCAAACCCCAGAGATTTTAGGATAAGGAGGACCTGGCGCTCATCCTGTCCTCTGACCTCCCACTAAACCTCCACCGAATCAGCCTCCATCCGCAAATACCTCACTGACATTTCCTTCTCACTAAGCCAAGCCAGCGCTGCTCTTCCTCTGGGAAGTTTGTTCATCACTCCCTGGGGTTAAAAGTTCGTGGGTAATGCCTTGAGTGCTCTGGGTCTAGTTAACCCTGTCCCCACATGTCTGAGCATCATGTTTGCTGGCAGCTTTACCTGAAAAACCTCATCACACAGCTTTAGCCAGGGACGCAGCTCGCTGCCAGCACCCACCAGCTCACGTGTCTCCCAACTAGTGCTTTTACCACCAGAACATGCTTTGGGGTATTTTTTTCTTTTGTGGAAAACCCCATTCTAATCCCCGTCTGGCTCAGTCCAGGAGGCTGGGATTCGAGGAATGATTTTTAAATGGCTGCAGAGCTGCGTGTACCACATCAGAGCTCCTGCAGGTCTGTGCCCAGCCCACGGTGCTGGCCCTTCCCGTGCCGTGCCCTGGGCAGCAGCTTCGCTTCTCAGCTGGGGCTCGGGAGAGCCTGGCCTGAAGAGACTAAAGCAAATATCTGCAGGGAAATTGCAATTCTAACCTCTGCCAGCAGCAGCAGCCCTTTCCTGAGAGGCCCTGGCTGCCTGCAGCGCCCGGCTCTTGGCTTTACGGAGGCTGTGGGCATCCTCTGCCCGACCGCTGGGGAAATTTCAGCCTCAAAAGCTGCAAGAACCTGTGGCTTAGGAGCTGTGCCAGGCAACAGCCATAAAAAAGGCCAGGGCAGCTAGAGAGGAAAATGAGAGCTTCTCTTTTATGTCCTTCTCAGCCATAGGCAAAGGGCTTAAGAAATTATTTTATGCAGCCACTTTGGTTAAAAAATAAAAGCAGCTTGGCTGTTTTCTTTTTATTATTATTATTATTATTTTTATGTGGAGCTGGAAGAGGGGCACCCAACCGACAGTGACCCTGGGCGCTGCAGAGCTGCATCAGCCTTTAGGGACCACCCTTCACGCAGCAAGGTCTGGGAGGTCCTCGTGGACAAGCCCAACTGTGGCTCAGGACCGACCTCCAACAGGGGGGCTGGGTGCAGGATCCATGCGGGCACCTGGTGCTCCCAGCCCTCGGGAAGGCAGGCTGCTCTCAGCACACCGGGGCACAAGGCTTGTCATCAAAGTCACCCCTGTGTGTCCTGTCCCCCCAAACTGTCACAAAGGGGAAAACACAGCGAGGGTGAGCCCAGGAGCCACGAGGGACAACGGGAGCTTTGCTGTCACGAAGGGGAGCTCGCGACATCCCGTCCCGCTGGAAAAGTTGGTACCCAGCAGCTTTCAGGGCACAGATTTATACCTTGACCTCAAGACCCTGCCTACACCTGACGCACGAGCCCAGCTGGGCTGGGGTGCAGGACCAAGCCACGGAGATGCGGCTGCTCGTGAGCCTGCGTCAGACTCGAGCAAGACGTAAAAGCCCCCAAACCTCCCCCTTGCTCCACCACAAATGTCTCCTGCAGCTGTGGGGAGCTGCCAAGCCTCAGGGGGTTGCTGCCTGTTGCTTAGAGGTGAGCGCCAGAAGTCAAAGGCTTTTGTTATAAATCTCAGTTTTCGGTCAGTTCAGTGAAGCTGACAGTTCCTGAGGGTTCCTGCTCTGGGTTCCTGCCTTAGGGGGGTGGATTTGTTTTGAAATTTGGAGCGAAAATAGCGCAACAGCTCTCAAGGCGGCAACTGATGAAGGAGAGGTCATTTTAACGACACTAAAGTACTTCCAGCCGTTTAAACCGAAATACGTCTTCCACGCTCATGGCTTGGAAGAGCAACAGGAGGCTGCTCGGGCAGCTCTGCACAGCACGTGCGGTACAGACCATTTCCCCCCCCTCATCTCTGTAAAATCAGATCTGACAAATCTAAAGCAAGAGAAAATCAAGACATGACTACGAAGGACAATATCAGGCCAAGCCTGTTAAATTATCTCCCCTCTTTCTGTCATGTCTCATTTGCTACCGAGCTGTCAGCTCCCACCCCTCATCAGCCAGCTTCCATCACCCTCCCGTTAAATGTTCAATCTCCTGGTTTCTCCCCAGCCAAACCAGAAGGATTCCCCTTAGGCACCTGGAGAGTCGCCCCCATCTCTCCTCTTTAAATGCCTTAAATTTTCCTCGGTTAGGACACCTCCAAAGATGTGCCGATGCGGTCCCGATTGCTCCCCGCGCCCTCCCAAGCCGCGCGATGCTGCTCCGCAGAGCCAGGGAGCTGCCGTGCGGTCCCCGGGGTGGGGAAGGGATGACCCCCCCATTTCTCCTGCATCTGGCAAAATGCTGCCCTGGCCCATACCCACGCTGCTCCGCAGATGCTAATTGTGCCACCCGCTCCCAGGCTGAGGACACGGCGCTGCCACCGTGCGCCTCCCTGGGCATTAATCAAAGGGCCCGTGAAGCTTTTGATTGATGATGTGCCCCAGCCTCCAGCAGCGAACGCTGGCACACGCCGCAGAGCTATGAGAGAGCCCAGGCAGCCAGCTCCGGGAGGGGATGCTCACCGTGCCAG
Organism: Nyctibius grandis; assembly: GCF_013368605.1. Classification (NCBI taxonomy): domain Eukaryota; kingdom Metazoa; phylum Chordata; class Aves; order Nyctibiiformes; family Nyctibiidae; genus Nyctibius; species Nyctibius grandis. Next base: position 5,024,645 of record NC_090672.1, on the reverse strand, counting down.
GCACCTCACCCTCCTCCTCTGCCGATGCTCTGCACCCCAGAGCCCAGTCCTGACCCCACACTGGTCCGCTCGCTCCCCTCCCCTCTCCTCCCGCAGCACAAGAGCAGAGCTGGGCGGCAGCTACAGAGGAGCGAGGATGTGGGGGGCAAAGAAACCACACAAGTAAAAATAACCCAAACTGCCCTCGAGTCACAGGGGCGAGGGGATGGCTCTTCCACTGCTGAAACTCCACCGACACACACAGACGCTGCTGTGCTCCCCAGCAGGGAAAATGAAATAAAAGCCTCGGATGGCTCAGTTTGAACCTGACCTGAGCAGGAGCACAAGCACCAACATCTGCACGTCCTCTGCGCCCTCCTGCCCCTCTTCCCGCGGCTCCAGCTGGTCCCCTTTGGGCTGCAAGGTCTGTGTCACCCCGTATTTCCCACGCGTGGGGATGGGCAACTCGCAGCAAAGCAAAACCCTGGGGTGTTTTTGCACCCCGCAGCTTCAAACCAACAAGAGCCGTAGCTTGTTCAAAATGTAAATGCGATAGAAAACAGGTTTCCGATGGGTTTCAGAAGCAAAACCTCTGCAGACGATAGCGATCGCGTTTCTTAATGTTAATTTCTTATCTCACCTCTCCAAAGTCCTCTGCAAGGGTTTTATCCTGTTAGAGGAAATCCATCCCCCTGATTTTCCCAGGCTTACAGAAAAGCAACGCGAAGTATCGATCCCAATGAGATAACACTGTCAAGAAAATGGCAAGAGCCGGTCCTATCTATTTTAAAACTTATTCTATTTTTGACTGGTGGGAAAAATAAGATGATTATCCATTATCCATGCAAATGGGAGATGTCCAGCCTAGATATCTGGTCTGCTTTTTGTGGTAGCCTGCAAATTCCAGCTACCTCTGCATTTTTTTTATGTTTTTCTCCGTGTGTTTTGCTCTTTAAAAGAAAAAAACAACAACAAACCCCAAACCAAAAATGGTCTCTTATACAAACCAAATCCCAGAACCACTGGCAGTTTCATATTAAAAGAACATTTGGTGGCATTTTAATCTCTGAAGGTAATGTAGATATTTGTCATTTTTGATCTCCCCTTTCTGCAACTGTCCACAGATGACGGGATCCGTGAAATTGCTACTGCCAGGGAGTGAAATGAGAATTAACCCCGTGCCCATCAGCTGCCTCGGCACCACCCTTTCCACGGCAGCCTTGACCATCGCCGTGGGGAGAGGCAGCTCTCGGGGCCGCGCTGCCGTTCACCCCGCGCCGCCTGACACACCACAGCCCTGTGTTAGCGGATAATAAACTCCCCCGTGTTAACAGATTGCTTTAAATCCAACACTTTATTTCCCATTCTCATTTGCTTTGCCTTTCACACTGCTTTCTCATGTATAAAATGGGAACCGGGGGGGGGGGGGGGGGCAGGGGAAAGAAAGAAAAGACACATGAACACCTGAAAATCTTTTTCATATACCTGCTGCTGCTACCACTCCGTGCTGAATCTGAATAGAAACGGATGGGAGGGAGATGGGGAAGGATGAATAACATTTCATGCCCCGTAGTCAAACATAATTTCAGGCAGGAGATGAGCAGGGACTGGTAAAATGGCTCATCCAGGCAGACAGCTAATGTGCACTGCAGAGCCGGCTCTTTGAAGATGAGGGTCTAATTTGCAGCCTGCAATTATTGCACTGGAAATAATTTCTCAGAAAGTGGGGTCACTTTCTGGGGGTGGGGTAGGGTTAGATAAGGGGGGTCAGAGTCCCAGCGGAGGGAGGTCCTTGGGCGCTGGCAGATGGGGCTGCATGGGCATCCCTGGGGTTGCAACACGCTGTCACTGCTCTCCTGAAGAAGGACAGGTTTCAAGTGACTTAGGAGCCAGGACACAGCACTGCCGAGTGTGCTGGCTTTTCATACTCTCAGCTGGAGCATCTGCCTCTGCTCGGTGGCAGTCACTATTGGGAATTGTCCTTGGTGTCCTACAGACAGGACTTTCACATAGTCTGTCTTTCAATCTCAAAACCTGCGGCCTGATTTTCCAAAGCATCAAAAACTCCATATTTCTCCTTCCATCAATGGCACTGGCCAGGACCTCAGAGCTTGGCATAACGACTACACGGGCAGTTTCTGATTTTCAATGGCACTGCAAGGACAGAAGCGTTGCTGTTACACGGAGAGCTGCTCTGTTCATGATTCAACAACGCAATGCTCTTGCTTGGAGGCTTTGCCTTTGCTCTTCCTGACTGGGAGCTCTGGTCCCATAAAGAACTGGTCATTATGGGCCAGATTTGCCAAAAAAGCACAGCACAGCGAGTGCTTTTGACAGCTGAGTCACTTCTTGTGGTGTCTAACAGAGCTGATGCTCTTCTGGGCAGGGGCAGATATGGGAACGCCCTGCCTTTCTGCCTTCCCCATCATAACTCTGCAAAAAGTAGAATAAAGCAAAATGGTCTAATGATGAATGACATATGTTGTCCCTTAGCAGGGCTGGGGACCGCCCTGGGTGCCCAGCTCAGATTTAAGCTCAAATAACTGTCTCCAGATGGGATTTGCTGCAATTCTGCTCTGACCCAAAGTGACCACAATCTACAGTTCAGACTTGCAAAGGTTTTAGAGCACCTAAACATGCAAACAGGCACCTGGCAAAGATTTTCAAAAGCAGCTAAGAAGATTAGATGTCCAAGTCCCATTGGGCTCTGAGAATTAGGCATGTAACCTGCTTAGGCGCTTTCAGAAATTCCTTCAGGGATTTAATTGTTTGGGTTAAAACTTTCTGCAAGTGTGTGCCTCTCTGAACCGTCCCACCACCATCTTCAGCCCCTGCAGTCCAGCCGTTTTCGGGGGGAGAATGGTGAGAAATATGTTGGCAGGAAATTTTTGGACAACTTTTCATGCTTTGGAAGAGGATCTTGAAATTCAGAGAGTGGTGGCCAAGGCCTTACCTTAGACACGTGCTTTTCGCTGTCCCAATGAGAAACTGCACAAAGCCAAGGCAGGAGGCAGGGCTGCCTCCCCTGGGCTCCAGCGACTGCCTTGGTGGAGAGTTGGGCTTAGGGGAAAGAGCCAGGGAGGGGAGGGCTGAGGCTGGCAGGGTGGAGAAAGGAAGGAACCGGGCTGAGATGCCCAAGGAGCAGCAACTGGGATGGGACAGCAGATGCACCGAACGGGACAAGCTGGGGAGGTGACAAGTTCATACTAGGCTGATGGGATCAAGATGGAAAGGGTCAAGAGAGCAGGGAAGTGGCACCATAGCTTATGCCTACTAAATCCTATAAGCCCTCCTCGGCCTGGAAGGAAGCCCAGGGTTTCCGAGGGAGCCAGCACTCAGCTGCCAGCAAAGCTGTGCAGCAAAGCCCCTGGGCAGCCCCCCAGCACTGCTCCTCGCGAGCCTGTGCCGCCTCTTCATCCCAGCTTCTCCCCACCGCCACCCATGGGAACCCTAAGAACGTGAGACATGGTAGCCCAGACAATGTTAAACTATAAAGCACTGAAAAAGAAAAAAAAAAAAAGAGCCTGGCCTTACAAATAAGCAACCTGCAAAACAACTTGCTCTCCTTTCCACCTCGTATTTCCAGCAGCTGCCAGCAGGCAGGAAGCGTGGGCCAGGAGCTGGGGCACCAGTTCAGGTCTTGGTTGAGTCCCTGTTAATTTGCAGACTCATTTCGTGCTTTGGACAAGTTGCTTGGCCCCTTCTCTGCCTGTCAGAAGGATAAATACCACCTCCCACCTGAGAGATGTGCTGCAAATTAGATACACTCACAGGTGTGCTGACAGTACAGCAAGTACCTGAAGAGAACAACACCTCAAATGGTTTATCAAAGTCAGATCAGGCTGCAGCCAGCACAGGGGAGGGCAATGGCAGAGCCTGTGTGCAGCTCCCAGGGGTATGGGCTGGTGCGCAGGTCGTAGCTGGCGGCTGCTGTGCATGTGCAAACCAAAGTGCCTGAGCTTTGGCTGGCGTGAACCTGCAGCAGGGGCTATTCTGGGATGCATTGCCCCAACCTAACAATGGCTAAGATGTGTTGAGTTTTATAGCTGTCGCTTTGGAGCAGTGCGGGCAGTTAGGAATTTGGCTCAACCTGGGATAACACCTTGGCTTCGCCTCCCTTTTCCAGTGTGCTTCAGAGGACTGCAAAGAGAAAACATGAGTGGGCTCAGCTGAGCCTGCACAACGGGCAGGTGATGGTGTGCCTCCATGGAGTGTGAACGATGGGCAGGTGATGGTGTGCCTCCATGGAGCGTGAGCAATGGGCAGGTGATGGTGTGCCTCCATGGAGCGTGAGCAATGGGCAGGTGATGGTGTGCCTCCATGGAGTGTGAACAATGGGCAGGTGGTGGTGTGCCTCCATTGAATGTGAATGATGGGGAAGTGATGCTCTACCTCCCTCAAACATGCACCAGGGATGGTGTATCTCCAACAAGACAACATCTTTGCAAGTGCTGCAATGTAGCTGGAGTGGAGCACGCATGGGAGCAGCCCTGCACATCTCTGTTTGCCCATGGAGGGCCCTGGGGAAAGGGAACCCCACGCTTCTGCCCTTTTTATTTCCCTTCTTCTCTTCAGCATCTGGACAGGGTTCGCCCTTGGCTCTCCTTGACCTTCCGTCCACTCCAAATGAAACCCCACACTTTCCTCTTGCCTTTCTGCAGAGCCTCACTTCCCTGTCCTACCCGCAGCGAATTTATCCTTCTCCACTCTGAGAGCTGCCTGCAGTTCATTAAATATCTTAAAGGTGTTAATGACTTTTAAAAAAAGCCCCAAACTGTCTGATGTTTTTCCAGCTCATTTCCTGCTGCTATCTCCCCAAATCCGGCGGGCAGTAATGACGCGTCTGAGGCAGAAAATGGGATTATGATGAACAGAGTGAGCACTGCTGATATGTGGACAACATTAAACATTTACAGCTGCTTTTCTTTACCTTTCCCTTCTGCAGGTATCTGTATAAGTGCATCCTCCTTGCACTGAGCTGGGCTATGGCCTCCTGAAGGAAGCCAGAGGAAACACGAGGCAAAGCTTTATGCAAGCAAGAATTTTGCCAGGAAATCACTATTTATCTGACCAGAAGCAACACGTTGGATAAAGCCACATTTTTTTCCCCCTCTGTAAAATGCTGCCAGGATGCTCATGGCTTCTTCTTCCACAGACACTGCAAATGCACGTGAGAGAGGAACCATCCAGGACTGCACCTTCTAGACCCGCAGGGGTTTGTGTTTTAATAGGCAAAAGCAGGGAGTAGTGGAAGAAAAGGAAAAGTCCTGGCTCTGTTTGGGCAGGGAGAAACCAAGAGGTTGGGTGACTCACCCAAAGTTACCCAGCAGAAAGGGGGATTCAACCTGAATCTTCCAAGTTGTTGGAATTAAATTTCAAGCTGTGCAACTTCTGCTCCAAAGACACTTCAGAAAGAAAATCAATACTTTTCAGAGGGGAAAAATAGGCAAAACCCTCAGTTAGTGAGCCTGTATTCTTGTGTATTTTGCAAAGCCTGGAAGTCAGTATCTTCCTCCCGACTACGGCACTGAGGGAAGAAGAGGATTTTTCTGGAGCCGTGTTTTTCCCTATGCAATGTGTGTCTGGATAAGGGAGAAAACTATAGAAAAAAGCTGACAGTTTAGAAGAAAAATGCATTGACTATGCTAAGCACACGATTATCAAAGGTTCGTAATTCAGCCGAATCAAACCCAGTTTCTTTCAGAACAACGAAAAGCATATCTCAACGACAGCTTTTCCCAGGCCGAATTTCATCTTTTGGAAATAACACCCTGAAAGTTCTTCTCACATAACAATAAAAAAAAAGGGTTTATTATGCTGCCTTCAGTAAGGCCAGGCTGTTGCAGCCAGACAAACTGCTCTGGCTCAAATATTCCGACTATTCAGCTTTGCACAGACACCCAAACCTGGAAAACTTCAGCTTGCCCAAGAGATGAAGGTGTGGAAAAGTTATGTGGAAATTCAAAAATGGTGCTAGAGGGGAGCCCTGTCCCCTGTCTGGCCAGTCCCAGCTCTCTGCAGCCTCCTGGACTTTTCCCAGCTGATGATTTTGACTTTCAGCTCTTTAGAGAGACAACTATAAAAAACCGCTATAAATCTGGTCAGCGCTGAGCACACTTGCATCGTGCTCTGTAGGTACCAGCATGACAAACAGTAACAAATGGAGAAACTGGGTAATAAACAGAGGAATGAAGTCAGGGCTCAGGGCTGCCTGTGTTGCCGGCAGCAGGCAGTGGGGCCGTGGGGACCTGGCAGCTCCCTGGCTCCTGCTGCCCACTGCTTCCCCAGGGCAAGAAAAAGGTCTTGGAAAATCGGCATGGACACTCCTCCCTGGGGCCAGCTCTTCCCCTCCGCCACAGCCCCACGCTGCCCGTCGGGGCTGTTTTCCCTGCCCACCCCATACCCTTGAGCTTTGCCGGAGCTCAGGGCACACCAAGGCGGAGGGGGCTCACCTCCAAGCCAGCCTGGGACCGATTCCCAGCCTTCGGCAGGAGCCGGGTGCCCACACCGCCTGCCAGGAGCAGCAGATTCACCCCATTTTGAGTGACAATTCCCAGGTCATTTAAAAGCTGGTGCTCAGGGACCACAGGCAGGGACCTAAACCTCCATCAAAGCTGATGAAAACACTGGCATGATTCCTAACAAGGAGAAACCACCACGTTTCCCATCACTCCAACAGCCGAGGTCCTTTTAAACACATTAACCACACGCACTGGGAAGGGTGCACTGTGCAACGTGCCCTGAAAACCATACCCGTGCTTCCACGACAAGGACCACGGAGGGAAATAAAGGCTCGGAGAGCTCAGATGAATCCCCCAAGGGTACAAGCACAGGAGATTGCTTCTGCTCCCCAAGCTGGTACGTGCTACACCCTCCACGGGCACACGAGATCCCACCCTGCAGTGACAACCAGACCGGTCGCAGCCCTTAACACGTCAGCTCAGCAGAACCTTTCCCGGGAGAAAAATTAAGCCAATGCTCCAAGGTTTGCCACATCAGGCAAATGCCTCGCTGAAGTTAAACAAAAATAAATGATGTTTCTCCCTGCTTTCTCCATCTTCCCCTCTCCCCCTCCCCACAAATCCTACCAAGATTACAGTTTTAAAAAGCACTTGCTCTTAAATGTGGGAGGAAGATTGCCTGAGCTCTCATGCGTTCACTGCTATATTGTATTGTTGCTGCTTTTAACATGTTTCGCTCAGTTAAATAGTAACTGATGACAGCTACACACTTAAACCCTTTCGTGTTTTTATCATGGATTTTATATATATCTATCTATCTTATAAAGAACAGCACACTGCAAGGCCTCTTACCATATCAAAAACAACAAAGCAGCACCCTATTTTTGTGTAAAGTATCAAAGCAAGAACGCGTGCCAGCGCAGCGGAGCCAGCCTGTCAGAGGTTTATCGGGTTTTATTGGCCTTGGGCAACTCTGCACACGAGGGTCTTTAGAGTGACATGGAATTTATTAAACTTTTCCACAGCCTGACAGTCTTCTCCCAGCTCGTCCCCACCCCCAAGCTCTTTTCTTTTGAAGAATGATTTCTGCCAATCTTGTGCTTTTAACATTTTTTTTTTTCTCCTTTCTTTCTTTCTTTTTTTTTTTTTTTCCCAGTCGCTGGTTGCTGGAGTGCAACTCCTCAAGCATCTGCTTAAAGAACCCCATTAAGGTCCCAGTGCAACAACAACAACAAAACACAGAGAAGAGAAGCAGAAAAGCAGCCATGCAGCCCGTTACTGCCCGGTTCAGCCTTATTGCACTACATTACTCGGTACGACAAGCTCTGCACACATATAACACACACCAAGGGGTTTGTTTTTTTTTTCTTTTCCTGGATAGCCTAATTTAGGCTTTGCATGGTGCCCCGTAATAAATTTCACCTTTCAGACAACAGCCCCTTGCCTCGGCTGCCTGTTGAAGCATCGCCTTTCCCTGCCACTCCCCATCACGCAGCGCATCGTCAGGGTGCTGCCGGGGTTAAGGTGCTGGGGGGGTTTCCATCAGGCTGCAGTGCTCTCCCTCTGTTCCCTGTCTCCCCAGATTCCTGTCTTTTTAGTTCTTTACAGCTCGGCTGCAAAAATCTCCGGCAGCCAAAGACTCTGGTAGGAGTGGGGTGCGTTAGGGGTGCGTGCGCAGGCTGCAGCGGGGCGTTACGGAGTTTAATGCATTATTTCTTTGCAAGCTTATTCGCGCACATCTCGGGGCACGCACCTGGCAGAAGGAAAGGAGCACACCCAAACTCTGGCTGCCAGTTTGAAAACGGCCACAGGTGGTTTGCAGGCTCTGCTCAGCCAGTGGGTTAGTGCTTCTCCTGCTCTCCTGTGCCCAGGAGCAAGGACTTCTGCTCTGACCTGGGGCAGCAGCCCCATTTATCCCCACAGCCACAAACCACAGACAGCTTGACACCAGCTCCTTGGGCAGCATAGGGGAACATCATTTTTTGTAACTTTAATTGTGGTTCCTGGGTGTGAACTTCCCCCCTTCAGAGCACTGGTAGCTCAGGGACGTGGTAGATACCACCACGTCTTGCTGGACCCACTGGTGACCAACATTTGGCTCTAGTACATCATGCAGCAGCTTCTGGACATCTGCCCAGTGTACACAAACACCACCTCAACACGGTCACTGGCAGGAAGGACTCCTATTGAAAATGCCACGTACCCTCTTATATCCCACACTCGATCTCCTGCATTAGCATCATCTCTCGGTGTTATTTATTACCGCTTATGGCCAACGATATGATAACTGCTGCACAGAGAGGGCTAGGTCCTGCCCTAATCAGACAGCAATCTAATTTCTAAATATTATCATTAAAAATAAGTCCATTCCCTAAGCAGAGTGCACCGCACGCGCTGCCCTTTCACCTCACATCTCCAGCTGCTGGGAAGGGACCACGCAGGGCTGCGTTTTAATGCTGAAATCTCCCCTAAGAGAGACTCCCCCACCCCTTCTCTCTTCAGGGAGCTGCCACGCAGCAGAAAGGACCAGCCCCTGGATGGGGCTTGTTACCGACACCGAGCCCCAACGAGACTGAGGGTATGGGTGTGGGAGACTGATGCTACCTTGGGGAAACAGCAGGAATTATATCAGCATCCTTTTCCATGTGACAGCGTTGCTGGTTTCCAAGGGCAGATTCTGCCTCCCCCTACCCCAGACATACAGAAGCATCTACATCAGTGCTCGTCAGCACAACTGCCTTTAGGAAAATGAGCACTTTTAAAGCACAGTCCATCTGACCTATATTCTGACATGCACCTCAGGATGGGATGAATCGTGCACTAGCACTGCCTGTCAGCTGTACGGGGACCTGGATAAATAGCTCAGCTGAAGCTGCCTAAATTTGGATAGACGAGCCCAGCTCCGCGTGCCATAACCCAGGAGTCTGTGTCAGCTTCTACACAGACACAACTGCCGAAATTTTATTTACTTCATTTATGCTTTTCCACTAAAATCCAGGTTTCTCACCTTGCAACACTTCACTCGTCTGCTTCTCACATGAGATGAAGGTGACGCTTAAAGACAAAGCACCCCTTAAGGGTGGCTGGCTAAGATGAAAGAGAGAGAGACAAGAGGGGGAATAGATGATGGTGTGTAAGACTGGAGCTGCAGCAGTCATCAGCCCATATGATGTCACCATAACACCAGCCGTGACATCACAGGTGGGTGCTGCAAATCCAGAACATGAATCCAAAGAGCAACACAACCCTTCAGCTGATCTAAGGCAGTTATTCCCAAATAAATGCTCCGGGTATGAAGACCACATCCCCTTTGATTCAAAAAGCAAATGCCTAAGTGACAGTAAGTGACAACCCAAAGCCGCAGAATCTGCACAAAGCCATAAAGCAGAAGATACTCCTGAGAGCTCATCTTCCTGCAGAAGAAAACGTACGGCCCTCGACTGAGTAGCTAAACAAAAAAAGAAATAAATAAAGCAGCATCATTAGGATATAAATAAGCCAAAGGAGCCAGCACACAGCTGTCTAGCAGCAGCGCCAAATGAAGATCTCACATTTTTCACCAAGCTCCAAAAAAAAAAATTGATAAGAAAGAAAATAACCCCCCATATTTGTGCCATTTCCAGGGATTCAGGAGTTTGACAGTTGCAAGCAGAGAAACAACCCTTGCTGGCAGGAAAATGAGCACTGCTCCCTGGCAGACCATAATGACACTTTTGCTGTGACCATGTCACACAGATGCTTTCCTGCCCAGGCCAGCTCCTGGCTGTACAGGGGTGGGATTTTTCTCCCAGTGTTACAACTTTTCCATGATTAAAATAGACACTAATTAGAAGACTGTACATTTAGTACGGCAGGTTACTGTCTGAAATGCCTTTATGGCACAGAAAGGAGCTGAGGCTGCTGCTGGGTGAGATCCGTGGGTGCTTCGGGTGCCCCAGGGCCCTGAGATCACCCAGGACAGGGCTGTGAGCGCAGCCTCCCACAGCCCCGACATGCCTCCTCCAACGCCACGGGGGCACATCTGCTCATGTACAGACCATCCTGTGCCTCGGCTCCTCGTGCCATCCGAGCGAACACAGCCCAGCACACCAGGCGGCTGTGGACCAATGTTTGCTGGATGATGGGATCTCCTCATCAAGCCACAGGTCCACCTTTCTGTCCCTGCTGAGGTATGGACAGCCACATCACTCAAGTACAAGGATAACCCCCGCAAGCCTGGCCAGGCACCAGCTGGGGAGGGTGGGGAGCCTGAAAGTAAGTAGAGACTTTGCCTGGAGAGGGACTGTTAGTGGTCTCTTCTACCATGGGATTTCAAATGAAGCTTGCAGATGGCACGTGCAGAAGTAGCAGGAGCTGGTTCTGCATGCACCACGTAGTTACACTGTGGAGCTCTTTGCCCGAAGACGCTGCAGATGCTGAGACTTGACACAGTTTTATGGGCAGACGGGATGTTTAATGAAACCTGAACACGTGAAGAGGAGTTGGGTGGATCAAGGAGAGGGGACATAACAGCTACAGAGCTATCACCTAGCACAGACAGTGAGTGGGAACAGGGCTGGACTTGACTCTTCAATGGATCCTAAGGAAACGGAGGATCCCCACAAGATCCTCAAGATAGTCTCAAGCCCAAACCACTGACAAGATCTCCTGTCCCGGGTTTCCCCACCTCCTGCCTGCGGCCATGCCGCGTGGAGGTGGGAGCTCCTTGCTCCTATCGACCCCTCTGCAATGTCTCCTTCCAGTCCCCTACCAGAAGCCGGAGTATCAGACACAGAACTGCCTTGGTATTTAACAGATCTCTCTCCGCTATGCATTTCCTTTATTAAATAAAGAAATAAACCAGCATCTCTTTGCCCTGGAGAAGCTTTCAATAAGATGGATAAATATATATAATTAGCCAAGGAGAGAGCAAACTCCAGTGAATACAATACACCCTGTGAGACAACCCTCCATTAAAAGCCTCCTTGTTTAAACTTCAATATTTTAGCAATAGTGACAAAGAAACATAGAGAAAAGCATTTATTTTTCACTTTTTGTTTAATCCCATCAGATGGGTTCATCAGATAATTCCCTGACAATTTCTCATGCTTTGGATATCCCATCCCCTCTCCAAAAATTCATGTTTTCCCAGGTTTCCTTTCTAAACCAGAGCCCAAAAAAATATCTAATAGAGATTTCCCGCTTGTGTGATCTGCACTGTTTCTCCTCGAGCTTCTGGTTTAACCGGGCTGCCCCAGAGGATGCGCAGCAGAGGACAACGCACGCTTGAGAGGCAATGGGGCTGCGTCCCTAAGGCACAGCGTCCTACCAAGAGCTGTGACACCAGAACAATGGCATCAACAGAGCACAACGTTTGCAGGTTTGGTACATGATGTGCCTGTGCCCACACCAGCGCAGGAGCGGGTCTGTGAAGGGGAGCTGGGGCCGTGCTGTTCAACACACTCTTTAAACACTCTATTTTCCAACCTAGAAAATGGGAACAGCCCACTGCAAAAGAGAAATCAAGGGGAGAGTTGGAGAGAAATTTGGCTTTTTGCATTGTTTCCTTCGGAGATGAGATCTGGACTGACTGCAAACATCAGCGTGCCGTGCTCCCGGGGGGATTAGATGCTGAGCTTATTCCTCCTGCCCTGGTAAACACCGCTGAGCTGCTGATGCAACCTCCAGCCTTCGTGTGCTGCAGAGGCCCCAGCTAAGGTTGTGTTATTACCAGCAGCAGCCCAGTTTTCAGGTCTCTTGTACTGAGCAAATCCAGAATATTTCCCTCGGGAAGAGCCATTCATTCTTTTCCACAGCCTGCTAATTTAAAAATGTGAATATCCGTTCGATTCTGCATGCCAGAACTTTGCCTTCGACATTTAGACCAGTGTGAAATTTAAATAAAGGTGATAGCAATGTTCTCAGAGCACAGTAAGGGGATCAGCTGGTGGAAATGATGCCCCAAAGCCCTGGGTAAAAGAAGGGGATAAGTGAAGTATTCACTCGGTCTAAATAAAATGTGCTGATATCCGTGGCCCAAGTCTTGGGATGCATGAGATTCAAATCAGATAGAAAGAACCTGGCCCTCATTGAAAAGGAAGATGAAAACCAGGGCTCTAGATTAAAAAAAAATATGTGTTTTTTGGAGTCTAACACAACAGTACTACCACTTTTGTATAAAACAGGCCACAGGCAAGGCCCACATTTGCGAAGTCTCAATGCACCCAACCCTCATGCACCCTTTCTTGCCCAGTTCTGGATCCGCTGTACCTAGAAAGAAGCAATTTCTGACATCTTAATATCTCTATACAATCTCAAAGTGGCTTATAATGACCTGAATGAAACAGAAGGATGAGGCCAAATACCAAGATGTGCCCCAATCAGGAATCAGCACCTCTCCTCTTTTATGTTAGTCTTTATTGAGTAAAAAGTGAATCAAACATGGCATAAAAAGCTAAGCTCATATTAGCTGGTTTTCTGGTTTAATTTAGTTTACATTTTGAAGGATTTTCACAAAGTTGCACTAAAAATACTATTTCCACAACGGTTTATTATTGTTATACTATTGCCGCAATTACCTGTCATTACAATCAAATTTATATCAGGACAAGAAAATGGTTCCTCAGAAATTAAACGGCTCTCCCTGGTGGGATAATTCCTTCTCCTGAACTTTCCAATAATGAAAACTGTAAGTAAATTTGCTGTAATTCAGACCACTGAAGACCCTCTGCTGCTAAACCGAATTCTAACGTTTTTACTAGGACAATGACTTGATGTTCAGCAAACTCCCAAAGGTAACTAAAGCTGTAAGTGGGTTCCTACACAAGATTACGACATCCCTAAGTAAGTTAGGCTCCAAAATCAGACAGCTGGGGTCTGAATGGCCTTTTGCAACTTTAGGCAAATAAACACCTTTGAAAATCTGACCATGCGTGTCATCAGCTGTAACTGAAATCCCAGGTGTGGGGTTTTCCTGTTTTCCTGGACACATCTCCAGGGCTAGCTCTCAGGTGCAGATGGGATACACGAACAGCCTGGCCTGAGGTGGACCAAAGAAGCTCTACTGAGCTGTTCTACCTCAAAAACCTGAGCCCCAGGGGTCTGGCAGGTTTTCACTATCTTTACATGTTGTTTTATGCAATGTCATTTATCAGATACCTGAATATGCAGCTGTGGGAACATGATCTCTCTGGCCAAATACCTCGCTGGTCGGCCAGATCCCTGCCTTGTCCCTTCCACGGCTTTGCCCAGCACTGAGGGAGGTCATTGGAGGGCATCAGATTGTGCACAAAATGCAGAGATGGGCAGTCTTCCCATGGGATCACACTGCTGCTGCCCAAATGCCTCTGTGTTTGCAAGAGCTGAGGATGAAGAACGGGTGAACTGACCTCCAGCAAGACAGAGGAAAGTATTTTCAGCTCTGAGCATCAGGGCATTTCCAAGGACGGAAGGTCCCACCCAGTTCAGGGCATCAGACTGATCTGGGGTCTTTGCTGAGACTTGTTTTCAAGGATCATCGCCCTTTGGCAGCCACCCCTGTCAGCCCCAGGTCTGAGTTTTCTGCCCCTTGGTTCAGATCTTGCCATCGTTGCGGTTACCAAGGCTTTGCCACATCTCCTTTGCTCTACAGCGCCCTGACATAGGTGTGCACACAAGCTTTAGAGCTTCAGAGAGCATGGCCCCACATCTCCACACACCTCCATCAGTCCTCCCCTCCCTACACCTCTGCTTCCCACGCTGCCATTGTGTACAACTATGAGATGAACCCAGTTGTGGCTCTTATTGACAGAGGCCTCCTAGGAAGAAAACTCAAAGACTACCCAGGGTTTGACATTTTTTTTCCTCTGAAACAGAACTTCTCGCACTGAAAACAGAGCTCATCTGTGTGGGAAGCAACTTGGGGGAGGCCAAACCTAGAGCAAACCAGAAACTGAGACTCGCTGCAAAACCCACTGCTTCTGCTTCAGATGCTCAGCACACATCCCTGACCTGGCTTCCTCTGACAGGAACACATCGCAACCAGCGTATTTAAAACATTGTTGTTTGAAAAAAACCCTAACCCCTACCAGACACTCCACTGCACACACTTCTGCCCCTGGGGAGACGATGAAAGGACAAAAATCACCCGTGTGAGAGGTGCTAGGCACGTTGTTCGGGGTGTTGCAGGAAGGGCTCCGATGGCCCGTGATGAACGATCCCGCAAGCTCCTGCGCTGAGCCAACACACCAGGATTTTGTACCGTGTGTGTATGTGCCTGTATATACTCACACGCCGACACGTACATCCATAGCGCAGCCTATTTATAGCACACCGTTGTGCCCTAGTTCAGCCACTCTAGTTTCATGAGCTGGATCTAACCCCGCAGAGGGACAGGGCACCCGGGGAGCGTTGTGCTCGCTCAGCATCCCGCTGATTCCTTCAGGCTCCGCCCGCACGCTGGGGCAGGAGTCGATCCTTATCTGACGGTGCAGAATTAGACCAAACGTCATAATCCCCAGCACAGAAATGAAGGTCACAGCCAAGTGTTTTGATCCAGACCAGTTTACACCCAGCCTTTGAACCTCGGGGTGGGAGCATGGGTGTGATCGTGGGTGTGCGGCTGAGTCACATCAGCTCATCCCCAGGGCAGCCCCAAAAGTAACCCGAGGAGATCAGATAACCACCCTAACGCGCTCCACCAACCCCATTAACCCTCCTGCTTTGCATCTGTCATTGGGAGCGTGCAGGCACCTGCCGTGGCACCAGCACCGAGCCCCCATCCCTCCTCATCCTCAAGCAGAGGCCAGCCTGATGGGTTTCACAGCCACATCATTCACCAGCTGGCGTGGTGGGCACCACGGTGCCGAGTGGCTTCACATGTGTTGGAGATGCAGCGCCACAGGGTACTTGTACCCCTGTCCCGCTGTGTCCCCACTGCCGCTAACAGTGAGCACCTCCTCCAGCCTCACCAAGCTCTTCTGCAGCATCAGTGCACCCAAAATAACACCAGCACCACCATGCAGGTGCCCCTCGCCCCAGCGAGGCAGAGGTGCCCTGGGGAGGGGGGATGCCTTTGTGCCCCCTCTTAATGTAGCTACAGCTCTGGGGTACCAGAATAAGGAGGGAAATGCCGCAAAACCCCACTGGGAGAGATGGGCCGAGGTGTTTGTACCCCTCACAGTCTTCTCTACTGGAGCTGTGATGCTCTGGGTACCCAGGTCCCCTTTCAGGCCTCCCTGAGTCCTGTTAACCCCCTACTCGTCCCAGTGCTGCACACCAGTACCCATTAACAGGGTGGAAAACATACGTCCTGTGGACAATGTTCAGCTCGCTGCCGTTCAGTCCCATCAGGTGCTCCCTGGTTTCCGTCTCACAAGAGAGGGTGACTACCAGTGCCTGATTTACCTCCTCTGTGCCATTTACGACCTCCTTTTTTATGTGCATGGATCATATCCTCTCATATTTTTCTCGTCTTCAAAATAAATGTTCCCCCTCATCCTTCAGTCTCTCCTCATCTGGAAGTCTTTCAGCATCTCCAATAATTTTTGTTGCCTATCTCTTGACCCCTTCTATTCCTGCTGTATCTTTTTGAGACAGATTGACTAGAAACGAACACACCATTCCAGGCGAGACCACAGCACTGATTTATGTGCTGGCATTATAATACTCTCAGCAATATTTTTAATCCCATTCTTCCTCAAATTTTCTTTGCTTATCTGGTGGTGGCCGTACACGGAGAGTAGAGATTTGCACACGGGTGTCTATGTTGACATTGCCCTCCTCTTCCCAAATGGTTACAGCTAATTTAGACCTCATCGTGCCCCCAGTGCCCCTTCCCATCTGCAGCATGCTTTGCATTTTAGCCTCTCTGCCTGCCAGCACATTGCCCAGCTTTATCAGGGGAAAATGCTTGCAAGGTCTTTTCGTGACTAACCCAAAGATACCTAAGCACTAGCAAATTTTGCTATTCATCTGTTCACCTTTTTTTTTTCC
The DNA here is from genome assembly GCF_013368605.1 of Nyctibius grandis. NCBI lineage: Eukaryota > Metazoa > Chordata > Aves > Nyctibiiformes > Nyctibiidae > Nyctibius > Nyctibius grandis. The sequence goes on along the minus strand of NC_090672.1, from coordinate 5,008,254 downwards.
CCAGCTCATGAACAAATACACTATGTAGTACCAGGTCCTGTACACATCCCTATTGCATCCTGCTGTTAAAGGTTCAGCATAATTTTTTCTCCTGTTGGCTCTCAGATGGTTCCTCACCCACAGCAGCATCCTGCCCTTCACCCAGCGTTTCCATAACCTCCTCTTCAGCCCAGGCTGCAGAAAGGGCAGTAATATTTCCCCACTATTGACTGACTCGCAATGCCCTGGTGAGGAACCACCCATCTTGCAGTCCACCAAGTGGAGGCTGAAGACTTTTCCTTCCTCCCTGGGATAAAAGATTTGAGACAGACCAAAGGCAAGGGATGGGAAAGAGGTTGGGAAACACTAACCAGGGACCCTGGACTTGGGCTACAGCTGGAGAAGACCACCACAGCAATAAAGCACGGTGGTGCAAACAACCAGGAAAGGATCGCAACAATCTGAGGCTAAATAAATCCACTCTCCAAGGAGAGTCCTTCAATGCAACCAGCTACGACATCTCTCGAGCCCCATCACGGGCAGCAGACACGTGCCCATGCTACCGGGCGTTATTCTGGCCAGCAGTGGGTCCCTGTTTCTGCTGGGTGAAGCGCTGGGTGCAGAACTGGCCACTGGAGACACAGCTCCGAGCCAAGCCCTCTGCATTTTTTCAAGGATTGAAAATGTGTTTCCCCCCTCATCAGGCATGTTTCTATTCAAATCAGTATCAGCCATTCTGCAAGATATTTGCCTTCCTGCATTTATTTTCCAATAACAAAGCTGTCCACAGCTCTTTAGAGCTGGTATTTTTATTTTATTTAGTTAATATTTTTAAACATTACTACTGCTATAATAAATGTTAACTATTTGTGCAGAGCTCTCAGTGCCTTGCAGGGGCCTTTATATGTGCAAAATAACAGCAAATCATAATAAATAATAATAATAAATTATTATGGTTGATTACAAGGGAATGTGCTACATTTTTATAAGCTCTAGACCACCTACAGCTCACAAAATATAATGGGAAACATTAAGCCTTTAACTGGTTTTACACATTCCCTTCCTCCACTTCTACTCCCCATGTTCTGTAATAGATTTACAAACAGTGTAAAGGGGGGGGAAAAAAAAATCCTCCTTTATAAGAATAGCATCAAAATTCTCCTCAGCTTTCCAGCTGCTGAGTGTTTCTGAAGCCTTCAGTGAAATGCAATTAGTATCTTTTACCGCCTGCCTTCTGGGGATACCGACATTATTATCTTATTGCAGGTTCACCTTGACATGCAGATCACAAGGCAGCGAGCTGGATTCTGTCTCGAGACGCCTTGAATTGTGGCATTGCCCCAGCTGGCTCAGTGAGTCAAGAAAAGGAGAAGGAGGAGAAAAAAAAAAGGAGAGAAGAGCCATTTTCTCATCCTGTGGAGCTCAGCTTTAAAAAAATGCACAAATAAATACAGGGAAATGGGGAGCTGGGGGGTGGAAAAAACGTGCTCCTCCTCAGCTCCGAGCAGGGTGGGCATGGCAGAGGGGGGCTCTGCCAGCCGGGGAGCGGGTGCTGCTCTGTGCCAGCGCAGGTTTGGGCTTCGAGCAGGACCCGCTCCCCCTCCCCTCTAACCCCAGCACGTTTCAATTCCATATGGACACATTCCCAGATCACTGCGTTTCACTGCAAAGGGGAAGGACAAAAAAAAAGGGAGAGAACAGAGGAAAGGAGGAAAACCCCACCGCCAGAATCACTTTCTGTCCTCTCCGAAATGATCGCAGGGACACGACGCGCCCCTCGGTAGCTGTGCTAACAAGTTTGGCCCTACGCAACACTGAGCCATCCGATGGGGAACGTTTGCAGCTGCGCAAGTCTCTCCTCTGAGGCTTTTTGTGATCAGCAAAACACGACATTAAGCTTCAGGGAGCACAGCCTGAACGAACAAGCTTTCCTATCTCTGCCAGACAGCATTTCTCCAGCCCCCAGAGCAGTTTTAGGGCAGCCCTGAGCCCATGTCTCCCCATCCCCGCAGCGTTCGGGGTGCGGAGCACCAGCCTGATACCTGCCTTGGAGACAAGGAGACGGGTGAGGATGAAGGGCATTTTGAAGCCCATCCCCACGTGCAGTCTCCTCGTAAGCAATCCAAAACCTGAAGCCAAAGCATCCCAGTGACTTCCAGTATCCTTGAATCTGAACCAATAACCATGCTGTATGAGAGAAACTGTTGCTTAATCTTATTTAACGCTGATGCATCCATTATCACAGTTGGGAAGCAATATTTAACCAGCACATGCAAAATGGATGGAGGGAGCCTGGTTGGCTTCACCTTCCACAGGTCTGACCCAGGGCAGATACAATGACCCTGATGTTTGGCAGATGAGCCACAGCTGGAGATGTGGTTCAGGTACAAGACAATTGTGTTATATATGGAGTCGGCAGAAAATCCAACCTGTTCCCTGCCTTTCTTCAGCCCATTCTTCTCTCTTGTTACTTTTAATTAATACTAATTCTTTACATTCAACTCTAATGGTCTCATACCGCTGAGAAACCAATATACGATAACTTTCATGTATTCAAATCTCTCTACCCCTAAGAGGGATGAGGTAGGAAGCCTCAAAGGATTCAGACCCCGGGAGAACCCTCCAGAACCTCCTTTCTCGTCTGAGTTCTGGTATTTCTAATTCCAGAGGGAAATGGGAAGAGATGTTTTCCTGGTACTTGGTTACTTCCAGTTCTCTTCCCATCAAAAATCACCATGCCCAGAGAGATGCAAAAATGGGACTGACAAATATTCAGATCATTTCCAACCTTCCACTGTCTCTCCCATGCCACCCCTGTTCCAGGCCATCTCACTGACTTTACCCTGGTATTGGAAAACCCAGCTTGCAGGTATGGCTACTCAATGCAGCAGCATGCACATTTATTTCAAAATTACACCTCTGCTTCAGGATATATGATTAAAAACACAAAACTCAAGTCATATAAACCTCTCCTGAACCAAAATGAAACTCCCTACCGCTGCCAGAGTCCACAGTGCCTCTCTGGAGAGGACCAGAGAGGGCCCAGTTACCAGGCAGATTATCTGGTGTCCTAATACAGTGTTTCAGGAACACTATCAAGAGCAGGTTTGTAAGAACCCAAGCATCACCCCAGCTCCCTTGTCTTGTACCATGATGGTTACTGACAAATAATCACAATAGCCCAACCTAGAACACTCTCATTTTTCTATACAGGTGGGTTTGGGGTTGTAAAAGAGGTGCCATGCAAGGAATTCTGTTGTCTCTTGAAATTTGCATTAAATGTTTTCATTTAAAAATATCTGGAAAGAAAGGACAGTTAAACAAAGAAACAAATACTAAATAAACCTCCTTGTTTTTCTGATACTAGACTGGCACGGGCAGCTTGTAAGAATTAGTGATTCCAGAGAGCAACTGGCTAATTTCCAAGGGAACAGGGAGAGGGGGAAGTGAGGAACAACAGTAATTTACAGCCTAACCCATTTGTATTTCCTCTTTACAGCTCTCATCTGGATTACCAAATGCAAATTATTTATCGTATTTTATTAGCAAACCCTTTTAGTGCACTGGTATGTGAAATTCCAACACCTTCCCAAAAGCCCAGTTTTTCAGCTAAGAGGCTGCATCTCTCGTGAGTCCTACTTCAAAAGGTGAATGTTCCTTCAAAACCAGAGTGGGCATCTTCACCACAACACCGTCACGGCACACGGCCACCAGCACCCTAGCACAGACCCCGGCTCATGGACAGCATCAGACAGATCTCCTTAAACTATTGGTTTCTGCTGTTGTTACGATCATCATGCGAAGGTAACGCGGGTGCAAAAAAGGACCCAGCTGCTATTAGAGGCTGTTACTTTCAAGATTCTAGGAGAGGATCAAATGAAGGAGAAAATTAAATTAAACAAGCAGCACTTAATTATGTAGGCTGCTTTTGTACTCTCCCCTTCCTCTGTGTAGTAGTTTCCACCTGAAAATCTTGAAGTGTTTTAGAGCTGGTAATTAAATCTCAGAACTACTGCAGAGAAGGATGCAAGGGAAAGCATATGCAGTTCTCTTGATCTTGTCGGTTTGATTATACGTTAACTTTGCATCTCTCCAGACCTCTGCTCTGCCAGGACACTCCTCACTAGTTAACCTAAGGTCTGCGCAAATGCTTCTAATAATGTTTCTGAATGAGGGAGTCTATTAAAAGGGAAGCTGCAGACTGGATCAGGAGGGAGCAGGGATGTATGGATCGTCCTCCTGGGCATCCAGCCCCATGGGGAAGGTGTCCTGGGGCAACTGCAGTGCCAGGGATCCCCCTGCTCTGGGCATCTCACCTGCACCAGCAGAAAAGTGCTGCTCCCCCAGCTTTTACTCTGGTCCATGGGGACCCAGCCATTGTGGCTGCAAAACCTGACATGATAATGTCCACTTGGAAAGCCGTATCACCTCCCTTACTCTATTTAGGATGTTTGAAACCAGCAGCTACGTAAGAGTACCTACATGGGGGCCACCAAAAGCCAAGGTCATCCCCCATCAAAGCAATCCAGGTAGGATGATACCTAGAAATGCCTGTGACCACGGTAACACTTGGTAACACTCCTGTTCCAGTGCAGAAGCCCACAGCTGCTTACGCCTGAGCCTCTCGCCCTTGCAGGTACAAAGCTGAGCACCTCATCGGGCCAAACTCTTCACATCAGGGAAGACACTCTATCGGGGTGGATCTCACCCCTGTCAGCAGCCGGGGAGCCGGGATCCACCCTGCCAGGACAGCCCTTTGGGCATGACAGCATGCACACCAGAGGCACCCGGGCTGTAAGTCATCACCAAATTGCTTCAGAGGAGACTGGCTCGGTGGCATTTGAGAAGCTGTTGAAGAGCAGCTTCAGCATAATGTGGTTTAAGATGTTATTTTCAGAAAGCAATGCAAGCACAGGGCGATGCTCATCTGGCAATCAAAAACATTAGCGGAAGTTCTGGCAGTGGATCCCAGAGAAGATAAAAATTAAAATGTCCTTGAAAGCATAAGCAGAAATCTGGTTGGCACAGATGCTACTGCAACACCGAGACAACCATAAAGAGGAGGATCTTCTGGGAAAGAGCAGTTTCATGGCATGAGAAAGCCCAGCTCACGTTTTACAGCCTCCTGATATGAAATCATGCTCGTTACTCTTGGGTTGCTGCTCACACAGGAGCCTCTTGGGAGGCTCAGACAGAGACAACGCCAAAGTACCTGCCTCTGCGCTTGCGCTGAACCAGGTGCTGCTCTGCAGCTCCCTGCAAGCTGTGAAAGCAGCGCGGCTGGTGTCTGAGCTCGTAGAGGACACGGCACAAGGTGGAGGGGGGCAAGACATCGACAACTGACCCACCGCACAGGATGGATGCAACATCAGCCCCAGCTGCAGGATTCCTGCCCACGGGATGCAACGGCTGAAAGGATCCCGTTTCAGTAGCCCCAGTATTCTCTGACAGCGAGGAAATACTTTAGGAGTCAACAGGTACTTGACATTTTTAATAGCCCAGGAAGGTTCTGTGGTTTTACATTTTGTTTTGGATACCAAAGGCCTGATTTTTCTCTTATTTATTCCAAGTAAAGGAGGAGTAACCCAGCGACATCAGTTGACCTCCTTGAGCTTGGCTCAGCGTAAGGAGGAGGAGACCCAGCCTGCTGTCAGCCCAAACCAGCCTGTGGAGCTGGGCAGGAAGGTGTTTTGCTGTGCCACCAAAAATGCTCAAATTAAGACAAAAGCAAAGTTACAATTTTGTGTGTAAAATATATATATAACTGGAGGGGAGAGAGAAGAGCAATTAGTATTGCTAGTGAAAGCCTTTTTATTTGTAAGCTTTTTGAACATGACTATAATATATTTAAAATTTGACTGTAAAGGAAAAAATCTGGAGCGGGCTAAGAATGTCAGAGCAGATGTTGTTCCTCCTCCCTTCAGAGAAAAGTTCTGCCAACGGTTTTGAAACAAGATTTCGCTGAGCTCAGTGAAATTCTAGGAAAACCTTCAGGTGAATTGAAACAACCTTTTCCCCTGGAAGCTGTTCCAGGAGCTGAGCTCTCTGCAGGACCAGCCACCCGCGGAGCCCTGGCTGCTGCTCCTGAGCCTGGCCAGAGCCCGGGGACGTGGGGCCGCAGGGCAGCTGGCTGAGGCAGAGGGGGTGGGAGCTTCTCTGCTCAAAGCACATCGTGCTCTGCTCACACTTGGCTACTCCTGCTAGGACTGCAGAAACATTTTTCCCAGGCTCACCTTGACAACCTTGGGGGTTTTATAATTTTTTTTTCCTGGCTTCCTACCCTCAAACATAATTGTCGTATTCAGGATCACACTCCCTCTCTGCCCTCAGCCCAAGGGACAGATCATAGAGTCACAGAATCACAGGATGGTTTGGGTTGGAAGGGACCTTAAAGACCATCTAGTTCCAACCCCCCTGCCACAGGCAGGGACACCTTCCACCAGACCAGGTTGCTCCAAGCCCCATCCAACCTGGCCTTGAGCACTGCCAGGGAGGGGGCGCCCACAGCTTCCCTGGGCAACCTGGGCCAGGGTCTCACCACCCTCACAGCAAAGAATTTCTTCCTGATATCTAATCTCAATCTCCCCTATTTCAGTTTAAAACAGTTTCCCCTCGTCCTGTCACTCCATGCCTTTGTAAAAAGCCCCTCTCCAGCTTTCCTGTAGCCCCTTCAGGTACTGGAAGGTGCTAGAAGGTCTCCCTGGAGTCTTCTCTTCTCCAGGTGGGACATCAACCTCTCAGGCAAGTTGGAAAGCAAACCTCAGGCTCCCTCTTCCCGAGCAAGAAAGCTGCCCACAAAGTGATTCCAGAGAGGGTGGATGGCCCTGGCTGTACCCTTTCAAAGGCAGTTTATCTATACTCCTTCCCAGGAGAGGTTTCTGGCTGGAGGGTCTGGAGCTGGTGCAGGCGTTGTCCTCCAGCCCAGCGAGATGTGACTCAGAGAGACCAGATTTCAGCAGTGTTCCCCGGGGGGGTCCTGCTACATAGACCAGGCAGTCCAGACTAATTTCTGGTGCACGCAGCTCAGGCAAGTCTCTTGTGTCTTGGTGATAATATTTGCACGATTTGGGTTTTGGCTGATCAGAAAATCTACGATTTTAAGCACTCATGACTGCCAGCAAACATAGGAAATAGGCAGGGATTATTTGCCAGAGCATTCAGCATTTGCTACAGAGGTTTCGCTTTCTCCACCCAAGATACCCAGGAACAAAAACATAAATAGCAAAGATTTAATCACTCCCATGCAAAAGACAATATTCTTTTTAATGCCCAGCAGTACCACCTTGGGAGGCATTTTAAGGCCAATCACAGCTTTCATTATGCAGCACTGCCCCAAAGTCCCCCTTTTTCCATCACAGCCCTGATGCAAAGAGCCAAGGAGCCCAGCTGAGCAGCAGCAGCCCGGAGCGAGCTACTGAAATTTCCACTTCTCCAATGAGACCAGACCCTATTGTTCTCTCAAACTCTCTTGTAATGTTAAGGGCAATAGATAAAAATAACTCGAACTCAATTGTTCTGCTATTTATACACTGAAAAGTCAACAGCATAAAGGCTACCGGCCTTTGGGCTGTGCTGGAGTTGATGACCCATTTTCCGCCTGCTTGTCCTTGTAGGTGCCATGGGGGGAGCGAGGATGGGGCAGAGGAAATCAGGCTGTTTGAAGATAAAGAGGCTTTTCAAAAGCCCAAAGGGCAGTTCAGCATCCAGTTTGCAAGGCAAAGAGGCCCATTTTGGCCATTGTGTTCCCAATGCCAAGCAAGCCCATAACAATGCACGGAGTCAGTCTTTGGCTGGGGGGTTGTATTTGAGAAGGACCCAAGCTATCAGCTCCAGAGCACAGGTCTTCAGCTGGACAATGAATATAAAATCCCCATCTTCTGGTGCTTGCCAAAGAAACAGATGGATCTGAATACAGATGCAAAGCAACCCTCATCGGAAGGCCATCAAAGAAACCAGTCTTTCCAGACCTAAAGCCTGTAAGATAATGGGGCTTGTCAGGGAGATAAAAACTGCATTTCCTCCATGTCATGCATTAGCCACAGGAAATAAAACTCATCTGCCAAATCTAGCTTTGCAAAATGCCCCTGGTTTACTAAGCTACAAGTTTATATTATCATTTTGGTAGGGAAAGCCACCTTACTCAGTGGATTACAGCAGCAAAAGGCCCATGAAGCTGGTAAAGCACCGGCATCTGGGCAAAATGAGCATCCCCTCTTAGTCCGGCTAGTAGTCAACAAGTGCTTTGTTCTGCAAAATGACCCACACAGGAACACCCAGTAAGACAAAGTGACCAGTCAGATGCCATCTGCGGGATTCACTGGGAAGAATGCGTCACCAAAGTGAGAATTAGGCAGGAAAATTAATTTTCAAAAAGGGAAAATATATTCAGCTAATACAAACACCGTTCAGAACGAAGGCGTGAGCTCTGCTTATTTACTTCGAAATTACCCATTAACTACTGCACACTAATTATCTACCTTTCTGGTTTGTGGTTTTTTTTTTTCACAGGAAAAAATTATTCATCTTAAAGCTAAATAAATGCCAAGAAAATCATGCCACCCACTACATTTATGATCAAAATAATCATTTCTTTTGATAAGTTCCAGCAGTTACAATGGCCCAGAGAAAATTTATTCAGCGAAGATCACTCACTGTTGAATACTTTCCTCACTTCTTCTCTCAAACCGCTTATGGTTTTTTTCCTTTTATAAGCAAGGTACTTTTTAATAATGTAATTTGTACTACAAACTCCTGAAAACATGTTTTGATTTTTTTTTGGTGTGATTCCTAAAGCCCTAGTTTTGAAACACACGCAGATAAAAGCGCTTTGACGTTTTTATTTCTTTATTCCCAGATTGCTCACTAGAGAGCCAAAAGTCACTCTTTGGCTCTCAGTCAAGGTCTGAGTAAAATTTAGACACTTACATAGACAGACTTGTCCAGTTATTCCATAAAAGGCAGGAAGACCTAGGCTAATATTTCCCAAAAATGCTGACATTATGTGCTCTAGATTATGCAGACCTTTATGAAGGATTTAAGCACGAATTTACCCCCATCCACTGCAGGTAGCGTTTATTTTAGTACAATGTGCATCTGTAGAAGAAGAGAGAAAGTTTTACTCTATTTCTAAGCAAAGCAGAGTGGAATAAAGGAGCAATCTCTTGGTCTAAGAAGGTCCCAGCCAAAATGGGGTGAAACCAAGCTGGGACAGAGCTACCTCTGCTCTCCCTCCAGCACGGCTGGGCCAGTGGCCAGCTGCTCCTGCAAAACACTTTGTCATCCTGTTGTCACTTCACACCTCTCATCATACCGGTCTTCATTTGTCTGCTTCACCCATCTGCTGCTTCCTGACATAAACCAGGACAGATGTCACGGAAGACAGGCTCTCTCTGTAGTTATTTGTTCATGCCATTTATTTAAGACATCTAATTTAGGAGGCTTACTCAGTGCAAACAGCCACACAAAGCCACCATGAGCTTCCAAAAGAGCAGGGCTAGGGGAAAACATTTGATGTGCTGGATGGCTGAAACATCAGGATCCCAAGCACGTGCCTGGAAGGTGCTATTGGACCACCATTTCCATAGCTAAACCTTGAAGTTTGACTGCCTCCCTTTGGAGTCATCCCAGAAGAAAAGAAGTTTGGTTTTTTTTTGGAGATGCAGAGCAACCACCACTCCACTGATGGCAGTATCATGGTCTGCTGCAGACCAGGCCACAAATGTCCCAGCTGGAGGACCCCTGTGCTGGGTGCTGATCCTGCCCAGCAAGCAGAAGTGGGGAGCGGTCTCACTCTCATAAGGGGCACAACAGAGCAAGGATGCCTCACCAAGGGACATGCAACTATTAGTGGCCTCAGGATTAAACACCAGAAACTTCTTCCACCCTCTGCAGGTAACCTGAGACTAGACACCCGAACTGAATATGAAGAGGCAGAATATGGATTATGTATCTGAAACACTACAAGTCCTGTCTTCCACCATCATGTAAACACCCCAATTCTGTCACCAAGCACCTCAAATTTTGGCAAGATTATAGCTTTGCTTCTCGTAGCCATTCTCTACAGCAAAAGCCAAACCATGTCAAAGAAAGCACGCGTCTTGTTTAGTCTGCAAACGTGTTCGCTTCCCATTCCCACAGGGATCCCGTTTTTTCAGCTCTGTCATGCCCTAGACATAATCCCTTGCATGAGACCTTTGGGAAGGTGGTTCCCAAAACATTAGCAGGCCTCTGGAAACACAAGATACAGCACCTGAATCTGACCTCAGCTTGACATTCATCTTACCTAATATCTAACCAATATCCATCACCAAAGATGATGATGGATTTGGATCTAGGGCTCCTAACTGGAGGGTAGGGGAGAAGAAGTTGGGCAAATAGTTAAGTATAAGGTGGTAAAAGCCATGCCAACTGGTGCCAGCTCTTTTTGAAGACCAAAAGGGGTGTTTTCCCCTTATTAGGCACCCATCTGTGTCACCCAGCTCTAATTAAGCATCTGCTCTCCAAGAGGCTAACAAATTCTTTTGCTGATAATCCCAACCAGCTTGGCAGCATTATTTATAACGCAGCCATGGTGAGTCTCTGCTCTGTTCTGAGTCGCTTCATTGTTAGAATAAGACGTAACTATATCATTATTTTAGGAGACATATAAAATAGAATCCAATTATATGGTGGATACGTGGAATTCCCGATGATTTGAGAGCATGCCACTTTATTCAGGGGGGGAAAAGGATTTGAAGAGACAGGTTGTCACTGAGCATCAAAGGATTTGGAATGATATTTAGGATAACAGTTTATAGACATGGAGCAAATCCTATTATGATGCCACATGGCCGTCAGGCTGTCACGGTGGCAGGTACATTGCACGTCTGAGCAAAGAAGCCAGCCAGAAGCGTGGTCATCTGAGAGATGCTGCACATTATAGTCGGTGTGTCCTGTGTTCAGTGGGGAGTTGGAAGGCTTTCATGTCTATCAGCAGCTGAAGTATCTCAACAGCCTCTGTGTTACCCTCTGCTCCGTGGTGTCCTCCCTGCCAGCGGCATCCTGGGCTATGGGAGAACCCTGATCCTAAAGGGTGTGAGTTTGGGTTTACCCTGCAATCCCCTAAGGACTGGGTGGGGAAAGAAACACGAAAGCAACCAGAGGAGTGAAAAAAGGGATTTATGAAAGCATTTGCTCTGGCTGCCTGACCCCGTGCAAGACCCCAGCAATTGCCAGTCAGGCAACTGTGACGTCTCAGTATGGCCCAGTGCTTTCTTTGCAAAGGGGCTGATTCAAAGCCCGTGGACAAGGAGCCTCTCCATGGCCTTCACCCAGCTTCGGTTTAGGCCCAGCAGCCACAGGAGAAATAGAGAAGAGAGCTGGGAGGGCAGTGGGCAGCAGCGCCCGAGGAGCCGGCTGCTCTCAGAAAAACCACTCACAGCACAGGCATGGTTTGGACTTTTTTGCAAATGACTCATAATCAACCAAATTGCAAGGATAGTGGAAGCGTAAAAGCTGTTCCCTCACCCAGATACCATGAGAACTCCCCAGTGTCACAGGGCCAAGCTCAGAAAACAGCCCAGACAAATGGATGTGCCACAGCGCTGCATCAGCCCAGCCAGGAGCCACTCGGGGAAACGCAAAATCCAGCCCAGCGTTTGCCTGAGCTGCCGTGCCTGAACCCCCATCCCACTGCACCCGAGCTGCTGCAGGGGAGCACAAACCATCTCCACCACCTCCCTCAGCCTCCAGTCAAAGAGCACGTGCAGCAAAGAAAAGCCATTCCTGCCTCCTTTGGCTTTTTTCTCTTTGTTTGCTCTTCTCTCCCAGCAGCACTCACAAGTCTATCAGCTCGACTGCCGACAGCCGTCCCCCACCCCAGCCCGCAGCAGCACCCATCTCCCTGCTCACCATCCGCCTCGCTGCTCCTTCCACTTGTGTTTCGGGGACTCGGTCCCTGATGGCGCACGGGATTGCACCAGGGTGGCACCTGTGTCCCCAGCGAGGTGACGCACAGTGAGATGCCACCCCACCATGGCGGAGGACGATTAAAGGAATAAATACAAATCTGCAGAACAGGACATGCTTTCCTTGCACGCAGTCCCCAGGGAGCTGAAAGGACTAGCTGCAGGAATACACCAAAGCCCCGGACAGTGTACAAAACCGAGGAGATTTATAAGGGTCTCAAAAATCCAGCAAAGTAGCCTCCAAATTAAACCTCAGCCTTGTCAAAGGTTCTGCCAGCTTGTAAGGAGAGCAAGGATGTCTGCGAGTTACCAGGAGCCACAAGATTTTTCTTTTCTTTTCTTTTTCAAGTGCAATTATTAACCCAGCTAGTGCAAACAGCAGTAACACCCACAGCATCTTTCTCTGGGTAAGATCCGGGAGTAATTTCCACCTCGTAACTCTGCCTCCCACAAGGAGCTCCACAAAGGGAGACAGAGACACGTGCCCAGGTCATGCAGACCCTGAGCTTCAGAGGTTTTTGGTGTCTACGGCGCTGCAGGGCCATGCTGGGGTAAATGAGGTGCAGCGATGTGCCACCAAGGTAAGGGATGAGCCTCAGCCAGCAGTAACGGGTACGTGCTCCAGCCCTGCTCGTGCAGCGGCCAGATGGGCGCAATAAAAGGCTCATTAATGGGGATCGTTGGACCTCCATTTCAGATTGCTGGATTAAACCTCCTCAGTAAGTATCATTATTATGGCACTCTCAATCAAGCCAAGCAGCTTTATGACAAAATCAAAAGTTGTGATCTGAGCAGGAGAAGGATGGGGCAAGCAGACTATTTATTTAGCTTCGGGTTCATGGCGAGGACCCAGCAAGCTGCCAGGACACAAGAATGATGGTTACATCCTGTGAGCAGCTTTAAACATCATCACAGCCCCCTGCCCTCTCAACCTCAAACCTCTCCAGGTCCACAGCGGGATTATGTAGATGCCAGTATGCTGGTTTGCAGCTCAGAAACAAGAGGGAAAAATCTCCCCGAGAGGGGCTCCCGCTGCCCGCATCCAAACTGCTGCTCACAGGCCAGGGAGAGCAGGGTCTGCACACCAGGTTCCCCTGCACTTGTGAGCTCAGCATGAAAGTGCCCTTTGAAATGTTACCTGTTTAGCAGGACTGCCTGTGTAATTTTTCCCTCATTCCTGAACAGATACAAGATGTTAAAATAAGACCCTTCTTACAGTCAGGGCTTGACATCTGCCAGACAGGAGATGAACAGACACAGAACGTGCTGGGGAGAGCCACTGAGCAAAGCCAGCCAGCACACGTCCAGGGAGATGAGCGGCAGAGGCCCAGCCATGCACTGTGGCCTTCCTACAGAGCACTTCCTACTGCATTTACTCATTACAACTCCTTCTAGATACCTTTTTCCATCAAAATCCTTTTCATTGATTTGCACTCCCCTGGCTCCACAGTATCTGATATTTTCCTATTCCGTACGCAGCGATTTTGCCCTTTGGAGCTCTGCAGAGTTCAGATGCCACCAGATAGAGCCAGTGCACGTGGGAGGAATGACACTTCCCAGCCCTCACCTGCAATCCCAGCAGCTCATTTCATGGCTGAAGGCCTGATCTTTCTGCTTGTCCTTAATACTTAAGGGACCTCCAAAAAAAAACAGGAGCAGGATGGGTTAATCACCAGGCTGGTGGAGGGGGGGCAACTCAGCCAGGCTGGCATCCTGCTGGGATGGTAAAGTGGCACTATCCTCCACCTCCAAACCAGGCTATGGGTGAGCAACACCACGTGGTGCCCGAGCGCCTTCGGATTTTGGGAAGACGACTTCTCGTTCCTCGCATGCACTCAAACCATGGATTTCTCAGCTCCCCTGCCAGCACATCTCAGCTGTCATCTCCACTCAGAGGTGGGAAGCTGAGATGCGGGGCTGCTGCTGACTGGCAGGGAGGGAAGGAGATCAGAAGATCATTCTCTAAGGAATTAAGATCCTAATCTGCCTTAAGGTGCTCAGTGCAGGCGCTCCTGAGACAGCATCTCATCGGCAAGGACAAGCAGACGAGGCAGAGCGAGGCGTAGCCTGGCATGGGGTTCTCAGCCACAAAACAGTCTTGCAAAGTAAAGATCAAGCTTCAATTAGACTTTGCCCTTCATTATGTACGTTTACTGTTGCCCTCACTCATTAAAAGCCAGTGGGAAGAAGCTGCAGGTAGGAGGAAGCATCAGAGAGATTACACAAACCACAGATGTGCGAGGAGATCTGATATCTCTCAGCATCATCAGGCACAAGAGCCAAAGCCTCTCCCTCCTCCTTGCAAAGACTGCCCATCCCCGGGAGCACCGCGAGGACGCGACGCAGCCTGCTGCGTCTGCAGCATTGCTCGAGAGCAGGAGCAGCCGGAGCCTTTTGCCAAACCCGCTTCTCTTCTCTTTTGATGGTATTTATTGCACCAAGAAGATACCACAGCCCAAAGGAAGGTTTAGCCCTGGGGCTTCTGAAGATCCCAAGGCACAAGCAGACAAAGAGAAAATTAGTCTGACCGGGAGCCTCTGGCTAATCACCCTGGTGCTGGCAAAGACGTTTTGGTGAGGAATGGGGATGCCATTTCCATGCTGACCCTAGGGGACAAGGAAGCCTTGAAGGGAACCACTGGTGCCGCAGGAGGCCATGCTGAACATCCTTGCCTGATGGACACTGATGCCGTGCGGGTTTTGTGCTTCCTTCAGGGCAGTTTCACCGCAAGCAGATTCCAGCAAATGCCACGTACCAAATCCCTTAGCTGTCACTGCAAAAATATGGTCCTGGCATTGGGCAGGAAGGGAACATATATAACCTGGGCAAGAGAGGATGACGATGATGGGCAGTTCTGCTGCACACCTACTGTGCACGCAGGTGAAAAGGCCGGGTTATAGCAGCAATGCTATAACTTACCCCGTGCCCTGGGACCAGATCCAGACTGTGAGCAACAGGAATGCTCCCCTTGCAGCGGGTGGGCAATTTGGAGGTTCAAGTCTTCAAAACACCATGATATTTTCCTTCATTACTTCTTCCACCTGGGAGCAATATCCTGCCGCTGCAGCCTGGCTGCTCCAGGGGACCTTTCCAGCCGACTGTGGCAATTCGCCCTCCAGCACTTCTCGTTTAGCTCCATGCAAGAGAGCAGCTCGGCTGTTCACGACCTCTCGGCTTCGGGATGCTGCTGCAGGGTGCCAATGGGAAAGGCACATTTCCAAAATACACTGAAATCGAAACCACGCAATCCCTGCTGCACAGCGAAGAGGAGGAAGGGAGTCAGTGAACAAATATTTGTCTGTCTACCCTGCTTTCTAGCACAGAAAGTCTGAAGAAGAAAAAAATCCAGCTTTCCAGTAACACTCAACCCACTGATGCTGCCATCACTCTGGGATCGTGGCAGCTTGGTACCTTCCCAGTGTTTGGTCTAGTTTTCTTTTGAAGAAACCAACAGAACAAGGTGGAAGGAGGTGGTTTCAAAGCATACAAAGCCAAACCGCTGAGCAGTAAATCAGCTGACACCTTCCTTACTGCTCCAGGACACTAGAAGTTGTGCCAGCTTCTTTTGCTCTCAGCACTGTTGGCTTTACAGCCCCTCCAGAAGTCCCAGGACTGTCTCACCATGTGTAACAGGTCACATCTGGATTGCGTGGCAGAGGGCTGTGCTTGAAGAAGACTGGCCAAGATGGGTACCAAGGTGGTGGTCACTTACTGAACATATATTATCCCACTGGCATAGGAAAGTAATTTTGCCAACAGCGGGACTAATGAAGCCTGATTTGCTATGCATCATGTCTCACTGCCTGGCATTTTATCCAAGGCAGATTGTGGGTTCAACCCCTTAGCAGACACTAAAGAATCCAGAAGACAGAGGTGAACATCCTGACCACAGGAAAAGCTGCTGGGAACATCCCATTACAGACAGCAGACACTGCACTTCGAGAAACCTTAGTCAGGAGCAGATTCTCTGGTGCCTAATATTTCATAATGTGACTATTTTCTGCTTGTGTTTAAGATCTCTTTTCCCAGGTGGGTCCTCTGATGTTTCACACCGCCAGAACTCATGCTGCAGCCCTTCTCAGTGGGGTCTTCTACTATCAAAGTCTCTTTCCTTTACCTGCCCACCAACTTTTATGAAATGTGTAGTTAAAAACACTGAGATTTTACTCCTTCAATCACATGCCACTGAAGCAAAGCCCTGAGCTGAGAAGTTAGCAAGCTAGGCTTGACAACCAGTCTCGGGTGAGTACAAGGAGTGCAATCACCTAAGCCACACTTCTTTAACAGAAACACAGAAAGGGCTGTGTAAACAGGATCTCTAGTGTTTTCTAGGATAAAACAAGCGTCAAGGTCTGCTGTGAATCCTTGCTCACGCTCTCATGACACGCTGACATTCCCCACCTCTCCCACGGTGGCAGCCGTGACCAGGCTGCTTTGCCAGGCTCTGGCACCAGCCAAGGAAATCTCAGTGCCTGTGGCAAGCTGTAGCTCAAGGAGCAGCTTGTTTTCCACTGCCCAGAGCCTGCAGATTCAAATATGGCCCTGAGTTTGAAAACAGGGCCCTTGTTTCTCACGGAAAGCCCCATGTGTCTTAACAAACATCCTCTCCATCTAGGCTGCGTCACAGCATGGTGCTTCCTACAACCTGCCCTGCACTGCCCAGGTCCAAAATAAAATGAGAAACGGAGTGTTTCAAGGAGGCAGCATCGCTGGGCTTCTCCTTCACTTGTTCCCACATCCTAGGCAGAGAGATGAAAACATTCCCAAGATTTTGACTTGTCCCAGCCCTGAGAAACATGAGGTTGGTTACAAAAGCATCTGCTCAGTCTGCCAAGGCAGCAACGGGTGATGCAGATGAATCCTCCAGAACTAGGGAGAATGTCAGCAACCTGCCCAGAGCAGCTACTCCCAGGCACCTTTGGGAGACTGCTCACAGCTGCCAGCCTTGCCTGGGGCAGGGGAGAGGGGAGGAGGCCCACACAGTGCAGGGCTAAAGGTGTTCCTTGCTTCACGCCATATTAAACAAGGGAAAAGTGATAAACACAGTAGGATTTGCAGAGTTTCCCGTTGTACTGCGATGCCGGGCACCGCTGCGGGAGCGGCCCAGCACTTGTCCTGGCAGCAGAAGGAACCATCGCTGCATCAGCAAAGCAGCAGGTCTGCTAGTTGGGTCTAAGAGAAGGGGGGAGGGAGAAGTGGGAAAAAAGGAAGGGGGGGGCGGGGAAGGACTAAACCCCTGGCTCAATGGGAAAACGCTACAATCCAACGCAGACGGGATGAAACCAACCCAGTACAACATTGTCCGGTTAAACTCGCAGCCCTGTATTATTCCCAGCTCGCATTAAGTAGCTCTGTAGTGTTAGTGCTGCTCCTGAAAGATAACTTCACCTTCCACCCCTTAAGCTCCGAGACACTCCTAAAAGTACCAGCATGTTATTATGAACAGAAGAGCAGTGTTAATGCTGAAAGGCTCTATCCCCTTCTCCTCCCTCCTTGTCCCCGCTGGATTTTAAAGCACAGCATTATTAAAAAAGAAAATATATGCCGGGAATGCAGCATCCCCTTTCAGCAGCAAGCCCTGCACGTGGAGGAGACCCCCCTGCTTCTGCACAGCGAGTGCCAAGGGCTTGCTGTTTCCAGCCTCCTCTGTCCTTACCCCTCGACATTTCCTGCCCTGTTTCCCAAAGCCACCAGGTTTCTGCTGTCCTTGCCGCCCTTGTCCCCTCTGCGAGGCAGGCAGGGATGCGAGCATGCCCCTCGGAGGGCAGGGACCATGCCACAGCGAGCACCAAGGAAAATCAAGTCATGTTCACACGCTTGAAAATATCCAAAAAAAAACCAATTAAAATTGCCTCAAAACCGAAGTGCTTTAGAGCTATTGAGGCACCAGCTGCCTCTCTCCAGCCGGGGTAAGCTGATGGTGCTGGAGGAGCCAGGAGGGTTCACCCTGCAAAGACTGGGCTGATAACAGCTACACAGGGTCGTTTCCAAAATGCCAGGAGGAACCTCTCCTCTCCCTTCCCATCCTCCCTCCTTCAGGCACATCATCAGCAACTGCCTCAGCTCTTCCTCCCGGGATCTGTTGTTTTATATTTGTGTCGCCTTCCTGAGACAGTAAAGTCTTTGGGGGCAGGAACACGCTGTAATCTGTGTTTGTCGAGTGCCATGTAAACGGCTACCTAAATGTGTTTGTTTTCCATCGCTTATTTGTTTTTCAGAGGGGTAGTTATAGGAAAGTACACAGCGGAATAAGTAATTGGTACTTGGAGCAGAGCTGAAGCCAGAGAGGCAGAGGATGGGAGAAGCTGCTGTGTCGCAGCAGGGCTGCAGTGACTCTATGGAGAAAGGCAGATGCCACCAGTAAGATTTCCCTCCCTCCCTCTTTCTCCCCAGCTTCACAGTCAGGAGGGGCTGGGGGTAACCCCAAAGATGTCCCCACAGCCCCTGCCCTTGGCAAGAGCTGTAGATGCCCGGGCAGGTCACTCCGGTGTGCAGCACCCCGGCTGCCTGGCTCCCACCGGGGTTGTATTCCTGCAGGCTCACCTACTCGCTCTGCTCTTTTAAATGGGGCTTTACACGTCTAGAGCATCTATTTTTCTGTCTCCTCCTTGTCAGTCATACCCTGCATCCTCCTTCTCGACGCTGAATCAAACCCCTCCTGGATCGCTTTTCCTCCTGCCTGGCTCTTGAATTGTAATCACTTCCATAGTAACATCTGTGGGGCTTTGAACGCTGACCGGAGAGGCAGACCATCAGAAAATAGCCTGATTAAAAAGGAGTTTGGGGAAGGGGCAGTTTGCCTGAGGGTGACAATGTCTCTTACACTTGAAATGAAATGTACCTGCGTTGAAGGGTGGGAAAGAAAAGAGAAAAACTTTGGCCCCTCCGGAGGTTCAGAAGCCCTGAGGCTGTTGGCCACCGGATTCATGTACACGGCGCTTTAGCACTTTAAAAAGTGCCTAAAAAAGCAAGAAGCCACTAACCGGTGGACTGTAAAATATCCTGTCACCAGCCAGGCGTACGCGGCGAGGATGTCATGCCACGGGGTTAGCAGCGGTATCATATGCAAGGTAAAGATGCTTCATTGCATATATTAAAGGCAGCCTGAGCCCTAAATGCGCCCTAAAGAAGATGGATCTCCTTGGGAGGCTGGGATCTATTCATCACCATCTGATTTCTAAGTGTCAATTAATCTTACTGCTTGTGTGTTGTTCCCCAGCCCTGACACATCTCTCACTGTCCCTGACTTGGAAGAGTAATGGGAGACAGTGTTTGAGTATATAAAAGATAATTAATAGAAAACATCCTCCCTTTAAAAAACAACCAGGAAACCAACCTTTTAGTATAATACATCCTTCCACCAGCATCCATTTCCACAGATACAACTCGCAGCTACTGTCATTTGGGGAATGTTAATTGCCCAGCAAGAAACTTAGTGTTTTAAAAGGGTGAGAATGATCCGTTTAAAGTATGCAGCTAATACAAAAGAAATGGTGATTTTGTTAAACACCTATTGTTCCCCTCTCAGCACTGAGCCCTTCGCTGGCTCCTGCTCTGGCATTACAAAAACCCGCAGAGCCCCTGCCATGGAGAGATGTAATGCAATGAGATAATGTAACTTTACTCATAACTTATATCTTGGAGGGAAATAAAACATATGGTTGGGGCTTGGCAGAGCCTGTTGTTCCCTGGGAGCCATCCCGGGACACTGATACAGCAGCAGGGTGAGGAGGAGATGGAGGAGATGGAGCTGGGTTTGCTGGCTGTGGATGGGAGGAAATTGATGGTGGCAATGCAGGCTGCTGGGAGGAAGGCCTCCAGGGAGGAAGGCCTCCAGGGCAAGACTGGAGCATGGCAGGAAAGAGGAATGGGAAAAAAAAACCCTTTCCTGCATTTGAAAGAGGAGAGGCTCCTCATGGTGAATGAGGATTAGTAAATGGATTTGTTGGTGAATGTAGGGTTGGGGTGGGTTTGGGGTGACTGGGTTTCCTGCATTGATTTTTTTTGAAAGGACCTGATACAGAGTTGGACAGGATCCTCCTGGCTCCAGTGAAAAACCTCTGGGAGAGTGAGCAGGGGAGCACTGGGGCATCTGGGTCAGTCAGAGCCCGGCTGAACATAGATGTGGCTTTGAAGAACCGATTTCCTGGGAAGAAGGGTGGAGGAGCTGCATCGCCTCTCAAAACACTGACCATGAACCTAATGTCTCTGCTCTGCCCCTCATTGGAGTTGCAAAATACCAAAATTTGGCAATGTTAGCTTTTCCCGACGTATTTTGTCCCTTCATCCCCAAACAGGTCTGTCTGGGTTGGGATATTGCGGCCGCTTCGCAGCTGGGCCAGGAGCACGGTCCTTGTGCTGGAGGCTGCAGGGATAATAAGGCTCAAGTTCTCAGATGCATCTTGACCTCTGGAAGACTTCAAACACCAAATCTAGACAAAATCTAGGCAGAGCCCTTGCAGCTGCAGTGCTATGTGGTACATGGACAATGGGGTTAATAGCAATAAGCAGCTTTGCTTTTAGTTGCTTTTAAAACGTAGAGTAATTCCTGCCTGGAGGGGGGTCAGGGAGAGTTCCCAGGGGTTTGTCCTTCCCACTTTGTTCCTTGAGAAATCCCAGCATAGATTTAAGGCTTAGAAAACCAAGAGGCCCATGGAAAGACACTTTCCTGGGTACCTCCATCAAGTCTTCTGGATCTTTTGACATCTCTTGGCTTGGGCTGGTTTTGACGAGTGTTTCTGGGGTGCTGATTTCCCAGACTTCCACTGGGGTTTATGGAGATGACACACATGCTCAGGGAGAGACCCGAGCTCTGCATCCACTGAGCCTGCCAGAACATCCTCCCAGTCGTGCACAGCTTTCCAGCCAACACAGACAAAACAGAGCAAGCGGTACCACCCCAGCTGCTGGAACAGCAAAGGTAGGTGGCCCTTTCCTAACTTCACCAAGAGGAGAAAAAGCCTACAGGGTCTGTCTTGCACAGTGAACCACTACGACATCACCCTGCTATGAACACAGATAAAACTCCCCGTGCTCCAAGGATGGGAGATGCAGTCGTAAGTTTGGAAGTGAAGGCAGTAGCTGTCAGACTTATTCAAGTTTCATCAGCCTGTATAAACAGGCTGTGAATCTCATAATTACAGGCTCCCCCTTAGGATTTCGGCATGTCTATTCCTAACCCAACCCTGGAAAGTACAGAAGGTATAGAAATGAAACCTAATAAAACCTAAATATTATCTTCCACGTTCTGAGGCTCAGCAAAGGTGTGATTTACATTTCTAGCAAAGGTTCTTCCATCTGAAGCAATGGTTTGTATCTTGTATTTGTCTAAGATTATAGGTACTTTATGGCACTTACTATATCTTGTAAATATTCAGTAAAGCACTATCGATAGAACAATTATTGTAGAGGAAAAGGAATAACGGTTTTGAATCAGCTCCTCTTGGAAGAAAAAATAGATTTTGCCCTTTGCTGCTGCAAATGGTCTACAACTTGGTGATGCTTAACAACACATATTAGAAGAATACTGTCAAATTAACCCCCCTGGCTAGTTTTTCCAAAACCTTGCCTCTTGCTTATGCTCCTGGGAAAAGGGACACGGTCTCGGAGACTCCAGCTGACAGCAGCACATTGGAAACATCAGCTGTCCTGCAGATGAGAGCAGCAAACCTCACCCTACTCGTTCATAACCACTTCTGCACGCTGACACTACAGATAAGACCTCTGGCTACAGCACTGGAAATGATCTCACTCTTCACCTTAGCTTCCAGCCTTTCCCGATTGCTTTTCCAACGTAAGCAGCCAGAGCAGAGTTTTGGGGCAGCAAAGGGCACGGGGCTGGGTGTGAGTCACTGCTGCGCGGCCCCGTGCGCTCGAACGCCCAGCTCTCCTCTGACTCCCAACGAGAAGCTCTTGTTTTCTCCTAGAAGGAAAACCATCCCCCTCTCCAGTCTGTCCAGAGCTGTCAACAGCCTGGGAGCTGGAGGGAAGAGGCAGCTGCCGGCGCGCGCGTCCCCGCGCCGTGCCACTGATTGGGTGGTGGCGGAGGGATGGATGATGTTTGCATCCTATTTTTAGTACAGCCTGCAGCAGCTTGTGAGCGCACAGCCAGGGCTGCGGGAACAATGCCACGGCGGACGCCCGTGCTCAGAGACGTTAAAATCCCACGCTCAGCACCCGTGCCACCGAATTAAACAGCAACTCCCCAGAAAAAAAAAAAAAAACAAAACAAAAAGATCTTTCTGCCTTTGGGGATCCTCCCCAAATCTCTGCAGGCAAGCACAAAGGGAGCAAGAGCTGCACAGAGGCTGCGGTGCCTGCCCTTCCCCAGCTTCTCCCCTCGCAAAGCAAGGAAGCAGCACACAAACCCTGCAGCCTCCATCCCCGCTCGCCCTGCGAGCTAACGCACATCGCCCTTAAGACCAGCCTCAGCGTGGCGTCGAAGCAGTGCAAAGAACAGAGAGCAAGTCACAGGGACATCGCCAGGGCCTGTCAACAGCCAGACATGACACCCGGGACGAGGAGTCGCAGCACATCAGCGTGCCCCGAAGCACCTCAGCCAGCCTGGGCGTCCCCAGAACAGCTCTCACTGCAGTGGCCACGTGTGTCCCTGCAGAAAACCAACACCCTGGTCTGCAACTGCCATGCTGGTGCAGTTACACCAATGCTCTGCCCCTACAGACCCCAGCCACCAGCTGGACCCCAAACCTGTGCTGTGCAGGGACCGAGGAGGCTCCGTTGCCCCACGTGCCAGCCCTGCTGGTCTCACAGGCAGCAGGAACCCTTGCTGAGCACCACCTCTCTGCAGACCCTGAGGGGCTGGATGGTGCATGAAGGATAGGAACATGACCTCCCCTTTCCATGACTTCCTCACTGTGTGAAACAGCTGAATTTCAGTGCTTCCCTGCTCCATAAAATGAAGGTCTGACCTCCAATGCACCTGCAAAGAGGGTGGGAATCAACTAGAGGAGCCCTGCAAGGGGACAGAGCAAAGCCAAGGTCTCATGTCCAGTCCATGGAGAATGAAGGTAGCTTGGGGAGCTTGAGCATGTGTTGCCCACCCCAGCAGCACCGCACCCTGCTCTGCAGGCAGGAAGCAGCTTAGCCGTAGTCTACATGAAGCCGACGGCTGCCACGTACATGCTGCTTACAGAAGAGACCTCGTGTGGTATCTAGTTTGTGAGATGCCTGGAGTCCAAGCTGGTGGCCAAGGATGCTCCAGGTAAACAGCTGGCCAGCATGTGTGCATGTCGGGAGAAAGCGCTTCCTCAGTGCCTTCTCCCTGCGCTGATGCTACCAGCTCCCAGTGCTGCCCCAAAAAGACATCTGAGAGCAAAGGGCCAACCTGCTCACGGGAAACTGCTCTCCTGAGGGATCTGGGCAGACATCGCCCCTTCTCCCACAGCAAACCCCAGAAAGAACCAGGAGATGATGTGGCATTGGAGAGGACCAGGGAGGGCCCCAGGGAGCTGGACAGTGAGCAGGCACAGGCTTGGAGGCGGCCAGGGTGCTGCACAAGGAGTAGGGGTGATCAGCAACCGCAGCTACGTCTGGCCTCAGCCCAGTGACAGAGGGACTTGCACCTTCCTCATCGTGGAGGTTTCAGCAGACCCTTGGTGAAGCCCAGACGCTGATGCTGTGCAAAGCGTCTGCCCCAGCCCTGGCTCGTGCCCTCACTTGTTTGAAGCATAAAACCCACCTGACGTTTCCTTCTTGGGGGAAGCAGCCGAGACACACGTGAACGAAGAAAAACACAAGCACAGAAAACAGGAGAAAAAGCTCTCTCCAGGCAACTGTCAACACACGCAAATCATTTGGAAATGGTCACACACGTGACAGCACTGCTGGCCCTGCCACAGCATGCCTGAGACAGGAGCGAGCTGGGTGGGGTGGCACCCCTACGGGTGGCTTTCGGGAAATTGCCGGGCCAGAAGCACACCCTCCAAAGACCTTTTCCACCAGCACAGCCACATGCATGGGAACCCCCGATAGCTGCAGTGTCACAGCCCCAGTGGGGACAGCTGGACCCAGGAGAGGACATCTGCCCATGGCCTGAAGCTGGAGAGGAGCTGGTTCACCATCGCTCCCAGCCAAACCAAATCCCAAATGAACCCTCCTGACAGTCTGAAGTTGGGAAATGTTGTGCCTTTGTTTTACTGGATCACATTTTGTTTTGTGTTTCTCCATCTCCCCAACTTGTCTCCAGGCTCCCTCGTTTCAGGCCAGCTCTGTCCACAGCTTTCCAAGGCACACACAGATTGAGCAGTGAGCTTGAGCCAAGTGAAAACTAATTAATCATTTTCCGCCTGGTTCACGCAACGCAAAGGGCCAAGCAGTGACGTGTCTAGGGCCGCCACGTGGAGCTGGCCCAGCCTGTTGTCCCCCACCCAGCATCCCCACCAGGAGCAGCTCTGGTGACATCCCATGGCACACGCGCCGTGTTGTCCAGAGGCACCACGGCCAGCTGGAGCAGGGCGATTTACGTGGGACTGAACCGAACGAAGCAGCTGTGGGATATCACGCAGAGCTCTGCTCAGCTGTGTCCTTCACAAGTACCGAAAGAAACACTTTTTCTTCAATATTAACAACAGGGACGCTGATCTCACACCAGGCGATTGGTGATACCACGGGTCAGCCATATAAACCTGCACAAAGCCCTGGGGAGAACAGAACACCATGACATTGTACGCTGGCCTGGCATGCACCCTGGTCCATGTCCTCCCAGTGCAGAAGGGGTAAGAAAGTAGAGAACGGGCCCTGTGACTGATTTCCTGCAGGATGGGGGTGTCTCCTGCCAGATTTTCATCTCACCTGCTCTGCTGTGAGCTCCAAACAACCCAACTGCTTATTCAAGTCTGGACTGATGCAAAGAGCAAGGTGCTGCTTCCCCCCTGGCTCCCAGCAGCCAGGACATGAAGAGCAGCCTAGAGTTCAGATAATAAACACTACTGTGAAAATCCTCTCAAAATATCCCAAGGATTATTTAATTATGCAATTGCACTGCAGGAACGTACTGACTGGAGGTGTCCCCTCTGACACAGAGGCTCCCCAAGATTTGAGGATGCACCTGGAGAAGCATTTCTGAGACAGCAGAGCAGCTTTCTGCTGAGGCCTGGAGAGGAGTAGGGTTGCGTTCAACCACCACGCTACTGGGAAATTTTCTTCCTCTGAGATCCACCCACAGAAAGCAGGCTCGAATTTTGCACTGGGAAGGTCAGTCTTCCCAGAATGTCATGCCCACATGAGCTGTGTTTGCAGAAGCAGGGCAAGCAAAAATATTTTACCACCTAATCCCATTTAGCTCTTGGCTCACCTTTTGTTCTGCCTTTCTCACACAGCGGGAGATTCTGCGTATTCTTTGGTGAGTTCGGGCAATCAGTCACTCCTTGTAATGCTGTTTTGCTGCGAGCACGGAGATATGAGCACTTGGTAAGTTTTATGACATTTAAAAGGGTGTAAATAGCAAGCACCTCCACTCGAGCCAGGGATTAACTCCAGATTCCTCCGCTTTAATAATAAATATTTTGACTTAATGAGAACAAACTAAAGAACTTTCTTCAGTTAGCACGTCTATGCTAGGGACACAAAGCCTGCATCTGGCAGTGACCAGAGATGAAAGTTCGGATACATGAATCTATCTGCCTCTTCCTCTTAATAATTCAATATAAATGGATTAAAAAAAAAGAAACTCCAATAATTGAATATAAATGAATTTAAAAAAAAGAAACTCCAATACCTTAGACCAGAACAGAGATGCACATTAATGTAAAGACCCAAAAGCTTAATTAAAATCAACTTATGAGATACAGTAGGTTCTCAAGTGTTTGCAGTCCGGGTATTTTTCATTAAGATATTTTGTAATTTCAGCAGAAGCTGCGAGTTTGGCAGGGGAGTTTATTGAGAGCGTACTTGGGGCTAAGGATTGAGTCAGGGCAGGTGAGTCTCGACCACACAACAACCTGTACGGATGGGCAGCAGCCTGCACACTCATTTATGGCTCCCAGAATTTGGTCAGAAATAACTGAAGGAGAGCTCATCTTAAACCATGTTTCATTGAGCCCTGGCACATCACTCCCTTCGGTGCTTTGAAGATCCTCAGTAAAAAGATGCTGCACTCGAGCACCAAGGGTGTGAGAGGGATGCTTTAGTATTAAACCAGAAATTTAAGTAGCAGGATAAGATTAAAAAAAGAAAAACACAGGAAAACTGAAAATCCAGTGGGGTTGGTCACCCATTGCTGGGGACATTTCAGAGTGAGGGTAAAACCAGGAGGAAACACCGGCGGGCACAGCACTACGGTAGAAATGGAGCCACAACATGAAATAGTCCAGTTTACCAGGCTTCCAGCATCGCCCCCGTAAAACATACTAGAAAACACTACAGTTTCAGGGGGGGGAAAAAAAACAACACAAAACAAATAACGCCAAAAATGAATATACAAAACAATTTAAAATCTATTGGACCTTTCTCCCCTCCCTGGCACGGTCAGATCTGTCACGGCATTTGGGACATGGGCACCACCAGAATTTCCACAGGAGCCCCCGTGTCAAAATCGCCGCCGACTGACATGTCCTAGGATATTTATGCAAACCAGGAGGCACGGCAGGATTTCACAGCAGGAGGACAAATTCATTCTGTAAAAGGTATTTATACAGTTCAATAGGTGTGTGCAGTGCTTTAGAGGTATAAAACATGAGATCCCTGCCTTAAGGGGTTTATAATCTAATAACATATACTAGGTAAATTAAAACATACATCACGGCTGCGGTGAATGCCCACCCCAGCCTAGACAGGAGGGCATTTGAGCCATATGACAAGGCAGAACTCAATTTTCATTTTAGATTTGTAGTTTGCCTTTAAACAGCCGACGTTCCCTAACCCCCAAGCAAGGGAGAAATTTATCAGCATTACATCTGGGGGGAGGGAGTGCTCCAACACAGGATCATTTATTAATTGTTATTTATTATCTGTTAAACAAGGACAGCGTGTGCAGCAATAGCATTCCTTTTGCTGGATTAATTGTTGCTGTGCCATTCCTAGGTTTTATATTTTTAGCAGCCCTGTTCTAGCCTAACCCACTGAAAGCGGGGGGAAACAGAACAGGCACTCACACAATTAATGTAATGAGAGTAATTAATTTGAAAATAATACCCAGGGGGTGGGAGGGTTAAGGCTTTCTTTTTAAAGAAATAAAAGTCGAACCAAAGCTCCCAGGTCCCTCAGGACTCGGTGCTACACTGCCTGCACTCGTTATGTTCGCATTTGAATACTCATTCGAGCACATTTCTCATGCTGTTATTTCACCACTTCCTCAGCCTTGCATAATAGATGCAGTCACTGCCACTAAAGAGCCAACGTTTGCCCACAGAGGTAAGGAAGAATACCATAAAGCAGGCAGGAGATGGAAATAAAGCTCTATACATCAGGTATCTCCTTGGGACTTGCTCACTCTCCATAAAGAAAAAATAAATAAAATCACAAGACCAAACACCCAAAACACCGGTCAACGGGGCCCCGGGGTCCCCCTCCCCTTTCGCCAGCCAGGTAGACCGAGCTCGGCACACTCTGTTCCTCCTGCACATTGCCCTGCAGCTGCCTGGGATCTGCCTCCCTCACTCAGGGAAGGGCTTTATTTCATTTTACGTGGCCATTTCTTGCTCTAAAGTCAAGGAAACACTCCCCAGAGGTAACTGCGGGCAAGGCAGCGACAGCGTACCCGTAGTGATGGGGCCTCCGCAGTCCTAAGACCAGCACGGGGCTGGACGGGAGGGTGCATCACCCTGCTAACACCGGGCACCTTCCCGTCCCCTCCAACACCACACAGCTTTGCTGGCCTCCTGTGCCCATCCTAAGGAAGCTGAGCGAGTCTTTGCTTCTCATGCATCTGCGACAAGCAGCACCCAAACACGGCACTCGCCAGCACCCTTAGCACTGTTACCCGCTGCCTCCAGCCTGCCAAATTCACCCTCGGCTGCTGGGAGCGGACAAAGCTACGGCACAAGAAACCCTGTGAAAAGCTCTGGCTCGTAGTTTTGTACGGCCATAGGTTTGTGAAGGGAAATGCGGGGCTGAAACCCTTTACCTGGCATCGCTGACAGGCCTGCAGAAGGGAAGGTTGGGTCTGGTGCCTTCTGCTCTCTGAGGCTGCATTTCTCTGCCCACCACTGACAAAGGACCACGAGTAGGAAAGGACAAAACCCGGCACAAAAGTCAAATGCTAACTTGCCAGAGACCAGAAATTCAAACTTCTCAGAGGTCATCTGAACCTCCAAGTAGTTCCAGATTTTCTTAAAACTTCAGACTTGGCAAAGATCCAGTTCTTGGTCTCAGACGTAGCGTGGCACAGTCTCACCAAAACCACACCTGGTTGTGACAAATATTTGAAAACGTTATTTTGTGAATGTGCACTGAGTTATGTCAAATAATAAAGCAAAAGTCCCTGAAGGCTTTGCTGTATGTGAGCACTTCCACGAGCAAAAGAAATAAATTTTCATTGAATCTACAGTAATCGCGTTGGTCACGCAGACTTGATAGAACAGAGAAGGATTTCTGTCTTCATTTGGGGCAGGTTGTAGAGGACAACCTGGGGTGTGTGTGGAGCTGGCAGTGTCCCTGAGGAGTCTGGATCTCCTTCAGTTTGATATCTGGATGAAGGAGTAAAGGATCACAGTAGTGTGCAAAGCGTTCCAAAACGGGATGCAGGAAATGTTCGCCTTCTCCCCAGCTCCACCACAGATTGCGTGTGGGATTTCCAGTGAGCCACTGGATTGTGTTGTATCTGATTATCCAATTAGCAGAATATTGGCATTTCTCTAAATAAGAGGGGAAGGGAATGAAGAAACCACGATGGGGAATGAAAGTTTCCGAACAGAAGCTGAAGGAACGCCGCAGGAATTTATGAAGACAGCAGCAAAGCCTTAACTTCCACGCGACACAGCAACCTGCGCGTAGCCCGACGCAGAACCGCAGTGGTTTGGTCAATGGGGGTTTGCTTTTTGTAAACCTAATTCACCAGGGAGTTGTAAGGGCTGCCACAGCCTGTCCCCCCGCGTCGCGTGGGGGAGTGGCGAAGGGCGACCATCTACTTTTTAGCAACAAAGTACTTCAAGGGAATTTAAAATCACAACCGGGCAGCACGAGTGAGGCAGCAAGCAGCCCGGGGGAGGCTGTTTGTGTACCTGTGCCCCAGCCCCATGGGGGTTACCCACTGCAGGAGGGCAGCTGGGGCTTCCACACCTCCATTTGGGGGTCCAGAGACCCCCATGGGCACCTCTCTGCCCTTCCCCATGGCTGGGGACAGCCCAGGAGCACCAGCGCCCAGCCAGGACAAGCCCCTGCCCCACGTTTGCAAGGGCCGACCAGGCAAAGGATGCTGAGTCCCACCACGTCGGGGTGAGGATGCACCCACCACCTTTGCACTGGGAGGTGAGACAGGGGGCCGTTACACCATGCCCCTTTCTTTAACACGATGGCAGCAGGGCGCTGTGTTTTGTTCAGGTTTTAACTTTTTTTTTCCCCTTTTACTCTGGTGTTCGTTAGCAGAAGTGACATTTCTGCGGACGGGCAGGCGATGACGGCAGTTAATGGCTCCCGGGCCCTCTCTCCGGTTTCCTTAGCAACTGCGGGGAAGGGAAAACAGAACCTGTCAGATGGAAAATGTCAATTATAGCGGCTGCGGAGGGGAGAGATGCTGCGAGCAGAGGAGGCGTGCGGCGGCGGGGGGAGTGCGGCGGCGGAGGCTGCGCGGTGGCGGGCAGGGCTGGGGGTGCCCGGCAGCACCGTCCCGGCAAACAGCGCGGGGACGACAACATTCAGCAGAGGATGGAGGATCGGACTGTTTCACGGGCAATTTTGCCAGGCACAGCCCATGCTCATGGCTAAGCGGCTGACTGATCCCCCCTCCCCAGACAAACCAGACTGCCCTGCAGTAGATGAAAGCAGCTGGGAAAATATAAATCAGATTAACTAATAAATAAATAAGAGGGAGGAATAAATAAAAGGCAGCAGGCGAGATGTGCCCGCATTTTGCCCATCAATCCTCACCCCTTGGTGGACGCAAGGCGGATCGATGCTGAAGGAGAAGCCCTGCGCTAAAACGGTGGGGAAGGAGCCGCCGACACAGTGTTAATATTAATCAAAGCGAGTCGTCCCCGCTGCCAGCGAGACAAAAGCAGGCGGTGTCGCAGCTCCGGGCAGGCAGTGCTGCCCGCTGGCCCGTGCCCCGGGTGGGGAAGGGGCTGCTGGCGGGTTGTGGGTGCCAGGGCCGTGCACCCACCCTGCTGCCGGGGGTTCACCTCGGCCAGAGCTGCCAGCCCAGCATGGTGCTGCACCGCCGGCCACAACGGCAACGGGGGCTGGAAGGAGGGCGAGGTGAAATCGGGGCTCCCCTCTGCAGGGAACCCCGGGGTGGCACAAACCCGCCCAGCCCGTCCCTGTGGCTCTGCCAGCGGCGTTTGGGCCACGAGCCATGGCACATCCCTCTGCCTCAGGCAGCTTCTTGCACGGTTTGGGTGCTTTTTCTTAACGCAACTTCTCATCTCCACCTTGCCGACAACTCTCACACACATCTGTTCTTAAAACTAAAAGGGAAAAAAAAACAAAGTAGCGGCGACAGCAGCCCCTCCGTGGGAGCCCTGGCACTTCCAGCAGGCGGTTTGCACACAAACAGCTCTTGCTGTAGCGGCGAGTGCACCCTAAGGACGCCCGGGGTTGTTGTTCAGTCACCTTGTGCTGACACCTACTTGCCCATTCAAAGTCTTTTTAACACAGATAGTGCTAAATCAGCCTTTACTCTCTTCACTTAACCACCATCCAGGCCTCCTTGTCACGCTGTGACATGGGGGATTTGGACTTTCCGTGTCTTGACTGACATTTATATCCTGCTGGGAGGGCGCGAGCCGGCTGCTTGTGCACCGTGAATGCCAAAGCGAGTGGAATAAAGAAGAGGACAACTACCTTGGGAAAGTGGTCACCTGCAGGTAGCTGAAAGAATGAGTTTTATTCCGTTTTCTTCTATATTTTTTGGTTATTTAGTTGCACGGATCAGGAAGCCTGTGGCTCAGGAGCTCTGCTTTCTCTTTCCTAAGGAAATAAATGCTTCACCTTGCTGGTCACTTAACCTGCCACATTTGCCAGCTCTCCCTTTATCATGCAGTACTTGTCAGGGCTCCTGCGAGTTTCATCCTAACGCCAAAACCCAAAAAACTGCCTGGGCCCTGTTTTGCAGAGCTGTGCTTCTTGTCCTCCAAAGTCCCAGCTCCGAGCAAAGTCCATCATCTCCCTTCTCTGTCTTGTCTTCTGGGCCCAAAACCATTTCAGAGCAGAAGATAATTTCTTAATACTCAGCGTGGCAAGGCTGTCACCTATTAGCTCTGTTCTCTTCTGTTTTCTACTGTTTCCGGGTGTTTAATTGCAACAATAGGCTTCTCTAGGCTGAAATAATCACCCCATAAGAGTGGTCCAGCCGAGGAGTGGGAGCATCTTTGCTGGAGCCAGGACAGCTCCGGGAACTGTCACACAGGTCCGCTTTTCCTGCGCTTTCCCTTCTCACGCTCACAGGTTATTTTTACATTTTCTCTTATGTAACCAGGTCAGGCTCTGCTCTGGTTTCCACTTCTGTCTGAAGCCAAAGGAAAAAAACCCAAAACCCACGGACTTCCAACTAATTGCCTTACCAAGTGTCACCCCAGGTCTTCACCATGGCACCTGGGCTTGCAAAGCTCCAGCTTCTGGGGAGCCCTGGGGATTCCACCCCTGGGGAATAACCTGCATGGCATGAGCAGCACAGCATGGCAATTCCAAACCACTGGCTTCAGTCAGTCTCTAACTGCACCATTTCTGTGTACATCGAGTTTCTGACCTTTTTCTCTGCCTTACCCAAAAGCATTCATCAACCAAAACTCACCGGTTGTGTTATAATCTCAGCCCTACCAAAGCCCTCGACTGGGCAGAGCAGGGGCTGTGTTCAGCAAGCAGTGAGCCCTGCCGTGCATGTACCCGCACGTTTCGCCCACAGACCCCAGTGCACGACGCACAAGTAGGTGCCACCACGGCGTGATTCGTACGGGAGCAGAGCAGAGCAGAGCACAGAGACCAGGCCAAGGGTGCGTTTGCATCCCAGGGAGGGACAGCGAGCAGAGCTCTGCTTTTCCAGCCTGACAAACCATGCACACAGCTTCCCACAACAGCATTTCCAAAAGATTTTGTCTACAAAGTTGGTGCTGTCAATATATCTTAAAGCAGCAACACTCATCCCATCCATCTGGCAACCTTCTCCCCCTCATTTCACCTCCCTTCAGGAACGGAGACAAACACCTTCCCCAGCCATCGGACCCCTTGTGCCAGCTGCACAAATCTGGCTGGCCGCGGCAGGGCTGTAAATATCAATTGTTCTAACCCCGTTAGAGCCTAATAGGCTCAGCAATATCTACTGAGGAAAGGGCCTGACCCCGCTCGTCAGCAGTCATGACATGGAACAGCTATAGCATGTTCGGGGTATGCAAAAGGCTTAAATGCACATTTAATGGTTGTCAGGCAGCAGTTCCTATTA
Source organism: Nyctibius grandis (assembly GCF_013368605.1). Taxonomy (NCBI): domain Eukaryota; kingdom Metazoa; phylum Chordata; class Aves; order Nyctibiiformes; family Nyctibiidae; genus Nyctibius; species Nyctibius grandis. The sequence goes on along the minus strand of NC_090672.1, from coordinate 4,975,782 downwards.
ATATAAAGACAGTCACATCCCAGGGCTATGGAAAAGAGTGGAAAAGCACGGAAGAAAAATGAATTTATTGCAATGGATATTTGCATGATCAAGAAACAATTGAAACAGCTAAAGCTGCTCTGTTCCTGAGACACTGCGAGACTGAAACTTGGATAATTAATACAAAAGTTTCCCTACCCATGTGACTCAGATCTTCAATTATTGACATTTTACTTCATTATCATTTATGCGCTTTCTTTATTTGTGTTTTGCACAGGAAAAAGCAGCGCAACTCAGGCAGATAATTCGTTGTTGTTTTGCATATCCATTTTCCATCATTAAATTTTTATATCTTCTCCATCAAAACCAACTGAACTACCAGCCCTCTCAGCACCCTAATACCTTAATATAAATAACAACAGCCTCCTCCACAAAAGATTAACCCACCACTACGCCTATAACTCCCCCTTCCTACAAATTTACAATGAAGAACCTGAACATACTTACCACCATTTTAAGACTTTGTCAGAAATCTCCCCCATTTCTCTGTGTAAAATATAAATTTTAGGCAAAGCCCAAACTGACATTGTCATTTTTTTAGCACTAAACTGCTCTGTCCAGGGTGGCAGTTCATTCTCTCTCCTATCACGGATAGGACAGATCTTTTGTAAGGCTTTGTAATGCACCAATTTGCCTCTCCTTGCAGACAGTACAATTTTACTAATTTCTAAATTGATAAATTATGTAACTGAACCCTTCACATGGACACGAGAAATTATTTCCATGTCGCATAAAGTTTCCTCTTCCCCTTTTTTTTTTTCCTTTTGGGTTGTCACACTCTTTTGAGCAACCTTTCCAAGACTTGAAAAGGTCAGTGCCCTCGTATTTGGGCCTTAGGATTAGAGATGACGAGCTGTGTTGAAAGACATAATTGAGCCTGGGCAACTCGAGATATTTCAGCCTGCCCGGGGTACCCGGCAGCCCTGGTCCTTTGAAGGATCTAAAAGGTGTTCGTGGTGGGGATGATGCTGGAATTTCAAAAAGCTGCAGGCTAGCTCAAAAGGTAATTAATATAGTCTAATTGGTCTCAAGGCCCTTGATAGCGGCTCTGTATGCAAGTCCTCGGTGTCTGCACTTTTTTTCTTCGTCCTTCTGAGGATCCTGCTCAGGCAGCAGCTGCCGCGTGATGCTCACGTTCAGGGCGGTTATAGGCAGAGGAACAGGCAGCTGCCCGTCATCGCAGCCAGTGCTGGAGACAAAAGGCTGCAAATCTGCCCGACAGCCTCGCGGGGAGCCCTGCTGTACGCAGAAATGCAACGCTGATGCAAAAAAACCCTCAACCTGAGCAGGAGCAGCAAATCCCTCCACTGCCCTCAGGACCTCCCGGTGCTGGTGGCCCCGGCTGGGCTTCCCCAATGCCCACCCCAGGCAGCAGAGGGTACAGTCTCTCTTTGCTCATCACTGAGTGCAGGAACAGTTTTTTAAAATCAGTTAGGAATAAACCTGGCTGATTTCTATGCTAATTGCACATTTCACAGAATCACAAAATCGTTTTGGTTGGGAAGGACCTTTAAGATCATCGAGTCCAACCATTAACCCAGCACTGCCAAGCCCACCACTAACCCATGTCCCTCAGCGCCACATCTACGACACTTCTGTCCCTAATGCTGCGAAGTGGACATGTTACTTTCCCCACACCAATGCTGCCCTTTTTCCTGTATTTCCTCTGCATTAACGGCCCTTTCCCGTGAGGCACGAGTGAGCAGGGTCCCTCCCTGGAGCAGCATCTCCCAGCTGGGGTCTGCAAGACCTCAGAAAGCAACCCAAAAAATAACTGCAAAGAACAGTCATTTAAACCCCAGGTGTGTTCTTTCTCATACTCGAGGCTCAGAAGCAAATAAAACGAGGGGAAACCACAACAATAAACAAGTATTGCAGTTTAGCCTGATACTCATTTCAGCAGAGGAAAATCCTTGCAGCAGCACAGCTCAGACTGACCAGCAGCAGGGTTTTGGTGGATGGTCATTAGGTGAAGGAGAATGGGAAGCACCAACCCCCAAAATTCAGTTTTTAAAGTCTCTGACAGTAAAACAGCAGCTGACTTCAATGGAAGAAGACCATAAAAAAAGAGGTCCATTGTTTCCTTTTACACCATCACCGCAGCGGGTCCTGCTCCCAGCCAAACGTGGGAAGAGAGAGTGGGAGAAAAGGAGTTTCCCATCTCTTTGGCTGAAGCTGCCCCATCCTTCCCTCACCCAGCCCAGCAGCAGGACGCACTGCAGAGAAGACTCTCACATCTTGAACACAGCCTGAGGAATACAACCCTGAAAACAGTCCCTACAATAGGGTAGATTTCCTTTCATTTTTTTAATTATCCCTTTTTCCGCATTGCCCAGCCCTCCCTCCTTTCTCATCACACTCTTCACTACACACTGTCTACTTAGCAAAATAAATGGCTACACTCTCAGCACGGAGGGAGGTAACGGCTGCTGGGCTTGCTAATGGCCTCTCGTTGCAATGCAGCAGCCACAGGGTTAAATACATCTTGGCAGCTCCAGAAGCTGTGCCCAAGCACAGACAGGGCACAGGCAGAGCACCAAGGATGGCTCCAACCTGGAAAGCTTTCCTGCTAGTGATCTTTTTGTAGTCTGGGCCACCCACAAGGTACTCAAAAAGCCAAAGCACATCAAGGTGGTGTTTGCCCTCTTGCTTCTCACCCTTGGAATAAAAGCAGGACCATAACTACTCCTTGTATATCTTAAATTTCTTACCACGGATTCAAACACTAAGTTGAACAGCTCCTGAAACCACGGCTCTGCTCCCACCAGCTGTAGCAACCAGAAGCTGCAGCAAACGCTGCCATAGCTGCTGTATCTCCCCAGCTACCTGCGATGGGGAAAAAACATCGCTGTGGGCTGTAAAACCAGGGCAAAATGCAGTGAGTTTCCCCCATAGGCAGCAGCTGCCATTGGGACACAGCCATGGCAAGGAGGGTGCCCTGGGTGTTGGGTGCCAGGCAAGCTCTGCTCCCAGTGCCCGCTCCTGCCCTGCACCCATATCACAGGAGGAGGAAACCCCTCAGCAGGGTCTGGTGTACACACATCTGTTCATCCTGACCGAGGGAGGCTGTAAAAGCTGGGCAGATGGGCAAAACTGAAACAAAAAATCTGTGGAGAGTTTTTCTGGGCTATGGCTATAATGATGACAAGGGGCCCTCCTCAATTAAACATGAAGTCCCTGTCCTTTCACTGCGCTTTCCCTCTATCCCTGTACCATCACATTTCCTTATAAAGAGCAGTTGCTCATTGTAACACTTGCATTTTCTTTTTGTGTTTTTTTTTTTTTTATGACTGCAACATGCCTTACATAGGTTATCTGGAAGCCAGACTCAAACTAGAGTTTGCTGCCTTAATTTGTGTGTTTGAATGACAGCTTCGGGAAGGGGTGTTTGATAGCAAGGATGCTGTCAGGAGGGCTGGAGGGGTGTGTGTCCTGGACCTCTTCCCAACCCTGTCACTGCCCAGCTGGGTGACCCTGGGCAGAGCCCTGCGACCTCCCCTATCAGCCTACAAGGTAAGACTGATAATTGCTTCCCAGAACATAAGCGTGTAGTGAGGCTTAATTAAAGTTGAAAAGCACTTCAAGCTCCTCAGCACAAGCCGTTTTAAATAAGAAACGCTACAATAATGAGCTGGTTACAGCATGAAGGAGCCTTGAAGAGGGACAGCGACACATAGCAGTGCAGGATGGCTAAAAGAGGTCACCAGGACCACCCACATCTCAGCCTGGCTTCCCACGGATCCAGCCTCAGGTTAGACCTGAACTCCTCATGCTGCTGGGGAAAACCATCCCCTAATGCAGAGACCTTCTCATTTCCTAACAGGGACTGCCAGAGCCCATCATGCATCCCAGCAAAAGGCCTCCCAAGCAGCATCAGGGGGGAAAAAAACTTGAATGCAGCTGAAGACATTTCCTTGCCCCTCCTGCTGTCTGCGAGGGCTCTTGTCCTTTGTTTTTATGGTAAAAATCTCTCTGGAGCATCAGGGTGACATTGGTCCCGCACAGAGCGGCTGCCCCAGATGAGGCAGTGCACTGGCACCTCTCGCTTCTGGTGTGACCTCCAGTGACGGCAACCACGTAGGGCGAGGGATGCCATCCCCTGCCATGCCTCCGTGTGCCTGAGGACTGAGCTTCATGCCCGAGTCTCCCGGCAGCGCTGTTATCCCAAGGTCCCTGATTACGGATGCTACGTATCTGCGTTCTTCCCCTGTATCCTTAAGATAAACATGTCCTTCACTGTAGTCACCTACTCCATCATACACTCCTATCAAATGAGCCTTGCTAGCTCGTAAATTACTGTGCAAACCATTCCAAACAATAAAGGCAATTTTACTTACTGAACCATTAAATTTACATACTTAAATTAGACTCAACCAGACGTTGAGAGGGGACGTCTCGCGGCCAGACAAACAATGAATTTAGGGAAAGAGCTGCCGTGTACTTCCCCACCTCTCACATGAAATTAATGAGGTGCTTCAATTTAATCATCATTAAAATTACATCTTTATTTAGTTACTTAGCAGAGTTTGACTCTCTGTGTGGCATGGAACATAGAGCAATGCCTCCAACGTCAACCTTTCCACAGAGGGGAGGCAAGGAGGAGGTCTATTCCCCCAAAACACCTTTTGCACCCCTATGCAGCCAGACTGGGTATGTGTGTGTCAAGATCCCAAACCATTATCCAGGGCTTATTATTAAGGTAAAACAATGAGGGAAGAGAAACAGCAAGTCAGAGTAAACTGAGAAAATAAGGTTTGGGATTAGCCTAAGATGGGTTTGAGACAGGCAGACAGAAAGGCACATTACTTGTTTAGATGGTACCAACAAACGGGAAGCTCTCACAGCATTATCAGTCTCAAAGTTCAGTGCACGTGGCATGGAGAAACTCATTAGAAAAGCAAGAGTTTGAAACAAAAGCATGCAGGGATATAGAGACAAAGAGACAAGAGGCGCCTGCTCTCGTGTGCATGTGCAATTTGCTTTGCATTTGCTCCCACACACCCATAATTTATTCCTCTCAAGATGCTCCCGGGCAGTTGCAGGGGGAGGCTGGAGCGAAGGGCTCAGGCACGGGGAGGGCAGTGCTGCGGGGCTGTCTCAGGGCGGTGCAGACCGAGCCCGGCTGTCACCTTCCCCAGTTTCACCCTGGGGGTGCAGCGCTCAGCCGTGCCCCAAACCGTGCCGTGCACGTTGAGACACAGGTGAGAGCTCGCAGCCCATAAATCCAGTTGAGCAAGGGCTACTACAGCCACGAGCACTCAGTTTGGTACCAGAAAGTTATCAATAATCAATAGGGATTTCCGCGGACAGCAGCAAAGCCTCTGAGGGTCCACAGGGACAGAAGGAGAGATCAAGCTGGTGGGGACAGACTGGTCATTGGTGAAGGTCTAGCGCCCTGCGCCTGGGGACCTGCTGCCTCTCTGCAGTATTGGAGAGTCGCATAAGAAAGCAGAATAAAGAGATTATGGAGCCCTATGGAAGTGGTGTAAAGGAAACCAGTCCCTACTGTACTGGGCATAACATACGCATGTAGTGAGAGATGGAAAGTTTCCAAAGCAAAGAGCTCCGCACAAAAGTAGGAGGAAGGGAGAGCTGCTCCAGCTCAGAGACTAAGGTACCTGCCGTTTACCCAAGGTCACTCAGGATGTCAAAGGCCTAGTGAGGTCTTCCCCAAAATCAGCAATGGGCTAGAAAAACACAGACCTTCTTTGTTACTCTCAAATTATTTTCATCCCAACAGACAAATTCTCTGCTCCCCGACTCCAGTTGCAGAGCTCAGTGATCCCAGTGGCCTCACTCCTGTTTGATACTGATGAGAATGAGCAAGATCAGACCTTAACAAGTTACATTTGGAGACATGAAACACTGGGAACCCCTCTTCCCCCACGGATACACACAGCTCTGTATGTAATGTAGACATGCTCATACACACAGACGTATGAGCACATCTACATTATTTCCATCAGAAAATCTTCACTTCTCTTTGACTCATTTAATTCACTCCCACTCCAGCAGCAAAGGGAGATCAGCTCCCAACCAGCCCATGGCGACACCATGGATAATGCACACTCCTTTCCAACTGAGAGATATGGGATACCTCCAAAGCCACGTTTACATGGCCTGTGATGCCACCTTCCAGCTGCCAGCAGAACCACTGGCCTTGGGCAGCAGCTCTGGTGCTGCTGGCAGTGCCCTGCACACTGTGTGTGCGTGCAGAGCAGGCACTGGGCATGCACACCAACCCTACTGCACACCAACCCTACTGCACACACGCACACTGAGGCTGGGCACAGGGCTGGGAAGGGGCTGCCCATGGCTGTGACTCTGCTAAAACAAGCCCAGCTCTTGAGTGGATGGTTTAATGCCAACGATAAAGGGGGAAATGGCAGAAATAGTCAGGGCTTATTTGTTAGGGCTACAAAAAATGACTATGTGTTTAGTTGCTACCCGTGAGCTGTGTTTTCCCTTTGATCTCTGCACAAGTCCTGTACTACTGGCAGGTGTAACGTGCCACCATGCACCATAGTGAGCAGTTAGACCTCAGCTCACACGGTGACCCCAAAACCATAGCTCAAGCAGGACGTAAGGGGTTTTGTTTGACATCCCTTTTGGGTGGCATCTTTCTTCAGGCAGGGAAGATAAAAATTAGTTATGTATAGCTGGAAACAGCACTCGCACCTGAGAACTGACTGCATTAAAAAAAAAAAGCCCACAAAAGAGTAAACACCAAACTGCCAACTGCTTTTTACCTTCTGTAAATCAAAATACACTTTGGAAGTAAAAACTCCCAAATTATACCAGGCAAGATGAAACATTCACCCATGAAGAGGAGTGGAGATGGCAGTAGCAGGGATACACAAACCAGAGCCAAAGCTACAGTTTGTCTACATTAAATATGCAACATCAGCAGAGGCGTCTGAGAGAGTCATTTATCAGCTCCTGGATTAGAGAGACATCTTAAAGTAAGTGCCCCATTTATACGCACATATGCACAAATTGTCTGCGGAGGAAGGAGAGGAGAGCTGCAGTCTTTGTGCCTTGGAAGTTTCTCTCTAGTCCTCTGGGTAAACGTAGGGCCAGAATGACATTAGGCATGGAAAATAGGAACCTTGCTCATGGTAACAGGGGGTACAATTCATGTGAGCAGCCGGGATGGAAAGTAATCTAATGCAGCAATTTCAGAGAAACAATATAGAGTCGCTCACATACATCATGATTAATGGCTGGATACCATAGTGTGAAAACCATTTAAAAAATGGCATTTTTGTCACTGACAATGTTACACATATAGTAAAGGTCATACATGATAAGAGCATTATCCATATTTCTTCTGCAAACATGCTTAACCTTGTAGAGCACAATTCCCTGGAAGATTGGTGATCCATCTCCAGCTGCAAACTGTGCTCTTCAGAACCCGAGAAGGCCAATTTTACATTTATATCATTCACACCCACGCACACGCAGGCTCTGGGAAGCCTGCACGCCTTTCGAAGCAGAAAGGGATGGAAATGTTTTACAGCTGCACCTGCTCTGGGCTCTCCTCCCTCCACCTTGTCTCTGGCTGTCACCTCGTGCCAGAGCTGATGCTGGGCTCTGTGCTGCAGCCCTGCTGGGAACCCAGTTACCTGCAAATCCGCTCTCTAAAGTCTCCTTGAGGAGCCCCTTTGGCATCCTCTGGCCACAGGCTGGTCCCACCAGTGGGTCTATACGCACCAGTGGGGCTTGTCTCTGCTACCTGGCATGGGTAGAAGTAGGAAGTTAGTAGCTGGTTGACCAACTGCCACCTGCAGAGAAACCTCATCCCATTCAAGGATGGCTGCCTTGGAGATGGCCTGCAGAAAAGCTCAGATGAGTCCACAGACTAGACATGTACTTTTTTGAGAGCTGTATTCAAAGCACACAAATCCTTTCCAAAGGCAATGAAAGAAAGAGCTCTGGGCACAGGGTGAGGCATTTCAGACCAAAACCCAGTCCGACCTTGGCCACCAACTCAGACCCCACACACCTTCTCAAGCCCACACGGCTTGCCATAACCTTTTATAGTTGCATCCACAACTTGCATAGTCTTCCAGACTTGCTGAAACCCACGGACACCAACGCTGTGAGCCAGAGGGCAACCCTGCCTTGCAGCTGCTGGGAGCTTGGGCGTCTCAGCTGAAATTTGGAGGAGCAACAAGATTCACAATATATTTTGCAGCAGATTATGTGACCCTCTGGAAACCCCACAGAAAATGACACCGAACTGTGTATGTACCATTGTCTGCTGGCTGACGCACAACGGCAAGGGCAATTTTTTTCAATATGCAGTCACATATCTACCCACGTTTGCATGAGCATTCACTGCTTGGCCACACCGTGCTCTGTCCATCTGCCTCTCAGGGTCCTTTTCCTGCTGGTCCCGAGCTCTGCTGATCACCTCGGGTCTAGCTGCAACTCAGGGTTACGCTTTGCACTAACAAGCCAAGCACAAGATCTTAAAGGCATTGTACCAAAATTTAATTATTCCTACAGCAAATAAAACCCCTGCATGAACCAAAGTAGTAGTGAGATCCGGTGAAAGGCTGATTGCATCAGGTTAGACTCCAAGCATCTCTGCGAAGCCTCACCTTGAGCCAGGGCTGGGTACAAGGACAGGGGCTGTGCTCACCGAAGGAGGCTGTTATCCTTTAGCAGGGCATAAACACCAAAAAACACCAAAGCAACCACTAAGACAGGATAAGCAGCAATGCAGTTTGCCACCTTTACATGCTGAATCTTTGCTAACAAATAAGGATTATTACACGAAGTGCGGGGACACTATCACACCTGGCAGGAGTTGGGCGAGCGGGATCTCAGAGGCTGCAGGCAGGGTCTCTCCCCCACCGCGAGCTCCCGGCTCCCCAGCAGCTCTGACCGCCCTCGGAGAGGAGGCCGTGATCTCACTCCAGAAGAATTTCCTCTGTGGGACACACTGGAAAACGCTATGGGAGGAGACGGGAGCTCAGTGCCTTGCTACCACCTCCTGGAGCCAGCTGCGAGCCGGGGGCTGGAGCACCCCGGCACTGGGCAGCACCGGGGTCAGGGGGTAACCACCTTGGGGGGATAATTGCCACCCAGTGATTTTTGCATTGCTTGGAAAAGTGTGACCCCAGATCTCCCCAAGAGCCCCACACGTCCCCAGCAGCCGGCGAGGGGTCAGCCCCGCATGCCGCCTCCGGTGCGAGCAGCCCGGGGATGCGGCGAGGCGTCGCAGGCATCTGCCTGCGCGGAGGGGATGGAGGGGACATTTCCACGCCGGCGTTTGCAGCTTGTCAGATCAGCTTGTGCTTTCTTACACGAACAGCACAGCGAAAGCTTCCCGCTGCACTCAGGGTGGGAAAGCTTTTCCCCAGAGTGGTTTGCAAAGACTGGCTGGACCAAACGACTCTTCTCATCATGAATGCCTCTCTCTGAGCCGCCTCGCCCATGCAAATACTCAAATGTTATTAATATGAATGAATGCATCTTGTCTCGGGGTGTCTCATGGTAGGAGCCATTTCAGAAACCCTGGGAGGGTGGAGGGAAGGAGGAAATACAACTGAGCAGCCCTGGTTGCATCTGTCCTATTCCTCAGATGACAATTTCTCTCTCCCAGGAGCGCCACAGACTAGAGTCACTCACAGATTATACATCATTCAGTCTCTTGCTTTGAGAAATTAGCTCTCTTAGCAAGGAAACAAAGGATTTGCTGTATTGGCTCAGGCTACCGACATGTCTGCTGCTGCATCCAAGCTCTGGTACTTAAGAAACACGGCGGCTCCCCTCTCTGCTGTGCTGGCCAAGTCCCTGCCCGGGGAGCTGTGTGCACAGTCAGAGATTGCTTCTAGATTGCCCCTGAAATTCATCTGATGCTCAGTAGCAGGTAGTTTAACTTCTCTCCTAATTTTGTCATCTTACATACCCACAAATGGCCAACATTATTTAGTCCTTTTAAAAACTCAGCCGGAACGTTTATCTCAATAAGTGCCTTCAGCGCTGTCCTCCATAAAGCCAACTACACACCGCATAAAAGGAGGGTTTCTTTTTACTAGTTCAATATTTACTGCCCTGGATGGTTTACTTCACGGCTGTTCATACAATGAAAGCTTTTGTAAGGAGAGGATGGTGCTGGGGGATCGGGCAGGAGCTGGCAGGAGACAAAGATAACAGTCTGTGGCTAATACAAGGGCTTCACGTGCCCAGCCCAACGAGAAGACCATAACTCATAACACATTTAATGGCACGGGCGAGGAGAGGGACCGCTGAGAGCGTTCCCCAGAGGTTCTCGGCACAGACAGTCCCCACCAGCTCTCCCACGGCAGATGCTGGAGCTCTGTGGGTACCACGGGGGCTGCACCTCGGTGGCAAAGGCAGCAGCGGCTTTTAATCCTTTCACTCTTATACAAGTCAAGAAGGAGGCTTCTCGGCTGGGCGGAGACTTCTGTTCCCCACGGACCCAAGGAGAAGGGTTCATAGCCAGGGAGAAATATTAAAGGTGATACAGAGCCCTGGGGCTGCAAACAGAGGCTAAGGAGACAGGGCTGCAAGCTGGGAAACGCCAGCGTCTGCCACGCCAGCAACAGCCTCTTTTCTTTTGACCTCTAACTCCTCCTGGCCCAAAACAGAGCGCACAAGTTTTGTCACTGTGTTTTACAAAGCCTCGGGTCAGACACCTAGCCAAAGGCACGGAGAAAAGGTTTCTTTCGGGATGAATGCTGCTGCCAGGATGAGCAAACGCGGGCTGTGCTACAGCAGCTTTGCCTTCTCACCACGCGCATGCCGGCACTGAGAGGGCACAGCAGGGTGGAAACCTGCCCCCTCCGCAGCAGACCTGCTTCAGGGTGTCCCTGCCTCCAATATTTGCAAATAAGAGAAGGAAACCTTCCCAGCTGCATGCAGAAGGGTAAACTTAACATCTCCAACACGCACAGATCCAATCTCTAAACCAAAAGCCGTGCCCTGGCTCCGCACGGTTGCTGCCCACCCCTATCCAAAGGGCAGGGCAGCCATGTAGGACTTGGTGATCCACAACACCTCACCCTACACCTCTGCATGGACCAGAACACACGAGCGTGTGCAGGGAAACCTCCCCGAGCCCTCAGACTGCGTCCGTGCTCGGCTGTACGGCAACGCACGCTCCGCCTGAGCGTGTCTGGGTCTCGGGGCATGCGGAGGCACATGTATTTTCCATCAGCTACATCCTCCCCACAAGACTGGAGCTCACTGCTGAGTGCTCTCTGCCGTCTTTTGTGAGCTGAGAACCAGGAACGCTGCACAAATCATTATTCTCGCTAATTACCAGGAAACATCAAACAAGACAAGCATTTTACTCCTCATCACTGAATTTTGTTATGCTAATTAGAGTTGTATAAGCTGTTGCTATTAAACCTGGAGAGTCAGAAAAACATTTGCATTAATACCCACAAAGCTGCATCAAAACCTAGTTATTAGTATTTCAATGAGGTTCAGGTTATGGGGAAGCTGCTGCCATTTCAGGGGCTGGTTTGTTGTTTTTAAATCCCACTGTGAGCGAAAATATAAATAAATGCAGGGTGAGGCCTCATGCAGACAATGCTTCTTTTAACTGAGGAATTTAAAAAATAAAGAAACTTTGATCAGGAGGAGATATAAAGGGGAGGGGGAGAGGGGGAGCGCAGAGCGCAGAGATTGTGCTGCTCGGTACACAGAGCTGCCGAGCCGAGGGCTCAGGGTCCGTAAGCCTCGACTGCGGACGCCAGGCTGGACTTGGCTTTTCGGATTTCTGGGTCCCTGCTGCTCCCAGGTACTTCGCTTGATCTTGGTGGTTTGGGTTTGACTCTCCAAAACGCAGCTGGGAACAGGAGCTGGCTTGTACGCTGGCTCCGGCCTTCGCTGAGAATCGCTGTCTCCGTGGGAATCACCCGTTCAGACTCTGCCTCCACTTTTGTGCATCATCCTAAAACAGGAGGTCTCACCAGAGGGATAGGGGCAGGATTTCTGGTTACCAAGACACACGCCTAAACCTTCACAGGGAACCGACTCTGTAACAAGAATTGGCAATTCCTCCTTTTTAGTGCCAATCACAGCAGCCGAGCGTTTCATCTGGAGATCTCGCAGCACTTCAGAAAGGCCAATTATTCCCCCACGTGCCCCTTTGATACAACAATTATCACCATTTGATGCTTCAAATATATCCGAAAAATTTACAGGAGTCCAAACAGGCGGCTTGCGAGCAAGGGAAGGGGTACTTTAACCCTTAGCTCCTAGTGCTGGGGTATCACTTTGGTGAGCTGGTTGCAAAGGCAAACACACACACACATTATTTCCATTATATGGAGGTGCTGGTATCGAGTCCACATGAACTGGTATCACAGCAAACCTTGTACCACACAGGGAGGCTGTGACAGGTCCGTACGCAGCAGAGGGAACCCATCGGGGAAGGAGCTGGGGTATAATTGAGTCAGGAGTGAGCACCCTTGCCCCAGGATAACGCCGTGGGTGTCAGAGCACTGCCTCTGGCTGTGTACCAGGCGAGCGGGCTGTCCTTGCCAGGTGCTCGGAGCAGACTTCATCAATGAGCAGGCTCCCCAGACCGTGGCTCATGCCACAAAATTCCCTTTGCCTGGCATTTATTCCTCGGTAAAGAGCAGACCCTATTGACAGCTGGCTGCGGCTTAAATAATACATCTTGAGCTCTCCATATAACCCATGGTGTTATTCTATTGATGGGGCTACAAGTTATCTGTTTTTAACAGACCATTTGTCACTGATTCCTGGAGAGGGAAAGCTGTTTGCACTCTCACTGTATATTTCTATCAAAGAGGAAGGGGAGGAAAAAAAAAAAGAAAGAAAAGGATTTCTTCCATTTTCTCTTTCTGGTGGGAACACGCAGGTGAACTGAGCAGCAGTGTGAAGGCAGCGGTGTTTCAGCAGTGATGGATTACGGTGGCAGCGCTGTGTGCTCCATCATTTTGCTGATGCAGAGGAGCTGGGACGCACAGCACACCCCGTCCTGCATCACCATCAAACACCTCCCGGGGCCGAGCGGGCGCTCGTACCAACCGCACTGACCCGCGGGACGTGCTGGGTGAGGTACCCAGCCCGGGGCTACACCCTGCTCCCCCAGTGCCAGACCCCATCGCGGGCTCGCTGTGCATCCTCAGCACCAGCCTTTCCAACTTTTGGGAGCATCAGGTGCTCCGCCTTCTCCCCAGCCTCATTTCCCTCTGCACGCCTCCAAGAAAACAAACCACAGCACCTCTGCCTCCGGAAGATGATGTTAAGGTCTCACTCCCTCTACCTCGATACGAATCAGCGTAAGAAGAAGAGACAAACACAAGCCAGGTGTCACCGTCCCACAGGACCTATTCCAGTGCTGTGTCCTCCCTAATCACAGGCAGATTAAAAAAAAAATCCACATCAGCCACACTACAGTAAGGAGAACTCTAAGAAGGATGAGGAAAATGAAGACACTGTGAAATGCAATAGATGTCAACTTCTACTTATTTTTTAATTTCATCTCTTACAAGCTTTTTGGAAGCTAACATGATTAAGTTCTTCACACAATTTATTAGCATCATGTTGGAAATCCAGCAGTATATTACACTGTCTGAGTAATCCAATTAGTAAAATGTATTTATTTAACCAGAATATTAGCTGCATACAATCCCAAATGAAGTCAAGTCCCCGATCCTGGGGTTCCTCTCACTTCTTAGAATTCATTTACAAGCTACAGAAAGGTTTACTCTAATGAAATAAATATCAGCCCTATGTTTTTGGACTAATACAAGAAAACTAATCTCGCTGCTCAGCTAACAGCTTTTTTTTTTTGCAGCCGGTACCGATGGCACACAGATTCCACAGCGGCATAAAGGGTTTTCTGGCTTTTCCACCTTCCTCTCACCCCAGCCCCAAGAACACCCCCAAATCCCCCCATGCCCAGCTGGATTCCCACTCTACAGCTACCAAATCATCCCCAAAATTAAGAAATTTTTTTTTTTTTCAGTCAGCAACCCACATACAAAAGTGAGCCTCACACCCTCTTTACCCTGATTTGCAAAAGCTTTGAAATAAAACCACTGTGGGAAGCGAAGGCTCCCGAGCACTTTTTTCCCTCCTAATGAAGGAGTTGAGTGACAGCCCCCGAGGCTGGAGGTCTGATGCCACCTCGGCAGCATCCCCTGGCCTGACTCAGTGCTGAGCTGAAGGGGCTGCACTGGGAGAACCGACTGGTGTGTGACAATTTTTTGGGGTATTTTAAGGATATTTTTTTCCCCTTTTATTTTGTTATTACCTTAAACGTGCCCAGCTCCTAACACAACAGCATCCCTACCTAGGGCTCCTGGTCACAGCCGCAGATGAGAGCCGATGCCTGGGGTGACTTTCCCAGCCCGTGGCGAGGACGGGCGAGCGGAGCCCCGCAGCCACCGCCGGCGCGAGGAGAACGCCCCGTCCCACCATGGCACCGCTGGGAGCCCGCTGCCTCTGCCGCCCGCCCCAGAGAACGGCTCGCTGTTGACCGATGGTATTTTTCCAAAGCTGCTACTCCAATTTATCTTCATTAATTGGCTTAATTAATTATTTTCCCCTGTGAGCAGCAGCGGGAGATTCGGTCACGAACGACAGCAAGGAGGCACGATGCAGCCAGCTGAGCCTGCCGCTCTGCCCCCGTCGCTGCTGGGTGACCCCAGCGCTGCGGGCAGCTTTCGGCATTTCCCCTGGCTTCTCTGGTCTGGGCCCGAGGGGAGCTGCAGGTGGGGTTGGGGGAGCCACCGCCACCTTTACGCTTGCCTCCTCCCAACCAGACAGGGTGTGGGAACAAAAGGCTTGCGGTAATGCAGCATCCCTGGATGGGCACCCCAGGATCTGGGATTTGGGGGAGCCTGTACGTGCCATTTCAGCACGTGAAGGCACAGAGGGGATGAATTTGCCTTACTTGCTCATAACCCATTTTTCTCACACCTCGTGGAGCAGGACCACGCTCTCCATCACCCCGCGCTGCCGCAGCAGCACCTGTGAGATGACTCTGAAAGCTGCAATGGCAAAGCCAGCTAGAGAAGGAAGGGACTAACGGCCAGAGTTAATAATAGACATCATTTGCAATGTGCCTTTAAAGGAATGAACGTCCTGAGGCAAAAGATCTAATTTTGTGTTTCCTTTCAGATCCTCTGCTGAACGCAGCCGGCACTGGAGGAGGCTCGCTCGGTGTGCGAGCCCGTGTGATGCTCATTCACATGCAGAGAATTTGAGAGAGATTCTCCCATTAATGCAAACAGGAATTACCCGTGTAATCTTGGGATTAACGGAGCCCAAGGAATTATTTACATTTCCTAAATGAGGGAAACTCTATCAAGTGGGTAAGTCGGAGACAAGGAGCCGAGGTGCGGGAGAGCGACTCGCTACCTGTGTCTGCAGGAACCATCGTCGTTGGCCTTCTTGAAACCGGGTTCATCTGAGGTTGCACAAAATATTTGGTGTCTTTGGACAAAAGCTGCTGCTGAGGTGCAAAGCAGAGGGACTGACTGCCTTCCTCGGGTTCGTTTCTAGGAAGGAGTCATGTGAACTTCAGACCCCAGATCTGTGCCTGCATGATTTCCCTGCGCCACAGGGTGCAACTCCTCATTCTCCACCAGTGATTACAGCAGCACTAGGAATAATTAAGTCCAGTTTCTTACATTTTTATTTAATTTCTCTTGCAAACTCTCTCCCACAACAACCCATATCCCCTCAGCAGCGCCCAGTGCATTTGCTGGGTGGTGACACAGACCTGCTCCCTCCCTGGTCACACAGAGCCTCCCTGTCATTGACTCCATCATCACGCTTAGAAATCAGGCTCCAATCACCCAGAGCATTCCCTACACCGTGCTTTTCCGTCTTTACTCATCAAAAGCTGCAGTGACAGGCAGCAGAGCCCTCAGAGCCCCATCTTCTCCCAAATGCTATAATACTCATAACAATCACAGCAACAACCACCACAACAGTTACAATAACCCTCCATCCTTCACACACCAGACGACGACGAGTCAGACTCCATTTCCAAACTAAGACATCTCGCGTGTTATTCTCCCTCCCCTCCAGACTAATAGCTGACAATGTATGCCTTCCACATTAATGATAAGGGTTCAAGGGGAAAGAGGCTGCTCTCCCGTTTCGCTGACATTACACTCTCCTCTGTACCCACCAACATACCCTAAGGCAACAGAACTAGTAATAGGTTCCTCTAACTGCCTCCTGCATCAAATTTGACACCGGGTGCTTTCTTCTCCTTTCCCATCGCTCACCTTATAACTCTGTCATCATCATTGATTTTGACTTAAGGAAAAAAAATAAAAAACCAACCCACCCACCCCAATCTTCTCCCCCCGCTCGTACAGCACCAGGGTGGTGAAGCACAGCTGTTGTGGGGACTTGGAGCAGGGAAGAGGCAGGCCAAGGGGGCTGCTTCTGTTTTGTCTGTCTCTCAGTTGTGGAGGGACCAAGGCAGCAAGCCGGGAGCATTTGCTGCACCCTGCAGACTGGGTTTGCAGCCCCGGGACACTGGTGCTGGCTGGGGGGATGCTGCCCGGATAGCAGGCAGCACCGTTCAGGTGCCCGGTGGCTTTTTGCACTGGGCTCATCTTTCCACTGAGGTCAGGATTTGTTAATTTTTAGGCAGCACTCCTTTCTCTTTCTTCTGTCTGTCTTCCAGAGAAAAGATAGCTGGAGTGATCACTATCTACCTCTGGACTACGTCACACCCCTCTGTTACCTCCCCAAATTCTCCTCATCACCACCGGCCCCTGCGAGCTGCTGGGCAAGTGGTAGCTTCACCGTGGAGGGGTGACGGACCCTTCCTAGTGGCAGCCCTGGGGATGGTGACAGGTACGTCCCATGGGGCAACAGATGACAATTTTCCCTCAGTTCAGCTACCAGACATCCAAGGCTCTCATTCATGCCAGAGCATGGGCTGGGCTCCCATGCCAGCACCGGCTGCTTCCCGGCACGACGCTGCCAGGAGATACTTCAGTCCAGTTGCCAGCACTCGTCTTTTGCAGCCACATCCTAAGATCTGCCTTACGAGGGGCAATAACCGTGCTGGAAGGGGAAGAGACCTGTCAAAATCCCCCAGTGCGGGGCAATCCCACCTACTGCAGCCCCGAGAAACCCTGCCTGGGCGATCTGGGAAAGCAGCAGCCTCCTCCTGTCTGGTTTCTTAGCAGATACTCAGAAGCGAATCCCCAGAGTGCGGCTGACCCGCAGCTGGTGTTTTCTTTGATTTATGTCAGAGCCTATTTGCGTCCTCTGCTTAAAACAATCCAGTTCGTGTCAGCAGTAAATGGAACTGTGTACCATCCAGCAGCTGCTTGGCTGCTACCTGAAATGAGTTTCACTCCAGTTCTTATCAAGCCGAAATCCTTTTAATCATCAAAACTGCCACAGCCTCGTTGGAGCTCCGATGGTGTGGGATTATAACAGGGGAAGGCATATTGCAAGCCAGGGACATGGCAAGAGCCCTAGAATTGGTGGTTATTTTCTTCCAGGGTCGCAGCCACTTTGGACACAGCAACGTGTAAACGAGAACTGGGCTTTGGCTGCAAAGACTAGTCCACTGCGGATTTGGGCACTGACAAGGTTTAAATGGGGCTGTAAGGGCGAGGCTGGGCTGAACGGGGTTGCCAGATGGCCTTTGGGTGTTTTCACTGCTGTCTCACTGGTGGCCCAAGCAAGGTCATTACAGTGAAAACACCAGCAGCCACTAAGACTTGCTTGTTCTGAAGCTCCGGCTACTGATAAAGTCAATAGAGCAAATGAGGACCAGTTCAGGAAAAACCCAGAAGAGATGGACTCTGAACTCATGCTGCAGCCCTTACACCGTGACGGGTCTCGTAGTGAAGGACTTCACTACCAAGGCTGTTGGCGACGAGCGGGGATGCTGCACGAGGAGGGGGGAAGGTTTGCCCAAAGCTATTCTGAATTCATTAAGGAGGATGGTAAGAGCTGGGCTGCTCCACTCAGGGACCCAGCATGAGGCCACATAACCTGCTCGTCCCACCAAAAACTAATGATCACAGCTTGACTAGCGAGTATCAGACGCTCTCGACACGCTGCTTGCAAACAAGCTGCAAACCAAAAGCAATTGGAAGGAATTATTTGGGAAATAATTCTAAATAATGAATGAAGGGAGAAAACTGCAAGCTGTTTACAGATAACTCACCCGCAGAAAAGAGCTGAATCTGCCGTGTAGATGATTCACTATTGATTATTTCCCCAGCTCTAGCTGTAACCTTATTTAAAGCATTAATTAAGACAAGTCTTCATAGTTCAGCATATTCTAATCTGTTACAGAAGGAAGAGCTCAGCACTGCCCTCCTGGAAGGAAATCTGGAGATTCACACCCTGCTGCTGGCTCCTGCCTGGCTGGGGAGGAGGTGGGGGGACACCGAGCAGAGCCTGAAACCCAGTGACATCCCCGAGAGCTGATGCAAACATTTGAGCAGGCTGTGGGTCGGGGCTCGCCAGTGTCTGGGTATGGCAGGGGAAGGCTGGATCCTACCCGGCTGTTGGCTGGATTTCAACAGGACAGCTGCCTCTCGGGATAAACCCTTCACAGACCGCCAAGGCAATCTGGCTATCCCCGCGGACGGCTGCCCTCAGATGACCTGCTGCCAAGTTTGCCCCCATAACAATACATAAATGCATGCTTTAACACATGCCCCAAAACGACACGGTCTGTGCAAGTGTCCTTGTGTCACCCAGCCCTTCAGAAAGGTCTGTGCTGCTCCCCCGGGCTTCAGCCCTGGCAGCCCCACTATCAGCTCCTGTAACCAACAGGCATTACGTTAAGAAAAAGGAACTTACATTTCCTTGCAGTTATATCAAATGACAACTGCACCTACCACTAAATCTGCAAGGCGATGGCACACACACGTAAACGCAAACACATTGGCGACCAATCTGCTCTTCAGCCAGCGACTGGCACCCGTCGGTACGTCTCGCTGGCAAGAGCACACCTCAGCCCATGCTGACAGCATGTTACCGAGCAAGCCTCCAGCTAATGAAACACAGGTTTGCGTCTCCAGTAATGCACAGACATGAAAATCCAACACAGCAATCCAACCCAGCACAGCAAGATTTCTGACTTGAAACCCAGAGGAATACGGCTCATGATGCTGAGGGAAAGGGCCAAGTTGTTGCTCTCCAGCTGCACTCCCCAAGGTGGGTCCACCACAGCCTTGTTTGCTCTGCAGAGCCACCGATCCCCCTCCTGTCACCCCCGGACTGCTTGCACAGCACTTTGCAGGCACATGTGCTTGCTGTCCTCACATCCTGAAGAAACAAGGATACGATAACCTGGCACTTAACTGAAGCTAAAATGCTCTGTCTTTCAACCAGCCGATTAGCTCAGCATTGCCCAAAGCATGTTTGCATCATTTCTGGATGACACGGAGCACGGGTAGAACAAGTTAGCATCTGCATTAAGCAAGCCCAGTATACAACTGATTTTTGTTCTCCTAACTTTGCTCCCAAAAGAAAAGCTCAGGCAGTGAAGGTTTAACCAGTTCTGAAATCCAGGTGACCAATGACTCTTGTCTTTTTAGCCCATTTCCACATCCACTGTGAACTTCCCTAGCTTCTCTCAAGAGCTGTGCTCAGTTCACAGGGGTACAGTCTGCCAGCAGAGTCATCAGGCCCCTTCTCCCCACTCAGCACTATTTGGTGTGGGGCTCACTCAGCATCACGTGGTGGCCAAGCCACAACCAGCTGCATGGCTCACACAGCCTTAATTTGTCCAAATTTATGCACAAGGATTAAAAGCAAGATTCCAGCACAAGCCCCTTTCTCCCCCATCAGATGCAATCAGCCACAAGCTGTGTCTCACAGGGCTGAACTTTAAGGTAAAGTTAGACTTGACCACTAACCAAGGAAAGATAGCAGGAGAGGAATTAGAAATTCAAACAAAACCCAGCATAATCAGTTGAATTTTAGCAGCATGTCCAGACTTTTAACAATTTCAATGCTTCTACAGACTGTTTTGGGCATGTAATGAAAATGATTGAATATCGTCTTTGCAAGAAAGCCTTGTCAAGATTGCAAACATTTGAAACAACCATTTGAATGACACACGGTACAACATCCAATTTCTCCTAATTCAGGTGTTCAAGTTCAACCCTTCAAGGTGACCACATGGAAGCAGATAATTCTACATTGTTCACAGTTGCATTATTTTTTGTATACACAATTGTGGGATGGAGAATATTTCCCTGCCCAGTATTTTCATAAAAAGCATGCAAAAATCTCAGTAGCTCACTTCGACTCTGTATCTCCAGCTCTCCTCTCAGTCCCGTGACCAGCACTGGAGGTCACACACTGCCCCAGTCTCACCACCACCTCCTATGCCAGGTGGGCAGCACAGTGCTGAGTTGGTTATAAGTCCCACAACTCAGGCATGACCCAACAAGCTCGTTGCACCGCCCCACACGCATGTGCATGCAAGCTGCTCTGCCAGCCCTCAGCCAGCCCCGTGTATGAGCCCTCGTGCCAGCATTGGGGTAGGCAGAGAGGTCTACTTTGAGCTTGGTTTTGCCTCAGCCATGACCGTGCCAGGCCACCCCATCTTCTTCCCAGTCAGGTCCCACATAGTTCACCATCAAACACACAAGCAAATATTTCTCACGGATAATGTCCGAAGCAAATTCCCTACCTGCTCTTGACTCCTTCAAAGGCTGTTTTCTGGTAAGGGCTTATCTGATGGTTTATCCTTTGCTGAAAGACAGAAAAAAACAAAGAACAAATGCTTGTCAGACAGCAGTTCGGTTAGAAAGGATGGGATGTTCCTACATGGGGAGAAAAGATGCATTTCAAATTTACTTTCATTACTTTCCATTGCATGTAATCCACACTTAAAAACTTGCAGAATTCTCTCCACCTCATTCATCTTATTTTTTCATTCATCAAACTCTCCTCTCTCCATGAGCAAGTGTATTGCTAATTAGGACAGAGGAAGAGATTAAGTTAAAGTGAGTAGGTCTCCTTGTTGGTGCTGTTGCTTTCCCTGCCTCTGTCCAACCCACAGTCAATCCAAATATTTTGGGGAATTCAAGCAGATTTGCGTTAATGTGGATATAACACGCTTCTCAAAAAAGATGTAATAGAACTAGAAACTGTGTGAGGGAGGGCGACCAACATGATGAAAGATGCAGAACAGCTTTTGCAAAAGGGGAGATGCAAAAAGCACACGTGTGTGCTGCTGCACTCTGCCATGGACAAGCCTTGCAGTTGTGTGCTGGAAATGCTATTTTACTTGGCTGAGTTTTCCTTAGTTTGAAAAATAAGTGCCTTTGCTTTAGGAGCAGAGTGACGTGCATCCATGTCCTCTGTCACCACGAAGTTCCTATGTCTGAATGTGTTGCAGTGTAAAAGCTGTGAGTTTTGTTACCAAACTTTTGCATCTCCTGGCCAAGCCTGGACTGGTTGGGGACAGGCAGAGACATCAGGAGCCTGCTTGTATGTCCTCCCAGCTACAGAGACTTCTAGTGAACGTCTGTGCAATGTGGACAAGCTTAGTAGAGTTCATCGTGATATAAAACGATGCTACATCTAATTGTCTTTATATAAAGGAGTTTCTAGGGAACCTGGACAACAAAACTTGTAGAAGCTTCACTGGGCTTCCCACTATGCTTTATTCGCCCCGCTTCTAAAACCTAGCACTACCAACAGATTTGATCCCATTATTTGGGAGCAATCCTGTGGGAAGAAGCCATCATCCATGGGTTCCACGCATGGAAGCAATCCAGGAAAAGCCACTCCGGCTTCTGGCTGAGGACCCTTCTCACCATTCCATCAACACATTAAGAAATATGCCAGTGGTTAGTACAACTGATATAGCTGCCAATTGGAAATGTCTAGACCTAAAACCCTCCATGAAACAAATACCTTGGCATGGGAGGGAGCTTTTTGCACCAGATGGTCCCCCTGGTCTCTTGGTAAATCCAGTTCTTAGGCTTTGCCACAAAGAGGCTTAAAATTAATTAGCAGGGTTTGGGTTTTTTTTAAAGAGTTCTGTGTATAAGGGGTGTCTTAGAAAGGACATTCATTAGGAGCTTTTCATACTTATAGGCCAAGAGGAGGATTTATAGATTGCGAGAGAGTTGCTTTTATAGTGGGCAATTTCAAAGTGTTAAAGGTTACAAGCAGATGCCTTGAAGACAAAAACATTCCTCATTTTCCCAGCAAGCCAGTCAAGAAGGGGGAGGTCCCTGATTTTTCTAAGGGTAAACACTTTCTGCAAAAGGCAGCTGTCCCCTTTGGTCGCTGCTTCCAGAGAGCTGTCACCCAGCAGCGCTGAGGAGGTAGGTATAGGTGGCAAGAGCTGATATACAGTATGGCATGGAAGAGGACCTTCCAATGATCAAACCACCACAATCCTCAGCTGCCGAGAGCAGATTCCTTCGCTGTTGACCATAGACAACTACTGAGTGTGTTCTGCAGTAGCACTCACCATAACCGCTCTAAAACCATGGGTAGATAGTAAGAAAACGGTCTAGTTAAGCTAATAACTCAGAAATATTCTTCAAACATTTATTCCCATATTGATTCATTCCTTGACCTTGGCAAGTTGTTTTCGAAAAGAGTCAGTGTTGGTGAGGCTTTGGTGGGAGCAGGGTTTTGAACAGGTACGTGCAGTTGCCTTCCTTGGCAGTGTGGTTTCCAGGAACCGCACTTTCTCCACCCAGAAATAACCCCATGCGAGGTGTCCGCAGGTCATTGAAAGCCTGCCAGCACAGCTCACCTTTTGGGGTGTTCACCCTCGCCCTAACCTCTTCAGGAGCCAACTAGAGCTACAAACAATTCACAAAAGCATTAATTTAGTAATAACTTTGAAAAATGCAGATAGAGCACTGGGAGGACACATCCACAAGTTAAAGTTTTTCATCGACTCTGGAGGACAAGGGAAGATCCCTCAGCTGTTGGAAGTGAAGCACTATGATACCTTTCAATGTTATTTACTGCCTGCAGCGCTGTGCTACCTCCCCAGGAGCTTACAGTGCCCACCAGCACATGGCAGAGGAGGAGATGCATTAAAAAACATGAATGAGCAACACGGTGTGGTGTATGTTGGCACATCTTGGTCTTCCTTTTTTGTAAGAGTTTACACGAGAACGCTAGAGCAGTCAGGCTGCTTCATCGCAACAACAACGTCTTTCCAGAAAGAAAAGTGCAAGTTGCTGCTGCGTTAGCAATACTATCCCTGGCTGCTTTAGACTTGAATGACTCCTACGAGTATTAATTGATTTACATACAAGCCTCTGGTGACCAAACCTGACCCAAATTAAAGTTTTGCTTTGTCATAAATCCACCCTGCGTGTACACGCTGCTGGCTACCGACAGTGAGCAAAATCCCTGATTTTGCTAGAAAATTTAAGCTTAGTCTTGCCTATATTATGTACTTTTCCCCCTTTGCTTTATCACTCTTGATATTTCTGGGGAAATTTCCTTTGGAAAGAGGCTGTTGTCAGTGTTTTGCTGATGGTGTTTTGGATCAGCTCTCAGCAGTGTCGAGTGGCATCATGTTTAAAGCTCTGTCAGTCTGCCCGCTCAGCCGTGCTTTCTCACATGCAGCTGCTCAAGCAGCACCAAAAATGGGAAATTTAAGGAGAGTTAGACTAGTTTAGAATTAAAAATGTTATTTCAAGGACTCAAAGAGCCAGAAACACAGGAAATCCTAAGCAAAACCAACACAATTTGTAAAAGGAGAAGTCATGTGATGGTGGTAAACTGGGCTGCAAACCTTTTCTTGCTATCCCAGGTTTGGTCTGAGACGACAGAAAAATTTAAATCTTATCATTTAAATCATTAGAAAGGGAAACCACGTCTTTTCAGCACTTGAGATTGCACAGATATTTGGAAAGAGAAGTTCACATGAAAAAGCTGGGTTCCCAGGACAGACATCGTTCCCCAACTCCTACTGCCAAGTCCAGGAAAAATTCTGGTGAAAGCTTATATCAACCTGCATCATCAATATTACTCCACTGACCCAGTTCTTACTCTCAATTTTCTGTTCTACCCTAATAAAGGTAGATTTCATGTACAATAATGAGGATAGCAGAGGTGAGGGTATTTGCTGTAAGGAAAGCATGGGGAAGATAATATTACCAGGTTGGACTACATACAACTATAACTGTTCAAGTATTAAATCCATTTTTCACCATCAAGAGTGTTATCCAACAGCAAGAGAAATACAAGCAGGAGAAAATATTCTCAAGCGAAGGAATTGATGGTCAAAGCCTGGAAGTTTGGTAAAATGCTTTTCCACTTCACGTCCTACAAGCTGTCAGTACTAGGAAAGAAAATCGCAGATCAGTAATTGCAAAGGACACTTCTTCTTTCTTACACTGTCTCTGTCTGTAAGGCAGGAGGATGGCAAGTTAATTAATTATCTCCAGCATCAGTTTACTTGAAGATCTTTTTTTCCAGCAGTGAATCAAAGGAGACTGATAGAAACCTTGATTAGGGGGATAATGAAGGAAATCTCTAATAGATTATATCATTTCTTGCCCGTCTGCAGCCATACTCAAACCAGCTGCTTTCACAGAGCTGGGATTTGTGTCTGGAAAATATCACAAGCATGTAAATCCACCTCAAATGCAAAATTTATGGAAAAATTCAAGTAATTGCATGTTCACCATATTTCTGTCAAAGGTCTGGAAAAAAGATATCAGATCATCTAACTTGCTATAGAGCAGAGATATTCTATGTGTCCTGTTAGGGTCTCTGACTCTGTGGAGATAATCCATAGTTTGAAGTTACATCAGACAAGGACAGAGAAAATTTATGAGATAATACAGAGCAGGATGAGAGCAGAGAGGCAGGATGAGAGCATATGCTGATGTGAGAGCAGGACAGGTGGTTTGATGTCTACCTTGTTATCTGTCTTAGGAAGACTTTTACTAACAAAGACCATTAGCAGGGGCCATAGATGAGCTGCTTTATCTGATTTTTCTTTTCTCTCTAATCTTTCCTGCTTTCACCTGCAACACAGCACCTCTCCCAGTCCTTGCTTCAGACCTACACGACCCCTTGGAGGGAAAAGTTGGTTCCCACTGCAGGGGAGGAAACTTTGATACTGCAGAGTCCCAGCTCTCTGTCCCCATCACACCAGTGCCCCATGGTTTGCCTCCACGTTTGAAGTCCCTTGGGGATTTTAATGCCATTTCCCTCTTATCCAGACCATGCACATTCTGCCAAATCTAATAGCAAGGAGAAATGAAGTGTCAGGTTCTGATACACCAACACATCGTGCTGATTTCTATCTCACACAGATAAACCCCAAGCCATTCCCAAGAAGTCTCAATGGCACATTTAAGCAATCTATTTCCAAGATGAGACTAAGATTCTCCCCGGTGGTGTTCGGCGCTTAATAAACTACTGGTGGCACTAGTTGTGCCAACCCTGAGATGCTCAGGCACCCCAGCACCAACATCTGGAGCGAAAGCTTGAAAAAACCCCACTGTGCTAACAAAGGAATTATTAGTCTCATGAAAAAACCACAGAGGAAAACCACCATCAGCACGACGCCCATTAGAGCCATCCTGCTCCTTCCCATGCATCTCCAGCACCCAGCTCTCGTCCTGACAAACGAGTGGCACGGAGAGATGCTCCAGTCCTTGCCCTGGGTCCCCCCTGTCCCCCACAGCCAACAAGGGCAAAAGTAAATGGTGCCACACAAGGGAGCAGAAGCAAAGGCAGAGGGGGAGCAGAAAGTGTTTTCTGGAGTTAAATGTCCCAATCTGAAGTAAAGCAATTTCCTTCGGTCTCCTGCCATTTCCTTGTGGAGGCTTATCATCTCCAGCTGGGACAATATAAAGGCCCATTTAATCGAGATCCATTTAGCACTGAATCATGCTAACAAGATTACTTAGCCAGGGCTAATTCTGCATTTGCTGAAGTGCAGTATCCAGGGTGAGTAATCTCCGTGTGCTGGTGGCAGGTTCAGAGACAGGTTAGCCACTGGCTTAGCATCACAGACAAAACATGGAAAGTACATGGAAGACCATGACAATGAAATTGCAGCCAGTTTAGCCTGTCGGGCTATTCCCTTTCCCCTGCTCAGTGCTATTTGAGATCAGTGCAGAGAGAGTGTCCTCATTACCCCACAGGATCCTAAAAGGGGAATTATTTTCTTTGTCCTCACAAGCAGCTGAGCAGGCAATACAGCAAAATCCTCTTCAGTCATTATCTGTTAAGTGCATGGCATCCTTTTGTGAGTTAAATGACAGAGTATTTCTTGCATGGGACTGAATTCAAAAGGTTTTGCCTTCCATCAGGAGATAACTCAAGATTTGAGCACTAATTGAATACATTTATATGCACACAAGTGATAGGCATTCATACAATTTCTTAAAGTAGCTTCTCACCATTCAGTCATTTAAAAATATAGCACTAAGGGCTCTATTATTTATGATTATTAAATCACAAATCTGAGTAGCAAAATACTTCACTCAGGGAAAGTGTGAAGAGGCTGTTTCAGAGGAAAATCTCCGTTTTCAGAACTCACAGAACACTACATCATCGCAGGAGGATGCTGATAACCAATATTGTTTTACAGCTAAGGCTCTCAAAGTGACTTACTCAGGTAAATGGATTAATCCTAATCACCCCTTCAAATGTTCCCAAATCCTCCAAGTAGTCAGAGCTAAGGCTGAGGTGTTCTGGTGAAATATTCACTTTTTTGTACGTGTTGACTCATCACGCTGTCAGCGCAGGATTTGGGACGTCCCCAGTCGTTCCCTTCCTTGCTTTGAGAGGACAGGATTTGTTGTCACTCCAGGAGGGATTCATCTCACCTGGCTGTCAGAGGTCCACAAGGCAAGTGTCTATACTTGAGTTACTCTCTTAAATGTGTAAGTGGAGAGAAATTGGAGTGATTTGTCTGACCTATTTTAGGCAACCACCTCAAGATGA
Source organism: Nyctibius grandis (assembly GCF_013368605.1). Classification (NCBI taxonomy): domain Eukaryota; kingdom Metazoa; phylum Chordata; class Aves; order Nyctibiiformes; family Nyctibiidae; genus Nyctibius; species Nyctibius grandis. Next base: position 4,948,827 of record NC_090672.1, on the reverse strand, counting down.
CAGCAATTGCCTGCTGGAGATGCCCATTTCTCTCCATTGATGGTAAATGAGATCTGAGTGCTCAGCGTGGATGCCGAGACCCAGGAGCCGTCTCACAAGTCAGGTGAGATGGATCCTATCCAGCGTAATTGCAACCTTTCAAAAGGAAATTCACTTTTTTTGGCCAGGGAGTTTATTTTAACCATTTGGGTAATTTCCCAAGTTTTTGTTTCTGTCCAGTGTCTTTTGGTCTTTCTCCCCATTTTGGCTGACAACCCTTCAGGTATGGCAACCGGGCTGTTAAAAGAAATAGATGGTGATGAGATAGTCCTGTGCCTTTCTTTCCACAGAACAGAGCAGGGCTCATGGTTTTATTTTGCAACCCAGCCCGGAGCCTCTTTCGATGCTCCGAGGGCTCACCTAGGCAGAGATTCAACTCAAGGGTGGGTCAAACCCATCTCCATAGGCTGGCTGCAAGCTCTTCTGGGGTGGGCAAATGCTCCCTTCCTCCAAATGAAGGACACAAGCTATGCCAGGTCAAAAGGACAAGACCAGAGATGACGAGATGACCTCTAAAAGGTCCCTTCCAACCTCAGTCATTTCATCATTCTGTGAAAAACGAAAAGCTCTCCAGGGCAATATCTTCACAGCTGGTATGGCGATACTCATGCTTAGGGTGCTAGCGGGGGCATGCTTTGCTCCTGGTAACACCCAGCCCTTCAGCACTGCTGGGCAGGGAGCTCTGGGAAGCTCTAAGACAAAAAAAAAAAGGCACCTATGGAGCTGGGTGCCTTTAGGGTATGGCAGGAGCTTGGCGAAAGCCTTCAGTATCATAATTTATATTTAGATTACTAAGCCCACTTGAGCCTAGCCCACATCCCATTCTCAAAAAGAGTGACTTAGACACTCAGGAAACTAAACACCACTTAGACACGGGCTTTCAGGCCTCAGTACACGAAAGCATACAAGTGTGTCATGCTACTTCATGTGCCTAATATACACCAGTTCTGGGAGGAGATTAAATACTTACATCAGAGCTGGAACCAAGCCCCATGCAATTCTGGCCAAGTGCTGAGGTCACTTGTGAAAGTGAGATTTCTGTTGAGATTTTAAACTTTTTATAGCAGTCTAGAGCTCAGACCAGTCCTATGCACCCCTTCCTCCCTCCCATTAAACTCAGGTACTTAAACCATGCCCATGGTATCTGCACACTGGGAAGGCAATTTGCTGGTCATGTCTACCCAGGGAATTCATACATTCGACGTCCACACCCTCAGTGCCAAATTGCCTAGAAAACGACCAACAGATTCTGCAGTTCATAAGAGAAACAGGCAGGCATGCACGAGAAACATGACTGTATCAGGCTTGTTTCCTTGAGAAACAAGGTGCTCAGTCAAAACATTCAGAAAACTTTCCAGCTGCCCTCATGACTTTATCCTCAACATCTCAAAGCAGGAAAATCTTTCAGTGTAAAAGAGGAATTAAAATCAGCCTCAAAAATATGACCAGGTCACATCAGAAATTCAAGGGACTCCCTTTAGCAAGTGCTCAGGGTGCCTCCAACTATACAAACCCCAAAACCACCCCATTGGTATTCCTTCACTCAGCAGTCAACTAGCCAAGGGGTTTGATTGCACACAGACAGCCCTGTGCCTTGGACACTACGGGAGGAGCGGAGAGACTTGTATTTAATTTCTGACTCAGGCAATGCAGCATATGGTCTCAGGCAATCACCTGCTTCCAGCACTTGCTCACCATCTTCTCTTTTGGACTATGAAGCCCAAAATCTCAGAGGCAGGAGCTGGCTAACTCCCTGCTGCTGCAGTTGAGGCAGCTCAGCTCATTCTGCTCTGGTGGGACACACGATGGAACTGCTGTAGGGATACAGGGTATGGTGTAACCCACGTATGGGCCCCTCCAGGTACTGTGGTGCACACGGATGTACCATATGTGGGGTCATACAGAGTCTCAGCAACGCAACGCAAAAGGCAACGCACCGCACGCTTAACGGCACACGCAATACCCGCACCTCAGGGACTGCAGCACCTTGGTCCTCGCCGTGGTAGCAGCCACCAGCAGCATACAACCTCTGCCCACACGAACAGGGCAGCACATTGCAAAGAATGAATTTCCAAAGCATTTTCCAATTTTAATATTTCCTAAAAAAAAATATCTCTAGTAAAGGCACAGACTCACACGTGACAAGTTTAAGCCCAAAGCTTTCTTTCCTCTGTTACCTTTTCTGAACCTCAAAAATAATCTGCTGGCTGCAGGTTGCTCTATTACTTGTCATCTTGTTTTGATATAATGCCATCATCTCTAATTGGTGGGGCATAAAGGCTTGAAAGACATTAAGTCCTGCCTGCACGTGTGCTGGAGCGGTTACCACAGCGTGATAACCATCCCTCCAACATCTCCCTGCCCTGTGCCTGCTGGCTGGGCAGCAGTGCCTGGCCACGCTCACAGCAACGACAAAGGCAAAGCCTCTCATTCCAAGCAATCAGACCAAATAGACTCCGTGGGAATCATTATTAACTTGGCTTTAATTACAAACTAATTTCCTCCTGCATAGCCAGCAATTTCAAGCTCTGTGGAAACTATAAGGAAACAGTAGCATGCCATTTCCCAGCAAAAGGAGCATAAAGAGACAAAATTCAGAGCTTCCAAAGAGAGTGGTATATTTAAATACCCCAAATACAACAATCTCAGAAATGTTCCTCAAGCTAAGCAGAAAGTGCTCTCTTTTGCTTTCCAACTAAATATTTCATTTTTAAGGCCATCCAATTTTACCAAGTTATAGGGAAGACCTAGCAGGTCTCACTAACAGCAACTGCCCGCACCTAAAATATGCAGAGCCTACCAGCTCTGCGTAATAAGCTGGTGCCGTAGGTGGGCTGGCTGCTCACCGGCTCGAGCGCTGCTGAAACCGTACTTAGCGGCTGACAGATTGCGACGAGAACTGGGGGAGCATGAAGGCTTGTTAGCAGCAAGGTTTTCCCAGCTGAGGCTCAGACACGCACTGATTGGCAATTCAGATCACGGAGTTTGTCCCCATGGAGCCTCCATATGTTTCTTCCCCTGGAGGAGCGATGAATGTCAATTCACCCCTTGGGGTGCGTCAGGCGAAAATCCTCCCGAGGGCGAAACGAGAGCTGACAGCGACTGGCCACAGGTGCCCGGACCAACTTTCACACATCGTCCAATTTTGCTAAGAGTCAGGAAAAAATGAAGCTGTTTGTTGCATTTCCATACACAGTGCTGATGTATATGTTCTCCTCTCAAAATTAGCTATATGGAGACACAAAGCATAACACACACTTACATACCATAAAACAGGAAAATGAATGTTTATGCTGGCAACTCATCAGCACGCCTGGGATTTCCCAAGAGTTCATGGCAGTACCTTGAAAACACAGCCCGTGACAGCCACAGTGAATTGATAGCTCCATTCTATTCTAAACTATTCTACGCTATGCTGTATGTCCAAACCCATCACGATATATTTGCCTTCCCCATGTCCATGTCTCATATCAACCACTTCTTCAGAGCATCCTGCCAGCAGCTCTTGACAGGCTTTCTAGACCTTAATTAAGCTTTGAGACACCTCTGTGAAGTTGACTAATATAATTAAGTGCATCTTTGTGATGAATAAGCTGTGGAGAGGTGAGATCAAACAGCAGAATGGTGGAAGAACAGTCACGCGGTGGCAAAGTAGGTCGCAGGGCCCAGAGACCCCATCCTTGATGTCTTAAAAAATCACTGCCTTTCCCTTCCCATATCTGCTGTTGATTATGCCACGATTCTCTCCTGGAAAGGGTAGTTTGGACCATTGTCTTAACAAGAAAAAGCAGCTTCTTTTGTCAATAAGGCATCAAGGTAGAGCTGTTATCTCTAGCACTGCCACACAGGGATGTTTCTTGCAAGTATCAAGAATAGTTGTGTGTGTGCACGCAGCAAAGTATTTCACTATTATTAAGGTGAGGGGAAGTTGTAGTCCAGTGGCTTCTTTCAAATAAACTTCCTGAAATTATAGTAATTGTGTAGATTATATTAAAATCATTCTCAGACTGTCTGGATATCTCCTAAAAATGCTCCCTCATGAGATTTCGTTAATTTCTTTAATTTCAAAGTAAACTGGACGAATGATTCAAAGGAAAAGCCTGACTCTTGCTATGACCTGAAGCATGACTTGTCTCATAAGTTTAAAATAGTTATTATAGACTTGAAGATAAATGTGCACCTAAATCCCTCCATGACTGGGGCCTTACTTAGCTAGACCATTTACTTGGGTCTTTTTCCTGGAAATGGATGTTTAGAATGAAATATTAGGGTAGACTTCATTAGAATGAAGTATTAGGGTGCAACAGGAATAAAAGGGAAAATTTCCCAGCTTGGAGTCAAGCTGGATCTGTGATGTCTCACCTTCCTACAGGCACTCTCCTTCAAAAGAGCCTTTCCCAGGAAGCTCAGGACATTCTCAGTGGTTAAGGAGCTCTTGCAAAGGGCTTTTTTTCTTCTATGCCTATATCCAAATGAGATTTTGCTGTTCTATCCTCATCATTATGGCCACCCATTGCTTGGGAAGCTCAGCCTTAGAGGAACAAGTTCCAACATCACCTTCTGTTCCAAAATTCAATGGCAGAAGCACTCGAGAAGTCCCTCACGTAACACTTGTCGATGAGCTTTCGACGGCTGCAGGGCTGCTGCCTGGCTCTGTGCTCGCCCTCCTAACACAGGCGTTAGCACTGCCAGGGAGCAGCCAAGAGGCCACTTGTTCTGGCTGTTCCCACCACTGACTTCTCCTCTTCCCACCTGGGATCTGGCGACAGCATCACCTAACACTCTTCCTAAGTCTGCCAGAGGGGACAAAACCACACGACTGTGGGAAACTTCATGTGACACCACTTCTCTAGAACTTGTTTCCCAGTGCTGGGACTCTACGGAAAACTATAAAGTGATGGCAACACTCGGGACCTAAAGCCATGCTGATTTTTTTTGTTTTGCCTCATCTGTTTCTTTATATTTCTCCACGTCCCAAGTGACTCTGACATAAGAATTCCTGCTTTTCATTTTTCTGCTGTACAAGATGTCAGCAGATAACAATCCATGCTTCATTGGTGCCGTTCCATAATTGAAAGAGCCAGCAATATATCAGGCTTGGAGTCTGCAAACCCCATCAATAAGCACTCTATTACTTGAGTATAATTTTCCACCACCCCCCAGATGAGCCTTAACAGGCAGTAGGGTTATATTGCTGAACCCACACTTCACTGCAAACTGTTTAAGATAATGTCTACTAAACTATAGTCTATTGTCACAGATTAGTTTCTCAGACAACCAGCGTCTAGCAAAAATGTACTTAATATGCAAAGCTGTCTGTTTAGATCTATCTGTCTTCCAGTAAATCTACCTCAGGGAAAAGAGAACTGTAGTCCAAAATAACGGCACAGGTTTCTTTCCAAGTCAACAGACACAGATCTACCCTTTTCTCTAGGAACAAATTTTTCCTGTGTCACCAAGAGGGTTTTTTTTCTTGACTTATCCTGCATTTTCAGCATGTAGCAGAGACCTTAACAGCTTCTGCAGCGTTACTGATTGTGTGAGGGCAGTGTGAAACTTGCCTGGCCTCTCTTTTTACGTTTAATTCTCTGAGCTTTTCTGTAGTGCGTTAAGAATCAGCTTCCTGGTCCATTTCAGCAAAATCCTATCAAGTTCCAAGAGTTTTCCCTTTAAGTAAATACCAGAGGCTTGAGTTTTAATTACTTTCTGCAGAATCCCCTTATCAGCAGTAGCTTTGACAGGCACAGGCTATACGTTATCTGGAAACACAACTGAGATTTCTAACTCCTTCCATGTCTTTAGCCCTTGAAGCTTGTCTCATACCTACTACACATCATGCCCAGAAGCGCTGCCAGAGTATGGGCTCTAATACCTGGGCAGGCAGCTCTTTCCCTCTATAGCTTATCATCCCAGAGGATCCTTACAGCCTTCCCTTGTTGCTGGCACAAATAAATTGCTGATTATTCAGTCGTGCTGGCTATCTATCCGCACACCAGGCATCTCCCAAATGAGTTACTTGTTGCACAGAACCCTCTTTTCATCCAGTTTTGGTCCATCAGCTTTGGGGCTCTGCAAACTTCCCTGAAGTCCACTGCTTTTGTTATCTACAGCAAGCAGCCACCTGCACAGCTGGTATCACTCCTTGCACCATCAAAGGTCAGTTGCAGGCATCCAGTGACACTGCACGGGTGCATAAAAGTAGTAGAAAATCTGGGGAATAATTGCAAGAACCAGTTTAAATTATTAAAAAAGAAGAGTTAGTCATTGTTTAAACTTTGCATAGGATAATTTTGAGTTTTGGATGGAAGTTCAGATCCTTTAATACGTTATCTCAACCAGATCAACCATCCACCAGTTTAGGAACTACCTCATAAATCCCAGAGGGAGCGTATTTCACCCCAAATCCTCTGAAATCAGGCTGCTGCACTGCAAGCATGCTGACTATCCAACTTAGTGAAGAACCTCATTACAGATTTATTTGAAAGCCTCCAAATTTTTATCCTTGTAACACCCAGTGAGACATGTTGCACTGCCTAGTTAGAACTACGTTTGGGTCTTCCACCTCCCGCACCATTCCCTCGTCCCCCTCCATCCGTCACGTGCATAGCTGGTGTCTGGTCCAACTTTTCAGCCTCCAGAAATCACTGGACATAAGAGCTGTAACCTACAGCACCTATAGTTCTGATTAGCTCTTTTCAAAGGCTCAGAAAGCTCCACTCATGACCACGCCGACACCTAAACTCTTCCTGCGGTTCATGCTCACTGCTTTCATGCATGGCAGAGCCGTGCCCGCCCCGGAGGGCACGCACTTACTGCCTTTTTGCCATATTATTAGTCCTGGCTTGTTTCAGTTCACCTTTGTGCCAGAAATGAGCTAGACAAACTTCACGTCGCAGAGGACAAAAGCAGGCAGCAGACCAGCCTCAAAGCAAAAGTAGACGTAAAACCCCATTAAACCTCACGGTTCAACACATAAACAGAGCGAAGGGAGGACCTCCAAGAGCCCCGCGCTTGAATCCAATAACCATCCGTAACTACCCCCAAGGATAGTTTCTAAAGAGGGGAGAGCAATAAACAGCACTTCCCCTCTTCATTACACAACTCCAGCAATAACTGTGACGAATGGCACCGACCGGCCGGGTTTCACTGCTAGGTTTCCAGGCTGTGGTGTCCAACAATAGAAGCCTAATAAAGACAGATGGCAGCGGATTAACTCTTCTTGCAATGCGGCCAGCGCTGGTTGTTCAACCGCGCTCATCCCAACTCAAACACACAGCCCCGTCCCCGGCAGCCAGCGGGTAAATGCTCCTTGCTTCTGGACGGGAGTGGTGCTAGGTAAGATGGGGATCAGGCAGAACGCAAACCAGAGGTTTTGTTCAGAGGAGACCTGAGCAATATATGCTAATTCTGGTGTTGTGTTTTGCTTTTAAGCAAAGAAATAAATACACAGAAAACCCAGAAGAAATCTAAGTGGATTTTCCACAGAATATTTCTACTCTTTTTCAACCGATAGCATTAATTGCTTGACTTCTTTTTAATTTGGAAACCTCAAAAAGAAAAAGAACCTGAAATTGTTGCTGCTTTCATTAAAAGAGTTGCTTTTTAAAAGTTGCTACACTTTCCCCTCCAGTTTTGCCAATTTAACACAAATAAAGATTCTTTTTTTTTTTTTTTTTTTTGTAGTCTTAACATGGTGCTAATAGGTGAGTATTTGATATAATTTTAACATTACCAGAAAGTTTTAGGTCAGTTCAAACAACAAAGAAGAAATAGTGTCTAGGAGGGCCGGGAAGGGAGGAGAGGCGGGTTGTGCCCGCAGCTCTGGCAGTGCTTTGCTGTGTGCAGATGTACAACGTTCACTGGAAGCTTCAGCATTAAACGGGTGCACGCACTGCCAAAATTAGCAGGGGAGGCGGTCTGACCACAACTAATTAATTGAAGTTGTAAAGCATGTGGAGACCTTCAGATGGAAGGTGTGAAAGAAAGTGAAAATTATCATTATATCTGCTTAAGTGAAACTGCCAAGCAATGCTACTTCAATCATTCATTGCAAACTCAGGTCTGTCTTCTGTTTGTAAGCCCGCTGTAACCAAGCTGAATTTCTGAAGGTGTATTTGCTATTCAGGAGCATTTACTGGTTTGAATAATTTTCAGACGGCGTTTTTGGGAAACATGTTCGATTTGCCTGTTCATTATCCGTCACTCTGGACGTGTGATGGGCTACACAAGGCAGCGTGTTGCTGTCGCTGCCTGAATGGCAGAAAGTTTATTAGATGGGAGAATAATGAATAACCGATAATGAATGCTCTTGTTTTCATGTGAAAACAGACAAGCACGTGCAAAGCAGCGTCTCTCTCCACTTTCTTGCCAAGAGATCCCCATTCACAATAACATTCTCCAACAGAGAAAAGGAAGCAGACTCTTGATGCAGCCAAATATTTGGCCATTCACAAACTCCAGTTTTGCTGTCTCACCAGAACTACCTACATGCCTGCCTGAAATACGGAGGTGACTACTCTGGGGTTGATCTGTTGACTTTACAAAGAGGAGACAATAAAAAAAAAAATGCCCTTGTTTTTACAATGTGTGTTATCCAGCTGTATAATTCTTTGGGTTTTTTGCTCTCTCCTGGGCATCAACAATTTCTCCCTACAGTACAGGAGAACTCCTGCTCTATGGGGGCCTCTCTATAACACCTCACCTTGTCAAATCAGTTTGGTCTACAGGACTTCTGCAAGCCCACGTGCCACATCTCTTCCCTGGTGCAAACATCAAACGCCCGACAGCAAGCCATGCCAAAGTCCAGTTGCACCAACCCCCCCAAAACCACATCCCCCCAAAACCCTTCTCCCTGCTGAAAGATGGAAAGCTCAAATTTCCACAGAACCCTTCCCTCATTTCTGTTTTTGCTGACCGCGTGACTCCCAGTCGCATGTAATTATTTTGGTATGCTGGTGTTAATGATGTGTCCCGTTCACTTAGCCTGTTCATCAGTATTGCTGGTCATTTGCTGTTGCTTTGTTTTTTGCCTCCCAAAAGGTCACTACATCATCAGCAAAACCAAGCGTGATTCATCCATTATTTATCAAGCCGGGTTTACTGCTCACCTGATTTCAAGGCCATGCTCCATCCTACATCTCAAACCTACATGCACCTCCAAGCTCACACTTGTGTGAAGCACTTACTGGCACAAAGCACTTATTAAACAGAAATTGTGAATTGACAAAACGAAGCTTGTTATGCTGCAGACAGGGATTTTAAACATCCTGCGTTTCTCAGCCCCAGGCCCCTGGTCCCACTCCTGCTTTGCCGTTTATCGACTGAAAAACAATTTGTAAGTAAATCTATGCAATGGAAGACCTGCCTTTTGCTGTTTGGTCTGAGTTGTGGCCTGCTTTAACCCTCCATCAGCACAGGCTGCCTACAGCTGTTATTTCCTCAGCGTAACCGACTGCTGAGCACTCACCAGGGCTCCCTGCACACAGCCCAGCCACTTTATTAACATCTTCCTCTGGAGCAATATCACAGAATAGTGTCCCTGGGGGAACACACAGATATTGTGAAATGCCTTGTGCAAAATCAGGGATGCCCATCACACCCCTGCTCAGGAGCACCAGCACCTTCCCGAGTGCCCCCCGCACCAGTCCTGCCCCTGAGGGGGTATCTGCAGCCTTGCAGTCCCTCCAAGACGTTGGGGTACAGGTGATGCACAATGTTATCAAAGCTCCATCTGCCTCCGGGGAGTCTGTTAAATCTCGGCCCCTGAGAAGAGCAATAACCTTCAAAAAAAACCACATGGGACTTATTACAAAAGGGAAATTCTACCCTACAAATAAAGGCAATAGAGTCAGACCTCTGCATCCCAATCGCATCCAACACAGCCCCAGAACAAGCAGAGATGTCCTGATTAGCTGCCAAAGGGGTAAAGGCGATGTCAGCAATCCCCATCGCGGGCGAGAACTGTGGTTATGCTGGAGAAGAGCCGCTGAGCGTCGCCGAGGTCACCCCGGGGCAGCACGGCTGTCCTCTAACCTACCCCTGGGGTTCGGCTGATGGTGTTTATCATATCTATTGCTTAGACTAAAAGCAAAGCCAGAAAAGTGCCTCCGAACTCCAGGAGGGAAGCGGGGAGGAGAGCAATGCCACAGCCACTCTCCTCCCTATTTGTCCTGGTTATCAGACTGGAAAAGATCACCAATTACCCTCTTCCCAACCACCACTGCTCCTGCCAACAAAAGATGAAAAGCACATTTATTTCTCTTAACTGAGATCTTTTTGTGACACATAAGGACCCTTGTATACATGACAATTACTTGTAAAAAATGTCTCTCTGTCTACAGCACATCTGTAAATGGATTTAAGCCCATATAAAGGATGTAAAAATGGCTATAACCGCCCCAGTGCAGCTCCCTGGAAGCTCTCAATGGTGTTTTTTTCACATATATAAAAGCCAACACAGAACAAAAAGGCCTGTCAGCAAAGAAAGGTAGGCTCGCCTTTCCTCACCTAACTAGGGAAACTTAATTTTATTTATTTTTATTGACAATTTCAACAACTATTTCTCAATCATAAAAGTAAAAAGCACAGGCTCAGCAAGCCAGCCCATCATTTCTATTTAGCTTTTTATTTGTGCGAGGAACTCTGCGGAGATGCAATAGCTGGTTTGCAGAGACACCCTAGTGGCAACGTGACATTACTCAAAGCACCAGAGGAGGCTCCTGCAGACAACTCAGCCTTCTCCTCCAGCGCCTCCAGCACTTGAAGGATCTCACCCTGAAACTTGGGGCTCCTCTGTTCTCCCCATCACCCCAGCTGACCCCTGGCTTTGACATTTAAGGTGGGTGAGCAAAGCTTCATTTAAAAACAAATGCTGTCATTGTCTAGCAAGTAATCATTGACCATTGCATCTTATTATTTTTACTATTTATTTGTTGGCAGATGCCCCCTGGGGTTCTGCCTTGCTGACACTCACCACAAACAGCACTATAAGACACTGTGGGATGTATTTGTGCCTGAATTCCTGCCACGCCACTCATCCTTCCCTGGCCCAGGGGTTTCTAAGGCCCAGGTCTATGCAAGCAGTCGGGAGTCGAAGGATGCATGGAGGAAAAGGAGGAACCCACTGGGATTTGCCAGCTAAGCAGTCTGGCTCCCAGATCCCAGCAGAGTCGGTGGGAGCTGGGCACCTGACGTGCAAATCCACGGGGTGACTCTGGCTTTGGGTGTCCCAGTCCCTCTGCAAGCCAGCAATGTGCTAGGACCCCTGCGAGGCTGGCGATGCGCTCGGTCCCTCTGCCAGGCCAGCGACGTGCTCGGGGCACGGCGGCCAACACGCTGCGTGCGGCCATGGGCAGGGGGTCCCTGCTCAGACTATGCACAAAGCAAAGATGGTCCCTGCCCCAGACGCACAGACCAAATCCTTTGACTCAGTGTGTTAGAGGCGGCCAGTTACCATCTATAATTTAAAAACTGGGAACCAGAGGCTTGCGGGGTTATGTTGCTTTTGGGCAAGGCTCTCAACTTCCCGAGTGAGTCCGTTTGGCCATTCCCTGCGCAGCGGATAATGAAATCAGTATTATGCTACCTTGGCATCTGTGCTTTCACACGGCAGCGAGAAAGACTTTCCGCTCCTATTTGCACTCTTACCCTAACAACAGCGCAGGGTGTCAGGTGTCTGCGAGCTAAAGGCTTCCCTGTCTGCGGCATGATATTAAAAGCATATGCAATGAGACTGCACCTTCTGTTCACACTCTGTCAGTAATCCCGTGCAGGCAGGTTTGCTGTTAACCTTCCTAATGGAAAGTCTGTTCGATGGCTTGCTGGCTTTGCCTCAGTTAAGTATTATCTGCAAAGATGCAGGCTGTTGATTTGTGGGCATCTTCTAAAGTGATAGCTGCAGAGGCTCAAAAGAAATGATGCAGCCCGGAGCCAGCGATGGAAGCTGATTTTTGCCCAAACGCAGGCCAGGGCAGTTTTATTTATTTTTTACATATATATATATATATATATATATATATATATATGCAATTCCTGCAGAAGAAATAACTCGCTTTAGCTGGTTTGGGGAGAGAGAAAAAAGAACTTGTGTCGGCTTAATTACAAATTTACTTCTTTCTCTTCCCTCTCTTTCCACCCCTGCCCCTCACCCCCTGATAAAATGAGGGTAAAAAGCCCTGCAAATGGCAATATCCAATATTCATTAGTGGCTTGCAAGAGAGACAGAGAGACACAACTCATTACTGGGTTCTTCACCTTTACCCTTGACAATGGTTATTTACATAATAACCTGACCCTTAGGTTACTCTTCATTAACAAACACATGTGCAAACATAGAAGCAGCTGGCTACAACTCATAAATATATATTGTTAACCTTGGCTTAGAAGACTTACTTTCACTTACTACAGAAAAAAAAAAAAAAAGAGACACTATTTTGCATAGCTATTATGTTATAACCTCAGTAAATGGTACGACGAGCCAGAGGCTGGGTGAGCTCAAGCAGACGCTTGCTCGTGGGACACGGCACCGCGGCCGGCGCAGCTCTCCGTGCCTGCTCCCCAGAGGATTTGCAAAACAGCTCATTGTGTGTTGGCCCTGCCTGGAGCATCTTCCTCCGCCCTCCGGGGGACTGTCCCAGTTGGGGGATGAGGCAGAGACCACTGGCACTTGGGGGGAGTCAGTCTGGCTCTTCTATTCCCCAAATCATCTGATGATGCCGTCTGAGCTAGACCATGGTGGGATAGTGTTCAAAGCGGGGGTGAAGTAGGGAAGGACTTCTCCAGAGCAGCAGGTTTTTCAGCTAAGATGGATGGTGCCATTTAACCGTCTGAGCAAATGTTTCAGACTCCATGTGGAAACATTCCTGTGCAAGGTCTCGCAGACCAGGGTTTAGAGCTCTCCTTCATGTTTCTGAAGGCATCTAAAACAGCTTCTGAGACTTCAATTTCACCTAAGGCTCTGAGAGCCAACCCCCATCCCTTGGTCTGACATGGATGAAATATGCCTGTGTCTTAAGCCAGGCAACAGCCTCAAGCAGAGGGAAAGGTGCCCTGGAGCTTTCTGGAGGATGGGCCGGTCTTTGCTCAGATCGACTGCCATGGCTCAGCTGTGTCTTTCTCAAAGGTGCCTCCCAAAGCATTGCTTAGCATCATTTCTGATAACGCATTTCCTACAGTCCCTTCCCATATTCTCACAACACAGGCCCCGTGACTTTGGCTCAGCCAGAGGTTTATGATTGTTCAGTATATACTTCAGTGGCCACACATCAGACACTCACTCCCAGAAAGACAAGGCGCCATCAACACCACTTGCAGGAAAGAAGCTTCCATGGCTTCATAGATGTCCACCCAGAGGGGGATCACACAGATAACTTGTCCCTTTTCTAAATGCCCCTGCTGATGGCAGGAGCCTGGTAGTCGAGCTCTACGAGTAAGCCAGGAATCAAACATTTTTATAAAAGTGGTTTTGTTTGTTTGTTTTAAATAGTAGATGTTGCTCAAAGGACCGTATCCTCATCCTCCTGCACATGGAAATGCTACAGCAGATTTGTAGGACCAGGGATGCTCACTATCAGCTGCTGACAGAAGCCAGCTGGGATCCCACCACCACCAGCTCTCGGATGCAGGATGAGCTTCCTGGGCCCATTGTGATCACCCCATGTTTCAGCTCCTCTCACCTATGATATTTAGTCTCTCCAAGTCTTGCCCTGTCCCAGCCTAGATGCCAGAAAGAGGCATTTTGGAGGTCGTAAGCAGAGAGAACGGCAGTCGTGGGTCTGCCTTGAATTTGACATTTGGGAAACAAAGGACATGCTTAATGAGAACTTAAATGAGGATAAGGTGCAATGGAAACAGAATTATATCTAGTGTTTACGGGGTACAAATACTAATTGTGTTTACGTATCAAAACCTGAAATTAACAACTCAGCGCTGCAAAATCTTGCAAGAAAGCCAAACCCCGCTGTTCCAGGCAGTCTGTATCATCCAGCACAAATCGCTCAGAAGCTTTTTACCTATTCACTCAGTATTTCCAAACCAATTACTAGCTTACAGTTTGCAAAGCAGGCTGACACTTGGGGTTTCAGGCAGGGACTTCCTTCAGTCCCACTACCAATCCAACTATGTTTTAATTTAGTGAAGAGGGAAAGCATATAATTTTTTAGCTCCAGGGAAGCCAGAGGCAATCACAAATATCCCTTGAGCTGAGTCAAATTCTTCAGTTTAAAGCAGCAGCCCATTCTATTGCAATAATTGGACTTTAGTGTCCCTTTCGTTTAAAGAAACAATAGCTGATCTGGAGGGCTGATGGCTTGGACACAGGGCGTTTCACCTCTGGGACCTGAGTCACAGACCTGACTATAATTGGATGAACCCAGAATAACAAGTGCCTCATTTGCATGGAAATAATAATAATAATAATAATAATAACAACAACAACAACCACCACCACAACAATAAGTAAAAGCAGACCAACACATCAGAGATGCCCCCACAGTGGGGCCTTAGTTAGCATTTGGGATCTGGATGATGCTACACCAAGACAGACCTTGGAGAAATACAGCTTCAGGTTGATGAAGAAGAGATGGGTGAAGGATGGAGCTTTTGGGTAAGGCAAGAGCTGCTGTGACCACCAGCGAGGCTGGATACAGCCTTATACATACAACCCATGCAACACCTCTGCACCACTTCACATCAAAAAGGAAAACATCTCCAGCTGGAAGGGCTGGCCAAGAGAGAAGTCCTTGGAGATTAAATGAGTAGATGGGAACTACTGTCCCAAGGTAAGGTTGAGATACTTATTAGAGAGGAAGCTCAAGAAATTAAGCTTCTTGCAGTATCAGGGTAAGAACTGAGCAGGATCCACCGCAAGTGTCTGACCAGGGAACAACAGGATGAGCCCCACAACAACAACGTGCTGCAGCTCCTGCAGAAGTGGCTTTAATTGCTCCGCGGGCAGCGATTAGAGAGGCCTCGTCCCATCCCCGCCAGCACACCAGGGACTGGGGAGTTGAAGTGGTTCGGTCGGGGTCCCGCAGGGAGACTCTGCGGTGGCCCCGGAGGAGAAGACAGCTCTCCCCAGCGTGCACCAACAAACCACGCTTCCCCCTGCGCCTGGCAAATGTCAGCCCAGCATTAGATATGGCAGTGGCACTTATAAACCCAAGTTAGAAAATGCCATCATGTATTTTTAATCCAACCACCTCGTCACTGCATAATAAAATGAAAGGATTGCCGCGTTTGACTGGCATTTGTAAGTAGCACGTGAAAGGGGCTAATAGAGGGAGAAAATTAGCTGCATTTATCATCTTAACTACATTCATATTACACTCACGATCCAATTGTTTAAAAATTGGGGCTTTTAGAGCAAGTCCTTTTGAAAGTTGAAGCATTCCAAACAACTACGATTTATTCTCAGAACAAACATTACCTTAAAAAGATTTATTCTGTAGCCATCGTGAATTGTAAAAGGAGTGGACTTTGCTGCATGGCTTTCTGGTAAAACGCACGATTTGTGTTTTACATGGAGTGTTGATGTTTGAAAAAAATTGGAATCAGAACCCATTTCATGTTTGAAAAAATCCTACAAAACATTCCCTCTGGAAAAACACTTAGTTTAACAAAAATTTCAAAACGTTCAAATTTTGAGGTGAGATTTTTTAAAAGATATTTTACCCTTCTATTATAATTTTATAACTGCTTAGTAGTTAAGTAGTGGCAGCCAGCGGTATGTTTTAATGACATATTACAACACAAGACTTGAAACCCTCTAGTATTTTTATTTTTAAATCGGTCAGATCATCTGTTACTCAGCTCTGATTGAAACATATTACGTAATTCTTAGCAATTCCCATTTATGATGTAATGAAAACTCGTAAATGAAAGAAAACAACCTGAAAATTCAGGGGAATGAGGGAATGCACCAAACTCACTGTAGCACAGCTGAGAAAACCTGACCTAGAGAAGCAGATATTTCAAGTAGTACTAAATACCAGTATCCCATAAATGATTAAACATTAATAAAATACCTAGTTTTAGGCCATATTGTGATAACTCAGAAGTTGCTCAGTGCACTGTCATAACACAAATATATATTTAAAAATATTCAGTGGCTCTGTGTGAAGTTAATCACAAAATCTCATAATTTTCTAAAATTATGTTCTGTTTCATACTATTTTCGCACATTGTTTTCACTGAAAACTGGAAGTGCTATTTCTGAACAAAACCCATGTTTTAATTCTAATTTTTGACTATGCCAAAACAACACAAACCTGAAAATAAAGGAAACAAAAATTTCCTTGTGACTTATTTCTAATGTTTGTGCAAAGCTCCTGCAGCCTGTGCCGGGCTCAGCACACACCCGAGGGACACGGCTCATACAGCCGTTACCCGTGGTCCTGCTCCAGCCCAGCCACAGCCTGAACTTATAGAAAATCTCCCGCAATGGGAAGCTTCCACACAAGACTTACACTTCTGGAGTCCTGCCTGCTGTTCTCCCACCGCCAGTCTCCAGGGCAGTTTCCTCCTCAATCAGTTTTTATCGATCCTTTTGATCCCAGGATGACCTGAGAATTTATTCTGCTGCTGAGATGCCTCCTCTGCACATCGGCAGCAGGAGATGGCATCGAGAACCAAAGTTTCCCAGCCCACTCTGCTACTATGAACTCCTGGGGAGATGGGGGTTGATGTTCTCCAGGAGTGGCCCTGGCAAATCCTCAGTTTCAATCAGTTGACAGTCAGATGTGCCTTGACATGGACCGAGATGCTTGAGAATAGGTCACCGACTCTTGTGCACAACTTGGGGTTTCACCAGTGCAATGACACATGGGTGTCTGGAAACAAAATCTTCCAGCAGTTACATCATGGCTGGGACAGGGTCACCCACCCACACCTCTCCGGTGATGTCCAGCTCTCCTGTGATGCTGAGTGTCACCCACTCTCCTGCGAACAGCACCCCCCCTTTCTTACAGGGATATGGAGAAGAGGAACACACTAAGATAGTTTGGGGGGGCATAAATCCTAAGAAAGATTCAGGAAATAAGCCACTGCAGGCAACACCGAAGCTCTACCATGACATCTGCACGTTCCTGGTCAGGCAGGAATGGCCTTTCCTCACGGAGAAGATGGCAAAGAGCCACTTGATTTCTCCTGCTCATTGCTGGCGGAGAACAAAACCTCAGAGGCAGACTGCTGCCCCTTTCCAGATCTACCACCTCGATCCCTGCAGAAGCCCCTGCTCGCTGCGGTGGGTCACCCAGCTGCCGAGGGGGAAGGCTCCCCTTCGCCCTCTCCCTCCACCCCGTCCCAAACACACGGATTTTGCAGCTTTGCATTCACGCTTTGAGGGACCGATCTGTTTTCTAATTAAGCCCGCAGCGTACGCCCGAGCGATAGTGAAAGCGCGCAATTAGCCCTGAGTCATCGTTTGCATTCATCTCCCCCACCGCAAGCTGCCAGTCCTCCAGCGATAGAGACGTCGCTTGCGAGGCAAAGCATTTCAGACTGGCTTGCTGGGAGGAGTCACTGACCCAACTCAGTAATTACTCATGCTAACAGCTTAACTAACATGCAAATCCCTCTGCTGAATGACAGGTAAACAGTGAGATGGCCTGCCTGGGTTTGGGGAGGGCGGAGTGACAGAGATGTAAAAGCTTGTGTCAATTCCAGATCTAACGTGGCTTCAAAGTGCGACATGACTCATTAGCCTTATTTCATGCCCAGGATAACAAAGTTGAGGTTGCCGTGTTAATTAAGGAGGGAGGAGCAGGGGGGACTTGCTGGCACAGCAGCTCCCGGGCCACCCCGCAGCACCCACGCTCCTGCCTCAGGGACGTTTGGCACCTTTGCTGGCATCCGGCTGTGCGGTTTTCTGCCTTTGAAGGAGAGGGACCTCTCCCATCTTCTGCTGTGCTGCATTTAAGCGGCATGCTGGAGAGGCTGGAAGTCTGCTCGCAGGAGCTGGAAGCTGCTCCGGGGGCTGCTGCTCCTCCAGCATCCTCCAGCCCTTCCCGCAGCCAGGCTCACCGCAGCTCCTGCCAGCGGCACCCCGTGCTCTGTGCTCTGCAGTTCCAGCAAGCTGTTTGACAGCAGCAAGGGAAGGAGCCTGGAGCAGGTTTTGAGCAAAAAAATCTCCAACTCTTGTCATGTGGATCCTCGCAGCCGTGCTCACCCCCCCATGTCCATCAGCTCTCCCCCTGCCCTTTTCTCTAACACCCTGGACGCTGTGGCCAGCCCAAGGCTCATAAATTGAGCCCGGCTCTGGTTTAGATGAAGAGGCTGAGGCAGGCGACGGGGCTTGTGGTGGAGGAGGTAAAAAGGAGGAAATTGCAAACCTGAATTTAAGCCATGCTTTGGAGTGACCTAAAGCAGCCACTAAGCCCGACAGCTCCCTCGTTTCCTGCTCCTCGCCCAAGTTCCTGCCCAGAGGTTTGTTGGCGCTGGCTCGTGTCCAAGCACCTGAAGAAGTCGGTACAAATCCTCCTGTGCCACGACGCAACATGACCTCTGACTGCTAACAGGGTTGGAAAGGAGGCGTGACAAGGGCGAGCGCTCCGATGAGCATCCTTAAAACGTGGGCGAAAGCGAGAGCAGGAGAGGACCTCACACACCACCACCCAGCAGTAGTGCCCGGCTGCCAAGGGCTGGCTCAGGGCCGCGGGGGAGGAGGGTTTTATTATTGCTGACATTGTGCAGGGTCTGGGGACAGCGCGGGCTGGGGTGTGGGTGAGCACAGCGGCAGAGCCAGAGGCTGCGCTCGCCCCTGAGCCATCCCCAACCTTCCCACCCGCACGGCGAGCCTTTAACGGAGGAGATAAAATAAGGGGCTTGCTCAAGGCCCCACAGCTCAGCGCCCCATTTCCCAGCCCAGTGGGATCCCAACCTCGCTGACAAACTCTGCAACTTGTTAAAATGTGTTAAAAAAGGAGAAAATATCCGAGAACAGGAGAGCTCCAAAGCGATCCCAAACTTTGCCCGCTGCCTGCAGAGGAAAGGGGCACCCGTGCAGCGGGCGCTGGGATGGAGCCAGGCGAGGAGCGAGCATCCCCCCTCCATGGGGGCCGCGGAGGAGCCCCCCGGAGAGGCTGGTGGGCTCGGGGGCTGCACGGCCCTGCCATAAACACAAACAACAGCCTCATCTGCCAGCCCAGTGCCAGGAGCCGCCGCCGGGCCGGTTCATCCCACCCTACATCCCTCTCCCCGCGTATTTCTTGCTTTTAAGTGGCTGTCAAAACCATCTGTCATATGTAACAACTAGAGAGGGGCGGGCAGAGGGGACCGAGCTGCCCTGCTCGCAAGGCTCCTTGCCACAATAGCCGTCTTCATTTTCATGGCACTTATTTATTTATTTTGGTGCAAACCTCCGGCGTCAGCGCTCTGCGCAGAGCCCTGCTCAGGGCTCCAAAAAGCACCTCTATTATTCTCAGGCCATTTGGTAGCGGTTGCCATGGAGATCAAAAGCAAAATGGCATGCAAATCAACACGGGCCCCGGCGTTCAATAACAACGGTAAAAGGGCAGCCAGATAAGACAACGAAAAAAAAAAAAACAAACAACAAGCCACTTGAAATGCTTCAACCTGCACTGCTGGCTGTGATTAGATCTAGAAGGCAAGAAAAATACCCTAATGGGTTACACCAAAGGACGTGAAAATACAACTCAGTTGTGGCCTGTGTGATGGTTTCAGTGTAAACCCCCCACGCACACACATGCCCACGTACATACACATACTAAAGTGGAGCAAATACTTTATAGCGATAAATTTATGCAATGATTTCCCCCCACGAACTCCCTTTTCTCTGTTTGCAGACTATCCCTACGCCGCTGCCAGGCTCCTGGTGTTTATCAGAAATCCGCGGCAGCGCCGTATTGTAACCGAATCTCTTCCCCGCTCTCCTGTCCCCCTTCTCCTCTCCGGGGACGGTTGACACACGCTGGGCGGCCGGCGGTTCGGTGCCACAGGAGCGCGGGCAGCACCGCTGCTCCGAGGAGCTGCCTGTGCACGGTAACTTCTGCCGAGCTGAAACATTCACTCCTGTCAGCGATTTCCCCACTGCTCAGGAGCCTGCGGAAACCAGCTCCACACAGCCCAAGCAAACGCACCCAAACGTTAAAAGCTAGCACCAACCTCCTGTTTTATTCACTTTTACCCTTAGGTGTGGCAAGCAATAAGACAAGTGTAGGGGTGTGATTGCAAGCGTTCAGAAATGAGGTTTTTGGGTACTCTGGGGCTGGCTGCCTCATGATATGGGTTACATTCTACTCCAGGGGCACACAGGACCCCAGCCCTGCCGCAGCGCAGAGGGAGGATGCTCACTCAACGAGTAGCTCTTCAGTATTTTGTTTTCCCCTCGTTAACAGGCAAACTCAGGCCTTCACACAAATCAATCCTGCTCTGAAGACAGAATTACTCATTTTTCACAGGCCTGCCCACAGCATTACAACTACACTACTTACTGCTGCAGAAATATGAATGACTGTTATACGCCACAAGAGGCAAAATTAATCCTGAAGCCCTTATTTTTAGAGAAAGGGAACAAGGACTTAAGAGAGAAAAGCATCAGGGATTGGGGATGAGGATACTTGTTTTTTTCCAGATATGTAGTAACGTTAGACAACAGTGCATGTCCTCAAGGGACGTGTCCTGCCAGCTTCAGCCCCAAATTAGAGCCCAGCAACTCAAGCCGAAAAAAGGGCAACACATAATGAGTGTCATCAGTGAAAAGTTTGGCCAAGGGACCTCAAGCAAGTCATGTGAATGGTGATTTTCCAAAGGCTTCAAACTTAGACTAGCAAAAGCCAACACTCTTACACAAAAGCCAGCTCCTGCCAAATTCCAGAACCTTTTCCAAAATATTTTGGGTATGTTTATGCAGAAGGACCTCAGAGGCTGCTGGATGGGACCAAATTCCAGCAAAGTAGCTTGTAAAGGAAGGGCCTGATTCCTCCTACTCAGCTGCAAGATCTGTTTTCTGGAAGAAAAGTGTGAAGGACAGGGAAGGATCATGGACAAACTAGTCTCTAGAACAGAGGCTTAAACCAAAAACAAGAGGAGGAGAAGTGCGGGAGCCGAGTAACCTCCCAAGTGATTTACTCACATCTAAGTGAGAATTTCCACCTACAAAGGGCCCGGGCACTTGCTGTCCGAAGGGCACGCAGAAACCCTTTCCTTGCAAGTTGTCTGAACTTTCCAAAGTACCATAAATTCCTGCTTTGCTTTTAGCAAGCTCCTTATCAAAGCCACGTGCTATCAATACCCATCACTTCTCTGTCCCTTAGCCCAGCGCTAGAAGCACACTCAGGACCTCCCAGCACTATGGTGGGATCTTCACTGAGCGCTTGTTTTGACTTATTTTGAGGCTCTCAAGCAGAAAGTGCTGCAGAAATACTGAATTATTGCCCCCAAAGTCAGCCCAGAGCCGAGCACTGTGCAGTGAGGAACAAACCGAGGGGCTCCAACAGCAGATTTTAAGTGGCTTTGGCAGAGCCAGAAAGAGCAAGCGAGCATTGCCCTGCACATCGAGGAAACGCGTGTTCTTGGCATTGCGGTAGGAAAAAAGGGTTTTAAGGGCACGGTAAGAGCTGGGCTGAGCCAGCGCTGTGTCCTGCCGGGTGCGATCCTGGCAGCTTTCAGTGTGTACCAGGGAGAGCTGTGCCCTGGCTGCCCAACGCTCCTCTGTCCTGGGGTGAGTAAAACATGGAAGAGTTGCTCGCTTGAAGGCTGTTTTTTTTTGCTTGTGGTTTTTTGTTCATGTTTTTTTTTTTTTTAAAAAACTGTTTTTATTTAAAGCCAGACTTGCTACTAAGCAGGATTCAGACTCAGGCTGTTTCAAACTCTCCCTCCACCCTGATTTTGGGACATTAATTTTCAGGCTGCTAAAGCTTTTTGAGACAGGGCATGGTTTTGTTTCAAGCAGCACGTTTGGCTGAGAGCACTTGAACTGAGCAATTCAGAACTGCGTGTTTCTAATGCAAAAACCACATTCCTCCTCCTTACACGAGCCAGCTAACTTCTTTTCGCAGTGTTGCAAACAAATTATTTCTGGGCAAAAGCTTTTAGCCCTAGTCATGCTTTCCTCTACTGTGAAGCATCCCAGTGCCACGAAGCTCTGCCACATCCCGGCAGCAGCGTACGCCTCCTTGCACCACCCATCACAAGACCCTTTCTACCTCCTTAAGGACATTTTTAAGCCCAGGCTAAGCCTCCACTTGCCACTGCCTTTGTATTAGTGAAGGAGTTAATTGGGAACCATCTCCTTCGCCTCCTCAGCATCAGAGCCCCTTGCTGAAAAGCAGCGGCAGCGTGCGAAACACACACCTTCCTAATTACGTTTATTCACAGAAATCAAAAGGAGAGGGAAGCAGTTGAGTAAAGGTCACATTAATAATAGAGGCTGAAAGAAAGTCTGTGGATATATATTTTTCATTAAAGACACGTTTGACTGAAGGGGACGGTTCAGTTTTGGACTGACAGTGTTTCTCTGGGAGGCCATCAATACAGAGAGATTTAGCTATTTTTCTTGTCATAGCTTGCTGTCTGCTGGAAATCTGCTTCCTTAGCAAGAAATGCCAATACCACTCTGCATGCTCAAGCCTCTTACAGGGCCAAGGTATCAGAGAAGAGGCAGAACTCCATCACAGCTGAAAAATTCACACCAACCTCTAACTTCTGCATCCAGTGGGGACTCCTGCAACGTCCCGTTTCCCAGCCCCGGCAACTCCATGGCTGCTGTAGCTCCAGCAAGAGCCTTCAGTGGACAACGGTACCACTTTGCTAGTTCACTGCCACCAAAATAATCACCTGAGGATAACATCTCAAGTTGCCAGGTCCATGCCCAAACACTGCATCCTTCATCTCTGTTGTCATCTTTGGGACCAACCAGCCCTATTAATCCAACCTCACCGTGGTGTACACAAAGCATCAAGTGAACTGAAGGGACCTGGGCTACAAAAGGTCATTTCGGCTCAGGTTTTCTAAGCACAAAATGGCAATAGGCTGAGATTTAAGTACCTATTTATTGGATTTGGATGGCTGATAACACCAACAGGAATGCGGTGGCCAGCTCTGCAACACCCCACCCAAACCCCCTGTGCTACACATCCAGTTTTCCCACGCATCTCAAACACGCGCACGAGCGATGCAGCTCCCTCGCCTCCTCATTTTTCCATTTATTCCCATTTTTCCCAAAGCACATTTTCTTCGAGCCCACTGCGCAGTACCCCTCGAGACCACTTCAAAGCTGGGTGATCCTGAACTGCTGGGGAGGTGCCCAGCCATCACGAGAGGTGCCGAAAAGCTGCTGGGAGCTGCTTAACCCGATGGCTACCGCCTCCGTCACAGCTGTCTGAACAATGCACTTGCCAATTAACTTAATACACTAAAATCCCCCCTATCCACCAGAAAGGGCAGAGCAAATCCACGTGAATGAGAGTGGAGTCTTACAAGTCTCCTACGTGACACCCAGCAGAAGAACAAAGGAAAAGAAAAAAAAAATAGATGAGAAAAAACAGTGAAATCCACTATTGAGGTATCAGGGGCCGCGTTTATGCCTCGGCCTGCAGCTCTGTGAGGAGGGCAGGAAGACACCCAGGAATGGGTGCAAAGCTCTGGCTCCCTGCAACGTGCTCTTGAGAGCGGAGCTGCTCCGCAGTTATTTTGGACGAGGCACAGCTAAAATCCCCCTATGGACCTGCCTGGACCTGCTGAGGGACTCGGCGTACGTGGAGCTGAGCTCCCCAGCTCAGGTGCATGGCAGTGCTGAGGAGCACTGCAGATATGAAGCCACCCTTTAGGGGTAAAAGTGGTTCCTGAAGCCCCCCCAAAAGGGACAGAAACTGACCCCCTAGTGTAAAATATTTCAGGCTGGAGGAGTAGTTTATGTGACTCAACCCTTTGCTTTTTCCAGCTACATCAGTTGGTCAAAAAAATCCCCCAAAATAATAAAACAAAACCACCACCCCCCACTACCCCAAAAAAACCTCCAAAAAAAGAACAAACATGTTTGTTGTTCTTGGGCACCCTGCCTCTGTTACAGGCTGTGCTGACTTTAGGTCATAGCTCCTGACCCACGCAGAAACCACCAAGGCAGGTCCAAGAGCTGCTTGCTGTTCATGACCATCCTCCATGCCCAGGGCTGCGTGGGGGCTGGCCTGGGTCCTCATCACAACTACTTTTGTCATATGGCCGTAATGTCCCTGCTGTCCCCCAGCGAAGGAGGCAGCATCCTCCTGGAGCTGCTTGGTGAGAACCCACTGATGGAGAGCAGCTCTCCGGGGACAGCCAGGGCCACCAGCGCCCCGCAGGGACCTCCCTAGGCTGGACAAGCAAGAGCTGTAGCAAACTCGATCCACCTGCAAAGAAAGGCTGAACGAGCCGGGTTTTGGTCTGCAAAAGGCTGAGAGGGGATGGGACAATCCAGGCTGCTGTAATGAAGCCAGCAGGCAACTGCTTCCCGTGGTCTTAGGGGCATCACAAAGCCATCAGCGTAATTTATGGGAAGGACTTAAAGGAATAAAAATATACATACAGTACAGATTTTCACCTATATATTAAATATATAAGTGTCATTTCACCTGTATATATTAACTGTATAATTAATAAACATAAAATACTTTAATATCTCTGTATGAATAATAAATACATTTAATAAATGGAGAATTAAAGCATCTTCACGTGCACACACACGTACATATAAAGGAAACCCCTTTCTGTCCGGTGGCTCTGGTTAAGGCCCAGAACCAGCTGCGTGGGGGAGCTGGGGGACTCGCTGCTTGGAAGGTTTTGAAGAGGGGGTCGGACAAGAGCACCTCGGCTGTGGCCTCCCTGAGGGCTGAGGAGCATCTCTGGGGGACAAGGTTTCTGCTATGCAAACTCCAGAGCTCTGCCCCATCCCAGCCTGTGGTCCTGCTGCTGCCTACTATTTGTGTCAGGGTTTTTTTTTATTATTTTAAAAATTTTTATTAAATAAAAGAAAAGCCCTCAGCAAAGGGTAGCAGCGACAAGTGCCAACTGCAAGAGAGTTTTGCCCTTCTGCCAGGCTAGCAGGGTTGTACTGGGCAGGGAAAAGCCACGTATGGTGGACAGGGCAAGCACCCACCTCTGGTACAATGGGTAAAGAAACAATGACCTAGGGAGAGCTCAGAAACCACAGCACTGAGAAAACGTTTTCCATCTACTGTTATGGAGCAGCACTGGAGTTATTCCCTTCCCCAGGTTGGTGCAGGCCTCTCTGCAGGGTGAGGAGGAGGAAAATGAGCCATGATGGAGGGATGCAACGTTACATCCCTCCAAGGCTGGTCCAAACCCAGCCACGGGGCAGGGCAGGGGCCTGGTGACAGATGTATGGAAGGGGAAGGGGTCACCATCAGCCACTGAACCCCAAGCGGAGGATGCTTCATGGGCAGGAGCGGGACCAGGCATGGGCTGGGAGCAGAGGAAAAGGCTGCCCTGGTCCGAGGTGACCCTGCAGCCCTAGGAAGGGCAGAGAGACATGAGAGGCAGCAGCACTCTGCTTCGGGGAGTCATCCTCAGCGTGAAATTTGGTCTGCTCTCCTTCCTGAGCTGTGGGCAAAGGACCTAATAAAGACCGTCAGTGGCTGATGGGTGACTAAAATAGGGAACAAAATACAGTAAATAATGGAGGCAAAACACTTCCAACATGGAGCGGGGGGGGAATTTCAGTAAAATATCATCAACCTATTGGAAAACTGAAATGAAATGACTTAGGAGGATGGTTAAAGCATGGGACTCGTATACAACAGCAGAAGGTCTCGTATTTACCAAGAGATGTGACCGATATGCTGCATGAAGCAGGGACATCTGTCAACTCTATGAGCTGCAATTAGCTGCTGCTCTGCTACCCAAAAGAGGTCACCAAAAACTACAGCTTCTCCCTTCCTGACGGAAAAACTCCCGGGCTCTGCATTTCCATTAACAGCAATTGCAAGTTCGGGCTTCAACATGATTGAACAGTCTGGTGGAGCGATGGCCTTTGTGGGTCCTGTAGTTTGTCTGGTGGAATACCAATTACAGTCATTTCAGAAACATGGCACAGCCCCGGCAGCTCAAGGGTGCACGGGCTCTGCCCGCTCGCCTCTCCCCAGGGGTCCGCGCCGGGCATCGGGGTGTGTGCAGGACCGGCGCTAGGTTTTTTTTAAATTACCTTTCATTAATTAGTCTTATGGCTTACAGTATCGCTTTAGAGAACGGGCGTTGTGTGGGGGGTTTGTGCACAGCTCTAACCCATCACCTGGGTCCTCCTGCCCCCAGCATGTCCCTGGCCTCTGGGGACATCCCCTGTCACTCCAGGTCCCATCGCTGCTGGCACCGTCTGGGCTTTACAACCAAAACAGCAGTTGGAACGAGTCCAGAGGAGGCCATGGAGATGCTCAGAGGGCTGGAGCACCTCTGCTATGGAGACAGGCTGAGAGAGCTGGGGCTGTTCAGCCTGGAGAAGAGAAGGCTCCGGGGAGACCTTCTAGCACCTTCCAGTGCCTGAAGGGGCTACAGGAAAGCTGGAGAGGGGCTTTTTACAAGGACATGGAGTGACAGGACGAGGGGTAGCAGTTTTAAACTGAAAGAGGGGAGATTGAGATGAGATATTGGGAAGAAATTCTTTGCTGTGAGGCTGGTGAGACACTGGCCCAGGTTGCCCAGAGAAGCTGTGGCTGCCCCCTCCCTGGCAGTGCTCAGGGCCAGGTTGGATGGGGCTTGGAGCAACCTGGTCTGGTGGAAGGTGTCCCTGCCCATGGCAGGAGGGTTGGAACTAGACGATCTTTAAGGTCCCTTCCAACCCAAAGCAGTCTGTGATTCTGTGATTTTCTGATCGTATGTCGAGGGCCCTTTTCTTCAACAACGCAGCAGCTTCTGTGCCACAACCTGAGAGCAAATCTCTAACAAATAATTCACAAGAGTTTCACTTCTGCTCACGAGCAGCCTGCAAGCTGCAGCTTTCTCAGGCTGAGCTAAATTTTCCCCTTAACAATTTATGCAAATATCACCCAGCCTGGCACCAGTTTACAAACTATTTTTTGCACGGCTCCGAGTGCACGCCGGGGCCCCGCGATGTTCCCCTGCGCGACAATTGGGAGCCGGTTTCTTGTGCCGCTATTTGTGATCAGACTTTATCCCTCGCTCCCCGCAGACCTTCCGGAGGAGCTGAGGACATTGGGGGAGAATTGTCAGCAAAACCCCACAGGGGCCCAGAGACAGGGAAAGGGAATTGTTTCCTGTTTTGAACCGCTAATTGCGGAACGGGATGAAGTCATGAGCAGACCATAGAGGGAGGGGAAAGGAGATGGGAGATAAACAGGTCTCAGAGCTCACGCGCTGCATCAGGTGGTGCAAACAGATGTGCCGGGGCTGCTGCGGAGCCGCTCACACCCACCCAGCCCGCGTCTGCGCCACCTTTTAAAAGCATCTCTTGCTCACCCTCAACAAATCTTCACTGCGCACATCGGTAATATCAAATTAATTCAATTGAATTAATAACAGTAATTAATTCATGCATATTAGCATAACACCATGCATCATAGATGGAGGCTAATAAATGCATTACTGATTTTCTTAATCGACTTTTTCAGCTGCCGTGTGTCTTAGTCAAAGCGAAGCTGTGGGGTCTTCCCCTCTTTTCCAAATGCAGCCAAGAAAAAAACCCCAGAAAACAAAAAACCACCTAGCAGACCCAAAGGTATTTCTGCTTCAGACTGTACTTGTGCAACAACGACAAGAAGCACGGGCTTCGCACTCTCAACTCCCTGCAACCCGGCCGGGTCACAAGCTGTGGTCTGGGGATATTTAAACGTCACCCTGCAAGTGTCCCCGTGTAAGGGTGTCTAAGAGACACCGCCCCAACACCAGGGAAAGGAGCAACAGTGGCCAAAGACCACTGCAATAATCATATATCTGGATATTATTTTCTTCCCTCACACATGGTTATTAAGAGACGATGCAGGTCTTAAAGCTAGAACCTTTTGCTCTGGGAAAATTATATGTGACACTTTACATACGGATTAGGTAATTAATGTATGTCCTGATTTCTTCCACCGTAACATAAAAAGCGTGAGAGCAGCGCTATAATTCCAGATAATTAAAGAGTGATCGAGATACAGTAGCTTCCACCGCTCCGGCGCTGCTGCCCACTGTCATTAGCGCCGGAGAAGCCCTCTCTATTCTTCACACCTCGCTGCCGGCTGCGCTCTCCTCCCCAGGGGCCACCCAGCACCGTGGCCACGGCACCCACTGTCCCAGGCCCCCACCACCAAATCCTACCCTGGCCCCCCCTCCTGTAATCTGAAGATGCTGAGAGGAGTCAGGACACTGACTCGCATAAGCCAAACTGCAAAACACACTCCAAGAAAAAACCAAGCCGGTTCTGTTTCAGTGGATGAGCCCATCCCCGTGGGGTCTGGGCTGCTCCGCATGGCTGGGCATGCGGGGCTCGGACTGAGGGGAGCCAGATGTGGCAGACACGCCAGGCCACCTCGTCATTGCTCAAAAACCTCGGATGTGCCCCAGCAAACAGCCCAACGACTTCATCTCATACCAGCTCCACTCCAGAAGGAGCTGAGGGCATCAGGAAGGACAAGTGCAAACCTGCGCTAGCTACACGAGCCTGGCAGAGCAGGAAGGATTGGTATCGTGCTAAAACGGCGTGCACGCTCCCAAAAAGGGACTGGCAGGCAGGGCTGCAGGGCAGGACCACGCTGCGCTGGCAGAGCAGTTTGCAGGGGCCCTGCTCTGGCAGAGGGTGGGTGTCACCTGCGTCCCACGGTGGGGACCGCAGGGCCCGGCGCACGCGCACCAGCACGGAAGAGGAGTGCAATGAGTCTGTAGGCATTAGAGAGGCAGCAGAGCAAGACAGATTCCTATCAGCAGCAATACGTGTCTCATGTTTGCACTGAGCCAGATTTGCATTAAGCCCAAACGAGTTTTTTCCAGCGACGCAGGCGAGACACTCTCGCTGAACGTAAAGAAAACGCACGTCGGTGCACGGGCACAGAGTATCTTTTGCAATCCCTGCAGGACCTCCCTGCCTGCTGTGATCAAGCATTAAAGTCTAGAGCTGTCACTGAGTGAAACAAACACAAACTGCGGGCGCTTTCATCCGCGCAGCATCCTGCGAAGGGCCCCACCGACGCGCTGCCCCAGGACCTGCGCCAGGCCGGGGGACAGCAGCAGCACCCAGGGCACGCTGCAGGGTGACATTCGGTGCGCTCCTCGCAACCAGGTGTTTCTCGGTTTGATCTTTCAGCAGGAAGGCGCTGGCCTAGTTTTAGCTTAGCACAGCACTTCGTGGGTGTCTGCCCTGGGTGGGCGCAGTCCCCATTGCCTGCTTGTCCCCAGAGAGGGAAGCAGCACAAGGAACTGGCTACCGAAGGCAGGCGGGCAGCCCCGGGTGGGGGTCACAGGGCAGTGTCCCCCTTCACTTGTCGCATCTCCGTGTGTCAAACCTCCCTCTTCCTGCGCAGCTGAGCTCTGTCCCCAGAATAAAATATGACAAAACCCCCACCCCAGCAGCAGAGCTGTCACACAGGCTCGTCTTGTTTACTGTGGCTCGAGCACAAATACGCCAAGGAGAGGAAAACACGGGCCGCAGGTGAAGAATTTCCTCTTTCGGGTTCCTCTTTGTTCACCCGCGTGGCTGCTCCTCCGTTACACCGCTCAGTCTGGTCCCAAGCGCTCGCTGGTCTCCCTGATCCCCAGCATCTTGACAATTTTGTATTTAAAACACTACTACTAACAATCAAGCTGTATTATTGTTTCTCCTCCCGCAGGATCTCCTAAGGCTGCGAAGGTCTCAAACGCCTGACCGCGAGCCCGATAAAGGCTCGCCTTCAGCGATGCGCTTTCTTGTCCCACCTTTGAAATATGTGTGCACATGTTATGCGGTGTGGATGCATATCAATGCCATATCTACCTTTGCATATTAAATCATGGCCACATCTTCTCTGGCAGTAAAATATGCAGAGCATATGCTAAAGACAGCATCTTCCCTGCACAACCAGAGCAGCCCTCCCCCTGCGCACCCTCCCTCAGCATGGGCTGCAGATACCAGGTATTTCAGCCCCCGTCCTTTGTTCTTTATCTACGAGAGGTATT
This sequence comes from Nyctibius grandis, assembly GCF_013368605.1. Taxonomy (NCBI): domain Eukaryota; kingdom Metazoa; phylum Chordata; class Aves; order Nyctibiiformes; family Nyctibiidae; genus Nyctibius; species Nyctibius grandis. The sequence continues at coordinate 4,918,698 of NC_090672.1, read as the reverse complement.
TATTTTTTTCTTCCTCCCCCCATGTTGCTGTCACGGTTTTAAGGACTTTAGGTTACTGCCTGCTTACAAATATATTATAGCGAGAGCTGTACCCTGACTTCTCTCATCAGAGGGGAGACAAATAAGAGAGGCTATGGGAATGGTACCCGAAATAACGAGCTGGCAGGAGTGTGGGATTGCCTTCCCCGTATTTACCCCTTCTCATTACATGAACCTGCGGAGGCGGTCAGGGATTTCAGACAAACCTGAAGCCCTGCCATTACTGCTGCCTCATCTCGTGTTTTTATACCTGAACAGTCAAACTTGGCTGACATAAGATTTGGCTCACAAAAAAAGGAATGAGATATTTCTGATGGAGAGTGGGAATATTCGCTTTGATGATCACTGGGATAAAAGCCAGAAATAAGAACAATCTGGTTTGGGGTATAAGCCAGCTGCTAGGTGCTGGGGTTAGGCAGAAAGCTCTTGTTGTCAAGATCTGCTCCTTACCAACAAACCTTGGTCCTGCTCTTGGCAGGCGCGGATTTGTGCTACGTAGAGTAGAGAACCCAGAGCCTCTCCCCAGTATGTGGCTTCCCATCTTGCTGGTTTAATAGAAATGCTAAAATTTACAAAGGGCCGCTCAAATTCACATGCAAAACATGTGCCCGCCTCCTGTTTGGAGTAACAGAGGTGGTTTGCCCCAAATAATCCCTTGGGCATCTAAATACTCATACACGAGGGTGTCAGACCTAGAAGCAAGAAATGTGCACGCACCATGGAAGCAAACAGGGCCTGAGATGGCTGCTCTAATGTTACAGATGTGGCATGGAAATTATTATTTACATTATTATTATAATAATATATATGTTATAATAATAATAATGTCATCCCAACCTCCCAACCCCCAAAATCCTCCAATTCACGCCCTGCCAGTCCCCAGGGACACCCAGAAAGCTCTTGTGTCTCTGTTCACACCAGAGCTCTCCTGGGTTGTGGAGCAGCAGCAGAGAGGAGAGTCCGGCCGCATTGCACCACCCACATCTCTGCAGCCTCCTTCACTGCTCTGTCTCGGCAAACCAGGCCAAGGTTTCACGTTCTCTTGTCACATCGGCAATACTTTGCCATCACGCAGCCGAGCTGGCTAATTATCATCCCTCGTGCTTTCTCAGCTGCTAATTCTCCTCTCCTACCTGTAAGGCTTCTGTGTTTCTCAAGCATTTCTCTTCCAGACTAACTTGCTCTCCTCTCCTCGCCCACACCTTTCGGTCACCTTAATTTTGCAGATTTCAGAAAAGACATGAGAAAAGCTATCACTATTAAAGGGAGCTCAAACAGAGCAAGAGAACAGCACAAGCACTTTTGTTTCTCCACGAGAGGTCAAAAGGAGCAGGATTAGTGAGTATTTTCTCTTAGGTGGTTTCTTTCTCCTGCAGGTATCGACCCCTTCACCTTTCCCTGCTCTCCAGCAAAAGCTCCCGAGCGCCCCTGGACCACACTTGTGGGGCTGTCCCAAACCTGCTCCATCACCCCAGCCCTGGGAGGAGAGGAGAGGTGTGCAGATGTGCTCAGTGCTCCCACCTCTCATCCCCATCCCGCAGCACAACACTGGGGTGATGAGCTATGCAAGGCATCAGCCTCCAAAACCAGCTGCTGGATCAACCCTCATCCTCTGCTACTGATGTCCTCCCTAAAGGAAAAGCAGGCTGACACATGGGCTGAGAGGGGCTGTTCGGTGCAAGAGCCTCTCCTTCCTGCCTGTCACCGCTGTAATTTTCCAGGAACAGAGGGACCAGGCTGGTTGCATCGCTGGGCTCATTTCTACCCACAGCCACCTTTCTTCTCAATTACCGCCTGCCCCAGGTCAAAGAAAGCTTGACCCCTTTCACCCAGTGAGAACACGCTCGGCTTTGGCCTGTGGCAGATTTAACAAATCCTTCAGCGGAGATTAACGGCACAGGGAGAGCTTTCACTCCTGTACTTCTCCTCTAGAAAGCAAAGTCTTGTTAAAGTCTTGCAAGAGGTCAAGTAAAGCCCAGAAGAGCTCAAGCCTTAAGCTCCCCAGTTCTCCAATGGCACCGTGTGACTTACAACAACAGGAAGAAAAAACCGTTCTCTCTGCCATCCTCCTGGTGCATCATTCCTCAGTGCTGGCACAAGCCAGGGCAGGCCAGCGCATCCTCAGTGCTGCTCGCCAAGGCAGGAGCACACATAGCACCAAGGCGACACGTGTCCTGATGGGTCACACTGAGCCACCTCTTCCCAGTGGGAGATGGTGTCCCTGAGCCACGGGGTCACTGCCATGCTCTTGGCAGATGATGGTGATGGCAAGCTGAGCCAAGGCAAAGAAAAATGCATTTAGGTACATTTTAAAACCAAGGTGTGATGCCACATTTTTGTTTGCTGGAATTGCACCACAAGCAGCTGCTCTGGGGTTGCTCAGCAGCAACACGTACTGACAGCTAACTCTTGGCCCCAACAAGGACAGGGCAACCATCAACTAAACCCACGCTGCTGGAAAGTACCTTCACAAAACCAAGTCTAGGGACAAGCAGAGATGAGAAACAGACACTTCACAGCACTGCTCCTATAAATTTTAGGAGGAGATTGGTCAACTGCATACATCTGTGTCTCTTTACAGGGGAACAAATTAACAATAATAATAGAAGAAAACACAAGTAATTGAAAATGGAAAGTCTATGCAAGCATGACCAGTGATCTTCATCTCCCGGGACACCACAAGGATGGTCTCCACGTCCCTCAGCACAGGCTTGGCCACGAGAGCAGCAGTTTCACCTGCCCAGAGCAGCATCCGCTGCAGCAGCACCTCATGACCTGCAGCGTGCGAGGATACAGCGTGCAAACCCATGGTGGGCTCCATCCCTCTCCTGCCTGTTGCTGCAGCTCTCTGCAGCCGGGTCTGCCTGCCCTCCGCTCCCCAGCCGCCCTACAATGTCTGTGCATCTGATTTTTTGCCCATTTCATGGGGAGGGGGATTTTTCATTAGCGCTTGTGTTCCTCTCCATCTTTCCAGATGAATCATTGCTGTTTTAAGCACACAGCAAAGATTTATGCAGTAATAGATGTGGGGAATAGCTGTGGCTCTGAGGTCTCAGAACAATAATACATAATTCAGAAATTAATACAGGGTAGCAAAGACAATGGGATTTGAAATGAACATTATCGGCCAAAGCAAAAGGAAAGCTCCACAAGCTCATCATGTGCAGATGCTTCCACTATCCACACACCCAATTATAACTTTAGCTCCTACAAAGGGAACTGACTTAAACCATTAAATCTTTATTATTTTTTTCCCCGTGGTGGGAGGGGGAGTGGGAGTGCAGATTCCTTAAAGATAGAGAGTTTAAATTAAGCTTTAAAACTGTGACTGAGCAAGATTTAATACTGACAATTAGCCTGGACAAACAGTTAATCGTCCTGCAGGCATAATTTATATATTCTCTGTGCAACAGGGAGAGAATGTCAGCACATCGCACTGCAAATTAGTGCAATAAAAGAATCTCATAACCTCTAACAGCTCGGCTGTCTGACAAAGAGAGATCATTCCTCCGCTCCCCATGCTGTTGCCTAGCCACACTCCCATCACCCTGGGCTGCTGCTCTCGCCTGTTAGACTTTATTTCCCAACCATGTCCTGCTGCCCGGACCTTTCTGCCAGCCACACCAAAGGTGGAGAGTTTTGCCAGATCCCCTGGGATGAGCCAGGTTGGAGGTTTAGTGGGTAAAAGTTAAAAAAATAAGCAAGCATCACCAAAGGATGGTGATATATGGGCATGGTATGGTGGTAATTCAGGGCCTGAATTAGCAAAGCAATTAAACACAAGCCTAAGGGGTAAGGATGGGCTTGAGTGGCAGCTCGGGGCTTGGCTGAGCAGGGCCAGACTAAGCCACACTCAATAGCTGAGCTCAGGCATAGGCTTTCCAAGCTGGACATCAGTAAGCTCGAACGTGAGCCGGGGTGGTGGTAAGGAGGCTTGTGTTCTTCCAAGTGGGATATTGCTGACCACACAATCGAGGTTAATAAACAGCACATAAATAAGTACAGTTTTTCTGACATTTTTTTGAAGAACATTGCCAGTGCTCATGTGTCTAGGCCAAATTCTGTGATGAGAAATAAAAATCCCCCACAATGATCTAGCTGGATATTTTTATTTGGTAAGGACACCTGGACTGGAGCACTTTTTAGCAGACTGCTGCAATATCTCATCTATTGTTTTCTCATGCTAAATCCCCTCTAGAGAAAGTTAGATACACACTCAATTTTCCGTGTAGGTCCAATGGCTATCGCTACAACCCATAGATCATATCACAACAGAAAGACAGTAGGAAATCATAATGAAGAAGAAAAGAAAAAAAAAACACCTTTAACAATATAATCCATACTCATTATTTCAAGAGTATTATTTCAGTGGAGGCTTTCATAATGACTTACGGACATAAACTATTAAATGCCATCGCTATGTCTACAGCGGAACAGATGAAGTACTCCAGAAATAGCTACAATCCGATGATACATATATTATACACTCTGCAAATTTGTTGAGGAACTTTTGTAAGAGGGCTACAGAAAATTAAATTAATTATTAATAAAAATCAGCAATATCTTTTCCCTCATCTCCTCCTAATACCATACAGGTGGCCTGTGCTGCTCTTTTCTCTACAAAATTCTTTTCCCTGCTAAAACGCTTCGCCGTTCTGTGCTAAAGGAGCCTGTGGGAGGCTGCTGTATGCAAAGAATTTGTTTTAAGAAAGGCAAAACGTTAGATCCCTCAAAATTAGTTACTAACCAGTGGGAGACACTGAGATATTGGCAAAAAAAAATTCTCGTCTTATTCAAGTATATCCTTATTTCCTGTGAAATTAAATTTGCATTTCTTTTGGGGTAGGAGAGAAAGGAAGCGGGGAATTAAAGTCCAGAGAAAGCTAGTGCAGGGATAAAATATAAAACTCTACTGGGACTTCCAGCTCTTAGGCACAGCAGGAAACTCAATACAGATTTACTTAAAATAGGTTAACAAGGCAGTTTGCCATCATCTTCTTTTAGCGCTAGAGGACTCTGCTTTCGAAGGACACAATTAAAGGAAAGAAGGAAGAATCAGGACTCGGCAGCGCATTTCCAGCGCCAGCACTCCTTTCTGTGGCACTCGGAGCAAATAACGTCTTTCTGCTTCATTTCAGCTATTAAAAAAATGAAGATAACAGACCAAGCGGGGCCAACCAGCACAGGCTTGTGCTCCACACTTACCGAAGATCTGGTCCCATATCTACCTGCTTCCTAAAGACCTAAGGATGCTCATATGGGAACCACCTGATCTGCTCCCAGAAAACTGCCATGCAAACACAAAGACCACAGCCTTCAAATCCAGCCCAATTTCACACCCTTCTGTTCCCTCTGAGTATATTTACCAGCACTGAGCAGCTAAAAACCCACCACCACCAGATAAACTCAATGCCCTCCCAGAGAAAGCTTTCAGAGATGCAAACGGCCCAGTACTGCCTGGCATCAGGATGCTTTAGAAGTAAAAAGCCACAAACTGCGCTGCCTTCCTGCAGATTTATGCTCTAGGACGTGCTATTCTGCGCCAGGCAATGTGTTTGCATAAAATGCTGAAAACACAACACGTTTCCAACGCCGTTTCTCTAAAGACAGCAATAGCTCACTCCAAAGCACAGACACACACACCTAAATGCACACACATCCACGCGTGTCAGCTCAGCTGTGTGTCTGTATTAAAAACACGCCGAAATGCATTTTTTAATATGGAATGTAGGTGGAGAAAAAAACCCAACACACAACACACTTATTGAGCAGTTATTACTATTTCTTAGGGTCATGCTGAGGCGGTTTTTTAATGCAACCAAAATCCTGGCATTGCTGTAAGCTCAACCCAAGACATTTACATTAAGCCTCTGTGCTGAGAACTTGTTGATACCAAGGAGAAAAAAAGGCATTTTGTTTGCATTTGTTCAAATCTTTGACCTCCCAGCAAATGAAAATACCATATATTTTTCAGAAATATATTACATGGCTTTGTAAGGTCATTTGTTTCCTCTCCCAGCTCAGCCACCTCTCTGGTATCACAGTCTTCTCCACAGGCGAGGCAGGCTTAATGCTAGAGCTGTTCTGCAGGGGCACGCAGAGCCCTGCATGGCAGCCTGGGCTACAGCACTGCCTTCCCCTTGCCCACGCCAGCGCACTCTGGGGAAGGAAAAAAGTCCTAAAACCAGCCCTGATGTCTAGCAACAAGGGGAATACAGAAGGAGCTGGAGGTGTCCAGTGTTTCTACTGCCGAAGCGTGGGAGTGAGCAGCTGCTCTGGTGGACACCTGTGCAACGACAGCAATTCCCTCAGCCCCGGTGCTGCTGTTCCACTTCATCCATGTGGACTATGCCCATCCCTGGGCAGCAGGACTCGGGCTACTGGGCCACAAGGCAAACTGCAAGAGCAAATGCTGATGAGGATGCTGACAGAGGTCACAAAACAATGCAGCTTCTCTAACACCTGCCCAGTGGAGACGTCCACTTGTCAAACCTACCACTTTCAGACAGAGCTAGTAGAATATGACCAAGTCCAAGACAATATGACCAAGTCCAAACCAGAAAAGTTTCCTAACCTGTGGTTCATGGACCACTGGTTGTCCATAAGATCATGGCAAACAACCCATACAACCATAGCGCCTCTGTTTGATAAGAAGGCTAGATGGGGCATCGTGAGAAACGCCGAGCCCCCGGGCCACGGTGCATTATGGATTTGTTTGCTCAAGGCCCAGGCAGTGAACGCGGCCGACACGGCTGCCGGCGTGTCCGACCGGTTGAGCTGAGGTCGGGAAATGCCAGAGCTAAAGCCCCCACAGCTGGGTTTGTAACAGCCTTGGGTTCAGAGCGCGACCCACAGCGTAACCTCATCGGTGGGACTGCAGCAGCCTTTGGGCTAAAAATAAACAGTTCCAGTACGTCAACAAAACTCTACAAGCCGAGACAAACAACTCTGCAGCAACAACCAGCATCCAAGACACAGGCACCGGAGATCAGCTCTGCTGTACCCCACAAGCTCACTTGCACCGCAGAATGCCTCCAGGACAAGCAAAAATAGAGCTTTTCTAAGGAAAACAACCACTGAAAAATATTACTGACAGGTTTCTCATGCAAAGATGGCATTTTGTAAAGCCTTCTGTTCAAGAACAGCCCAAAACTTTAATGTGACATGTATTTCATTCTCTTATTTATGATAATTGTGCATTAGTTTGTCTATTGTGACTAGGGCTAACCTACCAAAATAGTAGGTGAAATGCTGCTTTTTAATTTACTATTTTTTAAATTAATGGCACCTAAATACTGATCAAAACAACTTCTTGTCTTCTGTAAAGAATAATGCCTTCTGTAACAGAGAGCTGCCAGTTTGACACGTCATGAAATAAAACAGAGATACATGGGAGACAGATAATAAAAGCATAAAGGCAATCAAAATGAATATTCAGAATTCCAAAATTTAATTTTCAAATTTGAAACAAATTTCTCAGAATTGAAGACTTCTGAGGAATTTTGAAAAAAAAAACCAGTTTTCAGTGAATAAATAAATCAATGAATAGAGCTACACATGGAAAGAACTCCACTTCTAGTGAGACAGAAAGTGAGAGCTTCAGCAGGAGTAAAGTGAAGTCTTGGAAGTTAGCGGAGTTTGTCACCATGAAAGACAAACCTTTTTCACAGCAGTTTTGAAACAGCCAACTGTCACTTCTCCTGGCAAAGACCAAGCCCAGCATCACATAGTTAAAAGTACTTGATTATCACCTGCCAACAAGCGAACTGAAGGGCTGGTGAGGACCGACTCCTACCAGGATGGAGGCAGTGTTGCTAATTAAGCCCAGGAGCACAGCCTGGATGTGCAAAGTGGCTTGCGCAGAGGAAGTATCTCTCACACTTAGACACTGTGCATTATAAATTTGTTGCAACAAAATTATCCCTTAACCATCCTTTCTGTTGAACAAGGTTTCACAGTAGTCATCCCCAAAATAGAAGTCAGGGAATGGTCTTTAATCACTTAACGAGGGTGGTAATCACTTCATTCCAACGGGTACACTCTGTTGCTCACAGACACACTTCATGGTACTAAAAGGATCCTTCTTGCAGTTCTAACTCCCAGTGGTGGTTTAACGAGCTCCAGAAAAGGCAGATCACTTTTTAGAAAAAAGACTGGGCTGTTTTATCCACCTTTGTTTTCCTTATTGTTTATTGCAAGTCTCTATAAATTTTAAATTAAAATCTGTTTTACAAACACACTTCCCATCCTTGGTACCTGCTACTGGTTTATTGTTATTTCACTCGACCGGAGAAGATGCTCTTCAATGGTCCCAAACTGTGACACCAAAGAGCAGCAGTAGAAGGCTGAGCTCACCTTCATGTTATCTACCACCAATTTCTTCATTAGTAAATCAAATATATTCTGAAAGGTTTTATTTGGCTGTGACACAGCTTTTGGACCTGTTTTAGGGCAGGTTTTTTATTTTGCTCACAAGTCTATTGATCTTTCAGGGGGTACGGAGGGATGAGAGTATACACAGACTAACAACATGGAATTTTTAAGGAGATATGAGAGAGGAGAGGTATATAGGTCACATTTTTAGGCTTACTAACATTAAAGGTGTCCCTTTAAGGAGTTAGTGCTAACAAGGCAGCAAATTATTGCGAGAGTCAAAACTAGTCTTCTGGTTCTGCAGATCTGGAGAACCAATCTGGAGGTGCCCAAGTGGAAAATGATGTGGTTTGTGGAGGTCAGTATTTCAGGTCAGTGTTTGTGAGGGCTGCCTGGGACTGCCCACAAACGCACCACGGCTCAAGTCACTCATAGCAAGCGGGTGTGACCTCTGCAAGGACTACGGGGCAGCTGCTACTGCGAGGAAATAGGTTGGGAACGGCAGTGAAGTTTGTACAGGGCTCTGCCAGCACGGCAGGTCCTTCCAGCCAACATTGACCTGCCCGGGTTCAAGGTGGAGTGGACACCATCCACCCTGAAAGGTTGATACCCCCACAGGTAAACCAGGAAATAAACAAGGAAAAAATGAGATCTCGTGTGAAAGGGCTTTTTGTCAATGAGCATCTCCAAGGGGAGAGCTGGGAACGGAGCCTCCTGCTAAAATAAAGGCACTGGGTTGCTTTGCAAGCTCCAGTCTGATTTGCTTCTCATGAGAGCACATACGTCTCAGTGTTTTTACTCATTAGTGTTTTACACCCCTCTGAAAAATCCATATTTTGCGCTGGCTGTCCCAGTATTTAGTCTCTTACATTTTCCAGCCTGATTTTTCTGCCTGTTTCCCATCTCGTTAATTCTCTTCTCTGTTTTCCCATCTGCCCTGCCTTACGAAGCACCTCTGAATTGAGCAAAACCTGCCAGGAGGGTGGCTGGAAGAAGCAAGACAGCAGTTAACAGAAAGGCAACCCAATTAATAGCACAGGGAAGGAAATTATTTACTTTATCTCAAGTGCAGGATCAATGCCTGCAAATTGAGACCTTCTCTGATGGGTACAGAGACAGGAGCAGTTCTCCAGTGTCCACCATGAGCTCCCCAACACATACTTCAGAGGTGCCTTAGAAAAAGAGGAGCATGGAGAAACTCCTCCTTTCCCAAGCACAGGAGGCCACTGAACATTTGCATTATTTCTCATAACAAGAGAGGAGGGGGGAGAAGTTACAGTGGAAACTGAGATACATTTAATTACCTGTTAACTGAAAATGAAAGACCTTCTGCTCCCAATATCTACCCTAGTTTAATTATAGGTGTCTGGAGCCAGGGAGACTGCGTGTTCACGTGTGTGGTGGGAGGTGGTAATAGGCAGCTCGCTCCCCCCCCTGTAATCCTGCCTCCAACCTCTCACTGTACCTGTTTCTGATATGTGCAATAAGCATGAAGAAGGGCTTTGGATTACAAAGGGAGACCTCCCCCCCACCTTGTAATTACCAAATTAACACATTCTAATGGGTGAAGTACTCCAGCAGCAGACTATGATTAATGCACAAGTCCAATTAGCTGCAGATTCTTTCCCTCTAATTTTAGCCCACTTAAATAGCATGAGACAATCTGTAATGTCTCTGGGGTGAACCTCCCCTCTACACAAGCTCCCTCCTCTGCCATTTAATGAAATCTCTGGTGCTTAATGCGAGAGGCAGCTCGACTCTGCCACTCTGCTGGAAACCTTGTTCTGGCGCAGCGACGGCATCGCTGTGGCACAGGCAGGGGAAAGCTGTCTCCGTTGAAGACAAGAAGACAAAAACATCAGCTGATAGCAGTTTATCTGCTGTCACACCAGGTGGAGAGGGGTGGATAGCTATAGAAAGACCATATTTAAGCTTCCTAAGAACACTGATGTCCCCAAACCTTACACCCACGAGGAGCCTCGCTGGCAGCAACCCGAATAATTCCTGAAAATGACTACTCAGTCACAAGGGTTCCCAATCTGGCCCCTATTTAAACACAAGCCCGTTACTCTAATAGCACTGTAGACACACCAATTGTTAAAGCACTCATTTCTTTAACCTTGAAAGAAAAGCAGGACAAATTCCTCAGACACACCCTTTGTTGCGCCCCGTTTTCAGCATAAGAGGGGTTTCTGACTGGCCTCACAGCGATTTTACTGGTTTATCACTGAACCAACCCAAGGACCGAGGAAGAGGAGAAGGCAAATCAACAAGTAGCTCAAAATACTGAGTGGCCTGACTCAGCCTAGGAAAGAAAAGGAAAAACGGTCCTTTGTGCAGAAGCTGGAGGAAAGCTCAACCCAACGCTGGACGACAAAACAACCTTTTTCTGAGAACTGTTGCCTAACAGGGAAGGCTTAGGCAGGTGGGACACCGGTGTACCCCCACAGCTGGCATCTGAATACGGCCCTCCGAGGAGCACCACAGGAACCCTGGGCAGAAGGCAGTGTGTGCTCCCGGGGGGAACAGTCCCGGTGGCTGCTTGGAAAGGATCCCATGTCTCCCTTGTCCCAGCCGCAAAAGTGCAAATGGCAGCTGCTGCTAAGAACCTAGCAAGCTGCTAAAGGCACATTCATCTCCAAACCAGATCCCTCATGTGGGAGGAAAGAGAAAGAAAAGGTTGCAGGAAGCCAAGTGGTGCAACTTCCTCTCTAGCAGAGGACCAAGGACCAAGAGAGCAAAAAGGCAGGCTCAGAAGAATCTCCTTCTGGATACAGAGCCTCCAGCAAGCGGCATTTGCTATTACAGTAATGCCCAGGCACTACACATCTATGGTGTACACCTGCCAGCTCCTCCTCCCCTTTGGTGTCCCCTTGCCCAGTCCAGCATTGAAGTGACACCTCATCCCGCAGCAGCAAGGGGGCTCTTGGTCCTGGTGCTGGGACAAGAGACAGGTTTTACAAGTCCTACCTGGGCAGGTTCAGCCGTACTGACCAGCAGAGCTGATGCAGCAATGCTTCACGAAGACTGAGCTGAGTACGACTCCCACAAGCACACTGACTTCTTGCCTTCCTGTCATTGCTCATGCTAATTAACGAGATGGAAACCATCACCATTCAGGCCCTGATAGCTGGCTCACAGCTATGAAACCCCTTTCTCTTGATGTTCAAGCTACCTTGGATCCCACCGCTGTGAGGACAAAATGGAAGATGACTCTCAGCACCAGACTTTCCAGCACAACCCAGCCTCTCCCTCCACTCCCTGAACTGGCTGCTTCCCCTAAGCCCTTATCTGACAAAGCAGCTCTGTGTAATGAGCAATGGCACGAAGTTTCAGAGCGATTTGCAATACCCTCCCAGCTTCTCATGTTCAAGGAATTTCACTCTCCCAACGTATACACCTTGCCATGTTATGAGTGGCAAAATGAACAGGTCTCTAAAAGGGTAACCGCTGTCTGGGCAGGCTGCACGGCACTTGTGCTCCCCAGTTTTTTGGGGTTTTTGCACAAAGTTCAACAACAAAACTTGAGTAGGGAAACAACAAAAACATTCCCATTCCCACCAGCTCTGGTGGGCACTGAGACACGTGCAGTGCCTCTGACCTGGGGGATCCATAAAGTTTGAAGCTGGTTTATGAACTTCACCCCCACTGGTAAGGAAAGGAGGACAGAATTTCTGCAGAAGAAAAACCTGAGCACAGGCTGGTGACATGTCACGGGGTCACACAGCAAGTCTGTGGCAGAGAGAGTAGCTCTCTCAGTTGCACCGCTGATGCCCTCTCCACCCAGCCTAGGACAAAACTATCTTGCCACCACGAACAGACATATCAGCATCTCCTGCATCAGCCTCATTTTTTTTTTAAAATATAAATTATTAATAAAATTAGCTAAAGTAGCAGCAGCAAGTTCATTACCGAGCCACTCCCAGAACTGCCCTTTTTTGCCATCGCTTGCTTTTTATACGATGGAAAGAAATCTAGCAAAGCTTTCTAAGCAGAAGATGTTGTGTACAAAATATTAATGCTGCTTATGCCTGAATTGATATTTCTTTGAAGACTTCTAATAAAGCCCAGTTCCTCCAGAGCCTTAACCATGACAAACGTCAATAAATGTTATGAGTCCCTGAGGCTGAATTTTAAAGGAGCATTAAAGATTAAAGAATGCACAGGTCAATTACTGAAACAAGCAAATGACTTTAGGAGTAATTACATATAATTTTGCCTTGTTTATTTTGCATTAGTTATAAGTGTCCATAATCCTGTGTCCCCCCCCCCAGGGTCTCTTATGGTTTGGGTTGAAAAATTCCTTCGTCTCTCATTTGATTTTAAGCACAGTTGCTGGGGCCAAAAAGTGGCTTTAAAAATGGTTTTCTGGTGCCTTATATATATATATATATATACACATATACACACCCCTCTGGTATCTCACCTATCCAGCATACTGTGCCTGCCTGTCCAAGCCCTCTGGAGCTGTGTCCCCATATCCCTATTGGCGCAGCCCATTCATCTGCAGTGGGGCAAATGGTTTTCCATTGCAGTATCTGCATAAATGGCTACAGCTGCTAAGGTGCATTTTAAAGTCTGTATTATTCATACATGAAGTGCTGGTACCTCCAGGTAAACTGGGGTGATGAGACAGATCTAAGAGCCTGAGCTGCGCTTCCATCCCTGGACATCTCAGCTCCTCCATCACCTCCTGGCTCTGTGTGCACACACATTGCACTGCGCTGTTCCAACGTTAGCCTAAGTTTTACTGCTCCAAGACCTCACGGCTCACAACGAAAACTTTAACCTACCCATGCTAGAGGTGGTCATGCTCAGGTATCAACCATTGGCCAAGCCAAGGCTAACCCAAATCCAGACCTGGCGGCATGGCAGGACTGGCTTCTGGAATACACAAAGATGCTGGAGGGGGAAGGTGCTGCGGGAAGGGGACTAGCGGGAGAGGAGAAGTGCTTGCGCAGGGCTTTCACCCACTTTTCATTTATTTTGTGTTCTCAGATCGCGCTGCATTAACAGGCGATTTACATAGCCCTTATGAAGTACATTTGATGTTCAGGGCAGACTCAGCATCTCTCATGTGGCTGTTCTGCCTCTAATGTCATTTTATAGCATGCCTGCTTATAACAAGGGTAATAAAATAAATTGGGGGGGGGGGAGGTTGAGGAACACATTATGCAGGAATCTGGACCTCTCTGCAGCCAGTAGGAAGAGGAAGCTCAGTAATGGACATGTCATAATCTTTCTGTGTCAGTTAATATACGTCCAGCGTTACACTGATGGTTTATTGCACTCCACACATTCAGCAGAAGCCCATTTCTTTTAAGTGATTTTGATAAGCTGATTGATGCAGTCCCTGTTTTTCTCATATGTGTGTGTTTGTAAGAACCCGCCTGCCTGATGCCATGGGCTTCTATCTAATAAAGGACCTATAACGTACTTATTTTCCTCCACCATGACTTTCCTCCACTTTCCCCTGCAATTTACTACTTTAGAGAAATTTAATCTGCTGCTGAAATTCACTGTATTATTAATGGAGACTCAGTGCACAGCCTCACTGTAATTAAACTACGCACCAAGGAAAAAAAAAATCTCAACCCACCCAGTGCTCAAATAGCATCAAGGGTTTCACTGAAACTATTTGGAGCCAAGAAATGGGACGGCAGGCGGAATAGCTTTCTCGATTAGGGAGCTGTTTGCTGGTGATTGCACAGCCGAGATGGTATGCAGATTTCCTACCTTCACAGCTTCCAGGGGATTAAATAAAACTCCCTCATTGCAGGTGTCACATATGCAAATTCTGGGCTGAAAGAGGGACAGGCTCCCTCGTTTTGATTAACAAAACACCTCAGCCCTTGGCACATACTAAGTTTTGGAAAATGCTGTCATAGGAGGCTGTGGAGGCTAGAAGAATAATATAAATGGGCAAATTCACACTGTAGGAATTTACTGGGGGCTTGGATGACCCTGATGCAACCCCTGCTGTAGGCATCTCTTAAGCTGCTGGCAGAGCAGACAAGGACAGGAGCACTCTGCTTTGCTGGGACCAGCATCTCCAGACACAGGGCATGTACAGATGGCTTCAGTGACCTCCAGAATCACTTTTCCAGGCTTGCTCTTAGCCCGAGGCTGGGAATAATACTTACTCTCTCTGTCCAGAGATGCTGAGACTCAAGAGTTCAACCCATCATAACACCCAGGCACAAAACACCCCATTAGCCAGCAAAGACAGTCTGTCCCTCAGACCCCAACCTGACACATGGAAGGACTTAATCTGTATCTCAGGTTCCCGTGCAGCACAGGGCACTACTGAGATAAAGCGATGCCAAACTGCACGAGACCAGGGAACCTGCGAGCAGCTCGTGTAAACTCATTCGGCTCTCAGCAAATTAAAGAATCGCAATAAAGCTCTCTGGTCGGCTGGTCTGATGCCTCAGGGGTGTCAGACATGGAGACAGCTAATCTGCGGGTTTGCTGTCGGGTGCACAGTGTCAGGTCACGAATCACAGCCACGGAGAGCAGGAGAGGCTTCACTTCTGATCTCGACTCATTAGCTGCCGCGGCTGGGGTAAAAAAGGCAGGATATGACACATTTTCACTGGGACTGTGATGGGATTCAGAAGCCACAGAAGATCACCAGGCCACTATTTGAAGCACTCTCACTCTACTTTAAAGCAGTCAGAGAAAACCAGGCTATCAATTTCTTTTTTCAGGGGAGTCTTTTCATTTGTCAAACCTCCCTAGCAGGATTAAGCTATCAAGAGAGTATTTGGCACAAACCAGGCAGAGGCAAGAGAGGCAGGGACAGCATTTCTTGGGAAGAATGGGAACGGTGTGGAATGCAGAAGGAAAACAAAGCAATGGTATCTCTGCCTCTTTCACTGGGACTCTGCTGTTTTTTTCTCCTAACACACCTGTGAAAACACCAGCTGGGCAGCCAGGAGCTCATATTTGCAATGAACACGCTGGCGGGAAGGGCTGACCAAGAGCGAACAAAAGAAAGGAGGAGAGAAAGAAATGCTACTGATTGCTTTTCTGCGAGAGCTCCGAAGTGCTGACAAATGTGCCAGTGCTGCAAACCTGCAAAACGCTTGAAATTCCCAGAAAAAAAGTTCCTCTCCTGCCTCATACGACTCAGTAAGTAATTTACATGCAACATAAACCAGAATTTGGAAGGGGAAAAATATAGGGTTTGGAATAAAACTAGACTCAACTTACCAGCAAAAGAGCCACTGAGGCATTACTTCCAGGAGCACGTACGCGCTCACGAACGCTCAGAGCACCCCAAAACTACGTTAAAATACGACACAAAGCTCAAGCATGCTTGGCAAGGACAAAATCTCCACTGATTTCAGCTGTTCGGTGCTAGTATTTCTCCGCTAAGTTTGCAAAATACACTATTTTTAAGCTATAAAAAGCTGCAATTACAAGTGGGTCTCTTATGGGAGAGTAAGAGGCGCATCTCTAGCAGAAGGGCCACCCCTCCCTCGGCAAGACTCGGGGCTCTGCTCTGTGGTGTGGGCAGGCAGGAGTTCTTCAGAGATATTGGACACCACAGTGTTCTGCCTTTTTTTTTTTTTTATGGGTAGAACAAAGATTTCCGTCCCCCCGCCCCGCCCCAAGTCTCCTGAAAGGTAGTTGAACCCTTTTGCCCAAGACTAAAACAAACCTGTACATCTGATAAGAGCTGATGCAGAGCCTGTATGATTCCAGCCCCAAGATTTTACACTCACAGGGAGCTGTTAGACAACCTTAACGATAGCTTGTTCTTACCAGACCTGCCCCACAACACACTGGTGCATGCAGGGTGCAGACAGCAAGGACAAGGTATTTTGCAGGGATTTTTTTTTAGGAGAGAGCTCACCAATGTGATCTCCTTGAAAATATGGATCTAGGCAATGGCAGTGGACACACAGAGAGGGGCAACACAAGAAATAACTCAAAATCTGAAAGAGTCTCTGCATCCCTTCCAGAAAGATTTTCAATTCCTCATCTGGAAGTAGGTGAAAGCTGAAAGGGAAAAAAAAAAAATATATATATATATAATTTTTTTTTTAAATCCTTATTTGTCTCACCCAGGGTTGAAAAGAGAAGGGAATTTCGTGGCTGAATGCAGCTGCTTGACTCTGCGGTGCAGCTCCCTATTGGTATTTATTCACCAGGCTCTAGTCCCTACGCTTCCTTCGCTCATTGGGAAGATTTTGTACAGCGTATTTGTGAAGGATGATTGACTACAGGGAGTCTTTGTTGTACTATCTGCTGTAATTATTTTAATTCAAACACATTCCCTTATAGGACTGACATCATAAACGCTGTTTTCTATAACAAATAGCTGTCAAGGCTGTCAAGCAGATCTGCTTACTGTTTTATATCATTACGATATTTAATTTCAACTCTGCGTTCTTTGTCAAATGTTCTCAAGATTTCCTTTCCCTGGTAGCAGATCAGACAGACGCCTTCAGTTTCAAACAGATCATTCTTTAGGGTGAGGTCAGGAAAAAAAAAAAGACAGAGGGAATTTGCAGTAAGATGCTCGTGTCCCAATGGGAACTCGTGGCCAGTTCTAACTTTCCTACAGCGCATTACTGCACATATGGGTGTTATTAACTGCCAAGCTGGTTGGGTTTTATGACATACTCAGACTCAAACCTTCTTAGTAATAAGATCACAGAGAAGCCTTTCTATTATCAGGCTTTAAACAGGACCAGAAACAGACAGCACTTAATTCCCAGCTTCTTCCTGAATTTCTCATTCATCTGACTTTCAGCCTTCCTTATTAAATGAAAAGCTGCGGTTCGAAAATAAACACTTCATAGTCCTCAAAGGAGAAAGACTGTGGCATGGTCCAGAGCCACCAGCATGCAAACAAATTACTGGAGCATTTGGAGGCTTCACGCTAGAACACAGTGTGTTTTGCTTAGAAAAAGGCAAGTTTCCGTGTCTCTTTCTCTCGTTAGCTGCCCTGACCTACAAATTCGCCTGGCCAACACCTGCTCTATCTGAGCCACCTTTGAGTTTGTTCCTGCGATTCAAGAAACTCTCCTCTGCTTGCTGCTGAAGTCTCAACCAACCTGATGAGAAGGGTACCAGGAGCCCCAAATACCATGTTTTTAGGGTGGTTCATTGAAATGCAAATCATTTTGCAAAAAAAACAAAGCAGGGAGCTGCTCTGTTTCAGGAGAGTTTTGGAACTGGGTGCCCTCTCCCATGTCTAGTTTTTGACAACAGCAAGTGTCACTGATCCCTCTGTTTATTTGAAAGGGAAACTACACGGAGCGTTTTACCCTGCCCATCCACGGGTGGACAGGAGATGCCGAACGGAAACGCAACGAGTGCAAAGCTAATCCGACCTCCCCGTCGCTGCACACACACACTAAATCCATTTGCTGTGAGCTGGCGCGTGACGTCTGAAATTGGTGTTAGATCTTGCGTGTGCTGCCAAGTCATTTTCATGGGCTCCTGGAAAACGTGCCTGCTAGGAGGTTTCCAAAAGCCACCTTGGTGTCTCGTTGCCCGTTATGTGTTCAGGTGCATACAGAGGGAGTCACAAATGTCCATCCATCTGCTCCCATCTTTTCAGAGCAAGAGAAGAATAAAGCAGCAGAGAGCTCCTGGCATGCAGGATGAGCCCAGGATGAAGCAAGATGCCTGGAGAGAGGGTGTTTCAGAGGGGGCTGGGCACAGCCCACCCTGCCCGCAGCAGACTGCAGAGACCCCAGAGACCTCAAGAGTCTCCCAGCTGCAATCAGCCCTGCTGGGAAAGGTCCCTGCGTGTCTAGATGGCTCTCAGTTCCCCAAGGCAGAAGCCACCTTCACGCTAAGTATTCCGACCATGCCTGGTACAATGCGGTCTTAATTCTAGGCTATTCACAATTAATGAGAAGCGAGAGGCAGGCATGGAGCGACTGCTCTTTCCACAGCAGAACATGACTCCCCTGCACAAACACCAGCTCACACATAGTCATAAACACAAACCAAACCCCCAGCTCCCTCCGAAGGAATAAGCATTGGCACAGCAAGCGTTTCATTTGCTCAACTGCTGAGATATGGGGCTGCAGCCTGTTAAGAGCCCCGCACACGCTCTGCTATTTGAAGCTTATAATTTAATTAAAAACACCACACAGGTTTGGGGGACCAAGACAACAATGTACACGGAGCTGCTCTCCTTTCCCTCCCCTGTGTCTCTCTCTTGTCCTCCCTGCCTGCCACATGTAGGTATATAACACTGTAACCTTGCTTTCCGGCACAAAAGTGATATAAACCATCAATAAATTTTACTGACTTTCCAGTGACCTTCACGAGGACTGGAAGAGTCACATCTCACACCAAAGATGGAGCTGTAAATATTTTATCTGTGCAGTAAACACAGCGCCGACAGCAGCAACTCACTCGTGTCCCGGGGACTGCTCTGCGAGCATCGCCGCTGCGCCGAGATGGAGATTTATCTGCTGTTTCAAGAAGAACCTGGGCACAAAGCTCTCTTATTCCCAGCAGTTTCATGTCATCAGCAGCGGCTGCTGCCTCATTACAGAGCAATTCCTCGGCTCCGTGAGAAGGGCAGGGAACAGGCTCCAGGCTGGCAGGAGCGCAGGGGTGCTAACTGCTCCTTCAGCGAGGCCCCGAGCCAGCAAAGCACTAAACCGTGGTGGGGTTTGACAACATGAGATGTCCTCTGGCTGCTACGGAGTTTATGGCACCTGGGGTTTGTTCTTTTGCAGATTCTGGGGTTAAGGTTTGGCTGATTAATCAGCCATTAATTAATCATTAATTCACATTTCCCCCAGGGATATAGATCTCTAACACATTCAAGAGTATGCACACCCAGCCAGATTTCTCACTGTTGAAGGTAAGCACAAGCTGACCCGTTACCAACAGGAAAATAGACTGTCCCTATCCCTGCTTTGGAGGGTAACTGCATCCTGGACGTACAACACCCACAGCCTACACTACCACCATCCATCACTCAAATCGGCTGCTCCCAGGCTCATACAGGTGTCGGTCATGATGCTGCCACATGACATGGCCACTGAGTACTGTGTCCCCCCAGCCACCCCACCAGCCGCTGTGCCTGGGCTTTGGGGATGCTGTTTGATGTAGATCCTCTCTTCAGACCCTGCAACAGAGGAATGGAGTCCCATGGTCCCGGTGCACTCTCTGAGCTCTTGCTGCTGGTGCTTGACCTCTGGGAGAAGGTGGTCGAGTTTAATTTGGCCCTGAGGATGACAGCAGCTATAGGCACCCACCTGCAATAAACAGCCATTCAAAAGAGACCATCTTGTCTTACCAGGGATTTCCATTAAGGAAACAAAGAAATCTCTCTCCTGCTAAGCCCAAGCGCTGCAGAAAGCGAGGAGAAGGGCGGTGAGCCTGTTACCAATCATCTTCCCCTGCAAGGGTGAGGAGCGGCTCACACGGGACACAGCCCAGCTCTTGCACCTTACTCAGGGTTTAAATCTGTCCCATGAAATCGTCTGTTCTGTCCAATTTTAAAGACTTTACCCACCCAACGACACACTCCTTTAAGGCATTACCACTTCTCTGGATCCCCAAAGGGCAAGTGATTCAGCAGCATGGTGCCTGGACCACAGGACCCCCCTCAAAAAGCCCAAAGCCCCTCAATACCTTCATTTTTCCTCATCACCATGTGCCCTACTAGCCTCTGCCACACACGTCCACTTGCATGCAATCCAGACCCAGCACGCTTGCATCTACCTGGACGCATTGTTATTCTGTAATATTTCTTAAGGCAAAACCACATCTACAAGACAATCCCCAAGGATACATCCCTTTGTTTTCCAGCACGCGCTGCCAGGAGACATGCACACGAAATGCCTGTAATTGCGCCAAGAGCAAGCAAGCCTCCGAGGGTTTAGCCAACAGCCTCCACGCCGGCTTCCCCGGCTCCATCACTCCTGCTGCTTGCAAGGGCTGGGACCACTGGGAAACCTGCCTGCGAGACATGAGGGTAAGCCGGGCTACTGGCCTGGCTCCCACCTCTTGTATCTGCCCTCAGATGTCCTTCCTTATCCTGCTGGCTGCATCTGGTCCTAAATCATCGGCTTTCTCCCCAAGTAAAATAACCCAGCTTGCCCTGGCATGGCCTGCTGCTTTGGATGATCCTCATGTCTTCCCTGTGGAAAGATCCCAAATCTCCCTCTGCAAAGTACAACCTCACTCTAGCTCTTCGAGGAGCTTCAGAAGATAGGGACAGCCCAAACTATCATGCTGTGGCATGAGGCAGCAGCTCATTTTGGGTCATTTGCCCACCCAGAGATCCCTGTGAATGTGTGCACAGAGACATGGTGCTCACGCAAACACGGGCTGCTCAGTTTGTAAGGGGTTAGCTCGTGAGAGTAAAGGGTTAGTTTTGTCTGGCAAAGGCTCCCAACCGCCACCCCCCTCCCGATTTATTTCTGCAATTGTAATTAAGGCCCTGACAAAGTGGTTTAGCTGCCTGAGTCTTTTGTTCAATTTATTGATTAGCTATTTCTCAGAAGTTCATTACCATCCAGAGGCTGGGAATTGGGAATTGGGTCTATGTGGTTTTTCAAGGCTTCATCTCTGCTTCAGATGATTAAATGCAGCCACAACACATCCATCCTGCATTGAACAGCTCTGCCCAAGGTCAAACATTCATGCAAAACAGGAGTGCATATCTGCATGTCTAAATATCATCTGCATGAATTTCCAAGAGGATGTTTTTAAAGCCTTCCCAGCAAGTAGGGAAAAAAATGTATTTATGGAGGTAAGGCAGGTCATATCTTAATGCTCTCGATACAATATCCTTTAATTATAAACTATTATATTAAAAAAAAAATCACAAGACCAACTCTCAGAGTAGGAATGGGGGAGGTGTGAAATTGCAATTGGCACAAATTAGCAGCTTCTGCTCAGGAGCGAAGGGCTGAACAACAGGGTAGACAACTCCGCAAGGCAGAAACACAGAGGAAATACTGGATACCACCATCCGTCTTATACCAGGGGAAACAAAGGACTCCAGTACACAATGCTGCCCATCAGCAATCTTCATTAAGTTCAATATTTATCACAAGGACAACATACCGTGCCCCCCCATCTCTTTTTAAGAAGCACAACCTGCTGTCTTTCCTTGAAAGATTTCCTAGGCAAATGAGATGCAGCAGGTTTCATCCAGATTTCCATAGAGCATTTGTCATTAGCTAAGCTTGAGAAGACAGGATTTAGTAGAAGCTGTGACATGGGTGAAAGTCTCAACAGAAGCTGAAGGGCACAGCACAGGAGGAAGGAAATTCTTGATGGAAATACCAAATAATTCATCTTATTTAACACTTTTGGAGGTATTGACCACAGTATAAGCAAAACAAACACACACCAAGGAAAGGTGCAAAGGGGCATCAGGGCAGGTGCCAGGGCAGCAGAGAGCTGGAAGTGGCACAGGTCAAGCAAGGAGTGCTCAGGACCGGGGTCAGAGCTGGCTGTGTGCCCAGGCAGCCTGCTCAGGTGGCCAAGAAGGCCAAGGGCATCCTGGCTTGTGTCAGAAACAGTGTGGCCAGCAGGACTAGGGAAGTGATTGTCCCCCTCTACTCAGCACTGGTGAGGCCGCACTTCGAATCCTGTGTTCAGTTTTGGGCCCCTCACCACAAGAAAGACCTTGAGGTGCTGGAGAGAGTCCAGAGAAGGGCAATGAAGCTGGTGAAGGGTCTGGACCACAAGTGTGATGAGGAGCGGCTGAGGGACCTGGGGGTGTTTAGCCTGGAGAAAAGGAGGCTGAGGGGAGACCTTCGCGCTCTCTACAACTACCTGAAAGGAGGTTGTAGCACAGTGGGGGCCAGCCTCTTCTCCCAGGTAACGAGTGACAGGACAAGAGGAAACAGCCTCAAGTTGCACCAGGGGAGGTTGAGATTGGAGATCAGGAATAATTTCTTCCCTGAAAGGGTTGTCAAGCACTGGAACAGGCTGCCCAGGGCAGTGGTGGAGTCACCATCCCCGGAGGGATTTAAAAGCCGTGTAGATGTGGTGCTGAGGGACATGGTTTAGTGGTGGCCTTGGCAGCGCTGAGTTAAGAAGTTGTATTCGATGATCTTAAAGGTCCTTTCCAACCTAAATGATTCTATGATTTTAAGGCTTCAGCAGAAGAGACGAGCTCCAGACCTGCTGCCCAGAGGATCCTGGACAGGATTTGATGGCCTGTGTTTGCAAGCAATGCTCTCCTTGATCTCATCTCACAGCCCAGTGAAGGTCCCTTCTCCTCACTCCCTGCATCCTTCCCAGCTCAAGACTGTGCTACCCTTTCCTGAGCCTCCTATGTCCGAGGAACACTATCTCCCTCTCCTCCTGCCTCTTGTCCTCCCCTCTCCCAGGGTCAAGACCAGACACTAGGGATAAACAAGAATTTCTGCTGCTAACTGGGAATTTCACCACTTAGAAGACCAATATGATGCCTGGAGGCATCAGGCACAGTATTTCCAGTAGAGGTAGGGATGCCTGTCAGTTCTCATCACTTACGTTCAAGAAAGTCACACCAACCTTCACCTAGAAGCAGCGTGGGCTACAAAGGTGCCGGGGGGGAGCAGAAGGGCCGTCCTAAAAGGGGAGATAAACAGTTTAAAGTTATGCGGCCAGTTAAAGCAAAGGCTGAGGACAGAAGAAACTGCTACTAAACATACTGAGGGTGTAAACCTTTGGATGAGGAAGAAGAGCTACTCAAGCTGAGGTACAATGCTGCATACCATTAGACAGGCACGAAGATAAACACGGCTCCAGTGCAGAAGGGACCCGAAATAATTAGGCAGATGGACTCCATGCAGCTCTCCTGTGCAGTTACAGGGAAGCCCAGCAGCCTGTGCCATTGGGAAATATTAACGAGATTTTTTTTTCTGAAACACTAAGCAGTTAGAGCTTGGCACACACCTGGGACAAAGTTTTAAACCATTTTGGATGTGCAGCACCATCCAGCTCTTCGACACCTGGCCCAGGTTCCTTTTCCTTTGTATTAACAAGGACAGGCTCCTGCTTTAGTGTTGCTTTAATATCTGATCTGCCTCCCCCAGCCCAGCTCTGCAATGTGGGGAGAGGCACTGAAAACACCCAACCCCACAGCAAGCAATGCATCCTCAGCAGCCACGTCCATACAAACTCCGAGCACTCGGCCTCCTGCAGCCAACGTTATTAAATCGTTTGCACTAAGAGAGAAAGAGAAATAGTAAAACCCTTAACAAAGTCATAGGAATTGCCAGAGAAACAAGTTCTCGTCTCAGCACACTGCTCTTTGATCCTGCGCTTTCCCTTTTTCAAGCTTGTCCCAGTGCAAAAAGCCTTTAAAAAAAAATTAATTTTCAGCTCAAGGACAGGAGATGAGCAGTTTACTCATTTCAGTTTCTTTTCAAAAAAAGATGCATCGTTGTCTTTTCCAGTAATTGATTTTTTGCAAAATAAATACCTTTTACATTCAGACAAGAGCATTTCCTGCTCCCCTCTGGAGTCAGCACCTGTGTGTGTAGCACCGCAATTATTTCCGCAGTGACACACTTGTGATCTTGGTTGCACTGTGTGCTGGGTTGGATGCCAGCTGGATCACCAAGAAAAGCAGCAGACTTCCATGTAGGGATAAGGTACTGGTTATTGGTAACGAGCAAGAAGAAAAAAAGGGGAGGGGATGCTTTTCCCCTCCACCTCCTGCATCCTCCCTTCTGAAGATTTTGTCTCCAATTTTCTCCCCTTGCCTTGGGGTCCTTTTCAAGGGATGTAATTGATACAGGCACTGAAAATAATGGAATTTATAGCCCAGGCTCAACACTATAAATTTAGCTATTACGTTCCTGATGGGAAAATGAAGAACAAAATGAATTGAGACAGAAGACTTGTCTTAATAATTGTCTCTTTTCTACGCTGTGTGTTTCATACATCTATGTGTATATATGTGTGAATATATACGTACACATACATATAACTACACTTAGCAAAGGGGGGTTTTGTTCGATTTTGGTTTGGTTTCTGGTTTGGTGGGTTTTTTTCTTCTTAAATAACCACATCAGCACAAACCCACGCCCCGGCAAGCACACATTGAGAAGCCATCTGTAACAGAGCAACAAGGTGAATTTCCCACACTGGAGCTGTTGGATGGGGGAAGAGCCAAGCTTTGCGTCATCCAGACACGGTAACAACCAACTGCTCCGCGTTGCAGAAAGTACGCGGCGGCTTCTTTGGGCTTTTGGCCATTTTTCAGATTTATTTCATTTTTAGCCAGGAAAGTAAGAGCTGAGCCAGCACTTCTCTGCTCAAAGCCATTGCCCTGAGACTCTGACAAGGTTTCCCATTGAAACCTTCCCTCTTCTTCACACCTCCCTTCCCATCCCTGCTCCGACTTCTGCTGTTTCGGGCTAGGCTAACCCAATGTCATCTCCATCCCACTGCGAACGCACCACCAAAAAAAAAAAAGCGCATGTCCAGGCTGTGATCATTTGTCATTTAGATAGAGTCTATGATATGAACCATGGCAAACACTGTAATGACTAATTTCAAACATTTATTACAACACTTGAGAGACTTGAAAGCTCTCCCTGCTCTTGATTTTAATAAATGCAGTCTTGAAGCAGCCGCTTATCAAAGTGACACAAATTGTGTGGTAAATAGATTATGGCACAGCTGAAATACTGGAAAATGAGATCAGAAATGCTACTATCTTCCATTTAAGGCTTTGTAAGATGCTCCGATCAAGCAGATTCCAGAAAAGTGGCACGGGCAGAGCTGGTGGAAGTGGGAAGAAGCCAAAATGCCAGGGGACCAACACAGGGCCAGCCAGCTGCTTATCATCTGCCTATTTGCATATGTACAATTTCTTGCACATTAACAAGTTTGTACACCAAAGGACTGGGGAAGAGATACCAACAGTCCTTGAAGTCAGCGTTTTAGTGCCAAACCGAGATATAAGCCCAGCTTCATCTGGAAAGGAGTTATCACACCAGCAGCAAGACTTCCTCATGCTGTTCTCTGCTCCTCAAGCTCATTGTCTTCATGGAATAAATACAACCCTTATCAAAACTTACCAACAATACTGAAAAGGAAAATATTTTGTCTTTTTTGCAAATCGGATATAGATTTCAATGTGCAGATAAATTAAAAGCTGAATTAGTATTTGTTTTGATAAAGTTCTAAAAATTGAGACAAGAGCTTCATTTTTGGAGTATGCTTTGACCAAGAAAATTGTTAAAAATCTGGAAAACAGTTGTTTTGTTTTAAAGAGCATTCCCAAAGGGCACAGAGAAGGGAAGTATAACAAGGCATATTCTTCAGCCAGCCACACAGGGACTCTGTAGGCCAGCTGGTAAAGAAATTTAAACACAAGAGACAGGAAAATCATCTTGGAAACATAAGAACCTTTTCACCAAAACAGGATTCCTTTTTAGAATCAGCTGCTGCAACTGTTTTTAGTGTACAAAGAGAAAAAAAAAAAGTATCAGGTAACTGGTATTATGGGGTTTCTTATTCACTATAGCGAACACCATGGGTCGGGTCATCTCTATAGCGCTCCCAGGCCAAATTTGCATGGGAAGGAAACGCACCCAGTTTCAGTGAAATGGAAGTACCAGAATTTGGGGGTTCAGCTCAACTCAGTACAACCAGCACGGTTATCTTTGAGGTCACCCACGACAGCCTAGCACTGCACAGACACTCGTGCAGGATTTTCATCCCAACTCAAAGCTCAATTTTTAAGTTCCCCAGGGTCACTGGGCACTGAACTGGGAGCAAGAGCTGTCTGCAGAGTCACTACTGGCCACAGCAAGTGCCTGGGCTTCAAATTTAGATATCTAACTTGGATAATTTAAATTTGATGGAGAGAATACCCCCCACTGTGCTAATTTTGGAGTATCTTTGCCTAAATCCCCTGGGCAATGCTTCTTTGCCTCTTTATGGTCCATTCCTTTGAAAAAAGGCTGCCTAAGAATAAGGCTGCAAGTTGTGAATATGCAAAGCAGGAATATTCCCCATCAGATATTCTTTTGCTTTATTCATATGATTGAAACTCTTGCTATGGTTCTTGCAAATCCAAGGAAATGTGTTTACAGTCTCATCAACTGAAAAGAATTGGATTCCCATTTTGCGGCTCAGGGGATTTTCTGGGGTTTCTATCAAACACAGCAACTCTGGCAGTAGAAGGCTACTTTAATAAGTGCCTATATTGCAGTTTCATCTTAGAATACACAATTAAAACCAGAAGAGGAAAAAAAAAAATACACATGCTTTCAATCTCCCTTCAGCAGAAACTCCAGAAATCTGGGGAGTGGGGGAAAACAGATTCCTCCCAAGCACTCTAAGTTCTCTCCTGTATTTCTTTGGCCCTTGATGCTGGGGAACTTTCACCCCCAGCCCTGAAAGACCTCTCTGGTTACACACACCGGGGTATGGGGGAGGCTGGCAGGGGAGATGGGAGCTCTGCAGCAGCGGCTGCACTGCATCTTCACTGCCATCACTGCATCTTCACTGCAGCCTCAATCATGGCTCATCCTGAGAGTGAAGCAGAAAGGGGACAGGAGCAACCTTTTGCTCTCCAGACCCTACAGACCAGTGTTAGACACCTTCCTGGGGGATAAAGTTAATGCACAAAGCAGCTGCTTGGAGCACACAGATTCATCATTCAGAGCATTTCCCCTCCTGCTGCTGTACCAGTGCGAGCAGGAAACACGTTAGAGGCTTGGCAGGTACCAGCCTGTGCAGGGCACAAGCCATCAGCTTTCCCCAGTCCTGTGAGCAGTTGTCTTACACAACGTAGGCAGTCGGTGGCATCCAGCACAGAGGAGATACGCGTGGCACAGGACCACACAGCTGAGCCCATTTAACACGTGTCACCTTCTGGCAATGCCTCCCCTTCTCTATTGACCAGGGACAATGAGCTCTGGACTCGATGCACTGAAGATATGCCAGAAGGATCCAGGCATTGCTAAGCTGGATACTCATTAGTGATCGCACACGCCTTACCTAAATGAGACAGTTCAAAATGCAGCTAGTAGGGTTTGGCCTGGGCCAACCTGATTTTCCCTCTGTGCACGATTCCTTTGGCCAACAAACCTGCTTGTCCCATTCCCATTCAATGTCCCCAAGCAAGATAACACACGTTCAGTGGGGATGGCTGGGAAAAATACAAGCCCTGGAACTAAATGGGGACCAACTTGGCACTATAAACATCCTGCGAGGATGCAGTTTTGCTTCCAGTTGCCTCACAGCAGAGCAGTGGGAGTCCCAGACCCTCCTCCCAGCCCAGCACTGGGGGCTTTGGTTATTCCCAGCCAAGAACCATCCTGGACTTTTCAGCCCCAACATACATGATACGGGTCCCATGGCCTTAAATAGGATTTTCATGCTCAGTTGGGGAATTCAGGCACCCCAGTAACAGCATCCCCCCAAACATACACCACTACTTTGGAAGCTTTCCTCTCTTTCTGCTTTATAGCCTGGAAACAGCTCAGGGATTTTTTTTGTGACACAAAACCACAACTGTTGTTGCGTGATGGAGAAGCTGCTCTCAGAACAACTGTAACTCAGCCTAAAACGGATCTTCAGCGACTTTCATCTATAAATCACGAGCTACCTTTAGGTGGCAGGTAACTGTCACCCCTTCGACGCAGGGGACCGCAGCACGCAGAGATGCTCGAATCGCCGCCTGTCAGGCGGGGCAGAGCTGGAGCTTTTCACTTTCTCCGTTCCCAAGGCATAAACAGAGACAGCATTTTTGACAGGTATTTCAAGCCCTTGCTGGGTTTTCGCTTTCTCCATTTAAGGCGTCATTGGCAACAATTCACCCACTTCTAATTCAAACAAAGAGCTTGTTTGCCACCCGCTACCCGCTGCCTCCGTGCTCATGCGGAGCCCCAGCCCAGCGACAGGGTGGGCTTCTGAGCGCAGGCAGCGACCCTGGCAGAAGAAACAGCGTTGGGATAAGGAGAGAGATGCTCACACTGAGATGTAGCCATGGCAACATGCTTCTGCAGAGCAGGAGGCATATCTGCCAAGGCTCAGAGATTTGCCATTTGATCGCATGGATTTCCATGCTCTGGATGCGATCACATCACACAAAATCCAGGTCAGGCTTGATGCCTTGAATAATTCTTTACCCTCAGGGGCACAGAACTGATGTAGGAAGCTGCGTCTCATGGAGGATGTGGTAGGATTAACCAGATTATCTTTTTGGCCAAAAATAAAGGTGAGCTGTGCAAATGAAGAGACACGCAGTTCTGCTTTTATGGCATGGGAGGCGGCGGGGAAGTGGCAGAACCTCAGAGCTGTGCGTGGAAATCTGCATTTCCCAGGCAGGAGACAAAGCAAAAGTCTCTGGAGCCAGGGTACAATCCTTCTAACTAAAAATCCCATCCTGTCTTCCTCTTCACCTTGTCACTGTTATCCAAAGATAGGAGTAACCACGTTTCCAAACTCACCACAGTCACAGCATCAGTTTCTAGCTTTTCACCCAGGGCTGCCACTGAAGAACCTGTCTTGGCAGGCTCCCGGCAGGCGTTTGTCAAACCACCAGTGCAGCCCTTCCCCTGGCCCCAGCAATCACCAGCAGCCGCAGAGGTGACAGCCCCAGCAGCCCAGCGCCCACCCAGCAGCAACCCTCCTGCTCTGGGGATCCAGCATCCTCACCCTGCACACAGGGTCCCTCCTGCAGCCCCCTGCAAAACAGGGACCAGCAAAAGAGCTGAGCTACGAGGTGCCAAAGGAACAGCCTGCACCAGCACGTGTTGGGACGGCAAGGAGAACGTGAAGCCCTAAGAGACAACAGCAAGGCGAAAGAGAGAGAAGCCACAAACTCTTCAGGAGATTTTTGGCAAAGCTTGGGATGAAAATATTCTCTTTTGGATTCTGCCACTGAACCAGACCTGCAGACTGGCAAGGGCTGTATTGCTGATATGTGCCTGTGCAAATCCTGAAAGCCAGGTCTGAAGCCCAGAAAGAACGGGCAGCTTGAGAGCAAACTGCACAGAGCAAGCGAAGGATGCGCCAAGCAGTTTGATTCGAGCAAGTCTGCAAGAACTGCTGCGAACTCCACACGCCTCTGGGTTGGTGGAGAGAGAAGAGGGGGAATGAAAAGCCAGAGCTCTGCACGGCATTGCTCAACCTTCTCTGCTCTGATGTAGCCTCCATTGCCTGATCCCGGGACAGGACAGGGACAGAAGAAACCACAGCTCCTCAGAGTGGCCTTACACTGGCTGTGAGCGTGTGTGCCCTCAGGTCTCTAGAGTGGGGAGGGAGGGTCTGAAGAAAACTATCAAACTCAGGTGGGAATAGGAGTCTCATCTGAGTCAGAACTCAGCTGTGTTGGAAAAAAACCTGAAGAACTAAAGACTTATTTCACACTTTAAAGATATTTTTCTCTCTTTTATGCTAGCAAACCTGAAACCCCTAGAAATCTAGGTGTTCTTCACCTGGCACCTTTTACAGAGCATACCCTTCCCTCGGTAGCTCCGGAGCTTTAACATTTTGAAAACAAGTAGTCCTGAAACCTTGAAATGAAAAGCCAGCAAGGCAGAGATCATCCTCCATTAGAGCAGGAACAGGGAGGGAGGGGGGATTTATCCCGATGATATGACTCTTTTGGAGAGGTTTAATTCACTCCCATGTCAGGTCCTCTCCTTCCTGCCCTCCCCACCCCCAGCTGCCTCTGAACCAGTCTTCCCATCCCTTCCTTTTCACCTCTGTAGGTTTGAGCATGAGATAAACATGCCCTAATTATTTCCCTCTTGCACAGCTGAGCCCTGCAGCCCTTCATTTCCTTACCTGAATGCTCTCACTTCAAGTGGGTTATATACGACAAAGCCTTTCGAGTATATTTGTTGTGTAGCAGAACTCGGGTGTCACACAAGCATCTCAAAACCCTCTTTTTCCCCGGCACAGACTAATAAGGGACATGAATTACTCAGACTTCTTACAGTCCACAGAGCTAAAAACTAAGGAAGGGAAGAAATAGGGTCACAGATCCTCTTGCCTTCAGACAAATAGCACGGATACCTCCCTGGTCGATAGAGATTAAAACTTGCCTTCAGTTTTGTGCTCAGTTTTGCAGATAAAGGGCTTGGTTGCATTGCAATTGCCTTAACACAACCATGATATCCTCCATCTCAGCAGGCACCTTGTTGGCAGCTTCTGCAAAGGGCAGGGAGCAATGGGAACGGCCACTGCACTGTCTGTCCCATGGGGTGACCCTAGGAGAGGCTGGCTTCTGCCCCAAGCCAAGGCAAATCAACACGGAGCTGGGCAGCGCAAGGGAAGCTGGTGCTTTTGCTGCGTTCACTCCATCCTTCTCAGCACACTTTCACAAGTGATGAGATCCGAAGTCTCCCATCACAACTGCTGCCTCGCTGTACCAAGCGCAGAGCACCAGCACAAAGCTCCACCGGGCAGACACCATCCACAGAATCACAGAATCACAGAATGTTAGGGACTGGAAGGGACCTCGAAAGATCATCTAGTCCAATCCCCCTGCCGGGGCAGGATTACCTAGACCATATCACACAGGAACGCATCCAGGCGGGTTTTGAATGTCTCCAGAGAAGGAGACTCCACAGCCTCTCTGGGCAGCCTGTGCCAGTGTTCAGTCACCCTCACCGTAAAGAAGTTTTTCCTCATATTAGTGCGGAACCTCCTGTGTTCCAGCTTGCACCCATTGCCCCTTGTCCTGTCAATGGATGTCACTGAGAAGAGCCTGGCTCCATCCTCATGACACATCCCCGCTTTCACATACAAGTACCAAGTGCAGCACGTAGATAGGAAGAGGCACTGAAGGTCAGCAGACATCCAAACCTTGCTTTATGCAGGTAAAGCATAGTAGGAAAAATCATGACCTAGAATATCCACTTGAACACAGGTCTTTGAACCACTTCTCTACCAGTACTAGGTACAGAGCACAACAAGATGGGACATACTGGTCAACACAAAGGAACTCAAAATTTTCAGAGCCTCAGGAGCCCTCAACAGCAGGTAACTCTCTTGCCTGCTTACACCACATAGGAACACGCAAACCTTAATGGTGATTTCCCAAGTCCTCCCTTTCCTTGCAGAGCCCTGTTTCAAGATGACTTCTTCATGAGGTCAAGACAGCCAACCACAAAAAGCATGGAGGCTGCAAAGGTCCTGCAGGCTGCAAAGGTCCTGCGTTAGTGATGCTAATAATGGGATATCACATCAGGGATGTTACCAACAGATCAATTCTGTGACACAGACCAAGTGACAGAGGCCACCAGGTAGCTCAGCCATAGCCCCTGGTCTGGGACCACATTAGTAGAGAGCTATGCCAGCGTGAGGGCTGCCGGGCAATGCAACTGCCCTCTGTGGAAGGGAGCTGGTCAGCAGGGACAGTGGAAGTCTGCTGGCAGCTGGCCCTACAACCCAGCCAGACCTTCAGCTGCTCCCTGTCCTGTAACACAGCAGCGGGGAAACCCGTCATCCCCCAGTTCTGCTTCCAGAGCTCCCTTTCCACGTCCTGTTTCTCCCAGCTCCATGCAGATTTTGCAATGTGGCTTGCAAGATCAAAAAGGTTGGTTGGGCTTCAACCCAGCCCCCCTCTCTGCTTTGAACTTCTAATTATTTTGCTAATTCTGAGCCTAGCGCTAAGATGCTCTGAGCACACCTAAAACCTTCCCCACAAAAATCAAGCTGCAAAATGTCTCCCAGGATCTGATCCCCAGTGAGAAATACTCTAACCTTTCCCAGTGATCAAGAGCAGAGCTTGTCTAGTCATTTGCAATTAAGTTCCTGAGCTAATGAAGCTTCTTTAAAAAAAAATTAGAAAAAGAAAAAACCCAACAACCTCAGGTCAGTCTAATTAAGAAATGTTGTACCTTGCAGTCCCAGTGTATCTTGTGGCAAACAGCTGTGCATGCTTTCAGCTTTGACAGCAGAAAAGGTGTGATTATTTATTTATTACATGAACGCAGAGAAGCTTCAGGAGTATGAGATGCCTGTGCTGTAAGGGAGCTGGAAGTACAGAGAAAAGAAATGACATTCAGCTGCAACCTGTAATTATATGAGGGGACGTTGATCATATACAACGCAATTTTGTAATGAATACTTATGCATTAGCTTTTCTTCAAGATTAAAAGTACACAATCGAATCAAGGCCAAAGTGGAGCTTGCCCTCAAGGAAAGACAGTTTGGAAGACAAATGCAATTATGCCACTGCCATTTGCAATGCTACAGAAAGCGGCCAAGGAGACCTCATCAAAAAGTCTTAGGAAAAAAAATATTTGGAAACAATTTTGCTCCTGATTTGAGTCTCTCCCTTCCCTTAGCAAGGGAAGGGATCTTTGCTGCTAGCCTCGGGCTCACGTAAACAGGATCCTGCCAGCAAACATCTGCTCCCAATGTGCATTACCTATCTTAGGTCAGCAAACAACCATCTTCCTCTGCTTTTTTTTTTTTTGATTGAATAATATTGGTGCTGCAAGAACTAGATCTGATCTGCAAGAGCAAAATTGCAATTAAGTGCCCTGCCATAAAAAAACCCCTAATTTTAGGAACTGGTCCACCATATTCTCTTATTTCCTTACGTTTTCCCATCTGTCTGCCCACATCTCGGCACTGCGTTAGCCCACAGCCCTTCAGGACTCTGCCTGCCTGTACAGAGCACGACAGCATCCCAAACTTCCCAAGCATCCATCAGGACATTGGTACGTATCACCGGTGCCTGAAATGCTGATTCCCTGAGCTTGGTGCTCTTTACTCAACAAGCAAGGAATGACACGATGTTAAACAACAGAAGTTGTATTTAAGCCCATCTTTCTTTTTTAGCCAATTAGATCAATTTTACAATCTGCAGAAGACCCCAAGGTTAGAGGGCAGCTGCCAGTACTTCTCAGGCACAGCTCATCTTGATTGG
This sequence comes from Nyctibius grandis, assembly GCF_013368605.1. Lineage (NCBI taxonomy): Eukaryota > Metazoa > Chordata > Aves > Nyctibiiformes > Nyctibiidae > Nyctibius > Nyctibius grandis. The sequence goes on along the minus strand of NC_090672.1, from coordinate 4,885,442 downwards.
TTATTAAATTCTGGTTGTTAACTGGTGAGAAGAGATGCATCCAAAATGACCTCGTGCCACTGAGAAACCCATCGAATCACCTCCACAGCTAATGGAGCATTTGCACAGTCTCCCCACCAAAAAAAAACCCAAAACGCCCCAAAAATCAAAACATCCCAGCAAAAACCCCAAATCTTTTCCAGATTATACTGCACATTATCCATGGCCATAGTTAACGGAGGGGCACTGTTGGGTGCTACAGCTTTCCACGAGCAAACCCCAGATCCTCAGCAGGAGGCTCAGTTCGCAGCGAGCCATCACTGCCTGGCTGAGCAAGGGCTCCCCTGCAGCACGCACAGCGCCTGGCTCCGATAAGGCTCCCCCAAACAGCCAGGACACACACAACCCTGTAACAACAAAACCACGAGCGCCGACTACGCACATTGGACTCATGAGATCAACTGACGCTAATGACAGACCACTGAGCTGCACTCGAACGGTGGGAAAAAGCCCCATACCACACCTCTGATCACCATAACCTTCAACCCTGAGCTATCCTACAGCCCTCGGGATAGCTCAGCACAACCCCTAAAATTAGCAATCAGCGAGGATGCACAAAGGGGCTTGAGGGAGAGGGAGGGGAGGAATTGCAGGGAGAAGACAGACTCCCAAAACCAGCACACAGGGGTTGAGGGATGGAGGAAAAAAAATACAATTTAGAGAGAAGAGAAGCAGCCAAATTTGGGGAAAAAGGAGGAAAGAATGGAGGGAAAAAAAAAAAGATCTCAAGAGCATCCACTTAAGCTTTGAATTGCCTGGCTTTGTCTCTGCTTCACACAATGGAAACGTACAGCAGCAGCAGACAGATGCTGAGAGCTGGTTTGCTTCTCATCTGCAATTCCAAACACCCTGTCAGGAACAAATATTTGAAAAGACATCTATCCAACCATTAACGGATCTAGTGGGGCAGGTTTTTTTTCCTTAAGAAAAATAATTCTGCATTCATCACAAAGATGATCACGCAGAGAGATGCCAACAGAACCACCGGAGGGATACGCAAAGTTTCAGGTCTTTCTTTAGGGCTGAAGACAGCTCAGTATCGAGCTGAGAAGGTGCTGCTGGTTACGTATTTGCAGTACAGGGAAAGGGGAAGGAAAAAAAAAAAAACAGACAGCTGTATTTTTAACTGATCATGTGCTTGCTTCTGTTTCGTAAGATTTATTCCCTCATTAATCACTGCCCTCCCTTCATTCATGTTAAATATAAAAATGATTAGGAAAGATCCTCATCATGGTTAAAAAAATAATTAGCTGCTACATCATGTTGCACACATTCAGACAGAAAGGAGTGATTAAATTAGGAATATTAAAACCCCATTAATCTGTGCTCAACTTAAGCTCTGCTTGTTCATCTCACTGTGGCACTTATTATTTCTGACACTGAAAGATATTTGAATTACTAGCTGAAACAAGGTCACTATCAGAAAGATGTCAGGTCAGCAATTAGTCAAAGGTGGGAGAAGCTACCAGAACTGAGCTGTGCTTGACATGCCACAAATGTGTCAAGAAGTCTTCCCTTCCCAGCGCCACTCGGATGAGCAGGTCAGTGCTGGGACCCCAACAGCACGCGGGTGCTGATCAGCCCTGCTGTTGCCTACCTGCACGTACCAGGGCTGCCAAATCCTCCGTGAAACACCTCAACTCCTAAGGTTGCCCCAAATCCCTGTGCCCCAGCCTTTGTGAGAAAGGTTGGAGCAGAGGGTACAATTTGAAACCCACACCTGGAGCTGTGCACCTTCCCTGGGCCGGCCAGGGCCCAAAGTGGGTGGACACCGACCTCCACCGCGGTGGTGGCTTGCGGGGCAGCCCCGCAGCAGCTGCCTTCGGCGCGAGGTCCGGCAGGGCACAGGCTGCACCGGGGAGGACAGTCAATGCAAGGAGAACGGAGCTTTAAACCTAAGCCAATAGCATTGATTTCAATATAATTAACTGGCTTGTTCACCGCTTGCACTAATGCCTGCGGGCAGGAGCACTTATTGTTCACGTAACAAAGCACTCTGAGATGTTTTCTCCCGTTCAAGAAGTTAATAACCCCACTTCTATTTTGGCTCACAAAGCACAAGCAGCAAGCCCAGCATGAGAGAGGTGGTGACAAATCCAACAGAAAGACCCAGAAAAAATTATTTCCTCTGGGGGAATGCGTGCAAGCACACAAGCATTTGATGGAACAAGAGAAGATAGGCACAGATCCGTGTGTTTCATGGGCTTGTATTTAAATAGTGGCTCGGAGGGAAGGCCACTGCACAGAACTGGCATTCACTGCGTTGTGTTCACCGTTTGCCTGTCGTTGTTCCTGGGTCAGGAGCATTACATGAGCAAGATCCCACATGGACACTCGGCATTGGCCCCAAGGTGAAGGTCTCCAGTCCTTCCAGTTCCCCATTCAAAAAGCAAAGAACCGCGTTTGCTCAGTGCCTAGGACAGGGCGCTCCACATCTATCGTAGCACTGCGATAGCAATAATTGCAAATTTTACCTTCAAAATCAAGAAAAAACAAAAAAGTAATGATTTTTTAATGGAACTACTGGCTAAACTTTTTGGAAAACCCCAGCAATGTTATGTGGGAACCTCTAGACTACAACAGGAGGTCTGTGTCATTGCTGCAGGCCCCATTCACCATTTCCACCACGCTGAGCAAAACCCTTTGAGATTTGTTTTTACTGAGAGCCAGGTGTTACCTGCCACCACACATAGATAAGGGAAGATGCAAGTGCAGGAGGACAAAAAGAAAGCTGACAAGTCAGTCACGTCTTACAGCTGACTTGAGCTCCTAGGCTGCTTTTCCAGCCACAGGTGGACTCAGGTGCTTGGTGGTTGATACCTTTGATGTATTTGCTACGCTTGCCCTCTTTAAGGGGGGGGAAAAAAAAGCACAGAAACAGAATTTTTTATCCACAGATCTCCCAAAGTCTTTCCTAAGCACAATACTCCAGTATACAAACTATTTATTGTATACTTCATTCAGCACTGACAAAACCACCTCTGAGCCTCTTTAAAAAGGAAACAGATAATAAACCAGCTAACAAGGCTGCACTCTAATTGACAACGCAGAAAGGAGGGAAAGATGCTGCATCTCCTTGCAACTGCAGGAAGGACTTTAGGAAAGCAGTATATAATTAATCGAGTTGGGATTTCACTAAGACCCCCTGGTCTTATGAAAAATGCCATAAGACATTTAATGACCACAGGTGAGGAGAATTTTGGGTTTACATCTCATTTGGAAGCGCGCATGCAGAATATAAAGTGATCCACCACCACCCCCAAACCCCATGCAAATAATTCTTTCTACTTCTCTCTTTGCCTTTGGACAACCCCGCAGCACCCCCTCCATGAGCTGGGGGATCTCTTCTTGAATGGGATGGACAAAACTGCACCTTGTGACCACTCCAGTAACTGCTCAGGGGAAAAATCAGCTGAATATGAACCTTTACCATTTCGCTGCTACCTCCTTTTAGAAGAATGCAGCTGGGATGGGAGGGGGGAGAAAAGTCAAAGCAACAAAAATGTCTTTGCTAAAATATTTATTTACTATCAGTACTTCAGGATGTGTTGCGGCTGTTGCCTAAACATACCAGCAAGACATGCTGACTTTACCCACCACGAGTGGGAGTTTCAGCTGGACACAACACTAGCTTATTGTTACCCTGGAAGGCAAGCAGAGGTTTGCCATTGACTTCACCAAGAAAAGAACGGAGCCAGCAAAGTGCTTTCAAAAATCCTCCCTACTAATGACAGCGTAGACACCATGGGGCAGCGGATTATTTAACAGGCAAGATCTGCTATATGTTTTACTTCATTTGAAATGACTTTGAGGCTCACCTACGTGAAAAAGAAATCAGAGTGGCTATTATAGACCCACAGCAATCCTTAACCATCAACATCAGGGAGCTTTATTGAAGAAGTAAGGAAAACCAGGATCAAACCCTGGGAACTCCCATGGGAATACAGTGGCTGGTAAGCTGGGTGGGCAGCAGCAGCAGAGATTTGCTTGGTGACTGAACTTACTGTGCTAGTGTGTCCCTACCCTTCCTCCAGTGCAGTTTTGATGGCAGAGCCACAGCTACATTTAAAAGTATATTTTCATCCTAAATGCTCTTTGGGGGTGAGGGAGCGGGACAAAGTGAACCTGGGGCTTTAGGTATTCATTCATCTGGGACATCTGTATTTAGTAACTTGGTTACTACGTAGTTTGTGCATCATTGCTCCTGTTGCATGATTAGTTAATTTTTCCAAAAAAAAAATACAAATATAATATCCTAAATACCAATAACTGGCAAGACTAAGAACATGTCCAAATAACGGGAGTTATTTCAGCCACCAAGAAGCGAGTAAGCACTCCCTTGCCCCAAGTACTGTGGAATTAAGACACTCATAAATCCTTGCCCAGCAAGCCCTGGAGAAATAAAAGAGGCTTAAATATAATCTAGCCTACCACTTCATATCGCAAGGGCAGCAGCAGAACTGAGGGTAAGCAGAGATCAGCAGAGGAAAGGACAAACATAATTGCTGGAGTCAAACCGAGAAAATTGCAGGTAAATACCAGCTAGATGTGATTCCCAAAAACTTCCCCAAAGCCCAAGGTGGCTCCGTGGCTAACACCCAGCTCGCTGCGGCTGCAGCCACGTGCAGCGAGGGAAGGGGACTGCTGACACGTAGGTCAAGCAGAGCTGTAAAAGGCACCGCTAAATGCACGATAGCTTGTTAATCGGAGCCGTGCCATTGAGACTCCATTGCTGGATAAGCTTTTATACAGCTTTGACACTTAAAAATGGTGTTAGGAAATGCAGAGCTTGCCAGCTCTTTAGGACTTCAGCCAGCACAATGAATGGCATTTGTAGTACCTCTTCCAACTTGCTGGCACAACATTTTGCCACGCGTTCACACACGTGTCCCCGTGGCAGAGATGCACAGGCAGAGACCTGGAGGAGAGGAGGCTCAAAATGACAGATCTGGCAGGGAGGAAATTGGGCAGAGCTGGGCTCATACAAGGAAAAATAATAATAAAAAAACAAATCCACCAACAGCTGCACCAGTGTAATTCAACCTTTTGCTTTGCAGTCCAGGTCTGTACCAACAGTGGTGGTTCCCATTGCCTCTGGGCAGCTCAGAGGGGGTATTTCAGGGCAGGGAAGGGCAATCCAAGAGCAGTCACATCGCAAGAACTTCGTGTTGCCAGGGAAACAGCTTACTTGGTAATGGAAGTACCATTCTGGGGTTATTTTTTTCTCCTCAATGGTTTTGTATCCTCATAGCATCAGTTAACTTAATCAAGCCCCAGACAGCAGAGCGCCAGCCACAGGATATAAGCAACATGCAGCAAACCAGCAGAGCCCAGCACAGAGCAAGGAAGAAGGTGAGGGTGCACACCAGTGCTAGAGACACCAGGCAGAGATGAACAACCTTTTGTCTTTAATACATGCAGAACTGCCTAACATAGCTATTAAATGAATCCTTATTAAGCAATAAATAAAACCAGGCTGTGTCTCCATTGACCAAGACGCCAACCGCCAAATCCAGATCCTTACAACCAAGTAAATCCCATGCCCTCTTCTCTTGCCAATCCATCATCCCTGAAGGAAGGGAGAGGCCCTTCAGGACCCTCCCCAGCACCTCTCCATTCCTGCTGCCCCATGCTAATAAACACACTGGCACGTTCACACTGCTCTGAACACCCTTCTCATGTTTAATCATGACGCTATTAGCTGTTATGGTTGCAAAGACCACATTAGAAGTGGAGAGCGAGTCTTGCAGTGCTCGAGCGAGGGAGCAAATGGCACCCGCCATCTTGGGCAGGATTTAATCAGGGTGCTGTGCGGTGGAGAGAGGAGCCTGTACACACCTCAGCAATTCAGCACAAGCTCCCGCAGCTGCAACCTGGGGCAACATCCGAGAGAGACAGAAGCATTTATTTTCAGTTCGTTGAAGATAGCACAAAAGCTAAGGAACTTGGCACTAAGCTTCGTTAAAGGGCAACCGAGTGCAAGAAGTCCTCTGCTGGGAACTGCACAGTCCTGCATGAGCATGGGAAGAAAAGCAGTATCTTTGCCTTAGTGAGCAGGGCTTGCTTAACTTTATCTGCCGGCAGGGCCTAAGAAAGTATAATTCCTGCATTTCTCCCTGCTCCCAGTCTGATCCCTGTAAAGTTTTACATCCACTGGGCTGTAGGAGCTCCTCACCAGGATGCTATCCCACAGGGCAGAAACCAGCTAGCCCCTTGGTGATCTGAGTGCTGCAAACCTTGAGCATGCACATGATCAAGCAGTGACCCTCAGATAAAAAAAAAAAAAACAACACACCATCTGAGAAGACAAGGTAAAATTCACCGGTGCTTTCTAACGTCTTCTTTGGAGAAGATCTCCCAGTTCACATGATGCACACCAAGAAGAAAGCTAATCCCACAGAGGATCCCTTTGAAAGCAAACTCCAGACACGATAAGTGCTGCCAGCCCCCGTTCCCAGTGCAGGGACCGACTGGGGAGACTGCTGAAATCAGAAACTTTCAGTTTTAATGATTCTGAAATTGTCAGTCTGGCTGTTGGTTAAACTGGAGTTATTTTTCATGTGGGTCAAGCTTTAGGGTATTTCCAGAGCGTTTAAATTGAGGCTTCTCTAAGCAAACAAGAGATAGAAAGTTTTACAAGTTCATCTTGTCACCCCCACACACGTAGGTAAACGAGCCATGGTTATAGCAATACTTGGCCCAGTTCAGCCCCAAACTGCCCCAGCCAGCACATCTCCCCCCGAGCCTCCTCGGAGCACCCCGCAGGGAGGGAGCTGGATGCGACCTGACGCAGCAGAGGGGTCGCTGCTCCCCGAGGGCTTGCAGAGCTGGATGTCTGCAAGCAGCGGTACAGGGCTGTGTTATCCACCAGCCTCCAGCTGTTCTCGGGTCACCAAATGGCTCCAGTTTCCTTGGAGGGAGGAGAAGGAGACAGGCAGGGAGGGAGGAGAAAGTTTTGAGCTTTCTTGCTACCTTTAAGTTATGTAAAATAATTTCTCATGGCTAATTTTGATGCAGTCAGCTCCTCCGGTGGAGCGGCTCAAACCATGAAGAGCAACACCAGAGAGGTTGTTACAGCTGTTCCTCCAATTTCGGGGCAGCTCAGGAGGCTGCAATTACCAAAGCAACAAAACTTTGGTGTTTCCATCCCCCAGGGCGCACCGCAAATAGCTCCCTGCGAGGGCCCCCCCGGAAGGAGCCGCACTGCAGGGGCGACCACATCCTGGCGGTGCGGAGCCCGGGCGCCAGCAGCATCACCCAGAGCTGTAACAACAGGAAGGGAACGGGGCAGGCGGCCAAGTCACCCCCAGCACCACAGGACGGGGCAAGGAGAGGATGGAGAGCAAGAGTTACAAAGCCCCTTTGAGGAAAAGCCACCCTTCTGGGTCTTTTCAACCCCAGCAGGGGGCACGTAGCATGAACAGGCTCAGACCGCACCTCGCCAGCTCCATTCCGTCGTGCAAACATGCAAAATTTGCGCTGTTGACGTGGCTCAAGTCCTCTACCCAGGCTCCCACAGGCACCCCAGCAAAGCCCAAACAGTACAAATCTGCCCTGCCACGACTGCAAAGTAATTTCTCCTCCCTGATGTGTTTTATTACCCAACAGAAGGAAACCTGTATTTTTGGAAATTGAATTACACTTTCTTGAATATTAAGAGAAAAAAGTTACTCCCTTCGCTGAGCCGCATTAATAACATCCCTGTTTTACAGCTCGGAGGGAGGGAACAAACTAAATTTGCTCGTGGTGACTTTCGGTTCTCGAGTTGAGACGCGGAGTGTTGATCTGCTACTCGCAGCCACAGCGACCTGCTTGAGGAGGCTACATCAAACACCCAGAGAGGAGGCACCCGAGGCGCTCGGAAAATGTCAGATTGTGAGAGGCAAGCCAGAAACCAGAGGACATCTTTTGAACCAGCAGCACTAGGACACTTGCACCCAAGGACTCTGGTCACAGATTCAATTTTTAAAGAAACAAGTAAACAGAAAAACCCACCTTATCTTCCCAATGCAATTTTGAGTTTTTACCAAGGGAAAAGGGTCTTTGTCCTTACTCATTGCAAGAACTTTCACCAGGCAGACAGGTAGTGTAAAAAGGATGTTTCTTGCCACAAGGACCAAAAACTCCCCAAACATACATATATTTGAATGAAGTATCCTAACCCAAATCATCTTCCAGAATCTCAGCTTGATTTCCAAGATCTCATACCTCTGCCATCTGGCAGAGAAGGTGACTCAACATGTTTTATCCAGGAAATTGGGCCTTCAGACAGAGGCCTTTATTTTTTTTTTTCTTTTTTTTTTTTTCTTAAGACCCTAATTTCTTAAATCACAACTTTTATTAAACCCCAGCACAGTGCAGATCACAGCCATAATTCTTTTTCCCCCCACCTTCCCACCACAAATCCATTCAAAGTGAATGACATTTGCAAAGTGTATTTTCAGGGCCCTCCGTAATCCCTTCAGAATATTAAGACTGCATTACTTTGTCTTTGGTTACATTAACTTCAATTTTCCTTATGAGTAAGTTATTTGGCTAAAAATTAATATAGTGAAGTTGAAAAGAATCTTATGATAGAAAAAAAGACTAATTTCATCTCTGGCTGCTCAGATACCAGAGTACACTGGGGTTAATGTAATTAACTTACAATTTTAGCCTAGGTTGTGTACATACACTGAATCTCCCTGCTGGAAACAAGATTAGATTTTATTACACTATATATCCTGGTTATCTTCACCATGCCTCCAATATTACTTCCCTCAATGACTTCAAGGCTCTCTGCTGCAATGAAAATGCAGAACCATCTGGTATTGAGCCCATGCAGTTTATTTAAGGATTTAATTAAATGCTCTAAATGGAGAGCTTCTTTGAATTAACATTTTAAATGTGACTTATTGCAGGTTTAATATTGTCTTAATGCCAACCTGGGAAACTCCATAGCCAAGTTGTTGACGTTTAAATTGAATTCATTTGGGTGGCTCCAGGGGGACTCATTAATTAATCTAAACAACTAATGGGGATTGGTTCTGACTTTTGATGAAGATTATTTACAGAGACAATTTGCAGTGAATAAAGAGTCACAGTAGGCAAATGTTTAATTGAATTTAAAAAAAAAAAAAGGACATCTCATTGTGTTCAATATCAAGGATGCATCTTGCAAGGCAGCTTTGAAATACCAAGAAAGGGACGATTGCTTGAAGCTTCCTAGCTGCACACTAATAACAAAGAGAATGGGTAATTACATTTGTCTGTGTAATTTGCAGCTCACAAGAGGACAACAGGTCTGTCTGGCTTACAGTACACATAGACTCCAACAGGAAATATTCTGTATGATGAAGACCAAGTTGCCCCACTCACTTTTACTCACATACCAGAGAACGGCATTTTCCAACCAATCATCAGCTGGAAAACCAGAGCCAACTCCTCTTGCTTATCTATTTGCAAATACTCAGAACAACTGCAATGAGCTCAGCAGAGCTGCTTTAATTTACAACAACTTAACCTGTAACATCCCATCTTCTTTTATTCTTTGATGATATCAACTTTGGAATCAGTTATTTGCACCTCTGAGTGCACCACAAGCCCTGCAAGCACGAACATCTAGTTCTGCGGTTAGTTTTCAGTAAGCCACAGTAGCAAAACACTACCTGCTTCCTGGTGTATCTGCACTCATTAAAACAAACAATCCTGCAGCATTTTTCCACTGTTATTATCATTATCCCATCTCATCTTGAAGTTTCCAGTAACACCAGAGGTTGCCACCAAAGGAAGAAAACACGGTGTACTAAACGCTGTGCACACTTGCATTCCCAGGGAACCACAGCTCCTGCTCTGCAACCCCACCTCTAAATACCTGTGATTTCAAGCACAAATTCTTGAGGAGCAGTTGTGTGTTTAACACACAGCACGCGTGTTACTAGCAGCATCCCGAGAAAGCACAGCGGACCAAGGAGTGAGACAGAGAGGTAGATTACAGGGCAAAGACGTCAGCAGCAGGTTGGGGCTCTCTTGCCTGAGGCACCCTCTCCTTTGTGATTTCTGTCCTTAACCCAAAGCCAAACTGATCTGAGATTTAAAAGGACAGCTTTGAAGGGCAGGAGAGGTGAAAGACAGAAGGAAAAAGGAGGACACTGTGAAGAAACAACATCATCAAATGCCATAAGTGCTACACTTCTGTAGTGTGGTCATTAACCATGTAAAGAAGTTTAATGGAGAAATCATCCAGCATCTTAAACACTCAAATAATTGGGAAACATCAACTACCAAAGATGCCCAGCAGAGGCTGGAGCAGCACACACTGACTCGTCTCTTCACAGCAACGTGACTGTCTCTCCCTCAAAGGGGTACCACTTACTTGGAAGACTCATGTCTCTTGGTCTGCTTTAATATCCAGACGTGAAGGACCTCAGCCGTGGTCAGGTCTCTCAGGAAGCCTCATTCATGCAGAACAGGCCATATCTCACAGCGAGTATCTAAAAGCCTTTAGCAGGCAGTGGCCATCAAATGATACTGATTGTCACCCACACAAGTCAATCCAACCATTCGATGTTTTGAACTCCATCGTGCTGTTTCCAGCTCTAACAACCAACTGCACATCAGTAAGTACACTCCCTTTCTCCACCATTGGGGTATGACAGGAGTCCTGCTCCATGCCAGCATTGCCCAACTGGTTAAACCTCCTCTGAGGACTGTTATCGGGGGGTGCAAACAAGACAAAACTACTGCGAACATGCTTCACCTCATGCTAAAGGCAGGCTGAACTCAGGTTGGGCTCACAGTAGTAAGTAGGGTTGGACAAGGCAAAGCCATCACCTGCCCCACGTGCCCTGGTCTGCATTGCACAAGCCCAGCCAGAGCCCAAGGCTGAGCCCACACTCTCCTCTGTTCTTTCATTTTGCATTTTATTCGCAATAATACCAAATGTGTCTTGTCTGAATTGAAGAGGTTCCAAACTTCTTTTCTTTCCAAGGCTGGACACATCCTGCATGCTAATTTAAGAAGCAATTGAGGGGGAGGGTACATTAAGAAAATGCACATAGCCATTAAGCCAGGGAGACTAAAGCATCCTGCCTGGATCAGCACTGCTGGATACTGTCTAGAGCATCGCCAGCTGCTCTCAGATACCTATAGCGGAGCTCTTTTATGCAAACACCTCCAGTAACAGCTTTTGTGGATCTGACAGACAGAGTGGTTAAAAATTAGGCATTCAGTGGGTATCCAGTGGAGAGACATTGTACAGCACATCTGAAGAGGGGAGTCACACTCGGAAAGGAAATTCTGAATTGTCTGAAGGGGAAAGGCTGCTCAGGCAGGCGGGACGGATCTCGACGGCAGATCAAGCCACGCTGTGAGTATCGCCCATACTGTCCCTCCCCATCTTCCCAGGGATCCCAGCTCCCATGAATGCGGATTCACAGACAGAAGACAGTCACATCCCAGCAGAAGCCACGGAGGCAGATATTCACTGCAAATGGGAGGGTGGAGGGATTATGCTGTTTTCCCTGCCAACTCTCAAAATTTCCTATAGATCCTCTTCTGTCTTCTTTAGCCACCAGCTTGCTCAGGCTCTCTCAAGGTGGTGTAGCCGTTTAATGTATTTTATTTTCCCCAGAATTGCTCACTCTCAGTGTGAAAAGTGTCAGCTATTTTGGGAAACCTGAAATCAAGTGGGCAAGCAAAGGAATTATTCATGAGGACACCATCAGGAGGAAGGTTACCTCCTTCATCCTGATGGGAAGCCGGTAGCTCAGACATCGTTTCATGCTCAAAATGAAGAGGCAAAAGTTTCTGCCCCCTTGAACCTGGAATGAGGCATCAGGAGCTGAAATTATAGGGAAAGGCACAGCTGGTCCATCACCGGAGCAGCGAGGGGAGCTACGGCCACACTTGAGGCTCCTTCCAGCCTTGTGCATCTAAGTCTTAGTAAAAATCAAGCACGTGTTGCAATATCCATTAGGTTTGAGTAGCCACAAGGGCATAAAGCTGGTGCTTGCTTAGTCTGCAGGGCTGGGTCCTGCTTTAAATGCCTGCCCCCTCTTCCCAGAGCAGGCACCCTCCGATTTCACCCCTGGGAGCTGAGGTTTCCCTCATGCTAACACGATGGAGAAGAGTGGTGTAAAGCAATTCTTGTCTCCTAAAGCTTCTCTTGGATGTAATGTTACTTTTCTACTTGGAGTAACCAACTCGGTCTGCACCCGCCTGCGAAAATGGCACGCGTTACAGGTAACCTTCTCAATAAAAGATGCTACGTTTGATATGCACGGGACAGATGCAAGAGTTTTATTAAACAACTACTCGTTCCAAGGCCTTTAAGAAAACAGTCCTTCAGCAGCACTGACTCACCTCAGCTCTTTCCATACACAAAAGCTACACTAATAGCCATTAAACCATCATTTGTGGCTTACAGCACTGACAAGCCAGAGGGTTTGGCTCAATCCACGATAGCAAGGTCAATGAATGGCAGAGAAGTCATCTACCCAGTGGAGGCTGCTGGTTGTAGAGAGGGCACTGGAGTGAACGAAACACTATCTGAGTAACAATGGTTTGGGTTTTTTGTTTTGTTTTGTTTTTAACCAAAATCCTGGAGCTGCCGGGGCAGTCCTTACTTCAGTAATGATTTCTGACATTCACTACGTTTTCTCTTGAAACACCTTGTTGCTGTAGGGAACACCAGATGTTCTGGCTATGCTGCTATTGCCTAGGGACAGCCTTCAGATATTTCATTTGATTTTTCTACTTATTCTAAAATCAAAATATCTTATCCAAACTTCCATGGACTCCTGTGCGCTTTGGTACCAACCATTAAAAGTGTCTGCTAAGGGGTAACCACACTGTTCCTGCCCAGGGCAGGAACCAAATAGCCAGGATGGAGAGCTGAGAGACTTGAGACTGCCATTTAGATTACTGCAAAATACACATCTAAATAATATAGATATATATTTCATATTTTATATGTATAAACATATCAAGAATGTATGAACACACACATACTTCTTAAAAAACCTAAGATCTCCCCCAGTGATGCTATGAAAACCCCTAGTGTGCAGCCTGTTTTAATTGAAGGCTGGTCAAACACAAATGCATGTCTAGAAAAAACCTTTGACAGAACAGCTAAAGGGCCTTCTAGGGAAGCAGAGCTGATTAAAACCAGCAAACTGCACTTGGAAGCGAGGTGATAAAAACTGGCGTATGAAGATGCATTTTCTTTCTTATTCTCATTTACACTCGTCTGTTATAAATAAGGCTGTTCTGAGAAAAAAAAAGAATTAAAGTTGTTATGCTGAAATGTTGGACAGCAAAGCTGTCACCTTTGTCACTGTTTGGATTAAAATGCATGTTTCCACATGCAAAATGAATATAAACAGTACATGGAACACTTAAACAAATATTTGCAAGGGGGTTTTGTTTGTTTTTAAATACTTGCCCTACTCCGGACAGAATCCAAAGACCACACAGAGTGTCATAAAACACCACTTCTTTGCTCCCTCATGAAAAAGGAGCAGGAATATGTGTATTACCAAAGGAGATCTGGGTAAGTGCAGAAGAGGTTCAGGCATACAGGCAAGATTTACACTCTCAGATGCAAACACGAAACCAAGACACCTATATCCATTTTCATATCTTGCACCAAACAGCCACACAAAGAGCCCGTAACAGAGTATGACCCAAAACCTGAGTTTCAAGTAAAGCTAAGCCTGGGTTTCACGTCTGGGACCAGTGTCAAAAGCATCACCCCAGCCTGGCTACCTCTGTCATAGCTCATCTCAGCAACAATAAAGACTAATTTTTGCCAATCATGGTACACATCTTTTTTTTGTAAAGCAGAAGACATCAACACAATCAGCGTTAAGAAGCATGATTTAGTTTTGGATTAAACAAAGTTAAAAGACTGACCTTCTGTCTGTCACCAAGATCTTGATTGTCTTTGGTATTAAATTCACAGGCAGAAGCTTCCATGTCCTGGAAAAAAAAAAGAAGAAAAGCTTTTGTGTTATTCCCAAATTTCATACCCATGTTTGTTCCAACAGTATTTACACCATACAGCAGACAGAAAGATAGCTTCAACTTTGAGCTACCAGAAACGCTGAGCACAAGTGCAGGAGGGACCAGAAATGAAGAAATAAAAGATTCCAGTTTCTCAGCACTGATAATGGATATGCAGCAAAATACAGCCAACCCATTCTTGGGGGACAAAGTGGTTGGAAACACACAGAAAAAGCCTTAAAAAAAGAAAAAAATTATTTTCCTGTCTAAACTTTCTCTTTATAACCAAAAAAAGACTGAAAAATTTGAGCTACCTACCACCTTCTGTAGCAATAAGTGGGACATTTCTTCTAAAAACTTCTAAAATTGGACATTTCATCAAATCTTGAGTGGCCGATAAGAGCTAAGGATGCTCTGCAGTTCTGCAGCCTCTATTCCCCCAAAAGCTTCCCCCTCGCCCTATCCAGTGCCCCTGTTGGTGCCAATATCTCTATTTTAGAGACGCAAACACAGACAGAAAGAGACGTTTTGTCCAAAGACCCCCGGCAGGTAACGGCGGACTCAAGAGCAGAGCCCTGAGCTGCAGAAAAGCCACCCCACCTCTGCTAGAAAATCCTTGAAGCTTTGAGGAAAAACCAAAGGTGACAGCAGGAAGGCTCCAGAAAAGGCACGGGGAATTGAACCCGCTATAGCAACAATCTCTCTGTAAATTGTTCTCCCGGTGAAAAGCCAGCACGGTGCTAAAAACCGCAGAGTTTTACATTGTTACCTAGAGCATGAAATAACGTCCCCGTTGAGGGCTGCAGGCTCATAAAGCATAACGAAGAGTCATGAACAGGATTTCCAAAGGTACCCCAATGCTTTTCAATAACACTGAACTCCTAAATTATTGAGGCACTTTAGAAAAATCCCACTTCATAGAAGTAAATCCACAATATACCAGTTTCCCCATCCGTCCTCATGGACTTTGTGGTTACAGAATAAACACCTTAACGAAACATCAGCTGGTAAATTATTGTGTGATTGCTGATGCCTGAGGATAATGTCAGGAGGGTGGTCAGGCTCTCCTCACTTAATTCTTCATTTTGCCTTTGAAAATATCAATGAGCTGCTCAGGAGTCAGCTTAGCTTCCTCAAAATTTGTGTAATGCTCATAT
Source organism: Nyctibius grandis (assembly GCF_013368605.1). Taxonomy (NCBI): domain Eukaryota; kingdom Metazoa; phylum Chordata; class Aves; order Nyctibiiformes; family Nyctibiidae; genus Nyctibius; species Nyctibius grandis. Next base: position 4,870,263 of record NC_090672.1, on the reverse strand, counting down.
TTATTGGACATATTCCTTGGGCACAGCAAGGAAAGCTACTAAGAGAACACGAGGCAGGCTTTCAAAAATAACAAATCTGTCAAAAATATTGTTTCGACAATGTGCACATATTTTCCTTCGCCGTGCCTGTGGATGGACATCTGTTTTGTAGGCAGTCCGCACAGACCGCGGCAGGAGGCACCCGCACACGTTCAGGGTTTGCACAGAGGATTTCCCCTTGATCTCCTGGCAAATAAAGTTTAATAGGATGGAAGATATCCGTTGGCTCTTTATATTCAGAATATCTAACAGTGAGAGAATTACTACATGCCAAGTGAGACACCTTAAATAGCAGATGAAACACACAAACAACAAAAACTGAATTAGATGCCAGGGTGTAAGAGACCGGGCTGGCTCAGCTCTGCCTTGGCCAACAGCTAGGAAACCCAGACCAGAAAGTCCTGGGAGAACTGGTAAAATCAGGTCTGTGCTTATGTTGTTTAGTGACTAAATTATCACTCACTCCCTTTTCAGCCTTCTGTGCTGAACCACCTGGGGCAGCAGATTAAGGGAGAGGGAACATGCAAAGTGGGAAGTCATGAGCATTTGTTTCTGGAGAAGACAACCAAAAGATGGGAAGGCAGAATGAGAAAGGCGCAGCTCTGAGATACAAAGCATACCAAGACAAATGCCCATTACCCAGCACAATGTTCTACCACTTTCTTAGCAACCATGCATCACTTGGATTAATTTTCTAAAAGAAAACAGACTGTCTCAACAGCAGCCTGATGGTCTCAGCAATTCACTTTACAATTACTCATTAAACTACCTTGATTTAATTATTCAAGAAGGATCTCACTGCCACTGATAACTACTTAATTAAAAACACAACTTTAGAGCAATAAGAGAGTCACATTATATCGCATTTGAAATAGATTTCTTGCTGAAAACATGCGCAGTTCATTTTAACTGGCTTAATGGGCCAATATATTTAGAGTCTCAAGGATTTTAAGAATGGCTCGAGCAATAGTGATCATCCAGGGGCTGCAAACAACACTCACAAGCTTGTTCTCATTCAGAGCAATTCCAGTAAAACCAAATTAAGAAAAGCATCACTGCAACAGAGCTCGTCTAGACCACAAGCAAACTTTACGCTCAGGAAAGTCAGAAGATGAGAGAACAGGAGAAGCTCTTACCCCACTCAGAGTCCTGCTTCCCCCTTCCCCAGCACTGCCACGTCTGCCTGCTCCCCTGCCTCCTGCCCTTTCTGCTGATGGGAGAGGTCCACAGGTGAAGGTGCAAAACCCTAACTGGGGCTGCCCTTTGCATCCCCACCCAGGACGCAGCAGCAGAGGAGGATCCACCCTGGTCCCAGCTGGGGCAAATGTAGGTGATTTCACCCCTCACCCCTCTGCTGTGACCTGCCTTTTCTCTCTGGCATTGCGCTGTTACAGGTGAAAAATGGGAAACCTGTGCTCCTTCTGTAAAAGCGCCCTTGGCCCTGACAGCTCCTCAGTACTACCTTTGGCTCAAAGCATTGCACTTGCACAAACACCAAGTGTCCAGACTGGCGGCTCACGGGCCTGAACCTCAGTCCTGAAAGTCCTCAGGTTCTGCCTTGACAGGATCTTCTGCCTCTGCCCCATCCCATGGGAGGGGTTATCCAGCCCTTTCCTCTATGCCTCCTGTGTCAGCATGGTGGGAGCAGCTCAGATCCTCCAGGCTGGAGATCTCTGGCTGAGGGCCACTGCCTGAAAACAATTCCCATTTTTTGTGAATCTTGGCATTTTAACGGGTATCGAGTATGGGCATCATCTGATCCTTGCAAGAGTCAAGAGCAGTTTTTGATAACTTGGGGTTTTTTAACCTGAGACAGAAGAGGTTGTGAATTAATTGGCTCTATTGCTATCATGACAGAGATGGGGACAGCCTTTGGGGAAAAACACGGTTAGTTCCTATGGTGAGATGGACCGGGTGCAAGCAGGGGTACCTGCAGACCCCAGCACGGCTCATGCAGTGCTTTCTGAAAGCACCGGCTAGGTTAGACTGTGCCAAGCGATGTAGGAAAGCCTCCCAAATCACTAGCATGCCATTTCCTATTTAGTTATTTAAAACACCTCTCCTTCCCCTTAACTAGGAGGTACCGGCTCATTTGGTTTTCATACATTTTCAGTACAGGTGAAACTATATATGTATTTATATACAAAAAAAATTAAATTACTTCCTTCTTGAATATTATCTTCCTGGTTTATTGTGTGCCCTCTCTCCCCTTCTCTTCCCGGAGAGACCAACCATCACATGAAAATGCTTTTCATCATCTGCAAAATTTGATGCCCAAAATAGCCCCACGGTTGCCCTAGCAACTAGCATTTATTCCCCCTCCCCCCAGCATCCCCCCCTTTGCATATTGCTGCATATTTCTATCATCTCTTTCCAGGCACAGTTCATAAACACGGCTGCATAATAAAGAATGTTATCACCAATGACTTACAGCCCAGCTGCTGCAAATAAGATATGAAGTGGCAGGGAAATACAATTTCATGCAGCTAGGACAACAGATTGATTGGGTGCCCTTCAAATTTGATGCCACTTCTTTAAGTCTGTCCAAAAAAAAAAAAAAAAGTTAGTTTCCCCACCTCCCCATCTTTCCATGGTAGCAACAGACAATAAAAGTGGGAGATAATTCACTAGGACACTCATTATGTCTGCTGCAACCTTGCCCTGAGAGATTGACAATTTAAAGAGATGTGCTGCTTTTCCCTGCCACTTCCTCTACTTTTTCCCCAGCCGCCCTTCTTCATCAAAAGTCTTATTCCTCCAGTTTGGTTGCCTGTTTAATTTAATTATCTTCCCTTTCAAATTATTATTTCTGGTCAGATTACTAGCCAGAAGGTTGCTATAGATAGAGACAAGCAAACCCCTTAATTTCATTACCACTGTCTCCAAAATTTTATCCTTATTTTTATTTAGTTTTGGTAGAACAATATGACAAGCCTCCCTCCCCTGGCATTTCTATCAAAGAACATCCCAGCAAGGACAAAAAGAGACGTGCTTTTAAATTCTTCTTCCCAACTGTCGTTTCTGATGGGTTGATTTCCAAAGATATGGAGATTTGCTTTGGAGGCTGATCTGAACATGCAGAAATCACCTTGTGATCTTGTGGCACCAAAGTGCAATACGGTACGATGAGGCCCAGCGGGTTCCTGTGCTGGTGCACACAGGGTGCTCCTGCTTACAGGAGGGAGAACATCTCTGGGTGCAGGCAGAGACAACCCCTGCACATCGCTGCAGCCCAGGGTTCCTCTCCCATCTTCACCTCTCCTTTCTGTCCGCTTCCTCCCCTCTCTACTACTAATAGTGATTTACTATATTCCTCTTCTACGCACTTGTGTGTTGCCCAGTGCAAGCTAATGGTGCCTGAGACATTGTTCCTTCCTTCCTCCCTCTCAGGTGCCAACTGCCTTCCCCGTGGCATCCCGTGTGGGCTACTGCTTTGCATGGAAAGGATGCATGGAGCAGTGCTGGCAGGGTTGGGGGTCATCCTGTAATGGGGATCTTGGCACTGACCTCAGACACTGCAACCGCTGGGGAAAAGTAGGCCACAAGATGTGTAATAGGTGCACAGAGACCTCACTGCTTAGAAATCTGCAGTGAAGGAAAATCTGGTTTATTCCCGTTTAATAAAGAGAAGAGAGAGACCCATCACACATGTTGTGCAGCCTCTGGCTCCAAATCGTCTCTAGGATTAGTCAGCACTAATCACAATCAACCAAATCAACCACAGAGGGAGGAAATCACTCCTTGCAGAAGCTGTTCTCTTAGTGCTCAACAGCAGCAACAACCCCAAAATTCTCCCAGAGAGTCCTGAACTAACTCATATGCATCTGGAGACAACACAAAGGTTGACATCTCTTCAGCATCTCCAGGGAGCATTTCTCATAGCCAGAGATTGCAACTACAAGGCTGACCTGCAACCAGCTCTTCCCACCCAAGAGCCTGAAGACATGGGGCTGGGTTGCTCCTTGATCTGATTACACTCAATGTGTGACCTGCAAGATCCCGCTGCCTCTCAGTTCCTCCTTTCCCATCAGTGCGTTGCAATAATGAATCTAAAACAAGGTTTCAAATACAAACAGCTCTGATTTGTGCAACGAACTGGATCTGAGTTCTGGCAGTTTGCACTCATTGGTCCTAGGATGTTGTGATGCTTAAACATGTAGGACATTTGCCAGCTCTTCAGATGGAAAACATGAAAGCAGATGAGAATAGGATTATTATTATTGAGAGATGAGGTTTTAAACCCAAAACTGCAGATCAGGAAAGTAAAAACCATTTTCCATCTTGAAATACATTCAACGAAGGAAAACTGAAGTCAGCATTCAAGCAGCATTCACGGGTCACACAGAGGAGTATTCAGAAGTAGCAGCAGAACATGCCACAGCAAAGTTTTTGTTTCTTTTTTCTTTGGTGGCACTTCTAGTAGGAAAAAACTAGAGAGGAGGAGAAGCAGAAAATGTGTTATATGAGAAGGAAAGATTGTTACAAACTAATTTCTGCCATCTCCTTTCAGGCATGAGCAGTTCTTTAATCTAAGAAGGGTCATGTCTGTGTCATTTTTCTGCCCTAAGTGGAGGCCAAGTTCAAGAGGACTGTGTTTCTTTTAATTTCCTTTGAATACAAGTACTCGGATACAGAATCCCATTTATCTTTTGTGACTCAAGTAAATAAATTAAAAAAAACACCAACAAACTTAGTGTGTCCTATAAATACCCCGTAATATACAGGATCCAACATCACTTTTTTTTTTGCACCTAAAACCTTAAACCCTACTGACACCATAAAACATCAGCCTTCCCCATCCCATGATTGTTTCCCATAATCTAGGAGAGCATTAAAGAGAGAAAAATTGTGCTGAAAAATGACATCTTATCTATTTCCTGCCTTCCTACCACCCCTCCATGTTTTTGTCATCGCAGGTCAGACACCTGCGCCCCACGTTATAATCTGTGGAAGTGATAAATGCTCGGAGGTGGTGATTACGAGCGGCCGTATTCACTTGGTGTCAATCTGGAAACACGCACACTCGCTCAGTTGCCAATCTTTGTCCTGCCAACAAGGCCAAAAAGGCTGGGGGGGAAGGAAAAAAAAAGTGTCAATTTTTCTTTCCGTCCTCCTTGTCCCTGGAGGGGAGGGCTACTGCCAGGCCCAGAGGCCATATAAACCCTCACGTCGGAGAAGGGATGCTGCAGCTATGAACACTCTTACAAGCTCTTATGAGACTGGGGGATAAGGAAAATAATTTACATGAGCTGGGATCTCCTGGATCTGACCATGACCTCCACATGGCTATGGATATATTTAACATGGCAAGACAGACAGGCAGCGAGCCAAATTGCAACATAGCCTGGCAAAGCCCCATTTAATCATCGTTGCACCAGCAATGGGCAGCCCCCTGATGGATTGATGGAGCTTTCCTGCTGCCAGGCTGTATCACATCCTCATTCAGGCAGACCTTGGGCCACCCCGCTGAGGTTGAACAGGTCAAGGAAGAAGAGTCTTGTTTGGCTTTGCCCTGCCCTGTCACAGCAGCCTATGGCCGTATGCTGCTTCCAAAGGAGCGGCTGCAGCAAACGCATTGAATGTTCCCTCTGGAACAGGCACAGCTCTGATATTCTGCACTTTCTGGTCTTACCATAGACCTTCATCCTTCCTTCCGAGCCTCCTTTTGATGATTGAATCTATCAGTGGCCATTGAAACGCCACATGGGCTCTACCCTGCATATCACCTGTAGTGCTTATGTCCAGCCTTAAAACACAAACTATTTTACAGGCACATCTAGAGGTACCTGGCGAGCTTCCCCCCAGGTAGGGGAGCCCTGCAGCCACTGTCCATAAAGCAGATGCTGGGGTTTTTTTACTGCTCTCCAACATCTCCCCCTACACTCCACGTACTGCTCTCAAGCAAATGTTAAAGCATTCACACCTTCTCTATTAAATTCAACCAGGACAGAGGTAGGGTCACAGAAAGGCTCAGAGCTGGGACAGAATCCAGACTCCTACGTGCAGCTGTAACCCCTGCGTGATGCCGTCCTTTCTGGCAATGCTCTGCACCAACCCCAGCTCACTGTGCAAAGCCTGGTGCAACACCACGCTTCCAGAATACACAGTGCTGGGGCTGCTGACAACACAGGGACAGCCAAAACCAGTATTTTGGGGAGTGGGTACTGACAGGGAATGCTCTCTTATGCTATTTATGTTATTTTCAACACAATATTCCAAGGGAAAAAGCTGTTATACAGGTGCAGCTGTAGGATCTGCAATCTTGCAGGCCATGGAGGAAACCAAATTGGAAAGCCAGGCTCCTGCCCAAGCTAGTGTGATCACATGCGAGTTGTGTCAGACCCTTCCTTTGTAAAGGCACACTCAGGAACAGAGAAAAAATAAGAGAAGATTTAGCAATCCCGTTCCATGGGATGGGTCCCCAGCACAGATGAGATGTAGGCATTAGCTAAAAGGACCACCATTTACCATGAGAAGGCCACAGTGTGCCACTCTGCAACCAAAAATTACTCTTTAAGGAGAAGCAACATGCACACTTAGTTCAAATTTGTTTAAGGCAATGCAAATACAAAAAACAACTCATGGGAAAGAAAGTGCAGAGGATGCTTTATAAGGTACAATTAAAACCCTTTTGACTCTCAGTGCTCCCACTTTTGTAACACAACAATGGTTCAAACTATTCTGCATTTCACATGATGAATGGCTAAACCCACCCATTTTCCAAGGGTTTGGTTGTACTGCAATTGGATGGACAAGAAGACAAAAGTGTGCATCACAGACCTGGTCCAAAGCATGGGGCTTCCTAGACTTTGCCATCTGGCTGAAGGAGATATTGTCTTCATTGGGCAAGCACCATTTGTTATCTTTTGTTGCAACAGCCTGCTCATGCAACAGCTTTAGGTAGGTGGGGAAAACTTAGAGACTTGCACTGATGTCAAGAAATGGCACCTTTGTGCTGAGGCACACTTTCTGGAGAGCCTGCAGAAGCCCTGGGTTAATGATACCAAGCACAGCAGGACAGAGAAATAAAAGCAGTTTACTACATTAGAAATTAAGTGTTTTAATTAATTCTCAATGGAAACAGCTAGAAACAAAAGCCATGCCCACATGGGAGATATGAGGAAGGGTAGAAATCCACTGTGGAGATGAAGCTTCCACACTGCAAGATACTTGAACCCAGGAGCGCTGATGGCCATCCCTGTTCACGACCACCCCTCTGCCCTCCAAGCTGAAGATGGGCACTGGCATCTCCACATGGTTTTGCTTTGGAAAGTAGGCAAGTAGGGAGTGACATCGCACCCCTGAGCAGAGGGTGAGTGGAGCCTCCTGTGGGCCAACAGACCTTTAACGTATCCTTTTTGCATTTGAACCAGCAAAGTGGGAGTGAAGGCCTTAACGCAGCATCTGTCCCGTTCCTCAAGTCACTCCATCACTTCACAGGTGGGGAGGACACATCCGAGGAACCGGCTTTTGAGTCGTCAGTTATGCTGTGGCTCTGCAGTGCCATTATTCATAAATATTTATACACATACACCCCCTTTGTTCTGCTTTTGTGTGACATGGAGGGGAATTTCGGCTCTGCTCTCTCTCCCTCACCTGGATTTGCTCTGCCCTTTCTGCTGGATACAAGGGATTCGATTGAATTAACTTAATTGGCAAATGTATTGTTCAGACAGCTGTGACAGAAATGACTTCGTGCATTAGTCAGAAGGTTAACTAGCTCATGGCAACTCCCAACACCTTTTTTGCTGCCAGACATCTCTGTACCGACTCGGAATTGTTGTGTTTCAAACCAGGTTTAGATGGCAGATCTGCTGAGTTGTACATCACATTCAGGTGCAGAGAAACATTATGGTCAGAAATGCCCACATCTCTGGCTACTTGCCCAGCCATTTGCCATGCCAGGTGCATTGGAAATTGTATCTACAGGGCATTTTTCTTGAAAAGAGGGCAACTGTGTGTCTGGAAAACAGCCCTGCCATGGAAGCCAACATTTCTGCCTTGTCTTTATCTCACATGCTATGGTTGAACTTGGCCTGTCTTGCAGACCTCAAAGCCTCGTAGGAAGGCTGTGCGTGCCCATGCCCTGCTCTGGTGAAGCTCTGTGGTGCTGATACTCTCGCCCCATCACCTCACCCTTGCAGCCTGAGTTCCTTCCATGTAACTTGGTATTAGTGGGACCACAGTCACCCAGGGATCCCTCCATGGAAAACAGAGCAAGAAACATCTCCAGGTGGACACCCAGGTCTCCAGACAGGATGACTTGTCCTTAGGCAGACCTTCCTGTCTCCCCTGACTCTCCAGTAGCTGAGCTGATGAGGCTCATAACTTCAGTGCCTCAGCTAAGTGCCTAAAATGGACTAGTTGTCAGCAGTCCTTCCCCTTCTCCCTTGAACTGTTGCCTGTTACTCCTTGCATTTTGCACAAACCACAAAATTTTACAGCTTGGAAACCCATTATGTGCATGTGATCTTCCATGACAGTGTCAATACTTTGGCCTCCTTTGGATTCCTGCAACTAGCAGAAAAGCCAAGAAGAGCTATGTCAGCAGCACAGGGAAGAAGGAGAACCTGATGGCCAGGGATGCTGTGGGACAGGCCAGGACATAAAACAGCAGAGACATTTTTCTCTCTTCTCATGGGCTGCAGCACTCAAGATGGAGCCAGGCCCTGCAGTACGACATTGCTGTATATGCACAAAAGCCAGTGGGAAACAGGCTGTCACCTTGTGTCATTGACAGCAGCAATGCCTGCCCTGCAGAGGCTGATGGACACTTTCAGCACACGGGTAAGGCAAGCAACCCTTTGGGATGTAGCTGCTGCCTGTACCACAGCTCAGGATTAAGGAGTCTCCTCTGCTCACAGCCTCCAGGGCTTCCAGCCTTTGCTCTTCTCCAACACTCCCTCCAGTCACTGCCATCAGATGCGGCCAACAGCAGGTGATTTAAAACCAGGTGTCTCCAGCTGTGACCTGGGCAGGCTCACGTCCCCACGCAAACCTGACAAATTCAATGACTGAAGCCCCACGGATCTGCTGTGACTTTGCGGGTGCAAAGAGAGACATCCTGATGTCACCTGAGAAGTGGCTCTGTCCCAGCCATCACCTTCACTGGATGCTGCCAGCACTCAGACGAGATTGAATTGCCCTCTCATGCATGGAGGAGGTCAGCTCTAGATGACCAGCAAGGCAAGGTGTGGGAGAAGCTCGTATTTACCACTGCTTTTCACCCTGAGCATCCTCTGGACAGGCAGCAGTCCATCGCCCAGGGCTGGCAGGACAGCCCCTCCTCAGCACCACGGTCACTTGAACACCACATTTAAAGCTTTTCTCTGCATATACAGGCAGAGAGAGAATGGGAAATTTTCATAACCATTTTGATTTCCACTAACTGAAGCCAGTGTAAATCTCTGTTTTTTATGAAGCTCACTTACATTTCGTGCCTGACTTGTGCATAAAACTTCCCCAGATTTACACAAGCTAACTCCATAAGTCATCCCCTTCCCAATCGGGCCCTATATCTTGATGACCTTTTAGAAACCAATGACTGCTTTCCTGTTGTTATCCATAATTGGAAAAGCACTGGAGATAAGAAAATTTATAGCAACGAGTGATCTACCTGCGAGAGACAATAAAGAACGCTGGGTGGTGAAAGAAAAATCCCACACACGGAGATGCGCAGGCGCACGGGCACACACAGACACACACATAACTCAAGCTGAACTTCCCCTGTCTTTACTACATCGCCCTCAACTCTCCCTTCCCTGAGCCCTTGACTCCCCTGACCATGCAGCCTCCACTCTGCAGGACAGACGCACCCCCGTCAAGCATCTGCTCTGATTTCAGTCTTCTTGGAACCGACTGGCAAATCTTTTGGTTTAATATGAAGCACCATGTAGGAACCCACCTTCACTCCCAAAGTGTATAATCCCATCACACAACGTAGCCCTCTAGGAAAGCAAACCAGGACTGCAATGTGTGTACAGCTATAGGCGTAACACACAGGGAGGCAGGCAGGGTAGACCTCAGTGCTGGTCACACAGCACCCACACACACGACTTTGGGGTTCAATCACAAAGACACACTAATCACCTCACCATCATTCACAGTGATCTCTGCCAGCAGGAATCATTCCACACGACAGGGTCACTGAACTGTTCCTGGACGTCAAAAGACCCATCCCCAGGCTAAATCTTATTTTGTTTTGAAACAAAGGTAGAAGGTCACGTGCTGCCACATCCCTTCTCTGGGACTGAACCCACAGATTGGGATGCAGCACTCCTGTTTGTAAGAAATTTGGGAGTTGTCTGTGAGGCAGCGGTCCTGATCTTGATGGTACCCAAGAAACCCAGGACATGCCAAGACTCAAGAAGGGAAACTGTTCCAGTCACATCTGCTTTCAAGTCAGAGTAATCCAGATGACATTCTTGTCTGTAGGAACCAAGGAGGTGCTGAAAGGGAAAGAAAACGAGCATTTCCTAGTCCAAGGGTAAGAACGCATACACCAGCACTACTGCTAAGGCTGAGTGCAGAGGGGATGTCTGAGGTTTGCAAAGCAGAGGGATGAAAATCTACATGCAAATAATATGTCCAACCTTACTGTAAAGGCTGCTTTCAGCCTTCCTGCAAGAGCAGGAGGCTGCTACGAGAAGCAGCCAGGATTCAGGGGCACGGCAGGGGACAGAAGCAGGGACTCGTTAATCAGATGCAGCACACATACAAGCAGCCCTGTGGAAATTACCCGGCCCTTCCAGGTCTCCATGTCTTCTACTGAAAAGTAGCAATAAGGGGGCAACGCTCAGTCCCTACTGCGAGAGCATTTTCAGATCGTTGGATAAGAGTTGCTAACGCAGTAAAAAAAAGTGGCTTTGGAAATCACTTCCTCACTTGAGACACACAGGTGTGAGCAGCCTGCACCCGCTCCAATCGCTGTACAAGCGTTTTTACACGCATCTGAAGCCTGCTCTGGCTTAAAATGGAGCCCAGACATGGGTCCGTACCTCGGCTCAGCTTTCTTATTTGCAGTCAGCAAGATTACACAAAACTATCTGTAATAATTAACTCCCAAGAGGGAAGTTAAAGTAAAACTACTAAGAGCAAGCTGCTCAGAACCAGAAAAAAAAAAAGCCAGATGACAAATTCCTGGCAGGGACTGGGATGAGGAAAGGTAAAGAGAAAGGAGCGGTCGTCATTGAGGAAACCCTGGCAGCTCTCCCCTACCAGCACTCAGCCCTCGCAAATAAAGATCTCTGCAGCTTCAGTGAAGGGCACCAGTTTTGTGTGCAGTGGGAGGCTGCTCCAGATGTACCCAGTGTGCAGTCTTTGAACTGGCTCCTGGTAAGCTCTGCCCAGGGCTTTTTTGGGGAACTGAGGTGGTGGCATCTCAGCCCAGGGCTGAACCCCCCACTTTGCTGGGGTCTCCTCCAGCTGTTGTTTGGTTCTGCCGAATTCAGTCTGTGCTAAGGACGTCTCCCTCAGACATCTGTGTTTTCGTATTATTCATTATGAATTGATTAGTTCATCCCACAGTCACCCTGATCATATTCTTCCTATGTACTAACATCTCAATGAATGAGCAGTCAAGTAGAAAATGAATGCATTAGTGCCTGATTGTATTACTAAGCTCTTGTATATGCTAACGAATGCGGCAGTGTTTAATTCAGCCAAATAACAAACAGGTAGTTACAGAGTGAAACAGCACAAGTGTCCACACAAGAGTAAAATACCAAAAAAACTCTCTTAATGTCTTTTGGGTTTAGCATTCAAATTAGCTTTGGACATGAGTGTTTGAGGAGAATTCTTTTGTCTGGGTATAGAGATATTTTCCTGCTAGTATTTTCACAACTGACACCAAACTAGCCACTTACAGCCCTGCCAGGGTAGAACTGATTACAAACCACCTAACTAATTAAAACAACAAATTGCATTCAGACCTGCTTTTTAGCAGAAACTAAGCTCAGAAAATTGTTTTTTGTGACTCCATTAGAACTGTTATTTGCAATTCAGTGTGCAAGATAAAGTTCTCTGCTGGGAACAGAGAAATGCAACTTTTCTTTTCTTCCTCTTTTTTTTTTTTAAATTGTCCACTGTATGAGATAATTTCCTATTTCCATCCACGAGCAGCTGCATTTGTATATATGAAAAAAAAAAAGGTCAGAGAAAGCACACTAATCTCAAAAGAAATGGGTACATTTTCTAAGCAGGTTGGCCAGTCAGGAGCTTTGTTCTTCTTACACTGACTTACTGCATGATACAGAGAATAGAAACTCTCTGGACCACGATGTATTCATCAAAACTTTATGAGCAATAGATGAAAGAGTCTGGAAAATTTCCACACCGACCAAGCCTCAGGTTTGACTCTGTCGTTTACAACAGACCAGTACCTCTGCAGACACGTAAAGCCGTACAGCCACCGCTGTTGCATTCAGTGGGCAATGAGCGCACAGACCTACTCATGCTCCTCAAATTTACAAGGATGTTTATTCAGTGAGCTTTTCATAAGAGCTGCCAGCCAGGCTCAGGTTGTGCAGGCAACCAACATCCCAACAGGTCCATGTTATACCTCGTATCAGCCGGTTACCATTAATATGTAACAGGGGCAGTATTAAAAACAATTGCTCTTCCTTCTTAGCACAAAAAGGATCAGCTACACCACCAAAGACACTGCGATAGCTGACAGTACAAGGCCTGGGCAGCATCCCCCTCCACAAAAACGTGGGCACTGACCCCTGTGACAACTCAGAAGAACGTCTGTGTCCAACATGACCTGAATACAGCAACTTGACTGTTGCAACGTGAGGTTGCATTTCTTAGCCAGCTTTACTGGCTTGCACAAAAATCCCTAAGAAATCCCTCCTGGATTTTAGCCCTCGACTTTTTTCCTAAAAGGGAAAGCAACATGCAGCAAGGTTGCAGGAGGCCCTGGGCAGGGCCAGCTACCCCATTAGAATGCTTTCAGATCATTGCAGTGCAGACACCCCAGATGCTTGCAAAACCAAACCTGCCTGTGATGCTGGATGGCTGAGCCGTGGTACCGTGAACCAGCAAACAGCCCTGCAGAACTGACCCTCATGCATCCTCATCCTCCCTGCACAAGAAGCCAAACGTGGCACAATACATATGCACATGACATTCTTGTTACTGACCTAATGCCAAATCCCTTTTGAGAGCAAAGGCCTCTAACAGGGGGAATTTGGCTGCTGCTTTGACCCAAAGATGGGCAGTTCTCCCACAGGTTGACTGAGGGAGATTTTCATTTCCCATCTCCAATAAGCCTCTAATGGACTGGACTTGCCTTGACTGCGTGAAGATGGCCAGACCCTATGGCCAAAGCCCTGTCCTTTCATGAACGGTAGGACATCGCGGAACTGAGAGCTCAAATCTGCGAGCAGAGTCTAAATTAGAGCCTTCAAGAGGTGCCTATAACAACCTGTGTGGAGAAGACTGACTCATCCCCTTGTTTTCCACAAGCACAGACTGTATCTGTTTGGCAATAGACCAAGGAAAATGACAGTATAAACTGCCAGATCCCAGCAAATCTCTTATTTTGCTGCCTCTGTTTTTTATTTCCAAGAGGTAGAGTTGGCTTTATTGCTATCCCATAGACCAAGTCGCATTCTCAGGTCTAAATTTGGCTCCCCCATCTTCTTAATAGGCAAAGTAATGGAGGAATTGGTCTTGTACAACATTATAAAAACTCTCTCCAAGAGTCAGTCAGTCCTCTACACCCATTTGGGGTCTCCTCCATCAGTAGAAAGACAAATGGGCTTTGCACCTTGCTGCTGGGGAACGCAGTTAAGGATGGTCAAGTTTTTGCTGTAAAGTCCCCCCCAGCACATGGGAGTCCCGCTGGCTGCACCCAGCTTGAAGGGAAGGCTTAGCACTTGAAGTACCTCGCAGGTGAGAGTCCTAACAGAGGCATGAGAGACAAAAGACTGCCAGAAATGCTGTATTCATCAGCCTTTCTGTATTCATGGAAGAGATGTGCAGGTTTAAAAAAATATATAGTAATAGTCTGGCTTAAGTGCAGATGAAAGCTGCTGGGCTCCGACTCCCAGGAGAGCTCTGCGGGAGCAGCAAGAGCAGCCGTGGTGCAGACTCCCCTGAGGATCTCCAGAACTAAAATTGGAAGAATTGTCCCAGGAAAGGACTCCAGAGCTGCTGCTTCCTCAGTGACTGGGGCAGAACTAGCCCTGAAAACAGGGTGTTAGCATGGGCCAGCAGAAGAGTCAGAAACTCGCCCTCATTCTCGGCAGCGTCTGTTAGTCCTGATGTAAGGCCAGCAGAAATCCTGGTTTTGCAGTTTGGGTATGTTCCCATTAAGAACCTCAGTGAGACCATTCACTCTTTTTATACAGCCCACCGAAGAGCCATTTAGTGATAATGACCAAACTTGGTTTAATCTTGAAAACCTTTAATAGACTCCTGTATATTATTAAGGCTTTTCTGTTTTTCTTCTAGCTCCATTAAAGGTAACACACACAATATGAAGAAGCTGGGATTTGTTTTCTGTATTCAGAATAAACCACTGTTTTTAATTTTTCCTAAGTATTTTCTATACTTCCCAAACTTCCCTACCCAGAGACATTTATATTTATTATTTCAGAGTTTCCATCACATCTTTTCTCTTTTCCTTCATTTGTTTTCCTTTTTTCTACAGCCATAGAAGAAAAAGAATACAAGAAAAAGGAAAATCAAGTGGTGATGACCCCGTTAGCTATTCTCCCAGGACTGACTGCTCCCCACGAGTTTGCCCTCTTGCTCTTTCTCTTACAAGGGCAAAGAGCTTGAGGAGGCAGCATGCACAAGCCCCACGCAGAGAGCAGGACATAGTTCATGAGCTATGTGACAAGTAAGTGACGGCATTTGATAGGACATGATTGGAAGAATCGTCTGGTCTTTCCAAAGTAAGAATTAGAAGCTGGACATGTATAACTAGAAGAGGGTCAGCAAACAAGTTCATTTGCCTTCCCATGAGAGATGCCATTCTCCTTTTCTGGTTGAGGAGGGCAACAAGACAGGGGGATCTCCAGGCCTCTGTGAACACTAGCAGACCCAAGGAAAGGAGAGGACGGGGCCCTCCAAGTGCTCCTCAACATAAGCAGCCAAGGACAGCAGCAATGGTTTAGCCGTCTTAGAAATATTTTGCTTGCACAGAGACAAACAATGGTACCTACGTGGTAACTCTATAGTCCCAAGACTTGTCCTGTACAAACAGGATAAGCCTCTCCATAGAAATTATCTTCTTGACATTAGACAGGTGTTCCTGAGCCAGAGGAACAAACTCCCTCGAAAACAGTGATAAGACCTCTCCAACTGCCAGGAACAGCTAGGTTATCAAATGTTTATGGTAATCAAAAGAGAAGGTGATTATATTCAACCCCAGTGGGTTAGTATGAATATCAGGCAACATGGGCACGAGTACTTGTGTGATTATGAGCTCCTGGATTAATAAAGCCAATTAGACATAAACAGAGGCACCAGTAGCAAATGAAACTAGGACCTCTGTTCCCAAACACAACTCTACCAGTTGAGTGGATTTGATCTAAACACTGGAAGAAGCAGGTATCAAAGCAAAACTGCCTTAGACAGAGAAAAAAATTTGACAAACACTTTTGACAAACACATGGTTTACTCAACACATGCAACTGAGTAGATCTCTAGTTTCACCCCATGGCTCCCACAGAAAGGAGAAGCTCTGAGGTTTTTATTCTTACAATAGTAACATTAAGTTTGGGAGGCAAACTGCCTTGGAGGAAACCCTTGTAGTGATTAGAATTTAGGTTTTATATGACATGAAGTAGTAGTGAGACGGACTGTTTATAACATAAGGAAAGCCTTGTCTTGCTTCACTAGGGAACTAGGTGATACCTTGTAAAATCTGCAGGAACTGTCCAAGCAGTTCAGAAAAGGAACATAGGGATGGTCAAAGTCATCAGACTAACAGGCCTGCAGACAGGTGCTTTGTATTAACAGACAAAAAAAAAGAAAAAAAAGGACAGTATGGCCTGAGAAACAAAAGACTCCCCAACACTATTTGGTTTAACCTGTAAAAAGCATCTCTGCAAGTGTCTACACATACACATGTCCAGCCCTGAAGGTGTTAATAGGAGCAACAGATTCCACTACAGAGCTCTCTATCCCGCTTTCTAAGATTTCTAGTCACTACACAGGAGAAGCCCTCCTGATGACCCACCATATGGATCCAAAAAACATTCCTGCCTTGTCTTTGCATTGGTCAAAGTAGGAAGGCCGTGAGCGTTACTCAAAGTAGCTGAATATTGTTCGAAAGAGGTAAAAATGGCTTTAACTGATTTATTTTTTTTATGAGTCGTATTTAGTCTCCAGAGCTACTTTTCACAACCTATAGGAGATCATATGCTTGGAAGAACTATTGCAAAGCTGGAGAGAAATACAGGGTGGGAAATGCCTACTCTGGATTTTGTACCAGCACTCTTGGAGTAAAATACTTCACTCGGACAAGAGCTGGAAAGAAGCAGAGAGACAAAGCAGGAAGATGATCTAGTAATTTGTCCAACAACATTAACTCATTGCCTCCAAAAAAAGAGTTGGGACCTACTGTTATGGGCAGCAAGCAGGACTAATGTCACAAAAACCACAAGTGGACCACTAATACATGTACCCATCTCATACATCTTATAGGGAGGTGCTCCTAACCGTGCCACTACAAAACAAGACCATGTAACTCCATGAAACACACAGCCAGCATGCTCTCCATCAGCAGACTAGCCTTCAGCTGAAGCCCTTTGGTGAGAAGGTCTCAGCACCATTGAATGCAGCACAAAGGCCCCATGAGGACGGCCATGACAACAGAAGAGTGGAAAGCCCAAAAAGAACCATCACAGAATAGAATCATTTAGGTTGGAAAAGTTCCTTAAGATCATCAAATTCAACCATTAACCTAACACTACTAAGTCCACCACCAAACCACGTCCCCCACATCTACATGTCCTTTAAATACCTACAGGGATGGTGACTCAGCCACTTCCCTGGGCAGCCTGTTCCAGTGCTGGACAACCCTTTTGGTGAATAAATTTTTCCTACTATCCAATCTAAACCTCCCCTGGTCTGGCACAAAAAAAGGGTGATGGACACATGCCATATTTGTGGCAGTGGGGGGCACAGCAGGGGAATATTGCTGCTGTTCTCATCTGTACTGAAATCAGGACCTGAGGCAGTCCAGGTGCCCAACTCCCTGCCCCATGGTGCTTCCAACACACACAGACAAATCACCTGGTTGGCCAGGGAGGAAACATGGAGGAACCTGCCCAACATCCAGCCAGGGCCATGTCCCCAGCTCCCATAGGAGCCATCTTCCAGCTTCCCAGCCCTCCAGCACCTGCCTGAACCAACTGTGGCAGCAGGCAGTGTTCAGAGTACAGAGCTTTCTGCTCCTCCCCGTACAAGGGCATGCCCAGACAGCCTGCAGAAACACAGGGTGGGAGCTGGTAAGAAGGGGGCAACAGTTTGGGGTGGGGGAAAGGAGGAAGCAGGTTGTTGGGGGTTTGTTTTTTGGGGGGGGTTTGGGTTTTGGTTTTTTTTGAGGAGCTGCAGTGTCATCTTGTTTTATTTTCTGACATTGCAGGCTGCTGGCAGGATGACTTGGTTGCCAGGGAAACTGCTGGGAAGGTGCACAGGGCTGCTGCCCGCATCCAGGCACCAGAAACACCTGCCATCAGCAGGACAGGGGCTCCCCACAGCAAGGCTGCCCGCTACCACCGGCCTCACCATGCCCACACCGGCACCATGCCAGGCCACAGTGGATGGGGGCAGAACCAGCAGCAAGCCAAGCATCTGCTCCTGCACCACCCAGATTATGGGCTAATCCAAGGCTCCCGAGAGCCCCATGCGAGGGCTGTGACGTACAGTCAGCCCTCACCCGCAAGGATGGGTTAGCACAGTGCCCAACAGAGGCTCTATTTTTGTTATTTTTTAATTTTTAAATCACTGCCATTAGGAGAATTGTTATGGTTGGCAATTTGCAATAATCAATTTGGAATCACAGGTTGATTAGTTAATGCACTTTCTGCTGCTCTCTCCTAATTTGATTGGGAGGAGAGCGGGGGATTTTCTGTTTTGTGGCCGTGTTGCAGCTCTCACAGTAGGTGCGTGCAGCGAACGCATCCCTGCTCCTCACCGGTCCCCGCGGGGCTGTGCCAGGCTGCGGCGGCACCGTGTGCCCTGCGGCATGTCCCAGCCAGGTACAGGCTGGGTGTCCCCTGCCCTGCACAAAGGGCTGCAGGCAGGTGAGTGGTCAAGCGGGCTCTGGAGCACAAAGAGAAGCTGAGCACCAGCTTGGGAAACATCTGTAATGCACAACAACATCAGAAACTCTGGGCAGGCACGGATCTTCACACTTGGGTGTAATATGTGACTATCTCAAAGGTTCTCACTTGAGTGCCTACATGTTATTGCCAGCAGCCACCAAGAGCAGACAGAGCAACAAAGCTGGAGGAGCACTTACAGGAAGGAAAAGAAGGAAACACATTTCTCTCTCTCTCCTGCATGATATATTCAGACTCCAAATATCTCTTTATGATCCGTATTTTTCCATGAACCATGCCCAACCTGACACAGCAATGCAGGAATCATCGATCAGCTGTTAGAAGAGTGACTGCTCAGTCCAGGCAGGCTGTTAGTGCAGACACTGGTGTGCCTGTGCTAACGTACATCTCCTTTCCAGGGTATCCCACAGCCTTGCTGGTATCCCACAGAGTTCCACCTTACATTGGCTCCACAGCTCAGGTACCTCCACAAGCCCCAAGTCCCAGCAGGATGATGCTAATGCTGAATATCTAACAGCCAACACCCAGCCTCAGGAAAGGTCAAACCTGGAGCTGCAAAGCGCCCAACAGCCGTGACTCCAAGAGAGAAGGCAGATCCGAGAGCCAACAGGAAATCTGGAAGAGCTACGGCTTACGAGGACCTGGGCAGTCGCAATCCTCTCCGCTGCAGGAAGAGCTGTGATAGCACCTTTGAAAAGGCCTTTCCACCTTAAGAATGACACCATCCTGACACAACATATCTTTCCCACCCCCTCCAAAACAAATCACCTATGAAAAAAGAGTGATTCCTGGTTTAGAAGAAAGAAATGAAGAGCAAACCAACCTCCTTCAGACCTGTACGCCCCAAATTGAAGAGGGGGCACCCCGGAACATGCAGGGGAAACTGCTGGTGCTATTAACATGTAAGAGATGCTGAGATGCTTCTGTGGTTGGCAGGGTTATAAACCCCAAATCAGACTGATGAACAGAGTGACCAGCGGAGAACCAGGGGTGAATACTTACACCCATTACCCTTTACTATACCACCACCGAGGTGACTCAGGCATTGCCAGAGCCCAGAGGATCCCAAATCCCTCCTCTCTATAGCAAACGCTGTAATATCTAAGAAGTCAGCTGGGGCTGCCCTGCTTGGTGCTATTTTCTCTCCCTGTCACTCACGCTGTCTCTTGTAGCTCTTCATTTCTGCTCTTTCCTTTCCCTTCCTGCTCACACTATTCCCGTACTAGGCAGCTTCCTCCACCCACCTCTCCCCATCCCCAGATCTCTGCATTTAATGCTCTATTCCCATCTCCTTGGTTATTCTCAGCACCATGTACCAGGCAGAAAGGCTGTGACACTCTCCTCTGCTGCCCTGAGCCAGCAAGCTTATATATGTTGCACTAAAGGAGGGATGGAAAAAAAACCAAAAAAATCCATCTTTTAAAAGACTTTATACATCCCACCTGCTTGCAGAGCATCCTTGGGAGAAATCTGGATTGTTGCAATTGACATTACCTGGTGCAGTAATTAGAAGCTGTATTTACAGCCTCGCTACCATTTTAATGCTGTTTTGCATCTGCTGCACTTTCACTTAGAGAGCAAATGTAGTGGGGAACATCTGTTTTCTACTGCCAGCTCACACAACATTCCCCGGCCAGCTATTTCCCCTCTGTTGCAGTGGGCTGTAATTATTTCAATTACCATTGCAGGGACATGTCCCTGCAGCAACAGGTACCAGTCCTGGCCCGGCTTTTTGAGCAGACTGGAGGTTTAAGGTGACCTCAGGGAGAGGTGTTTAAGAAAAGACTGGACATGGCACTTAGTGCCATGGTCTAGTTGACATGGTGGTGTCAGGGCAATGGTTGGACTCGATGATCCCAGAGGGCTCTTCCAACCTGATTGATCCTGTGATTCTGACCTCACTGGCGAGTTAGCTTAATGCACCCTCACAGCCCCTCTCCCACTGGGGCTCTGCGCTGGCTTTCTCTCCAAACGCCAACCATTGGTCCATTGCTTGATGGGGTTGCTCACCTCACAAATAGGGATGAAGATAAAGAAGAGACATTTAATTCCTTGTTCACCTCTATCGTTAACATCAGTGATGCACCCTGGGATGCCTGGAGCCCCAGGTTGAAGGATCATGACTGGGGGGGTGATAAGGTCCCAGCTGACTTTGAATTTGTACAGGATTTGCTCCTGCAACTGAATGCACGTACACCCGTGGGGCCTGATGAGATTCCTACCAGGGTACTGGAGGAGTTGGCTGAAGTTATTGTGAGACCTCACACAGTTATCTACCAATGATCCTGGGAATCCGGAGAGGTCCCAGTCAGTTGGAACATCTACAGATGTTTTTTAAAAATCAGAGTTGACCCTTTCTGACCCTACACCCAAGCCAACACGCTACCGAGATCTCAGGCACATTCAGCATTTGCCACACGAGGGCTCCCACGGCCCCAGCCGCAGGCACCAGCCTGGCAGCTGCCCCCTCCCACCCCCTCGTCCTGGCAAATTGGCTAAAGATTAGAAGGTTTTGCTGAAAATCAACTTGTTTCTGAAATATCATACCCAAACATGGCTGTGTTTTGGGTCTAAATCCATGATCTCATTTTACTGTCTCATTCGGTGTGCCCCCCCCCCCCCCGAATATATCACCTGAAGAATGTGTGAACAGGGAAATTTTATCTACAGAGCTGCAACAGCTCTCACAAAGGAATCAGGCTATCGCCAAAACTATTTCACAAGAGGAAAACTGCAGCACAGAGAAGGGAAGTGGCTAACCCCTGTCTGACCAAGCTCATATGATGGGTTTCCAGCAGATTCAGGGGTGAAACCAAGGTCTCCCCTCCCTGGCCGGTGCCCAGAGCCCAGCTCCACAGCCAATGCTTTCCGGAGGAGCTGAGCTGGAGGCTAACACTGTGCCTTTTATCTTCTCATCCTCTTCTCTGCAGTTCCCAGAAGAGCATCCTTCAGCCTAGCCCAGGGACTTGTCTGGATTAGAAAAAATGGCATGAATGCAGCCAAAAAGCATTTTAAATCACTGCACTGATACAGGTATGGGCACAGTCCTCCTCATGCTGGTTTCAGCTAGTACTGAATCAAGCTAAACTGGCACAAGAGTACCTGATTGCCCTGGGTAGAGCTGTGTAGTCATCCCAGGAGTGATGTTCTCAAAGCAGAGCTCAGACAGCATGCTGATGAGAGTGAGTGGGAGAGCCGGGCAGCAGCCTGGGCAAGCAGAGGAGGCGGCAGTCTGAGGTGGCACTCCCAGCAGGGACATGGTATCACAGGTCAGGAAGGTTATCACAGATGGTAAAGGTCAGGCTTAGGCTGCATTTGCAAAACTAGATGCTTTTCCAACACCTTCCCCAGCTAGCAATGGGGCTCCTCCAGACACGGCATCCCTCACTTTGTGACAGCCAGGCTTGAAACTGCCTTTGTCAGCCCTGCAACACACAACACTGAGTGAGGAAATCTGGCTGCAAAGGGCTCTGCTCTGTGGCCAACTCAAGCATCAAAGCAGACATGAAGAAACCTTCCTGCAGCCCTAGAGCTTGCTTTCTACAGAGCCCAGGGGGTCTGCAGCCAGACCCTTCCCCGATTTTTATTCGCCACCCTGGTCCATCTGTCCTAGTACAACTGAGCTGCTCCAGGTTGGTGCTGCCTCGCCATCCCTGCACATCAGCACTGAGCACAACAGCTTTCTGATCGCAGGGCTCTCGAGACAATACTACACCACAAATAGCTGTTAGTAAACAGCAGCAGCTTGAAAATGCACCAGGAAAACCATTCTGCTCTGTAGTACATTTAAGGAGGAGAGCTAGGGTTATGCAGGGTTTTTTACCATAAAGCCAACAGAAGGCTCTTAGTTTATTTAGGTCAATTAACTTCAGCTTTCAAATTAACTTCTCATCTCATTTTATGGACAAGCTGTAAGCAAAGCATAAAAAAGGGTCAGCTGAGGAGAGCACGGCCCTGGATTTCTAGAGTGTTAAGTAATATAAATCCAAAGGGTAGAAACAAAATTGAGATCAGAGAAGAGCACACAGACCACCGAACAACATCTGCTGCTTCACACATGGTTTTTCCTTTGCTCTGTGCACCAAACTTCCAGGCAAGAAAAAGGTAGAAAAAAAGAGCCGATATAAAGAGCTGCGCAGAGGAAGCCATTTGTGGTACATAACAGCACATTTTATTGGTCTCTCACACCCGGGAATGATGCTCCATATTCTTGAGTGCCATCTACTGGCATTTTTATCTCTTTGCTAGATATTAAAGCCGACCCCAGTGTTAAAAGAGCAGTCAGGTTGCAGTTAAGCACTTGAAAAATGCCAGAATCTGGACTGCACACGTAACCCAAGCTCAGTCTCCTTGCCTAGATGCATCGCAACACACGTTGTAATAATATAATCATGGATCACTTTTTCTGCAGTAAAAAGGCCCTTTCGTACACCAGATGGATAGTGCTTTCTTAATGAGCTGCTATTCAATATTTTTCTTTATCCTCATCATTCAATATGTAGCCCTGTGTCCTGGGTATGGCATGCTATTGAAGTCCTGGTCTAAATAATGAGCTATTAATTTTCTCCTGGGCTTTCACGGCATTTATTATCATAGTATCTGAGTGGTTTACAAACATTAATTTGCCTTACAGCAGCACTGCGAGGAAGGGTGCAATTATTCTTGTACAGATGGGGAACTGAGGCACAGCCAAATTAAAATCGGAAGGGTACTGTGTGGTTGGGTGCTCGATTTGAGATGCAAACAGGACCCATTCCTCAGAGCTTTGCAAGTCAAAGCTTTCAGTGTTTAGAGCACCGCTCCGACAGCCTCCACGTTCACCTACAAGCCCACAGCTTTCCCAGTTGTGCCCAGGCCCGTCTGCCACAGCAGCTGGGAACCCAGCAGTACTGGGGTTAATTTTCAGTGAAGTTTCTCTGCATTTACAGCATCTTCTCCAGGAGGTCTGCTGCAGGCATCCAGGCCGTCTTATTGTCTGCAAAGAGCCAGCCCTCCAGGATACTCCCCTCCCAGACTGCCATCTCTCACCACAGATCACACAGCCTAAAGAACTGCTTCGGGGGCACAAATTTGGGGCAGTTAAAATTACATGCTTGTTATGGATCATCCCAAAGACCATCTCTAACACAACCCACCACAAAACACTTCCTCAGACACCTTTGGTGAGCTGAAGACTTACATTAGAAGGCCAGAAATCATGGCAAAAACTTGCCAAGGAGGAGAGAGCAAGAGCATCAGACACACACCGGGGTTCTGCCACCAATGAACAGCAGTCCCTGTTGATTCAAAGGAGCCCATAAATACAGCACTATGGAAGACAGCAAAATCCCCATCCATATTCCCTGGCCAACTGGTACAGGCGAAAAAAAGCCCTCCCACCCCCAAACCCAGCCAGAAGCACAACCTGGCCCATGTGAGCAGTTATACCAACCCCAGCCCAAGAGAGCAGTGCCAGGACAAGAGCGCTCTGTCACAGCAGCTCTCTGAAGCTTCAGAAGGAGGGAAACAGACCCAAAACAAAATCAGCAAGTCATGGATGAGGACAGGGGAAAGGATAAAATCCTTCTTGACACCTACTGCTCCCCATGCAGCCCTGACACCAGGCTGGAGGCTCCACAGCCGCCCAGGAATGGAAGAGCTCACAGTCAGGAACTGCTCATGGGCATGGAGCTCAGAGTGAGCTGCTTCACATCACCACAGCATTTTCGGTAGAGGTAGGGCTTCAATTCCTCTCCTCTGGGGCTACTCTTCAAAGCCACCCATTCATTCTGCCCTGAGGGGGATTTTCCAGCCCACAATCACTATTTTCATTGTGCTCTGCACACCCAGCAGAATTGCCAGACCATTTTGGGAAGCAGAAATCATTACCGTATTCAGAGAAGGAAGCACTACTCCTTTGCATCATGACAATATTATATTTCCTTATTACTTTCCATCCTTTCCTGTCCGTTACTCCTCCTAGGATCTTATTTGCATTTTTGATCAGACCCGTACACTGAGATGCCTTCAGGGAGCTGGCTGTAACACTGCCCAGGTCTTTTTCCTGGGCTGAATCAATTAATTCACACCTCTGGGAATAAAATGTATTTTTTCCTGCAATGTGTACAATTACTCCCAGTTTTCATTGGTAAGAGATGGGGAGAATGAGGCTTTGAAATGCAAAGTCATATGTGCAAATCATCATCTCCAGCTGCGAAACCTTCACCCACATGCTGTGATCCCAGGTGAGGCAGCACCTTACCTGTGCAGGAAAGATTGCTGCCCCTTCTGCACTGACCCATCCAGGCTCATCCTTACCCCAGGTCCCTGGCACTCAGCAATGGCCCTGCCACAGGAGGTGCATGGGGTGGTTCAATAAGAGACTAAATTACCCTGTGCCTTCCCGAAGCACAGCAGCATCTGTAACCCTGGTCCGGTGGCTCACGTCCCCTCACAAGGCTCTCTCCGATTAACCCATTAGCCCCACTGCCCAGCCTATTTCTGTTTTTAAACTTCCATCTCACAGCTGGAGTCTGCAAGGCTCTTAACCACATCCCCAAAACCAAGCACAGCAGCAGTAAAATCTAGCATGGGGACTGTCTGTGGGGTTTCAGTCTAATTTGCTGATTTGAGGTTCTTCAGCCCAACTTCCTCCTGTATCGTTACATTTAGACTCGTTTTCTTTTTTCCTTGAGTGTTTAAACATGGACAAAATCTGTCCCTCGCTGGCAGCTGGGAATAAGTCTTCTTTCTCACATAACACTGGAAATACTGTCTCTCAATAGAAGACAGGAGGAAAACCCTGGTGTGGTCTAGTACCTTCTTCTAGGTGGCAACCAGTGCTGGATCTACCCCTACCAAGCTCCTGTAGGTGCTTTAAATAAAATGCTTTTCCAGGCCTGGCCAGCAATCAGGTCTTGCCTTGCACAAGAGCTGAACCACCCCCGCCCCATGCAGCCCGTGCAGAAGGAAGGCACTAGTGTTTTAGAAAAGGCCAAAGTAGTTAAGAGTGTTACACAAGACGCTTGGTAATCTTCAAATGTGAACGCTGGTCATTAGCCGTGTATACTGTCTCCCTTTTTTCTCCCCCACTTCTGGCCATTTCAGTTCCTCTCATTCCCTCACCCCTGGGCTCTCTATCATTCCTATCTCACACTGCTTTCCCCATTTTCCTGACTCTTTTCCCCAGCAGAGTCACCGAGGGGTTTGAAGGCTCCTTCCTAATTTCTGTGTGTGCTTCCCATCCCTCCCACCTGAACGGCTCATCCTGCAGCGCTGTCCCTTCTCAGACACACCAACACCTTCCTCCCACGCTTTCCTGGGCACAGGAAGCTTTTACCACCACGCACAGCCAGCTGAAGCACGTCTACCAAACAGCAGGGAGGAGCTGCCAAAGGCAAGAGCCATCAAGAAATATTAACATAAAACTCCCCCCCAGACTGGATTCCGGAGACTCCGCCAGTTTGGTTCACTTTATTTCTTATAATTACTAACCTGCTGACCCTCACTAGGTTTGGCTGGTGGCAAACGGACCTCCAAAAAGCATGTCCTGCAAAAGCACTGACCAGGGAGCTCAGATAACTCTGGCTGATAAACTTCAGGGTTTTTGGATGCAGCCAAAGCTGAGCAGGTATCCAGGAGCTTCCCTTCCCTCCTGCTTCAAGGGTCAAAGCAGCTCTTCAGGATTCCTGCAATTCACCACTGAGGATCCTTCCTGCACCAAGGGAGCCACTGGCACCATCCTGCCCAGGGGCTGCAAAGGTTCTGGGAGGCAAGAGCCACCTGGCAGCACCCACTGCCGCAGCTCTGCATGCCTCAGTTTCCCTGTCTCAAGACGTACAAACAATCACAGCCACCCCTTCAAGGAGCTGTGATGTCTCTGGGTGCAGAGAATCATCCTTCACACCAGGCTCCAGCCTCAAGTGGAACAACTTAAAAATCAAGTTCTCCTCCTCGGACAAACTCCCTGCACAACGCCTAGGTTGAACTCTGTAGAAAGTAGTTAATTAATCTCTCTTGCTCTGGCCTAATTCTCTTTTCAACATGTGGCTGTCACTTCCTTGTCATCACAGCTGATTTACAATGGGGTTTAATTAAATCCTCGGTACATTATTCAGCATTCTCTGAAGACAACACCAAAGCAGCCAAGGGTATTTAAAATGTCACCTGCTGAGACGTATCATCTCCTCCTAAATAAATATGACAGTGATCAAACTTTGGCTAATTACAGTGACTTCGTTATTTGTTTGTATGTTTTAATATTTAATTGCTTTCGTGTTCATCCAATTACAAAGCAACAGCAAATAGAAATTAACTTTTTATCAGCATGTTCCCAGCCCAGCTAATCAGCACTTCAAAGGCCAGACACAATAGGAGGCCATCCAACCTGAGAGAGCTTTACAATATATTCTCTGCTGAATGGACCATTCTATTAAATTAAGGGAGAATTGTGTTTGTCAGTGTATTCCCAGCTCCCACCCAGATTCCCTTTATGTGGCCATTTATGGGCCTTATTGTAGCATCCTTGCAGCAGGATAGTAAATTGTTGGTATTGCTCCTGCCCTCGGTCCGGAGGTGTTGCTGTCAGCCCTGCAATGGCCGGAGGTAACGGTGGGTCGCTTCACGTCAGCAAAAAATACCGGGAAATCCCTTCCCTCTGGTTCCTTACACCTTGCTGTTGAGCAGACAGGAGCACACGCACGTCTGGCTGCCTCGCACGTGGGGAGCGAAGGCAGCATCACGCTAAGTGTCCTGTCTGAAGTCGACAGGTAGCTTAAACGGGTGCAGAAGTTAAGCCTGACTTTTTTTCCCCCCCAAATCTGAAATTACCAGCACAGCTACAGCAGAACCTGGAGCGCTCACGAGCCACGAGTCTGCAATAACCTTATTTTTCACCCTGGATCACATGTGCCTGTTGCAATTCCACTCAGTTGCACAGGCTCCCACCCTTGCTGACTCTCTGGGAGATCTGCACCCATTTTAGTAACTACCAGGGGAAAACAGCAAGAAAAGCTTGAGGATACATAACTGACAGAAACAGGATTATTTTTGCCAGTGCAACAGTCTTACCAGTGACCAGGAAACTATTTATATTATCAGAAATCTGATGTAGAAAACGAAAGGTTAAGTGTAGCTGCTTTCCCTCCACAAATCTCCTAGCAGAAGTGGAAGCTTGCTGCAGACAAAGTGATTTAGGGTCAAAGAAAACAGATAAATAGCACATATGCCAAACATCAGAAGAGAAATACTGCCAGACAAGCACATGCATAAATGACCCACATTAAAGAGAACTGATCTGCCTTGTGCTTGTCCCGCATTTCATTGCGTTGCCTCATTATTATTACTCCAAAAAGCCAAGCCTTTTAGTTACCACAGTGAAAGCCTAGACAAGAGATCAGGAATTGTGCCGCAGATGAACGCGATTTTAGGAAGCAGTCTGCATAATAATGATAATAAAGCACAACCTCCTTGTTTTAAATATTCAAGCAAACAAATTACGTATATATAAACCCAGGTCAGGCAGTAGAGCTTTCCCGTGGAAGCACACACAAATTCTGATGTTACTCCCCAACCTTGCCTTGTTGTGTTGCAGAGTTCATGGGAAGTCTCTCTTTCTATGTACACACAAAGAGAACAGAGAAAAACACTTGCACAACTGAAGGTTAGACAAATTGGGAGGTTTCTTGCCACACGTGCCACTGTTCCTTAAGCGACTTTTACTCAACCCTCCAAGCAGTCAGTGAAAACCTCAAAGAGCCAAGCACAACCACAGGTCCTTCACACAGATGCTAGGAGATGCCACAGTGATTATCACACCTCAGTTTTACCTATCTACCAAGATCTATTACAGCAAGACCATACAAGAAAAAAAAAAAGACAATACAGAAGACCTATTTCTCCAAACCACACTGCAGCAGCAAGAGCTCAGCTTTGTCCCTGGAGCATCAGGAGATCTGGTACCCAGAGAGGCACCACCTTTCTGAAAAGGCTGTTGCGACACAACGTTATACAGAAATTCTCAGCGTGAGGAAAAATTTATTCTGGGAAAATGAAAAAAAAAGTACTTTATCAGCTTGATTTATTTTTTCTTTAAAAAACACAAAACAACCTCTGTTTTTTCCCGACTGAGAAACAACTTTATGTTTAATTTTAGGCTTAGCTCATAAAATATTAAATGAACAAAGAAATACATTTGAAATACTTTGATTTTAGTGCAATTAAATATTCAATTTGACCCAAAACCTTTTTTCAGGTTTTTTTTTTTTATCTTGGAGACTCATTTCACTTGAGAGTTAGTTTTTCAGGCAAACAGGAGATCCGATTTCTGCCTAGCTTCCGTAGGAACTTGTTCACCATACTGACTTGCTACAGTTTTCTTAATTTTTCTCCTCCAGAATTATATGGTCCATTAAAAAGATACAAG
Source organism: Nyctibius grandis (assembly GCF_013368605.1). NCBI lineage: Eukaryota > Metazoa > Chordata > Aves > Nyctibiiformes > Nyctibiidae > Nyctibius > Nyctibius grandis. The sequence continues at coordinate 4,841,520 of NC_090672.1, read as the reverse complement.
AAATTCTGGGGTCACACCAAGAATGATGCTGAAATAACTTTCATGGGGTCCTTTGAAACAGCTGAGCTACCAGTGCAGCAGTGGTGCAGGAGAGGTTTGGGGTTGGGAGGAAAAGCACTGAGAAGAAATGTGCATATGAAGAAAAACAGATAGGTTCCACTTCGATGAAAAATCTGAGCATTTTGAAGTCTATGCACAAAGACTTCAGCAAATTTGGCTGCCAGTGACATGAGAAGGGCAGCAAACAAAAATAAACTTCTGGTTAGAAAGATGTCTGGCATCACAGAAAAGTCCCTTTTTTTCAAAAGCAAGAGGAATTGGTCAAAGGGCTTAAAAACATTTCACTCCAAACTCCTGAGATACAGACCTTTCAATAAGGAAACTAAGAAGAAGAATATATCCTGGTTTTCCTAGCCAGTACCAACAATGCCCAAAGCACTGCTCTCATCCCGCGAGAGCAATGGGGACAGAGGCTTCAAAGTACTGCGGTGACCCTACTGATACCAGCGTGGGGTTTCCATCAGGAAAAAATACAGCAGTTCATTCCTAGCAAAACCCTGTTTTGAGTCACTTCAATAGCCTTCAATTTAAGAAAAAAAAAATTGGAGAAAGTCCTGAAGTCATGATTATATCACCTTCCAATATGCAATTTATTTTCCTCCCCCAGCTTGGAGTAAATTTATATCCTCAAGCTTAAGCTAATTGCATTTGTACAACTCCAACTGAAACCCAAAACTCCAGGCTCAGCTACCAAAACCAGCTTGGACCAAATCAAAGATTTCAGCTGGCACAGCCTGTGCACTTTGTAACTCACGGGAATTTGGAATTACGATTTACCATCCTCAACCAAGCCAAGAACAGTACTGATATTATTATTATTACTGTATCTAAATCTTGAATGTTTTCCAGGGTGGCAAAGATATCTCCCACTCAGTTTTACTGCTTAATTTCTGCACTTTTCAGCTCTGTGATATATAGGGTGATTGAGGCCATGGCATGTATCCAAACTTCTGAAGCTGTCATGTCATCAAAACTCAAGAAATAACTCCATGCTGGGGACAGCATGAAAAAACCAGGCCTCCTCCTGCCTTCCCATTTCTCTGGGCCCAGGGTGTTATTACAGAGCTGTTAAGTTTTAAATTGGCCACTTCACAGAAAAGTCCCAGATCTCAGTCTCGGAAAATTACAGGAGAATCTGAACTTTCGTTCCCCAAGAATCAAGTTTCTAACCTTCATGGCTGCAGAGGAATATTTCAAAAGGCAACACTGAAGGCTGCAAATTCAGGAGGAAAAAACCAAAAAAACCTTATGATGAAAAAAATAATCCAATGGGAAACTCCACGAATAAAATGCCAGTAGTTGTTTTGGTCAGCATCGTTGAAGTGTTCAGTATGGGTGTTCCTAAGAGATTACGCCAGGACACTTGGGATGAGCACCGGGGCTCCATAACTCTTGGCCTTGCAGTGGGAAGGAGCTGGTGGAACAGCCCGATGCTGGATGGCATTGGACAAGTTGAAAATGGGGCTGTGGAGCAAAGCTGCCTGATGGTGTCCTTCCATCTCACACAGTGGTGGAAAGGTATAAACTAAGCTCTGACTTGCTCCTCCTGTGTTTCCATCCCCCTTTTAATCCCATTCAGGTTTCTTAGTCAAGCCAGCAGAGTAAGGTGTGGAAGCTTGCTTTGTCCAGTTGCAAGAGCCTAGGAAAGTTTTTCAGGTCCCTTCAGCCTTACACATGTGTGCATCTCCCTGCTACGTACGTACACCTTCAGCTGCCCAGAAATTGCTGCCCCAGCCTAGTCCTTTATCATCTGCTTCAGAAAAGGGAGCCTCTGCTTCCCTCCACCTCTTGGCAGACTCAGAGCTGTCCAAGCACCTCCATGGGCAGATCCATCACATCTTCTAGGACAAGCAGAGCTTCTGGATGAAGACAACAGGAGTATGGTGGATCACTGTAAAAAACTATTGAGATGCACAGTCTGCAAGACATAGCATGAAGGCCAGATCCTGGGAGATAGTAAGCAACCTCAGCAGCAACTGCACACAAGCTAAAGCTCAAAGAGCACTGGGCACCTCCAGGTAGCCACCAGCACCCTCCAGCATCAGGCTCCAACGGTGCCCTGTGCCATGCCAAAGCTTTTTTAGAAGCAATTGCTCCTGGAAAACCACAGACCAAGACACAGAAAGGAACAGATGGACTTCCAACACACAAAAAAATATGTATTAAAATAAATATCAAAGCAAGCGGTTTGCACACAAGCATTGCATTTGCAATTCTGATTCTCTAATAGGAAATGGCTCCCAACTGGGGGAGGGGTAGACAGGAAATATTACAGCAATGTTATTTTGTTACACTAATTACCAATAATGGCACATACTAGGCTACCAACCACAGCCAATTCATTTTGAAAGCTATATAATGATGTTTAGGATAAGAAATTAATTTTTATAGCCACTGAAGCAGATTTACTTGTACTGTAATGCAGATTTATTACAAATTAAATTTCCTAACTCCAGAGGCTGACTTGGAGAGGCTTCGCAGGTCTCAAGGAGAGACACACCCTGATGCAAGGAAGGAATTTCAGAAGCATCAAGGCTCACATCTTCAGGTCAAAGAGTGCCCAGACCGTTATTTGCTCTTTAGCACACACACCTTTGGACATACCCACCGTCATGTGCAAATTCAGCCCCACAGAGTGAACATGAGCAGGACCCAGCAGGTGACTTTCATCGAGTCACTCGAGTGTGAAAGGCTGAGTTTTTTGGTTTTTATTGTACTGTTTTTAAAAGGTAAAATTTCAGTACTACAGGATTTTTTCCAGTGTAAAGAGAACTCCATAAAAGATTCATAAAGTGAAAACTTTGAAGTATAGTCAAAAAGATGCACTCATTAATTTACAGAAACATCTATGGTGCCAGTCATTGAATATGGAATGATTCAGATTCTCTTCCACTTCCATGCAGGAGCAGTGCTGCTGGGTCAGGACTGACTTATACAGATCCAAAAGCAGCATTGGGCCTGATCAGGGAGAATCCATCCTTTGCAGGACTTCAGACACAGTCCAGACCAGGGACTGAGCTTCAAAATTTCTAACTAGGACCAATACTCAAGCTCGAGTTCAACTGAATTGCTGTTTATTAAATGATTGGGTTAATTTCAGTTTCTTCATCCTCTCTTGCTCTTCAGCATCTGTAACTAGAGCCATCACTAACCAGATGGGAAATCTCTGAGACCTTTTCTTGCAGATGCACAAGCCAAGCTGAGCTTGAATGTTTCCCCCAAAACCTCAGGCACCAGAGATCTGGTTGGCTGCAGGTTGGTGGACAAGGACAGGAACCACAGGGATAGCTAGGCTGAGCTCAGTCTCCTCCGGAGGGAGGGGACACTCTGCATCCAGGGAAGGAACACCCACTGGGTACCCGAGTGCTGGGGGACCCCCAGAGCAAACACAGGGTGGGTACAGCAGATGGTGAGACCAGAGACTTGGCTCTTGGGATCCATCTCTTTTGGATGTGCAGGGAATTTTTTGGTCTTTCAAGTTCCAGCAGAAGGCTTTGGAGCCAGCACAGGGAGCCCGGGCTGGGGCAGAGCTAGTATATGCAGCCAGATAAGGAGCTACACACATCAATACACACCACACCAAGGGACTTCTGATGGGAACCCGGGGTGGGACCTTCATCCCTGATGAAACTCAATGGGAAACGCTTCTGATATCTAGGCATCCCTGAGAAATATTGAGACGAATACCCATGAATGAGCACCCACCAGGATGCTTTTCAGGGTGCCGGACAGGGACTAGGCTGTGTGCAACACCTCCTAATCTGCAGCTCGGAAAGGGGCCCCAGTTTGCCAATCCAACACTTGGCATTGCTACCGCCTTAAAAAAACACTTATTCAAAGTTTTGCAATGGCTTCAGTGACAACTGGCAGTCCAGCATAGCAGTCAGGAGGGGATTGTAGTGGTTTTTAAACACCATCTCTGCACCATCTGATCTATGTAGGCACCAAACAAAAACCTACTCAAATTCCTCAGGAGAAAGAGCAACCGAGTTGGAGCTGCTCCAAATCCTCTCCTTGCTCGAAGCCCCTCCCGGCCACGTCTCCACGGGCCTCGCACGCAGATGCATACACACAACATTGCAAAGAGAATTTGACTGATACTGTTTTCACGTTGGTTTTTTTAATGACACTTCTAGAGATCCCACCGCATTAAGTTTCATCCTGAGAGGAAGATGCGGAGGGAGGAGAGTCATTAGCTTATCCCTAATGCCTGGCGAGGAGGAGGAGGAGGGAGGAGGGGTTTCCTATGCTAATTCTGCACAGGCTGATCTCTCACAGATGCTTTCCTGTGCTCCAGGATAAATGAGACTTTCCTAATTCTTTCCCCACTGCAAATAAACAGACACAGAGCCTACACCATGCGGCTTGCACTGCCCTATTCATCACAGCATCCCAACTGTAGGTAGCAGTGATTACAGCTAATTATTGGCAATTAACCACCACTGAGTTGGTAGGTGTGTTTCCCCAATAACTTTCAGCAGCTCCAAAGCTCTTTGAGGGCTTCTCCATGCAGAAAGGCTGAAGGAAATCACCCTCTCTGCCCAGCAGTCAGATCCTCCTCCCAAAAGCTGTAGCCATCAGGCATCACAGTGCAATCACTAAAAATAACCAGGAAAAATATCCCCGAACCTGTAGCATCAGTGATATGCCAGGTCTACCCTCTCGGCACGGCTGGTTGACAGGGAACATCTCTGCTTGGAACAACTATTTCTCCCTTTTGCTCCTCAAAACGCTTATCCCGCGATCGAGCCCGCATCCCCCACCCCTCCTCCAAACACATAATTCAATTCATACAAAAAAAACCCCCCACACAACAGAAAAGCGCATGTATAGTCGGTGCTCTTCCCGCATATAAAGTACCACGGCAGCGGGCTGAGGGACGGACCCTTTGAGAAATTTGTATGCCAGCCTTCCCACTATAGTAATTTCATTCTGTCTTTGTAATTGTCTGATATTACATTGTTCCCTGCCGGAAGATTAATTAGCTAGTCTTACCCTCCAACATACCATCCCTCTGCAACCCTCAAGGAAGCTGGAGTGGTGCCAAGTCGCACGGATTTGCTATTCTGGCTGGCAGCTGCTACTGTCGCTGCAAAAAAGCCTCCTTTTGTCCCCGAACAGCAGTTGCTGTGCCAACTGACCCCCGCACCTCCCCGGCCCTCCCGAAGCCACCGCCAAGGAGGTGGCCAAGTTTCAATGCCGTGCGCTGGGCAGAGGGGGGAAAGGGATGGGGGGAGAGAAGAGAAATGGAAATTAAAACAAACAAAAAAAAAAATCAAGGAAAAAAACCCACGCATCCAACCCCGACCGCCCCCCACACCCCAACCCTCCGCCTGGCATAATTACTCACACTCATTAAGCATGGCTGCATTGCGTATGCGAGTCACGCGGGACAGGCGCGCGTCGGGCTGCCGGAGCGCCGATGCCGCGCTCTCGTCTAGCGGTGGGAAGGGCGCGGGCGAGACGGCATCTCGCATCCCAGCCGAGAGCCGCCTTCACGCCCCGGCCCGCCGGCAGCCTGCGCTGGGGAGGAGAGGGCGATGGCGGGAGGGAGCATCGCCAGCCATGTTGGCTGGGGGGGGAACCGCCACCCCAGCAGGGCCGTGCGCCGCAGCCGCTCTTGGCAAGGAGCCCGGCCCGGCGCCGCGGTGGATCTGCTGCTTTTGTTCCCCCCACCATCTTCCCCATCTCCCCTTCCCTCCTCGCACACACGCTCTGGGTGTCTCCATCTTATCAAACACAGTACCGGGGGCAGATGGGATCTGCATGGGCACCAGCACACGTACCCGCCATCATCACCCCACCGGGAAACGAGCTGTGGGGGCACATGGGGTTTCCTTCTCCTTGGGGTTTTTGTAGAGTAAAGAAGAGTTCAAAGACAGGAAGATAAAACCCCTTAAAATATAAAGGCACCCATCTAAACTCCAACGCACACCACAAAACCGTTGCTGACAAGCACCTCGGCTTTCCTTCCAGACAGTCCTCAAGAAGTTATATTCTCCCCCTGAAGTACCACAGCAGTTAACATTTGTGGGTTTATTTGCTGTTTTGCCCCAGCATCGCTGCATGGCCGCCCTGGCCGGCGCTCCAGCCACGGTCCCCATCAGGGCTGCGGCGCAGGGTAGCACAGATGTTTTCAGCTGAGGAGGCACCACGAGTACCGACAGGTTGTGTTTAAAGTAAAAAAAAGCAAAGAGAAGGAGACCAGGAGCACTGCAACGCTGATAGCGACAGCCATGAGCAGAGAGAGGGGTACTGGACCCTTTACAGTCCAACAAGGATTAGCCCCAGCATCCAGCCTGCCCATCCCCAGCACCGAGACCCCAAGACAGACCAAACCCTGCTGCTCTGTCTCCTGTCCCTCACCAAGCTCAAAAAAACACCAATTTGTGATTATTTTGGTTTTTTTTCAAATTCCAGCAGCTGTTGCAGCAGATCACCTTTCCCTACAAGCACACACAACCCAGCTGCACAGAGACCAGCACAGGGACGCAGGGCTGCTTTTGCTGGGCATGAGAAGCCAGTTTGAAACCACCCGTTACAGGGCTGCGGGAAATGATCCCGTACTGTCACAGGGGCTAATTAAGCTCCTCCACTAAGACAGCAGATCTAGACTGTCTCGGCACCCGCCTTTGCCAGCAGCCCCCCTCCTCGGGTGCTACGGAAACGGGAATTAAGCAGTGATGAATGCAGTATTAATTAATTAAGAGAAGTTGCACATGAAGGGGGTGGGAGGCAGGGGGTCTTTGCGCTGTGGAAATCACCCAAGGAGGGGTCACTGTAAATTTGTTTCTTATTGTTTTTGCTCACCAGAAGGCACTGGGAGGGACCCGCGTGCCCAGGCGGCAAGACCAACCCACCAGCACCTGGCGTGGCAGCAGCCCCGGTGCTGGAGCACCCTCCGTCACGCAGACGCGTCGGGGAAGAGGATCTCTCAAAAAAAGGACGAGGGAGCGGGAGAGGCGCCCGCGGCTCCGCGCCGCCATCTTCTTCCACTGCGGAGGCCGAATACGAAATCAATTTTGCACACTCCAAAATGGCTGTTCAGGGGTTTGCTCTGGAGAGGTTAACGGGGAAGCTCAAAGCAGCTGACGCCAGGGGACACTACTTTTCAGTTTGCATATCGAGATTGTTTACACAGATGATTAGCTAATATATCAAGCTTCTTAAACAAAAAGAGATGGCAAAGCACATTGTTTAGCTTTGATTTGCATTCCCCACCCACAGTCTCCTTCACTGTACACCACCCAGAGAAGAGGAAGGACTTGGCCATCGCTACAGACAGCTGGGTCTCAAAGAAGGGAAACAAATGGCTACAAACCCATAAATGACTGCAGTACTCGGTGCTTTTTGGCACATCTAGCCTGCTCACAGGGCCAGCACGCCAGATAAAAGCTACAGTCCCCATCACGCAAACCCCTGGGGTAGTTCAGCCTGCTCCAAGATGAATTTTGGGTGGCACTCAGAAGCTCAGGTTGGCCAGACCCCGACCATGGGATGCTGGCAAATCTCTTCCAACTCACTGTCCTTCTCCTCTGCCATTATTTTAAAACCACACTTCTCCTTTACTCTTTTTTCCCTGCCACAGGGATAATCCCTCCATAGCTGGGCATCACAGCACCCACAACCTGGCTGTTATTCTCTCCCTTGACTTCCTCTCTAACTCTCACCCAGGGTGTGTTATTTAGGTAACATCTTTTAACATTGACTTTTCAACACTTTTTCTTTAATTACTTGCATTTAAAATAAAAATGCCAACCTATGTGAGTGACTGTCCTCATTACAGTTCCAGTCCTCCAACTAATTACTATTGTTAGCTTTGGCTTATACACCAGGATGCCTAAATCCAAAATACCCAAGACTGCCAAGTTACTTTGCAAACAGGAATGCTTGCCCTGAAGAAAGAACCACGTTATCCAACTTGCTTCTATGCAATCTCACCATTACCCTTACTTTCAAGGTCTTGGACTTCAGAGAAGGAAAGCTCATCCAGCTCGAGAGACTAAGAAATCAGAGGAAACCCAGAGGAAAGCAAAGAGAAAAGATAAATAAATCTCCAAAAGAGAAACACCATCAAGTGCAAGGCATCCTTTCTACCTGCTTTCTTATGCTCACAAAGGCCACGTGGAAACGACTGAGTCTAAGAAAAAACCTCCCAGCAGCTCCCAAGCAGGCTCTTCTCCAGCCCAGAGAGAAGGAAAGTGAGCCGACTACAACATCGCTCAGTCACACCAGTAAACACCTTCCTTATTGGTATTGTGTTTCCATAGTGCACATCAGAGAAGCCTATACAGGAAAAAATAAATCCAGAAGTCTCAGAAGTGCTTATTTAGCAAGGTGACAACTACAGGAGACACACCAAGGTGCACAAAAGAACTGGCAGGGTAGAAAGGAGGGCAGGGTGTTCCTGTAAGCCCCCCTGACAGCACCCGAGTGTCAGCGCTTTCAGCACGTCTGAAAGCAGCAGGTTTAGAACTGATTAAAAAAGGAGAAGCCTTATGTAAACTTAATGTATAATTAACCTGAGAAACGCACTCGCAGAAGACATTATTGAGGTCACGGGAGCATTAGAGCCACAAAACCAACTCCATCAGTATATGAAGGATGAGAACATCCACTGTTAAATTATTTGAATACTCATCTAATGCAAAGGATAAAACCTGCTGTATCCCAACCAGGACAAGCCTTCCTTCCAGGCAGATTATAGGAGGTTTCTTACATCTTCCTCCAAAGCATTTGAAGTTGATGGCCAGAAAGGAGAGCCAGGCTGAACAAGCCCCTCTCTCAGGCTTTCTGTCCAGGTCAGGTCCCTAGCAGGTATTATAAGAGGGTCTTTCTGGCTCTACTGTAGGCATCTGAGTGGGACACTAAGGTCTGCATGAGTTACCCTCAGCTGTCTTTGCACTTAGTTGAGAAAACCAGCCCTTACAGGAGTGATTAATCTTACCCCAAGTGCAATCAGGTGAATTGCCCTCATGAGGTGCCAGTCTCAGTGTGATCCAGCACCACAAGTTGCCCCAGGCAGCACATGTGGATGGGAGATGTGATAGGGGACTCCAGCCTAGGGACCACACCGAGCTGTCTCTCTGAAACCCCTCCCTGAAGCCAGTGGGCTGCAGGGCTTTGGGTATTTTTAAGCCTTTACAAGGATGCATAGAAGTCTCTCTCCCCCCTCCTTCTTCACCAGCTCCTCCCACATACCTCTCAAAGCCCTGCAGTTTCCTTTGCCCCTTCCCTGACTTAACATCACTGTCAGTCAAGGTTTCACAGTGCAGAGGCACCTTTCAGACCCACCCAGCTCTCCTGACTGGTGTTTGGGATTCCAAGGTCTCAAAGATCTTCCTGATGCCAATTAAAATATAAAAAGAAAAGCCTCCATTTGCCAAGGTCTGTAAGTGAAACACCCGCAGGCCTTGCCCTCCTCTCCCTTTCTGGCTTGCTTACAACCATGGCAGATGTTTCACATTTCCCACTTTTAAAAAACTCATGTTAAATCAAGGTCTCTCTTGCCAAAATCCAGCAAGACAGAGACTTCATGAAGCATTTCAGAGAGACCAAGAGCTGCCTTTCCCCAGGCTGCCCCTCTCACAGACCATGATTTGAATGCTTGAGGCTCCCTTTGGAGAAAGCCAACGATGGTACCAGCAGCACACATCCAGCTGGCCAAGCGTGGCTCTTGCACATCCAGTTTTGCTCCCATTGCTCTGCACCCAAATGTCCCACGTGCACAGCACCTGCTTGGGATCAGTACTCGCCCAGGATGAGCCCTTGTGTCCCTGCCTACCCTTGGGCAAGAGCTGCGATGCTTCCAGCCACACACAAACTAGGGGCATTGCCAGCAGCACCGAAGGGTCTCTGCGGGGCAGTGCCAGGATTTGTTTTCCTGTTCCAAGCAATCCAAACCAATAAAACAGGATTTCCAAATACTTCATTTTACAGCTAATTTCATAGTATTTTTATATAATAAGCTTAGATTCCTTGTACTCGCAGAGTGCAAGTATTTTAGGGCCCCAGGTTTCACCTGCTGAACTGTCTCTCTGTCTCTTGAAGGCTCACTTGGGAAGCAGGGATGCTATCAGAGCACCAGGCTTCAGGAGAAATGAAAACACCCGGTGTCACAAGACTCCTGATAAATATAGCAGCAGCAACGATGATGCAGAACATGTTCAGGGCAGGGTGAAATCAAAAGCTTGATCTAAGCTCAGCTTTATGTTGGGTTCATCCTACTGCATGGCACAGACCAGTTTGCTGCAAGTGGACTTCCCTACTTTCCTCAAAGGCCTCAAGGACTGGATTATTCCAGCTCTTCGGTGCATTTAAACCCCCAGCTCCATGAGTAGGGCAAGCGTACAGACAGGGGGACGGACCTCAGTGTGGGAAGGCAGCAGACCTGCAGCTGTGGGACCTGGCATGAAGAGGGGACTTGGACAGTGAAAGCCCAGGGAGCCCCTGGCTCACAGACCTGCAGTGATTATGACAGTCAGGGTATATCCTCAAAAGCCTCCAGGAAGCTGGCTTTCTATCTGTTGCCATTAACAGTTGGAGTCCCTCAGACCTGTTGATTCCTCATTCATCAAACTTAAATTTACTTTATCCAGGTTGCAGCCAAGACCTAGTGCCAGTGACTGTCCATGCTGATGGCAGATCACTTCTGCCTCAGTAACCCCGTGCTGCCAGCCCTACACTGGATTTCCTTCCAGCGTCAGTTCAAACACAGAAGAAAGAACTCAAAACAGTTTGCTGGGCGATGGGTGCACATGAGAAGTCCTGCATGTGCAGGATGACAGGGAATAGCAGCAGCTAGACTCTGGGATTGGCATGGGTGGCACTACCCAGGAGACAAAGACTTTTTTGTGTTCTCCTGTGCCTAGAGATGGCCATTGTCATTTACCTCTCTCAACACAGCATTTATTCCCCTGAGCATCATATGGCCTTTACAAATTAAGGGTCAGGTTGTTCCAGCTCAGGGCCATGCTGCTGCTATTCTTTCAGAGGCATTTTACACTCGCAAGCTTTGGCAAAACCCACTGCTCAGGGCACCCTCTCTGGACTGTACCCCTTAGCCAGCCATACAGCAGAGCATCCAACAGGGAACAAGAGGGAGGACTTGGGCCAGGATCTCTCCTCCCTGTAAAACAGGAGCACTGCTAAAGCAGCCTCTCATCAAATGAGAGCCTGCCGATCCACTGGGTCCTCATTCCTTCACCAGAAGGTTTTAAACTCGCTGAGATCAAGGGCCCTTGCACTGCACGTTCCCAAAAGCCAGGAGGAAGCTGCAGATATACTATGAGCACTTAGGAGGAAAAACATTACAGCATCTAAAGGCACTTTAAATGATTTAGATACAAACTTGCCTGTAATAAGACATCTATTTTGGTTAATCTCTTAGTTGCAAATCTTGAAACTCTTGAACCTGCCTCGGGCTACTGTCAGCAGCACTTCATTTACCACTGCTTATTGGGAATAACTGCTATTTCCCACTGTAACCTCCAAACCTCTTAAAGTATCTCTTATTGCTTTGCCCAAATATACTTGCCTTGAGGATACAGAAGGTTTTTTTCTCACTAAGAACCGTTAAGATGATTTGAACAAGCTGAATCAGAAGACATCGTTTCCCAGGCGGAGCGGCCAAGGCTCAGAATACCTTCCCCACGATATTTAGGGAACAATTCTTTTTTTAAGCATTTAGCTGGGTTATGAAATTGAACGGCTGCACTTTGATCACTCCTCACAAGTAAAGGAGTTGAAGGGATGGGTGTGTGTTCATCCTCCCAAAGAGCTGCTTGGGGTCAGTCACCCCTGCCTGCAGCAGGGATGCAGACACCATCACTGCTCCACCAGGTCTGTGTTCAAAGCTTTCTGTAGAGACTGGTGGGGGGTTTAGTACCACCAATGCAGCTCCTGTGTTTTAAGCTCAATCATGTTTTTATTTTAAGAGGATGCACAGACACGGTGGGTGCTGAGCTGTGCAGTGCCCAGGCACTACTCCAGCCCATCAGCCCTAGTGCTCACCCACCCCAGCTTGGCTCCACTTAACAGGCTTACTTTAAACACAACCATTGGCACTGCAGGCAGCTGGACCCTAGACACACATAACAATGACTATACTGATGGGCTGCCACAGCTCCAACCCCAGTAACTGACGGGAAATGCAGCAGCCCTGAGGCAGGGGTGATGACCACCCTGTCCTGATGACATTTTGTTCCCAAGCAGCAACCATGTGTCCCAGGTAAGAGCAGCAGAGCAAACAGAGGTACAAGAGCCCTCCAAGCACATCTTTTAGATATGTTACTTTTAAACTATAATACAGGATTTTCCAACCCAGTCCTGTGTCTGGGGCAACCAGTCATCTCTGCAGGTTTGCAGACCCCATCAATCATGCAACTTCAGTTACCATCTTCTCTCCACTCAGTGGAAAAACCTCTGGCCACTAAGTAGTTTTGACCCACATGGTGCAGGACACAGAGAAATGGGGGACCATGACCCCAAAGAAAAGGGAACAGGCTCACACCATGCTGGCTCAGAGCATACACAGACCTGACTTGGGATCAGCTTCTGTTCCCACCAACATGCCTGAGAAAGTACTCCAGCATTAAAGGATCATGGCTCACAGGGGCTTAGAGAGAAACTCTCCCATCCATCTGCATCAGGTTTTACACAGAAGTTTTAATGCAAAAACAAATAAATTAGTATGAAATATGTATATACATGGTGTGCTTAAACAAAAGCACAGTTGTGTTGGCTCTGGCTGCTAAAGGACCCTGTCTACTATATACATGCATCCTAGTTTAGTAGGAATGAAAACCACCAATTAAACCAGTCTCTGATGAACCATAACCAGCACAGCAAGAGCCAGCACGCTGCCTGCAAAGGTGAATCGGTATCAAACTCCAATCGCTCAGCTTTGGCACACCACGGTCCCTGGAAAGCTGCAGAGGCCTAAACTGTGTCATCCCAGCCAGTGCTTAAAGCCTCTTTTTCCCCCTTCTGTGTCTCCCTGTTCTCTTCTTCTGCTCTGGAGCTAACCCTTAGTCTGAGCTCAGGTAAGAAACATCCCACAAGATTTAAAACAAACACCTATTTGCCCTTCCCCCTAAGTATCCCACTTTGCATAATAAAAACCAACCACTCAAAACCCACTTCACCCCTGCTAAAGGCAGACCCCGCGCAGGAGGGGCCTGCCCAGCTCTGGGCTTTGGGAGCACGCCGACCCACCGCGAGAAAAGGGACATTTATATTTAAAGCAGAATAAAAACTCACTGAACCTACTTCTCTGCGCACGGCAGGTCCTGACCACGTCTCCAGCCCTCGCAGAAGTTGCCAGCGGGTCAGAGCCACCTCGGCAGCCCCGGGCCAGCCCGGCCCCGCTCCTCCTGGCCCGGAGCACAGCTCCCTGCCCGCACACCCTCACACCCGGCGCTTCCGGGAGCCAACAGCTGCTGCCCTTAAGCCCTTCGGGGAGTTCAGGGGTGGAGCACCTGCACCGCCAGCTGAGAGCACTTACTGCTCTGCAATTAAGCTAATTTTGCACCAGGAGGGGAGACAACTCTGCAGCCGCTCCTCAGGCCGCCCCCGGTTCCTCGGCCCTTGCGCCGTGACAATGAGGTGCAGGCCGGGACCGGCCCTCGCTGAGGTGCCCCGGTGCCCGGCCGGGCCTGCCCATGCCTGCGGCGGGGCCAGGGGAGCATCGCGGTGGCCCTGCGAGCACAGGACACTCCTTAAAAGTGTCCCTGAGCACCTTTACCAGAGCACAACTGCTATTTTTGTGCTCTGTCTCTCCAGCAAACCTCTCACAGCCCAGCGTGCTGGATGGCAAGGCAGCAGCGCTCGCTGTGCTGTCCTACAAAAGCCCCCGTTGCATGTGCTCCACAGCTGACGTTTATGATCTAGCACACTGGCCTGGCTGACAACAGCAAAAAAAAATGTTTAAATCAGCTTTTTCCTATAGCAAGAAGCACTAAGAGCATGGTGTGCTCTGCTAAAAGTAACAAAGATACCAGATTGGGGTAGGGTTTGGTGGCAAGACCAGAGCCCCCAAACAAATGGGAAGTGTCTCAGCTACGGCTGCCGGCATGACCTCAAATCTGCCCGCTCCTCCTCCGTGCCAGGCTGCAGAAGTGTTCAGAAAAGGAACCATCAAGCACCTGCCCCACGGCTTTTCCTCCACAGGGCTGAAAATGGGGCTGGTGCTTCTGGTGGAGACAAGCCATGGCAGCCAGCCCTGGGGGAAGGAGAACAGAGGGACATGGCGGGTGCCAGCGGGAGAAGGGTTTTTGTTTGGGTGCAGAAGGCACCTCCAAGGTCTCACCCGTGGTCTTACCTTCACCCATGGATGTGTCCCTCGGGGGCAGCTATGCTCAACATCCATAAATCTTTATAGCAGGACTGATGGTCCTTAGAGATGCTCGTTCAACCTTTTTCCAAATGCTTTTGTCTTCATCCATCAGTTGGCTTTCTCCACCGCTAGATAAGCTCCCTTCCATTTTGAAGAGTTTCAGAAGTCTTTTGCAGACATCTCATCGTGCTCAATAATTTTGTTCCTTATTAAATATTGCTAATGATAGGGTTTTAGACTCTCGGCCATACATCCACTTTCTGTTCTAGTATAAATTTTAATCTATCTTCCCTCTTCCTTCTATTCAAGTCTTAAAAAAAAGAATTACTGGAATAAAAAGGCAAGCACCAAATAATTGAAAGGAGCAGCTAAAAAAAGAAGGGAAGGAAAGCTGAAAAAAGTTAAGATGATTGAAAAGTTCAATAAAATTGGAGGAAAGAAGGAAAAATTCCAATTTTTAACAAAATGGATGATGAAAAAGGCCTAATTTTTAAGCCAAGTATTTTTAATATGAAAAATGTCAACAGGCTGTAATTATGATGCAGGCCTATTGCACTATCCAGCGCTGTTTCTCATTTGTGCAGATGAATTGGGCCCGCAGTTCTGCCTAGCTAAGTACTTTGCAAGAAAAATCCCATTCAGAATTCCCCCAGTGCGCCGGGGCCGTGCCATCACCCCACGCCGGAGCTCTGCGTGAGTTTTTCCCTGGTACACAGCAGCAGATCCCTTCGGCGAGAGCAGTTTTCCCACCCCAGATCAGGCTCCCACCTCCACGAGCTGCCCCAGGAACATCACCCTGCTCCGCTTTCCTTGGGTTTGTTGGCTGGAGGTGCATTTTCTCCTGTCCCTTCATCCTTATGCTAAACCTTTTCAATAGATGTTTTCGAAGCCTAACCAATAAAATGTCGAAACCAATAAAATTACTTGTGGGGAAAAAGTTTTCTAGAGAAAGCATAAAAGATGCTGGTTTACAGAAAGCTATGAGCAGAAAGTGGGAGGTTAGCGTTGAAATGCTCATGCAGATGAAGATCTAACAGTCTATTCTCACCAGAATAATGAGCACATACATGATTAATGAAAATATTTATCCTCGTAACCCACTGCAGCAAGTTAATATTTAATCCAAAATCCACCTGAAAGCCCGGCCTCGCCTGGTTCCTCATCTACCTCCTGAACTCTGCAAACTGACCCAAGATTTGGCTCTTTGGGGCTGATCTAAGAACCATGCTGGCTTTTTCTGGCTTTCTGCATAAGTACCACACCTTTTGATCCCGTAACCACTGTCACTTGGGACCTACAAGGTTTCTTAGATAATCCCAGAGAGTCGGTGCTTTGTAACTCGTCTCACTTTGATATTCAAGGCAAAGCTGGACAGCCCACACATGAAAAGACAGCTTTCCCTTTCTTCCCAGGCTTAATTTCATCTGCAAATTAAACATATCGAGACAGATATTTATAGAGGAATGCCCTGATCCTCCCGGGAGGGCTGGGGAGTCTCCAATGTGTAATTTTGCTTTAGGAATATGATTTTAATCTTGACTTTCTCCTGAGGCTGGTGGCAGAAGAGGAGAAGGGCAGGGAAGGGGGATCGCTGGCTGCGATGCTTGCCGAGCGCTCCTCTGCCCCCCCAGCCATTTGAGCCTAGGGCTAACGTGGTGTAACATGGTGTGGATGGACACAAAGGGACTGAGGTTCTTCCTGCTTCCCTGTCATTGTCCTCTGCAAAGCTATTTCAGGACATGGTTGTTAAAATGCTACAATTTTTACTTTAAGAAAAAAAAAAAAGGGTCTGTAAACTGCCAGCAAGAGCTTTCAGCTGTGACTTACCAGAAAAAAAACAAACAAACAACAAGCTACCTTTAAAACTGGTGTATAGATTAGCCCAGATCTTGATGATTCTTTGTGACAAGGAGCTCACACACAGTCATCCATCTTCCCGTATCCCAGCCCCTCCATCCCACACTGTCACTGGGGGTGGTCTCCAGCACAAAAAAAAAACCTACAAAAAATAAATATTTTGGCTTATGTGGTTTTCAGAGAAGCCCCAGAGGGGAGGATAAAGGACAAAAGCTATCAGTCTTCCCATGGCCTGACTCCTTCCCCTGAAATCAGGTCTCTGCTGTCGCTCAGAGCTGCAGCAGAGCAGTGAGGGCAAAGCTACAAACTTCTTTGCTCAGCAATTGCTGTTCTTCTGGTTTCCAACTAAATATTTTCTTCTATTTGCTGATAAAGAGTGACTTGATGCTATTCCTCTTTTGCACAGTAGCGCTCATTTAAACCTCCATTGCGTCACATGTACACACGTCTACAACAAATTTTGCTGCTGGGAACCCCACTAAGAGGCCCTGCCTTGGCGTATCGGTTCGTTAGGGCAGGGTTGGTTGTAACGATGGAGATATTGTGTCGTGCTGCTGTTTGTAAGGGCTTGGCCGGGATGCCCGGGCCCATCCTCGCCAGCCCCCGGGCAGGGCTGGGCAGGCAGTGCCTTCCTTGCAGGGTTATTTGTGATGGGAATAGTTCAAGGGAGGGAAACTTGCAGAAAAGATGGTTTAAGTAGTAATAAGAGGGACTTTGGTACGTTACTGCATGCTGTGAGGTATGTCTTTAAGCTTCAGTAAACTTTTTGCGTCCCTGGGAAGCTGGTAACGTGCCTTTGAAGGAAGCATGACTTATGGAATTGCAGTTTTTAGCTTAGCTGGGTAATGTTAATGAGGAAATATCGTGGGCTGCGGGTGGAAGTCTCCTGAATCCCATAAGTTTGGAATAAATTATTCTGTTTTCCTCAATGAAGCAATGCAGTGCAATACTGCTCCTGAATCAGGCTGATGGTGAGAATTATTTATTAATTTGTATAGGACCACACAGAAGCTCAGCCAAATAAATACAAACTAAACTGTAGCAGAGAGTTACAAACTTCGAGTTGCTGTGGGCGTGGAAGAAACGTTTTTGCTGTGGTTTTGAGAAGGAGCAGGTAGGCTGGGACCAGCACCCTGTGCGATGGGGGTGACACGAGGAGGTGGCACCGGGGTGGAGATGGAGGGATAAATCCTCCTTTCTGCTGGAGCCGTGGTGAGGATGATCAAAAAAAAAAAACCCCAGGCTTTCAACTGCAGTGCAGCAGCTTCACAGTAATTAAAGCTTGAGATCATCAGCTCTGCCTATGCCTGCTGCAGCCCGGCTTGCACATCAAAAGGCGATGTTTCCCGTGAGGACAGGTCCCACGTCACCAAATTCAGGTTTTGATGCGCACTGTGGGCCGGTGAGAGTGATGATCCCCCCCCAAAAAAATCTCTTAACAGTGGTTCATATTGAGCAGGTGATGCTGCATCCCCCTCGGGTACCCCGGGCTCGGCTATGCCCTGCTTTTTGGGTAGCACAGGCTCACCCAAAGGGACCATTGCTGGAGCAGGAGGTGGCCCTTTGGGGCAGAATGGGCTCCGAGGGCTCGGGCTCTGTGAGTACCACACAGCTGCAGCATCCCTCCTGCTGGCACCTGGCCTCCTACCCAGAGAGGATTTATTGCTCCCTGAACAGGTCTCCAATGACGTTATTAATCAGGGAGACGGACGAGTACAATGCAGTTTATTACACGCTGTGGATGAGTGATAAGTGTGGGTGCTGCTGCCCGGGACAGCGATCAGAAGAGGGTGAGCCTGATGAGGGAAGAAGAGGGAAGAGCAGCATTGTGGGTAAATATGTGCTCTTCTGGCAGTGATTACCTTCCAAGTAATTAGTTTTTAAATCAGGCAGACGTTTCAGGAACTACTCACTATGAGCTGCTTTAATTATTTATACTCCCTTTTATTCTTATTATTTATAGTCATCCTCTTTGGACAGTGATGGGCTCTGGGTCGGGCTGGTCAGGTGGAACCGGGACCCACTTCCAGCCCAGCCTGGCCAAGCAGCCGTCTCCTTCGATGCCACCCATGCTGCCTGGCACCCTGAGAGCCCGGCTGTGCTGGGGGGGCCTCCTCTCCCCCCCACAGCCAGGCAAAGGGGAGCAAGTGCCCGTCCTTGCTGCAGAAAGCCCTGCTCAGATCGGTAATTAAACTCACTCATCTTCATTTCCCTCATTTGTTCAAGTGAGGCCACTCCAGAAGCCACCAGTGCCAGGCCCTTTCTGTCAGCTACGGCATCGTTAGGCAAATTGCCCTTCGAGCCAGCTCGAGAGGGTGCGGGCAGGGGGAGCAGCCCCTTGCTTGCCTCCTCCTCTGCCCAAACCCTCCTCATCCGCCACCGTCCTGGGGTGCCCCTGCCCCTTGGCCAAGGCTCTGAGGTTGGCAGGGGAGGATTTTGCAATGGCAAACCCTTCCCCCAGCTGGGAGTTTCCCATAGCACCACACAAACTCCTGCTCCATCAGAGCATCTGGTGTTGCCGCTCTTCCCTTCGCCAACCCCACCTCTGCGGAGCTTCGTAACATCTGGAAGCCATTCCCTGCGCCATTCCCATGAACGGACCTCCGACCCGCCGAGCTCCTCCTCTGGGCTAAACAAAAGCTGCCCTTGTTGCTGAGCTCGGGAATTTTGCCTGCCTTCCCCTCGCCCCAGCCACAAACCGTTTCTCAATCTGTCACCAGGACAGCATCTGCCTGCAGAGCCCCGGAGCATCCTCTGCCCCATCTCCCTCCATGGGCACGGTCAGATGCCGGCGTTGAGGAAAGCTGCAAAAAAACAGACACCAGCACAAGAAAAAAAACACCCTACAGGGAGAAGCTGCTGCAGACTTGTCCAGAAGCAAAGCCCATGGTCCATATTTGTAATTACTACAACTACATATTGAATTTTTTTCCCTCCTAAGAGCTTTTGCTCTGAGTCTTGCTCCAGTTACAACAGTGAGAACACCATGATCTCGCTGCTTCTCCTCAATAGACTCATTTGGCAGAGAGGAGATGTGGGGGTGAGGAGTGTTTGAGCCAGAGCAACCACGGAACTGCAGTATGGCACCAAAAAAAAAAAGGGATATTGCTAGGGATGGGTTTGGACTAGGGCACAGAGGGGCCCATCAACAAACTTCACTGCACATCTCACTGGATGCCGTACAAGACGAGCTGATTCACTGCTCTGAAACCCAGGTACCAACAGAAAGGCAGAAGAAAAATGTACATAAGCCTGTCCTGTACTCTACACACCCATAGGAACCCAACCCAACTCAACCTGACTTCTGTTCTGTTGGTTTTGTTTTCGTACAGTTCCAGAACCACAGAATCCCAGCGGGGCTGAGGTTGGAAAGGACCTCTGGAGGTCGTCTGGTCCAAGCCCCTGCTCAAGCAGGATCACCCAGAGGCTGGTTGTCCAGGCCATGTCCAGTTGGCTTTTGAGTTCAAGTGACTTGGAGGGAAAAAATACAATAGTCATGTAAGATAGATATGGAAACACCAGACTGGACAGTGTCTTGTCTGCGACACCAGGGAGAAACGTGGTTTCCAGGAAGGCGGGTCCTCAAAGTGAAGCCAGCTTCCAAGGGCATCCCAAGGCTGACCCTGCAGGCGTGAAAGGTTTTGAAGACCATCTGCCTGTGAAGCCAAAGCCACATTTGTGTGACATGCAAGCTGCTGTCTGGCCTTGAACTAGGTGCAACCCACTTAATAAAAATACCAGCAACTGCAGTGGAAACAGCTTCACCACGAAAGCAGATGGACGGGACCCACCTGCCTCCCTTGGGATTTACAAGGACACGGAGGCTGTGCTGGCTTGGTCCCCAGGGTGCTCAGCACCAGCAGCTCCAGCATTTTGTAGAGTACCTGGGGAAAATATCCAAGGTAGGAAGGGTTAAGGGAGTCAGGAATAAATAAAACATTTACCCCAAAGCGAGCAGAGCACAGCAGCCCTGGGGCTGGACTCTCCCACCATTCACATCCCCGTGGAGTCCACACAGGAACGATCACACCGCAGCTGGGAACAGACATTTCTAAAGCAGCCTCCTTCTATTTGCATTTGAAACATTTATTTTTGGGAAATACATATTAAACACTATTATTTATACAAAAATGGACTAAATTTGTCATAATGCTTATAACCCCCAAAAGGCCATTTTAATAGTTCTGGATGAAGTTTTTTTTTTATTGTATTATTTTCTTTTTTTTTTTTTTTTCTTCCAAAAAAAAAAAATCAGGTTACAAAGGAGAAAGCGGCGTGTCTTGCTTGGCCCAGCTTGAGATACCGACTAGAGGAAAAACAAAAGTTTAAGATGACATTTGCAGAAGTGCCTCACACAAGAGATTTTTCTCCCCTTTCATAGACTTTTTTCATAACGCTTGAAATATATATTTTTTTTTTCAGTTAATACACTTTTTTTAGGTCTTGTTTTTGCTAAAATATAGCAAGTCAGCAAGTAGTTGTTCTTCCCCAACAGCTCCAACGTGCTGTTGCAGTGGGGGCGACATGAGTTAAGGGGGAGAGCGGATTCTCCTTGCGATGCACCCCCCCAGCACGCACCCCTTTGGCTGCTGGGGGGGGACACGTGTGTGGGGAGCCCCTGCAAACCCTCCGCTGAGCAACGTGGTCTGGGCATCCCCACCAAGATGAGAGCAACCTCCTCCTTCCTCCTGGGTCACCTGTGCTGAAGAAGCTGGCTCTGCCTCCCGTGGGGACCATTGGGTGGGCTCTGCAGGCGCCTTCCAGTGCTAGAGCATGAGCCACGCTGTCATTTCAGTACGTGCCCCCCAAAAAAAAGGGTGATTTGCAGAAAGTTTTATCCCTTAGAGAAGATATGGAGCCTGATGGAGCAGACAACAGAGGCAAGCGGAGCCGGGGCAGGGGCAGGACTGCAGAGCTCTGCTCCAGGACCACCTGCCCCCGTGTCACGGCGTTATTTAACCACCCTCCTTGCAGGGTCTTATTGGCTGGAGGGTCATTGACAGAGGAGGCGCAGGGGGGGCAGAGCAGGGGGGTTATGGGGCGCAGCACCCACGAACGCTGCCCCAGCCCTCCCCGCGGCTGCAGGGCTCGGTCTGCATGTGCACAGTCCCCTTGCACAAGGACTAGGAAAACAGGAGTGTGTTACGTGGACACATGTCACACAGGGGATCCAAACAATGAAAAGAATCACTAAAAAAATACCCAACAGCCTCCTCTGACGTAGGGAAAAGCCCGAGAATCACCAGGGTCGGACAGGACAACCCTCCGCCTCCCACCACCGCTTTGCAGAGACGTCCCACTCTCAGCCCCCTTTGGACAACCATACTCCGAGCCTTCAGTGGAAAAAAAACCCACCCAACTGAATGAAAAATAAATATACAAGTGTTCTCAGGACGTCAACCACATCTATGGTCCAAGGGAGAGGGAAAAGGAGTCTCTACAAAGTGTCTCAGACCTTCTGCAGGCTGCACAGACAGCCAAGGCAAGCCCTCCCTCCCCTCTCCCACGCTATTGCAAGGTAACAGTCTGAAAAGGCACTTCTCCCAAAGCAGGTCGCTCTGCCTGGCCGGGGGTCGGTGACAGGCAAGGTGACACCTCAACACTCCCAGTTTATTGCATGTAGGCAGGGTAGAGGGGTTGGGATGGGGGCTGGCAGGTCCCAGAGGGCTGCAGAGGGCTCGGAGGAGGCAGCAGGAGACAAGGATGGCACCGTCTTGCTCTCTTCACACCACCGTACCTTGCTTCCGAGGGCTACATTCACCTGGAGAAACCCTTTGCCTTCAACGGACGGAGAAAAGCCTCTGCACAGAGGGGCAGGCAGGGCTCCCGGGGCACCCCAACCCCACCGGCCCTGTGGGTCTGCTCCCTCGAGCTCGGCTGTCGGGCCAGCGCTGGGGGCCAGCGAGAGCCCAGCCTCTGCGGGGGGATGGTCCCCAGCCCAGGGATGCTGGACCAGGGGCTGAGAAGAAAACCCCACAAAGCATGGGGGGGATGAGCGGTCACCCCGCTCCACACGACAGAGAC
The DNA here is from genome assembly GCF_013368605.1 of Nyctibius grandis. Taxonomy (NCBI): domain Eukaryota; kingdom Metazoa; phylum Chordata; class Aves; order Nyctibiiformes; family Nyctibiidae; genus Nyctibius; species Nyctibius grandis. The sequence goes on along the minus strand of NC_090672.1, from coordinate 4,819,244 downwards.
GTTGTCTGGTTATTTGGTCAGTTAACATTGGCAGGGGGTTGGGGGGTGGGAAGAGGGGCAGTGGCAGAGGATTGATATAAAAATAAAGGGGGAAGAGGGGGGAAATAGCGAGCGTGAGCGAGCAAGGTCCTGGCTACGGAGCGAGACGGTTACATTTCGTTAGCCACCAGCTCTTTGTCGGTCACGCCGTTGGAGAGCGAGCTCTGGCCCTCATTCAGCCTCTTGACCCTGTAGGCTTCGAAGTGGATGTTGCTGGTAATATCCTTGATGTTCTGCATGTGCGTCCTGCGGGAAAAGGGACATGGGGACAATCGCACCCTGCTGGGCGCAGGTTCGGCCAGCCCAGCCTCCGCCACCCCAACCCGTGCACCCCCCAACCTCTGCTTTCAAACACCCCCTCCAGCCCACATTTCACAGAATCACAGAATCACAGATGTTAGGGATTGGAAGGGACCTCGAAAGATCATCTAGTCCAATCCCCCTGCCGGGGCAGGATTGCCTAGACCATATCACACAGGAACGCGTCCAGGCGGGTTTTGAATGTCTCCAGAGAAGGAGACTCCACAACCTCTCTGGGCAGCCTGTTCCAGTGTTCAGTCACCCTTACAGTAAAGAAGTTTTTCCTCAAATTTAAGTGGAACCTCCTGTGCTCCAGCTTGCACCCATTGCCCCTTGTCCTGTCAAGGGATGTCACTGAGAAGAGCCTGGCTCCATCCTCTTGACACTTGCCCTTTACATATTTATAAACATTAATGAGGTCACCCCTCAGTCTCCTCTTCTCCAAGCTAAAGAGACCCAGCTCCCTCAGCCTCTCCTCATAAGGGAGATGTTCCACTCCCTTAATCATCTTCGTGGCTCTGCGCTGGACTCTCTCTAGCAGTTCCCTGTCCTTCTTGAACTGAGGGGCCCAGAACTGGACACAATACTCCAGATGCGGCCTCACCAGGGTAGAGTAGAGGGGGAGGAGAACCTCTCTCGACCTGCTGACCACACCCCTTCTAATACACCCCAGGACGCCATTGGCCTTCTTGGCCACAAGGGCACACTGCTGGCTCATGGTCATCCTGCTGTCCACTAGGACCCCCAGGTCCCTTTCCCCTACGCTGCTCTCCAACAGCTCTGTCCCCAACTTGTACTGGTACATGGGGTTGTTCTTGCCCAGATGCAGGACTCTACACTTGCCCTTGTTATATTTCATTAAATTTCTCCCCGCCCAACTCTCCAGCCTGTCCAGGTCCCTCTGAATGGCTGCGCAGCCTTCCGGCATCTCAGCCACTCCTCCCAGTTTTGTGTCATCAGCGAACTTGCTGACAGTGCACTCTATTCCCTCATCCAAGTCATTAATGAATATATTGAATAGAACTGGTCCCAGAACCGACCCTTGCGGAACTCCGCTAGACACAGACCTCCAACTGGACTCTGTCCCGCTGACCACTACTCTCTGGCTTCTTTCCTTCAGCCAGTTCACAATCCACCTCACTACCCGATCATCCAGACCACACTTCCCCAGTTTAGCTGCGAGGATGCTGTGGGAGACCGTGTCAAACGCTTTACTGAAATCGAGATAGACCACATCCACAGCTTTACCATCATCTATCCACCAGGTAACATCCTCATAAAAGGCTATCAAGTTGGTTGAGCAAGACTTCCCGTTGGTGAAGCCATGCTGAGTGCCCCTAATGATCCCCCTATCCTTGATGTGCCTAGAGACAGCACCAAGAACAAGTTGCTCCATCACCTTTCCAGGGATGGAGGTGAGGCTGACCGGTCTATAGTTACCCGGGTCCTCCTTCCTGCCCTTTTTGAAGACTGGAGTGACATTCGCTTTCCTCCAGTCCTCAGGCACCTCTCCTGTTGCCCATGACTTAGCATTTCCCCTCCTGCTTTACTGGTTAATGATATCTTTAGGGCACAGGAGGGACACAAAGGCAATTATGGGCAGCCAAGACCAGAAGCCTTCAGTGGTACTCACAGCTGTGCTTGGGTAGCCCTGGCTCCATAACACCCATCCCAGAAGACCCCGGTCCTGCAAGTCCCTGGGATCAGGTTTTGTAGCCCCCACAACTATCTGCCAGCAACACCTCACGTGTGCAGAGTTTATGTGGCAGCCAAATTTAGGGGGAGCCCAATGCCCCCTCCAGCAAGCCAAGGGGGCTCAGCCTCCCATTCCCTGGACCAGCGATCGCCCAGCCCCCCCCAACGGCACGATCCTGGGATGCAGGAGGGTCATGTCTTCGGACTGGGGGTAGGACCTGGGGCTGGTGAGGGATCACCAGCTGAGCCACCCTGCACGCTGCCAGCAAGCTTGGGAGTCTGTCCTGACCCATCCACTGCTCCTCTCCTCCCTCAACTCAGCACCGTAGCTGAAAAAAGCCCCCTGAAGCCATGTCCCATTCAGTGAGACCACCCCTCGCAGAGGGGCTGCAGCGTTGCAGCAGGCTGGGAGGGGATGGAGCGATGGATGGACGGACGGATGGATGGATAGATGGATGAGCAGAGCGAAGCAGCAGCTGGGCTCTCCTCTTTCTTTGGATGCCACCTGGTGACCGAGAACTACAGGGACAGGGCACAGTCCTACTGACCTGATGAGGAGGTCCCGCAGGTAGGCGAACTCACAGTGTGTTGTGTTCTCCACTGGTAAGAAGAGAGAGAAACCCATCAGCGTGCACCCACAGCATGAGTATGGCAACCACTGGGGTAAGGAGGACCCTATGGGGCTTCACTATGGGGCTGAGATGGGGACTTACCCCCAGGGGCTATAGGGTGCAGGACTCAAGAGTCCCCTTTGCTGCTGTAAAGCCAATGATTTACCCAGGCACCTGCCCCAGCTCAGCATGACCAGCTGAGGTCTGACTGAGCATTCCCAGTCCCTTCCCACCATCTCCCACCAAACGAGGGAGCTCTCAGCAGCATCTCCCACCGTGACCCCCGCTTTGGACCAACTCAAGCTTAAGTGGGTCCCAGACAAGGCAGGGAAAGGGACAGGGTGAGCTTTGCATCGAGCGCTGGCCTCGGCTCCACAGAAGTGTTTCATCTATAGCTTCACCACGAGCATCCTGCGACACCCCAGGCACGTCAGTGCTGCCCGGGCTGCCAGTGCTGTGGCAGGACGGGATCTCCTGCTGACAAAGGCTACTGCAGTCTGAACAGGGCTTGGAGCAAGCAAGAGTGTTTGCAAGAGGGAAAAATCAAGGGATGTGGCTCTACCACAATTAGTCTGACGGCTCACAGTTCCCCAGGCATTTGAATTTAAAGGATCAACTCCCTTTTTTTGATTTTTTCCACCCACACAGGCCCAAACATAACGCAGAAATGGCAAGACAACAAATAACGCTGTTCTGCAAAGGCTGCCTGTGGCCACGGCTCGGCCCTGGGGTCTCCCTGTGCTGAAGGCAGATGCCTCCTGCAGAAGGTGAGTGGTTTAATGAGCCCCATTAAACTCAGAGCTTCCAAGGACAGAGCACAAGAGGGCAGCAGAGCTTTAAAACACACTGATTTTCCTGGCATCTGTGTTAAGCCACCCCTCAACACAGGACTCCTATTAAAAAGACTCATAAATGAGAGAAACGTATGAAATGAAGGGGAGGAAGATAAGACGGGTGGCACTGGGGAGATGCCAGTTGGCTGTCAGGAACAGGGAAACGTTTAGATGCGCTGGAGCCAGGAGGCTGCATCTAGCCTTTAAACCAGGATTTAAAATGGGGGATAAAAAAGGAAGATGCTGATGGGATGAAGATGGAAGAAGGAAGAAATCCCACAAGGGCACCAGCCAAACGCGTGGTGGAGGGTGTAGAGACCTACAGATGCCAGGAGAAAGGCTCTAATCCGGGCTGGAGACACAGAGACGTCAGCACTGCACTCGTGTGCCCTCAGATTCAGCCATCAGGCATTTAACTGTGCAACCAGCAGAAGCCAGGCCACAAGAAACCCAGAAATGGCCCCTCCGGCACTCAGCAGCCCCAGGAACTCGGCGCAGGAGCATTGGCCGAGGTGTTTCCAGTCCCCAAAAACCAGGGAAGTGATTGTCTTTGGAGGGGCAGGGAAGCACTATATACACCTCGACTTCTACTGCTGGGTTTGGACCTCATCCCCTTCTGTCTGGGCAGGGAGATGGGCTCAAGAGGTAGGGAAAGAAGGACAAGGTACCTTCAATGGTGCCCCACTTGGTCTTCCTTCCAAGGATTCGTCTTCCATTAACCTGGTACTCCTGGTCACTGCCCACCACTGCAAACGGGATCATTTCCTGAGGAAAGAGAAATGAACAGTTACGTTTTCCTCCTGAAAACCCATCAGGAAACCAAGCTGGCAAGCGAAGTCCTGCGTCAAGCTGATTTCAGGAGAGAGTTTCATGGGATGGGCTGGTCTGTCCCTGATGTTCCTGAGCAGCATTGTCTGCCTGGGACCGCAGGCAGCCCAGGACCCGGGCAGCAGCATCTCTCGCACACGTGCCCAGTCCAAAACCAGTCTAAAACCAGCCCCAAACCAGTCTAGCCCAGCACCTCATTGGCAGGCGCCAGCACACAGCCAGGGCAAAGGTATCGTGATGCTTCTCTGGGAATTGCCCCCAGCATCTGGCAACCTGTGGCTCAGTCATCTCCTGATCCAAGGTGGTGTCTTTGTACTTAGGAGTCCCTAAAAGACATTTTTCTTCCCTGAATTTGTCCAAGCCACTCTTCTGAGCCAAAAACTGTTTGCTACTTCCTACAGCAAGGAATTGACAGACACAAAAGCGGAGAAGCCTATGGACAAATTACCCCCAGGTGCTGGGAAGGCTGCTCCCCGAGCCAGGGGTGGGCAGCCACCGGCACTCCCTGTCCCTGGGGCAGGCCACGGGACCTCCCTGCCCACTGGTTGCTGAGGGCACCTTGGAGGAACGGGGCTGCGGGAAGGAGCAGCGACATGGACGGGAGAGGACACCTTCCCCAAGTACCTTCCTCACACTCTTTCTGTCCCTGCTCAGCTCTGGCAGGATCCTTGGTCCTGGGCAGACCCCAGGAGCCAGGTCCTGGGTAGACCCCCTGGACAGGGGCACAGCAGCTTTGGAAAGAAAATAAGAGGCACCTTGCAAGAGAACCCCCAGGAGATCACCAGCACCCAGAGCTGCAGGGCCCACCCAAACACATCCCGCACTAACCCTGAATTTCTCGTTCACTAGCCGATCTTCAGAGTCCTCATCAAACTCCTTCTGAGGATACACGTCGATCCCATTGGCAAGAAGATCAGCCATTATCTAGGAGAGAAGAGCAGAGGAACACGTGAAGGAGATATGGGCAGAGGAGCTGCATTCCCACCACGGCGGCAGCTCCCAGCCGACCCAAGAGGCTCTCATGAGCAATGCCCAGCAGCAACATCTTCCTTCTCCATCCTAAACACCACCCACCTTGGGGAGAGAGACCTGTGTTTAAGTGCTACACACCTACCAAGCGCTTGCCCTGGAATCTCTGCAAGAACCTGGTGCCAAGCCACGGTTCAGGCTGAGCGCGAGATGAAGTTATATGAGCTGGGCGTCGCTTTGGGATTGCAAAAGACAATAAGACAATACAAGCTGCACCGAGCAATGGGGAATACAGCTGCCAAGCACGTAACCCAAAGTTAAGAAGTTGCTTTCTGGTGTCTGCTTATGCTCCTCGGGGAAGGAGTCATGGCAGCGCCTGATCCCAGGGGACACGGGGACAGACAGCTTGGCAGAGCGGCCTCTGAGGATACTCGGAGGGAAGGGGAAGAGATGCTGAGATCTGAGTCCTGGGTGGAGGCTCAGCTCACGGGAGCACGGAGGATCAGCCTTCTCCAACCCAGCTGCAAACCCAAACCCAGCCTGCGCGCCCGCTCCCGTCGCTTCCTATGGCAATTCCTCCCCCCGCGTCAGCCCTTCATCGCAGGCTGGCAAAGGAAGCCGATCCAGCCCAGAGAAACCCCGCTGCCGGCCTCCCACCCCCCAGGCAGCCCCACACACTATTTTTAGGGGAACAGCCCACCAAAGCGATCTCCGCAGGGCATCGCAGCCCACGCCACTAACCCAGTGCAGCACTGGCACCAATCCAGGTAAGCCTGCGGCCAGGCTGGTGCTTCACCATCCCCTGCCCACCCCGATCCAAACCCAAAAACCCATCACCTCTCTGAACCAGCTACACCCCCACATGCAGACATGGCTCTGCTTTTTGGAAGCACGGACGCAGGCGCGCTGGAGGAAAGGGAGAAGGTCCCAGCCGACACCTGCCCTCTCGCTTGCACCAGTCTGGAGCTGGGAGCGTAAGGAGGGCCGAGCCCCTTGCAGAAGGGGCACCACGAACACGCCACGCAGCTCCGTGTTCTCCCTCCATCTGGAAGGATTTTGGGGCTCTGGTTACAATCAGGAATGGAATTAGAGATAGGACGAGCTCACCCTGCGCCGCACCGGTGCACAGCAGGTGAGCCGGGCGGTCTCCCCATGGTCCTTCATTACACAAGGATGGTAGCAGCAGCTGAGAACGCCCAGGTGACATTTGAGGTCCCAGACTGACTTTGTAGTCCCAGAGCCAGCCAGCCACCCGGGTACGTGCACTCATAACCTCTGCACAGAGCCAGCAGCCTGCAAAAGCCGCTGCAGGGAGCAGAGGTGGCACCAGGGACTCACACCCCCACCCTCCCGCACCAGCTCCTCGCAGATCCCTGTGCAAACACGCTGACAGGCCGATCAAGCCCAGCCTGGATCACCTCTCGGCTCCATCTCCAGCCATCCTCTGGCTCACTGCAAAGGGAACTGCTTGCAGTTTGGATTTGGCCCCCAAAACCAGACTGGATATTTCAGTGCCTGATCCTGCTCATCAAGGACTGGGAAGACAGCGGTGTGGGAAGGGGTGGCTTGTCTTCTGCACGGAGGCATCAAACAACCCCTGGCTAACGTAACCCCCGGCTAACGTGCTGCCCTCTCCATAACCAGTGGAGGTGGCCCCTAAAACCAGCCTTTTGGCAAGACCCCCTTGCCTTCGCTTCGCTGCTGTTCCAACTCACAGACCAACGCGCCCGGTGCCTGCTCACTTCCGCAGGGAACGCCGAGGCCGTCGCGCCTGCGGCCACATCCATCAGCTACACGACCGGATCTGCAGCCCCTCACCGAACCCCAAAGTGGGGCATCTCCACCTCCAGGCGTACGTGCACGGAGGAAAGCCCATGCCTTGCCGTGGATTGCGACAGCCCCTCCTCGGCTCCCCACCAAGGGAACTTCATGCCTTGCTTCCCCCACCAATCTTGCCCAGCTGAGCTCAGCAAACCCACACTTTTTTTTTTTCCTGGTTCCTCTATCAGTGTGTGGTTCTGCCCAGGATGGGTTTTCCAGTCTCTACGTGCAGCACCTCCCAAAATAACAAAACCCAGCCTGAAAATAACAACAACAATAACAAAGGAGGCAGGAGAAACAGGCCCCAAGACTTAGAGCTCGAAACTTATCCTGCCCTGACAAAGATCCAAGAGAAACACAAGGCACGGCTCGGAGCGCGGGCCCTTCCTCCGGCCACGTGGGATCGCTCAGAGCCGCGGCCGGAGGAATGCGCTGGGCTCCCGGCCAGGCACTCGCCTTCCCAGCCCCGCTGGGGAGCCGGCGAGGGGGAAAGGGGCAGGAGGGGATGGGGGAGGAGAGATGGGAGCCCGGATAAGTGCCGCCAGCCCTTTACCCTTTGTTTGAAGTAGTCCCTCTCCTCCAGCGTTAACGTGTCGGCTTTCGCAATCACGGGGACGATGTTGACCACTTTGCTCAGGCGTTTCATGAACTCGATGTCCAGCGGCCGGAGCCTGAAAAACATGGCAGAAAAAGAGAGGATTTGTGCGCTGATAGCGAGGTGGGGGCTGCTGCAAACCCCGGCAGAGAGGGGCATTCGAAGACTACACACAGAGGGGGAAGCGCTTTCTTTCAGATAGGAAAAATAAAGACATTTTCTTACAAGCCCGACAGCACGCGTCCGTCTCAGGGGTGGTTTAGAGATCAACGCTTAAAACGTTTCCCCTTCAAAGCGCCCCGCTATCGCCTGCGAACCCTCACAAAGCCCCACGAGGTGGGAGAGGGCTTTTATCCCTGCACGGCTGCTCGGCCCCAGAGGACTGCGGGAACTTGCCCAAAGCTACTCGTGTCCTTGGCACAGCCGGGATGAGCGCGCGGGCGACGCTGGCTGCGGGGCTCAGCCCTCCCGCGATGGACCAACCAAGCTGGGGAGAGACCATGGTGTGAAACCTCCGCCAGCCCTATCCAAGCTGTCACCCACCATCCAGGGACAGCACAGCGTGGAACTGGCCACGGGTCACTCTTCCTGCTCACGCTCACTCCTGCGCTAAGGACCACCCCACTGTCCTGCACGAGCCAGGATTGCATCTTGCATGAACCCATTGGGATTAAAAAAAGGCTCCACCAATTCTCCAAGGGCCCACAGGGCACAGAAGAGAAGCTGCTTGTTCCAGAGGGCAAAAATGACAGAAAATCTCTACCACGAAAAGCTCAGCAGAGGAAAGCTGCAGAGATTGCATAACCCCACTGATCAGCCCCTCAGGAAATCCCTCCCTGCTAAACGCTCCTGCTGACAGCACGGATGTGACCTCCAGTGCCACGTTGGTCTGTGTCCAAGGGCTGCGGTCCAGCTGCAGACAGCGATGAGGGCACCTGGCCATGACCCTCCCTCGCTCCTCAGTGCTCTCTGAAGGTGTTTTTACTGCTGGGGGTTCCCAAGCCAGCTAAAGGAAAGCACTCCTTGGGACACCTCCACCTGCTGCAGGTCCCCCTTGGTGGCTCTGGAGGTGACATGCAGGACACTTAAGCAGATGTTGCCCTGAAAAAGCAAATCATGAGGTCCCAGGGGAGACCAGGGTACAGGAACACCTTCAGGGTGCTCATGCATTAAGAAGCCTTTTGGAAACGAGCTCTCGCTGGAAGCACACAGGGAAGGAGCAGGAAGGTCAACGCAAGAGCCCCAGAAGCAAAGGGACACTTCTGCTGCTCGTACATCCTCGTGACCTCCGGTGGTAGTGTGTGCCAACAGGACACGACCCAACTCATCTTTGGTGAAACTGGGGCAGAAAGAGGTGAAGTCACCTTTCAGAGGAGCCGTAGGCTTCAGTAGCAGAGCTGGGACTAAGAACGAGACCTCCCTGAGGGCAGACCAGCCCTGTGCCACACACCAAAGGCCCATGGCACCAGGGAAGAAACCAAAATAAATGGGACGGTGACTTAAAACATCAAGCAGTCACCCAGCAGGAGCCCTGTGTGGAGGAACACGGAACAGAGCAGAGCACTCGGGGAGAACATGGCCAAGAAAGTACCTACTGCCAACATACTCACGCTAAATCCCATCATGGTCTTCTCGGGCCCTACGAAGGGCTCAGATACCCCCGCAGACCCAACATGGCTCCTGCAAACCCAGCAGGAGTCACACGAGTGCAAAGGGCAAGGGGCAGATTCTGCTCCTCAGCAGCCACCAGGCACTGTCCCCATCCTGCGAGGCCACCCCTGCCCAGCTCTATCACCAAGAGAGGGACGTCCAGCCCAAGAGAGGCCCGCTCAGCTCTGGCTGATCCAAAAATGTCAGCTCAAGGCTGCTCTGGTGCAGCCAGCACCAGTGACCCAACCGAGCCCTTTCCTGGTCAAACCCACTCCTCTCCCAGGGATCGGGCTGGACCGTGCCAGGTGGACCTTCTCCCCACACGCTAACGGCACGCATAGCCCAGAGCGTGCGAACAAACCAGTTCCTAACACAAACTCAAGAGTCACAGATCACCCTGGGCCCCAGGAAAGAAAGAGTTTGGCTATTAAGAAAAGAATAAACCAGAAGGAAACCCCCATGGACACATCTAAGCAGACTTGCTGCTGGCAAACATTGTTTGGAGCTCTGCATAATGTATTTCCCAGACCTCCAAGGAAGTAATGCAGTTATGCTCCTTTCCCAGCAGATTTCTTTCCCCTCCTCTCTCTTTGCTCTTTTTCAAACAATTTTTCCCCTCTAAAAGCCTCTTCCCTGCTGAGACTGTGTTCCTGCCTCTTTCATCAGCTTTTCTTTCAGAGTGAAGACCGGGATGCGTATGTAGATGATGCAGATGGATTCCCAATCAGCCAGACATTTGAATTTCAGCCAGACTGACACGTAAGAGCCCCGTTACCGAGCCCTCACCGACAGCCAGAGGATGCCAGTGGTGAGCCTGAGAGCAGGAGGCAGAGCCGGAGCCAGCCCACACCCCTGCCCGTGTCCACCAGCATCCACACAGGCACAGCAACAGTGTCCCCCACCGGTCTGCACCCGAAGCCAGAAGAGCCCAAGGCACCTTTGACATGACATTCTGCTCCGATGGGCTTCTGAGAGTGCCTTGTCCATGGAGGTCACCTCCCCTGGGCACCTCCCTGGAGAACAGGAAGGGAACCAAGGGACTCCCCAGAAGAGCAAACTGTATGTTTTTAGGGTATTTTGCAAGTTTCCAGATATTCTACCAATTCCGGTTGTGTAGCCCCAAAAAACCCTTAAGTATTTAAAAGAAAGTGATTCTTTTCACTAAGAACAAGACCTGTCGCTAAATGTCACATTGATGTGAAGACGCCAAAGGAGAAGGAATGGCTTAAGGCAATCACGAGTGCAAAGAGCCTGATTTGCACTAATAGCCCTGTACAGACCCAGGCAGACACTGCCAAGGTCACGATGGCCAAGCTCAGACCTAATTCCTCTTCAACTCCTGCTGCCAGGCACAGTCCAGGACCGCAGGGACTTCTGCTGGTATCTGCAGGGACCAGGTTTGGTGTTTAACCACCACCAACCCATGACAAGCGATGGGCACAGCCGTGCTGGCCTCCACTGGGTGTCTGAACTTGGTTCACCTGCACAAAACAGCAATACCAGCACCTGGAGAGGATTAGCAGTGAAATGTGAACATGCAAAACAGCAAGAGAAAGCGAGTTATTTCATTCCAAGCACACGCAGTCTGCTCCAAGCAGATCACAAAAGAGAAGGTAGAGCTCAAGAAGAAAAAGCATCTGTTTTCTTCCCCTTCCCCACTTTGGGCTTTGCTGGGGGATGATGTGGAGAAGCTCTCAGGGGAGTGGATGGGCTGGAGCAGGAGCAGGAGCTGAAGGGAAGGCTCCAGCCCACCCCAGCCAGTGCTGGTTGCTCCCTCACCCCCTCTCGCTATGGGGCTGGGGAAAGCAGAGCAGCTGGGCACACGTTATCACAGCTGGGAGCACGTTAGTTCTGCACTGCCTGCAGCCACCACGCACGGACAGGATCTAAGCAGAGAGAGGCTCATTCCTGCTGGTTCCCTTGAAATACCATTATAGGAATCAAAATTCACGGCGAGCTGCAGAGTTATTTCCTTTTGGTTACGCCCCAGATCAAACTCGCAGCAAGAATTTGAGCCGTGCATTAAGCAAACACCAGCAAGCACCCAGCAGCCGCCCAGCCCCACCACCAGGACCCGTCATCCTCACAGGATGACCCATCAGCTTCACAGGGGTCAGAGCTGAGATATTTATTGGGTGGCAAAAAGCAGGGCTTGCGCAGCCAAAAGCCTCTGCCAGCGCGTTACTGAGCCCTCGCAGACAGGGTTTTACGGGAGTGTTACAAGAAGGACAGGGTGTGTGCGAAGGAGATGGGTTGCAAAGCCTGCCCCGAGCTCCCTGCAAAGGGAAACAGCAGCAGGAAAACTTCTGTGCTGATTAACCCTTGAGCTGCCCAGACCAGAGGGCCAGACTGAAACGGAGCGGAGTAGCCTCCCCTCCAGCCTCTGAATCCGTGCACTCCATTAACTTTGCTTTTTCCCCCCCTCTCCTTCCCTTTTTATTTAAGAAAAAAGCAGCCTCTCACCCAGTGACCCGGTAGGCTTAGCCCTGGCTGCTGGCAGCAGCCACGTGCCAGGGAAGCGATGCCGAGTCCCGTGCCGTGCCTGACTGTGTGAGCGGGGAGGGACAGACGGACACGAGTCCCTGCTGCTCTGGCTGCGTCACACGGTGAGGGCAGCAGGTCCCCAAACACAACGCAAACAAGCCCCGTGCAATCACTGTCCCAGGACAGGTGGCACCAAGCACCCCGGGATGGCAAGCGGCACGGGAAGCCCATGGATGGTGCCACGTGGGCACGGAGGGGTCCTCCATACCTGGCTGTGGTTGTCCCTAGGGCAGGTCCCTGCAGCACTACGAGCCACCACCCTTCCCAGCCGCGCTCCCCATCACCTCCCGGTGAAACCAGAAGCACCAAAGGACATTGATGCCCTTCCCATACCCTTCCACATGGGATCACGGACTACCTGCCTCAGTGGAGGCACAAACCTGCATTCAACGTTGTGTGACAGCCCCATGATGTGGCCTCCCAAACCCTCGTCCTCCAAAAAAGAGCATGAACTTCTGCTACCAGAGCTGCTGCAGCAGCTTCACCTGTTTGTGTCCACAGCCCACGGGCAGCGCTGGGGAAAGCCTGTCCGTGGTGATAAGAAACGTAACTTGGGGGCAGAAAGGAAACCCAAAGCCTGCGTGAGCGCTTGGAGAAGCAAAATTTCCCACTGACTTCTCCCTCACGGAAGGGTTTGTCCCCCTTCACTCATCCCTCAGCTTATCTCCATCCCGTGGCAGGAGGGGACGTGCCAGCGGCCGGCTCCGACAGCGGGGCAGGAAAGCAGAGCTGCCCTCGGAGCGAGCGCCGGCCCCAGCCGGGCTATCAGGCTACAGGGAAGGAGGATCAGCGCAGGGCTCAGCAACAACGGCCTCCAACCGCGCGCTCGCTCGGATATTGGAAACACATGTTGGTTGGAGAGAAAGAAAAAAAGCAGCTGAACTTCCACGCAATTGCTGTTAGCCGGCGGGTGAGAGAAACCAGAGCGCGCGGCTGGAGAGGCTCCGCCGGGGGACACGGGGAAGGGGCTCCCCACCGCCTGCGTGGCCCGGGGAGGGCAGCCGCCACCACCCCAAATTTGCAACCTCCGTGCAGGTCAGATAGCTGCAGGATCCAAGCATCGGACACGCTTTTAAGGGTTAAACACCCAAAGCAATGAGAAAAAGCTGGAGCGCAGCTAATGCTGCAACAGGCTGACTTGCCAAGGCAGGGGCTGAAGATCAGGGCTGAGATAAGCAGGACCAACATGCTAGACTGGCCTAAAAATGTCATCTCCCTTTGAAATGTTTTCTGCTTTATCCTATTAAACCATAAACGTTTTGTCGGGCCTCTCTGCTCCCAGTCGACGGCCAGTTACACAAGAAGAGCATAACTGGCCCATGCAGTCATTTTAGTCCAGTGAAGGAGGCATTTTTGGTCTACCCACTGACAGAAGCAAAACAAAGTCTTTTCTATTGCAATAAATCTCTACACAGGGAAGAGGAAAAGGCTGACATGAATACAGCGCTGGCGGCTTAAGTTCACTTTTGAAAACAGACCCCCAAAAAAATCCCCACGCAGACAGAGCCAGAAGTGGAAGGAATCGACACAAATCAAAAGGAAACTTAGGTCTCGTTTTACGTTGTGATACTTTTTTCATGTGTGTCACATTTTTCAAGACACTTTAAGCGCCCCAGATTTTCACTGCGGGCTGCGTGCCGCGGGGAAAAAAAAAGAAAAAGAAAAAAAAATAGAGCGAGATCTGGGCCTTTGATGCTGTCGCTTGAGAAGTGCCAGAGCCAGGAGAGCTCTGCACTGAATAAACCACATCCCACTTGCAGATTAGTCAAACAACCTACAAAGTACCCTTAAAGGGTGAGGGTGTTCGCTCCCTCAGTAGCATGAGGAAAAACGGTTTCTCCCCTTACACAGGCAGGGGCACAGCAACGAAAATTCATGTTCTGTTTGCAAAGGCAGCCTTTTTGTCCAATTTGAGAGCTCAGTGACTGGTTTCCATGCTCAGCCGAGGAAGTCAGGTGACCAAAGCACAGCAAGCAGCTAACCGGAGCTCAGGGAGGCTTTGATGGCCCCTTGAAAGAGGAAACTCCACGTTTTTGTGGGGTACAGCAGCTCTGCCATGTCACCGCGAGGGCTCCAGATGCTACAGCCCGAGGAAGGACAGCTTCACGCTGTCCTCAAGCTCCTCAAGCCCCCAAGAAACACAGGGGAATCCTGAGGAAGACCCCGACGGCTGAGCTGCCCCAGATCGAACACAGGAGAGGGGCCCCAAGGGTGCGAGCGAGGGTGGGGGGTACGTACGAGTGGCCGGTGGCTGGGATGAAGTATATACAGCAGTGCACCCGCGTGTCGGGGATCCGCTTCTTGCGGTTAATGTTGATTTCCTCCTGCAGGTACTTCTCGTACTGGTCGTTGATGAACTTCATGATGGGCTGCCAGCTGCAGAGAGAGAGGAACACGGGACGGTGGGTTTGCATGTGGGATCTGGACCATCCTGAACCTCCCACCTGGCCTGGCTGTGTGAAGCAGAGCCCCGCCGAGCCGGGGATGTTACAGAATCCCATCAAACAAACCCAAAACACACTCACACGGGGACATTTTAGTTCCCGTCAGCTCCCGTTCCTACAGCAACTGCAGGCGGCATGGAAATCACAAACCTCACGTGTTCGCTGCTTGGAGACTCCCCGCACCGTGGCAGGGGGGGATTTACCGGCTGGTTCAGACAAGCAAGTGCCTAAAAAGTCCTCCCTTCTCTCCCCCAGGATCCGGCTGCTGAGCAGGGCAGGACTGCGAGCATCCCTCGGCTCCTTGCACTGCGTCGTGGCGCAGGAGCGAGAGCAGCATCAAACCCCACAAAGCCCAGCCCAGCTCGTGGGGAGGAGAAGGCACCTGCCACTGGCCAGGCAGGACAGCCCTGCCCCAGCCTGGGGGGGCCATCCCGCACAGCCAGCCCCTATCCCAGGGACTCCTGGCACAGTTCAGCCTTCAGAGCCACATGAGCCACATCCAGGGACCGGCCGTGCCGGCACACAGCTGCTCCCGGCCGCAAACAAAGGTTGTCTCATGCCTGGAACAGCAGGATGTTTGTGGGCTCTCGCAGGGTCCAGGATCAGCCCCGGGGAGCATGGCACCGTGCTGCCACCACAACAACCCTCTTCCCTGCTCCCCACGGAACGTGGGTGGCACAGGACCAGGCTACGGCCCTCGGCACCAGCGCCAGGTCAGGATGCCCTGGGGCTCGGCCGCCTTCCCTCCGCACCAGTCCCCAACTCACCAGTTCTCATTGTTGATGTGGTCTCCAAAGCCCGGGGTGTCGATGACCGTCAGCTTCATGCGAACCCCCTTCTCTTCAATCTCTGAAACGGAGAAGAAAGCCGGTGCATGAGGCAAGTGTTGATGGGCGCTCTGGCCAAACCTGCCCTCCCAAAATCGGATGGAGAGCTGCCCCCAGGGAGAAACGCACCTTCACAGCTACTAACAGCCACAAATGAGCCCTCCAAAGGGATGCAGAACCACATCTGCCCTGAAGTGTCACCCCCCATGGCCACCTCACTTGTTCCCTTCCATCACAGTTAAGTCAATGCTGGTGGATAAAGACAAAATAGCTGTTTTCTCAGCCCTGCAAACATCTCCAGATGGTCAAAGCCCCTTCAGCCAGAAGGGAGTGGAGGTTTACTGGAGGTCCACAACCCTCACGAGCCCCTGGAGACACAAGGCAGAGCAGGACCAAAAGCCAAAGCACCAGGTGGGATCTGTGGAGCCTCACCGTGGGTGATGGATTTGATTTCAATGGTCTTGGGGATCCGCTCTTCAGAAGTCGGCTGTACAGATTTCCGGCTGATTTTGGATTTGAAGAGGGTGTTGATTAACGTGGATTTCCCCAAGCCGCTCTGACCTGGAAAAGAGCAGGATAAACCGCGCTCAGCACTCGCTCGTTTCCAGGCTAATGTTTCAGGGGCCAGGGGATGGGGATGCTGACGGACTGCGGGAGGGAGGTAAGAGGTGCAGCTGCTTTCCTGCAGCCTCGCCAGCTCAAGGAGCCTGAGTCCCTCCCGGGCAGGAGGATGCTGCGGGCAGCAAGCGCCTGGCTCTGAAACGGCCAGCTTGCTGGGAGAGCAGGGCGAGAGGCGGTTCCTTGCATCCAGCCAACATCACAGCTGGACAGGCAGAAACCATCAGGGCTGTTTGAAGGGCTGCAGTGACGCCCTGCAGTCCTGAAGAAGGGCACGGGGACCAGGGAACCCCAGGAAGGAGCAACCCGACACATCTGTGCCTTTACCCTCCTCCAGCTCTTCACGGAAGACTTAGGAGCAGCTTGGCTGGCCCTTAGCTGGACAGGATTAACAGCAGCAACAGCCTTCAAAACCTCAGCCCTGCAGCATCCACAGCTGCTTCCCGGCTGGATGCGCTTTTGCAATCGGACCAGCTGGCTGCAAGGACCCTTTTAGGCAGGTCCAGGCCAGGAGCTCCTCTGAGTCCCGCAAACAGCGTCCCAGGAAGCACATCAGATTCCACAACGTCAGAAAAAACAGCTTTTACAGAGAAGTGTTTTTATGCTTCATATCCTGGAGCTGGGGTCAATCCATGCAGAAAGGACACCAGCAGCTCTCAACTCTCCAGACCAGTTGTCCCACAAGCTCAGAGAATAATTTTTCCAGAGCAAAGAAAACAGAGCAACTCCTCAAAACCCAGGGAGCAGACACTTGGCTTCCAAGCAGATGTCCCGTGCCCCCTGCAATGGCTGCAGAGCTCTCACACGCCACAGGGGCCCCTTCGGCCCGGTTCTGCTGAGCCACGTCGCAGCCAGCTATCACGGCACTGCTACTGGCACGTTCCTGGCACCGCCGAGTATCTCCAAGCACGAAGCCAGCAAGGATTTCACCTACATCCTCCAGGGTCCTGACCCATCCAGGCTGCCAAAGGCACCCAATGCTAAGCCAACCAGCATATCGGCACTGGGCATCACCTCCTGGCCAGCCCGCTCCCTGATCCAACAGCAACTGGGAGCTGAGTTTGCACCGCTACCCACGGCACGCTGCAATCCAGTGCAGGAAAACCCTGCTCACCAGCCACATCACCAGGCTGGGGTCTGGTGCTCCCGGTCCTCTGCTGCCTGAAAACACGCGGGGCCAAGCGCAAACAGCTCTGGAGGTGTGAACGCAGAGAGCCAAAGTGAAGCTCTCGCTGCACTGCTCATCGTTAAACAGAGCACGTGGGGAGAGGGGGAAAGCGGGGAGACACGTTGCTACAGCTCCTGGCAGTCGGTCTCTGCCTTTGTGCCCGTCCAAGCCGCCGGAGCCGGACTGCCTGGAAAGGGAGCAGAGGTGAGGGCTGCGGGCAGCCACGGATGCGACATCCCCCTCCGAACCACAGCCTGACCTCGCCGAGCGACGGATGTGGCTGCACCCCAGGGTGGCTGAGCGCAGGGCAGACCCGCTCCCACCGCCCCGGGTTTGCAGCCCAGCACGTTTCCTTGAGCTGAAATCAGGCAGGGAAAGAGCGGCTGAGCCCCGTTGAGCCCCACGGTGCCTGGCCAGCTCTCCTCTCCTCTCCTTCCAGCTGTTCTGCACCAAAAACTGAACACAAAAGATGTGCCTTGGGTTTTTTTTTTTTAAGTGTAGACCTTTTTTCTCATCTCCACAGCCTTAGACAACACGGGGCTAAGCTCAGCCTGAAGCCTCCTCTCAGAGCTTCCGTTAGGCTGGCGAAACCCTTTTGAACAGGGCCCCTGGTACCCAGGGTACCGGATTTTCAAACAGCCCCGTCACAAGGACACGGTGCAGGCAGTGACCCTCCACCTGCAGCGATGTTCAATTCCCACCTCCCACACAGGAGAAGTCGCCTCCCTCCTCGCATCTCCCATCTGTGAAAGAGGGACTGCGACGATTGCAACACAAGATCTCGCAGCTTAGACGGGATGGGAATAAAGGAGCTAAACTAATCCCTAGAAGCTCACCCGTCCCCTGGAGAAACGCAGCAGGACGAGGGCTGGCTGCTGCCCCCCCGCCTCAGAGCATCACCTCCCTGCAGGCACCCCACGAGGTGCTGCTCCTCCCGCATCCCTCCCCGCGTCTGCTGGGAGGGCCAGAGCTCGACTTGTTTATGCTGCCACGAATTCCCCAGCCTGTAAACACTCAGCCCCGAGCCTGCCAAGGGTAGAACAATGTTTTCCAGCCGCGCTGCAGCACGGGCTTTCATACCACACACAGCGCTGCCAAGGCAAAGCCGGGCCCTTCCCTGAACATCCCTCCACATCTGCAAAGCAGAAAGCCGAGGCGCTGGGTTTGTTAAAAAAACCTTGCAAGAACTCGTTCTGCAATGATCGGGTTTGCAGCAATCTCCCAGCCCAGGGACACCTCCTCGTAGATCAATTTGTGTATGAAAATATCAAAATGGGAAAGGCAGAGCGTCAGCAGAGCTCGCTGGGAAGCTACAGCACGCTAATATCTCGTACAGAATTAGCAAACTTTGGATCAGGCCCTCCTGTAACCCCAGGAAGCCCCCCAGGGCTGTGGGGGCTCCTACTCCACGGGCATCCCCGCACAAACCCGCAGCCCTACACAGCTCCTTGAAGGAGGCAGCGGGATGGCGAGACCCCACCGCCACGTTACCTCCCCTGGGAGATTCAGGCAGGGAGAGCTGCTGCCTGCACAGCCCGGCCCCGGGGAGCACAGCCCAGCTCATGGCCTCCCGTGGTGCCCACCCAGCTTTCCAGTATAGCCAGCACTTTGCTGCTGAGCGGCTGGTGCAGTCCCTGGCACTGGGAGCCCGGGGGTTGCAGGAGCACAGACCCCCACAGCAGAAGCTGCAGCCAGAGCAGTGGCGATGCAGCTGGTGGCCTCTAGCTGAAATAAAGCTCCTTTGTCCCATCCACCCTGAGGCCTCGGAAAGCTGATCAACAGGAGCTTGCAGGTAGCAGGATTTGGACACACACCTTCCAGCCCTCCCTCCCTGCATGTGGACACCCTCTGGGACACTGTCGTTCCCCCCATGCCACACTGCAAATCCCCAGAGAAGCCACCGGTATCAGAAGCCGTTCAAGCAGAGTGACCCAGCTATGCAAACCCCTCTTACTAGTCTTTATTCCCACCAGTAAATCACACGTGCCATTTCTTCCCTGGCACCTGTAGTGTGGTTGCCTCTTCTGTCTGAGCTGCTCAGCACAATCTCTTAAACACAAGAGAACTCACAAACCAAATTTTAGCCAAATTGCTGGAAATACAAGCAAAAATCAGGGCTCTACTATGCCAGGAGCAGTGTAACCCCTTGAGCCCCAACGCGCTGACTGCTCAAAGCAGAGCAGGGCTCGCAGGGGAGCGGGCAGGGGAGGCTGCTGCAGCTCTCTGCGAGGCGATGGCAACGCCTGACACCCCTCAAGGTGTTCCCCTCTGGGACATGCCTATGGGTAACGCACCCCGAGACGCAGGAAAGTGCATGGGACCATGGGTCATGTCCCATCGCTGGCTTTAACAACAGCTGAATCCCAGCCAGCTCCTGGGAGCGGGATTTGCTGACTCCTCAGGCAAAGACCCCAACGCTGAGCCCGAGCTGCTGCTCCCAGGGAAGCTCCAGAGAGGACAAACATCGTCGCAGAACAACAAAACAACTCGCCGAGCACGTCGCGGGCATCTGGCGCGGAGGGAGAACTCACCCACGACCATGATGTTGAACTCGAACCCCTGCTTCATGGCTTTCCGTCTCATCTGCTCCAGGATGGCGTCTATCCCCACGTAGCCGAAGTCCGCAGCCGGTTTCTCCGGCCGCGTCTGTGCCGCCTGCTTGGGGCCGGCATCCCGCGGAGCGTCCGTCATGCCGGGTGCGTGGCTGGGAACTGCCTCTGGACCTGCGGAGGCAAAGACAGGGTGGTCAGGGGTGGCAGGCAGTGCCGGGCACACCGGGAGGCTGCTCCTGGCACGGAATGAAAGGAGCTGCCTGTTGTATCCGAAGCGGGAATAAAGCATGTGCGGGGACTCAGGGCACCGGGAGGCTAAAAGGGGGGAGGCACACGGGATCTTCCTTCATCTGTAATTATATTAAATTTGGGATTCCCCTTCTTACCTTACTGGATTCACTTTGATCCCTGCCCACATCACCAAGAC
Source organism: Nyctibius grandis (assembly GCF_013368605.1). Classification (NCBI taxonomy): domain Eukaryota; kingdom Metazoa; phylum Chordata; class Aves; order Nyctibiiformes; family Nyctibiidae; genus Nyctibius; species Nyctibius grandis. The sequence goes on along the minus strand of NC_090672.1, from coordinate 4,799,323 downwards.
TGCTGCAGCAAAGAGATGCTGCTACAGGGCGAGCAGGCACACCGGGTCCCACGAGCCAACCCGCCACCGCGGAGCAGGACCCAGCACCAAGAAAGCCCTCGGCACAAGTCCAGGAGTTTATTTAGTGAGTGACAAAGGCTTTTAGCAACACGGCCCCGTGCCCAGGCGCTGCCGTTAAAGGCTTGCAGACCTACCCAGCCTGCCCGCTCCTCCGTGCCGCTGTAATTACAGCGCTGTGCTGGTGGGAACGCCTCGTGGCCACGTTTCGGGGAACCGGGTGGCTTTGCAGACACAGAAAAGTCCTCGGCATCTACCACCACGTGCCCTCCTCGAGCTCCAGCTGACGCAGCACAGAGGCTGCTGGCCCCAGCTCGGTCCTCAATGAAAACCCAAGGACCAACACCTCTGCGTCAGAACGGATCGCACCAGACAACACCCACACAGCCACGAAGCTTTCATGATCCTGCTCTAATTCTGCCGGTATCCGACCGAGGAACCCAAACCCTTTGGCTTCCCGCAGAGACAGGGCACTCGTCTCCCTTGTGAGACAGCTCCAGGTTAGCAAAGCACTTCAGGAGAAGCAAACACACACCTACTACCTCATCTAACGCCTTTGTAACAAAAATCAGGGAACCCTCCACTCCCCCAGGCACCAGGCAGGAGCATCTGCTGCCGGGAAGGACAAACTGCCCTCGACGCGCTACCGGGCGATGCGATCTGCTCCCACCCTGCCCCAGCTGCTCCACGTCACCCACAGCAGATACAGGGATTACCCCGAAGGCAGAACACGCACAAGGCCAGCCCGGTCCTTGCAAGCCCCTGGAGGTATCCACCGCGCAGGACAAGCCCCTCTGACGCAGGCATGGAGAGGCAGGTTGTAGGAAAACACCCTTCTGAGAGCCCTCCCCACCCCAGGCTGCTGCTGATCGACACCTGGGTCTCTGCAACCACCAGCCTAAGCAAGCATTTAACTTTCGTTAAGCTTCTTGCAACGCTCATTTATTATTTTTTATTATTTATTATATTATTATTAATAAAAACATTACTATTTGCAAAGGACTTATTGCAAAGCCCTCATCCTCATTCCTTCAAACAGGAACTTGGCTCTCAGCTCATCTCCTCACCCCACTGTTACCTCTGGCCTTTGGTGAAGCGCTGCCTGGTTTTCCCTCCCTCGTCCCGAAGGGATTTATTTGTCTGTAGGGATGTGGCTGGTCCAAAGGGCCTCCTCCAAACACAAGCCCATCATCCCTTCTCCTCTGGTGAGGGGCATCAGACCGGAGCCTGCCGGGGTCTGCGAGGTGGAAGCGCTCGTTTCCTGTGAGCACAGTGTGCTTCCACACGCTCAAATGTAAGCCAAGCAAAAAAAAAATATATAAAAATAATAAAAGCCAACCCCAGAACTGATCCCGAAGACTGTTGGGTCACTCTGAACACTTTTTTCCAACCCTCGATCCTGGGCTGTGCAGCCCAGCGTTACTCACAGAGCTGCCAGGGAGCAAACGCGCCGGAGCCAACCCGCACGGCAGCCACACGCTCCTGCCCGGCTCTGCCCCGAGCACACGTGGACTCAGGCTTTCACACAGCTGCCAACGCGCTGCCACGCTGCCCCTCGCGGAGCCGACCGGCCCGGCGTGCCCGAGGGCTGGCCGCAGATCCCAAATTAGCCCCGTTCCAAAACGGCAACGCTGAAAGTGGAAAAAATCCCTAAGTACCACTAGAAAAAAAAAAAAAAAAAAGACTAAATCACGTGGAAAATATGCTGCCCTGGGCAGCAGCGCTGGGTTATGCAATGGTTTTAACTCCTGCACCGCTTGCACACGCGGGAGAGAACCCGAAGCGTGCTGGCCCCCGGGGTGGGATGGCAGCCTGGGCAATGGGTGCAGATAAGGTCCAGCAGCATACACAGAGAAATTAAGAAATTAAACAAATGGAGCAGAAAGCCACCCTCTGCTTGCAATAAAGGCCAGGAGCATCTCCAGCACCTCCTCACTGCTGCTCGTCTGTCCAGCTCCGCTAACGAGCAGCCGGCAGCGTGCAGAAGGGGCTGGCCCCCTCCCTGGGCAGGGGGACGCGCAGGCCCCAGGGAGCAGATGCTACATGCTGCCTCACCACGTTGCCTTCAGCGCAAGAAGGAGGGCTCGGGACTCCCCAGCCCCCAGCAAGACAAAGGGCACAGGAAGCGCGGGGCGATGGCAGGCGGCGGTTTGTCACCAGGGTTTGTCACCGCGGAGCGCGCAGGCGCGCGGCCGCCCAGGATGTGCTCGAGCAGCACAGCCGGCAGCGCGGCCCACGCTGCTGCAGCTCGCCTGCGGGGAAAAAGTGAGGTAAAGGGCATTTGCTTCTAGCACCTGGCTCCTGGTTGGGAAAAAAATTAAATAAAAATGAATATATTGCAACTAGGAGGGTCTGCAGGACAGCAGGGAGGCAAAGACACAAATGCCCTGGTGGCATCAGCAGATTCCCAAGGGAAATGCTGCAACCCAGACCTTCACTTTTCTTTGTAGCTTCCCAGCACTCAGCTGGTCTTTTCTTAGCAAGGACTCCAGCATCCCGCTTGGCTCCAAGGGGTTTGTGGCAGCAGAGGCAGGATGTGGCCGAGCCACAGGACCACTCTGCAGCACAAACACACAGGGATGCTGTGCCGGGTGGCAGGGAGCACGCCCGGCAGACACTTGTCCAAAATAGAAAGCTCCTAGAAATAAATCGGAGCAGAAGCGGTGGCTGCCTGGGATGCACCACGGGCACATCTTGTACGTGTCTGACCTGTTGTGCTCTCTGCGGGGACAGCACAAACCTGCGGTACTCTCGGTGCCAGCATCGCCGAGCTGACCCTTCCAGAGCGCTGCAAGGAGGGATGGATTAATAAACACCCGACACCGTGAGACATTCCTGATTGCCACCGAGTCCCTGGCAAGAGCAGGATCAGACCTCACACGCTATTGCTTCCCAGTGCCACCGTAACACGGCTGCTTGTCCCTCCCGTGGGGAGGGAGGCTGGGGAAGCACACGGGCTGCTCGCTTCGCTGATGGGGGCAGAGAGCCCAGAGCCTGCAGCTCCCTCCGGCTCCTGTATTCCTGGATAAACATGAAGCACAGGGGAACATGTGCTGGTGCCATATTTAGACCTCCTCTGCCAAGGAAACCCTCTCCATGTGGGCACGGGAGATGTCGAGACCGTCAGGGCAGCGCTGCACCAAGCAGGATCAGCCCCATGGCTCCAGCCCGTGCGCCAGGCTCAGGACAGCTGCTCCGAAGCTGATTTTGCCAAAGACTCCGGGCTGTTGCGTTGTAATTGATGCACGTCAGACAAGAGCCAAACCCAACATCTGCGAAGCAGCAGATGAAAGGCACCCTGCGGGGAGGGGAGCCCCAAGGAGCACCCCCAGGGAGCTCCCCGCTCCTCCAGCCAGCTGGATGCCGTGCACGGGCGGCCGTGGGATGGGCTCTGCGAAACGCTGCTGGCGAGGGGCTGCCAGCAAACCGAGGGCTTCGAAATGCTGCGCCGATGCCACACGGCTGCAACAACCCGGGTTGGCTGCGGGCAGGGAACGCGAACACTGGCCATGGGCTCACCCGAAACCCCGAACCCCGGGGCTGGCAGTGCTCATCGAGGAGTTGGGAAAGGGAGCTGGAGGAGATGGGTGTTGCCACTGCAGATGATACACAAAGATTAAATAACCCTTGCAGAGGCTGAATCAGGAATGTCTCGTGTATCACAGCTCCCAGACAGACCCAGCAGCCCTATGCTCTGCCCCAGCGATGCGTGGGGAGCGGGATGCTGGTGATGCGGGAGGGCAGAGCTGGTCCTGGAACGGGGCTGGTCATGGACCTGGTGCTCAGGGGCTGCACGGAGCTGCTGGAGAGAGGCCAGGAGGCTGCACCTCTGCCACTGCCGCCCGCCACATCCTCCCTGCCACCAGATCCAAACCTCTTGCACACTGTACAGATACGCACGCGATCAATGGAGAAATGCCAACACTTGCTGGGTGAATCAAAGAAACCTCCCTCGGGTGCAGGGAGCACCAAGCATTTGCCACCTTTTGGTGATCCTGCAGCTGCTTCTGCAGAACTACGAGCACCCAGAAGACCAGGACACTGCGGTGGGGATAACTCCCCTTCCCTCTACACAGCAGAGGCTGGAAACACCGCAGGCTTCCAGGTTTGTTGGATGGGTTCACGCGAACGCAGAGAGAAGATTCCCAGCAGTGAACAGCGGTATATCAGGGTGTGAAAACACAACTGCTTCCCAGGCAGCTGAGCAGCGCGGACCAACTAACCTTTCGATTTTTGGGAGCAGCAGTCTTACAAAATTGCGCCTGTAGGGTGTAACAGAGACATTTTTAGAACCAAAGAGTGAATTTATAGTTCCTGGCTAACTACAGCCGCTGGCGGGACTGCAGCACACGCAGCCTCCGGGGCCTCTCCCCTTTGCACACCGAGCCAGTGGCCATGAGCTATGGAAACGGATCCAACACGCGGAGGAGGTGGCAAAGCCACAGCTTTCCCTTCCGAGGGGACAGGAGGAGTCAGGAGGGAGGGAGGCAGCAAAGCCGGGGCTGGATGGTGGCCCATGCATTGCTGCTTTCTTCAGCTGCCCAGTCAGAGCCGCTGCGGGATGCCCCCGTGCTGAGCACAGCAGGTCTGTGCTGGTCCCACAGGGATGTGTGGGTACCCCGGCATGCAAGGCATGGCTCGGTCCGAAACTGGGGGGACAGCCAGTGCCCCGGAGGAGGGCTCAGCCTGGCACCCAGACCCTGCAGCACCAAACGGTAACTAAGGGACGTTTCTATTATTCAATTGCAATCATCTGTGCCCGGCTGGCACGGCCAGGCCTGAGCTGGAGCCTGTCCCTCACATCCCTGGGCACCAGGCTACGCTTTCAGGCTGGCCACCAGCCCAGGCCCACCTACCAACTGGTTATGTTTCCTTCTCAGCTTGCATTTCCACCCAGGTGCCCACAGACAGGACCTAGAAATAGCAGAGGATGCTTAACTACGCTTCATTAGACCAAATCCACCCGACAGCTGTCAGAGAGGTGGCCAGGTGCCTCCTGAGCACGCAAGATGCTCCAGGCTTAAAGCCTTTTACTCACATTTTCAGAGATCAAAAAAGGAGGCAGTGATTCCTGCTCTGGAGCAAGCGCTTCGGTAGGTGACCAGGCAGGGCCACAGCGCCCAGCCACGGTCACGAGCCACGGGCACACACCACACACAGCTGCGCAGCTCGAGCCATCGCTGCTCACCCGCCTGGGCTTCGGTCCCCCTCCCTGCTCCGGAAACGGTCCTCTGCAGCTCACCCCTCTGCAGCTCACCCCTTGCTCACTCTTTCATTTACAAGACATGGATGGCCCAGGGTCACAGCTCCCCTTCCTGGCTTAACTCTCTGGCTGCCGCAGGCTCCGTTCACGGGCATTTCTGGGCTGGGATGCAGTGAGCTCGTCCCAGAGGTCAAACCACAGTGCCAGCTCCACCTGGACGCAACCTCAAGCTCAGGCGCAAGCCACCGTGCCGCCTCGGCGTGCTCCTGGTCCGGCGTGAGGCCGACCACCGCCCTTCCCCGGCTCAGACACGTGCCAGCCCTTGCAGCGCAGCCGGCACTTGTACATCCTCATTTCTCCAACCACGTGAGGCAGCAGCTCTAAACTACTCACAGAGACCTGCAAGGAGCTGTTATGCTGTTCTACCTTCTGTTTGCCCAGAGAAGTTCAAAAGGAAGGAGATGGTCATAAGTAACCCCAAGCCTTGCAAACACGAGCCCTGAGCCTCGGCCACGGGGAGGTCTCTGGCCACGTGGCCGCCACCGTCTCCCTCCATAAGCAGCTTCCCCCAGAGGCAGAGCGAGAGCTGACCCCAAGACCAGCCCTGCCTCGCTGGGGATGACCCCATCACAGGGGAACTCTCTTGCACACCAAGACCAGCAAAAGCTACTCCATCAACCAGCCCCACGCAGCAAAACGCTGGTGCCCAGGGCAGCCCTTGCTCCCCGCAGACAGGCTCGGGGTGCCCGTACCCAGGGGGGTGTCTAAGGACCAAGACAAAGCTGATTCCCTGGTGGGTCTGGGGAGGTGACCCCCTCTCAACCCCCTGTCCACCCTGGGGACACCCTCAGCACCTGAGGGACACGGAGACCCTTCCCTATCCCTGGGTGAGAGAAAGCATCTCTCACCCCTGTCACCACTTCTCTGCAGAACTCTTAAGAGAAAACAAAGAGGCAGGCAGTGCTCCTGCCCAAATAGCCTCGCAGAAGGAACACGTCCCACCATAGGCCCCACATGGGCACCTCGGCACAGGCACCGGGCACTGCACACCCGGGGCTGAGCTCCCCGCAGGACCCAGTTACTGACTTGTGCAGCTACATCAATACAAAACAAAAGCAAGGCAGCAGTGCCAGGGCTGCCAGCACCCGGGGTGCTCCCAACCAGTGCTCAAGGAGGGATTTACATCCTGGGGCTTTTAGTTTAGCTTTTGGTTTTTTGTGGTTTTTTTTTTTGCTTTAGGTTTTTAATTTTTTTCTTTTGGTCTTTTTGTTTTGTTTTTTTGAGGGGCAGGGGAGTTTTTTGTTTCTTTTTTGTTATGGGTTTGGGTTTTTTGGGGTTTTTTTTTGTTTTGTTTTGTTTTTTTACGAAGGGCAACTACATCCCAGACACCCCGAGAGCCCAATTGCGGGGGGCGGCAGCAGCGCAGGCCCCCGCCGGAGGTGCCCCCCCCGCCCCGGCCGCTGCTCAGCCCGGACAATGCCGGCACCGCGGCCAGGCGCCCGCCGAACCGCGGCCCCTCCTGCGGGGCGAGAGGGGCCGGGCGGGGGCTGCGGGACGAGCCCCCCCCCCCCCCCCCCCCCGCCGGGTACCCTGCCCCGGCACCCCCCCACGGCACTCGGTGCCCGGGGCCCTCCGTGGGAACCGGCGGGACACACCCCCCCCGCCCCGCGCTCTCAGACCCTCCCCCGGCATAATTCACCCCAGAAAAAGAACTTCCCCGCCATCACCCCCCTCTCCCCGCTGCCCCCCCCCGGCCCCCGCCCCCGGGCACCGGCGACTCACCCGCGGCGGCGGCGGCTCCGGCAGCCGGCGGGTCCCCGCCTCCTCCCGCGCTGCCCTCCGCCTCCTCCCACCGCCCTTCCTCCTCCTCCTCCTCCCCCCGCCTCCAGCCCGGCCCGGGGGGATGGAGCCGCTTCCCGGGAAGTTTGTTTCGCCCCAGGGCGGTTTCCATCCCCCCGCCGCTACGAGCCTGGCCCGGGCCCGGGGCGGGGGGGGCTCGCAGGGGTTCAGAGGGGGAAGGGGCTGGGGGCGATGTGCAGGGCACGTCCCACCCCTCCCTCCAGCCGCGGTCACTCCCGGGCCCACGCAGGAGGTGCGGGGGGGTCGGTGCTGGGGACTTCTACAGGGAAAGTGCGGGGCTGGGACAGACCCCGCAGCCCCATCCCCGGCAGAGCCGCGGTCCATCCCTCTGCTCCAGGGACAAAGGGACACGTCTGGGTGCCCAGCGCTGAGCACAGCCCTTCGGCACTCAGTGCTCCGGGCTGACACTCGCCTTTGGCTTTCAAGCACCCTGAAATTCTCCCAGCAGAGACCCAAACCATCTCTGGTGGGTGCTGATGCCGCTGACCGTGGGCTCGCTTTGCTCCGCAGCTGTTTGAAGACCCCTAGGCCGCATCTCGCATCCACCGGGGACGAGACAGCAGCCTACCCCCATGAGCCTGGCTGCTTTTTAAAATAATGTCAATTAAGCTGAATAAAGATATTATCTGTCTCCACAAGCCCTTCCTGCCTTATATCTTGATTAGCAGCCCTTCACCACCACCTCTCTCTCCCACCAGCGGAAAGAAGGGCCGCAGCCGCAGGAGGAGAGCAGCGCTGTGTATGGGGCTGCACGGCTGGCCCCGCTCCCACCGGCAGCGTGGGGTCCTGCCGTGGGTCGCAGCCCCCTCGGTGCTGTTCAGCGGTGACAGCGGGAAGCCCTGGGAACAGGCCCGGAGAGCCCAGCGACGCCTGCGCTGCCCGAGCTGCAGGGCCAGGAGCAGAAGGGGCTCTCCCTCCCTTCCCAGCCACGACGCAAACCCAACCTGCCTCTTTTGCACCCCTGGTTCTGACATGTTACTTCAACCCGTCCTATGATCTCCAGATATTTCTCCCCCAGCTCCCTGCAGTTCTCAGATCGGCATTCCCAGAGAAAGGCCTGCAGGCAACAAAAGGGTTAAGAGAATTTGCACATTTGCAGCCCTCAATACCCAAAGGACTCCATTTCCCATGCACAGCCCACAAGCCAGAGGCTAGTACTTGTCCATCCTTTTTTATCTGTTACCAGCATCACCAGCCACAGTCAAACTCCTGCTCCAGCCAAACCCTGACGCCCCCAAGCCCGCCCTGCCCCACAAACATGGCTCTCACATGGCTGTCACCTTCCTTCTCCCCTTCCGGACCACGAGCCGCGGTGGCTCTTCCTCCACCCACACCAGCCACCACGTGCCAGCCTGGCAGCATCCTCTCCCCGCAATGCCCTGCAAGGCTGGCACGGGCTGCCCTGGAAACGATGGGTGCTCAGGGGGGCAAGACTCGTGTCCCCTCTCACGTCCCCCCCACTTCAGCAAGTGCCACAAATACCAATTTCTGAGAAACCTCCACCCCAGCACCCAGGCAGGAAACAGCCTCAATCTGCTTACGCTGCAGCTGCGCGGAGCTTTCTGCTGGATTACACGACTTTTTATGACTTAATAAAGCTTTAACCCCTATCAATGGGCATTAGTGTTTTAATCTCCCTAATCGCCAGGAAAATCCAACACTAGATGCCAAACTGGGCTTGCCTGAGTAGCAGCTGGGTCTGTTTGCAAGTCACTCCAGCCTTGCGTTAGCTGGAAAAAGGCAGGAGCAGAGGTGGAAAACAGCTCAGCCTGGCTCGGCAAAGCTCCGCCGGGCTCGCTCAGGTGCTGTGCTCGCACGGGGAACAAGGAGCACGTGGGCTTTGCAGAGGGGATCCACTCTTCACGTCCCTGCCGTTAAATTACCCACAGCCGTACCGTTGTGCAGGTGTTGAGCATCCAGCACAGGGTTCACTTGCCCAAACCAAGACTGGCAGCAGAGGGGTGAGCCCAGGGTGCTCGGCCACGTGAGCCAACATCTCGCTCCTCGATGTTGTTTTTCCACATTGAAACAGTGGACGTATTTTAGTCCTGCCTGTGAAAGGGGAGGGGGAAAAAACCCTATAGAAAAGTTCCCCCCTTGGTCACAAAGCTCTGCAAAGACATTTGTAATGGGGTGAGAGCTCACACTGTGTGCAAGTTGTTTTTCAGATTAATTCGTAGAAAATATTTTGTTTCGACTCGTATCTCATCCTTCCCAGAAACGACCCGAGGTGGGGGACGAGCAGCACAGGAGGACAATAAAATGGCATCCTTGGCCTCAAAGCAAATAATCACATTGGGCTTTGCTCACCATGCTTGTCCTCGCGAGGGCTCTCGGGGACTTTGGGGCTGTTTGGGAGGCACTCAGAGTGACAAACAGCCACCTCCAGGATGTGCTATTACAGGAGCATCTCTCTGTTCCTGAAGGGAGAGCAGGGCCCTGCCATACTTGTTCTCCCACTGCATGTTTCCTTACCCCTACGGTGCAGATGAACAGGACAAGGATTAAGTGACTCCCCCAGGGTCAGGCAGAAAACTTATAACAGAGCCACGAGCTGGATCCAAATCCCCCATTCAGAGTTTGAAAATCACAAAGTCATTGTTCTTCTCTTTAAAAAAATAATAATCGGAGTCAGGAGCAATTCTTGCTGTTGTAAATTGTACCAAGGGATTTGCACTAACTACAGATCCAGTTCTTGGGCTTACAACTTACTCAAAATAATAAGGAAGGCTCCTGCCTGCCTTACACTGGTGCAGCCCTATCTGTATTCACTTTACCTGACATCTTTGCAGGTGAAAGCAGGTCCCCATGTCACAGCCACACTGCACAGGGCAGTGGGGACAAGCCCCCGCGCTAGCGCAGGGCTAGTGGGGCTCAGTGGAGAAGGTGGGTCCATGGGTGGTCCAGCACTGATGCTCAGGAAAGGCTGGGAGGCAGCAGAAGGAGCAGATCACCAGCGATGGCTTCCACAGTATCTCAGTTTTGGGGATATTCCTAACCACCATCCTTTACCTTGCTTCAGAAAACTGTCCGGCACCGGGGCTGGTCCCCGGCCACGCCAGCCCTGCTCCACCCCAGCAGCACCACAGCTCTTCCCTACGCCGGGTGATGCTCTGCCCTTCGCCAGCATGTGCCCCAGCTCCAACCATAGATCCCCAGCTCGGAGGAATAACCGAGATCTGCGAATGAAGACAGCTTCAGCAGGACTAGCCAGCCTGCGAGGGAGACCTGCAGGGCTGCCAACAAAAATGTGTCACCCCAAGCTGCCCAGCACTAAGAAAATATCAAATCCCTTGACGGTGGGGAGCACGAGCAGGACGTCTTTCCTCACAGAAACGCCGAAGGGACATTTCCCATTTGTACTGCACTGATCCTCAGTTAAAAGTGCAGCGTTACAGCTTAGTAAATCATTTTTATTGTTTTAATAGTGCAGCAATGCTGACCACCTGCAAGTCCCCAATGACTCTGATGGATAGCTGGAAATCCTGCAAGCTGTATTTATAATCTCAGATCAATAGCAGAAGGAAAAGCACACCCAGAGACCTCGGTAAAGCACCAGCAGGCTCAGTGGAATGCAGCATGACCGAGAAAAGGACACGGGCTTGCAGACCACAAGACCAAAATTTAATTTTTTAAACGCTGAAAGAGACACCATCACTTCTAGCAGGAGCAGAAAGGATCCCCCATCACCAAGAACACCTAAACCAAACCCCAACACTTTTCTAAGAGGCTGGCTGCAGGTGTCACCACCTGGGAAGGACTCTGGCAGATAGCCACCATGGTCCCATCTGAATGTGTAGGGTAACTCTCCAGAAGGTCTGCAGTGGTTAAGACCTACAGAGCAATGATATTTCCTCCCTTCTGGCCCTACTGCACTCCCAAGCCTATAGCTGATTTTTTTTTCTTTGAAGCTACCTGGCCCTTGGCAGTGAGCGGCTTCCCTGAGCAGCCCATGTCACAAGGCATCTGTGCAGGTATCACACCAGTTTCTTCATGAAAGGACTTATTTGGTGGCTTAAATCTCCCTAGACAGAGTCAGCAGAGGAGCAGCAGGTACCCTGGGGTGCAGGCGCTGCCAGAAGCATCTGGGGGCCCTGCAGGCTCCATCACACAGAGCAGGGACGTCCTGAGCCAGCACAGGGAGCGACCACCACCAAGCCCCCCCATGCCTGGGCCGGGAGCAGGCAGCCAAGCCTGCCACCATCACTGAACCGTGCCTGTTTTGTTGAACCCATGTTACACACGGTGCCAGGACCGTTCCCACGCCCACCGCACCAAAACCTGGGGGCTCTTCCAGACGGACACCTCCAGCCCACTCCTGTTCTCCAGGAGGGAAGGAAGGAAGGAATTATTTCACGTGCTGCCATCAGCTGGCACCGCGTCCTTGGCGTGAGTCACCCGCTCCCCAGGGACGCTGTGCCTCACTTCCCAGCGTCGCATCCCGCTCCCCGGGGACGCTGTGCCTCACTTCCCGCTGTCACATCCCCGCGGTGCCCCCGCAGCAGTGTCCCTTCCTCCGGCACGTTTCTTCAGCAGAGGATCTGCGGCGTCTGCTCGCTTGAGCGGGGAAGGCAGGAGGCTCCTCGCTGTGCTTGGGCAATCCATCATTTTCCAGAAGGGAATGGGCTTTGCTGGGAAGCCACTCCGGGGTCATGAATATTTGGAAAAAGCAAGGAAAAAAACCCCACTCCTCCCAACATCCTCCGCCTTCCGGGGGCACTGGTTTGGCCACCGAAGTGCCGGTTCGGACAGACGCGAAGCGCGCTCAGCATCTTCCAGGCAACTCCCCCGACACCGCAGCTCTGAGCACAGGTTTTGCTCGGCAGGGACCGGTCTGCCTTGGCACCGAAACGCTGTGGCTCGAGCGTCACCAGGACAGCTCTGCAGATGGCACGGCTCGGCCCTGCCGAAGGAAATGCACTGGGCTGCTTTGGCTGCTGCCTTTTCTTTAGGAGTAATCCTCATCCCTCCTCCTCAGGGGCACGATCTGCTCCCCAGACACCCCCAGACGGACTATCACAAAGGACAAATAACCCTCAAAAGGGTAAAGCAAAATGCTCTGCACATCACCCCGCCAGCATCCCAGCTCCGCCAAACCCCTGTATCCTGCCCTGCAGAGAGAGGGGGGCTGACACACCCTCCGAGGGTCTTGCATGCCAGAAGGGCACCTCGCAGGGGTCCATCACCCCTTCACCGCTGCCTCTGTTTCTCTTGCCACCAGCAGCACGGTCAAAGCGGTCTCAGCAGCAGGGGCAGAGGATAAGTTTGGTAAAAATAAATCACCTTTGCAAGGAGGAGTGGTATGGAGTGAAAAATTTGGCTGCCTGGGTCACCCCACAGCTCAAGCAAACTTGCTCAAGTAGTTTAAACTCTATTTCACCCCCAAGTAGCATCTCTTCTCTAGGTGGGGAGATGCCTAGGCAGTGGCAAGGGGATGCTCCGGCGCTGCCCAGGCAGTCACATCCCTGGGGATGCAGTCACAGCACCCACCCGGTACAGACCGAGCTGCAAAGCGGGTGCTGGGGTGTCCTGAGGGTCCCCGCAGACCTTCTGCACGCACACGCTCACCGCCAGCAGCGTGACGGATACACGGCTGTGCATAAAGGGCCTTTCTCTGTCCTTTGTGTGCTTCCCCTTTTAAACTCAGAAATTCCCTTTGGAGGTAAAGAAGAAAGAATTCAGGGCACCCTAACCTTGAAAAGAAGGAAAACTCCTTTGCTCCCGCTCCATTCAAGCTCCCAGGCTGTCTCCTGCAGCTTAATTAACAGCAACCCATCCCGAGCAGGCTGCTGCAGCGCCAGCTGTCCCCTCTGTCGGAGGTGCTTCTCCACGAATAATAGTGCTTTGTATTTTGATGGGGAAAGGTCAGGAGGACGAGGGGGAGGAGGAGGATGGGTGGGAGGAAAACGCGTTGCTTCCCCACAGTTCCTGGCGCCGTGAGCGAGTCCAGCTCGGTCCCCATCTGCTCCTGGGGTCAGGTCTGGGAGATGGTGGCACCCGTCCATCAGCCTTGGGGCGATCACGTCCTAACACTCAGCAGAGCAGAGGGGTGCGGGGAGAATTCAGACCTGGGGGCTGCAAGCCCACCGCTGCCAGGAGGGCTGCTGAGCTCCTCCCGGCGCTGTTTGATGTGGTCCAGGACCTCCATGGGGAAATCCCTGCTCTGCTCTTATCGGGAGCCACCCTGATAACAGCACAGGATCCCCGCCACAGGGAGCTGGCCAAGCCACCAGAAAGGGATGGGCCCTGCTGCAATTCGGCTTTTGCATAAATAAACAAGCCAAGCCAAGGCTGAGAGCGATGTGGATGAATCCAAGGTGATGCAGCAATGTAGCACAGCGGAGGAAAAAAAGGGAAAGGGACCCAAGCCCTGCGTGTGCAGCATGAGATGGTGATGGCCACCAGTCCCCAGGGCATGGCAGTGAGGTCACCTTCACTTCTGCTCCACCACGGCACATTAGAGCCAAGCACTAAGTACCAAACCAATCTGCCTCCTCACACCCCAGGCAAAGGAGCCAGGGGCTTCCCTGGGGGAGCAGGTCATGCCCCTGAGGAGGAGGGATGAGGATTACTCATTAAGTCCTCCAGATCTCCTGACAAAAGGATGCTCCTGGCCCCAGCCCAGCCCCTGCCTGGGCACCGGCAGGCTCCAGGGAGCTCCACTGACACAGTCATGGCTCTCCCACTCTTGCCAGCTGGCCCAGCCTCAGCGCTCGCTGTGACTTTTGTCCCCTCCCTGTCCCACTCATGTCCCTCTGTGCCATCCAGGCAGCCTGGGGCTGCCCCAGCACGCAGAGGGCTCTGGTCCCAGTGCAGGACTGGCACGCGTGTCCCCTTCCATCAGTTTATCTTGGGGAATAAAGAGAGAGAAAAAATGCCAAAGGAACGCAGCAGACAGCAGCGTTAGGGCAGGTCCCTGTCCCACGTACATGCCAACACGGTCCCCCCTCCAGGCATCAAGGCTTTGCCCCTTCAGCCCCCAGCTGCGTGGGGGGAGGACACAGCCCGCGGTGTCCCCCTGCTTCCACCCCCAGCCGCCTGGGGAAAAGGTCCCTGTTGCTTAGCAAAGGGCCATTCATCACCAGGATTGCGTGGGATGAGAAAGGGTTAACCCCCTGCAGCTGGGCCAGAAATACCATCCAGGACAAAGAGAGACTTCATGTCACCCGCAGCCGCCCAGCGCAGAACAACGGGCTTTAATCCGATTCCCAAAGAAAATGTGGCTTTTACAGCCCCACATGGCCGGGCCCCTCCAGCAAGTTTTGCATCGACAGCAAGTGTTAACACAGCCTGGGAGGGGACCAGAAAACAGGAAGGGAAACACGCTTTTCTGCAGGTTTGTGAGAAGGGAGAGCCGGGTGGAGGAGGCTGGACCTGGGCAGTGTCCCTGCAGCAGGACACAGGGGCAAAGTCTGATGGCCCCGAAGCACCCCCAGCGCAGCCAGACCTCGGCATGGGTTCCCGTGTGGTTTATCAGGGACTGGAGAAAGCACCGCTGCCGAATTCCTGCCGGGTGATGCTCAGTCGCACCCCGCTGCAGCGATCACTGATGGCAATGAGGGCGCACAGGGAGGGACCCACAAGCATCCCAGCACTGCCTGGCATTTTGGGGACCATGTCTTGGGATGATGAGGGTGAGCCAGCACGAGCTGGAGGGCTTCAGGGTGTTAACAGCAGAGCTCTGCCTCTTCCCACGACCAGCACAGGGACCCCAGGGAGCAGAGCCAGGGATGCTGCTGGGAAGCAGACAGTGCTCCCACATGCTATGGTTGTGGACGAACCATCTTTGCCTTCATCTCCCAGCTGGCACCCGGGCACACACCCCACAGCACTGCGTCCCTCCCCACGTCACAGCGTGGCCCCGACAGCTACGCCCCTGCAGCAAATGGGGTTTGGCAGCCCGGCCCCTCCGTCATGGCTCCTTCCCATCGCCCCATGCCCTCCTGTCACCTTGAAATGCCACGTGCCCACTCCCCACAGGATTTTTGGGCAGGCCCTCCTAGGATGCCACTGAGCTGTACTTCCAACATTAACTCTTTCAGCCCAGGTTTTGTTATTATTTTTTAACGAACAAGCTAGCTATATCCACACACCTCTCTGCAAAGCACCTACCAAATTTTCGAGATAAATGAAATAAAGTATAGTTGTACTCAGACATAAAGTCACAGCACCCAGCGCGCGTAACGCTCAGGAGGGCTGTCCTTCCCTTTCACACGTACCGGAGCGAAGCTCAGACACGTTACACCCAGGGACCAACGTCTCCAGCATGGGTTTCGCTCAGCCCCAGCGCAGCTTCGACGGGGCTGGATGCGGCGTCACAGCTGTACGGAAATCACAGCATTTAAAACCACAGGCTATAAAAATTCCACCGTGCTCAGAGAGGGGAAGTCTGGATTCCCCAGGGAGAGGTGTCCAGGAACTGCCGCTGCTGGGTTATTAGCCACCACACCATCAGACCCCGCCGCATCTGCATACATCGAGCTATGGCTAGTGTATACTACTGAGAATACACTGGCTTAATGGCCATAAGGTCAAATACATTCAATACACCATCATCAAGCTACCCACGAGCCCCACAGCAACACAGGCATTTTGCTCTCAACATGGAAAATCATGGACTGCAACTACAAAAGCATCGAAGGGGTCGCAGCTCCCAGGGCTATCGCAGCCCTCCATCTGCTCCAGACAGTTTTTTCCTACCCTGACGTGTTCTTAACTGCACTCAGGACGCCCCGATAGCAGGGCTGTAAGTGGGGCACACACCCCGGCTGGCTGCACTCCTCCTGGATGCTGTATCCTACAACGTAGAATCACACCTGGACGGGGCAATGGCACTTAGGGGTTCAGAGGTAATGGCAATTCTTGCTTTTTGTTTGCAGGGTGGTACCTGAGCCGCCACTCCTCTCAAAGCCAAAGCTCGATCACGCGTTGCCGGCACATGCAAATGTCCCATCACCTGACACAGACCCAGGTTCTCACAGGGGAATTCAGTCAAACCAACCAACAGTCGTTAGCACCGGGAAGCCCAGGACCCTCAGCCAGCGCATCTCCTACAGCGGCATAAAAACTCTTCCCACCCTGGGGCTGCACCACCGCTCTGCTCCATCTGCCGCACCCACCTTCCATGGCAGTGGGAATTCAATAAAATTAAGCAACTTGCTTAACACAAGGGATATTTAACTCGAAACTTGCCTGGCGCTGCAGTAGGATGTTCCTGCGCTCCTCTGGTCCGTGTGCTCGTGCAAGTTCACTCTTGAAAGTGGTGAGAGCAAGCCCAGCTCGTGCAGGGCACGCGGCTGCTCAGCTCACGGAGGGCTGGATGTCCGTGGCTCCGAAGAGGGGTCTGGGGGCAGGATGTAATGACCTTACGGAAGGGCAGACACAATGCTCTGTCAGTGCCCTCTGGCCCTAAACTATGAAATCTCTGAGAAACCCTATACAGACAGCTCAGTGTGTGCTGAAAGCCGCAGCACGGGGCAGCAATAATGGCCCCCTTGGAGCCCAGCTGCTCCCCCGGCCCCCATCTGCCCTCACAGAGCAGAGATATCTTGGCCCCAAATACGTCAGCCCAGATCCATCCCGGATGCTTCTTCCCTGAATGAAGTGTGGTCGCACCAGGGATGGATATAAAAAGCACAGGCTGAAATCTGCCAGCACGAAGCTTTACCCGCACAGAGGCTGCCTGCAGGCAGGACCAGGGGGTCACAGCACAGGCAGGAGCAGAAACCCCCCCCCGCTGCCTCCCAGGGGTGCGAAGACGCCGGGTGGCAGCAGGTCAGCCCAGTGTGTGGGGCAAAGCGCGATTCCTGTGGGCACACACAGCCCACGGCCCGGGCTGGCCCGGCCCGGCTCCCCCGGGCTCTGCGGGACAGATGCACGGGAGAAAAGCCGGGTGCTTAGCGAGTCCCGAGGGTTCCCCCCCTCCATGATCGCAGTGCAAGCAGCCGTCACGAGTGGCGAGAGAAGAAGGCGGTGCCATTAAAACTTAAAAAAAAGAAGAAAAGGGAGAAAAAAAAAAGCAAGTTCCTGGCTGCAAGAGTTTGCATCGCCCCAATGCTCCCCCACGGCGACACAGCACGGAACAAACCTGCGGGTGGGGCCCGCACGCCCACGCCAGACCCCAGCGCGGCGTGATCCGCCTGCCGCCCCCGGACGCCCCTCCGCAGCCCCGGCCCCCGGCCCCCCCTCACCTCCTCCCGCCGCGGGGCCGGCCCCTGCGCCCCCCAACCCGGCCCGGGGACCCCCCGGCCCGTCCCCCCGCACTCACCCGGGCGGCCGCAGCTCCCGCGCGGGGCCGGGGCCGGAGGCGGCGGGGGGAGGGAGGGGGTTGGACGGGGCTGGGTTCAAAAGAGCCAATTAAAGAGAAAAGTCGAGGGAGACGCTCTCGGGGCGGGGGGAGGCGAGTCCTGCTCCTCCAAGGCTGTCCCACGCGTGGGCACCCGCGGGGCCGGGGGTCAGATCCACAACATCTGCCCCCTGGCAGGGATCAGCCCTCCCCTGGCAAGCACCTGGGCCTTTATTTTGGGGGGACGGGAGTCCCCAGGGCTCTGGGGTCCCTCCAGCATCCCCCCGTGCAGGCAGGGGACACATACCCTGGGCACAGGCTGGAGCTCAGGTTTGGGGGTTGCTGTGTGTGTGCTGGGGCAGGATGGGTGCGAAAAGGGGAGAGCAGGAGGCTGCTTTTGGGGAGCGCTGCCCACATGGGCATTGAGAGATACAGAAAAGGGACAGGGAGAGGAGGATTCTCCCGCTGCCTCCTTGGCCTGGTGCCCTGCACCACCCACCAGCGCTCACAGGGGTGCTGGGGAGATGGGTTTTCCCCAGTGCTCATCAGGACAAAGGGGCCATCAAACACCAGGAGGTTCCTTCCCCAACAGTTCACCACCAACTTCCAGAGCAGAGAGACGACCACGAGCTGTCAGCCCTCCCTTCCATCACCAGACACACTCCCCACGATGCTACAGAAATGTGTTTCCCAGGGGAAGTCATGCAGGAGCATCTCCAGCACAGCTGATACAGCCCCACATTATGTTTGCCAGGCAGGCGAGGCTGCAGCAGCCCCTTCCCGCTGCCCGCACAGATGCAGGCAACCCCACCTGGCCCCTCTGGCTGGGGCAGGGCTCCCCAACTCCGTATGGACCCTTTCGCAGGCAGCACTCTCACCCTCACCTGGCATTGCCAGCAACCGGGGTCCCTTTTCACCGCAGGGCTATGGGAGCTGGGTGAGGGCAGCTTGCCTGCACCGGGGTCCCAACCCCCTGGGAGCTGACACCCCAGGAATCCCCCATCACCCGGATCACATCGGGGTTGCTGCTGCCCCATTTCACCCCCAGGACCCAGCACTCGCCGCTGTGACTCCTCTCTCCCGCTCCCTGCCTGCTCGGGCCCCAGAGACACAGCCCAGCACATCCCCATCCCACGGCGAACCCAAGCACAGCTGGCTCTGCCTCCTCCCTCAGCACAGGCCCTGACAAAGCGTTCCCCTGCGCTGATACCTGCATCATGCCCCTGGTATTTTCCCCTTGCTGAGCCACTGCTCTGTTTTTCCCCTCCTTACCCTTCAACCTCCCTTGCTCTCATCGCATGGCCAGGGCTCCACCACTCCGCTGTGGCACAGCTGTGGAGACCCCAGCACAGCCCTTGCCACAGCTTTTTATTCCCCGAGGCTGGGGAGAGCTCAGGCAGAGAGACTTACTCAGCCAAGGCTTCCGAGGAGGCCAACACTCGCTGCCCGGCGTCTGCGAGAGCCAAGGATGCTTCAGCACCTCTTTCAGCTGCCGCCCCAGCGACTCTCCCCGCAACTTCTGAAAAGTTTTGCTCAGTTCCCTTCGTAAAGGTCTCGCAAAGCAAATCCCTCCTGGCTCTCTGCCTCCCTCACCACCAGACATGAAAAGAGCTCGAGTTTCTCCCTGGGTAACGCGGGTAAAAGCCTCCAACATCAAAGGCACCACACGAGAGTGATCCCTCCCCACCCCGTCCCTCCCATGCAGCAGTGCTGGGGCTGCCTCCCTTGAAAGCACAGCAGCCTCCGTGGTTAAGACATAGTTTTGATTTTTTTTCTTTTTTTTTTAAAAAAAAAAATTTTTTTTTTTTTAAAAAAAAAAATCAGCCACAAACTGGGAAACTTTGGGGCAAATCCGAGCCAGGGCTTTCCTTTGGGGGCAACGTGACTGGCGTGGTGCTCACAGGGGTTCACCTGCTGTCTGGCGTGCAGTCACCCGAGGAAAAAGGGGAATAAAAATATCCCCTGTGCCAGTCCTGTCTGCTGGTTGGCCAACATTGAAGGAAGCCACCAAGTGTCCTGGAGCACAAACTCAAGCACTCACAGATTCACATGCATTTCTCAGCAGCCTCTGCAACTCCGTTGTTCCTCCATCCGCCAAACAAACAACATCTCTCCCCCTCTGCGAAGCACTTTGATATCTCTACAGCCAAGCAGGGCGAGGGAGGGGTGTTTACCTTCCTGGAAACAAGGAGCAGCATTTACACCCAAAACAACAACAGCCTCAGCACAAATACCAGGGGAGAGGCAGCAGTTGCAGCCGCAGCAGGAACGGCCGTGGATTCAGAAGATGAGGATTAGAAAATAGCTTCAAAC
This sequence comes from Nyctibius grandis, assembly GCF_013368605.1. NCBI lineage: Eukaryota > Metazoa > Chordata > Aves > Nyctibiiformes > Nyctibiidae > Nyctibius > Nyctibius grandis. Next base: position 4,779,605 of record NC_090672.1, on the reverse strand, counting down.
ACCGCAGGGACTTCAAAAAGTCATAGGCCCACATGGTTTCTTGGCCCATTTAAGAGCGTTCTTCACCCCTTCATCCCACACAGCGGTTATTCCTGCCAGATCACCGCCTGCCCGGTTAATTTTATTGCTGGAACATTGAAACAACCTTCATTTGCAGGGGGGAGGTGGGAGGGCTCTGCCGTTTAACACTTGGCCACGTTCACGCTGTGATTAACATCACCCGATGCACAGATACCAGATGTTCTCGGGGCAGGCTGAAGCGTATCCTAAATTACACCAAGATGGAATTTTTGGGCAATTTTCAGGGAGTGCTGAGGGCAGGTACTAATGGGAGAGCGGAGATTTACACAGATAAGCCAAAAAAAAAAAGCCTGTGGGGTTATGGCATCGGTCATCACCCCTGGGCTGGTTGCAATGCCATGGGCTGCACTTCTTATAATCAACAGCTTGTCATTTTGGGGGCAATTACTCCAATTCCTGTTTTTCAGTGGGTCACAAGCCTCTAATTTCCATGTGTTCACAGCAAAAAAGACCTCAGTTTTGCCCCTGCTGCTCCACCAGAGCTTCAGCTCCAGGAGGGAACTGCTGGTAGAGGAACAGCAAACATTTGTAAGGTTCGACCTCTCCATGCTGCTTCCCTAGGGTCCCCCTGCAAGCCCACTCCAAAGCAAACCCCCAACCAAGCGCCTTGCTCCATCAGCAGCTTCTCCCCACCCCTATGGAGCTGCTCACTGTGAGGAGCACCCCAGGGTCATCTCCATGGGCATCCATTTAATTAGAATCAAATCCTATTGAGTTGGAGACAGGGTCATTCCAGCGTTTTGGAGGCCTCACACTGCCCTGCCTTACAGCTGACCTCAACCAGGGAGACTCCTCCTGGCTCCTTGCTGGGTGCAAGCTGATGAGGCGCATCTGCTCATGGCGAGTGGAGCTGAGACCGGTGGCCTGTCCATCTCCAGCGTGACGCAACTCAACGCTTTGCTCTAGGAGAGGGAGCACCTCGCTGTGCCGAGTGGCCGCGGTGCAGCATTTGCAATGAAGTCTCTCTGCAACTCACTGCGGCTCTGTGAGCACAGAGGGGCTCAACCGGCAAGTACTGAGGTCCAAGTCAGGAGGGAACTTGCTGGAGCATCTTCGGCGTGATAGAACTACGCGATGCCTAAAAACCTCACCGCAGGATTTCAGAGACCTCTCTTCTCTTTCACAGAATCACAGAATGTTAGGGATTGGAAGGGACCTCGAAAGATCATCTACTCCAATCCCCCTGCCAGAGCAGGATTACCTTTGCATGGTGTCTTCTTGCTCTGCACCCTTCCTGCTGATCCCACACGTGGGCCATGGCTGATGCCCTCAGAAAATGAATTCAGGCGGTCCCAGGACCTGATGGTTTTCTCTTTTCGTCTTTGCCTGGGTTTGGGAGCTTGGAGCTGAGGTTTGGGTCATTCTCAGGTTCCTCAAACCAGGTCACCCCCATACTTAATACTTAACCACACAGAGCTGGCCAAGCTGTGGTTCACACACCACTTTGACAGCTCTGGGTGCTGCTGATTATGTGACTGGTGGCAGTCACTAGCACCGATGTCACCAGCGCTCATACCATAGGAGACAAACCAGAGAATAAAAAGAGGGTCCAGGGCAGAATAAAATAGTTCTAGCTGTGCCTTCTGCCGTGGGCATGAAAAGAAGCAATGAAAAAGAGCATTTTCCCTCCCTGAAACTCCATCAGTCCCCGCTGCCAGAGTCGGACACACTCGCTGCCAGCAGGGAAAGCGCGGGAGCGTGTCCGTGTGTCCAGGCAGGACCTGCAGCAACCACGGGCGTGAGAAATCCCACAGCCCACGGGACTGCCTTTTTGTTTCTGCTGGAACGGTAAGGTCTGGCTGACACCTAAAGCCTGGTTTGGGCGGGTTCGTTAGAACAAGAAGAAAGGGTGATCTCTCTGCAGGCTCCCAGACCCTGCTATAAAGGACTTCACCCAAGTGAAGTCTCTCTCTGTCTCTCCTCCAGCTTTTCCCACCACAGAATCGTGTTGTGCATACAAAACCATCGCTGAATCGTGAATTTACACCCAGAATCCAAAAGCAGAAGATCTCTGTTATTCACTTCTTTGAGCAAAGGTTAAATCCAACCAAATACATCAGCTTTCGTGGACAGGACGAGCGTTTGGCAGCCAGCAGGAAGGAACAGGAACGTGGGAATTCCTCCTACGACTTGGCAACGGGCTCTTCCCCCAGCACGGGAGCTCTCTGGGGTCTGCTCAGCCTCCGCCAAGCTCAGAAAGCCCCTCATTCAAGCGCTCAGGAATCTCACAGGACATCCTGTAGCTCAAGGAGGAGTTTGGATGAGGGGCTGGATGGATTCAAGCTGCCTAATGGCTGGAGAGAGAAACAGGAAAGGTGGCGCGGCAGACCTGGAGCTAAGACGTCCTAACGTGCTGTTTGGAGAGACACCTCTCTTCATACTGAATACAGAAGGTATCTACAGCAAATTAGCTACCAAATTGGCTGTGCTAAGCTGCAACAGGAGGTCTGCCTGCGATGGGCTCCATCATGACATGAAAGAAGCCGCACTGATGTTACCAAGTACCTCCTTTTTTACCTAGAGGTGTTAAAAAGCAGCAGGCCAGGATATCATGCTGGATATCTTCCTCCAGCACCACCTCAACACCAAGACAGGCCTTGAGGCTCTCTAAAAATGCCACTTCACTCCACCGGAGCTCCCAGGCCCCCAGCATGGCATCCAGCCCCTTCCTCCCTTGCCCCAGCTACTCCCGTTGTCCCACTCCCCATGACACGGCACATCCGGGGTTTTGATGCTCTTCCAGCATCAGGGTGGTGGGGCAATGCTATGTTCAGAGACACAGAAGAGCCAAGACATACATTCTAAAAGGTATTTATGCACCTAATTCCAATTAGGCTATAATGTTCCCCAAGAAATTTCAATATATATATATAGAAGGTGTATATATGTATCTGTTTAGGGGCCGACCTGCACCACAGTTATACCAGGTGGGGAAGGAAACACCCAGCACTTGTACCCAGGCCTCACCATCACCACTCTACCTTACACAGCATTACATGTACATAGACTGAGACCAGCACTCAGGACCGAGAGCACGGTGTCCCCATACACGTGACAGAGGCCAGGAAGGCAGGTGGTTGCATTTGCTGGGGAAACACCCAAATTAATAGCTGCTACTCAATAAGCTCTGAATGGATCATCAAGAACCATCACAGGAGCTCCTGGGGAGACAGTCACCTCTAAGAAAGCAGAGCTTGGCTTTAGGTGTGAATAAAAGAAACACTTCTTCAGCCCTACCATGCACGCTTGGCATGTGTTTTGATTTTGGGGTTCATTGGTACCTGTTTGGCTCTGTTACACCTAATCCCTAGCTTTACAGCACCCACAGATCGAACATCGTAACAGCAGATTGTGCTGTCTGGTCCAGTGGAAGGAGATCCTTTCACGGGATGTATTCAGAACAACTCTCCTGGACACAAACCTGCACGACACCGAGGGTCCCGCCCCAGCCTTGTCTCCATTTCCTACAAGTACTGGAGAACGTGGCTAGGGGATGCTCCAAGACTGCAAGTCCCACTGGGTCCCCCATGAGTGCCCGAGGAGGGGAGGCAGCACCCACTGACCCATAGGAACATGTCCCCCTGGCTCCGATGCACCGGCTACCACAGTCCCTACCAGCTTCCCAAACCCTCACCTCAACACGGCCAGCACAAAGCAGCCGCCGAGCTGAGCCCCATCGCCCCACGAAACCAGGACAGCCCCGTAGCAACCCAAGCACCGCCCAGAGCTGCCTTCCTCCCCCGGCTGCGATCTGCAGATAAAGGCAGCGGCTTCGCTCTGCGACGCTCGCAGCCTCTTAAAGGTCACGGGCCCTGTTAGGTTTGAGGTTTTCAGTTCTGCAGGATACAGCTCTCGTTTCTGACACCCTCTTGTAGCTGAGAGCAGAGAGCGGTGCCGACTTCAGCACGTCGCTGGGGGCCCAGGTCCCCCCACTGGCCCCCCAAACCCCTGCAGCACTGGGAGCACTCTTGGGGCACCAACCACGAGTCATGTTTTTGGTCCTCAAAGAAAAGCACCACCGAGTGCTCCAAGAACAGACCCCGGATCCAGAGTTTGGGATCATTCAAGCAAGGACTGGGGTGCAAACTTATTTTTTAGATGAAGAGCAATGCGGAAACCAGTTGTGCCTCCAATTTCACCGTCGTAAAGCCTTCTGCCCAAGGAAAGCCACGTCCTGCCAGGACACTGGACAACTCAAGCTCCTCCAACCCCCGTTACAAATCAGCTCCATCACACGAGGGGAGGGAATTTTAGGAAACAACCCTGCTGGAGAGAATGGCTGGGAGGAGAAGCCACCACAATGCTCCTGTGGTCTTTTATGGCCTAGTAACTCATTTGCTGGCAAGACCTCCACCCAAAAGACGCATGAAGCACCTCGGCTCCAGCAAGGGGTCCCTGTGAGGAGGAGAGGTTACGCACCAGGTATTGCTGTGTCTACCAGAAGAGTCAAAAACCCCACAGCTCTGCACCCCTCCTTCGCCCTGTGCACTGGTGAACAGGGACCAGCAGCCACATCCCACCAGACTCTTCCTAGAGCCCCAGCACATGGACCACAAAGCTTCTGTAAAGCATCCTTAAAATAACCACTTTAACAGCCCTCTGGGCTGCCAAGACCAGGAAATAGGTAAAGCCTAAGGCACAAGAAACAGGAATGCAAAGTCAAGGCATGAAAATATCTGTTTCTTCTCTTTTCATCTCACAGGTTTTGTGTTAGAGGACTGAGGAGCACCAACTTCTGACATTTTGGCCAGGCCAAGCTCTCTTAGTCTTTGTCCTTTTGAGGGCAAAGGCTGGGTGCTGGGTTTAGCCCTCGGGGCCGCAGGTAGGTCCAGCGCAGCCCCACTCTACCCGATGCGGCATGGATGTCCCTGCCCTCCCCATCCCACCTTGCCCACACTGTGTCTGGGCAAGGCAGGATGCCAGAGTCTCACAGAGACTTGCTCAAACTCACTCCTTGGGCCCCAAATTGCCCATTCATTTCAGATTTAAGACAAGCTGAGTGATCAGCTTTGGCCTCCCTATGGACCTGAGGTCCAGCAAGACAAGCACTGCCCTCTGCCCTGCACGGAGCCGTTCAACGAGCTCTTTCCAAACCCTTTCCCAAACCTTTCCGTGCCTCTCCCACTGCTGCAGCCCAGGGCCGGGCATCCCTCTGCAGGACCCGTGGGAAGGAGGGCACGTCCCGCACGGGGACGCACTGGCCTGCAGTCACAGGGGCAGAAGGGCTGGGAGGGGGACCCCGGGGGTCAGCCAACAAGAAGAAGAAAAATAAACCAACCACGCAGCGATCTACACAGCGGCATTCACTCCTTCCTGCAAACCCCCATCTTCGCCACAGCTGCTCAGCAGAAGCTGGGGACGCTGAATCGCCTGAAGGGCTCCAGGACACTTCTGTGGAAGGATGTTTCCTTTTCCAATGAATTCCCCTGCATCCACCCTCCCCAAGGGCACCTGGAGCCCCACGGACCCGAGGATGCTGCGTGGGTAGAGGTTTTGCTCTGGGATGGGGTGAGTGGGGCAGCGATGGGCTTTGACCCAGCACCACTTGGGACAGCAAAGCCTCTTCATGCCCTCCCTGTTCTATAGGACCACCCTCCTGGTCCCTGCACAGTCTTGCAGCCACGTAGGCAAACAGGGATGGCTCCAAGGCAAAAAAACGTATTTCTGCCCCAAAACAGCCACAGCATCTGCCCCTTGGTCCTGCAGCCCCACCGCAGCACATCCAGCCCACCCCTCCACTCCTGCCCCCCCCAGCCCTGCCTGCACAGAGCAGTGCCAGGACCGGGGCTGGCTCGTGCTCCCCGAGCTTTAACCAGCCCCAGCACGTTGTGCAAGAGCAGCGGGCACTGCTGATGTATCATGGGGCTACAGGCACAGCTTTCAGCCAGCTGGAACTACTTTGGGGATTTAAATCAGCCTCATCTTCCCCTCCCCCAAGTCTGCCGGATGAAGCTTTCCTGGAGAAAATGCCCCATGGAAAAACCTGGGAAAACAAACAGGGTGTCTGTGCTGCTCGGGGTTTAGTGGGGTTATGTGCCATGGTGAAAGGTGAGCACCAGCGATGTGCAGCACCGACCTCCCCAGGCACAGAGCTGCTTGCTGAGGATGGTACTTACCCCCTCCTGACCCAGGGCTCCCATCACCCCACGTGAAACGGTGCAGGAAAAGAAGGGGTCAAGGAGGAAAGCCAGGGAGGAGGATGTTTGGAGCACAGCATAATGCTCCATTCACGGTAAACCCGCCCTGAGAGGGCACCCACATGTTCTGCTGCTGCTCCTCGAGCTGGAACAACACCTCCCAAAGTGACTCGGGTCCCAGCACTGGCGTAAGAGGTCTAATTTTTCTTCCATTATGAGCAATTTTATGATTCTCGGTGACTGTTAGGAGGAAGTCAGTGCGAGTGAGCTCAGAGCAGCCCAAGGGGCTGCAGAGAAAAGCTCTGAACCATACCCTGCTTGCAGCCCTGCAGCTCCCACCTCATTCCTCCACTGCAACTGTGGGCTCCCAGCCACACGGCACAGGTATTTTTTACCCAACTGATAACATTTTGAATAAAATTACCTAAATCTCCATGCTCCAGCCAACAAGCTGGAGTTTGGAGAAGCTTTTCATAACGGGGCAGTAATCCCTGGTGACCTCAGTTACATCTGAAGATGTGACACCCATCAGAGAGCTCCAGCGAGGACCACCCTGCTCCGCAGACCCGCTGCCCTCCCCTCCTCGCTGCCTGCACACAAATAATCTCTTTTCTCTTCCACCCTTGTGCATCTCTGTCCTGGACAGCCAGGCAGCTGCTATTCCCTGCCTGGCCAGGTAGATGGTGCTCAGCCAGCATGAAGTGGGAAATTATCTGGGCTGGAAGAATTAAGTCGCCTCTGATTAAGCCAATAACTCAACGTGGTTTCCGCTGACAGATGCGGAAGATCCCACTCCAGCCCCAAACAAAACAGGACCGACTCAGCTCCTGATCATCTATTTTAGACTTTCGCCTTTCGCTTTGGGCTGGAAGGTGGCAGATAAACCAGTAGCAAACATTGCATCCAAACCAGTGCTTTCCCAACTCCCATTTTCTGCTGGAAATTCACTCTGCTGATGCTTTGCCCCCACTTTTGACCAGCTCTCCCCACACATTTCCCACAAAACCAAACCACAGCAAAGCCCAGTGGAGCAAGAAACAATTTGCCCATTTTTCCCCCTACAAAGCCCAGGGGTGTGGGGGTCTGGGGGGGCACCGTCAAGGCCCCTCGTCCCGCGGGGCACAGGCAGTGGGGGGGTACGGGCTTTCCATCGCATCACCCCAGGGTCGCCCTCCTCTGCCGTGCCAGATGTAGGATGTCTAATATTTCTCCAGTTCTGTTTTAACATTCACACCGTCTTGGGAGCAGGAAGCTTAAACCATTTCCTGCAAGGCATTGCTCTGCCCTTCAAATATTTTTCAGCCTCGGTGCAAGCTGTTTTAAAACCAAAGTCTGGCAGCTGGAAGTGCGAAAGCAGAGGAGGGGCTTGTCGAGGGAAAATGCCGTTTGCGAAACCTACCCAGTCCCCGCTGCCGCAGAGCAGTAAAATAAATAGTGCCACAGGCAATAAAAGAGAAAAATTAATTTTGCATGTCTAAAAATGAGAAGGAAAAGGAGAAATTCAAAACAATGCTCTCCGTGTCCCCCCGAAGGGTCGCAGAGCTGATCCCCAGCACAAAGCCGCAGCCGTGTCCCCCCTTGTCTCTGCAGCCCGCGATCTGAGGCTTTCCCAGCTTTGCTCTTTCAGTGGAGCCCAGATGATGGCTTTGGTTTGCTCGTTCTTCAAATGACCGTCCCATAGACGGTCTGTCCCACAAATGGGCTGAAATAGCCCCAAAGAGACTCTTCCCACTCCTCCGAGTGGAGGAGAAGCCAAAGCTCATTCCCAGAAGCTCCGCAGAGCAATTTTGGGCCGGGCAGAGCTGGAAATCTCGCAGACCCAGGTCAGAGAGGACGCTGGCCATGTTGCCCAGGGGTTTTTGGACAGAGCAGGACCAAGACTGAAGACTTCTGGATGGAGCCTGTACCAAGCAGGAGCAGCCAGGAAGAGAAGGGAGGTAACGCTCTCCTTTCTGCTTGCTCTGAAGCTAAGGACAGACACAGCCAACAGCACAAGCCTGGGGATCCCCTCTGCTGCCACAACGGCTTCACCGAGGAGATGCAGCATGAACTGGGCTAGGAGCCATGGGGCCATAGGGGCAGCAGAGCCAGGCCCTCATCTTGCTGCTTCCTCCTCTGCCCCTCCCCTTCACAACCCATGCTCCTTACTGCTTTCTTCTCTCACCAAATGGGGATTTCAATAAGGAGCTGGTTTTACTGCACTGTCTGGGCTTCAACGATGTGCCCATGTGTCGCCGGGGAGGGGACGGCAGGGAGGTGCCGGATCATAGAATCACAGAATGGTTTGGGTTGGAAGGAACCTTAAAGCTCATCTAGTTCCAACCCCCCTGCCACAAGCAGGGACACCTTCCACCAGACCAGATTGCTCCAAGCCCCATCCAACCTGGCCTTGAACACTGCCAGGGAGGGGGCAGCCACAGCTTCTCTGGGCAACCTGGGCCAGGGTCTCACCACCCTCACAGCAAAGAATTTCTCCCCGATATCTAATCTAAATCCCCCCTCTTTCAGTTTAAAACCTTTCCCCCTCGTCCTATCACTCCATGCCCTTGTAAAAAGTCCCTCTCCAGTTTTCCTGTAGGTTCCTCCGCGATGGTGATGGAGAGCCCTGGGGCAGGAAGAGCAGGGTACACTGCTGCTGGTGACATCAGGGCTAGCTTCAGCCCCCACACAAGAAAAGAAAACAAATCCCCCAGAGTCCAACGCAAACATGGGCTCTGGGGAGATGCTGGATCACAGTGGCCAAGGAGGGAGGAAGACGGATGGCAGCCCATCACCTGCTGCTGTCCCTGGCTGCTCCAGCCCACGTGTCACACACGAGCACTGGTTATCTCCTCCCAGCTCTTCTCCAGGTGACATGCACGGACACATGGCCTTGCTACAGGGAAACAAAGTGAAGCCCCAGAGCCCATCCAAAGGCATCTGCTTCATTGAGCTCCCACCCACAGAGCTGCTCCTCTGCAAGACTTTTCTGGCCAGGAACCGAAGCCACGAAGCAGAGAGGAAACCCCAGAGCTCCTTCAGGGCCGCACAGGAACCCTTCACCTCCCAACCTCAGCACATGTGTTTCTGGGCTGTAAATAAACTTTTATTTACTACACAAAGTAGGGCAGGGAGGACCATTTCCCCAAGGAATGGTGGGAGGAACATCAGCTTTATGGCAGGATCTCAGATTTCATCTGACTCCACAATGCAAGTCCTGGAGACCTCAGTAGGAGCCACACAGGGCATGACAACACCTCTCCTGTGGCCACATCCCACCCAAGTCCTGCTTGTCTCATAATTTCCAGTCCAAACAAGAATCTCTCTAGGGCACGGCTATGCCCAACCACCCTACACTCAGGACCACCAGGTTTGGAGAGAGCAGGGCTGGAACAAGTTCACATCCCACAGAGCAACATGCAACCAAGGTCCATCCTCTGCAGATGCACTGTGATGGATCTAATGCTACCCTCCAAGACCACCCACATCTCCCTGCTCCCAGCACTGATGTGCTGCGTTATCAAGGTCTCCTCCGCATTTCAGAGTGATGAACTATCTAAAGCCTGGGCAGCATCCCCACTGCTCAACTGCGTCCTCTCATCTTCTCCAAGGCCACCAGAATGGGTGGACAGGGGATCTCAGGGGCGGCATGACCCCCAGGAGGGCCTCAGCAGCCTGTGAACTCGGCCTCCCACTTCCACCCCCTTTATCTGCGCATTGGTCTACAGGAGGAAGTGAGTTCAGCCAGAGTTTGTCTAAACAATTATGTTTTGTCAGAAAAGCTGCTCAAATCTACTCCTTTTTCCCAGGACAAATCTGGACAACTCGAAGGTAATCTCCATTCTCCTTTCTATCTGCACAAGATGGAAGCAGAGGAGGAGGACATGAGGCAAAGAGCATCCAAACACCCCACCAGTGCCTGCTCCACCTCCCTTAGTGTAGCAGTCTCCATCACTCATAAATTAGGAGGCAGCATCCATCCCCACATCTGCTCCCCACACATCCAAAGTTTGCCTTCCAAATTCTTTTTTCCCCCTCCTAACTACATGTTTTTCAAATTTAGGAGGAAGCAGAGTGAAGAGCAGAGTAGACTGGAGAAGGTTTTGATACAGAAACCATTTGATACCCTCCCTCTCCTCTTGGACAGCTGAGGACCTCTCTTTGTAGAGCCACTCAAGTAAGCTGGGCAGAGCAGCTTCTCCCATCCTGCATGATCCCACTGTGCCTCTACAACCAGGACCAGCAATTTCCTTATCAATAGCTGAACCTCAAAGAACAAAGGACTCAATGCAAGGACCAAACCCAAAGCATCTTGCCATGTTTACCACCTCCCTGTTACAAAAGAAGAAACTGGAGTGGGTAGAGGGATTCACCCAGGACAACGAGTAAGCGAACAGCAAAGGCAGGATCCTGACTAGGCTCTCCTGCCATCCAACCTTTTGTCATCTTCTCAGTGTTCTTCTGGCTCTCGGTCCCTGAACTCATTTTCACTACGGATGGGAGTGAGCTGTCAGTGAACGCCCCAAGTACGTCACACACACGATGGAGGACAGCAACCTCTACGCCCTAGCAGCATAGGCCTGCGCATTCATAGCTTCAGAGACTGCAACCAGGGACTCATCCTGTATTTCCAGGTACCAGAGCTGCAGAGAAGAGCTCAGAGGACACCACCATTTCAGTGCATCAGTAGAAGCAGTACAGCCTCCCAAATCAGAGCAAATAACAAGCTGAGTGAACAAAAATGCCCATCCAGAGTCACAACGTGCAGAAGAAGGAAACACAGGCAGGGGCTCCAGCCCAAGCTGGGTAGGGTAATACCTGTGATGTCCGTCCAGATCTACCAGTCACACATGAAATATGCCCCAGGTGCATTCACACTGGAGCTGAAAGCAATGTCCTACAATTTAAGGCTTGTAAGCTACCATACAGTTGTAACTGAGTAAGCTCCTCTCAGTAGATTATGTATCATTAGCTTTTACCACTACCCTCTCCTCCTAGGCACCATACCCTTTTGGATTCCCATCTAATCTTTCCCTGAGATCTCCCCAAACTGAGCTTTTCTTTGAGAGAGGGAAGAAATGTCTGTCCACTCCATGCACAGCAGGAGAGGAGGAGAGGGGAAAAGACAGAGCCATCATAAAAAGTTAAAGCACTATCGATAAGCATCAAAGACAGTCTGACCCATGCACTTAAGTAAACGATTGTTCACAGTGACCTGTTTGCAGAACAACCTGACACAGGGGGACCAGGTTTGCTGGGGTCAAGCACTATTGGTAACAAAGGATTAGTGGCTTGCACAGTTCTGTCCTGCTGCAACATCCCTTTTCACCTCCATTCCTTTGACTCTGGAAAAAATATAGGAAGGTAAAATTTGTCTCGCCCAAATGGAGACATCTCCAGCTGAACTGATCACATAGGCTCTCTTTACATTCAGCATAGAAAAATAAACCCTTTGAGGACACGATTCACACCAACCTAAAGGAGACATCCAATGGTTAGCTCGAGTGCAGACATCTCAAGCGAGACAGTGTGAATGCCATACAGTACGTATGGATGAAGCCACATGCAAGGGACCCATTGGGAGCGCTGCCTTCAAAGGTCTCACTCGCAGATAGACAAAGGTTGGATTCACAAAGAGATAAAAGGAGGTAGGTGCTAGGCTCCCACTAAATATTTTTGGACCCCTTGGGAACAGTAGCCAGGGACCATGTCAGAGCTGCACCACAGAAAGCCTCTGCAGACCCAGAATTCAGAGAACACCCAGAGGCTGGTGTCTCCATGTAGCCCACACCCAGGGCTAAACAATAACCAGCTGTTCTATCACCCAAGACCTCTCCCCAGCTGAAAAGGGGAATTGGGAAAAGGAGGGAGACTCATGGGTTGAAATTTAAACAGATTTAATAAAATAAGAAAACCAATATCAATACTGATGCTAATACAAAGTACACAAGTTATACTTAGCCCATATGGTAGTGGTGAAACTCTCCAGGGATGGCAACCATTGAGTGAGGAGAGAGAAAAGAAGACCAGAGAAAAGAGAAGAAGAAACCCCCAGCCATCCCCAGCAAACTTTCCAATTTATAGTGAACCTGACTTCAATGTTACAGAACACACCTGTGGGCCAGCCTGGGGCAGCTGCCCTGGCTTACTGCTAATGGCCTTGACCACCATGGCTGGCCACAAACTGAAACGAAATGCAACAGAAAAGTGATTCTATAATTTTATCCCCACAAAACCAGGACAGCTGGTAAGACTACCCATCATACAACTTGGACATCATCTCTCAGGTTGAAAAGCTACATGTAAGTCCAAGGTTATGCTCATATTTGCCACAGCATCAACAATCTTTGAACTTCAAGGTGTTGAAAGATGCTTCGTTTCAGTCATTCTTCATCCCTGTTGCACAAATTGCCTTTGCTATGCAAAAACCAACCCACTGCTGCTACACAGAAGAAACTACAGACAAGACAAGTCACGGAGGAGCCGAGCAACCGAAAAGCCCCGTGCTGTCACTCCTGATCTGGCACAGCAACCTTAGATGGCTTGTTAAATTTGCTTTTCATAAGTGCACAAACATCTGCAAAGTTTTGTTGTTTGCAAAACATTTTGGACCAGACCCTCCAGTCCAGCTTTGTCTCCCAATATGTCCCATACTATCTTCATGCCAAGATAAAACAAAACAATTCAAGACAGTGAAATATTTATGCGTGTGACCCTACAGGAATCCAGGGAACTTCTACGCAGAGACCCATTCAGAAGACAGACGAAATGAATGCCCCGAATTGAACTAACCCGAAGGCAAGCAGCCCTCTCCCCAAGTCCCTCCTTTAAAACCTATAACAGATGTAAGAAAAATTGGGCCCAAAGAAGTCTGAGCACAGGCTGCAATCCAAGACCAGCTGCTTCTTCCATTTATAGCCACATTCACTTCAGCTTCGTCACAGCATCTTGGACAATACCAAAGTGTCTGTGTGCCTGTTTGTTTGCTGGAGGAGTAAAGAACACAACTGGCTTGCTGTCAAGTGGTCTTTTTTGCTCACAACAACGTTTGATCTTCTCAAAACAAAGTTATCTCTTTATAATCTCAATTCAGTTCCTCAAATGCTCTTACGCAGTTTATGGAGTTGGCACTGTACCCAGCCTATGGTGTCCCTTCAACTACTGGCCAACAGAAACATCTCAGGCAGGGACAGAGGTCTAGAAATAGTTTAGAAGAACATAATTTCTTAACTACATAAGGTTCATCACCATTGCCATCACCTCCCTCCCCCAGCAGACCGCAGAGAAGTCACAAAACGAGTGGCCAGGCCTTACTGCAGGAGATCAAAGCAAACTCTTTGTTTTATCTTGGTCAAGATAACGGATTTTATTTGCCTTATCAGCCCATAGGATGATTAACCTAAATGTGAGAAAGCTTGAAGATGCCAAAGGAGCTGATGGGCGGGGAGCATGTTCCCCAGCACGACTGCCATGGGCTCCAGACACACAGATACCGCAAGATAAACAGAGAAACTCTTGGGGCTGGTTCGTACATGCCACCTTCAGCCAGGGCTGCATCTCCCATCGCCTTCCAGTGTCGCTTACACGTACACAAACCCAACGGCAGGCAGGAGCGCTCACCCGTGTTTCTCAGCACAGTAGAAGCAGCTCTCTGCCCAGGGGCTGCCTGGAAGGCAGCAGCTGCCCCGGTTTGCACACACAGAGGTGCGGAGCCAGGAGGGTCCTGCAGCTGCACAGGGCTCACACCCCAACACAACGAGCACAGACCCCACGAGCCCACAGAAAGCCGACACTCCAGGTGCCGTGCAGTTGGTCACCTTCTGCCTGGAACAGGAGGCTTTGACCTCTACAGAGACACGTTCAGCCTTAGATGCTTCCTGCAAGGCTCAGGAAGCAATGACAGTGACGCACAACCTACCCCACAGACCCAACCCAGCAATGGAAGAGACCTGCCAGGTCGTTAAGCCCAGCGCCAGGAGGACTCTGCAGCTCAGCATCCAGGGGTTCACCCTCTCCTCATCTCAAACGACACAAGGCAAGGGCCCTCCCTTTGGGAAGGGCCCTATAGGAACTGTAACATTTCCTATGGGAAACTATTCCTTCGCACAATGGGGAGATCACCACTTTTCCTACGGGCCCTCGGGGACTTCCAACAGGGCAAACGAATTCTCCCTATGATTATACCTGGGTCTGGCTGCGGGCGCTGGAGCCTGGGGGCAGGCAGGCTCGCTGCCTTGGGCGCATCCTGCGTGGCTGGAGCACCCACGTGGGACCGTGACGGCATCCACATAAACCGTGCCCACGCAGACGCGAGGAAGGGGACACGTGAATGCCAACACGACCGGAGCTGAACACGATGTAATGAGTTTGGGAACAGCGTTCCTGGGGGAGCAAAGATGTGCAGCAGAAGCACCATCACATCTACATCACCTCCTTCCCGACATCCTCAGTGCCCAAAAGGAACTGAGGCACGCTGGCCGTCCCCGCACAGCCAGGGACAGAGCACACGGTGGGGGGGTACAGCAGAAAGCACCCGGCCCCCTGCTGCCCTCCCCACGCGGGCAGGAGGCCATGCACGTGGTGTCCCCGATCAGGCAGAGTCTCCACGATGGGACGCCATCATCTCCCCCACACACTCCCACTCCTTCATTCCAAGGCACTGGCGCTGCAGGTCTCCTTTTTTCCAGATTATCTCATTTTTGGCACCTGAGTTCACAAACTGGAACTCGGCGTTTCCCACTCGGCCCCTCCATTTGGTATCTCGGGCTGTAGGCACTTTCCCATTAAAAACCATCATAACAACAACAACAACAACAGACTACCCGTAATCTAGCCCGAATGTGTCAGCTGGTTTTAAGGAAATCTTTCCCTACAGCTTTAACCTCTTTGTACAGTTAAATTGTGGCGCAGCTCGGGGAGCTGGAAATGATTACTCACGGCTGCTCCACTCAGCCCCGGCCTCTTTGTTGCAGGGAGCATCGCCACGTTAATGCTCGTCCAAATCCCATTAACCCCCCAGCCCAGCCCCACACTTGGCGTCACCCTTGCAGGACAGCACAGAAGAACAGTCGCCCCAAGGCTCGGGTGGCTTTGCTTCTCTGTCCCTGGGTGTCCATGGCAGGACGAAGGCTTGAGGCTGGCTGGGGGGGGCACTGGGCTTCAGTCCCACCGTGGCTTCCCCAGCACACAGCAAGGGCTCCCTGGTTTTCAAAAAAAAAAAGTTTTCTTTTTTTTTTTATTTTTTTTTTGTTCTAAG
The DNA here is from genome assembly GCF_013368605.1 of Nyctibius grandis. Classification (NCBI taxonomy): domain Eukaryota; kingdom Metazoa; phylum Chordata; class Aves; order Nyctibiiformes; family Nyctibiidae; genus Nyctibius; species Nyctibius grandis. The sequence goes on along the minus strand of NC_090672.1, from coordinate 4,764,152 downwards.
GGAGCCTCTAAAATAGCAAGTTCTAAAGAAAAGGCTTTCCATAGTGGTCCAAGGCTGCAAAAGAGTGAAAAAGTGGAATTGCTTCACTTTCCTGATGTCATCCTGCTTGTTCTGCAGCAATATAGGAGAGGGGACCCTGCTGCTTTTTAAGAGGCGCCTGGCACCCTGCGTGGCTGTCCCAAAGGGGGCATGGCATCAGGCAGTGATGGGACAAAAACTCCACAAAAGCTGAAAGCTCAGAGATGGTTCAGACTGTTTTGCCTGTCACCATGGTGGGACATGGCTATCACAGAGGAAGGTCAAGGCCCTGTTTTAGGTGAACGTTCCCGTTATTCATTGTATCTGCCTCGATTTATCTAAACAAGCTCCAGAGCATCTTCGCAAGAAAGGACCATGGGGGAGGAGAACTTTGGCCCTACCAGTTGCCAAGAGCAGGAAAATGGGGCAAGGGCAGGAGCAGGCAGCAGAGCCGCGGTGGAGAGCCTGCCTTGCTGGCAGTGTGGCCCTGGGCAACGTGACCACAGTAGCTTGTATGGACACAAAAAGGATCATCAGATCAAACTGGCTTTCACTTCTCATCTGGGACTGCTTTTAATCCATCACCTGAGATCCCAGAACTAAGCCTTCATCCCAAATACAAACAGGTTCAGATTTGGGGTGAGCAGAGACAGAGTATTAAACCAACGTGGAAAACATTAACTTTTCTGAGATCAACAATGTCTTCCCCACCTCCCGACCACGACCACCACCGTGTCGCAAGGCACGAAGAACAACACGTTCAACCACGCGTGCACAACACCAGCGTCAGTGATGGGAGGCACCAGTGGAAGGGGACGCCGAGGCAGGACGATGCGGCAGGATTAGCCACAATGGACTCAATGTGGCTTTTCCTGAGGATTCACCTGTCCCACATCCAGGCTCAGGAAGAGCCCTCAAGATCCCACCTCTGCAACGGGCCAGCGGACGTCTCTGGACAAAGTATTGCTGCTCCCACAACGATTCCCCTTTCCTCTCCCAGGCAGCCTCACTCAGCTGCAGTGGGAAGGAGACTGGTGGGGCTGCCCCCCTGCCAAGGGCCGCGGGGGACACCCCAGGCAAAGCCACTGCTCCCAAAGGCAGAGAGAAAGAAGAGGGTCAGAAGCAGGAGGAGATGGGGGCTGAGCAAGCCAGCACCCCGCTGGCTGCGACACCAGCCAGGGTCACCGAAGCAAGACCCAGCTAGCAGGCAAAGGCAGCGGGATGGCAGCCCAGGCAGCCGGGGCACAGCCACCCACCTCGGCCCTCCCCACCGTGCCGGCTCCGCAGCGCAGTGCTATGGGGAGGAACCAGCTCCGGCCACGCTGGCGCGGGCACCGTGCACCCCGCTCGGACCTGCCCAGATCTCTCTGGATGACTCAGGCTATAGCAATCCACATTGTCCGGTCACCCCATCACATTTCCTTGTCCCAGCTGGGGAGCACCAGACACTGTGGTGGTGGTCCAGCTTTGCCCAGGATGCTGGTGCAGGGGTACATCGTGCCCGTGATGTGCACCCACGTCCTGTCTATCACCGATGGCCCAACCCAACACCAGACCCACAGATGTGCAGCCATTGCTGCCCAGGGAGCACAGGAGAGCGTGAGGACTTGAAGAGGGAGAACAGGGATGGGGAGGAATATTTCTTGCTCTTCTGCCCCACAAAGACACCTCCTGCCCTCCTCCCACCTTGAGAACCACGGCTCCAGAGCAGGATCAGCCCATGCCACCAGCCACACGGCCCTAACGAAGTTCAGCGCTATAATTATTCCTTTCCTTTGTGGTTTGCTCTGAACTGCTGAGCAATCTGCAATTGTCCTTCTCCGACCGGCCTCTTCCTGCACAACACGCTCTCCCACATACCTTCGGCAGCGGGACGAGGGGTTAAGGGCAAGGCAAGGCAGCTGAGTCCCAGCAGCTGGGGGAAGGCAAGTCCCAGCACAGGGCTGAAGGCAGCTGGAGGCAGCTGTCTGCGTCCCCTGCTCAGCTGTTCATGCTGGAGAACCACTGAGCAACGGGATCGAGGGGTGTCCAGTGCCACGGGAGCATCTCTCGGGTGTCCCAAACCCTGGGAGCAGCCAGAGGGAGCAGGACTTCATGCCACGTGTTGTCTCTGCTGCAGACACCAGGGAGCCAATGTTCCCACTTGGGGGGTTGTGGTGGGGCCAGAGCTGCAGTGGAGCTGGCGAGTGTCGGCAATGCGCCTGCACCCATCTGCAGGGCTCCCTGAGGGTCCCTGCGCAGACTCCCCAAAACTCCTCCATGTGCTTACACCAGCGACAAGGAGAGATCCCATCCACCTGCCCAGCATCACCCCAGGGTGGGTGTTGTGGACCAACGGGAGAAGTGCCCTGAAACGGGGTCCTGCGCGAGACCAGCCCAGGGCAACTTCAAGTCATGGCGATGGAGGAGGCTGGAGGTGACCAGGAAGGGGACATGGGCTCTGGCAGCGACTCTGGGCTGTACATCCATGCTGACACGGAGGGAGAGGAAGCCAGAGCCCTCCCTACCCCTACGACTTTGTCTCCTTGCTCTTGGAGGAGGCATTTAGACTGACAGCCCCTTTTGTACCAGGACCAAGGGCTGGCTCGCTCTGCAAGGCAGACCCCAGACAGCTGGGCTCTTGGGTAAAACTCATCCCCAGCAGCTGTCCTGGGCTTCTGGAGTCCTTTTTGATGAAAAGAGTGCTCCCTCTCCAACCCCCCACCCCGAGCAGCTGGGGGATTCAGCAGCTTAGGTGGTCTTCTGCTCTTAAAGTGCCCAGCCATCCATGGTTCAGAGCTTGGGAAGCTCAGAGCAGCCCAAACCCAGCAGGACGAGGCTGAGCACCCACACACAGAAGAAGATGGGCCTCCTGGGCACCACGCACATGGCAGCTGGGGACACAGAGCCCATAAGGGAGACCCAGGCTGAACCCCATCATTGGGCTGGGTCTTAGAGCTCAGCCATGCCCGGATGGAGATGGACCAACCTGCTACCCGCTGGAGGTGATTGTCCACTCTCTAAAACCCAGCTCAGAAAAGCCACACCTAAGCTATACACGTGCATAGTGAGAGAAACCCACTCAAGTCTCACAGGTTCAATATTAGTTCCACCACTGACTCCTGATTTGATTTAGACCATACACACACCCTAAAGCCTGGCCTCTCTGCAGACCCCGTTACTGCCCAGTGACCGCAGGGCTGCACGCAGGGAGAGGAGATAGAGCAGGAACAGGGGACCATCCCATGGTGGGGAGAGACAAGGACGCGTGGTCCAGCTCTGGGGTTAGGCACGGACCTCCCAGGTCCTGGCTCGGCCACCGCACACCATCCCACAACCCGTGGGGAGAGGCACAGGGTGGGGTGGGGAGGTGGTGCCCTCCAACCGACCACTGCATCCCTCGCAGGAGAGAGCTCATGGGTGATGGGGAATGGAAAAATAATTAACAGGCCAGAAGAGAAAGAAAAAAATCTTCAAAACATTAGGGAGAATAAATGACGGCTGGTGGGGGAGGGAAGCTGGCTTTAATACGGGATTAATCGAAAACAAGAACAACAAGACAGAGCTAATATAAGCCAGGGCTCCAGTTTAATAGTGGCTCTGGTCCATGATGTTATTAGACTTTGGCTCCAAGGCCAAAAAAACCCTGACTCCTACTAATGAAGGGGCGGTTTCTGCCCCACAACCATAAGCAACACCACTAAACAACAAGCCACCACGGCAGCGCTTCCCCAGCCACCGCCTCGCCAGCACCTCCGAGGCTTTTCTCGGTGCTGCACAGGCGGGTGGGTCCGCACACGGGGCCCAGGCTGGCAGAACTGTCGTTTTCTGCAAGCACTCAGGCTTTTGGCATTGTCATTTGTATTTCCTTATAGGCTTGATAGCAGTTTTTATTGGAGCTGACAGCTCTTTCAGCCAGGATAAACCCAAGGATAACAGCCATGTGTGGAGACACATCTGAGCACAGATCCAAGACCAGCCTTGAAAGGCAGCACCACCGGAGCTGGAAGAGCAGCACACAACACTCGGTGTCCCCGCACGGGCTCTGAGCCCGCAGCAAGGGACGAAGGCAGGTACCAGCCAGCGTCCCACCCAAGCAGCTGCCCGGAGCTGTACTCACCTTCTTCTCTCTTTGGTGGGCTCTCCATCAACGCCAGCTGTGGCTTTGGCTCTGCCTGGGGAGGCTGGGTGGCCACGAGAGGCTCCGAGCTCTCCACTTGCCGTGCTGGTGGAGCTGGGACCTCGGCAGCCTTCGCTACCTGAATTTCCACGCGCTTGGTGGCCGTGTCGGGCACAGGAGCGCTGGCCGTCTCGGCTCTTCGTTGGGGCATCTCGGGTATCTTTGATGCCGGCGCGTCCACCCTCCGGAGAGCCGGCTCCTGGGGCTTGCCGAGGGTGATCTCAGTCCTCCTTGGGGTGGGCTCGGGGGGTTTGTGCCCCAGCACCTCTGCTCTTTTGAGGCCAAACCTCGACAACCCTGAGGTGGAGTTCTCCACCTGCTTGGATGAGATGTCAATGGAGATTTCTGTTCTTCTGGACACCGGCTCAGGCAGTTTGGGTCCAGAGAGCTCCACTCTCCTCAGAGAGGGCTTGGGTGATCTTTGGCCTGTGGGGTCTGCATGTCGGGCGGACGGCTCCGAATTCCTGGCACCGAGTTCCTGAAACTTCTGTGTGGAGCTGGACACGGCAGACCTGAGGAGGGGGTTCGGGGTCCGTCTTTGTGGAGTGGAGGAATTTGAAGACTGATCTCCCTCCTCGACCTCAAAAGATCTTTTCAGAGCTGAAAAACATGAAAAGGAGTTCAGAATTTAGTTACCATCTACCTGAGCATCTCCAGAGACGCTTACAGACACTGCCTGAGGCTCATAACCCCGTTTCTGCTCCTTCACCTGATGTTCATAACCCCACTTAAAGCAGGTGACGACTGAGGGCCAGGCTCTGCCTCTTCACACAAGTTACAAATCCAGTAACAGCACTGGAACCAGAGCCAGGAAATTCAATCCCAGAGTAGAAACCATCCCCAGCTCCCAACGCCTCCCTCTCCCTCTCGCACCCAAAGGATGCGCGGATAAACACAGGCTTCCCGGTGAGCGCTGCCAGCAAAATCCGAATTGGGAACGGGAAAACAGTCCCTGGAAAGCACCAAATCCACGTAAATGCAGCAAGAAAACCAAAGGTGGCAGCCACAGAAGTTCAAATCCTTAAAAACAAACCTAGAGTTCACCCAAGCCAAAGACTGAAGTGCTTTGCAAACACTGACGTGAGACCCCGATACAAGGAAGGGGCCAACTGGAAGGCCTGAGGGGCATCCTAAAATCTAAATATTGTCATCCTCATTTTACCAGCGGGGAAGTCAGGAGGCAAAGAGAGACGGATGCAGCGCCAGATCGGATGTTCTGATTTACACTTGAAGAGGCAGCAGTCCTGCCTTCGCCAGGCCCCAGCACCGTGCAGGATCTGTCCCCGCGCTCTCGGCTGCAGCAGAGCAGACGCACAGGTCACCCCCACACAGCAGAGCAGCACTCAGACATGGGCACATCGTTTGGCTCTGCCCGTCCCATGGGTCCCCTGCAGCACACAGAGCTCCCTGGCCAGGCAAGCTACATGAGACCCCCAAACCCCCCGAGCCAGGAGTGTGTCTAAGGAAACCTGACGGACCTGGTGTGAGACCCTCAGCTTGGGGGCACGAAGCGTCGCCGAAGGAAGCCTCCATCCATGCAGCGATGCTCCCATCCCAGCCACGCAGTCGAGGACCAGTAGCTGTCTGACCACATCCTTGCTCATGCCTGGACATCCACGTGTCCCCCACACAGCCCTTCCCACCCCACTCCAGCCTGTCCTCTTTAAAGAAGCAGATGGTCTTAAGCCCATCAGACCCCCTGCTCCGCACAGGAGCCAGCCAGGTGGAAATGAACAGCCGAACTTCACAGGAATGGGTGGAAATGCAGAGAACTGCTGCTGGATCCCATCCAAACGCCACGGGCTGCCTGTACCTCCCATGCCCCACAGCACCCAGGCAGGCACAGGGTCAGAACAGGATGAGGCACAGCCCTGTGGTCCCAAAGGAGTCCCCATGAGGTGATGCTGAGCCAGCGTGGTGCCAGCCTCAGCCTGATGACAGCCACGCTGCTAACGACCAGCACAACCATGAGTAATGAGCCCACCCATCCTTTACATCAACAGGGTGATATCACTGAGATTCAGCCTTTGAAAACCTTGGCTTGAGATCTCACAGGATGCCAGGAGCAGGGGCGGAGAGACTGGAGCACAGCCCTTCCTTGTCCCAGGATGTCCACCCACCCCGGCCACCCCTGGGGTGGAGCTGGAGAAAAGCCACCACGTGGGAAGCACCTCCTCTGCTCCACGGGGCTGCTCCGACCCCCCGGGGCAGAGCCAGGGGGTCTGGGGACCTGGAGACCCTCCATCCCTTGGACACATCCATTCATTGGAGACTAGATTCATTTAGCACGTGGGCTGTGCTTGACACATCTTGTGCACTGCAGGTCTGCGCTCAAGTCCCAATTCTCAGCACCCCAAGAACTTAATCAAGAAGAAGTCCTACACTTGAGAGCTGTTCTGACATGTCCATAACTCCCAGGTCTCCAAAACTGGGCTGGAGCTCAGACTCTCCAGCACAGACTTTTCTATCGTTTTCCTTCTCCATCACACCCTTAATGCAGAAAATAACGTTTTAGCTTCCCTCAAATACCAAGTTTAAAACAATGCACCAGTCAAGCCCAGTTTGCATTTTGCAGGAAAACAAAGGGAGCGGAAGGGACGACCCGACGGGGAGCCTTTCCCCGGCCTCGAGCAAAGCTGGGCAGAGGAGAGCAGCAGAGGACACGGCCCGGTCAGGTGCTGCCAGCTCCCTGATGGATGGGATCTCAGTTTTGTCCACATCAGGCTTTTAAAACCTGCTCGTCACTCCTCCAGCCAGCCAGCTCAGCCTCATTTCATTCCCTTCAACAAAGCAGCCTCATAACCTCATGACAGATGTGTCTGGAGGAACAGTTTGAAAGTAAATGCTCTCAAGGAACCCGATAGCAAAGGAAATGCTGGCAAGCATCTTGCCTTAATGAACATCTCCCTGGAAATTTCTCAATACCAAGTGGTTTGGGGATTTCTTTCTGACCCGATAACGAGCTTTGCACACAAACAACCCCGCTGACCTCCAGGGTTCATTGCATGAACCACCTCCATCATCTCGGCTCCTCTGAGTCCCGCTGCCACTTGCTACTGCCGAAAGAAATGGTGGCATCAGTGAGCGGGTGGTGGGTCACTCGATGGCAGTGCTGGAGCTGCTGCACATGGCTCTTTCTTTTGACCTCAAACCTCTCAAAGTGCCCCAAGCCAGGGATAAACCTGCCCAACACCATCAGCGTGATCTTTCTGGAGCAAAGCCATCCCCTGCCCTTATTGAAGGGCTGTACTGAATACAACACCCAAAAATGGCTTTTCTCCAGGTCTTTCTGGGCCCCACTGCAAAAAAAGGAGAAAAAGGTCAAAGCCCAGACACAAAGGGGTTCAAAAAGCCTAAGGAAGAGCTGCAAAGCCATGATTACAGCCCTGGAGACTCGAGCCATCCAAATAACGTCTCCTGTGCCGGTGCTGTGGCCCTGACAGGCAATAAGGGAGTACCGAGGGGCTGGGCAAGAAACTGTCACCCCAGGAGAAGGTTGGAAATGGCTGAGCACAGTTTCTGACAGCAAAACCACGAGGACTCCCAGGTCCCAGTGGCATTCCCTCCCCAATGGCGTCACTGATTTGCCTGAGGACAACCCAAGAGCTTTCCCACCCGTGGCTCTCTGCAGGATGGGATTTCCATCTCGTGCCTCTGCTGCACAGGGGTTTTGGTACCCGTCTTGTCCTGCCGGCACATTTGGCCACTGCCCTGAGTCCAGCATGGCCTGGAGAAGGTCAAGAGAGGGACAAGAAAAGAGAGGGACTGTGACCCACAGGATTTGTGTTTCCACCTTCGAGACAGAGACCCACTGTCACGAGCATGATCCTCAGGGATGCCACCTCCAGTGACGCTGGCTCTCAGCATGGGTGAGCACGGCCGTGGCTCCCTGCTCAGCATCACCTCTCCTGCTCCTTGGGCAGAGAAAAGGACCTCAGGAAGCAAAACAACTCTTGAAAAAAAGAGAAAAAGCTTAAAAATAGCCTGTCCTGCCCAGAGCCAAGAAAGGAAAGTAAACAGCCTCTGCTCCAGATGACCCTCCTCCTGCTTCCTGCAGGGAAGCTGGCGCATTCGTTACAGAAGCAGAAGGCAGAGCAGCACTGCGGGGCCCCGCACCCCGCTCCCAGCCGCGCCGTGCTGGGGTCCCACGCCGGCAGTCATGGCTAATGCTCCAGGTCCCCGTGGGGCTCCGGGTCCCCACGCCCCAGACACCCCGGGCCAAGGTGTCCCTGTCCCGAGCAGGGTCTGGGACGGCCGTGATGCAGGGTTATCCCCACTGTATTTTCCAGGGGATTTTCGGTGCTAGAAGGGCTTCCCCAGCCCCACCAGCGGCAACCGATCTGCTGGCCAGTGTCGGAGGCAGCTGGCAGGGACAGAGGCGGAGGTGCTGAGCATTGAGCATCGCCCTTCCTCCTCTTCCTCTGGAGGTGCCTGCACCGTGGGGTGGGAGCATGAACCATCAACATGCGCTTCCTTTTAACCAATTCCAAACCAATTCAGGCAGCTCCAGCTCAACCTGCCATCACTGAAGGCAGCAGCTCCCCTCCCACAGCAGGGAAAGCCCAAAATCCCCTAAAATGAGATTTCCAAGCGCTTCTTTTCGGATGCAACTCCCGTCCCTGCCAGCCTCTGCCTGCAACCATCATCCTTGGGCTGGGCACCACTCGCCGTGGTGTCCCTTTGGGGACCAGACCTTTGAAAAGCTTTCGAGGTAGCAGCATTTTGCTCAGCATCACCAAGCTGTGGCTCCGCTCTGCAGGACCAGCCAGGCAAGGCCAGCTTTAAAAAACACCACTTTTAATCCTGGCAGAGGGGGAAGGCGTGAGCTTTCCGAGACAGACCCGCTGCAGGCAGCTCCGCCGGCTGTGCACAGCAGCAGCAGCTCCTGCAAACCCGCAGTCTTGACCCAAACATGGTCCCTGACAGCCAGGCGCTTTGGGGCAAGAAATGCGTGCCTTCATCCCCGGCTCAAACGCTCCCCAAGCAAGCACAGGGCATGAGAAGGAGCAAAATATTTATGTGTCTTTCCATGTTGTGCTGTGGCGGTGGGGATGTCTGCTCAGCACAGTCGCTGCGTCCTCCCGGTCACTCCACGGCCAGGCACCAGCAGGTCACACGCCACCAGTTAAAGCTGCTCTTTAGGGATCTTGCAAATTGGGAAGAGAGGGCAGAGGTCTGGTTCAAATCCCTGTAGCTCATACGACAGCCAAGGTTTTTCTAGAGAAGTCACAAGTGAGGCTGAGGCCTCGTATCTACATGCTCCTCTCCCAGAAGGCAAGTCCCTCCTTGGGGGTCCCAGCCAAGCCAAGGGTGCCCAGATGCCACGAAGGGCTCTGGCTCCTACCCAAGGGCTCCACATCTCCCAGTGGGAAGCACTGGGGTTACATGGCACGCTGCCCACCACGGCACATCCCGCTCCGCAGCCCGGCTCCAGGCACCTCGTGGGATCCAGGGTGGGTCAATGAAGGAACATCTGCTCTTCCTTCCTTTCTTCCCTTTTTAACCAGAATACCCCAAGTAATGGTCGAGGGGATGCTTTATACAAGGAAATCTCTATGCTCAGAGCTCAGGAGGAGACCAAAATAAACAGCGAGGGATGCTGGCTCCTCTGGGCCCGCTTCACAACCGGAGCCTCGGGCTCAACTGCTTCCTCGGGCCCAACTGCTTCCCATTAAACATCCTCTGCCCCTCGTGTGGTCTCTGTAACCCAGGGGTTACGTTTGCTTGCTTGCTTAAGCACGGCAAGCTTTTCTTGGGTTTTTCGACACATAAGAGCCTTATGGGACTGGGGCAGCCAGGCGCCCCGTTATTTCACACGATACAATGGTACCGTTTGAGAGCACTGACTTGCGCTAAACTGCTACCAGATGGTCACCTCCTGCTCCCGGGGAGGAAAGAGGGGGAGGCTGCAGGGCTCATCTTTCAAGGAGCCCTTGGAAACCCAACGCAGCATTAACCGCTCACAGCCCTTAAAGCTTCCCAGACCCCTGTCACCAGGCAGCACGATGCTCACGGCGGTTTTCTGGCCCAACTCAAGAGCAAAGAGCATGTTCACCCACGCTACCGCGGGGCCACCTGGGTTTGGCTTGTCCGAACCTACCGTCCGTGATGCTGTTGAACAGCTGCTGCCATCCGTAACAGAGGTGGATGCATTTTAGTGAACTAAAGGCACAATTACAGGGACAAGTAGGATGTTCTTCATGTATCTACAGGGTGTATATACACTGTATATTAAACCTAAAGGTCCCACAGCAGAAGGGGAAGGGAGCTGCACCCCTGCTCCAGGGCCAGAGCAGGGCATCTCTACCCCATCCTCAACAACAAGCTGCTCCCAACTGCACCGAGCCTCTCAGTGGGGTCAAAAACAAGGGGCTGAGATGGGAAATTCACTGGCAGCGAGCGATGCTACACACGCTGGCGGGGCTTTGTGAGTGCACTAACAGCTTCAAAACAGCCTGAGAAACTCAGATCCCCTCTTACAGCTGGGGAAATGAAGGCAGGAAACTTTAAAAGCCCCTTTCCTGAAGCTACCAGTCATCCAACGTCAGAGCAAAGTCAGGGTTTCTGGATCCCCTCCCTGTGCTTGCACCAGGAGGTTTCACACCTTCCTTTTGCCAATAAACCAACCTGGTTGAAATACATACATATAAACATGTATATATAAACATATATATACATATATATAACAATCTGCTGTTGCAGCATGACTCTCATGCTGTCCTGAGTCAGGTTATGAATGGTTTATGCACAAATAAATTCTTTTTCTGACTTTACAAACAGTACTCAAAAGAAATTGCAATAGATTGCCTGGTCTGACACAAATCACAGCGGAAGATAACGCTGGCACTGTGCTGTGCCTTCCTGAACCGTGCAAAGGGCACCGAGAGCTGAGTTATGGAGGAAAACTGGGGATGAACCAGGGCTCTGACATCAACCAAAGCTTTTCAAGCAGCATTTCACTTATACTCAGTAAGCTACAAACCAGCCTGAGATCAATGCAGCAAACCCCTCATTTACCAGAAATGAACACTCAAAAGCAAAGTCAGGACTAAGAATAGAAAAAAATAAAATCCACCCTCAGATTAATTCAAAATCCCAGCTTCCCAGCCCCTATAATGCAGTTCTAGAAAGGTTTTAGCTTTGATTCCCCATTACCCTTGGGTTTATATAACCATTAACCCTCAGCAAAATGCTTCCAGATCAGACCAAGTACATTTTACAACCCTTATATTCATTTCATACTTGTACAGAAAATTACATAAAATACAGGGTATCCAGCCCAACAGATTGCATTACTGGCTCTGCCACAGCCTTTCTGTAGCCTCTGGTCCGTGCTCCAGTTTCCTTTCATAAGGGGAGGAGGAAGGAGAGAAATAAATCTTCTCTGAGTCTCCCAGGGGACTGCAGATTTGGTTTGGTTCACTAATATTTCTAAACCGCCTTAAAATTATTACCCAGAAAACAAAACCATGATGCAGATGGTCTTGTAGACCCCAGACTGCCCTGTGCTACCAGCTTCGGTGCTGGGTGTAGGAAGCCGTAAGCACCCAGACGCCGTCGCCGTGAGTCACACGTCCCAACACTCATCTCGGGACCTGGAGAGTGACTCAGGCGGGCGACCAGCCTGGTGGGGACGGGGTGATTAAATCATTCAGTGATTAAGTCTCGGCTTGAGAAGATGCTCTGATGGGTGGTGCTGCAACATGCTGGTTAAAAAGCTACAGAAAAGGGTAAATCAGTAAAAGTGGCTGAAGGAGGGACCGAGGAGCCATTCAGGCCCACAATGCTGCCAGCCCTGCCCGCTGATTGCTGGAGCCACCACATCCAGCTCTGGCCTCTCTGTTGAAGGGGACACCCAGCAAGTGGTTGTCCAAACGTCCTAAAGGCTGGCAGAGAGCAGACCAACTCCTCATTTCTCCTCCCTGGTAAACTAAACATGCTTTCTAAAAAAAAAAATCCATCCTTTTCACATTTCCCCATATTTGCACTTCCAGTGACCAGATAAAAGAAAGACTCAAGTCCCAACCCCAGTCTTCACCACGCTCCTTCCCTCCTGAACCAGTCCAGGTGGCCAGTACCAGCGTGATGCCGTGTGCCGATGCCCTCATTGCTAACCCTGCCGAGACTCCCAGGGCTGGGACAAGCTGGAGAGGACCCAACTCACAACGAGCAAGGGGCCGAACAAGTTTGTGATGCTTATTCAAAGTGCCACCTCTACTGCCAGGAGGACAGTGGCACAGACCAATGTGGTCACAGCGTTCCCTGCCCTGCAATCATGCCTGATATTGGTGGTACCTACACCCAGGCCAGCGCAAGTCCCCAGAGCCATCTGATGAGCAGCAGCATCACGTGAGGACGCCCCCACCTGAGGATGGATGCAGGGGGACAGACCACCCTGACACCCATGATGTCTCACCTTTCAGCGTGCAAACCAGCCAAGAGCTAGCTTGGACAGACCCTACACCTGGGTCACCACTCCACAGGTGTCCCCAAGAGCCCCAAGCGCTGAGCTCCATCCTGCAACCTCACAAAAGCAATCACGGTAAAAGCCTGAGTCAGAGCCACCAGGAGATAAGAGCCCTCATTAATCTGGGTGCAGCGTTTCAGAATAAGTTGGGGATAACAATAAATCCCTTTGTTGCCCAAGGGCTACAAGGAGTACCTCACCAGCACTACTCAGCAGGGAAGGGAGCGAGAAGGGCTCAGCACAACAGGAGGGTGCAAACTGCTGATGCCTCCATGAGTAAAGCAGAGGGGGGCCAGGACCAAATGATACCGTGCAGGTGTGAAATGAGAGGTGGCCAGGACACAACCCTAGCTCCATGCTGAAGGGCATGACAGCCCACCCCTGTCCCACGAAGAGCTGCCTTGATGGACCCTGACCCCCACCAAACAGGCACATCCCCATCAGGAACTGGACTCAGACCCATCAACTCATTTTACAGGCTTCAAACAAGCTTAAGCAGGATTTATGGTGACTTGGCTTGTTGCCTCCATGTCTCACCTCTAAAGACCAAGAAGGTGCCAGAGCTCACTGCAGCAGGAGGAGGGAGGCTGGGAGAGGGAAAGAGCCTGCGTAACGACCTGCAGGAAGACATTGCCTTAAATATCAAATATCAGAGTTAGAAACATAAATGTCTGGAGCGATTATGGGCTCTGAAGTCTCCATTATTGTCTTTGGATTTATGACAAGTCCCAGTACAGGCTTTTGCAGCTGCTGTCGGGGTCCTGGCTCCCGGGAAAACGGGCTGAGCAGCTCCCTGCAAGGAAGGGCTGTAAAACAGAAACTAAATCAGCACCCAGACAGTGCGGCTACAGGACACCCAAAGGTGCCAGGACTCTCACTTAGCAGCAGGTTTGTTGGCATTTATTGGCCAAGAGATGTAGACGTGGTCACTCAAATGCATTAGGCATGACCCAACGTGTTCTAGGGGTGCTTCCTCCTCACTCCACTGCCATAAACCATCAACAGGCAATGACCAAGGGGAAAGCTAGAGAATTATTATATTTTAGGTGAGCTTCTTACTAACAGAAAGATGCTACCAAGACCCCAGAGACTAACATGTACTTGGAAGAGTCAGTATGATGTACACGCTCCAAAACCTTGACTTACCTCCAGGCACCAGCAGTACGCTTGCACGCCCGAAGTAGCTGCCCTGGCCCCGCTGTAAAGACTCATCCTCTCTCTCTTCCCATCCAGCCACTTTTGAAAGGTTTCTTTATGATTAGCCCAACACTTTGCCCAAGACTGATCTCAAATGGACAGCCCCGTACCAGCCAACACTGGAAACCCTCCATGCTGACACAGAGCCAAGGACACTCTGCTCCACGCTGCAGTAGTTGCCCGTCCCCAAGGACATGCAGCCCAGCCTTCCTTGCATAAGATAACTATAAACAACGACCTTTGGATGATCCTGCATCCTAACCGGGGCCAGAGGCTATCCCCAGAGCCCAGCTCACGTGGACGGAGAGATCCATGTCCTGTTCTTCCCTTTCCCACTCCCTCACAACCTTTTTATTCCCAAGGTACTAAATATACGTCGGGGAAAAAAACAACCCACAACTGCAGGTCTCCGCCGCTGTAACCAGGCAGATGTGATTTTTCCACTCTGTGCATGAAAGGCCAGTTCTGCAGGGGAAAATACAGCTTCTGCTAGGGAAGACACAACTTCTGCCTGCCCACAGGCACCTTCCCCCAGCTCCTGCCTCTCCCACCACGCACTGATTTGGCAGAAAACTCCCATCCACTCCGTCCTTTTGTCTCAGATTCAGAAACGTAGATAGGAAGAGTGGAAAAGGAGAGAAAATGCCCCAAAGCGCCTGTAAAGCTCATCTTTGAGGGTATCAGAGGTGACTTGCTGTCTCGGATCAGCACGCCACATCCATCAGCTGGGAGGTCAGCGCTGGCTCTACCCATGCTGGGCTGGTGATGAAGAGTATCGGAAGAGACTAGTTGCAGTATAAATCTTTGGGGACAGCCTAGGAAATCCAACAACTGATGTTCAGGAGCTTTGCTTCGCTCTCAGGGTTGAGATGATCCGAGATATAATCTGAAAGATCTTTGTGCATTTCCTTTTCCAGGCATTGAACCTCCGCACACGTGGGACCGTTAGTCACAGAGCCAGGCTCCCAGCCCAGCCCCGTGCGTGTAAGCCCAGGCGAGCGCTCATCCTGCAAACCCACAGCAGGGTTTACCGGAGAGACCCTGAATCCAAGCGAGATGCTTACACAAACATGAAGCACAGCCCCTCTCCGAGGCTTTTCACCATGTTGAATTCAAGCCACGTCACCCACGTAACATTGCGACCATCCCTCTGGCGCGTTCCTGCTAATATTAGCAGCAGGGCTGTGTCCCAGCACCCGCGGCAGGCGGGCAGCAGCTGCTCCCCACGGCAGCAGGCACGCCGGCCCCGAGCAGCCCGGGGGACGCACCGCGGCCACGTGTCCCACAGACATCCCGGGCATTTGCTCAAGTAAATTTTAAGGACGAGCTCATGAGATTCACGCACGTAGAAAAGTCTATTTCTAACACAGCCCCCTCCTGAAAACAACCTGGCTGATGTTTTTTTGTCTTTAATGACCCTTAAAACCACAACATCACTTAGCACAAGTCAGTACCTCATTGAGACAAAGTCTTCGGTTGAAATACTAGAAATACCATGTTGGGCGGTGCAAGAAGTATGTGTCTGTAGGGAAAGTGTCCAATAACAGGGAAGAAAAAAAAATTAATATAAAATAACCAGAGAAGCCTTCCTATCAGCACTGACATGTCCTGGCAGGGCTGGAGGCTCACCCTGCCCGCAGTGCCCAGCTCCACGCAGAGCATGACCGCCCCAACCATAGCACTGTCAAGGCTCGCTGGCCTCCGAGGGAGCTGGGCTATGGGGAATGGGTAAATCAGGGATTAACAACCATCAACAAGGGCTGTCTTGTGGTTTCTGCCAGAGCGAAGCTGCAAGCCTGTGTCCCACCCCCGGCTCTAGCTCTGGACTCACCTTGAGGCCCATGGCACCACCCTGCCCCTCCAGCACTTACAGCCCCGCTCAGCGTTTACCATCATCCGCAGCTTGCACCCGCTGTGACTTTTTGTTTTTAACGTTACGAGAAAATGAATCTGGTGTTGACTGACAGCACTGGCAAAGGCAAAGGGCGCTCAGCATCGCCGCTGCCAACTCACCATCAGCGATTGCCAGGAAAAATGTGCCTCAGTTACCCCTGGGACTCTGCTCGGCAGCAGCCACGTCCCACGTGGGAGAGGGGCTGGGGCAGATCTCTTCTCTCTTACTACCAGGCAGTAGATCATGTGTGCACAGTGCTTTAAATTCTTAGCATGAACACGAGCACCATGCTGCAGAGTTATCTTCAGGCACCATCACAGCCACCCAAAGCTGCGAGCAGGAGCATCCACCCCTCTCCGCAGTCAAACATCGCAGACACCGACACTCCCGTATCACCCAGCCTGAACAGGACCAGGATGGTTTGGGGTTCACACAACATTAACACGCTACACAAGCGTCCCACCACCCAGGTTGATTCACTGCTACAGGTTTCCTTCCTCGCCGCTCAGGGGTCTGTGTTGGAGACTCTGGGGAGCTGAGCAGCCCGCAGCCCGCGCCGAGGCTGAGGTGAGCTTGGGAAGCGCTGCCGCAACCGCAGCTGAACCGGCCACGCTTCCGAAAACCTGCCAAAAGCTATAAACCCAGGGGCAGAACTATTATGCTCTGGAAATCCTGGCAAACCACAGACCTAATAACGCTCTCCCCCATTTGAGACGAGGAAGCTCTTGCCAGTCAAATGAGCAGGATTAGTGCCCTCCACGCAGGACCCGCTGTCTCGGCGCGAGGCGGACACACGTGCTGCTGCCTGGATGCGACCATCCCCATCGCATCATCCGGCACAAGGAAGAATGCGCTCTGCTGTGCTGCGTTTCCCTCTCATGAGTTGCTTTGATTCGGAAACTAAACTGGAACTGAGTACCTCATACTCCTTTCCCCTCCCAAAGGGCCCTTGCATCCTCCTCGGGCTCACGGAGGCTGGCAGCTCCCACACCAGCAGCCCACAGCCGAGCCTGCAACTCCCTGCCTTCTGCAGCCCCGCAGGTACAAGAAACCTGTCGGTCCTATGCTGGGGAGGGATGCTACGAGGAAAGCAGGCAGGGATGCTACGAGGAAAGCAGGCAGGAACAACCAGGGTGATTCGAGAGGGCAGGCAGCGTGTGACCGGCAAGAACAAAGAGGGCTCTGGCTGCTGGGGGATCTGGTGTTTCTGCTGCGTGGTATTTTTGGCTGATCTTTCCTGCTTGGCCATGGGCTGCTTGGGGCTGAGATACCCACCCAGCAGACACGAACACTGCATCTCCTGCCCTACAGGCTAGAAATTAATTGCCGCCTTCTTGAGAAGCTGCTATGCAACCCAGAAAACTAATTAAATTGTGAAACAGTAGCCTGGATCCCTGCTTAAGGGCAAGGCCAGACCTTTTGGCTGGAGATGCGCAGAGCTTTCCCCAGCCTCTCCCTCTGCACAGGCAGGAACTACAAAGCTCTCCATGGACTGAAAAAAAAATCGCACTGCGGAGCAGCTCGATGCCACCAAGGAGCACACAAAGCCCGAACAAGCAGCCCCAGGGCTCACAGCAGAGCCTTTATCATATCCAAGTAGGGAATTACTCATTCTTCAGAGATTTAAATGCAATTGGGGCAGACTAGAGGCAAGGCTGTAATTACATCAGCACTCGGGAGCCCTGCGGTGGGGAAGCTCACGAGTCCCCAAAGGACAGTTACAAAGGCGCCGTTGAACCCCGAGTGCCAAACCGATGGAGTATTCGGGTCACTCTGTGTGTCCCAATTCTCGTTATTCTCAATCTTCCTGTGGGATGTGACTTCCCTCAGCCTTCTACTAAGCCCTCCACCCCCAACTTTGCTTGAAGTAAGACAAGGGGCTGGAAAAAGAGGTCATGGATGTGGCTAAACCTTACGAGGAGGCCTGCAGAGACCCCAGCTCTGCCACCCGTTTCCTGCCTGACCTGGAAGAGGAACCCTCATGCTCTCAGCTTCCTCAGCTACCCAGCAGGAAAAACACCGCCGCGCTCCTTCCCGAAGCCAAGGCTGGATTCACGAGGAGGCGGTGAAGTCGCCTCAGCCTATAGCTACGCGCGCAGCCCCTGGATAAGCTTTCACTGCGGCCCCCAGATCTCCACTATTTCTTAGTTGTTTTTTTTTCTAGAAACCGCTGCGCGAAGCTCAGTTTGGGTCGCTGCCAGGACGTGAGAGTGCGTAGGGACGGAGCTGCTCTTCCAAAACTCCGCTCGGGAAGATGAGCTCCCCCCAAGCCAATCTCTCAACGCCTGCTTCAGACGCAACCCCTCACCCCTCTTTCTGCCTGCCTTTAACTCTCATACCCACCTGGCAGCAGCACACTTCTCCATTAGCTTATTTTCTTGCCTGAAAAAGCCAGCGTGCTGGGCAGGAGCCACAGACACCCGGGGAGAAGGCATCCCCGTCCGCACGCCAAGGGGATTGCGAGGAGATACTCCATCGGAGAGCAAGGCAACGCTATCAGGCAGCTGGAGCTCTGCCATGGGACAACTGGAAAGCTTTCTAGGGCGGGTAGCTCCCGCTATGGACATATTTAAAGCTTGGGTTTATTATCCACCTCTCAGCTACTCTAGGGCTGTGTTTGCATCCAAAAGCTGGGAGTCGACAGAAGAGCCGGTGCCTGGGGTTTCACAGACTTTTAGTCGTGTCAGGCATGTGTTTTCAGCTAAAAATCTACGTGAATCAACTTAGGAAAGGCAGAAAAGGAAAAACATCCCGTAAGATCCGCCTTAGCGGACACCACCCGGGCGCAAAACTGCTCCGAACAAAAGACACCGCAGCCCGGCGGCGGCACCGACAACGACCGGCCCCCGGCGGCTGCGGGCTGGCCCCCGGCCGCCCTCGAGCACCCCGCTCCTCCCAGACCCCCCCTCCCGGGCAGAGCCAGGCCACCCCCGCTCCGGGCACCGCCGGGGCGGCAGCAGCGGGGAGAAGCGGGGGGCAGTCGGGCCCCGGATGGGGGGGCTCAGCCCCGCTCCGCCGCGGCCCCCCCAGCCCAGCGCGGTGCTTGCGCGGGGCGCGGGCGGCTCCGCGCTGCCCAGCCCAACACAGGGGCAATTTCTCCGGCTTTTTCCCCACTTTAGCCCCCAAAAAGCAGCGCGCCCACACACACACTCCCCGGGGCTTAACCCCCCCTCAACCCCTGGGGCCACCCACCTTCGAAGTCGGAGATGATGCCCTCCAGGTGGGCGTTGACGGCCGGGTCGGCCATGGCGGGGAGCGGGGCGCTGCCCCCCGGCGCTGCGGGTGCGCGGAGCCGCCGCCTGCGGCCGAATGAATGGCGGAGGGCGAGCGGCTGCGGCCGCCCCCCGCGCCGGCGGGCAGCCTGCCATGCCGCCCGGCCCGGCCCAGCCCAGCCCAGCCCGGCCCGGCTCGGCCCGGCCCCTCGCCGCGCACTGGCTGCTCCCCACGCCCGTCACGCCTTCCCTCCTCCGCCGCGCCGGCCCCTCCGCGGAGCAGCGGGCGGGGACCCCCGCACCGCCCCGGGGGGTGCAAGGGGCACCCACGGAGCCCGGGGGCGAACGGCAGCTTGCACACCCGAGCTTGTCCCGCATGTTCCCAGCCCGGGGGAGAGCACAGCAGAGGGCACGGGCTGAAACGCGGGGCTGGGGCCCGCCCTGCCACATCTGCCCCCCTTCAGCACGAAGCCCGTGGTAAGGGGTGACAGCCCTGGGTGACAACCCAAGGATGCCCCACGAAAGGGATGGTACCAGCCTCAACGGGTGGGTTACACCCCTGATAGTCTCAAGCACCCATAACCCATTTGCTTTTCACATTGCCCTTGTTTGGAAAGGAGCAACACGGCCACCCTCCTCTATTTTTATAATTTCTCCAAATCAAATCAGAGCACCAGCTAGCAGTGCTAACCCATCGCTACCACATCCAAGCCACTTCTGCAGCCAGCTCTGGAAAATCACCACCGAAGCAGCAGAAGTGGCGGCAAAACCTGTCCCAAAGCTGAGCGCGTAGCCCACGCTGCGCTGCTGCAGCTCGCTCCTCTCCGGCCAGGGCCAGCTCTGGGCATTGCCACCAGCCCCTTCCATGGCACTGCTGCCTTCTCTCCACCTCTCTGCTCCTTATCTGATGTTTCTCCCTTCCCATGTTGATTCAGGTCCTGCCCTCTTGACCTTCTTTTTATCCTCCCCGCTCTGTGTTTTAGTAGCATCATTTAAAAGTGATGATACCCACTGAAATGTGTCCAGGCACATCAACAGGAAAAGAAGAATTAATGGGCTGGGGTTTTAGTCCACTTTGGGTGAACCATAAAGAAAAATTATGCAAAACAGTAGTACTGTTACCATCTCTTACTGCAGAAAGTACATGCTTCATCGCTTATGTCACACTTTTAATTTTACACTTCCAAAGTCTGCAAACACCACAGACTCCCCAAGAGTGTATGTGAACCAGAAAACAAAACCAACAGCACCAATTTCCCAGACTCAAAAAGTTCCAGGTTTTCCACACTGTTAATAGCTTGAGGTTTTAATCCAAGGAAAGGCATTACTTTAAAACATGAGAACTGCTTAAATAGTCTTGAGAACGCACCTTTAAAATAGAAGTGTGGTATTTTAAGGTAGATACAGTGGTTTTCCTCCCCTTTCACAGACAGCAGCACTCAGCTCTTTCATTTCTTGCCCTTCTAGCGACGTCAGAAACCACCATACCGCAACAGTGCGGAGAGGAACACGCTTTGCATCGCTGTGCAATCGCAATATGGAAATGTAAACGCCTGCCCCTGCGATACGCCATCCGTAAAGCCACCGCTGACCATCTCCGTGGCAGCCCCACCACCATTACCTGTTCCTGATGCCCCAGAGGAGCAAGGAACGAACGTGGCCCTGTGGCTCTCGTGCTGCTGGGCTCAGCGCCAGGGTGGTGGGTCCCTGCTGCCTCCACACGCTCTGCAGGGAGCGGTAGCGACTGCCACATTGCACAGCATCACATGCCAGCTGACCCCCACGGGTGGCATTGATTGCGAAAGAAAGTGGCTTCATTTTTCTTTTCTTAAGTGCTCATAAGCAGGTCACAGCCACAATCCATTTCAAACAGGTAAAAATGTAGCTGTTGATAATTAACTTAGTTACTGAATGAGAAAAAAGCTACTTTGTTAAAAACTGTCAATAACTCCCTTGCTGGAGGAGTAGAACCATGATAGCCTTGTACAAAGCCTGCTAAGCATCATAACTCCCCGGTACACTCTCAACACAAGGTTGTAGAATGGGTACAAAGGGGGTAAAAATGAACTAACCAAGACAAACTAAAAATCAATAGTGTAAAAAAGATTTAAAAGAAGCAATAGGGTCAATCTAAGGAATGACTGAGCACATTTTTTGATGTTCAGAGTCTCCCCCCATGGCAAACCCCATAAGATTCAGTGTTGCCTGGAGTTTGGTGGCACTCTCTGAGCAAGGTCACATTGGCATTGGTGTGGCACTGTGATGGGGACTCTGTTTTTGAGGTCAACCAGAGGCAAGAAGTAGTAAACCACTAGAAAAAACCCTCTTGTTTGATGGATTGTGAGTAGTGAGTGTCACGATGTTCACTGGTCTCATGAAGCTGGTGAAGAAGCTCAAAGCTCTTCAGCAGAAGAGTTTGAGGCAGTTGGGTTTAGTCCCAGTTCCCTGGGTCACTCTGCATTTCCTAAGCAAAGACGATGTTATCATCCTGGATCTAATAAAGGTTTAGCAAATCAGGCCTAGAGGAGAGCCCCAGGAAGTGTGAAATAAAATATCCGGACTATAAATAGGAGATCATTTTCATTAAAACCAGCTGGTTAATATTGCACCCATGTGCACCTAAGGCACTGAGAAGGGGAGAGGAAGATGGAAAATTACAGCAACTAAAGAATAACAAGAATATCCAGAGCTCTAATAGTAAACACTTAAAGCAGGAAGGTATGTAAACAACTCACCCCATAGCACATAACCCAAGCGCCTGCTAGTAGAGGAGGAGCAAGCTTTCCTCCAGGGAGATAAGCCCATCCTTCTCTCTCCTGGAGACTTTCTTGCACCTTTATCTGATCTAGCCACGGTCAGAGGCGTGGCTTTACAAGAGGAAAAAAAATTATTTACTTGTCCAGTATGCACATAACAACTAAACCCCATTGCATCTGGTTTTCTGCCTGCATCCTGAACCCAAAAGCTTGTGTTTAGCTAAACACTTCTTCTAGAAAGGCAAGCAACCCTGGGAAGCTGAGCACCCATCCCAGAGGGACAGAGAATCCACCACCTCTCCTGGAATTTGTTCCTGGGGCTCCCCATCAGCACAGCACAAGTGTGTGTTGCACCGCTCATCCAAACGCAGTTTTGGCACAGGCCCTGCTTTGCCCTTGTCTGGTAGATGGAGGAGATTAAGGACCCTGAGCCTTCTGATGAAAGATCTCCCACACTGATCACGTCACCTACATTCCCTTTGATAAACTAATCAGGTTCTGCTCCTTCTGTCCATTGTGTCAGGTATTTTCTTTGGTCCCATAGTCACTTATCTGCCTTTCCTACTCCTTTCTCCCAACATTTCACAAGTATTTGTCATTGGATTTTTATTTTAATAAAGAACTCACTTTTCAAAAGAAAGAAAGCAGATCACATCTCTTCTGTTCCTTGCTGCTCCTGTTGCTAACACAACCAAGGGTCTCACTAACTGTTTTTATCGTATCAGAGGCTCACCTCAAGCTCCTGGTCAGCTGAGACCTTCAGGATACTTTACACAGTAACTGCTGTCCAAACCACCATCCCTATTCTGCAAACCACTGGCTGCAGGAGGGTTTTAAGTAAATGACTTTCCTTGCTGTATTACACTATGATGGAAATATTTCTTGCGTCCTTGCTAACCCAGGCCACCGAGGGCACTGACTGCCCAGCCCTTTTTCCTTCACCATCACTCTGCTCTTCAGATGAGCAATAAACTTCCTGCAAAGTTGTTTTGTTCGCCTAGAAGTGATTTCCTGCCTCCAAAAAGGCAATCTGTAAAATCTGCTGAGCACTTAGTTACAGACACCAACCTAAAACTAGCTTGATGCCACGATAGCTGGCAGATGCAAGAAACCTCAACTCTTGTCTCCTGGATACCTTATCCCTGGGCTCTCCTGCCCTCCAGGCAGTGATGAACCTCAAAAGCTTCTCCAGATCTCAGCACGACCTTCTCCAGAAGCAGCCAGTGCTGGTCACTGCCTCTGTTCTGACACAGACATGGGGGGACCACGATGCAGAACAGACCTAGAAAGTCATTTCAAGGAGAAAAAAACATAAGAGGGAAAAACCCCAAGGAGACGGTAGGTATCAGTGTTAGAAGATCCCTTATCAAGACACGCTAAGGCAGAAAAGGGACTTTCCTATCCACACACATCTTAACCAGCACCCTACACAGTCTCCTTGCAAGCTGCTAAGAATGCAGTTTTTCAGGCAGATTTTCCTCCTCCCACAAGTCAAGGTTTTTCTGAACCCGCGCAGCTCCTATCGGTCTCATGATCTGCTGCAGTCATGAGCGTCGGCTCGGTTAGACTGGGTGGCATGAGTCATTGTGGCTAGCTTCAGGTAGCTATCTTGTACACAAAAGCAAGTAATTCATCCAAAGCATCTTCCCTTTCCTCCTCCTATTTTAATTAGAAAACAAAACTCTTTATTGATTCTGGCCTCTTCTATTAAACACTTTGAGACTTACTGACCAAAAGTACTACGTAGGAGCAGCTAAACATTATTATTAACCACCTAATGTTTCTACTGAGAGTCCAAATGTCTTTTCTTGCCACTGATCACAGATGAAACATCCTTCCCAGCCTTTCTGGGTAGGTGCAGTGCGTGGGTGAAGGCTCTTTCACCATGAGACACCAACCCCCAACATCCACAGCAGCCCAGCATCCCCACGGCATCGCTTCAAGCTGAAGCACAGGGCAGCACTGGCTGCACCATCCACTCGGTTGTTGTCAGACGGGCAGCACCAATGCAGGGTAACAGGTAGAAAGAGATGTATAACCACCCAGACACGGCAGATTTTGAAGGTAAGGGAATAGCGACTCACATCTCTTCTTTCTAAGCCAAAAAAAAAAGGCTGTTGCAGTTACCTTCCCTTCCGCTCCTCTGCTCCCTGCACCTTCTGAGTTCTTGTGCTTCTACCCAAAACAATATTTCTGCTTCCAAATCCACCAGGAAGAGGTGCAATGTTCTCCATATTACAGGTGGGGAAACTGAGGCATGCAACAGCCATCACTCAGCAACGGGGAGCTGGCAAGTAACAAGACCAGACCTGGGTGCAGTGGCGAGCAGCGCCGAACGCGGCCCCCAGCTCCTTGGGAAGTGCCGGTGTTACTGGCTGGGGACAGGGGGGACTCTGGAAGGAAAACCAGAGACGCAGTTCCCATCACCTCCACCCATGCTTTCATGTAGATGACGGCATGAATCCAGCCCTGCTGATTACGCAGGAATTGTCATGAAAAAAGGCTCTTTCCCAAGACTTCATGCTCTTCCTGCTTCCAAAGGAGTAGGAAATAACAGCGAGGATGGCTGCACTTCAGTGCTAGTCACACTTCCCTTCCTTTGCAAGGGAACTAAGATCATGGGAAAAGTTTAAAAAATTCAAAATAGGTTTGCTGATTCAAGATTTCTGGATAATTGGTTTTCTTGATAAAGGAAACGTGGCCAGATCTCATCCCTTGGTGCCGCAGAGCTACACAGCCCCTATTACAATCGCAGAGCCATGGTACTGCACAGGAAGGGTCAGATAACTTTGAAGACTGGATAACAGAAAGAGGATGAAATCTGGAGCAATGATGGAAGGTCAGTACCTAAAGGGCTTTTTATAATGTCTTTGCTCATGAAAAGTGCATGAGCGCAGAGGACCTCTCTGCATCAGTGAGTCCCAGCATGACCATGAGCCACCGACACCATGCAGTTAAAGCAAGCATACTCCTAAAACACAGTAAATGAGATTCAGTAGCAAAGCAGAAATCATTAGTGTTCCATCTTGAGTCACCCTGGCTACCCAGCATCAGTAAAAGTGAGAAGAAACGAAAGCGAAGAGAGGATGGGACCGCTAGAAGCATTGCACGCAGATGCACCACAGGAGAGAGCTGCTGCGGGCAAAGATCACCGTTCCCAAGGGAACAAAAAAAAACCCCAATCCAAACCCAAACATGGTTATGGTATAAACAGGTCAATAAGAGCTGGAAATGAGAAGATTTTAACAGCTAGTGATGGAAGATAGAAAGGGACTGCTACGAAATCAGGGGGGCAAAAAGCCAAAGAGGTTTCAAGGTGGAGCATGGCTGCTCGTAGGAAATATGATGTGACATAGGGAAGGAGACGGTCCCCGAGCCTAGAGCTTCTCAGATATTCACTGCACAAACAGAAAAACTTGGTGTTCTGGGAGAACCTTGAAGCTGAGAGGTCCCAGCGGAGCTGGGCAGGTGGAGAAATAACCACAGACACAAGGTCCCTACAGGCTCTTCTCCCCTCCTCCTCCAGAAAGGAGACAGCTGTGAAGAAGATCAAGGCTTAACTTCATCTTAGGTTTAACTCCGTTAAGTCAGCATGCAGAGTAGGTACCGGCTTGTTCTCAAACAGGACAAGGGAACGCATTGCATGTGGTTACACTGAGCAGGGCAAGCGGAGCACCAACATCCATCCTCTCACCCTACTCAGCTGAAAACAGAGCCAAGTCTTTGCTGCATCCCACGTGTGCAAATTCTCGATGGTCCCCAACACCTCCCCTGCCTCTGTGGGGACCGATGAAGTTGCCCTGGGTTTACACCAGCACTAAGGTGGGACTCAGAGCAGGCAGCTGGTCCCACTGCCTGCCAGCAGGAAGGATGCTGCGGGTCAGCACCCACCCTGCTCCGCTCCAGCGACACTTGGCCAGGCTGGGAGGGCGCAGCTCTGCCCCCCACGAACACCCTCCTCTGCACTCTGAGCCTCCTCAACTCCAACAAGCAATCTGTCCCGTTTACCCAGTGATCTGTATTCATGGGATGAGCTCGCTGCAGGCCCCACCGACCTCATGCCAGTGCCGGAGTCCAGCTTGAAGCATTTCACACCGAGCTGGTGATTCCAGCTATTGTGCGTGGCGAGAGCCTGGAAAGGGAAACGCCGTCCCAAGCCCATCGCCCCAGCCCCAGCCCAGCCCACACCCAGCCACCCCGGTGCTCCCAGGAGGGCAAGGGGACCGGGGGGGGGTCCCCACCTCACTGTGGGGTGGGCTGGCAGCCCCCGTGCCTGGGAAGGGAAGTACAACTCCCTGGTGTTGATTAAACAGCGGGGGACGTTTGCAGGGGAAGGAAATGGAAAGAGGATCAGGAACTGCATCTGCCTGAACCTCGCACAGTTAAAACAAACTCAGTCTCCTGCTCTTGTTCTTCTCAGTTAGTTTCAAGTCAGACTTTCCTAAGAAACCAGGAGGTGCAGTTTAGGATCCAAGCAGAAAACTGACTTAATTACTTTAATTATTTAAAAAATATTAATTATTTAAAAATATTAATTATTTATTACTACATTTTATTATTAAGACCAAAACAGGCACAAAACCCAGCATCGCGTGACAGCACAGATGTTTTAATAGAAACAAGAGGCTTCAGAAACCTTGCTCATCCTCTAATGAGTTTAACACACACATGGCACAGCCTGTTTCCATTGCAAAGCCTTCCCGTGAAGCTGAGGGTGCATCTGACTCCAGAAGAAACTGCAGTGCCTGGACCTCGAGGTAGGGAAGACGTGCCCCCCGTTTCCACCACTGCATGCTATGGTAGTTGCAGGGGGAAAAAGGAGAGGCAAGGGTCAGCCAGAACGCTGAACCCCTTGGAAAGAGGCTGTTTCCATTACTACAAACTTCCCAGCAGTCCCTAATTAGGGAGAATTTGCAGGAATAAACAAACTGGCAGTGCTACGTGCATGCACTCCGCTTCCAGATGTGCACGTCTCATTTTCACGTGGTGTCCGAGGCAGGGCTGGAAACCTCATCCCTGCACAACAAGGGGAGGAGGCAGCACAGCGTGGGCTCCCCGTGCTGAGCCCACCCCTCCGGCAGCCCTGCAGGTACAAATCACACTACACCCACATCCCCACACATGCCCAGGCTGCCTTGGGCACCATCCTTCATCCCTCCGGTGTTCACCATCCCTCTCCCATCACACGGGGCCACCGTACCCCCACGGGACCCTCCCATCCCTGCTGCAGAGCAGGGTGTGAGCCGGGAAAGCAGCTTTTACAGCCACTGCCTCCACTCCTCTCGACCTTTTCAACCCAAAACTTTCCAGTCATAAATATACCAGCTCATGGTAGGAAACTTGCTTTTCTTATACTTCGCCCCTGCTTCTCAGAGCTGTTTCCAGCAGCTCGTGCTCCCTGCGCCAGGCCCCGATCATTTCTCCCTGCTCCTCTGAGATATTTCAGGCACGCAACAAAATCTGCCACAGCACAAGGACCCTAAAACCCCCCATAAAGGCTCAGGAAGTGCCGTGAGCTGTAGGTCAGGCCTCGGGAGCTGCTGTACCTCCTGATCTCCCTGCTTACCATCAGAGGTTTTATTATTATTATTCCTTTTTGACATAAACCAGTTTGATAAGAACAATTACCAGACGGAGCCGCAGCCCCACGCCCACTCAGCTTCCTCTGGGCAGCAGGGACACAGCGCTGGAGCTCACCGCACGGTGGGAGGAGGACACATAGGCAGGCAGAAAGGAAGGAACACAATTTTCCTTCCCTTTTAAAGGCTTTGGTAAATGCCAGCGAAACCTCCGGTGGTGATGCCAAGGTGTGGCGGTTGGTGTCCATGCAGCACCGAGCACCACAGGTGGCTTCCCCTTTGCTCCAGCTCCACCACACAGGTGTGGGAAGGGTGCACACATGGACAGGCATCGCTGCCAGAACCCACGGGCTGTGCGCTGCTGTCTCCATGCACATGGGAATTTGGGTGCCCTTGGCATCACCCTGTGATGGTCTGGCCACGAGACCATGCCCTCAGCTCCACCACCTGCACTGCCACTACCCAGGACATTGTGGCAGGTCCAACATAAGCACATACACAAAATTAGGCAAGATCAGTGCCATTAACAAACTCCTGGGCTCAGGGAGTGCAAACAGGAAAGAGATGGGCCAGTCTGGACCTGAGTAGGGACCAGCTGCCTTCAGTGAGGTCAGGATCTGCCTTGGGTTTTACATCTCATTAAACTGTCCTCTCAAAAAGTTCACTACAACTCTTTCAGGCTTACACAAAAGACACAACCAAGGTAACCTCCCACTAACCAGGTCCCAGTATAATCACGCTGGCTCCAGAGTCCCAGCTAGCTGAGCTGTGCTGGGCAGCACTAAAGCAGCAACCACGAGCTGCGTGTTCAAGGGATCTACCCCAAACGCAGGAGGCAGCCCGGGCGCTCGCACTCCAGACACCTCTGCTGCTGGAGAAACAGGGCAGGGCAAAGGGGACGGCAAAGCCCCCTCTAACCAGGCCACCCATGAGCTCCCAGCACACCAGCCTTTGCTCCCTGCTCCCATCTCTCAGACACCCAGCAGTGCTATCACAGATTCAGCCTCTTCTACAGATGCAGAAGTTGCACAGTTGATTTAAAAATCTGGATTAAAAAAAAAACCCCAACTGTTCAACATGCAAGCTTTTATGGGAATTTCCTTTGACTCTCCCTTTCACATGCTCAGCCACTTCTGCCTGTCCTAGCTCTCACCCATGCCCAGCCCTGTGCCTGCAGGCTCCCCGCTGCAGGGCACTTGTTAAATCATTACTGCAGGAGGGACCTGACGCTGTCACCACCGCTCTCAGGCTCACCCTGTCTTCTAGAAGAGACTGTCAACACCAAGTCTCATCCAGGGCAGGACAACACTTGGGCTTCCCCCCATCCCCGCCTGCCCCAGCGTGGCTTTCCAAAAGCCATCTCTCAGACAGCACACGTGGCTGGGGGACGCTGGGGATTTCAGCCTCCAGAAACAAAAGAGGATCCAAAAAAGAAAAAAAAAAAAAAGTCAAGTTGGGAGATGTGCTGCAAACACGCCAAAAGCAGGGGCCGTCCAGCGTTTGCCCTAAATGGGAAAGGGGCCCGTGAGCGCGCTGGGGGCAGAGCACCAGCCATGGAGAGAGACGGCACCAAGCCAGGTGGGAGAGGAGGAGATTTCCAGCGAGCAGTATGAGGGGGACAGAAACTCCCCACTGGCAACGTCCTCCGACAAGCACAGACAGTAAAACCCTGGAGATGGGCCGAGTTTGGGGGTCCCAGGATAGTGCAAAACTCAGAGATGCTTCAGCAGCGTCTGCACTGCTGCCAGCTGTGGGACACAGCCCTGCCCTGGGCTCGTACAAAGCATCTTGCTGAAGGCTGCCGGGCAATTAGCTCTGCCACTTTTGGCTTTAAACGAGGACTGCAGAGTCCAAACGTCCCGAATGAGCAGAACTGGGTCTGCTCCCTCGCACTGACAGACAGGGCTGGGTTATCTCCACCCGCACGCAGCCCGTCCTCTGTTTGCACCCATAACCCCCGTGGCCAAGCCCAGCAGGGAAAGAGGAACAGGCCAAATTCCCCTTGTAACGAGATGTGGTCACTGCCATCCCACCAAGCCATGCCGCAATGAGACGTTCATACGGTGCTCGCTTGCCGTTATCGTTTCTGCCATCTCCAGACCCCAGGCAGGCTCTCTCCGCTCGCACCCCACCTCGCACCCTCTCCGGCCAGCTCAGCCTCACCACACTGACTTTTTGTTAATACTTCATCTTCATTTGCAGTGCTGGCACCTAGAATAACCCCACCAGGTCAGAGAGTGTTGAACGAGATGTTCCACCAACAGAATTAAACTGCCCTTGTTTAGAAGAAGTTTAAAATAAGGTAGAAACAAAATCTGAAATGTTTTTCCTTATAAAGGAACGACAGGAGGAAAGTGCAGCGTGCATTAAGCATCAGCCTTTCTCGTTCAGCAGGGACTGGCAGTGTCTATAAGCTCAAGGGATATTGTTATTCCCAGACAAGGAATCACGGGGCAGACCAACACAGCCGTGTTTATGTTAACACAAAGGAATAAACTGTCAGACTTGAGCTCTGTCTTTACATACCTTCCTTCTGCCCCCAGCCTCCAGAAAAATCCCCCTGCACCACAGTACCCACAATTTGGTTGGTTTAACGACCAGACAACATTCCTGAGAGTCAAATAAAACTGCCCTGCTGCCTCAATCCAGTGCCCAGGTCCTTGGGGAGCGCTCCTCTGCAGAAACACGAGCCTTGACACACGAGCAACACCCTCCCACAAGAAGGTCCCTTAATCACTCCACAGACATACACTGTGGCCACCAGCTCCAGCCCTCCGGGTCTGCACATCCCCTGCCAGGGGCATCTCATCTGCAGCTCTGGCTCCACTTCTCTAGGTGGTTTCCAAACAAGCCTTCTCCACAATGCTTGCTTGTAACTCAGGAGAGCATTCCCTGCCAGCTGGAGGACGGACGGCTATTTCATACGCTGCAGAGAAGTGCTAACAGACCAGAGCAGCTCTGGGTGCTCGTTCGGAGCCAAGGATGGTGACCTGATGCAGAAGCAGGGCTGGGCTGTCCCTGTCCTCACCATCCCAGGAACTCAGGTTTGCAAGCGTGATGGCAGAGGCATGCTCTCGTGCAACTCTGGTGAGCCAGGCATCGTGGAAGCGGCTAGAGGCCGATTTGCACATAAGCAGTCAATTACTTGGAAAAAGATGTGCCCACTTGGTCGCTTGCCAGTCTGCAGACAGATTTAAGACACACGGGAATTGAACCTCCGGTCCAGATATCACTGTGGCCAAACAGGCCACCTCCTTTACTGGCCTCTGGGAGAGCCCCTGGCAGCACAATAAAAGGAGTATTTAGTAAAGCTACAGACTCGCTTGAAAAAACTTGAGGACGATGAGCCATTTTGCAGCCAAGTTTCATATAAACACATTGATAATGATGTTCGCATCAGAGCTGGAGATGAACAGGGCTGCACGGCAACAGCAGGCCTCTCTGCCTCAAGAAAGCCCCTTTCTTGAAACACACACATTTAATCCATGACCTGTGTCTGCTGCCAGGCACATTCATACTAAAGTCTGCTCACCTCATCTGTCTTCTATATATCTACGGGTTTAGGTGAGGCGGGAGCGCAGGCAGAATTACAGGGCTCGCTCACAAATTCCACTCTGTTCTGGGCTGTCCCGCTCTTCAGTGAAACCTTCATCCTGTCTGCATCAAACACCTTTGTAGAGTTTAATAAACAGATGGAGGCCAGCAGTGTTGCGCAGCTGCAGCACCCTCACATCACACGTGGCTAAAAGCTTTGGTGTTTCACAGTTTGGATGAGGCCCATCTGAAGTAAACTCTTAGACATGAAGGTCCATTTCTCCACCTTCTCCAGGAGACACATCTGCACCCTGCTGTTTCTCAGGGCAGAGAGGCTGGGGACATCCTAGCACCAAAAGCCAACATCACCTCTTGCTCACAGAGACCCTCCTGCACACCACGTCCCCTCTGCACCTCTCAGAGAGGGGCTGTCCCAGCTCTGGGACACCTCACCAGCCTCGCCAATTTGTTCATTAGCTGTGATACGAACACACCAGCAACAGCATGAGATTGTCCTCAGTCTGCTGAGGATAACATTAGGTTTGGGACACTTGGATTTACTTTTAGTCACGTTGGTGCAGTCCCAGAATAAAGCCTGCAGGCTCATCTCTAGCTGATCAGTCTTGACTTGGCTGTCACTTTGATTTGCATCGCTCAGCAGCTTGGCTGATTCCTTGAGAAAATGGAGCTTTGTGTAGCTCCTGGTCTCTGAGCTCAGTCAACCATGTGTTGACTACAGTCAGCTTCACAACTGCACAAGAACAGAGACACCACACGCTTGTGCTGGCAGAGAAGGAGACAACGTCAGCAGAAGTCGAACTCCTGTAAGTGCACTTGTGAAAGCACTTCGTTGAGTTCAAAGAAACAACCCTTCCTCCTCAGTTATGGCTACCATCCTACACCATTCACACATGTTGACCAGCTACAACCTGCCATGATTTTCGTGGTCATTCCTGGGTAATAATGAACTTCTTATTAAAACTACGGAGCAAGCACTCCACAGTACAATGAATATTCATGCTGCCTTCCACAGCAATGAGCTGGGATCCCTGCACAGTACAAGGTCTGCAAAGTCTTCCCTACCCGTTTGCAAGGCACAAAAGCGTGGGAGTTGAACAAGGATCAGTATTATCCACTAAACCACAGGATGAGCTTGCAGGAACTGGCAGGCTGGATTGCTTCCAGTTGCTAAAGAAGGCAAATAGTCCAGCCCAGTTCTCTCATGCCAGATATGTTGAGCATCTGCAGACTTGAGAATGCGAAGACAACCCAGCCCCATCCTGAGAACCAGGCAGCCTCCCTCCGCACACCCCTAGCGATGCGTGTTACTCAGAGGCAGAGTGGTTCTATCAAACAATTCTCTTTATTTTCCTAAATTAGGCATTAAAAAGGCATTTTGAATGCAGTGTTTTCCTTCTACGTCTAGCAATCTTCTAGCTAACAGAGAGAAGAGCTGGCAAAACTTGAGGAAGGCTGACAAAGGAATAAAGCGAAATAAAAACCTCATCTTATAAGGAAACACGAGCTGGAACCAACTACAGCACCTACATACTGAGGCACAGCCAGGGGTTTGTCTAGGAAGGTCTGACTGAAGGTGGAAGGGACCCAGCAGTCAGTTTGTTACGTTAAGCAGCAGAAGGATGGTTAGCAGGGGATGAAGTGGGCATCTTCCAGGGAGAAACACCCCAAGCCAGACACAGTTCTACATGTCCCACACTGTCTGGGCCTTCCTGAAAAGCTTCCCATCCCAAAGACAAGGACCTCTTTGCATTTCATTACCACTCCTGATCTTTTATATGCTGATAAGTCTCTCTTTCAGTCACATCCAAAGAGAGAGTGGATATCTATCTTTCTTCTATCGCAAGGGCTCCCCTAGCCCACACCAGTCACCCAAGGATGAATTTCCAGCCCCAGCAGTTAGACCTGTTAGGCATTTACAGGATGTATTCGGTCTGCATTTCCCTTAGGTGCTTCTCCTGAGGAACTGTGGAGCTCTCCTGAAGCTGCAGCACTGGAAGGTCCCACAGGAGCAGCCATAGCATCACCCCTCGAGCTTCCCAGAGCTCAATTTTGAGGACAACAAAATCTCACAGCCTGGCAATGAAAGAACCCCACAACATGCTAGCTCTGCTTTTGCTTCCTTTCCCCTCTGACCTTCACACCCAGGGCTGGAAGCTCCTTGCAGCCAAGCCCACTTGGAGCAAGCACTTTCTCAGCTTGAGAGCCAAGAAAAGTCCCCGTGGATTACAGCCTGTTGCTACATTTGTTGTCAAAAAAGCACAAGGTGTCAGAAATCACTAGAAGGGCAAGGGGCTGTTATTTATGACCCAGATTTATTGCTACTGTCCTTCCCCATGGCCCCTGGGCATCCCAAAGTGCCCTGGATTCAATGCAGACACACAAAACGCAGTTCCTCAAAGCCCACGTCCTGCTTCTCCACTTTCCCACTCCACCCAGCCCCGAGAAGCTCCCAGAGGTGTGGCATCCTCCTTTGCCTGCCAGCATGGAGATAAACCTCGACTCCTACACCTTCCTAGAGAGAAAAACCTGATCGTGGTGCTGCGGGTGTACAGGTCCAGCTCCTGCAGCATCCCAAACCGATGAAAAGTTTCATCTGTAATAGAGATTTAGGAAGGCATGAGGTTCAGGTGACTTCAGGTGGAATCACACAAGCAAGTCAGAAGTCCTGAGGATGATCTTTGCTGTGCAGGTACCCCAGCCCTGCTCATTCGAGCCTCTTGCTGTGTCTGAACCAGCTCCCCCCAACCTCTTCAGCAGCGGCAGGCACTGGGCTAACCCGAAGCCACAGCACACACCCTGCAGCGGGATCCCAACAGCTTCGCCCTGCCTGAGATGGCTCCCATCCCTCCCCAACACCACAGGACTGCAGAAGCTTCTGGTGCAGCTCTGCATCTTGCAAGGGACTGTGAACGATTTGCAGATCGCATGTCTTGGCCCTGTCTATAAAGCAGGGATGTTTATGTAACGCTAGGAAAATGCCGAGCACAGCAGGACTGCAAGGGAAGACGCTTTCAGCTGCTGGAGTTGGTGGAGATCCGACAGCCCACGTCAGTCAAAAATCTTAACTCTTAATACCAAAAGGGTAACTTCCTATTTAGTGGAAAAGTCCTTGCAATGTAAGATGTTCCTGTTCACAACAGAACAGCTGATGAGCAAGGTATTAAATCCAAACGGCCACTTCCAGCGCTTCCTGAGAGAGACCAGCTCCCCGCAGAGCAAATGCTGCATCTCTACTGGGAAACACCAGGTTCGTTGTTTGTTTTCAAAGCAGTTTCTGTTCCAAGCCAGGAAAAGGACTGAAAACCAGCCTGGCTTATATTGTTTAAGTCGATGCAAAATGAATGAGAGGGCTATGAAGGGGATATTTTTGATGGGTTATTTTGATAATGGATCTGACATATCTGCTTAAAAAAAAAAATGTTATACTCACTTGTGAGCAACAGTCAGTCTCAGAGAGTAGCTTTAGGGATATTGGCAGCCCTTGACATTAATTTGCTTTCCTAAAGACAAGAAAAAGACTTAAACCATCCACAAGGCAACAAAAAGGCAAGTCAGGGACCTGGGGGCCAAGACCTAAAGTGATCGGAGGGACACGTGTGACAGTCACTGGAAGCTGAGGACCCCAGGACAAGTAGAGGTAGGAACAGGCAAAGGACACAGGCTTCAGATGGAGGTGATGCCTCCAAGCCTCATGCACCATCTTCGCCACCCTCACACACACTCCATACATCCCACAGACACTGCTGACCTACACGGTTTACTGCAATTCCTATTTACTGTTTAAACTGAGAAGGAAGCCTAAGAGACAGTTCAATTAACTCAAACAGCTTCTCCCAGATGGCCAGAGGCAATTAGAGAGCAGTCCTGCTTCTGCTGGTCCTTCTCAGCTATGCAGGACCGTGCATCGGCTCCTGAAGGGATGCAGGTATTGTTGTAGCTGGGAGAAGCAGGAACCTGAATTTCAACTCCAAAACCAACGTGAACTTCTATTAAAGTTCAGACAATTTCTGCCCCCTAATACGACCCCCAGTTTTACACCGCCATGCCCTCCAGATTTTAAGCTAGCAGCAGTGAACTTTGACCGTAAAAAGCTTACACTTTAGATCCATTTGTATGTCAACAGTTAGCACTTTTTATTTCATGGGAAAATCTGTCAGCAGAATGTCCTGAGCGCAACCAAGGTGCCTTTGAACAGTTCATGGGACCCAGCACCGGATTTCCCATGGTTTATGTTGTGCAATGCTCGCTGCTGCCAGGGCACAGCGGGGCTCCAAACAGGAACAGGGCGCTGGCGGCCACCAAGAGAACATGCAGCCTTGTAC
This sequence comes from Nyctibius grandis, assembly GCF_013368605.1. Classification (NCBI taxonomy): domain Eukaryota; kingdom Metazoa; phylum Chordata; class Aves; order Nyctibiiformes; family Nyctibiidae; genus Nyctibius; species Nyctibius grandis. The sequence goes on along the minus strand of NC_090672.1, from coordinate 4,728,993 downwards.
AAGAGAGTTTATCAAAGAAAAGGAATAAGCTGCTCCGTTTTGATGGCTGCTTAGTGCTGTATGATGAACTCTTTCAACGCAGAAAAACAGGGGCCATGCTGTCTGTTGTTTAGATTCACAGAGGGATCTGCATTGCTCTGCGGGTAACCAGCAGTGAACCAAACCTCCTCTTGCTATGCACGCGGTCTGGCAGATGAGCAAAGCCTGGGCGAGCAGGCAAGCCTGAGCTTTACCAGAGATGGAGCGGGGTCCGGGGCTCTGCTGGCCTGCAAGAGGAAACGCTGTACGGAGTGAGAGGAGGGGGAGGAAGGCATCAAGCCAAGAAAGGGAGAGCTCACACTGAGTCCCCACCCCTGCTGCTGCAAACCCCTCCCGATACCCCTCCCTCTGCCTCTCAGCTCCTCTTCTCCAGAACACTCCATCTTTTCTTCCCCCAGGTCTCCAGCCCTCCCGTCCACGCAGTTGCCTCGCAGCCCTCCAGCCCCTACGACTAAACCACCTCTGCATCGCCTGCTGTTGCACATCCCCTTCCTCCGCCCCTCGGTCCCCTGTGCTGCTGGCTGTCCCCTTCTTGCCTCTGTACAAGATTAAGTTTCCTCTCCAGCTGCAGACAAAGGGCCCCCTCTCTGAGTGGCCTCGAGACGGCGAGGGGGCTGCGGAGCAGCAACAGAAGTGAGCAGAGGACACGAGAGGTGGGTGTTAACCAACGTGGGGATCAGCTATGAGATAAAGGGCCAGTTTTAGCTGCCCAGCTTCAGTACAGCCCTGGGTGCACGTGTGTGAGCCAGAGACCACTGCCATGACATACCTCTTGCTATATCATTTTGGAGCACGGCTGGGAGCAGGCATCCAAACCACGTACCTCAGCCAACGCTGAGGGCATTACTCGAGATCCAGCAACATCCCCCATGTTCTCACAGCACAACCAGAGAATAACCTGAGTACAGAGCCCAGCACTACCAGTAACACCAGTCTGCTGGAAAAAAGCTGATGAGCAAAAGGGAAAGAGTCCTGGAGCACAACCTGCACTTAAACAGGCAACTCCAGGGGGTGTCCCAAGGGGTGAAGAGGTATGAGAAGAGGAACCAGGAGCAGCCTTTCTGGATGTAAACGCTGCCTACGGCACTCAGCTCTTGCTGCACAGGGGAGCGGGGAGGGAAGAGTTTCCTGGTTCATGGCCAATACTGCTGTTCCTCTTATGGAGGATATGCCTTCCCCAGGGTGTGTTTCAACTGAGAGCACGAGACACAATTTCCATAGTTCACTTTCCCTCTCCACCCACTGGGAATTTTTCACGTTTTCTGGAAAAAAAAAACAACAACCCAAAACACAACCAACCAGCTCCTCACCAACCATGGCAGTTTCCAGCAGGGCCCCCTTCCCAGGAGAGCAGCTGTTAACATAGATGTCAACCAGCCCTTTTTAGGCAGCTGAAGTTGGGTTTGATCAGTTTTCCACTTGTACGGAGTAAAAAATGTGAGAGAGGAAAGAAATGGTAAACATTTTAGGTGCTGAAGACCACTCCTTCCTGGCCCAACAGCTCATCTGCTCTCCAGGCTGCCTGCTTTGCCTCTACCCTGATAAATCAGTGAACACTTAAACACGAGCCCTCCTGGTGAGTGTTTCTGGAGTGGCAGCTCCAGCCTTGTCGCTCCAAGTCCCATTGACCTCAACAGGCTGAGAGAAGTCACAGGGGAGAAGGAAAGAAAGAAACCAAACCCGCTAAATGCTTCAGGGTCAGGGGAAGGGACTCGGGGGGACAAATTGGGGGAAATGTCAGGCCTATACCAGGAGAAGATCATCTTCTGGGGGAGAGGGGGCAATGTTTAAAGACTTCAGCTGAAGGTCACCAGCAGAAGACAGCAGGGAAGGACGAACAGGTTAATGTCCCATTCCATCTCCCTGGTGAATGAAGGATAGTCAGATGGCTCTTGCTGATGAGTGGAGCAGAAAAGAGACCTGCAAGCTGGTGTTTGGTGGTGCTCTAGCTGATTTTGCACTGCTCGGCACCAGAGTCCCTCCAGAGGAAGCTCTGCCTGCACTTGCCGTGCCTGTGGTGACTGAGGGACAGGCAGAATAGTCCAGGAATAAATCCCATATTCTTGCTCTTAGGCCCATGCTCCCCAGCAGAGACGGATCCAGCGAGAACAATTCGTGTCTCCAGCCTGATGTTCAGCTCCTCCCCAGCCCCAAATCTCAGATTAGCACCAGTCATTGCCTCCACCTTGTAGGGAGCCTCATCCCTACCCTGCACGGGGGTGCCGGCACCTCAAAGGGGCCAAATTCCCAGCTTTACCATTACAAATCCCCTGCAGCTGTCTAGCAGAGGATCCTGAAGTGCCTACGAAAAGCGGGAAGTATCTACCTCATTTTCCATATAGGAAGTTAGAGCACACGTGTTAAATGATTTACGCAAGGATACAGAGCGATTTAGGGGAAAGGCAGGAAAAGGCCTCCAACAGCCCGGCTGCTAATTGCCACGAGATCATTCCCTCCCAGCGCAGTGTAAATCCTGACTCACTGGTAAATATAAGCTGTGCCAAAAAGTGGATCTGTTTAGGAGAGGGGCACCCAGACGCTTTTAGCAACGTAGTGAGAAATACCTACCTATTTTCACTGAATAAATTCCCTCCATATACGCACGTATTGGAATTTACTGTCCTCCGCTGTAACCCTCAGCAGTTATCTGCCCTTTCACAGCCGAACACAGCCGCAGTCCTGCACCGGCTTTGGGAGGTGCAATTCAAGCCGCCTACTGGACCTCCCAGGGGACCCGCAAGCCCCAGGGCAGGGGATGAGCAATGGGACTATGGGCAGAGGTTTGGGGCAGGGGTAGGGCAGGGGGGGCTGGCAGCCCCGCTGACCCCCCATGGAGGCCAGCCAGGAAGCAGATATTGCCATCTAACAGCACCGACCTGGCCCCAGCTGCCTCCAACCCCCCCGGAGATGGGGTTTGGGGGGAAAGAGGCAGCACGCAGAACATCCCCTGCCTGCCCTGCCCGGGGTGGGTGCCAGGGGACAGCCCCCTCACCCCCTTCCAGCAAGAAGCACAGTGTACATCCCAGCATCGCCACTCCCTGAGGCTGAGCATCCCTATGCCCTGTCCTCAGGACTGGGGGGCCCACGAGATGCCAGCAGCAGGTCAGCCCTGCCTGGCCCCAGGGGCACCCCATTCCCAGGCCCAACGCACTCCTGGGATGGGGACAAGTCCCTGGGAGTGAAAGAGTCGTGAGTCAAAGAGATGTAAGACTGAAGTCTCTGGGGATGGTGATATCTGCCCTTAGCCCACTGGAAACCAGTGACCGAGATTGCTGGGATACAGCTGCTGATAACCTCACTTGAAATGCAAGATGACCCCACTCTGGGATCATGCAAAGTCAGTCCAGGGACCTCAGTCATCTGGCCCCAGCAGGTACCTACTTCTTAGAGTCATTCAGGTGGTCAGTGAAGCCAACCAAGACAATCCTTACACAGGGATCCCCTCCACACACGGGCTAAAAAAGCATCAAGGAGTTTCTGGAGCACCCTTTACAGGGTATAGGTTTGCAAAGGCCAGCTGGAACAGCTAAAATAGCCTCTCCTCTCTCCTTTATAGGTGGTGTAGTCAAGGAAACAGGTCTCTGGACTGGGAAGTGGGAGGTCTGACACTGATAATCTGTGCAGCTCCAGGCAATTCACTCCATCTCTGTACAACTCATCAGGACCTTGTCTCCAGGTACACTCAGCAGTCACCACCCAAAAGCTCTGATCAGAGCTGGGGCCCCTACAGCACTGTCACAGCAACATCAGCAACAAAGTGGTCCACACAAAACACTCCTGGGCAGGAGAAAGCACCACCATGGTCTGGGACAAGCCTCCCAAGCCAGGATTCCCACCAGCCCAGGCAGCAGAGTACCAGCAGTACATGCTCTGCATTTCTACCACTGCTTAGGTGAGAAGATCTTGAAAGCTCTTTGCTTAGAGAGCCAAGGACAAGCTGGTACAATAGCTCATGGACTGGTCAGCACCAGGTGCTTCAGAGGAAGGTGTGGAGATACAGACCCTCACACAGGACCAGGCTGTTCCCCTGAACTCAAATAGGGACCTGCCCAAATCTCAAAGTCCAAGCGAACATCTTGGAGACAGTGAAACGGAGGAAGCCCATGACTTGCTGTAGCTCACACAAGTCAGAGGCACAAGGGTAAAATTCAAGACCCAGGCACCGAAAGCAGCCTTACCCACACCACTGTGTGGCTCTGCCCAACACAGCTGCTCTCACCAGTCCGATGGTAAAGCAGAAGCAGACCCTGGGCTCAAAGCCTGGGTCCAAGTCCTGATCCAGGCTTCCCAACCTGCAGTTTCACACCACTTGACTCCCCAGGAGCTGCCTTCCAGCTTCCTAGGCATCCCTCAAAGCAAGCCCTGCCAAGCATTCAGGATTTTAACTCTTTCCTTTTGTCCTCCTCAACCACACATTGCCCTTGACAAAGGCTCTGGCTTCCTCAGAGATGCTCAGCCACCGTGAGTCCCTCCATGCTGTATATGCTGGGCAGGCCTGGTGCTCCCTGCCGCTGCAAAGGATCATGTGCTCAGGAAACACCCAGCACCTACCAAGCACATGCCCCTGGCCCCAAAACCCCACCATGTCAGCCTCTGTCCTCATCAGCAAGGTCTTGCCTGCATCACCAAAGCCTCAGCACCATGACTAAGAACTTGAAGTATGCAGCCCTGGAAAGAAAAAAACATCTGAAACTAATAAAAAAAGCATGTCCTGCACTCATCAGGAAGGAGAGAGCATTACAAGCAGGCAAGCAGTGCCAGCTGGCAGAGGGTGGGCTGCCAGCAAGGGGAAGCCGCAGGCATATGCAGATGCTGCCCCAAGTTGGGAAGCCATGGAGGGAGAGCCCAGCATGGGGGAAGTCAGGGAGAGAGTAATTTCTGAACATATGGACCAATGTCTTCCTTAGCAGCCACACCAGAGGGTGCCCCCACTTCTGTGCCTTGACCCCCCTTCTCCAAAGCCAATGGGATTTTGAAGAATCAACATTTCGGACAACAAAGGAAACAAAATATGAGTATTCTCTGCTCCAGTGCACCAGAGATCAAACTTGGTTGTCTTGACAGTATGGTTTAACTTTCCAGATCAGACAGCCAGGAGTGAAATGCAAACAAACCTTTATTTCCACAGCCTCAAGCTACAACCTTCCTGCCAGTTTGCGGCCAAAGCTGCAACCTGGAGATGTTGCAGAGCTAATGGCAGGCTCTCCCCCAAATACTGCGTCCAAGCAATCACGCTTATCACTCCCCAAATTGGTTTCACTGAAAACCAGAAATTGCTCCAAGAACAACTGCTTTAGTTTATAAAGTATCTGGTAGTGATGCAATCACAAAATTAACGCAGACCTGTTTGTGTAGCACCAACTTCACATGGACATGGACCAAGCCAAGGAAAAAAAATTTCTTCAATTTGATACAAGACCTTTTTTACAGTGAGAACAGTCAATCACTGGAACAACCTCCCCAGGGACACAGTAGAGTCCCCATTGCCAGAGATTTTCAAGATGTGATTGGACATGGTGCTAGATAATCTCATCGAGGCTCCCTTTCCCACAGAAGGCTGGGCCAGGTGATCTTTTGAGTCCCTTCCAACCTGAGCTATTCTATGAAAAAACACACTTTCAGGTTTATTGTGTCATTATTGCTTGTAAAACTAATGTGTTTTATTCACCTGTAAAATCATGCCCATTCTCCCCCAAGCCACAAAACAGAACTCTTTATAAGTCTCTAACGACACTCTTGGCATCAGCATCCCATCACTCTTTTGAGCATTACACTGAAGGGCTATTTCACTTCACCTGCACTCCAACATCCAGCAGCAAGGGCTCACGATCTTCCTGGGCCAGGATGTAGTGCCCAGGTGCTAGCACAGGACAAATACATGTAACAACAGCAGCCTGAAGTGCTAGAGGAGAGGCAAAGGGGGTGCCGTGTCCCGCTCAGAGATGACCATGGGGAAAGTAATTTTCAGTGTTGGTGCTTAGGAAGGAAGCCACCCTCGCAAACAAAAGTCACTGGGAAGAAGCAGTGGGCATAGCCCAAGAAACTGAGTGTAAAGGGGTCATTGTCCATGGACATTGGTTAAGCATGTGTGTAAAGGATGCTGCCTCCATCAGCTGTTCAGAGTAGCCATCAAGCACTAGTAGTCCAGGCAGAACAGCTTCAGATCCCCTCTTCACCTACAGAGAGCTTCAGCACAGAGATCCAAACACCAGATCCTCACCCCAAAATCAAAGAGTAATGGGAGCACAAATGCCTTTTGCCAAGGACTTACAGAAAATCTAGGGCAGAGCAAGAAATTTCCCCTAAATTTTCTCAGGTGTAAGAGTGCTCCTAAAATGGGACTCACTGCCCATCAGGACCTTCCCCACTGCCCATACAATGCCAGGGTCCAGCCGCGGAGCCCTGAGCCCGACTACAGCACTCACAGCACGAGGCATCACTGCTCTCTAGCAAATTATTCTGTCCATTAGTTACAGCTGTAAGTACCATGAGGAGAAGCCAGCAGGACAGAGATATTGTGCTTCTAAGATCGTTAAGGCAACAGAAGACATGTGTTGACCCAGACATACTTCCTTAACTACGTACTTGCTCCTACTCAGCATTATGGTATGCTGGACCTTGGAAGCGCCCTGACTTGCATGAGAAACGTCCTCCCTCACCCCAGCAGCATGGGAACCGCTCTGCTGGGAGGCTCCAACTCATCCATCAAAGCATGAAGCAGGAGGGCAGGCAGCAAAGGAGCTCCTGCCCCGGGGTTAGCCAAGTTCAAGAGAGCGGTGTGGAGAAGCGTTACCTGTGCTGTCAGGCGAGGGATGAGCTGTGCCCCACAACAGGATTGTATTTAATAGAGATGAGCAGTGATTCCAGCAGATTTAAGAGCAGACATGAGGAAACAGATAATGCTTCGTACCTTGACACGTCTCAGACGACTATGGGAATGCATCCACTGGCCAGGCAGGAGCAGGCAGCCAAGAGCGGGCTGGGAGCAGCACAGAGCATGCTGCGAACACAACTGTCTGCAGAGGCATCTCCACAGCCTCATGAAATCCAAACCCTTCCCCGAGAGAGGGCCTGCACAGACCTACTATGAAATGAGCCGAAACCCACAGTCACAGCAGGTTACTGCAAAACATCTAGGAGGAAGGTAAATGCTTGAACAAGAAACTCAGGTCAAAAAAGCTGCAGGTGGTTTTTGCTAGATAGCTAGAGTGATGAGAAGCAACCCCAACCCCTCTGCCCTGTACACGCATTTTAAAGATTAACTTCTAGTAAATAAAAGTTGAAGATACAAGCACGTTCCCTCCCGACAGCCCTTCACACCTTCAGCATTCGCATACAGGGTTGCTGCCTTCCTGCTGGCTCAGTCCAGGCACGTGGTGCTTCCCAGGTGGCTCTGGGGACCACTGAAGGCGTTGTGTCTCTGCATTTAGCCCAAGATACACTGCCTACACAGCCTCTGCAAGCCACACACTGCAATCAGGGGCTGGCTCCATGCTGCCCGGATCGTTAGGTGCATAGTATGATGTATAAAACCACGTTAAACTCCATATGAATATGCACACACAAACATATCCATAGTGGATATAGAGCTGAAAGATTACAAACGATCACCTATGGGTTAACAAACAGTTCACCCTTCTGCAGTTCAGCACCTCCAGCTCCTGGGCCCTGCCTAACACATACCACTCACCGCAGTCAGGTGTTACCATCACCTATTCATCATCTTTTGTTAACTCTTAACATGAGTTTTCACAGTGCAATTACAAAGGTGACATTAATAATTTACCGGGGAGATCAGACCTGCTTTCCCATCATAGTTGCACCCATCCTGTTACCTCATCATGGAAGTAACAAAAACCCCACTGCTCAGGGTGCTGCAGGCCCTTCCTGCTCTTTTAAGAGGTAAGAGGCCCCACGGCATTAAAAGGCTTTGTAGAAAGGTCCGGACTAGTCAAAAGAGCCATCTGCTAGGGAAGGACAGGAGAGCCATCTCCAGGCCACTGCCACCAAAGCAATCTGGCAAGGCAGAGAGGAGAGGCAGATGTGAGGAACACAGCAGCCCCAGAGCACAGCTCCCCAGCCCCAAAACCACTGGAGAAGGATGCCTGGAAACAAAATAATTTAGAGCTAAGGCTTTTCATGCAGTATTAGCTTGTGGAAGTGCATGAGAGAGGGTTTAACCAGATTAAAAGGGCCTAGCAGGTTACGTGAAATTGTGTTTCTTACAGCAGCATCCTCAGGCACCACCTGAGGCTGGTACCTTCTTACAGAGACCGAGGAAGACCCTCGCTGTCCCAGAGACGGCAGTGAACCAGGCACAGACCTACAGCATCACCTCGCACCTTTGATGCCTTCCTCTGAAGCACAAGGTGCTTGTCACCCTCAGAGATGAGATCGTGGATTGGGGACACCACTGTGTGCGAGAAAGCCTGAGCTCTCCCTGGGCAGAGGGGACCCCGTGGGACATGCTGAGCTCCAGCAGCTGTGGGAAAGCAGCCCTCAAAGAAGAGGCCAGACCCAATTCCCACCCGCCCTGGGGGTGCCCTCGCCCCATCCGGCAGCCCCACGCTCAGCTCAGGAGTCCGCTATTCCCACCCACAGCAGAGCACTAATTAAAAGCATGTTTAGAGCCAGAAGAGCAACTGGGATGAGGCCCCCAGCGCTGCACAGATCTCCTTTCATCTGAGTCATCTTTTGGTTAGTCACTAAAGCCAGAGCCCTGGCTGTCCTGCTGCCTGCACAGCCGCGGCGGGGGGGACCCCAGGGCAGGCTGAGCTCTGCTCCCCGCTCCTCTCCTCCACCAGACCACTCACGTGCCGGCAGCAGCAGGACCCATGTGAGCCGAGCAGCTCGCCCTGCGAATCCATGCTGCGCCACGGACCTGGGAGCCAACAGCGTGACCCGGTGATATTGTCACTTCTGTGCCCAGAATCTCCTCGAGCACAGTTTTCCTCTGTCCCCACGCATGGGCTGAGCATTCCCTCCAACACTGCCCCAGCTGACCCCTCCAAGCAGGAACCTGCAGAGAAGACCCAAGACCAGCCCTTCAGCCCATCTATTCCCCTATCCCCTATTTTGTGCCAGACCCACATATCAGGAACACTACCAAGATGGCCTGCACGGCTCTGGGGTCCCACTCGTGCTGGAGCGAGCGCAGAGCGGCCACGTCCATCACCCCGTACCAAGCCCCCAGGCACACCCGCCTTAGGCGAGGGCACACATCACGCTTACTTACACCCAAGCCCAGGCCACCGAGCACACCCGCGTGCCCTGCCTGCCGCCCGCCTCCCTGCTCGCAGCTCAGCCGCGTCCGAACCACCCCCAGAAAAGCTGGTTCCAGCGGAGGTCAGTGAAACACGTACGCACTCAGACATCAGCGTTTTGCAAACATTGCTCGTGCTCCCAGGGGTTAGCAAGAGCTCTTGCATCTTTGCAGAAAGACACTCGCCTGGCATCTTCGTGCCCACGGGGTCCCCGGGTGATGCACGCCCAGGCACGAGGGGTCTGAGCTCCTCAGAGCAGCTCAAGTGCTGAGAGAAACCCACCTTTGATGCTCTTCTGGAACAAAGAGCCCCAGATCACATCACTAAGGAGTCCCCTTTCTCACCAGCAACCCTTTGCAGAGCCCCCCGCCACCTCTGCGCGGAGGAAGGGGACCCAGCACTGCACTGAGGATGTGACAGGAGACGTGAAAGGCCAAACCACAGTGGGACCAAACCTGCCACCCTCTCCTCTCCTCCACATCCCTGCGCAGCAGAAGCCTGCACGCAGCGGCAGAGGCCATCCAGCCCAAAGCCCTGTGCTGCTGAAACACCCACCGGGCTGTGAGTTACAAGCAGCTCTCAGGAATGCTTTGAAGTGGCTCAGAGCAGAGGAGAAAGCACGAGCAAGAGAGACGGAGAGAGGGACAAGAAGGTGCCGCCCGCACTCTGCAGAGGCAGCGGGGAGCAGAGGATGCTCCTGCAGGTAAGTCCTCGTCCAGGGGCACTGGGTGCTCTCGGCACATCCCTGGATGGGTCCCAGCGGGTCTGTTATGTGCCAGCCATGGGAGCAGCTTTCTCTGGCCACAGTTTTGCTCCACCCCAGCTCGAGTGTTTCCTCTCATCCCTGTGGTTTCCCTCCCAGTGTTGATGCCCAGCAGCCAGCTGGGAACGCCCAGGAGAAGAGGCCTTGTGCCTCCCTGGTGCTGCTGTGCCGGAGGAGGGCAAGTTGTGCCATGCTATGGGAGTGGGAGGAGGGAGACCCACCATCGGGCTGCAGCACAGCAAATCTCCCAGTTTTGGCACAGACACCCTGTCCCTCGCTTCCCCTCTTTGATCCTGGCCACCCTGCTCACGCATGCAGAGGGCCAGCCTCGTGGGTGACGCCACGCTGCCCGTCCCCTCTCCCTGCTGCTAGAAGCAAACAGTTACAGTCACGGCCATTCCAGAAGCAGCTCGCCACAACGCTGCTCCCCAACAGCTCGACGTACCCGGGAGCAGTTTTTGGAACAACTCAGACATGCACCATTAGGTGGGATTTGCCGGGAAGCTGAGGAATTAAATGGAGTTATTAATTCCTTTGCTTACCCCCCTCTTCCATCCTCCCTCCCACCCGAACACCCCATGCGTGGCCAGCAAGGTGAAGCACACGCCGGGTCGCCAGCCACCAGCTCCAGCATCGCGCAGGGAACGGCCACAGGACACAAAGGCAGCTCCTGCCCGGCCAGGCAGGATGGGAGGGCAAAAGCCGGGGGAAGATACTTTGGCAAGCAGGGAAAGCTCAACCACAACACACACACACAAACACAGGAGCCAACCTTCAGAGCAGGAACGCGTCTCCATGCCAAGAGCTCGGCTATTTTCCTCCCTCTTCCCTGCTCGCAGCTCTGAGCTAACAGGCTCAGCATTCATCCCCCTGCGCCGTGCAGCACATGGGAGCAGAGGGAGGGGGAGAGAGAGACTCAAATGAAATCCAGACCTAGAAAGCAGTTTCTTTTTCTCCCCCTGCTTCCCCCTTCACCCCCCCCGCCGCCCCGCACCGGCTTCTGCTGGAACCACCTTCTGTCTAGAGGGCTCAGGAGGATGGGAAAAAAAAAATACAGAAAGGAAGCATTGCAAAAAAAAAAAAAAAAAAGGAATCGGTAGAAATCCACGGGGAGCGTGGCTGCTTCTCAAAGTGCAGAAACTGCTGGAAAGGTAGGAGGGCAGAGGCAGAATATAACATATTAAAAGATCAATAGCCTACCTGAAATCCGGTCCCTCTCCATTACTACGGGATATATTTAGCATCCGCGTGTCACGGCCGTCCCTTTTTTCGGTGGCGTCCCCTTCTTTCCCCCACTCTCCCTCCCTCCTTGCCTTGCCTCCTCCTCCTCTTCCAAAAAAAGCTCTTTGTCTGGTCTAATTTCTTCAATCTGTTGCAATCATGAATGCATCCAAATTACCACATTTCCATGTGCTGATCATATGTTTGTGCTCCAAACTGAAGTAGCTTTGTCTCTTTGAACTGAAAAGGAAGAGTGAGAGAGGAAGAAAAAGGAGGAAGAAAAAAGAAAAAGGGGGTGCATGACCCAAAAAATCCTGTAACTCCCCAAAGTACTCCACCAGGCACAGGAAAACTGGAAATCCCGAGTCCTCTGTAAAACAGTCTTAAAGCTACAGCATGCGAGTGTCCAGGGGAACGCTCCAGCCTCCACAGCTCCCTCTTAATATCCACCAGGAGATGCTTAAGGAACTTGGCTCCTCACAATAACAGAGCGAACAACTCATCCAGCTTCTCAAATCTCTCCTTGCTTCCCTAGTCTTATTTTCCTGCTATTTCCTCTATCCCCTCCTCCTTCCTTGGCTCCAGCATTTTAAAAGAGCACAGATCCTGCACGTTCCCCCACCCTGCCAGGTCTGAAGTTTCGATTCATGCATAAACTATTCGGCTGATGAAGGCTGACTTCATTCCAGGCACAGCATCATGGGCTGCTGCTGCTGCTCCCAGGCAGGACCCGAGCACCGCACATGTTTATTCGCCCTGTTCAACCCACTGAAGAGCTTCGCTGCCAGCACCGAGCCCCAGCTTCGCCTTCCTCCCTACTGTGAAGTGGCGATAAGGGGAGGATTTCTGCAGCCAGCCCGAAAGCGATAGTGAAAGTCTCTGCCCTGGGCAGAAGTTCTCTGTCTTCTCCTTGGTCCCACGGTAGAGCAGAGGTGGGATTTGAGAGCAGTTTTCCTTCTCCGTGATGCCCAGGGAAGGCACGGGGGTGCAGAGGGAGCGGAGCAGCCCTGTAGAGCCCGTCACCAGATCCTCCTCTCCCCAGCCGCGATGGAGGGACGTGCGGCTGCAGCGATGGGCTGGCCAGCTCGGAAACTTCCACTTGGCCGGCGGCCAGGGCAGGCAGCGGGGACGCTGCGTTAGCACCTCCGCTGAGACGGTGCCCATGCTGCCCGCGGGCACAGCGCTGCCCAACCGCCCCACGCGCCCCTCCCGTGTCACCCGCCGCCCATGCCTATTGACAGCACGGAGCCTGAGTCACCCACCAGATGTGAGGGCACAGGCACTGGCAAACAAGCCAGCTGTGGCCCCACAGAGCAAGCAAGGATGGCAGACACGGGCAGGGAAGGCACAGCTGCTACGTGGGCCAGGGGTGCTGGCAGGACCCTCGTGTGCTCAGCACCACACACGTGACACTTTTTGCCCTCAAATGCTCACAGTTCATACAGAAAATCACAAGTGTGATAGCTGTGACGGAGCCTGGCACTTCCCCCCCATAGCACGGGCAGAAGGACAAATTGTTTCCTGGCTGGATGAATAAACTTCCAAGGAAAGACTCCAGGCACTGCAGGCACTGCTGGGACCTTTAGACAGCCCAGACCTGCACTGCATTGCTTTTCAATACTGCGTGTTTGCCCCGTGCAGCATCTGATGGAGCATCACTGTCACCAAACCAGAGGGAGGAACGCAGCCAACGCCAAGCAGTGAGGTCGGTCCAGCAGCAACCACTGCACCACAGACAGCGGAAAGCTGGTGGGAGGCAGCCCCAGGATGGGCCATTCATTCAGAAAGTCTCTCCCGAATCCCCAGCAGGTTATTCCCTGGGCAGAGAGATTTAGATTCCTTCCCAAATTCCTGTTCATTCACTATTTGCTGTTAAAGCTTTGCACGTTCCTGTTGCCAGTGCCTAAGACATTAGAGAGGGGACAATAAGCCTTGTTTTCCCAACAACAGTCTGAAAACATGTTTCCTGCCCAAGATCTCAAAGGTGCTGAACACAAAGCAAGGACCCGAGGGAGATGCACTGCCCCATGCAGCACAAAATCCATTGCACTGCCTCCACCACCAAGCTCCTTAGCCGGAGGGGAAGGGAAAAGCTCAGGGGAAGTATCAAGAAAGGAAGAAGGTGAATGGAAAGGAAGAAGGGATGGGGGCAGCACAGCCATTTCAGCCCATAGACTTTAACCCATCAAGACCCAAGTGATTAGGTGGGACAAAGCAAAGGCATCATTTCTCTCAGGGCAGATCACCATGAGGCATCCAGGGAAGTGAATCCAAACAATGATGAATGCAACTGAACTTTAAATTCATAAAACCTCCAGGTAGACAAACTTCAAGTCCTCAAGCAAATTTGAATGCATTCCCTTTAAAGGTGCAGTCCTGCCACTGCTGCAGGTAGCGGTGGCACTGGGGTGTCTGTGTTTAGGGGGGTGCTGGGCCATGCCTTGCGCATGGTGCCAGCATCGGGGTTTGCTCCCTTCCAAGGCGCAGTTCCAGCGACCCACATGTTAGAGGGCTGGGGCTCCCCCGGGGCAGGGTCCCCAAAGGTGTTCCTCCTTGGTTTCTGAGCAGCTCACCACAGGCCTGTTTAAATGGGTATTTGGTGGTCCATGCATTGTACAAGTCTATATAGAGAACGATAATATATATTGCATTTTCTAATACTACTGTTAAAAGGGTTGGGAGGGGGGGAAGGCAAGCACATCTAGGGTTTGGGAAGGGGACAGAGAAGACTCCCCAGACTCTCCCCCAGCTAGGGCTGTCTTCTCAGGGTTCAAGGCCCCCCGGGGCTGTCTTTTAGCAAAGCCATGAGGAGAGGGAAGAAGCAGGAACAACTTCTAGGAAACCACTGCTATCTGCCATAAAGATAAACCCAATTTCCATTTGCAAATGAGCAGCTGAAACAAAGCAGGAGCCTTGCTCTGCTGCCGCCCTGCGCTCGCAGAGGCTGGCACAGGGGTGCACGCCTTCCCTCGCCCCACCTCGCAGGTTTAAACATCACCACGGGTGGCGGCCAGCAGGAAGCACTGCCAGGTGCAGAGAAAGCTAGGAAAGAAATCACAAGAAAGAAAGTAAACCAAACCCTGCTCCAGGCTCAGTTTGAATTTTATCTCTCTCACACCTTTCCTAGGCTGGCCCAGCAACACCCAAGCCCTTCACTAAGCAATAACCTGCTTAGTGTGCATGAGCACATAGATAAGCTGGGAAGGTGCCATGAAGACAGAACAAGCTCATCCCCAACTGTGGACATGCCACAGAGCCCAGGACATCAGTGGGCAGCCAGGAGGGGATTTAGGACTATTGACACTCATCAGCCACAGCAGCGGCCACCGTGGTACAGACACCTGCAGGTAGATCCTATTTGCAATTCCTTGTCTGCCTCTACAGGTTTATGCTGTGATTATGCTCCTGTGGCATTTTATCCAACAAAAGAGTTACTTTTCTTTTCTACCTCGTTCACACATGCAGTCCCATAGTCACAGCTGGCCACTTCTACCAGGCTTTCAGCAAACCAGCCAGGTATCACCTTGTAACCCAGCCCTGCTGCTGAGTGAGCTGGAAAGGATGAACGCTGCAAGTCCGTGCAGGGATCAGAGGATCAAACCGCATTGACAAAGGTGCCGGGAAGCAGCCAGAGCAGCCAAAGACCTCCAGGGCCTGGAAAGCCAGGAAAAATGGGGATTCAACTGGTTCTTTCACAAGCTCAGCTATCTGCAGCACTGGGGAACTGGGAAGAAAGTACAGAGGGGGAGGACAGTGCGGCAGAGCAGAGCATACCTAAATCAAATTATGTTTAGTAAAGCATTTTCACATGAGGAAATACAGGTCCAAACTCAGTGCAATCAAATATTACTCCATTATATTCCCTCTATGCCATTTAGCCCCAGGCTGGACCCAGCCAACAGATGACAGTATCTGAGCCTCTGCTGACTCTTTGCTCCAAGAACCTTTCATTTACATTTACATGAGCCTTGAGGATGGGGAAGAAAAAAAAAAATGCTGGCTAAAATTCTCATTTTCATTAAAAAAACCCCACAAACCAAGGAGATCCCTCTCTTTCCAAGGGAGGTACTTATCCTCTGAATGCTGCTGCCATGCTCTTTGCCAGTTATTTTTTCTCTGCCTCCCCACTCCTCCATCCTCCTCTCCCAGCTGGGCAGACAGAGCTGCCCTACCTCGGACCACAGCTCTTGGCTGCTCCACATTCGCTACCAAGCGCTATTTTGACCCTCCCTGATTATTTCTTATGAAAACCTGTATTTGATCAACAGAGGGGACAACAGATCCTCCTGAGTTATTACTTTTCCCAAGCCAAAGACCATGCCCAGGACACAGGGTTCATCACCACCCAGAAGCACGTACGACAGTTGCAGCAGGGGATTGCTAAAACAGCAGCAGAGCATCTCCCCTCCTGCCCTGAGCCCACACAGCCCCTTGAGCTGATGCCTACACAAGTGTCCCTCTGCTCCATCCCATCCCATGGAGGGATGGGTCTTTAAGGAGAGCCCCTGTTAGGACTCTTCTCTGTGCTGGCGCTCAATCTCTCTGCCTGAAAGCCTCGAACTGCCGGAAATCCCTTGCATATCCTCCCCAGGCTTTCTGCTCACGCTTTAACACTCATGTGCTGAAGTATTAATAGCAGCTGGCAGCGCAGAGCAAAAGGCAAGGCAGGAGGGCTGGACGCGCAGCCTCTCAGGAGAGCACAGGGCGTCTCAGATAAATGGTAACTCTTCCACAATCCTCCGCTTACATTTTCCTTCCCAGACTCCTCCCTACTATCAGTCTTGCCCTCTCAACACTCTTCCCCAACTCACTACTTGAGTCCCCAACACAGGGGGTTACTCCATACCTGAAGGTCTGTGGTCATTCCCCACCGAGCAGTTGCTGGGGGAAAGCTGGGTTTCCAGTGGTGTTATTTTATTTCATTTTCTTTTGAACACCAGCCATTTGCTCTGCACCCTCCTGCCTCGCGGGCAGGTCATTGCAACAGCTTCTACCTGGTAGAAGGAGCCATCAAGGAGCAAAGTCTTCATGAGAGTTACCACCTGGGTCTCATAAGCAGACAGATCAAAGGAAGGAAGATGGCACCAAACCCTGCAAACACCTTTATGAGTTGCCTTTTTTTTTTCCTGGGCTTATTTAATAGGGCAGGGCAGAGGTTGCATTACATACCGCTCCCCTCTACTGTCTTCAGAGCAGCTTGCCCAAGGAGCCGCAGAGCCCCTCCAGCCATGGCACAGCGAGTCCAGCCCCCCGCACATCACCGGTGCCGCAGCCAGCTGAAAGGCTGCACGATTTCTAGACACGTTATGCCCGGGCAGCACGGGCTTTGGGAAGCAATGCTCTGTTCCTGTGTGTTGAAGCAGCTCCTCTGGTGTTGAGGGCAGACCTCACCTGAGGACAGACCTGCTGAGATCTTTGTTTCATCTTCTTTAGGTAAATCCCTAAACACAGAGATTTTCAAAATACTGCTGTCTACGGGGCAGCCACAGGCAAGGGGCTCTCTCTGCATGGATTTCATGGTGTTACTGTATTGCAACACACCAGAGATGCTGCCTTGGTGTGATGTAGCCAGAGGACATGACCATTGGCTTACCTGACCTTAAGTCCCCATCACTGAAGAAGAGCCAATCCACTGAAGGAGAGAAGATGCTCCAGAATCGGGCAGCAGACCCTATTTTTGTTTAGCAGCAGAATCATCCAGGCCTGACACTTCTCTGAACATCTTAACATGGTTTTGACCAGAAATTGAACTACAAAAAAAATTTAAGCCAAGGAGGGCCTGCTCCATCGAGTCAGTCAACCAGAACACCTCTGGCTACTGCTGCTTTCCTTGGACCTCGTGCACTGCTTTCACGGCTACCAAAATTTCAGCAGAGAGACCGCATGCTTTGAACATCAACTAGCCCAGCTGCAGAGTTGCCCTTACAAACAAGTCATCTCTCTGCAACGAAGGGCATGAAAGGCTGCGCTCCCATCTCTTTTGCAGTCCTGGACACAAGATAAATATAGCAAGGAGTAAATTGGTGCTCTCTGCCTAAGGTACAATTAAGGGGTTTCGTAAACACCAGCCACCGCCGGATGTGCCGGCCTCTGGGGCTCAGAGGATGCCTGTGGTGGGCAGCCAGGGCTTGGGAATTTGCCTCTGCCCACGTGATGAGGGACACCAGACTTTCAGGGGAAGAGGGAAAGTTGAGCAGCCACGAGCTGGTCTGCCAACATGCCCAAAAGCAATTTGCAAACTGACGTTTCAGCAACAAAAAGATGAAGAAAATAAACACCATGGAGAGACACATGCACTCAGCCGGCAGAAATGTGACCACACACAGCTGCTGAGGTAACCAGCACCGCGTGAGCTAGCACGTACAGACCAGGTCGAGACACACCAGCCCTCCCTCCTCCTTTGGTTCATTTGTCCCCTGTTCTTATGGGGACATGCCCCGGGCAATGCACCCACAGACACACATCCACAGCTGTCCCACTCCTCCAGTGCCCTCTGACGCCTTGGCTGGAAGCATGTCCTTTCACTCCCCAGCCCCAGGAGGGCTCCCCCACAGCCTGCTCCATCAGGTCCTGCACAGGCACCTTGAGTCAGCCACGACCCAGCATGGCCATGCCCCTCGCAGGACGTGGGCTGGCAGGGGTAATAATGAACATATTCCTCTCCCCCAGGGCACTATACTCTCCTCTAGAGGACTGGGGTCTTTTTTCCTTCCATCTTTCACAATGAAATGAGACAAATGATATAAAAGCATATTCCACTGCCATTCCCCTTCCCTGCTCTCCCCACCTCCTCTCCACTGCAGCTGATTTGAGGTTCTCTTGAAAGGGTGTTAGAAGCTTACTCCAGAGACGCCTGGTCCCAAGGCGATAAATAACCTCGCACAAGGACTACTGCTCTTGTCCCAGAGGAGTTGCAATCTGCACTTCTACATCCCCCTTCCTCCGGGGAACCCTGTGGACCTTGTCAGCCCTCATCAACAAACCCGGATCACATTCCAGTGAGGAAGATGATTATCTTAAAACACAGTCAAGCAGCTAAAGCCTCCAAACATTAGAGAGCATTAAATCCCCAGTCATTCCTGAACTCCTGATTTATATTTCACTGTCTCCGGTTTCCTCACACCAGAGCCCACAGTGCCGGGTGCTGTACGAAGAAAGCATCAAGAGACCTACCTGCTCACCTGCAATGTCCAGTGGCTGTTTGGGACTAAAAGACTGTACATAAGACTGGAGATGAATCACGGGTATTGTAAAGGAACAGGATGACAGCCAGCGCTCAGCGTATCCCCTCAACAGCAACCAGGCCCACAGCACCTGTCACTATTCCTTAGTTTCGTAGCTGTGCACACGAAAGCCTTCACTCCGTCATTCACTGTAATTAATGCACATCTCTGCTTGAAGCACGTGGGAGCTCCACAGGACTCTCCCAGGCAGCTCAGAGTCCACGTGTCTGCATTACACAAGCATCGTCCTCGTGTGTCCGTGCAATAAACCAAGCACCTGAAGCAAGAGCAGCCTTTTCGCTTTAACTTCTTGCTGCCTGGAGTTGGGATTTCCTGCAGAGCCACAGTCATGGAGCTGTGTTGCTGCAGAAAGGACTCTCCTTGCTGACTGGTGACCAAGATTTATCATTTACTACTTCACCCTTGTGATGAGAAAGACCAAGAGGACACATGTCAAACGAGGGCTTGTCACTAGGGAGCCCAAGGAGAGCAAGCGGTGCATGTGCATGGGGACGCTCTTTGGCACGGAGCTCTGCACAGCTGGGGTGACCAGTGTGGAGCTCAAAACAAAAGGGAATAGAGGCTGCCCAAAAAAATTCATGACCTCATCTAAGGACACATCCAAAGCAATGAGGCTGCAACCACAAGTCTCTAGTTAACCCCTCTGCTGCTCTGTCAAGGTGAATCGCACAGTCTGTGCTAAAAACACCACACTGCAAAGGGATGTTGTGTAGCCCCGTGGCTTCCAGACGGACCAGAAGTGCTGCACGCACAGCCTGCATCCCAGTATGGCACTGGGAAACTAAAAAAGGATGCAGCAAAGGTTAGGATAATCAGAAGGTCTGGACCAAGGTTTACAGGAGGGGTTCCCGAACTCAGTTTGCTCCGATAGCACGATTACGCAGAGGGCTATGCTGTCTACTGGGGGTACCCGTGTCAGAGCTGCAGGTGATGTGTGACAGTTCTGGCAGCATTTCCCTGGGGGAAAAAAACCAACCTCAAAAACCTAATGGTTTTTATAGCACTCTGAATTAGCTTACGTAACGGTAATCACGTACGCTCGACTAGGGAGCCCCTGGCTTCTGACAGTTCTTTTATTTCCACTATTCTGGTTAACCTGCAATCTTACATAAACCAGTTTCTAAAGTCGTTCCCTTACAGACTCCAGGCATAAAGAGAGGAGATAATCCTCAGGGCAAGGTACTAAATCCAGAGATGGAAACAGCAAGATCTGTGGCCATATCTACCTTTAACTCACTGTATGAATTCAGAGCATCCCAAACAAGTGAACCCTGATGAAATCAGATGGTGAAGTGATGATGCCAATTTAAGCTATGCCCACAGCTAGGTGTGTTCAGCTCTTCCAACCACCCAGCCACACATCCTTCCGTTTCAGTGCTCGTGGGGAAGGATCCCCAGATTCATGGGCAATGCAAGAAGCAATGCTTTCACTTTCTCTGCTGCTCTATTTCCCCCCAACTATGAAATGGGAACATCAATAACTATTAAAGGGAAAATGCAAGGCTTAAGCAGAGAAAAGCAAAATAAGACAAGAACTATCTGTGCACATCTTGTTGAAATTTTCGTGTAAGACTATATTCTCTCCACCTTTATTAATCCCAGCTACCAGCTCCTGCAGAGACCTCATAGGTGCGCTAGGCAGTGCGGTGCCATCACGATCAATGTGGTCCTAGAGCTCGCACCCCAAGCAGAAGCTCACAGGCTCACACCCTGACCAGCACCTTTGAACCATCTCACTTGTCCTACATCTCCAGCCCACACTTGCCCACCCACTGTGGCTTCTAGCCCCTCTGTCTATCACCGTCAACCTAAAGGGTGGACAAGGGGCTCAAGCTGGCGCAAACACCAAACAGCCTAGCATGGGACTCCCTCTGCTTTGTACCCAAGAGAAGTATTTAGACAGTATGAGACAAACTGCCCTGATGATGGTTTCATGACATCAGTGAGTGCCCCTGTCTAATGCAACCCAGATAGCTGGCCTTGAGCTTCGTGCCTCTCTAAATCACACCCTACGCTTCCAAAAAGCACCGAGACAAGTTGTGGTTGATCCTCAGCCAACTGCTGAGGATGCAGAAGCAGGGCTGCCAGCGCCCTGTCTTTTTTGGATGGAAAAGCTGTGCCTGCCCTGGACTGCAGCTGGCCCTGGCAGCCTGCCCCTGCTCCGCTCGGGTCGGCTCCAGGCAGCCGTGCAGCCAGACAAAGGCTGAAACAGGAAAGCTGAGGCACCTGCTCCCCTCCCATCCCTTTGGGACCTCTCATGAACAAAGCACCTGACCCACAAATAGCACCAGTCCATGAACAATTCTGCTGCAACACAACTGGAAGGCATCCTCCCCCCCGCATTCACCTACACAGAAAAAACATGGTGGTTTAGCTAAATCAATAAACCTCTACCTTTTTCTGGACCCTCCTGCATTACCTCCACCAGGGAAGTTCCCTCCTCTTAGCAAAAACTGAATTGTAGGCTGGAAACAAATCAAAGTACAGAGCACAGCTGGCTGCCCGAGAGGAATATGATGCCGATTTCTTCCACTCTAACTGCTCCGGGGTTGTTTTCTGGCTGGTTGAGGAACACGTTGCTGCTCTGGATGGCAAATGTCAGCAAATATTTCTTACTTTCAAATTCATCAGGTACAGTTGTAGGAAAATGAAGTGGGAGTAACTTCCCTGACACGCTGCTCTTAACTCTGCAAAAATACTGCCCTAAGCTACCCACATCAGGAGACGGTGGCATTTTAGGGGCCACAACTCTGAACTCTGATGGAGCCTTTTATAAAGGGCTTCTTCCTACTCCTCTCCTTTCTCTGCCCATGTCTAATTGCCCGTTGAACAGCCTCCAAACCACTCACAAAACTCAACCTTATGGGCATGGTCCTATGTCTTAATTGAGGTGGACAATGCAAGACCCAGATACTTGTCCTTCCACTCCTCGAGCCGAGGTCCTCCCAGCAACTACTATCAGGCTGCACCCCAGGATGGTGCTCCCGTCCACAGTGAGACACAGCCCCGAGCTGGCCCATTGCTGAGCTGGGGGGGATGAGGACAGACACAATTAGCAATGCTGTGGAAAGAGGGAGCCAGCAGTGAGCCCAGCTCCACATGTCTTCCACTGAATGGGCCCTGGTCAGGTTTAGCTCAACACCTCCAGGGCAGGGGACATCAGAAGGTGCTTCTGTGCCAATAATTGTGGCATTTCTTCGCATAGCCAGAGCCCCACTACAACTGTGAGATGTTTTAACACTGTCTTAACCCGGTGCCTCCCCCTTCCCAGAGCATTCCTCAGGTATGCATGATACATATTCCACTTTTGCAGCCAAAGAAAAACAAACTGAGACAAAGCATAGGATTCACATATCCTAAAATGTAGCTACCTAAAGAAATTATGGTCCCCTATAGTCCTATGGGGATACAGGTTCCTTCAAGAAGCTTATTCTTCCCATTCTAAAGTCAGTGCTCTCAGACACTTTCTGACAACCTCCAGCTCTCTCCAGTGACCAGCCCAGAGGAGTCCCACCTCACCGGCTTACCTGGGACTATGCAGCAGGCCTGTACAAAACAAAAACTGCAGCTCCAAAGCCCTGGAATTGCTGCTCACTGAGCAATGCTGAATGCCAATACCATACAGCCACTTTCAAAGGGACAAGAAAAATTGAGTGGAGTCACAGAATAAGGTTTCCAAAAGAGGTCAACAACAGATCTCCAGGTTCCTACCATCACTGTGTGCCCCAAGGCAACACGTGGTGTGTGGATGACTGCGTAGCTATCTAGATCCCAAAAGCTGGTGGCTATGGAAATGCATGTCACCCCTTCCTTTGTTTGGGGTGGCAAAGAACCCAAAGCAACCCCCCCTCTGCAATGCTTCACGTGCAACCACTGCTCAGTCATCCCAACCCCAATTTATCTTTTACAGGAATAAAAGCTTCTGGGTGCAAGGCCAGACGTGCAGAGGGGAAAATTTGGATCTGAAACAAGGGGAAATTGAGCTGCAGTTGTAGGGACTCATAAATATTTACTGCAATGTAAACTGGAGCACTGAGCTGCTCATTTGATTTTAACTTGAAAAAAAATATTAAAATTTAAAAGGTCTCTCACCAGAAAAGTGGAAAAGTATATAATTAGAGTCTAAAGAAAACAAGCTTGAACAAATGTGCTGTGTCTTTCAATTTAGATTCTCTACACTCCAGTTACCTTTGGAACTGTACCAACTCCCCCTTCTGTCCTCGGACATATATATATGAAAACATGCGGTGCCAGGGCTGAGACTGCAACTTTGTTTTTGCACATGCAGAAGACAAACAAGCACTTCAGTTCAAAATTATCAGTTTCTGCGCTGGTGGCCGAGTTTTGAAGCATCAGCTTTAAAATGCAGCTCAGTGCTTCTGGACTGACGATCACTGCCATGAAGCTTTAGCACCCAAACCAACACTGCAACTCCATGCTAAGCTATCACTCTACGCTTTTTTCCTACCATTTGACATGAGTTCGGGGTGCAGTGCCCTACTCTGACCATATTTACATTCTTCCACTAACAAATCACAACATCAGGGTTGGAGATGGTGACAGTGCACAGCTGGGAAGCTCCAGATGCAAAGCAGCAAGTGTCCCAGCAGCAGGACAGCGTCACGCTGTGCCATGTCCCCATCACCCTTGTCTGTGTCATAATGTGAATACCTCTCCCTATGCTTATCCCTACCGTTTGATGAGGGCCAGGCAGGCACTGTCACAGCTCCCAGGGCATTTAAGCACACGCTTAACCGCACATCCGTGACTAACCCCCATTCCACATGTGCTGGTGCCTTGATACAGCAAAACGCTGAAGTCACCGCTCCAGGAAGGCATCCCGAGCGTGGCTTTCTCCTCCCACCCACACAGAGGGAAAAGCTGCAAACTGTTTTGATAAATACATCTGGGAGCTGAGACAGGATACAAGGGATGAGAAGATAAATTGAAATAGCAAATTGAGCCTGGAGGGAGTAACTGTGAGTGACAGAGAGACCAAGGGAACAGGAGTGGATGAAAGCCCTGAACCAAGCATAGCCAGAGCAGGGTGTCACGGCAAGTGGGGTTCTTGGGGGGGACAGGCTGATTGCAGCAAGCAGCAGAGACAACTGCCAACACGCCAGAGAAAACAAGGAGGCGATGCCAAGGGGAGATCATACATCTCAGAGAAGCAAACGTGAGGGAAGATTTTAATTGCAAAGCACCTGCTAAGAAAGATGAACTTCCATGATATACAAGGGACCCCGATTCTGGAAACAGATGCTTCCCGCAGGGGTTTGGACCTTTGGAGCAGCACAGATCCATCCATCAGGGCAGGCGGGGAGACAGAGCCAGGAAAAGGGGCCAGCAAAAGGAAAAGCCCAGAAATGGGCTGTTTCAGCTTCCTTTTGGGTATTCTAGATGAGAAGAGTGAAATTCTCTACTCACAGGGTATAAGGCGGGTCAGTCCAACACAGATAAGCACCAGGGACTTGCCTTTGTCCCTGTGCAGTCCCGACCAGTGTCATGCACACACAAGCAGAGCACATGGGCTCAGGTGCTCGCGAGCACCGAGACTTCTGCTACTGTTTTCCCCGAGGCTGGAAAACACCTTTTCGAGAAAGAATCCCTCCCCACCTGCTTCCTTCTGAATCAGAAACAGCTTCAGAAACATTAAGCTGCAATTAGGAGTGTAAATTTAGTCAGAAGCACATATAATCCATAAATCTCCACATCCAATAAAAAATAATAGCTAAAGAGAGTACAAAAGAGCTGCTAATTACTACAGCTGTATTTCAACCTCAGGCCATTCCTGCTTTCTGTTGCCCTGTGTTAGACCCCTTGAATTGAGATGGGGCTTTCTAATTATTCTCTCTGGATCTGTTATTCAGTAAGTAATTAATCTTTTATTTTATAATGCTTTCTTTTCATAGTTTTTTTAAAAAATATATACACACTGCTCTTTTTTTTTATATATACTGCTCTCTCTCTACAGCATAGAGCACTCTGCATTTACTAGCAGCCAGCTTTGCCTTTCAAACCATGGCCAGTGCACAGGAGGCAGGAGATGTGATTTCTCAGAGTTACCTGTTACATTATCTTTTTTTTTTTTTTTTTTTTTTTAATCGGATGAGGAAGTTTCGAAGAGATAAATTCATGCAACTTACTTGGACTTATCTGGTCACTGAGTCTCCGAAGTCTCCCACTGGAGGTCCGGGTGATTCCTAAAGCAAGAAGAAGGTTTGAATGGGCCAAGGGAGTTCAAGTGAATACGGTATATGTGGAGCAATCTCCCTGCTATGACTCTACATCTGGAGAGGGACATTTTCTGGTGGGAATCTGCTATGCACTATCACCTCTGCAATCACAGGAATGTTATATGTTATTTTAAACAGAAAAACACATGCGAAGAGACCTCCACCTTTCCCTGAAGATGTCGAACATTATTCAAACATATCAAACCCATGAATGTATTTAGGGTTTCCAGAAACACCAGAGAACTTCTGAAATCATTAAGAGGGACATGCACCTTCACCTCTTACTCCAGGATATTTTATCCTGGAAACAAGTGCAGCACTTCCAGAGTCAGGTTTCCTTGCTGAGAGAAGAAAGCACAGGAATTTAAGGACCAGCACATGTCCTGCACTGGCAGAGAGCTCAGCAAAGAGGTTCCTGCAAAGAAACTGCTTCCCAGAGGTGCTTGGCCTCTCCAGCCAGCTCAGCTGCAAGGACAGCGATAGCTCCTGCGTTCAGCATCCCAGGAAAGCAAGGGGTGGCTACTTTCTGGCTAGATTACACTTGGCATCCTGTGAACATGTTGTATACAAGAACTCTGTCATGGGGTTAAACAGGCTGAAGCACAGGGTACATCACATGTTCTAGGCAGATGCTAGGCCAGAACACAGCAATCTAGATGTTGGGCTCATTCTGCTCCATCTTCTGTAACGCCCATACTCACTGGGGTAGCACACTCTTAATTCATGCGCATTGTGCTGGAGAAAGATACATGGACATCTCTACCCACTCTACATCCATACATCACTTAAAGACAAAACCCAGACATCTGCCTCCTCCATTCCTATTTCAGAAAGTAAGCAGTGACTCCCAGAAGCCTGCCTGCCTCTCAGACTCCAGGCAGGACAGTAGGACCTGCTGGCTATGGCAATATTTCTAACCCATCAGTAACTTGTTTAATTTCTCTGCTGTCCCAGCTGCCCATCTGTAAAGTGGTGATTGCCACAACACTCATTTCCCAGGTATGCTGAACAACTCGGCAAGAACCAGAATTCACCTTAACAAGCCTTTGGTTAAAACCTAGTCATACGCAAAAACCATACCTTGATGAGTGCCTCAGTTTCTCTTTTCTTAGCACAATAAAAGCAGACACAATAAACGCAGTGAATCACCTCATGTGGGATGCTATGCTCCGAAACTACCCCACACGCCATGATTTCCCAATACAGGGATTCCCAGAAGGTCTGGCAGCTCCTCAGTCTCTGGTGGGTCCTGCTAGAGGAACAGCAGCTCCAGGACAGTGTCCACCATCTCAGACACCAGATGCTGGAGCTGTCAAGCCCCAGAACAGAGATACAGAGGTTCCTCAGCTCAATACAAACCCTGCCTGAGCACACCAATATTTTGAATTGGGATTTTTACCCTGCAAACAGGTAAGAAACTCCCAGATTTTTGGGATGACGATGTTGTTTAATTACATTATTCAAACTATGTTCTCACCATCTACCAGATCTGTTGGACAATAAGCAAAGGGATTAAAACAGCACCAATTTAAGATGCAGAACATCCCTAACTGTGATTTATAACATAGCCCAAACCTTACAAATCTAAAAACATAGAATGGTTTGGGTTGGAAGGGACCTTAAAGATCATGTAGTTCCAAAATCTTGTCAGCTGGAAGAGTGCATTCTACAAAAAAGAAAAAAAAGAAACTATATAAAAAGCAGGAAAACTTTCATACTAATGAGCCCTGGGATGGAGGGAGGGAAGGGAAAAGAGCTGCCTGGCAACTCGACATGGAAAAAGTGTCTCAAGCTCAGAAGCCTCTGCTTATATATATGCATATATATGCGCATTTTCTCTCTCCCTTTCCTTTTCTAATATAAAAAGCCTCTGTGCCTACGTTATGTGGCTGAACCACAGGGCTGGCCCCAGGGAAACGGCGGTGCTGCCCGACCATGGCAGCGCAGAGAGAGCCCCCAGCCAGCACCACCCGCAGCCATCCCCAAAAAGCACTGCCAGCCAAAGGGCCTAAAATAGAGCCCGGACCGTCCACCCGTATGCGTGAACACCCAGTCTGTCCTCGGGAGAGCTTTATCTGGATTGCAACTGGGCAGTCCACTGCCACACACATCACTCAGCCTGAAGTTTCCATTACTGAGAGCGAGAGAAAGGCTGAAGTTTCTAGGAGCTTCTGCACAATAGCCAGCATTATAAATTTAAAATATTTTTTCTATTAAATCCAGTCCCTGATTTTTTGCTTAATTATTTTCTCCCCCCTAAATATCTACAGCTTCTTTGGACGCTAGCAAGAGCAAAAAGTCGTATTTCCTCTGCTCAACGGAGTTTTAAATAGCAGTTCTTCAGACAAGCTGCAAGAGCACTCGAGTCCTGGCTCGGCTCCTTGCAGAGAACGAACACCTCTGCTGTGTCTGTGTGCAGGGCAAGGTGCAGTGTTGAAATCTGGCTTTTGTAATTGCTCAAAAAACAGAAAAACGTCCCTTATGGGTGGCACGCTGAAGAACACAGATATGCAGCCATGCTGAGCTAGTTAAATACATCCTTCTATGTTCAAAGACTTCATTCGGTCTGCGGCAAAGCAGGACGGAAGCAGAGCGAGGAGCTTACAGGCTTGGACAGGATCGCACATAGGAAATGGGCTTGACTCCCTTTAGCAACGACTCCACTGGAAAAACACACACAAGACTTGGAGCATCCAAGGCGGCACAGCCATCAGAGCATCCGTGCCCTGGCTGAGCCTGTACCTTTCATGCAAACATTTGTGAGTATTTGCCTGTCTGCCCTGTCTTGAAGGTTTTCTCTGGGGATCTGTAATTACTATTCACACCCTTTTTAAGCAGGTAAACCCAAAGGTGGACAAGCTAAATTGATTTGCTCTGTATTGGAGACAGCATTGGAAGGAAGTTTTTCTGACAGCTGTTCTTCAACCCCTGTTAACAACATTACTAATACATAATAATGCTGTTAATCCCCTCTCAACAAAAATAAGGAGCAAACAAGCAATTCATACAGGCTATCCAACACCTTAACAGTAAATCTGGAAAGCGGAGGGAGTGCTACAGAGTCCAAGCCAAGCTGGCTATCCGTGATGCCCCAACTGCCCCTCCACCGAGGGAGGATCCAGACAGTCCTGGAAAGCAGATAAACAGCAGGGAAAGCTGGCGGCCTGGCAAGACGGAAGAGAAGATCTGTCAAAAAGAAAAAAAAAAGCAAGCAACAGCTAAAAATATGCTGCTCTGAACACACTGCCAGGAAGCCGGCAATGCGGGCAGGAGCGGAGAGCATCGGCATGCTGAGCGCGTTCTGGGGTTACCTCTATTTATAGCGTGGAAGCAGCAGGCTGAGCCCCGGGTTTGGGCTCTGAAATGAAAATCAAAGGTTTCTACCCCAGACACAGTGTCTATGAGTCTTCCCTCTTAACACAGTTCAAATGCCCTCAGGCCATGCTATAAATTTATTGTAGCGCACTGGACTAAGAAACATAATGAAATATGCTTTATTTAGCTGAAATTAGGAATGCTTCCCCACATCCCCTGCAGAATGACTTCAAAATGGAAGAGTCCAACAGTTAAAATCAGTCAATCCAAGAACATTTCATTCAACCCAGCAGATGTGCCACAGCAGGACAAAGTTATGACATTCGCAGAGCTTTCCCTCACCTTGGCTCACTGTCTGAGCAATATTTTTTCCCCGTTTTATAATCAACAACTAATTCTCTCCAGATCCACAGGCTGGGACCATATGGCACAGCAGAAAGGCAACAGCACCGAAGGACGCTGGGCTTCACTGGGGTCTCCTTCCCAACTGCCAAAGCCAAGAATCACTCCAACTGGGTCATGTCAGTGCAAGCAAGACCTCAGCCAGGCTCACATTTAAATCACTCCCTCCAGACAATATTGGGCCAAACGTTCTACTATTTCATGCTTCTTGCGGCTGCTGTTATAACACACCATGGATGTAAAACATTCCAGCGTTGAAACAGGAGCATTTTCTAGACGCTTGCCCCAATGCAGAGGATGCAGACATGGTGCAGGGCAGCATGGAGATTGAATCCAGAGTGTCTGCAGAAACTGTCCTTGCTACGATGTGACTTTTCTAACTGCCTTTGGTGAATCTGAACCTAGTGCTAAAAAGGGAACCACCAGAGATGTTCAACTCCAATACAGTCAATATGTATGTTCTCCAAAACACATAGTTTTTCCATGATACCCCCCAAACATTTTATGTATGCATATAATAGTAAAGAGACAGGCCACATGAGATTTATTTTCTCCTCACAGTAAGTGATGCATGCCACTACACTCATTCCATGTAAAAATCAAAAGAACAAATGAACAGTTTCCATTATCAAGAGAAACCACAGAGAAGACAAACAATGCAGGATGTAACCCAGGAAACTTGCTCTCTCTATGCAGTCCAGTAAAAATAAAGCAAACAAACACAGGAACACAAACCAAACAAAGGTCACATTGGAAAGGGACGGGCCAAAACCAGCAGGAGACATCCCACGCTGTGCTGGAGTCAGCAAAGCAGCACCAGCTCTTCTGAGCAGCCTGTGTGACCCTTGCTTCTGTTAAATGTATTTACTAGGGGATCCGAGATCAGATAATCCAGCTTCCTTCTTCACCCAGTACGAATGTGGCACGGTGTCCAGACAGTGCTGGAGTGTGTCTCCATCCAAGGCCAATTTCTTCCTATGGACATTTCTGCACTCCTGGCTCCTCAGAGCTGTCTCCTGAAGCATACAGGTCTGGGCCAGATCATGGAGCCTTCCCTAGACTCCACCAACTTTGGCACTGGGGTGGTGGGAGACCCCCCAACAGAACAACACTTCAGAGGTGTCTACAGCATCTACACAACACTGGTATTTTAGAGTTGGCTCCCTCCAGGGCAGGATCTCCACAAGCCTGTGCACTGCAGAGGCACCCAGCCCTGCCTCCTCCAATCCATCTTGCCCTTTGCTATCTTCTCAGGCCATCCCTGCTGTCTGCTAGGTAGGATATAAGACGACAGCAAGGGTGTCACCTCATTTGCCCTGCAGCAGATGCAGAGCTGGCACAGGTACCAGTGCAGATTGCTGGGACAGAGTTTTCTACTCCCTTTTAGGATGTGCATATCCATCGCAACACACGTGGGACCATCTGTTCAGGACCATACAGTGTGCGAAATCTATCTCATTTTATCTACTTCACAGGTACTATCCAGATAGTGAGCAAAAGAATTGCCTTCACCAGCAGCTGCATTTCATCCTGCTTCACATAGACAAGCTCTAAAAGCTCCTTAGATAAAAAGGCTGGAGAAGACTTCATCAGTAACGAGGCCTGGAGCTGTTAATAGAGGGAGGATAACCCACATGTGATTTGATCCACACAGCACAACCACTGCCTCAGTGGCTTCTCCAACATACCAGACCAGCTGCTGGAGACTGAGCTGCAAAGTTTTAATGCTGACATAGGACATCGCCTTCAGAGGTAGCACCCTGCACATGGAGCTGTGGGTGTCACCAGAGGCAGCTGGGGACAGAGAGGCCCTGGAGGAGCTGAGGACTGCAAGGGAGACACATCTGTTTGCAGAATAGCAAAGGAAGAAGAATCTCTAATTCTTCAAGTCTGAATCCAATGAACCACACAATTACAACTTCACTTCCATTAACTTGAAATCCACTTGCAACATTAACCTCAAAAGGAATATGTTTTTTTTAAAAAAATTCATATTCATTTCCAGCACTAATCAGAAACATGTACTGAAGAATAAACGACACTTTTTCCAGATTCTGTGTAAGAAGCTGAGCCCAGCTAGAAAAAAAACCTTCAACCCATGTGCATGGTTTCATTCTGGATCAAATATTTCTGGCAGCAAACTGAGCTTTCGCTGGGATGGAGGGATGCTGATGGAATGAGGGATGCTGTTCCCAAGGGGCATGGATTACAGGCTCAGCAGCAGACCACTACCTTCTCCAACACAGCTACCACCACATGGGTGCACTAACAAGCTGTATGTGTCTAGGTGGAAGGCTAAGCAGAGACCTTACAGCCTAAACCACCACCACCAATTTCCCTTATGCAGGAGCTGTATATCATCAGGCTGGGGCCAGACAACACCGCTAATCAGCACAGCACCATTAACACAAGTGGAGCCATGAGTTCACACATAGAAAGAACCCAGCCGGCAGCTGGATTACAGATAACCCTCAAGGAAACCACAGGAAGATCAGCATTAGCAAGATGTATATATTCCTACCACAATGTTATACTTCTAGCAGGTGCCAAACACAGTCTAACACTAAAAAAATGCTCCAAAAGCTTGTGCTAACAATAAGAGTCAGTACGAATTAAGCCTCGATTTTTCCAACTTTAGAAAGGCTTCCCCAAGCTAAGTAGGGCCCTGCCCAGAGCTCCTGGCCACAGTAAAGGGCTAAATTAGGTAGAAGGACCAGCCTCGCACGTGGTAGTAGAAGACAACAGGGGACCCAGCACTACAAACCTTTGCTCAACTTCAGGCTTTTATTCAAGATTTTAACTCAAATTTAAACCACAGTACTTCTCAGGAAATCAACTGATGCATCCAAAGAGACCAAGGCCAGAAAATCGCCTTGACTGACCTGCAAAACCCACACCACACATTTTTATCCAGTCATCCTGAATTCATGCTCATGCTTGAATGAAGTCTTGGCTTTTCAGAGACATTCAATCTCAATGTCAAGATTAAAATGTTGGAGTGACCCCAAGTGCTTTGGCAAGAGGCTCAATAGTTACAATGGCCCTCAAACAGCACAGAGACCATGGCTTTTCCCCATGCTTTTATTCTGAAGTGTGCAAACTCTGGTCCTCAGATATTCACTTGACAGAAATAACAAGATCATTTCACAGTTCTTTGTGATCATCTGTTCTTTACTGCCCACAAATTCCTCACAGCTGATAGTCATTCAGAAATACACTGGACAATCATGAAAGCACAAAAAAAATTAGCACAAGCAGTTTTTCATATGAAAAAGCAAGTTAGTCATCATCTGTGATCCTTCTGCTTAGAGTGTTTCCATAATCCGGCCGGGCAGCAGAGGGGATGCCACGTCACCACACTGACACATCAGATGACTTGTACAAATGTGTATTTATAATGCAAGTATCCACACAAATTGGAAGGGACTGGAAAAACAGGCCTTTGTATGTACTGTCAGTTTTGGTGGTTATGTGATTCTTCTACTTAGCAGCAGGAGGGAAGGAAAAGGATTTATAAAGGAACAGAAAACTGTTCTTGTGAAGCTGTACTGATTGGGAATGGATCTGGTAACTACTGTCCAGTCTAAAATCACTTCCAGTTGACTGTTGAAGCTAACCAGATTTCCAAAGAGATTTTGTCCCTCTAAATTTACCCTGTCTTCCCCACACTCCCCATTTGCTCACAGTGCTTAGCTTCTGAAATCCAAGAGAGGGAAACAGCAGGACCTAAGAGCTACAACAAACAGTGTCCTCATGGCACTTCCACTAAACGAGGGGGTGTTGCAAGGCTATGTCACAGAGCTCGCAAAGCCATCGCGATAGCAGCTTGGATCTGGTCCAGTTTGTTCCTGCAGAACCTCCAGTGTCCCAGCAGAGATGGGAAGGAGGGAAGGCATCTGAACTCATCCAAGCTACAGCCTCACTCAAAGAAGGAAATAATCACACTCTTACATTAACCAGCTGCCACAAGAGCTTCAGCAAGCTAGAAATGTGTTAGTTAATGATTAACGTTAATAGCACAAGAGTCCCCAGGAGCCGGAATGGACAAGGGATAAGGCTTAGCACGCAGAGCACTGTGCAAACAAAGAACAAACACGATCACTGCTCATCCTTTGCCTTCCAAAAACCCCAAACCTTTGCAGCACCCAGACTCACAAGTGCACCTAATTTTCTCAGGTTCATCTGGCAACAGCCACGGCTCAGTTGAAGAAAACCACTGTCAGATTTGAAGGAGGGGAAAGGAATTTTAAAACTGCAATGTGGTATTTCCATATGGATCAAATACTCCCGAGCCACCCCGCGGCTCTCCTCCCCACTCCCTGCAGGCCCATAACGCTCTGGCTCTGACCACACAGGAGAACTCCTGGTGCAAATTTCCCAGCCCAGCATCTGGCTCTCTGCTGCGTTCTGACACCCTGCACAGCTTCAGCACACTAAGCAGCAATGTTTTACTTTGGAGAAAAAATTAAAATCATCCTTACTTAGATTTTAAATCAATTTCTTTCTGCCTTCTTGTAACCTCAACACAATCCAAGTTTTTTTTTCAGCTACAGCATTTGCTCAGTGACTGTTCAACTTCTTCCCTGCTCTTGTTTCAGACACGCAGAACTCCCATCTTGTGTTTCAGGGGGTCCCCCCACAGCAAACATCACTGGATTTATCACTGGAGCACTGCAAGCCTGGGGCTGCCATCAGGATGTAATACAGACCCCCTTTCTGTTTGCCAGGCTCTGAAAGGCAAATGTTGATTTTTCCCAGGGAGGGATGGTGGTGTACAAAGGAGAAAAGTCAAGAACAAAGAGGCAGTGGCTCACTAGCCAAAGGGCTGCCGACGACAAGGGGCAGAGGTTAAGGGTTCTCCTGAGCCTGGGTGACCCATGGGGATGACCCACTGGACTGCTTGGCAGAGGCACACCAGCGCCTGTAGCTGACAGGCCACCCAGAGCAGACCTGGCCACTTCAGACTCCCCAGCTTTAGTGAGCAACTCCCCATTCAACAACTGGAGGAGGTAAGGGGCAGCCTTTGCTTTTGAGACCAGCATCTGACTCTGAGGACACTGTAAAGGAAAAAACTCAGCCAGGGATTTTACTTAGATGCAAACATGCAAGTTCAAGTCTCACTCCAGACTCTTGACAAAGTGCCCTTTTCCTCCATGCAGTATGAGAGATGCTCCACTGCAGCCATACAACATCTGGACGAAGGAACCAGTGACAGGTAGAGAAACAGCCAATGGACCATGGTTGCTAAATCCTATTCCCTCCCCAGCCAGAAACTCAGATACACAGGGTCAAAATTCACAAACTGTCTGGCCATTTGATTGGGAATGGGTAATCCTGGAGAAGAATTAAGCTCAAGTAGATGATGGT
Source organism: Nyctibius grandis (assembly GCF_013368605.1). Classification (NCBI taxonomy): domain Eukaryota; kingdom Metazoa; phylum Chordata; class Aves; order Nyctibiiformes; family Nyctibiidae; genus Nyctibius; species Nyctibius grandis. Next base: position 4,695,143 of record NC_090672.1, on the reverse strand, counting down.
CACTTTTCTCTCTGCATCAAACATCCACACAAAGGTACTTTGGGCTACAAACACTACCTGAAGCCCTTTCACCTGAGCATCCTTAGCGTAGCAGCAGCCTGAACACGCACACTGTGCATTCATGTGTTCAATACAACGTTGAGTCTGGATTGCTTTAGTAGGAGCCCTGTGATCCTCTGCTGTTTCACAGAATTGCCTGAAAGTCAGAAAGCCCAAGCTCCAAGTTGTAGGTCAGAAACCAGCCTTCTGGGTAGCCCTACACAAGAAATTTAAGCTCTGAATCACAGCTGCTTCCTTGGGACATCAAGCATCCACATTCTTACATTTATCTTTGACCCTAACTCCAGTCACATCTTGATTCTCTGGCTCATTTAAGGCTAACCTGCCCTAGGAAGATGTGGAGATGAGCAACCAAGGAGGACCAGCTCGGCTGCAGGGGCAAAGCCATCTGCAGAGTAGTCAGAAACCCCTCAGCTGCCATCACAGCTCTACCACAACTCACTGCACATAACTTTCCTCCTCCACATATCCTTTTCTCTGCCTGTAAACTGAGGTGTCAAACAACTCCCTTGCTTACAGGAACAGGAGGGATATATTATTTAATGTTTTTATATTTTAGCTGTACTGTAAAGAATGATTCAGGCACTATCTATAGATTACTGAGATAATGTCCACTGTCCTTAAACATCAGGGAAGAAGGGAAGTTACAATTTGAGACTATGATGAAGCCCTGGACCTATACCAATTGAGAGTTCTTCCTATTAAGTCTGCCCCAGAATTAGCCAAGGCAATCCAGTTTCATAAGCTAGTAACATTCTTTGAATGTTTTTCCTTGTATCTTACAATTATATTTAATAGTGGCTGTAGCAGGGAAATTGGAAGAGAACTTCAGCCAATTTTTAGGATGTATTTGAGTGCCTAATGCTGCAGATCCACTTACACTAGAGTTTGCAAAAATGCCTTTACAAACTGTAGTATAACTCCATCTTTATCCTGAGAGGGCCTAAATGCATCTTAAAAACATTGATACTGCACTTCCAGTTCTCTTCTCCATCTCCAAGTCAGACACCCACAGAAAGACCGACCACAGTCCCAAAGTCAGCTACACGAGGGGCTTAAGGCTGTACCTGTGAGGCGTCAGCAGTCAATACCGAGATTAAATTTCCTGCGATCTCCTCCCAGCCTCTCTCATACATAGTGTTTAAAGGAGGACTAGGTTCTCAGAAGTACCCATTGCCCGTGCTGAGCCCCAGAATATCTGTTGTGTCCTGCTGCTGCACAGGAGAAGAGTAAGGCACCCAGGACAAAAGCATTAAATTAATTTAAAAATTAGATGTAGAATCAATACATAAGTGCTAATATCTTACTGGCTTATCCATTTCAATCTTTGTAAGGGACAAAGTAATTCGAGACCCAACACCTACCTTTCTGCCAAGTCATGCTCTCCAACAGCCAGCTCTACAGAGAGGCAGCAGGAAAATTAAGAATAGGTTCATCTAAATAAGCCCCAGCTACAGGAACCACCACTACTTGATACTAACTCCATTACACACACTTCTCCCCAGGTACCAAGCAGTCTCAGAGCAACTTGTTCCTCTAATGGGCTTCTGCAGCTGCCAGCAAGGGAAAGGTAAAGCACCCGGCACCACCAAACAGCTCAGCCCTGGCAAACGGCAGAGTGAAATCACTCCTGGCACAGGTGAAAGCCATTTCAAAGCACGGAGCACTGCCTGCAGCCTCTCAGGAAGCTTTTCTCTCTCAAAAGAGGGCTCACATAAGGCAACACAAAGCCTATTCTGTAGGTCTGGCTGAAAGGCAGCATTGTACGTGGAACATGGCACGCTCCGTGTAACTGAGGCCAGCAGCAGAGGTCCGGGCCCAATCCAGAACCCCTCCCTCAGGTCACTCACCCCAACGATACAAATGTTCAGCTTCCACTATGAAAATCCTTGTAACAAAACAGGCAATTGCTGCTGTTTCTGTAACAAATACACTCCTATGCACAGGACTGAGTTCTGCTTTGTGCTGGTGTGGATTCTCCCTGGAAAGCTCAGCCTGCAGCTATTGAGTAACCTAAACCTCCATGCACCAACCCCGGCACTGCTGAGACTGTGTGCTGTGCTAAGCAGCAGCACAAAAGAGGATTCCCAATGTGGTGAAGCTTATGGACTTGCGTAAGTAATGAACCACACCGCGTGCGACCTGCCATGGTGCACACATAGGCTGCTGCCAGCCAAACCTGAAAGATTTTTCTCTGTCTGAAGACTCAGGTCACTTCTGATGACCCCTACACCACTGTCAGAGTTTATTAGACAAGCTGACCTTTCGTGAATGGCATCTGTTGCAGTCAGAATACTCCAAAACGTCTTGTGCAGAGAGGATCCATGACACCCTCATGTCCCTCCAGCCCAAACTTGCCCTAACCCTTTGTTTCCCCTGCAGGAGCATCACCCAGGCAGGAACCTCCCTCCCCTTGTCCAGAGCCGAGGGATCAACGAGGGGCCAAGGGAGGATGCTCTGGAGGGTGTCAAAATTCCAGCCTTATCTCCAGAGGCTGAGATCATGGGTAGAAAATGTTTCTGTGTTGTCTCAGCAAGTTTCCTGCTGGCTCTCCTCTTCCTATCCACAAAAGTACCTTTTTATGAACAGTTTTTGAGCCAGAGAAGAATGTTCACTGGTACCGACTAAATGTATTTACCATTTCTGAGACATCAGATCTGCAATGGTGCCTGTCCTCAGCATGACCCAGCTGTTCCTCAAGAAGCTCTGTCCTGAGCAGGCCAGGGAAGCAGCCCCAGCTGCACAGACAGATGCTGCCACTTCTTCTGAAAGCTGCCAGTACACCAAGCAGTCACTCTCTGCACCGCTGCTGCAGACTGGTGGCCACAGGCTTTAGCGTCTGTGAAGGAAGGATGCCCACTATTTTGGAGACCTGGTTATCATCCTAAGGCCTGGATTTGACTCCGCTCTGCCACAGATTCCTACAAGCCTCAGGGCAGCACCCGCCTGAGCATTAGCACATTAGAAGTCTGAGCAGGAGCCCCGAACACCCTCCGTAGTCAAAAGAGGAGACTGGTGCTGCAGCCAGTGAGTCACCTCCATCCCAAGATGGAGGTGGAAGATAGGGTGATTCATCTGACAGCCCCTGGCTAGAGAGAGGCTGCAGGGACCAGCTCTGATTCAGAGAGCTGCTTTTAGATGGCTCAACTTAGGCAAAATTAAATTCCACCTTCTTTTTTTCCAGGCCTCAGTCCTCTCTAATACAGGATCTTAGCTCTCTCTGAGCTTGAAGATCAATGTCTGAAAGACTGAAGACACTTACAGGAATAGGAAGCACTTTGGTTGCCTGCATGGTCATTAGACAAGAGTCAGGATATCTGATTATGCCCCAACTTGGCCACACAAACTGAATGAAACAGCTTGTTTCCTCAGCAATAAAGTGGCATAAGCATATATCTTTCACAGAAAATGTCACTTGGGAAGGCTTTGGGAGCACAGGAGAAAAGGTGATGTTTATTCACAAAGCACATGCCCTGGAGGAGCCCAAAGTCCCTCTGTAGGGCTCTGCCCTGGTGATACCAGCACAGAGAGCAAGGTCACTGGCCAGGTAGTCCTGTGCTCCAGAAGAAGGTGAGAAACAGCCATATCCCTCTCTGGAAGGAATTGTCACGACTCGCATCCTAAGTTTCCTGTGCGTAAACAAAGCATTGACCTCCAGGGCTCTTGGGCATCTGTCACCATCAGTTTATTCCATAAGAAAGTGAAATTAAAAAAAAAAAAATCCCACAGCTGAAACAGTGTTTAATCTTGCAAAGATTATGATTACAGGATTTGAAAAGCAAAGGAGGTTATTAAGCCCTCAAAGCAGAGGTCTGTACTTGGTTTATAGTTTTAGTTTGCCCATAATCTATAGGCAACAGGGCTTGGATGCTTCCAGGATGTTCTGAGGGACTATGCCAAGGCAGTTTTCAATCGAAAGCCTGATCTCCCAGCTGTGTTTTGACCTAAGGATACATCATTCATTAACAATTAGAAATAGGAAATAGAGAAGTTATGAAAGATGATGATCCCAAGTGGGAATGAAATGCCAGTATGTCAGAGAATATTAGAATTCAAATTAATCCCAATACACTGGAAATGGGCAAAGAAAAAACCCAAATAGGATGCAATGTGGATTCAGCAAGGACCAGTGCAAAGGTCTAGTCTATACACTACATTTCCTCAAGTCAGTGGTTGCAGGAGGTTCCTATGAAAGATTTGTATCCTACGTGGGCTGAATCGCCAGATTTTATCATCCCTGACTACAGAAATAGTTTAGGGTGACAAGTATTCCAGGCAGGTGCTTACAGGAAGGTGGGATGGAGGCGACTACAAATTGAGGTGTGGAAGGCAGACTGTCAGAGCCCTGGAAATGAGATGGCTGACAGCATCCTGGCTCGGCCCTGGGAGAAGTTCGTCTCTTAGAAGATGAGAATTAGACCATTCCCTTTGCAGGCCTGTAACACTGCACACTGGATCCTCAATGTGAAAAGCCACCAGGTGTCAGGCAGCAGCTCTGCTTCAATAGTTTGTCTGCACTTAACCAGCTTATCTATTTGGGGTCCTACCATGCCCTTAGGATTCCCTCCTGTGTAAGAAGCCAGTACAGATTTGCTACATGAAGAGAGCCAGAAAACCTGACCATGCATGGCCAGCCTTGCAGCAAGCAGACTGCTCGCATCCAGACTGCACAGCCGACTGCTTCCCCAGCCTGCCCCCATCCCTGCAGCCCTACAAGCTCAGAGGGAGCATCAGAGCCTTGTGGAAACACCCACTCAACAGGGTTAACAGGAGGTCCTCCAGGCTGTGTTAATAAGCCATGATTTTGCCTTGAAACTGTGAGTGTCTTGGAGTAGGCCAAGGTGCTGCACGCCACCTGCTCCAGCTCCACGTGACAGCCAGATATTTGCTTAGAGAGAAATGCAAACAAACCCACCCTGGCAAGCTGCGTGCTCACCTAGAAATTCAAACAAGGTCATCTCCAGACAGAAAGTAGGAGAGCATGGAACAGTCCCAGGTAAAGCAGCTGCCCCGGTGCCTACTCCAAAGTCAGAGGAAAGGAGGAGGTGAGGAAAAAAAGCCACAACTCACTCACAGGGTATCTGAGCAGCCTGCTCTCCATATGCAGTCACAGTTTATTGCTGTATTGAGCACAAGATGAGTATTTTTAACACCATGTCTCCTCCTTTTCTGACCCACTGTTCTCCATCCAGTGACAAACCACGTAGACTTAAAAAGAACATGCAACTTCTGGTCCTGAACGCTCCTGACCTAAGAAACCAGAGCAGTTTTTCCCTGTGGTTGTTATTTCTGCTGTCCAGCTGAGGAGTTAAAACCCCACACGTACGAGGTGTGCTAAAGGAGGCACGATTCCCACACGTAGGGGCCTGGGATCTGTCTGACAAGTTCAAAGAGAGCCCTATGCCCTCTGCCTGCGCTGCGATTACACAAGGGAAGCTCTGAAGACAAGGCTACAAACTGTTTATGGCTCCTGCGCTGTTCATGGGAAAGGTGAGTCCCTGTGCAGATGTCCAACCTCGCTGTGAAGCAGTCACAGAGCAGAAATCATCAATAAAAAACTTCTTTCTGCACTCAAGAAAACTCTTACTACCTCAGACTATAATGACATTAATAACAAGGAAATACAAATGTAAAATAATTCAAGTGTTACTTGTATAGCTCTTACCTTCTCAGAGGCCATCACAGCTCTCTTCCAGCATCCCTCCCAGTATGCCCCAGTACAACTTCTGGCTATTCTAATTCATTCTAGCACATAACTGAAGAAATTGTTTGCTGTCTTGATGTTTTTCCTTGCATCTTTACAAGATGCTTTCTGGTTTGTTTTTTTTTTTATGCTTTCTGTTCTTTGTTCCCTAGGGTTGACCATCTTTGGCCCAGAAGCACATGGAACTTGGTTCACCTCCCATCCTTGTCGTCCCTACCTTCAGTGCATGTTGGGAGAGCGCTGCAGAAATACTCAAAATATCTATAAACCCCCCTCGCCATTTAAACCTCAGGGGAAAGACCAGCATGCCCTGGCTCACACCCTGCTCCTGGGGTGTCTGAGGAGGAAACACGCTCAGTTCATCAGGGAAGTCGCTTCCTTCGTTGCGTCTCTGCTCCTTCCCCGAGCCCAGCAGCACTGGGGGCTGTGCTGTGCGCTGGGTCTGCATCCTCCTCTCCTGCCCTTCCAGGTCCAGCCCTTGCTCCTGCCTTTCCATGTTCCCGTACCAGTCCCCCCTCTTGATCTCCACTAGTGTACATGCTCTGCCAGCACAGCTTCTGTTTTTCCATCCACTGACCCACGCTCCCGTGTACACCTGACCTGCGGGAAACAATTCTCCCCCCTGCTACGCCTCTCAGTAGCAGTCTGTCCATCAGATGGAGGGGCTTTGGACACAGAAATACCTCCACAGGGTTAGGAATGAAGGCACCATTTATTTTCACCCAGGACTAAGGCCAGGTTTTCCTCCTAGCTGATCAGGGGCTGTGTGACTATGCTGTGGTCCGACCTTCCAGCTCCATGCTTCCTGATGTCTGGAGACACTAACCCTTCTTCTGTGTTACAAACTCTGAGAACAGCAGCCAAACTGTCCACCAAGGAACAGGAGCAGTCTATAAAAGGGTCTAACACAGACACCTGCAATAATAAGCACCCAGTACATTGACACAGGAGACTTTTCTGGCTTCTATCCACTTCCAGGGGCTCCCATACTTATATTCACAGCCCAAAGGACATAAAAGGCTCAGCAGGATCTGAACATCAGTCCAGACACATTATGAAACAACTTTTTACTATTCCCTCTCCACTAAAGCTCAACATCAGGGCTCTCACTTTTCTCACAATGCTTAAAAATTTAGCAAAGCCAAACAAACAAACAAAAAAAAAACAAACAAAAACCTTTAGCCACAGACATCCTCATCCCCTCTCCCCACCACATACACACTGTCCAAAAAGCCTGACACTTATTTTAAAATATCGATGCCTGATGCTGATTTCCTAGAGAGCAGATGGTATGTGAAGGAGCACATGGAGCAGAGCAGCTCTGCTGCAGAGACACATTTGAAACCTCAGCAGATCAAACTCGCAAAGGCCAAGCTCATCTTTCCCAAGATTAACTCATTGCTCCCAACATTAACTGCAGAAATCAGCTGTCAGATTATTTCATGTCATTGTTGGGAGGTTTATCTGCCAGAAACCCACTCCGGGAATTAAATCACAGCCTCACACTGCAGCTGCCAAGTGGGACAGCAGAGACCACCCAAGTCATGACAATCCCTGACAACCCGCAGCACTGACGGCCTTTCCACGCTCAGATGTGGGACTCGCCAACTGAAGCATCTGACTTGTCAGTACAGCAATTTGGGAAAGCGTTTACAGATGTAGATGTACTTGAACAACAATTAACATCGAAGGCTAATTAGCTACAGTAATGGTAGTTGTTCAGGCTGCGTAAGTCTGAACTGTTCAGTAAATACTCAACAGCTCTGAGAGTCATAACCTATCTATCAAAAGAGAGACACTTGAAATCCAAGTGCAGGATGTGGTGGTTTTGGTACAGTTTGGGCATGACTCAAACTCACATTTCTCAGTATTATGCCCAATTTGCTAAAACATGCTCTCAAACACGTGAAAGCAGGACACCGAAGGGGAAAAACACACTTCATTCGGCAGACAGGGCTGCAAGAGCACATAACAAAGGTCTGATTTTAAGAATTCCCTGGTGCTTCTAGCAATTGACCTGAAATAAAAGCAACACAGCACACATGACTCCTTTTATCACTAGAACACTGAAAATCAGCAAGGTCAGAACCCTTCCCCAGAGCAAACCAGAGGATGAGGAGGATTATGACATTTCAGGATTCACCTGGCAACATCATCAGCTTCCAATGCTTCAAATGAAATTTTGTGTGTGCAATGAATTATGTTTCATCCTCATTCCTACTGATTAAAATATATATGTATTTTGCTTTTAAGTTTAAAACTTAATTGAAAGTTATCTTGGAAGGAAGATAGAAACTGAATACTAGGAGAGCAAAGGATCTGTAGAGTGCCAGTGGCTAACACCCCCCGGTCACAGACCTGGGCAGGCTGGGAGCTCCCACCAGCCAGGTCAGTGGGCAACACTTGCTCTTCTTCAGCCCAGAGTTGTACCTTCCCTGCAGGCAAACCAAACCCTCCAGCCTCTTAACTCACAGCTTTTAGTCAACCTTAAACTCAAACAAACCCCTGCCACCTCCCATGATCTATCACGTGCAAGTCCTTTGTCCTGACTTGTAACACGCCAAGATCTGTTAGTCTTCTCAGCAACTTTTATTTGTACATGTCCAGGCACTTACAACTCAGCCACCAAGTCATCCAACAGCAGTTCTCGGCAGTAATTGCTGAGGGCATCTTGTCCTCATTTTCTTTGTTTATTCTGTCCATCACATAAAGCTATAGGCAATCCCCATTGCCCTTGATAACATTAAAACCAAAGCAAACTTGCACCCAGGGGCTGCTCTTGAGGATCAGCACTCCAACTTGCTCCCCAAGTATGCGAGCTCAGAGTTTCCCTGGCATCACCGCCTCAGCCTGCAAAGGGACGTGACTCCAGATGAGCTGAGGGAAGGACTGAGTGTGTGTGACCCTCTCTGTCCCCAGCAGATGGGTAATGATTTCCCCCAGCTGCTTCGGGTTCAGCCCCACGAGGCCTCAGGGGGAGCTGCTGGGTGCTGAGCTCTTCCCAAAGGGAGCTGGTTCCTCTGCAGATCAGCCCCTGGCAAGTGCTCTCTCCCCCTGGAAACTGGAGCCGGAGCTCCGTTATTCCCTCGGTCCTCAGAATAGCAATACTCCCACACTAGGAAATTATGGACTTTCTTGAGCATTACCATGACCTTTTTGATTGCCATTATGCCTTTAGCTATCTCCTCCCTCTACACTCCTTCTCTAAACAAATCTCAGAACTGAACAAAGTGTTTCCTGTAAATAATAGTCATCTGGCATGGAAAAAGGAAAAAAAAAAAGAAAAAAGAAAAACCCTTTTGCTACTAGTTCCAGCTTGCAGTCATCTCTCCAGTTTAACTTCCATCTGCTCAACCTGGGAGCCTCAAAGGCAGCGGTGGTGTTTGAGGGAAATGGAGGGGACAGTTACATGCTCTGGGCAGGAGATTCAAACCCACCCTCACTGAAATTAAAAGTTCAGGTCATGGAGGTAAATTGTATCATGCTTCAGACCTCTGTAGTGCAGTGATCAAGGTTAATGCTTGAGCAAGAACTTTGTAACGATCCCCTTTCTGCCCAGCACAGCCAGCTGTTTTCGCAAATGTAGCATCACCGGACAACAGTTTCCTTGCCTGTCCTCCTGGTGCCATCCCACACTGGTGCTGGCCTCTGCTCTAGGGATGCCTGAATCCCACTGAGCTCTGTAAGAGGCTATTTTGCCCACATGGCAGTGGAAGTTGCCTTCCAAGCACAAAGCTGGGATTCCATTTTGAGTTCCAGCAGTGGTAGATGGGGTGCCCCTCTCACGGCAGCTGCAGGAGAAGCCTGTGCTATCACCTGAACAATGAGTTACACAGAAGGAAGCAGCTTCCCAAGCAGCAGTGAACCCCTCTCAAACATATGCCCTTTAAAGGGTGCTTCAAACCATCCTTGTCACTGGGAAGTCACTGCAGGCCAGTGTGGGAACAGGCTGACTCACCAGTGACCGTGCTGCCTCTCTCCCTCCATACCACCGCTTGCAGCGTGCGATTTCCACAGGGAACAAGGGCTGCACAAGCACAGCTGCTCTTTCTGAGGACACCAGGACCATGCAGGAAGGGAAACTCCCCGGTCTGTTGTTAAACACACCAGTGTGGCCAGTTAGCATCACCCCTCAGGACAGGTGGATCCCACCCTCTCCCCATGTGCCACCAGGGAGCTCACAAAAAGCAAGGAGGGACTTTGCACATCTAACCAACAGGTTAAATCTTCACAAACTGCTGCGATACGAAGTCCTCTCCTCTTCTACAGACATTGTCCTGGATTTAGATCCCACCTTATGTTGCAAACTCCACGACATCTCTTGTCTAAGAGGGGACAGGTTAGTCTCATGCAAAAAGCCTCACTCACTCTCTGGTAACCAGCAGCATGGCTTTTGGGAGGAATTTCCTTGTGAGCAGGCAGAGAGTTATTCTCTGCAACATCTCCCCATTCCACATGGCACCACTTCTCCTTGCTCACCCAGGTGGGCATGGGACAATGATTGGTGTTTTGGGGAAGTGGATAATCACTCCATTGGGCTCCACACGGCTTTTTGTTATTTTTCTGCATACGCCTGCATGTTGTGGTTTCTTATTTGGCTTTCTCCACAGGCTGGATTCCCTTGCTTCTCCAAACTATTTCCTAACAGATGTTGGGATGTTTTGCTACCTGAAGCAAAGCTCTACTGCTGCCCGCACACGCCAGCCAAATCTGGCAACGGCAGAGAACCCAACCAAGCCCGTCACACTGATCCTGCACCCCAGCACAGCATGGCACTGCTGTAGGAGAACTTTTTCATAACAAGATTACATCAATCATCACGAGCCATCAGAAACAGGTGATGGCAGATTGCATTGACATTTATGGCAATATATTCTGTCAGCGTGAGAGTAAAATACAAAAATCATGCTTTTTGATCAGGCATCCCACAGTCTCAACTCATTTTTGCAGCAAGGAAGCGCAGAGGTAAGCTTGCCATGACTGATGCCAGTCGACAACTCTTGATATCTGCTAAGCCACAGAAACAGACTACAAGGCCCTGAAGGCAGCCAAGAACGATCTGTCCAAGGATCAGGGCGCTTTTGTCCATCAGAGACTCCACAATTTGTAGCACTCTAGGAAAATTACAGGCTTTACTACCACAAGAGAGGACAGGCACATGAGAAATCTAATTCTCTAAAGTATACCTTTTTCATTTTAAAAGTAATCAAAATATTAAGGTTTTTAGCTGTTAACCACACAGTGCAAGCCCAGGCAATGCTGCCTCTCAGCCATGGCATTGGCCTGGGACCGCAGCCTCCGACACTGCTCTGCTCACACGGCCTTTGCCATGCCACCCATCATACACCAGTCATTGAGAAATCTGGAGGCGTGAGGAAGGAAGGACATGCATATTTTTACCCTGCATCCCCACAGCGCTCAGGGCAATGGTACCCATCCCCTCTGGGCATCTTTAAACATTGCTATAGCCCAAACAACAAACCAGGGGCAGCAGCCAGCAGGAACATCAAAGGCCACATCCAGCCATGCATGCAGTGATGGGGAAGTGACTCAGGCACGGGCAGAGCAGGGAACAGCATGATGTGATAGCTGGAGAGGTAAAAAAATAAATGAAGGGGGTTGGGGAAGAAAACCTACCAGGCAGAATGTGAATGTGAGGCATGAACTAGTCAGAGATGCAGTTGTCTGAAGCAGTGAGCAATTACTTGCCATGCAGGAACTGCATCAGGTTTGTTCTCTTCTCTTTGGAGGTTTAAAGCAAGGGCAGGGGGCCACGGACATTTGGTATCAAGCAGCTTACACACGGACCTGAATGATGCAGATCATCCACACAGCTGGCCAAGCCAACCTGCAGAGGTTTCAGCATCCTGAAAATCAGACACAAACCCTTTGTCTGTATACCAGCCTCCTGCTATTCTTGGATTATCGAGAAACAAGTTCATTTTGTAATCCTTATTTTCCTTCCTGCTACTTCAATAACACAAGGCATCACAATGCCAACACAAAACCACGTCATGTAAAACTTCCACAGCTTCAGGCAAGGGACCAGTGTTCCTGGGGCAGATCACCCCATGGGAGCACTGCCAGTATCACCATTCCTCCTCTTCCCTCTACTCCTGGGCTCCAAAACTCTCCTAACCCTTTTCCTTCCCCTTCACATACCCCACACTCACACTGACTTTACAAATGCTTCAGCTCTGCTACCGATGGGAAAGGAAAGAAGCCCAGGCCAGGCTTCACTGCCCTGCTTGAGCACAGAGACCTGAAAGAGGGAAAAGGCAGGGATGTGGCAGCAAAAGAGCCGAAATGGCATTCCCTGAGCACGGTGAGAGATGGGAGCTGACCGTAAACCACACAACAACCCAGCACAGAAACTTCTGCCTCTGATAAAAGGCAGAGAGACACAAACATCAGCCCAAAAACCCACATGCTGGGATCTGCTCCACCACCTGTGGCTCCAGTGGTCGCTCTGTCCCTCTAAGTAGTGAGGGCACAGGATGAAACAGAAACCCTGGAACTTCTGGGCACAGCGGATTTTTTTCTGCTCCTGCTGTTCTGCTGAAGCCTTCCAGAAGACGGATGCATTCCCTTCCTACACCATCTGTTTGCACAAGCCCTACACAGCCCTGACAGTGGCTGCTGTCTCTTCATTAACCAGTTTGTTACTGCAAAGTGCTTTGGTCTCAATCCACAGCAGATGAACACTTACTTGCAGTAAAGACACCACAAACATGCTTCAGCACATCAGGCACAGGCAGGGCTGTGTCACGTAGAGATAACGGGTGGAAATGGGGCAACAAGACAGTTCCTTCATCTGAGCTGGTGGAGGCATTGCTTGCACTGAACTCAGGTTTTGAGCAATAGGTTTGAACAGCCACAGACTGAGGATCCAGCTTCTTGTGGTTGATTGCAAATCCTCAGTACAATCATTTATTGTTTTTAATGATAGTTTCTTGGCCCAGCAATTCAGGTTTTGGGGAGTAAGAGGTTAGCTGTGAGATTAAACTGGAAAAAATGGTTTTATTTTTACATAATTCAAAACAATATTTCTGTTCAAAATGACAATCTAAAATTAAATGAATGTTTTTGGTGGATCCATGCAGTATTTTTTCCTTGATACTGCTGTTTGGCCAGTGAACTAAACAATAAAAAAATTTTAAAAAACCCAAATCAATCTGAACAACTCTGTTCATTTTTCCATGGCTCAGACAAACAAAATGCCAGTTAGCTGACAGAAGACAGGGTCTGGTTTAGGAGAGAACAATGGGGCTCTGCAAACACTGGGTCATCTCTGCCCCACCTAGCAATTTTTACAACAGCGAGGTTAAAAGCCATTGAGGGAATCGCAGTGGGCCTCTCTCACGCAGTATCAGCCTAAAAAAAGATTCTGTCTGTTTTTCCATCTCAGAAGTCCGGCTGCAGCCAGAGATGTACCAAGACCCCCTCAAGAGGCAGCACCTGTCCAGCCACAGCCCTTGATGCTTATTTAGGGGGGGCCACGTCTACCCACTGCTTTTTTATTGCGCTTTGATGAACTCCATTTACTGCCAGATGAGCACTTGCTGCAGTGCATGTCCCTGTGCTATCACAGCTGCACACCGCAGCCCTTGCTCACCCCCAGCAAGAGCTCACTTGCTTTTCTCCACCAGCTGCACGTACTGGAGCACAAACAGGGAGCCCTTCAGCAGAGTACAAACCCAATTTTTCCCCCCCTCCTACCACCTGTAATTGCTGCTGCCCTGGACCAGAGCCATGGATGTTCAGCATCTGCAGGAAGCTGTGTGGTGTCAGCACCAAGGCAGCACAATGGGTCTGGGGTAGGAAGAGATCCTGAGGCACTATAACCCAACCCAGAGGGCAGAGCTCTAGATAATGCCAACTCCCATTTGACTTATATTCTATTGCCCATATTTTACAGGGAATCATTTTGCAAGTCATGAAATGGCAAAAAAAAATTGTTCCCAAATCCTAATGCAAGGATCAGACCACAGTTCTGCTACTCCTGCATTGTTTCTATAGCCTTACCTCATATATGAGGAGTTATTTCTCCCTACATGCCTAAGCAATAAATTAGGAGTCCAGAGTTTAGGTAAGGATGGGTCACATAACCACTATGGATAATTCTGGAGGTACTGTAATTAGGGCAATCCTTACTTCAGTACACACCATCTTACATAAACCTGAAACTGCAAACAGTCCTCAGCCAAACCAATTTGCACCATCCTTGAAAATACCTATAACTCAGTGTCATTTATCATGAATCCTGTCTATTGCTGCTTTAGCAGTGCAATTGTGCTTGAGTAATGGAAAATGAGAATTGAAAAAATCCTTTAAAAAAACAGTATTCCAGAACAACTGAAACATCTCGGAAAAAAACCTCTCCTTTCCTTAAGCATCTGAAATAACAGACATCCCTAAAGCAAACACATAAGAGCTGGCTTCGATAGCATTTATTGCTCATTTTTAACTTGCCATGTAAAATCCCCTTTTCACCCTCTCCCCTCCTCCTACCACTGCTGCCAGGAAGTTCCAGGAAAAAAAGTGCTACCGGGCTGAGACACATGCGCCCACGGCTACGGCACAAAGGTCTGAGCCTCTCTGCTGGGAAGAGGTAAAGCATTTGAAGGCAAACTCTTTATCCCAGCCACACCTACATGGCTCATGCTCAAAAGTCATAGCAGATGGGTAATGATTTCCCCTGAAGTACTTCAGAAAAGGTAAATCTAGCCTGGGGTGGGGAGCAGCCTGCTAACACAAGAGCACTACAGCAGTGTTGCTGTGTTCAGAGGAGGATGGAGCTCAAGCTTCAGCCCTGTGAAGTCAAGTGAGATCCTCTAGCTGGGTCCAGAGGGACCCAGTCCACAGAACAGATCCAGAATATACTGGAGAGGAGCAAAGGAGGCCAGCAAGGGATGCTCCCTAACCTCAAAAAGCATTTAGAAGATGCTGATTGTTTCCTTTTGTCATCATTTTGGGGAGATCCTCAGCCAGGCAGTGTGTTTCCAGCCTGTCAGGGGTTGTCAGCAACATGCTTGGGAAGCTGAGAAGTCACTTCGTCACCTTACCAGTTTCTTTGGCAGTAGAAAGCTCAGAGGCTCTGCAGCACTCTGTACATCTTACTCGTGTCTTGGAGAAGTAATCTGGATTCCCAGTGAAATTCCCCAAAGCAAGTCCCCATCACTGTTCCCCGATTTGTAAACCCACCAGATTTATAGGACAAGGAGGGCTGGCCCTGCCCGGCACAGAGGTGCCAGCTCTCCAAAGGCAGCCTCTCCAGCGCGGTGCGTGATTCATGAAGTGCCTTCCTGCCCAATGAATCAGCGAGAGGCAAGGCCCCAGCACAGCACAGCCAGGAGCTGCAACACTGAAAGCAAATCCTTGGCAACATGCAAACAAGAGCCGCTCAGAATTGCTGCCTGTGCTTTTATAAGATTGGTGGTGGCCATAGTGCAATTGTCCTGTTGCTTTAATGTACTGTATCCTGCCCAGTGTAATTCTTCTGTTCATTTTCCTTAAATAGTTGCACCGTACCAAAGGAAATCTCAAAACAAACAGAGTTTCCAAAATACAACTGCAGTCCCTTTCGAGTTAGAGGTACTGACCAGATGTTGACCAACCTCAGTTGCAACACCAAGCGGAGGTGGCTTTGGACACCGACCAGAGACACATCAGTCACGTCAGGGGCTTTGCAGTGCCACAGCTTCACTCCAGCACAATCAACCCAAAACAAGCAAAACAATTAAGGACCACTTGGCCTCATCTGCAAAAAGTCATAATATCAGGTCACACAATACCAATAGCTTTTTCTTATGACAGCCAGTTGTCTCCAGACTGGTTCTTGCACTGCTCCGGGTCTGGTCCAGGGCTGCTTTAGCCACTGTCTGCACCTCAGGAGGCCTGTACTAATAACAGGGTTCCCTACACACAATGCACAACCATTAATACCCACTTCAATCCATTACAACATGCTAATAGTCATGCCTAGGCTTTCTCAGGTTCCCGGCATACAAGCCCTAATAAAACCTCCCTGGCAGTCCATTTAGCAACACTAATGAGAGAAGAGAAATGTGCAAGAGGGAAACATTACTAATTAATTTTAACAATAAACAGACAGTGGCATCACCCAGGGAATTTCCCAAGTGAATACAAACCCCCATCTCCCGTGGCTTATGAGCTCAGGCAGAGTCCAGTTGGCTGTGATGTGGCTCAAGTGACTTGCAGCCTGGCAGCAGCCCCAAACACCCCTGTGGCACGGCCAGACCCATGACTCAGGACATTAGGAGACCAGCAAGGTGACATCGTGTGCCTGCAGCAGCCAGGGTGAAGCAGGGCAGAACTGGGATTACAGAGCATGGGGACAAGGGGTGGTAGCTGGAATGAGCAGAAATCAGCTGCAGACTGAAGTCCTGTGCCTGGAGGAGCTGCCAGAGGCACCTGAGCTTTATAGGGTGAGCAATGGACCTTTTGTAGGAGATGTGTCTGCTCTATCACGTACCAGCCACTTCTTGGGACCGCTGGCAGGATTTCACAGAAAGCTCAGAGAAATTATATCAGTCATGGGGGCTTGCTCCCGTGTTCGCCCGGGAGGAAGGAGCCTGCGAGAGCAGAGGGCACAGAGCCCTCACCCTGCAGGGTAAGACCAGGAAACCCGGAATGGGGAGCAGGGAAAGAAGAGTCCTGCAGCATTAGAGGATCCAGCTCTTCCACCCCCGAGATTTGGACACCCCTCCAGCCCAGAAGGCAGCTGGTGTCCCACACAATGCCACCGTCCTGTTTTAACTTCAAGCTGCCACTCAGCACTGGAGCACACCTCACGCTGACACAGGTGCCTCCTGCATTACAAGCTCCATGTCACCAACGCCGAGCTTTGCCTGGAACAAGCTGCCTCCCCAGACTTGTTTTGCCTTTTAAGCCTTTTCCACTGATCCACAGGGTTTGTCTATACACAGTGAAACAGCCCCTCGGAAGAAGGGCTTGGGCAAGTTGGACTTTGGGGGGTTTTAACCTTTTTCTTTTCCCAGTACAGACACAAAGAGAGAGGCGGGAGGAGAGGGAGGCAGCGGGGCGGCCGCTCGCTCACCTGAATACGAGGATTTCTTCATGCCGCCGCGTCGGGCTGTCACATCGGAGCGGGGCGACCGGGCGAGGCGCGGGGGCGAGCGGTCCCCGGCGCGTGACGCCTGCGCGGGCGCGGGCAGGGACGGGGCGGGCGCGCGCGCTCCGCCACCGCATCCGCGGCTCCCGCCGAGGGGCAGCGCCGCGCGCCCATTAATTAGCACACACCTTCCCTCATCGCGCACGCTGTTACGGGCTGTTCCAACTCTCCCGGCGCTGGCAGGGGTAGAGCAGGGCTCAGCCTCCCCCCGCGGCTGCACGTTGTCCCCTGGGAAAACAAACGGTCCCCGGGGAATTACTGCTGCCGCCTCCCGGCCCCGGGAACCCCGGTGGATGTAGCCGGAGCGGCAAAGGGAAGCGAGGGGATTTCGTGCCTCCAGCCCGGCGCACCCCACGGCTTTGACACAGCCCTTCGCTGCCGGAGCAGCTCAGGTCACCCCGCTCTCGAGTCAGGCAGTTTCTAGTTCAAAGTGCATTGCTGGCCTCTCAGCACCCCACAGTGCAAACACCGCTTTCCTCTTCAAACCCCCACGTAAAGGACTCGTTCACGGCTGTAAATTGAGCTAAATGCTTGTGGTGCAGGTTTATAACACGGGTAGAGCTACGTGTGAGCGGTTACTCGCTGCTTGTGGGCAATGGAGAGAGCCACGTACCCCATCACCAGCTCCCAAAAGCACTGGGATCTGGCATCTCCCCCAGCTTACTGGGGAAGAGGAGGCTCCATTTAGCTATTCCTTATGTGCCTCAGCACACGGCTCTGCCTGGAGAGCAGACACGATCGTGATCATTACCTTGTGAAACACCCATTGGACAATTAGTTATGCAAATGCAATAAACTGTGGGCATTATTGACATAGACGGGAAGAACAAACAAATTAAGACTAGCTGTGACTAAAGGCACAGTGAATCGCAGGAGCCTGAACTGCTGGAGGAAGGACTGGGCTTATCACTGGAAAGATTTCCACAGCCTGCTCAGGTGAGGCACCCACACAAAGGCATGGAGCAAGAGTCCCATCCACATGAGAAAATTCCACCATTTCAGCAGGAAGGGATTTCTGTTTGGTTTTAAACTTTTCCACAGTAGGAGAAAAACTGTTCTGCCCCCCAGCCCTAACCCTGGCATTGCATGGGGGCAGAGGAAGAGACTAGGTGAGCTGAATTAAGATGATACAGTCCCATCAGTATTTATTACCATTTCTCAGCTGTAAATTATCACCTCTATAACAGATATTTTAAAAAATATTGTCTGAGCCTCTCTGAGGCATTTAGTGCAAACTTTGAAGAGCCAGCTGAAATCGCTGGGGGATTCAGGGCTAAGCAGCCAGACTTTGCACTGAAACAGCTCAGGAGGACTCACACATTCCCAGGTTTGTAGCAGCAACAGCTCTACCCACTGCTGCGTGACTACACTGTGTTACTGTTACGCTGTGGTCTCCAGCAGGAAGATTTTGGCAAAAACTGTGTCATCAAGAAAACTTCTGAACCACCAAAGCTTTGTTGCTTAAGTAAACATGCATCTAAGCCCATAGTAACAATATATTACTCTTTCCACCGGTGCTTTTGAAATCATTAGTCACAATTTATGGAGGAGAAACAATAGCACAATGACTTGCCCCACCTCATACACCAAGTAAGGGCAAAGCCAGGAGCAGAACCCACTCCCAAACACTAATCACCCGCTCTGCTCTTGCCTGCGTCTCTCTGATGGGCACAACTATGTTTAATACTCAGTACTCACGGGGATACACTTTATAAAAGATCAAAAGACAACTTTCTGTTCTTATCACATATGGATGTATGTGCATGTGTCCCTGATTAAGTGTGTGATTACGTGTGCACATGTGTCCAATTAAGTGCATGGTTTCACATGTGTGTGTGATTATGTGTGCAAAGTGTGCCCATGCAGGGCTGCTGGTGAGCAGCGTTTTCAGAGCCATGGCTGGGGTACAGCCATCTGATCAGCTTGACTGCACAAATACAAACAGCAAATTGTGGAGCCGGCTTTCTACTGCAGGGCCAAACACGATGAGACAGAAAATGGCTGAAGGGATTTTTTCTGAAATACTGTCTGACAAAGAATCCTTTTCTTTAGCTGCCCGGCCTCAGAATTACCAAGAGAATCAGTCACTTGGCTCAGAAGGGCAGGTTAATGTTTAATACAATGCAGAGCCCACAAGCTTCAAATAGGTAAGTCATTTATAGTTTGTTTTTTTTTTTTTTCCTCCCTCTTTCGTAAGATTAGTGAGAGAATTTATTGTTCCTGAAAGCGAGGGAATCAGACTGCTGGCTCAGCCCAGCCACAGCACAGGCAGGCACCGTGCAAGCCTCGTGCATCCAGCCCTGCCAAACCTGCTTGGACCTGACCTGCCATGGGCACCCGTCCTGCACATCCCCTCTGCCAAGTGCATCCCACCCTGGCACTCCTATGCCAGTGCGGTGCTGACAGAGGTGCAGAGCTGCCTCTTTTCAGAGAGGCCACACTGACCTCACTTGTCTCCATCTCATGATGCCCCACTTCACGCGCATGGCGGTGATCTTTTTCAAGGGGTGCGCGTGGGCAGGCTCCTCTGATGCCAGTGGCACCTGCACCCATGAAGGCTGCAGATGCTGCACATCCTGCAGCAGCTCCTAAGCCTGACCCAGCTGTGATGGCCTCAGCAGCTGGTTCTTCGTGGCTTAGTCCGCAACACACATATTGCAGTTCCATGGTAGGCATGAAAGGCATTTTCTGCAAGCAGTATGTGCTGTCTCTCCCCCAGGAGCATCCTCCAGCCAAGCACGTTCCCCAGCGTGTGGGGGTCCTGCACCGAGATATGCAGTCTCCCAAACTAAACATAATACAGCAATCAGAGGAGCAAGAGAGATGAGCACCACCAGCTACATACTGGCTGGGCAGGGAGCCAGAGGCCCAGGAAAGGATCAAGGTGAGGGAGAGACTGGGGGAGGCAACAGCACCAAGTAATGTGTACTGCAATGAAGAGGGAAGCATAGAAATAAGGAAAGGAAGGGCTTCCAGGGAAAAAACCCTACCCTCTTATGGACTAGCATGAAGCTAGACAGTAGGGTATGCAGAGCTGAGTAATTGCATCTCTTGAACTGACTCACTCAACCTCTCAGACCAAGTTTCTCATCTTGCAAAAGGGGAGAAAGGTTGAGTTTTCCCAGGGAGAGGTGTGGGGAGGCTGTGTGTTACTCAGTGCTGCCTTGGGGCTCAAAGACATTGCCTGGTAGGCAAAAATTGCTGTTATGGCAGAGAGTAGAACTCCCCAGGTGACCAGCCACAAGGACAAGCAGGAATTTATACTGCAAAGTCCTGCCAGTGAGCAGCAGAGCAGGCCTGAGCCTCCTCTTTGGGGAGCAGTATCTCTGACTGATTTAGAGGTGGAAACTCTCATGTCAGGTCTATAAACCACCCACATGTCCCTCTCCAGCTCTGTTTGTTTTACATATGATCCTCCAAGCTCCTTTTTCCTGAGCAATTGCTCTTTTGTGCCTGCGAGGCTGGAGAGAGGATGCAAAGTTTTCCACCCTGCTCTGCACCCATCCTGCTCCGTGCAGGGAGGCAGCTGTCAAAGCAGGCACAAGGTGAGCAGTGGCACTGCACCCCAGCCAAAGAGATCATTGCAAAACTCATCTTGGAGACATCCTGGATTCAAGGGAAAGGAAGTAAGAGAAGGAGACCACACAGAAGATGAGACCTTGTGGCTTTTGGCCAAGAAAGGGCTACCCTCACTGTCCAGAGCCTGCGATAGCCCTGGCAGGCACAAAGGGCAGCTTTCAGCTCTGCTGCACGAGCAGCGGGACCTGACTCACCCCATGTACTTTGGTAAGTCCAAGAGCTCGGATGCACTCAGTCAGCAGGAAAGGGCCAGGCAGCTCAGGCAGCCCACTGAGCTCATCCACTGCAGCTGGAGGAGCTCGGTGCCAGCGGGCTGGCTGCCCAGAGCCCAGCTCAAAGCAAAGTTCAGTTCCTGCTCTGCGCTCTTTGCGGTGCACAACTCCTGTCATTGGTGCCCAGGACAGCAAGATGCTTGTGAGAAAGGACAAGAGCCAATCAACCAATGCCGACACTTGCAGAGCTGGCAGGATCTTGCCTCCTTTCTGCTACCTTCTTGAAGAAATTAAGATATTATGGCACCTCTGATCGCTCTCCCTTTTCCCTGCAGCCGTAACAGAGTGCTCGCTCACACAATGCACTGGTTGTGCCACAGTTAATCCTTAGAATGCCCTGGTTAGTGAAGTTCATCATTATCCTCATTTAGTTAAAAAAAATGAAAAGACAGGTTTTTATTTTTAATGGCTCTGAAAAAGGGTTGCCCAAGCTGGGATTAAAACTCAGGGCTGTCTAACTTGTTACTACCTAACTTTACAGCTCAGTGGAGTCAGTCTCATATAAAAACATACCTGCCCAGATCTCAGAGAGGGAGATAGAAATCAGTTTGACGATCAAAGTTTCTGATAGCATTCCTGGATAATACAAGCTTCACAGAGCAGAGCATGCAGAGGTCTGGAGGACTGATCAGCAGTGACCTGGAACTGCTTCCCCCAGCACTTGGGGATAATTCAGCAGAATTCACATCCAAGGAACCTGCAAGCCCTGACTTTGTCAGTAGGCACGTATAAATCCTGCAGCTGCTCCCATTCAACAGCCTGGCTCTCAAGCTTGCAATAAGGGATAGGTTTAGTAAGTGCATTTGAGGTTCCTTGTTATTCATGAGCAACAAAACATGATTCTCCACTGAATCATGGAGATGGGGCAGTCAGACAAGCATGAGAGGAGCTCAGGTCCACATGGGTGGAGAGTCTCTTACTTAAAATTATGGCTGAGGTCTCAGTTAAGTCCATGTAACTCAACAAGTGAACAAGGCCCATTTACCTGTCCCCAGTGTCACTGGGGACAGTGTGTTCACCGGTGAGTCCTTGTGTACCCAAATGCATGTGTGAACCTGCTCAACAAACACACGAAGACTAAATGCAAACAACAGCAGTGACATAAGCCATCACCACAGCCAAGATTTACCATACTCCAGTTCTGAGCCTCTTCTTGCCAGTGGCCAGGATTTAATGCATCTCCCCCTCCCCTGCTCCACAGCAGGAGAACACAGATGTTCAGCCTCTCAGCATCAATTCACAATGCTTAGATACAGGAGGCAAGGCAGCTGTGTTGATCTAAAGCCTCATACATTAGCCCTCTGCTTTTTCCAAGGACTGATTCACTTGGTTAGGACACAGCACAGCTAGCAACAACCAGGCTCTCTCTGTGGTCTTAAGTGAATATGGTTAAAAAGTAAATAATTTAGCAATGTGTTTCCTAACTCCTTTCCCTGTGATTTCATCCTACAATGAAGCACCAAAGACCCACAGCATTATAGTATCATCATATATAGTCTGATGGTCATGCTGTTCTCTCCTTTGGGCTGATGGTTATGGTGAGGAAGCAAACAATGTAATGAAGCAATTACTCATATCAGGTTTTGTTCTTTTCTCCTGCCTTAATTATGAGGAACCAGGAAGAATGTCCAATTACTTAAGGCAGAATTTCATTACCAAGCAAGATAACATGTGCTCAACCACAAGGTACATCAGGTGGCCATTTTCACAGAACAGCCTCTCCCATGGTTAGGGAAGGGAATGCTTCAACCTGAAATTAAAGCTGAGGAGTCTATTAACAGACAACAAAATAAAAATTAAAGGCAGTAGTCAATGCCTATTCAATAGAAGGAAAATCCCTGAATGTAAGGGAAGTCTGAATGAAAGGTCATAAGTGTTTTCCATTTTGAATAGCCTTAGTCTCTGAAAACAAAACTGTTCAAGGTGCTTCATGAGCTGACCCACATGAATAACCCCCCTTAAGAATCACTAAAATCCCTGGGCTGCTTTCAGAAATGCCAGCTGAGCACTTCTGAAACTAGCTGGAAGTTTGAAAAACAAAAACAAGTCAAAGTCAAACTCTCAAACCCCTCAAAGCTTAATCTGTTTTTCACAAATATACAACCCTGGTTTATGGCTTTTATGGTCTGAGTTTTAGTTGAAACTAGAGGAATGAAGCAACAACCACAGCTTTGCATCAGTCACGTCCTTCCAAAGCGGTACAGAAGAGATCTGGATCTCACTTGCCACCAAGTGAGAATATCAGTTTTTTCTCCAAGCATCATACATAACCCAGGGCAGGGGCTTACCCCAGCACCTGCCTTTGGTCAAGCTGGATTATCAGGTACATTTTCACAAGCGGGATTTAGAGAAGTGAACATACATCCGCAGGGAGGGAGAAAAGGTAGAACGGAGGCAGTGCTGGAGCTCCAAAAAGCCAGGCTTACTGGTCCTGCTGCACTGGAGGGAGGCACAGAAATCATGGGACTGAACTGCTGCCGAGGAGAGGGAGAGTACACCACCTATTCCAACCCGTCCTCAGCAGCAGCAACCAGTCTGGCTGCAGACTTGAGCACGTGCCAAGCAAACAGCCAGGCATGACTGTTCTGCTGCTGTTGTAACTGCTTATGTTTAGAGACATCCATGGGTACTTAGGGAACATAAAATCATTCTTAAAGCTGTGCTTAACTGTCTGCCTGCCATGATTTCTAA
This sequence comes from Nyctibius grandis, assembly GCF_013368605.1. Classification (NCBI taxonomy): domain Eukaryota; kingdom Metazoa; phylum Chordata; class Aves; order Nyctibiiformes; family Nyctibiidae; genus Nyctibius; species Nyctibius grandis. The sequence continues at coordinate 4,671,682 of NC_090672.1, read as the reverse complement.
ATCCATCCCTGAATGCATCTCCCAGTCCTGCAAGCGTGATTCAGAGCAGATTCTTAAATGCATGAACTTACACGTTTGCTTCCCATATTTTCAAGCAGGTAAGAGGCACAAGGTGCCCCTTCCCCCTGACAGCTCTTAATGGAAAGGCAGACCCAGATGTAGAGGGGGGTCTGCCTGTCACTTAGAGGAAAGACACTGGACTGGAGCCAGGGGTCCTGCTAGAGCTGGAAAAGGGGAACAAGGAACTGGAAAAAAGAATCAACAATGAAAGAGCCCACAGAAAATGTGGATAAAGGAAAACCACATAAGGATCAACAAAAGTCTGCCTATAATCACTACCAAAGCAATTACAGAATTAGGGAAGATTTATAACAGACTGAAGAGCTGGATACTTGGCATGTGAAATGGAAAAGCTGTAAGGAGGGAATTCTGTATGCTGGCACTGGGCTCAAGAGCCACAAGTGATGCAGCCTCAGCAGTTCTGTCCTATACAGAGCAAACTGAGCAGCATTTTGGATGTCTTTTCTTATACCTCTCAGCTTCCAGCTATAATTTGGTCCAGTCATCAATTCCAAGTTTTAAAAACCAAAACAAACAAAATTTATTTATGCAGAATGTTGAAAAAATATGAGGAGTGATTAATAATAGCCACCATTTCCTTAATGCTATAACACAGCAGAGCTTCTAGCCAGCACTGGCAGCCCTTCTGGGAGGAAATTACTATTATCCAACTAAGGTGGGGAAACTGAGACACAAAAGGGCTACAGAAAGCAGTTGGTTTAACCTAGATCTAGAGTTATAGCCCTGGACTATTATTATATGTATAAATCTCAGTATTCCTGGAAACCGATGCAGGTTATCTGTGATATGCTGTCATCCAGCATTAGCCATCGCTTGTGTCTCCGCCTTGCTTGCTAAGGACATAATTCCACTGTTAATTTCTCTTTTCTTACACTAGCAGAGCTTCGTTTCTCATTGTTCTTTTTCTTCTACATAATTTACTCCAGAATTTAAAGGATGATTTACCGTCAACTAGCAGCAACTAAAATACCTGCACAAGACTTAGGGCAGTAGACAGACCAGCCTCTCAAAACCAGTACACTCAATTCCAATCAACTTGTATATGAACAAGGCCTAAGCCTAGAAGTCCAAGATTTCCAATTAGTTGGGTACAAATACATTTGGAAAGCTCCAGAAAGGCCCAGGATTTGATCCAAGAGGATCAAATCTAACAGGCTGGGGAGCTGCACCAGGCAGTGGCTTTAAAAGGTAAAAATCAGCTTCATCCCAAGCTTAGCAGTGCCTGTAATGAAGCAGCCAGGGCTGCCTTCACACCCAGCTCAAAGCTGATCAATCAAAATGAATCATCACTTGAGAGAGACAAGCAAAGAGCTAATTTAAACACTGAAACAAGCCTGCTGCACTTCAGCAGGTAACAGCATGATTGGGCTAACATGCCCACCTCAGAGCAGGACTTAAAAACAGGCCTGGGAGGGAGGGCAGAGGGCACATGTCTCAGCCATGGTTAGCAAGAAGCTTGTCCTGCCCAGATCCTCCAAGTCCCCACAACAGACAGTCCCAGTTTTGCTGCTGAAGAAGCACTTTAGAGTCTGAATATGTATTTTCACCTTCTGTATTTCTTGAAAATATCTAAGCTTTACAAACAGCGGCAATTTTTTAGCACCGACACTCACACTTTGCAGGCAGTTCCTGTAATGGCAGCACTGGTGATAAATCGAGTAAATACAGTCATGCTGTGCAAAGGTACCTTTTTTCTTACTGAGAAAGGGGACAAGGATAGCATTAAGGGCAACTAAGAAAACAGAGCTGGATTTTGGTTCCAGTTCTGTACAAACTGGCAGGAAGTGCAAAATTGCCTTGGGAAACAACTGCCCGAGAACAACAGAGGACTCTGGTCTCGCTGCAGCCCAGACTCTCAGCCCTGCCAAAACAAGCCAGGCAGCATCAGAGGCTCCTGACCGCTGTCAGTGTTTTAGTGGTTTTTTGGGGCTTTAAAGAGTCAGCCTGGGCTCTAGCTAGAGCATGAATGGTTTCCTAATAGAAATGATTTCAGAGTCTGGAGCGGTTTCAGGAGGAGCTTGTTGAGCTGGCTGGTGCCAGGAACTATGTGAATGTAGCAGCAAGGAATGTTTTCTCCCTCCTCATCCCCCCCGCGCCTCTCGGCTGCTCCTTGAGACGGGGCTGCACTGAACAAATTGGAAAAAGTCAGTCGTCATCCAGAAACCCCAAGGGGGATCTGGCCTCCATTTCCACACAGGCTTCGAAGGGAAACTCTGCGGAGTAGCTGGAGAAATGGTCACCCGCTGGCAGGGTCGCAGTACGAACAAATCCTCATCTCATCCGTGGCCAAAGGAAAACAGCTCTGCTCCAAGGAGGAGGAAAAACCAGGAACTATAAAAGGGATATTGTATAAGCCCTAGTGCAAAAGCCTTCCTGCTGTTGTTACATTTTAATAACTCATATTTCCGAGAGGAGCGGGGCCAAGCGCTGCCTGCCATGACTGCGAACAATGGCACCAGCCAGACCCCGCGGAGGTTTCTCATTCATTGCTCGCCCAGCGAGCTCCCAGCCTGGCCCGCTGCCCCGCTCTCCTCCCAGGCTCAGCAGTCTGGCACAGCGGCTGCCTTCATGCAATTGTTTCCCTGCCTGACAGATTAATTTTCACTCAGGTTTTTGTTACTGTCTTGCCCTCTCGTGGCTGGCCCATAGATCAGACAGTCCCCCATGGATGGAGGCACTAACAGTCCCTGCTAGACGCTGTGGTCTCTGTCCATAACAGAGTAAGAGCTTTAATCTATTTAATTTTGCAGCCAGTATTACACACTGCTCCTTTTCCGATGAGGTCGTTTGTAAGTTGACTTCATTACACACAAATTTACTTTTTTGCCTTCATTTTTCTTTCCCTGTTAAGATAAAAAGTACAGAAAGTAACTGGAGATGCATTCACCTGGCAATGGCCTTTAGCCATCGCCTTTCTGAACGGAGTACATCTGAATTCTGAGGATGAACACTTGCTTAGCGTGAAGAAAAAGTAGTGAAAGGAACAGTTTAACTAAACTGCTCAGAGCTGCAGCTTCAGGATACCTCACATTTCCATATTTACTCACTAATCTGAGCCCCAATGTATTCATTTCACCTTTCCCCCCCGCTTCAGGCAATTCATGAGTAGCAAAAAAAAAAAATCTGTTAGGTAAATAATTCTTTCTGATGCATCTGCTGTAACAAACACTGCAAGTCTTACTTGTGCTGGTTGGTCTTCATGGCCACATGAGTTTTCCCAAGGAGTCAGACCTAAAGTTGTTCATTCTGACCCAAAATACAGGCTTTTGTGCAAAATTTTTAGCAGTCACCAGGTGAAGCTATTCCTGATAATATTCCCATTTCTATAGGCATTTAGATCATGAAGGAATATGGGGAAGTCAGCTAGCAGCATGGTGCCTGTCTTTAGAGGTTGAGCATAAATCAGACTGATCACTGCCTACGAACCTCTGAACAGAGTAATTCTGGAGCCACTACTTTCAGGCTACGCACAAGTTAAAGAATACATGGTATAAACATATTGCTTCTTCCATTGAAGCCAAAGCATTTTTTTGTTAAATAATTATTATTAGCAGCATATGACCAGTGCCTCATAGCTCACTGTTCAGATAAAAGTATTAGAGGCCACTACAATCCATGTCCTTTCAGCAACATGGTAGTAATCCATCCCTGTAGGTTTTCAAGGAGCAAATTTGTCTTGCTGCTGAGCCATGCCCATTTCATTGACACTTCAACCTATCTAACCACAAAAAGCAGCTTGGCCAATGACAAATTACACTGTTTATACAACTAACATTTCTGGAAGAACATATCTCTTCCAAGAAACCAGGAGCACTTGCAAACCTGTCTTTTTACAGAGAGGAAGAAAGCCAGTGCAAAAGTGGTGCATGTGGCTGCCAGTTATAATTGAAATCATTTTAATAATTCATGCCTCATTACCTTGCCACATGGCAGTTCAAAGACCATCTCCTAATCCTTTAACCCTTTTCTCCTGTGTCCTTTGGTTTGGTTTCTTAGTCTAATCAGTGAAGAAACAAAATGGAGAACGCTCATCAGCACTTGCCCATAGGAACAAAGCCCAAGGGGACCTGCTGAGTCTAAGATCTTAATCCCCTTCCTCCTGCCCTCTTAGTTTTCCTGATTTGATCCATCCCTGTCAGCTGTAACAGCAAAGAAATCAGTAAACTGCCTATTACACACCCCAAACTGACAGCTGAAGCTGGAATTGCTTTACAGAGTATCTAGGTACGGTACCACTAAGGGCAAGGAGGACTGTTGTTACTTCGCAGCTTTATATGGCCAGTTAAGAATTGCTGGAAGCTGCAGGTTTTGCATTGTGTCCTTTATCCTGGGAGAGCTCTTGCTCTTTTTCCAGCTCTGAGTTTCCCTCTGGGTAGTCAGTCCTATAGCTGTGCCCTTTCTCGTTAGGCAGAATTTTGTAAATCATAGGAACAGAGCATTATATTTTTTTAATGGTTTTGAAGCCTTCTTGTTGCCCCCTTAGCCATTTAGGGAGATAACACCCTATATCTATTTACTATTTCTGTCCTACATGGGGAGATTGCAAACAAGAAAGTAAGGTGTAAAATTATTTACGGCTGCAAGTATGGTCCTGTTCACTTATAAAAAGGAAATTACCTTGTAAAAAACACATTCATTTTAAGCTCAGTGTATATTTACACACAGGGGGTGTCCCTCCTTTAGAAGCTTAACTTATGTGTACGAGGGAGACCAAGCTACGTATATGCAAGCACGTACCAACATGTGCAAAATAATAGCACTAGCATAAGATTTCAACACCAGAAATGCCAACAGCAAAGACTATCATTTATAACTAGTTACTCAATATGTTCCAGCAAGCAGATACACAGAGCTATAGATAAACTGACTGATAGCCTAATGAAAGCTGTAACATAAGGAATATTGCGATCTCCATGCTATTACAACCTCACCTACAGCACACTTTACCCAGCCTCCTCCAGACTGCCTGCTTGCCGAGCCATGTGCCTTCCAGCACAGTACAAACCCCGTCTCAGTAACAGCTACCCAGCATACAGGTTCGTCTGTGCCCCAGGTCCCATCTGCACCTCCAACAAAGGTGCAGGGAAGGCTTTGGAAGAGCTGATGGCACAGAAAGTGACAGTGCCCTCAGACTCCAGCAGAAGGAAACATATGTGCCTACTGATTTTAAGACAGCATAATCCCCTGAGAAATAAGTCTTGGTCATCAGGCAGCAGAGCCAGAGCAGGGTCACCTTGGGGAACTTTTCAAATAAACACAGAACTCAGGCCTCAGGTGATGGAAACCTGCACAGCTCTAGTGACACCAAAAGAGGTGATTTATACCAGCTGCTCCGTGGTATTTTAAGCCTATCACTAAGGTTTGTCTGTTGAGCATATACAGCTGTTTCCATGTCCTTGCTGCACTAGGTAGAGGGTGATTGACCTGCCTACTCCCTCTTTCTACAAAGCACTTGTCAGAGGAGTTGCTGTGCCTATGGATGGTCTGGATGTGATTGGGTAGGGAGTCCCCCATGCCTTTTCCCAGCACAGATGAATGGCTAGGAAGCAAAGTGATCTTTATGGGGAATTTATTAGGCAGCCTGAGCAGCACTCCAGAAGCTGCATGTTGCCTTTGAAGCCCTAAAATAAGGTCTATTGACATATCGCTTCACCTGCAGGGTGAGGACAAAGGTGATCAAACACAAGCTTCTTTCATAAGCTTTGAGCTGAAGCACTCACTCTTCACTTAACAGGAAAAAGATAAGCACAATCAGTGTGACTCATGGAAGAACTGTTTTGGTAATGTGCTGCCCACAGGCAGGATGCTCAGCTGAAGAGGCCACTTCAACCTTTAGACCACATCCAACATGTCATGCTCCTCTTCTCAAATGTTGCAGAACCAAGATGTTCAGGCAGGTACTTGCCTGCAGCACACTAACAAGAATTCTTAATTTCCCTTTTTATCATGACTCAAAATAACAAGCACTGCCCAGTGACAAAAAAAAAAAATAAAGGTTTTCAAGCACCATCAGGTTGTATTTTCCACTTTGTAAGAGAGTAAAAGTAAAGATCACAGTCACCATTACAGCTTTCTCATTATTCAAAGCTCTGTAGTAGAGTTTGGCCCCACTTCTAATTAACATTCACTACTGGAGAGCTTGGGGCTCTTCTGGTCTGGGCAAAGGGCCAGAAAGTGACTCCAAGCAGAAAAAGTAAGCAAAGTCCGTTCTAATTTCACGGAGCAAACCAGGTGGAACACAAAAATAAGTCAATTAAAACACAAAGCTCTAATTCAGTTTTACAGCATTCTTTTCACTGTAACAACATCAGCAATTAGTTACAGTAAAACAGGCGAGACAACTGAACTTTATTTTGGTTGTGTTTTTAAGGATACGAGCAGTGCCTCAGAGAAACTGCTGCCAACATGTACCATAACTCCTACAAAGGATCAAAAAGGAGCTGTGGATCATGGAACAGATCACAGTAGTCCATCTCCTGATTCACAGGGAGGTGCCAAAGCCCTGTTCTGAACTGCTGTGAAAGATTATCTGCTCCCAAATTCATCATCTCTCAAAGTTGGATGCTGATTCCTTCACAATTCCCAGGAACATTGCACCTATCAGCCTTCCTCCAGCTTTCTGTAGCTGAATCTCCTCCAGCTCTTCCCTTCCAAAACCACATTAGTCTTTTAAAGGACCCCAAGCATTATCACTACAACATGAAGACAGAAAGCTGACCATGTCTCTCCTCCCCCCCGTCTACCCCAGCCAGCTACACTGCCAACTTCCAACACATCCTGACCATATATTTAGTCTGCGGTAATTTGCTTTGCATTATCTCATGCGGGTTCCAAGCACAGGGATTACTTATCCAGTGAGGCATCCGGCACTCTCCATAAAAGCCTGGAAGTTCAGAGATTTGACTCTGCTGCTGCCAGAGGTTGAGAGACCACCTGGTCCAGGATACCACTGTGAGTCAGAGGAGCCCAATAGGAACTCAGGGATTAAGTCCCAAATCCATATCTGTCTGTACCGGCAGAGCATACAGAATAGGGTAAGAGCTAACATTACCCTTGTTCATGGAGGGGACCGATGCTGTAGGCACACCAAGGGCCCTTGGCAGTCCTACTTGCTGTCTTCCAAAATGAATGCCCTGAAGAGGGCACAATCATGTGCACTTTATGGCATAGAGTCTGAGACATGGTAGAGTCACCGTAGAGTCCTTTAAATGGGCAAAAAGACACTTGGCAAAAGTATATTTCCAACCCAGGCTCCTTCACTGCCTTTAGCTTATAAGGAAAGATCAGGTTGGGGTACATAGCTGGAGGCAAATGGCCATCACCAATGTCAGACACATCCTCCTGAGGAATCCAACCCTTTTCATCAATTCACCTATAAAGAAGCCAAACCTTGTCTGTAACTGAACATCTGACAGTTGTTTCCAAAGGACTCTTATTCTGCTCCTGGGCCAACCACTGTCTCCAATCTAAGCATGAAGCTAAACCTGTTAGACCAAAGAAGATCAACAGTCTTGAAGAATCACCTGCAGCGATCCAGCACAGAGTAGATGTGCAACGAGGCTTAAGAGCAGGCCAGGGAGAGGCGACATGATGACAGACCACAGTGGTGTTGGAGCAGCAGTGTTTGGTACTCACTTCCTGGATACTTCATGGCAGCAGATAGGATTTAACAAACTCCTCCAAAGCTGAATGTAAGTCACTTGCCAAGAAGCAGTGATTCAGGGGCTGTTTAGACTGACCTGTGTCCTCTCTCCAAGTTGGAGATACAGATGGACTGGAATTCAGCAGCAGAGCCATCACTGTCCCTTGACCCCTAAGATTTACACCCCTGAACCAGCACACTGCAAGCAAGACCGGCTTGGGGAAAGCAAGATCTGATGTGCAGGAACACGATGTGCTTATCCTGAAGATAGCTCTTCTCTCAACAGTTTCTTTTGCTCTGTGCTTGTCAAGCATTTAAAGGTGGTGCAGTCAGCACTGGGAATTCAGGCACATGTGCACCACAGGTGAAAGGTGTATGTGCTGTAGGAATGGCTAGGACCCAACAGAGACACAGCAACAGCTTGCACCTCTGAAAATATGTAAGGAAAGTAGCCTTCACAAGGGTCTCAGTCATGTGAGGAAACCCTGGAATAATTGGTGTTGGTCAGATTAAACTGTTCTGAAGTTTCCCAGGCAGAAGATCTGCTCAGAGATGAGCAGTAGCTCAGAGGAAGCATGTCCTAGTGTCCACCCAGCTCCAGACCACCCTCCAGCACTGAATCACAATGTCAAGCAGGAGCAAGGCTAACCCTACCACGTTAGCAGAAAAGGAAACGTGGTTATTTTCTCTCTAGAGCACATTCCCCTACAAGCCTGTTCACCCTACAACATGCTGGTAGACAAATTCCTGAGGAAATATCACCCTCTTGTGTCCAAGTTGAAGCTAGCAAGAGATGCTTCCAAAAGAAAACAAAGCAAGCCATCCACATGGCAAAAGCTGCACGGTGGCCTTTTGGCTCATTATTCTTGAATTTAGAGAAGTGGTCCTCAGGCTGTGTACAAGGGGCTTATAGGACAGGGGTAGAGGACCTGTCCTCCAGAGCATCTGCAAAATATAGCAAAGGAACATACACTACTACTACCAGTTTAAATTCAATAATCAGGAGTCCCAGCCCACTTGAAAATATTTAGGAGTCTACAAGTTGTAAGAGGTGGAAAGCACTGATTCCACGAAAACACAAGTCAGATAACATAGAAATTAGTTAACCTTGCATACTAGCCTAGCACTGAGAGATCTTCATGGTTGACACTTGTTCCTGCTAGCAGATCACCCAGCATGAATCACAAATGTGGGAACAGATCAGTGCAGAGGAATTAAATACTAAGCTGTTGTTACCAGTGCTCTGCTAACAACTATAGCTCTTGTTACCAGTGCTCTGCTACAAACAGCTAAACTTCTACCAAAATCTATTAGCTTGGTGTGTCTCCCATCTGTGACATTTCTGTGCTTTGCTTCTAACAACCTGAGACACTTCCTGTGCTCCCAGCACTGCATGTGACAGGGTACAAACTGCACAAGATACAAATGCGAAGGGGGATTGGCCAAGGCACAGTCCTGGCACCTATCCTTGATTTAAATTGTGCTTTCACTTCTAATTGGGATGTTAATCTGCCACTCAGCTCTCACTTCAGACATGAGCTGTCATCACTAACCACAACTTCATGTTCCTTTGCATTTTTACTCCATCCATAACACTTGGCAAAAAAAATTGTCTGCAAGCATGACTTGAGTAAGGCAAACCTGTTTTCCTTTGAGAAAGTGTTCCCCCAGCAGGCCCAGGGCAGCTGCTCAGGGGCTTTACAGGAGGGTGGCATCTCTCCAGCACCAACTGCAACCAGCCAGCGGGACACACCTTGTGCTGGTTCTTAGACAACACCAGCACAGTTCGTTCACATCTCACACGATCACTAAGGCTTCTGCATGTGGGTTTTGTATTTTGGTTTGAGGTTTTTTGTTTTTCTTTTGTCCATGGACATTTCTACATGTTTGTTCTATCTCACACACCACCATGTATTACAGTAACTTTTCAGGGGGAGTTACTGCATCTTGTGGTGTGCTTGGCTGCTTCATTTGGTTTAGTCTGCTCACTAGCAGCCAATGTAAAAATATTCCTGCTGTCCCATCCAAGATAGATTGCTCATTCCAGGAATGCACAAGATGCCATCTTTATTTCACTTCCCCTTGGCCTGTTTCTGTCCATCTCCTACAACTACTTACAAAGCAACAAACACACAAGCAGTTTAGCTTGGGAAAGAGCTGATAAATAGCAATAAAACAGCCTACTGCAGAAGTGAGAGCTACAATGTGTATGTCATTTAGATTTAATCAGAATGTTAATATGCATTAAATGGTATTTGAGAATTTCAGATGTATTTAATACAAGGGGATTTGCATATCTACCACTGAGTTTTTAATCCTTGATAAATGTGTAGAATAATCAATTATTCAATGAACATACAAGAGTTTGCTGATTAAATCTCAATTATAAAGGCAAGTCTTACCCACTCTATTTATTATGACTGTTCTCCCAGCATTGCCTAATTAAGCCACATTTGATTATGGGGTGAAAAACATTTATTGCAGATATTGTGGCTCTGTAATTGATGCATATCTGTGGCCTGGCTGTTAAGCCCTAATAAATACATTTTAAACAGCTAATTATTTAATTAACAACAGTCTCTTCCAATCTCAGTGTAAAGCATACTGAAGTCCTTTCATGAAAGCCCTAATAGGAATGAAATCCCTGGAAGCTGCTTCATTGTTTTCACCCTTCTCCCCCACATGCCAGTGTTGTTGGGCTGCTTCCAGCTCCACTGCCAACACTTTGAAGAGCTTCTGCTGCATGGGCTGGGATCCACCAGTCCAAACTTATCTGCAGTGCAGACTACATCTGAACTGATTGTCTGTTGCCATCCATGGAGAGGAATAGACTGTAGCAGGGGGTGCAGTGTTTTCTTTCGTAGAAGACATCCAGTTCCTCAGGATCTTTTGCTACAAGAGTCCTGCTGCTTCTGCAGACTAAATGCAGCCTCAGAGGTACACATCTCCATTGTGGAGAACTGCAGGCCAGTAAGATGAAGCCTGCCTGAAGTATATTTATATCAGACTCTATAGTTTCTCACCCATTTCTTGAAAGGTTTGCAGAACTTTCTAGGTCAAGCTATTTCTGGTCACTAAGTGTCCCATGGCCTAAGAGGCAGCTGTGTGCTGTTCCCCACCTCCAGCTGGTATAGATCAAGAGAGATGAAAAGCAAGGAGCTTTTGTAGCTTTTCCATGGCAGAGGTCCATTTGCATGCAGAAGCTTTGGCAGCTTTTGGTCATCACCATGTCAAGTGTTTTAAGATTAGTTTCAGCTCTCAGTACAGCAACTCGAAATGTTGGTCAAAAATTAAGACCTCTTCAGCATGCCCAAGATTTGTTTGTTTCCCTCCAACTATGAGAATTTAACTCATGTTCCTTGCAGAGATCCTTGTACCAGAAAAGCTACCACACAAACACTTAGAGAAAATGCAAAGGAAAGAATGCAGACAAACTCTTCCTACATATACACTCATACCCACAACACCAGCTCCCAAATATACACGTAGGGTATGGATATAAGGAGAGATTTAATGACAACTGCTGAAATTCAGCAGTGCTTTGACTCTGGTGGTTGTCTGCAAGATTTGTAGTTCAGTTTTTTGCTTGTGGTTTAAAATAAACATTGCTCTAATAGTTTTCATTTTCTTCAGATCAAAACATTCAACCTGCTCTAACTGCCCCATGTTAAAAGCTCTTGACTAGCTCATATCCTTTTAATGCATTTGCTAAGCTGAAGTTAAGATTTGCTAATGCAAAACCAGTGGGACACAATTGCAGCCAACTCCACCATAAGCAGATAAAGTTAGAAAGTTTTTTGCTAAAAATTAAGGAAACAACCCAAGAGCTCCTCAGAGCAGTCTGCATGCCTGCCTTTCTCAAGGGGGGTGTCATAGCAAGTCATCTTTGAAAATACTGTAATTTAATTATCCATCTGTTTCTTAACAGAGAATGATGTGCTTCAGGTTTTTTCCCCCCTTAGAAGCCAGAAATTGTGAATGTTTGGAAAAAAACATCTGAAAAGGAGGATGTCAAGCACCATCCCCAGTCCCAACCAAAGCCTATGCTCTCTGGAACCAGCCTGTCCAGGCTGCATTCAGAACAGAGGATGTTTTTCTCATTTGGTGTTTTAGGTAATAAGCACTAGCAACCCTAATATAACATGGTCTTACTCTACCAAATGCATTACAGAGGAAGCTGTGCACAAGACTATGCATCACCCACCTAAAGATACTGTTCCAACCACATTGTGCTACAAAGGAGAGCACAAGAAAGGTAACAAACCGAGCTGTCTGTATATATGAATGCTATAACTGTTTCTCTCACATCAAGCATCCTGGATTGTTTGCTAATGAGTAATCAAGCATGATAGGAGAGAATCTTTTCAGGAGCTCTGTATGCCCCTTTATAAAGTACCAAAAATAAGAGTATCATCATGTTCTCAACAAATTTGGGGCCATCTGTTGTCTACTCCTAAATCCGAGTTTTATGGCAGCAAATAGCACACCTGCCTGTCAGAGGGTGGGAAGCATCCTTGATCTCTCTAAGCAGCAAGTCAGGTGTTTCACAATCTCTGAAAAATCAAGCACTGTAACCTATCAAACCGATTTTTTTAATGTAAAAACAAGTACTGAATGCTAATAGTTTAAAACTCAGTTCGAACTGGCTCAAATTTTGTCTGTTTTGTTACAGTGTCTCAGAAAGAATTACTCAAAGGAGAATACTCTCATTTTTATCCTGGGGGAGTATGCGGCAGCAGCAGCAATCTGTTACACACTGGGGTTAAATGCAGGCCCTTTGGAGTAAGGCAACTGTTGAAAAGAAATACAGCTGCCTGCATCATCCATCCATGGCTGAGGGTCAAATTGCAGAGATTTCTCTAGAGTGGGTTCATCTGGTTTCAGTTGCAAGCTTATTTTTCCTGGGAGGAAGACTCCAAGTTGAAGATCTATCATTAAGACTAATCTTCAAAAGAATTTTAATGAAGCAGAATTCCTAAATGTAGAAAATTAAAGAGGCTTCTGTTTTATCCCTGGTATCTAAATCCTGTAGGCAACATGAAAGTCACTGAAATACTTCTAAGCCTGAATAATGCAAAATGTACAGATTAAAATCTTCCTCTGATGAATATTTGATAGGAATAGGCTCAGGATAGAAGGTGGCAAGCACGCCTTCACACCCATATGTGTCTGTATGTACATGCAGAAAGCTCTAGAGATTTAGACACTGCCACTGAAATACAAGAACACAACTGCCAGCTGCTGTTTTCATTGTCCAGCCAGGGAGCACATCCTCCTTCTCACTATAACATTCACTGGTAGGTGAATCAGTCCGTCCCTTGAGCCTGTTTGCTTATCAAGCCTCTCCACATGATGCATCTACCCGCTCTGTCTTAAACTGCTTTAGGAATTATGTTTTCTTATTAAGCACAAATTGCACATCAATAATATCTGTCTCATAATAACTCTTTTGTGTTGCTACCAGCTCTATACAAGATTTGTTATGAATCTCTCTGCTCAGGCAGCAGTAGTTTCAAGGTCCCCTGTTCTGGTCCAAGCCTTACCCACTGATGTTACTCAGAGAACAGAGTAGTTTGGTTTGCCTGATACTCCTAGTTACAGGCTGTATTGTGAGCACAGCTCAATATCAGGTCAGACAAGTTACAAGGAAATTAAACTCTAGCAGAGACTTTATGAATTATGCCACCAGCAGGAGCCTTCAGCAGCAAGCTGGGCAAGCACTTAACTCCAGGGATGGTCTAGACCCAGAAGCAGTTAACTATTTTTTGTAGCAGAAGCATGTACCAGATGACCTCTTAGAGTCCATTCTAGCCCTACACTTCTGTCAGCTCTGATCTTCTTTGCTGGCCCTAGCCCATTACTTCTGCTTTAGCCTCCTTCAAGATGCTTCTTCCCATGCTTTAATAACATCCTATGTCTTTTTCCATTCTCTTAAAAGGACATATTTTTAACAAGGCAGAGGGTTTCCTCCCTCGTTAATGGGGACACCCAGAGGGGTGTCAAGTGGTGTCTCAAGCCAAGCATAGGAACAGTAATTAAACAAAACATTTATATTATTACACTATTAAACACCAATATATGATCAAGGGGTTTCCTGTTAAGTATTGATGCCAGCTCCTACTATAATACCCACCCTTTAAAGTCTCTTAAATATGCTTTCCCAGCAATAAAAAAAGCAAAAAGTAAAACCATTTGAGACCAGAGTATTAAGTATGGATTTCCTTCTAATAGCCCCTGGTATTTCCTTTTCCTCCAGCTGTAAAGAATCTCATAGTAACAATCCCTCTGTCTCCTTTCTCTTCAACTAGCCAGGCTTTTTGAGAGTGTTAAAGGTAGCTTTAACTGCAATTTGATGTAGTAAATTGAAGCACCTCAGACCTAATACTTGTTGTTCTTGTGGTTCTTGAAAACATGCCCTGTTTTGTTGCAAAGGAAACGAGTAACACACAAAAGCAGGGAGGGAAAGCCCAAAGAATAAAAATGCAGTTTCCAGCTCCTACAAACTAAACTGCTGCTGAGGAAGTATATTGCCAACACAAACATCACAGGAAAATTTACAATGCGGTGTCCAGCTGCTCAGGCACTTCATGTGCCTGCCTTTTTGATCACAGGCTTGCAGCATAGTTGAGAGGGTAAAATTATCTTAGGGGCTAATTTAGATATGTGTTAGACAAAGGACAGTCACAGAGAAAGTGTTGTACAAGGGAGGGGATGACAGCCAATATGCAAGATACAAGTTGCTGCATCTAAGACAGCAACTAAGATATAGCAAAGCTACAAAATGTTATAACATCTCCTCTTTTGCTTGCTAGCTTGGTTAAGACCACTTCCCGAGTGAGCATGATGCATGCTCAGAGCTGTGCTGGCTACTGGGTTTGCTGGAGACAACAGGAAAGTACAGCACCTTATTCCAGCCAGCCCTACTCTGGTACACCTTCCTCATAGCAAAACAGCACCTTCGCTCCCTGCCTTTTCTCAACACTTCAGGGACTGCAACTATGAACTTCTCTCGCTCTTTCCAGGATGTCTCTGCACTGACAATTATCGCAATTAATTCAGCTTCAAAAATCCATTGTATGCCTGCCCACAAGAGCTCATGTTTCATGCATTTGACACAGCAGCTTAGCACACAGGGCTGGGTTGCTATTCTAAGACCAGTCTTCTGCTGGAACACAGCAATGGTGCTCATGCACCCCCCTAATCAGGTTCTTCCCCATAACCACCACAACCTGCCCCAAGGAAACAAGAAGTCAGCTATTGTCTATCAGTAGGACCCATGATTCCTAGAAAGCCACACAAAACCAAAGAAGGAAATATAGGACAAGGCTACAGCATATTTTTCTACATTTTTTTATAATGTAGCTTTAGAGCCAACAAGAATAATGCAACACTTACCTGAAAATCCTGGCTGATAGCTCAAACAAACCAATTTCCTCTCCTTCTGCTCCTCTGCTTTATACTGCGAATCCGTGTGCATCTAAAGAAGCCTCAGGTGCACCTAAGGAAGGCTCAGCTGCACCTCATTACCTGCCCATTTAAACTGCAAGGAACCTGAAGTGGGGAATTAGTTTCCTGCCTCCAGCCCCTCTGAAATGGCTGCTATACCCAGCTGTGTAATGCAAGGAAATTAGAGTCGCTTAAAGGGGAATATATGTATAGCTGAGCACACTTAAAATTTACTATGAAAAAGTTACTTCAACCAGCAAAGAACCTTTCAGAACTGATAATATATTGTCCAAGCAGATACAAATCATCTGCAGGTTGGTCAATAGATGACTCAGGCTGAAGAGCATTCCAAGAACCTCTTTCATATGGGCATATTAGCATGAACCTTGGGATGATCAACCAGCTGGGCCCCTTAACAGATGACAGAATTCAACAGCAGATCATGGGTGTCACATCACAGCTCAGAATGAGTGGTAGAGCCTGGTGGCAAAAGGAGTCCAGGGCTGGCAGGCAGAAAGCACAGCAGATCAATGCACAAGTGTAGCTGCAGAAAAGTAATTGCACAGCGTTTAAATGAACTGAGCATTGAATAACTTTTTCCACCTCAAATTATTGATCTATTGAGTCTCGGGCTCATACCTGAAAGTGCCCAGTACTGCAGTGAATATCCTTACTTTCCCTATAACCCTTCAAACATAATTGTTGAACGTCTTTGAACCTAGCAGACAGATAGCTATACATGTAGGAGCATGATTTTTCCCATCCAGCAATCAGTTTTCAATTACTAAAATAGCCCTGCTTAAATTAAAAAAAAAAAAACAACAAACCAAACCAACAAAAACACACCACAAAAATTCTTGTTTAGTCCCTATCTCTTAAGCAGCTGCTTTGTTAATGCTCCAGACTGTGGTGGTTCCCTCTCCGCACCAAGCCATGTCTGTCAGACTGGGAGCTCGTGATTCTACTTCATGCAGGGTGCATCTACATAGCAGCTGAGATACATGGCTTTAACCTAGCAAGCTCAGGCATGGGTAACAACACAGCTGGTGCATGCTGGAGCTCAGTGCATTCCAGTTGCCAGTGGTCTAGCTGTGGGCAGAGTATGTGAGCCCAGGAGGAAGTTAGGGCTGCAAGAGCCAGACTGCTGCTAATATCTGCACTAGCAATACACAGAGGAGAGATGTACAAGTAGAATATAGAAATGGCCAAATAAAGTGATGCAGCATGTGAGCTGAAAGGCTCTTTCTCTCAGCAGGATATGTAAGTGGTCATAAATATCATATGCCAGATCCCCACTCCGATGTCAGAGATGCTATCTAATAGACAATAAACCACACCAAAAGAGACATCTCAGATCATAAAATTTGTGACTGACAGAGTAAGATCACCACCTGATAATATGTTTTTGTGACAGACATTAGTCACCAGCCACTTACAACGTGCCACTGGTACATGCCAAAAGTTCTGCTGCAAAAAAAAAGCAGGTGTAAAATCAGGAGGTACTTCCTCTTAGGTCTATGTGCTAGGACGTAGATGAGATCAAAGATTAAAAAATCAAACCCTTTAAATGTGAAGCAATGAAAGTGATGCCAGCTCACAGCTGAACAGGTTTGATTGTCGTTACCTTGCTCTACTTCATTCCATCTAATAACAGAACAGAAATAAGAAGGATGTGTTTATGTTGGTGGGCTTGCATTATACACAGGAATGAAAACCGCTTTATTGCCTGACTCAGCCTCTGACTTGCTGCGTGGCCTTGGTTCAGTGGCATCAGCTGTCTAGTGCCTCAGCTTCTCTTCTTTAAAATGGAAAAAGCAGAGGACTGAGTTAATCAGTGAATGCATAATGCTCTGAGCAAATCAAGGCCTATTCAAACACTGGCCATTGCCAGTAGGACTGTAGCTCTGCCCAAATTGCAGAAGCTATCAGAGCTGGACGTGGCCATGGTAAGACTTTGAGGCATGTTCATGTGTTCGTGCAGTTCTTTATTATGATTTGAACCCTGTGCTTGACATGCGCTTGTTAGTAAACCACAAGGAGGACACTGACGACACAGGCTGGTCTTGGGACTGCAAGGAACTGTTTCCACTGACTAACCTAATGGTCACAGCCAGCTGTAATACCGAGCGTAACGTGGGAGAGTGACAGTGAGGGACCGCAGGCCAGGTCACTTGCTGACGATGGTTCAGAGAAGGACTAGCGAGGCTGCATTTGGTGAGCTTATGCACCTGAGTTTTTCTGCTCTGGGGAAGCAGTGCGACAGCCCTTCCTAGCACACATGAACCACCATCTTCTGCCAGAACGTTGTCACAAGTCCATTGCTCAGGACAGTAATAAGCCAGACCGCTGAGCAGCCCACTCTGTAGCAGTGCTGAGTGGCAGATAGAAACATAACACCTCAAGCATCCCTGCAGCAGCCAGACTTCTGTACCTTTACCACAGAGACCACAATTTTTTTCTCGAGGCATGAGAGCAGCCTAAGAGAAGTTAGCTGAAAAAAGCATGTCATTAATGAATGTAATTATTTTTATTATGATTTTTTCTGCCTCTCTTTTTGTTCCACCAAAGTGGTGCCCTCAGGTCCAAGTGTTAGAGCTCACCATTGAATAACTGGCATTGAAGGAACAGCTCATCTCTGCCTCCAGCCAATTTTGAGACTATTTGCTCACTTGCCATGATCATAATGATGAGATTTACCAACAAAAGAACCAGGAGGACAACAGACATCCTTTCGAGGATGGATCCCTCCTGGTTCACCTGATTCTGAACAAGTCTAAAAGTTGTAAAGCCTCAGTTCAAACTGTTCATTTGAGTTTCTCTGTGAGCTGAAAACCTCCTGGAAACTCTCCTCTATTTCCTGTTTTGGCTAAGACAGAAATATAATTATCTATTTCTGCATGCAACAACTCTATTACCAAAACAGCCTCTGCAAGGGAGGAGCATACGGCTCTCTGAGGAAGGCCTGTTTTTAATTTTAGCCTTGACAGTCAGTAGGAACTGTAGTTTCTTCACCCGCAGTGTGTACACGCATACCTGAAGAGTTTCTTGTTAATGGCTTTTTTGAAACCTTGAACTGGTTTTCTTTTTTTGAAAGAAAGAGTTTTGAGTCTAAAAGCTGTTAGAGTTTAGTCACTGACTGCCACCACTTTCAGGAGACTCGCTACGAAATCTTGCACTGTGAGCATTATAGTGTATGAGAATGAGAGTAGCAGAGAAATCCACGGGGATGTCACAAAGTGTTTCTTAAACAAGTTTCTTTCCCAGAAGTCACGGACATTTGGGCAAAATGTCTTCTCACCATCCACCCTTAAAAACCAGATAAGAACACAGCTTATATACATTAAATGTCATTCACCCGTAAACTTGCTGTCAATTATGTCTTTGATCAAATATACAAAGCAGGTGCAAACCATAAGCAGTAAAATGGCCTTCGTGGTTTCTCAGAAGGCTTGTCTAAGAGTTGCAAGGAAATATGTGTAGAGAAAGAGCACCCCAAAAAACAAAGCGCTCTTTTTTTTTCTGTTATATCACAGCAGAGTAACAAATCCTGCCATCTGAGAATGAAATGATTACTCCCATTGATAAAGAGTTACTTGTACAAGTAGCCCCAGAGTAAGCTTTTACAACTTGCATGAGAAAGGGCTGCATAATTTAGTCCTCCATGTCTCAACAGATTTGTGTTTTCAATACTGGCTCCTGAACCCCAGAGCTCAGCCTTGAAGAAACAAACACATAGTTTTCCATACTCTGTTGAGAGGGACCAAATGCCTCAGTGTGTCAGGAACTGCTGAGAGAAGTGAACTTAAAGGCTTTCCCAGAGAGTTACTAGTTACTGTTAATAATTCACAGAAAGAATTGGAGATCATCCACTTGGCGTCTGCAATGTTCAGATATTATTCTCATTATAGTCAGAAGCATGAGAGTATAGCAGACGGTTTCTAATACCTCAGGTGAATATCTTCTCTGGGGATGTAGACATGTTCTCTGGGCAGAGTTTCAGAAATATGCCATCCAGTCGTTGAAATCAAATACCGCCCAAAAGCAAAATAATTGTTCTTGTGAAATAGTTGCACAGAAAGGAATTAGCACCATCCAGAGAGTTTGTTCAGCCCTACTAGCAGTTTATTTATTCAAAGTGGAGTCCCCTGCTGTCCCCAACCTGGACAGATAATCTACTTGTACAAGATAGATGATAACAACACTGTAAAATTTTAATGTTAGGAAAAAGTGGTTTATTCACTATGATCGATATTTAGGCTAGTTGCTTTATCTCACTTTATTGAATTTAAAAAAAAAAAGTGATCTCTTAATATTAAGCATTCCTCTGCATGTGAGGATATTTCAGACAAGGTAAGATGCTCTGGCTATATGAGAGAGTTAAGATTAGTAATGTACTATCAATGATTTACCAAAAAGTAAGTTAAAAGCTGTTAAAGTTTCAAGCGGAATTCGGAAGATTTCTTGTATGCTGCACATAGTCACTATCCAGTCATTACTGAAGCATTGAAAATAGTGTTAAAAATCATGCATGACAACACAAATGCTCTTAAAATTGGATGTCGAGCAGAAGAAAAATTCATTAACTAGAGCAGAAGCATATTAACCAAGGATGTCAGATTAAAAAAAAAATGGCACCAGGAAGGCATTTTCTGCACTTCAGAGGTCTGAACTGTGTGAAAACCAAATCTGTGAACCACCAGAAAAAAACCTGCATGTTTTCAACTTGACTGTAAGCCAACTGCTAATACATGATTGCAAGCTGAGTGTTAGAAAACATTCAAAAAGAAACTAAATGCCTTGAAAAACAAGTGCTTATAAAAGATTGTGTGCTGTGAATGGAAATATTTTTTTTACTAACACAGGGACCTTGAGAAATCACCAGTCAGTATCTTGTCTTCACCAGAACCAGCAATGCTGGACATATTTTGGTCATATCCTCCAAATAATAACAGAAAGTCTCCTACGTGAGTTATTGGATGGAAGAGCGATCACAAGCAGTAACCAGTGACAGACAGGTGGAAGAAACTAACTCCAGGCAACTCCACCAATGTAGGCTTTAGAAATATGTCCTGTAGCATTTAAAACTGCTAGAAGCATATAAACATTTGTTTGCGGGATAGTCACTGGAAATAATCCAGTGTCCTACAATATATCACAAGCCACAACAAGAGGAGAACCTACTTCTAACCCGTATACAGTCCTCCTGGAAAATGTTTTGTGGCTCAACTCGGTTTATCAACCTCCTTGACAGCTGAGTTCAAGCATGTATTTGTCAGTCGTGCCTTAGTCAAAGGGTTAAAATGCTTTCCTCAGTTAAATTTTACTGAGTCTATAGGCTCTGTCAGCAGTAATCTACATGTCCTGTCTGGTCCCTCTAAGTTCGCAAATAACAAAAAATTATTTATGAGCCCTCCCCTTTTTGAGAGCTCAGACCAGGCCACTCCATATAGACCCAGCACCCTGAGTCACTTCTGACATGGCTCATACCTTGCTGTCGTGTTTTCTCTGCCTCGACATACTCTCCTTGTTCAGCTGCTTCAGCGTTCTCCATCCCTGTTTGGTAAACTCTGATACTAGAGCTGCAGTTCTGCTCCCCTACCTGAGGCTGCTTTGCTCCCAGCTGCAGTTTCTGTCACTTAGCCCTTGAAATGGGGCAGGGGATCTCGCTAATACCCTGATACCATTCTCACTGCTGTGGGTCCTGGCCCAGTCTCAGAGACTTATACTGTGCTTCCCACCTCTCCTCGAAAATCGTTTCTTTCCCCAGTGCAGGGACAGGAGTCAGAAAAACAGCAAAGGCAACAGGATAAGCCCAGAGCAATTCTGTCCAACTCGGGAGATGAAAAATTCAGTTTGCCTGCCTTCCAGAGAAGCTCTGAGACCACGCTGCATCTTAGGACCCCTCTTGAACAGCCAAATACCCAACCCCTTCTGACACTGTTGAGCAAACTTCCTCAGCAGTTCTCTTCAAACAGTTCATGCACCACTGCTTGGGCTAATTGTGGGGTTGATTCTCTACCCCTCCAAGCACATACAACTCATGAAATGTCTCACTATATGTAATTTTCCTCAGCTAGTCTTTACTACTTTTTTTTTTTTTATTTACGGCCAGCCAAAGAAACCACCTCCACTACTGTTTCCTTTCACAGCGTGTTTTTTTCACAATTGTGGTCATGTTTGCACAGTAGTATTGCTAGAGAAAGGTGATGTCAAATACCAGGTTGCTCATCTTGAACGTCTGTACATTGTCTGGGAGTATTGCCCTTTCCTACTAAACCTGCACCTTTCATCAAAAACGAAAATATGACAAAAAAATTATTGACTATGGGCATTTTAGTTCCTAGATTGGTATCTGTTATATCATCTTCCCTGACTCTATAGCTGCCCCTGATGTGGGCTTGTCCAGGGACAAAGACAGAAATGGTCTAAATTCTACAGGGGACATTTAGACGTGTTCTGCTTGGCCTTGCTGCTGCCCCGGCACTCAGCGAAGGGGCAGTGCTGCCTTGCCCAGGCAGGGATGTGCGTGGCCATAGCTTCACGCCGGGGCCTGCCCCAGGAAGAGGGGACGCTGTGGTGACAACACTGCAGTGGGCTTCCCCTGTCAGCCCCTCCTGCAACAGGTCAGCACAGCCCCGGGCCTTCAGGCATCACGCAGGCTCTGGCGGGAGGGCCTCCCTGCTTCATCCTCTGAGGAAAGCTGTTCCTCCCTGAACAACGGCCCTGGGAGGACCCTGACAGTCCTCTGGGAGCAGCCTGGGGCATGCAGGAGAGGGTGCTGAGGTGTGTCACTCTTAACAAGGGGCTGCAAAGCCTCCGTTGTCCCTCAGGGTCTGCTCTGGCCCAGTCCTCTCTGGGTCAGGGCCGTCCACCTGACCCCAACACAGACAGCATCATCCCCCCTCCGGGGATCTCCTGGGGGGAAGCCCTGCACGGCAAAGGGGGCAGCAGGGCTGGAAGTGCTCCCAGGGTGCCCAGCCTGGGGCCTGCCCGCACCATGGGTGCCACAGGGCTGCCCATTACCACAGCAATGGAGCCTGCTGCAAGTGGCAGGGGGATGGGGGCTGTGATTGTCCAGGGCATGGAGAGAGGGGGGGCGTGGGACCTCCCTGAGAGGACATGGGACCCCGCTAGGGCCGTGCTCATGGGGACATTAGACAGGGGCAGCACTGGTGAGGTGCCATCTCCTGCTCCAGCTTTAGTGAACCCTGTGGCCCTCAGTCCTCGCGACTGGGTGCAAGGTGCTGTTCGAAGGACGGGCCAAACTTCCCTAGTGCTGTCTGTTTCTTACACATCTCCATTTGACATTCTTAGCTCTTCAGGAGTTTTACCTTAGCTGCTATGAAAGGACTGCATGAACATACATCATCTGAAGTGGTCTTTGGTGTTTTCTTCGGTGTTTTTTTCAGTGATGAGTTTTGAAACAAAAAAACCCTTCACATGTAGAATATGTAAATAAAGTGGAAAATACTTATTATGTTGTCTATTAAGGTGCTGTTAGGAGCAAGTTATACTGTGTTTTGCAAGAAGCCTTTGAATTGCTTTATTTCAAAAAACCCCGCAAACCACTAAAAGAAACAGTCCATTCAATAACTAGCATTCATTTGCAAGATATATGAAACAGTCTTTAGTACATGCACAAAAATATCGAGCAACTGTACAAAGCCCCGAACACAAACATAATTTTATTCAGGGACAGCTATGTGAAGATTGCAGGGTCTGCAATCAACAGACACTTCTCTACTTACAAGGTAAATCCACCCCTCCACAAGCTACCCGAGTGAGCAGATTTCCCCCTCGGGTCTGGTGCACAGCTTTTTACATTTTCACAAGTGACATCTGGAGGGAAATGGGCTCTCCCCAGTGGCAGGCTTGGCTCGGCAAGCTGAGATCTTGGCAGAGCTCACCTCCAGAGAGGGAGGATCCCCTCTACCTGGCTCCACTCCAGCTATGCACTCTGATCAATGGGAAACCAGCCCTAATCCCTCAAAAAACTAAACAAATGCATCCATAAAGAAAAATTCTAGTCTGAGCCTGTCCCCAGAAACCACAAGCCAGCCCTGTCAATCCTGCCTCGTAACAGGGCAATTTGATATTGCTCTGGGCATGCAAGATTGTTGACTTTCCACAGCAGACCCGGCTCTGCAAAACCAAAACACGCCTGGAGGAAGCCGTAGCCCTTCCTTAGGTAGAGGAGAGTTAAGCTCATCACAGCAACCTGTTCCTAAGCCATTACTAAAGCAAATTTAGTTTCTACTTGACTGATGTGTGTTTTTGATAAATTCCTTTGTTAAGAGTGATTTTGGATCAGACTCACCCATGCCCAGATTGGAATGCAGGCATTGGCTTTACCCCAGATTAGTTCACCGTGTACTGTACAACGTAGAGTCATTGACCTGGAGAAATGCATTCTGCTGTGTAGTCCTAAGACATCTGGAGTTTGAGACAACACCAGCATGTCACAAATGTTCTACCATCCCACAAAACCATCATGCCCCAAATCTAGTCATTTTGCATGTCAACCACGTCAAGGCCAACACCAATCATGCCAGTATCTCTGACAAAGGCAGTAATTTAAAATCTAGACTTGATTGCATTTTTGTGGGACTAATATTATCTTTGACTAAGTAAGTCCACACATATCCAGCAGTTCACTTGCAATGCACTCTGCCATGACGTTTCTGAAGTCTCTTCAAAATAGATTTCTTTGCTGTAACTCTTGAGTAGTTTTAGCTACCTGAGCTCTTGGGCAGACCCATGAGGATTTATAAGAGAACTGTAATCCATGCACATGTGGATCCATTGCATATTATTAAACACGCCTGTTACAGTCTTCCTGAGCACTTACCAAAGCTCAGAACCAGACCTCTCCATCTATCCCACCTTCTCTGAAAGGGTTATTTATCAATCAAAGAAACGAGCCCATATGTTGCATCTAGCCAAATGTATAGTCCAAAGCCACTGCTTTCCATACTTAACTACAAACACATGTGCAGGGTACCTGCATTTCTCTACATTTTCTATACATAAAAAAAAGAAAAAAATTTATAAGTGATCAAAAAAAGCAGAAACATCTTGGAAATGAGGCAGTTTGTTCTTTCTGCTGAAGAAGGTATGTGATAGTATTTTCAGTTCAGCTACTGCATCAGGTTGCTAAGGCAGCTCTCAGAGAGACCAGTAAAGGAACAGTCGATCTGCACACGGTCCCAAACTGGCAGAAGCTTAATTGCTAGTGGAGTAAGTGTTGGTTCTGACCAAGGTGTTACGTCTAGAACTGTAAGACATATCTTCATACACTGCATTTGGTTTTCTTTTCTGGAAATATTTCTTCATCTGCAAAACAAAGCAAACAACCATTCAGAAAAGAGCTTGAAAAGACCCCAACTAAGAAGTCAGTTTACGTCTTACGAGTCCATCTGTCTGAAGTGGAAATGTACTTTTAAAATTCCTCTCATAACCCAATGAGGTATTAGGGGATTAGGTGGAAATTGTCAGCCTATTTATTTAACCTTCTCTTGTCAGTCTGATGTAATTTCACTAAAAGTTCCTTCAAGAGTTGAATGTAACTGTGGCCCCAACATACATAAGGCTTATCCTTAGTTTGTTACTAGTAACACAAGAGACCAGTTCCCACAGGGCTGGCTGCTTGGCTTTGCCAGAATGACGTTATACTACTGGTTTTTAGCAGTACTGAAACCATATGTGGGGGGATGAGATAGGAGCCTGGTCTGTGAATCATGCTCTGTTAATTTTGAGTAATCTTCATGGCGCAGAAGGATCTATCAGAGACAAATAATTTCTGGGCACTTTCTGCAGAATATGAATGTAAATAATCCCAGTAAAGGAAAAATTTCTTGGTCACCTTTTTTTCTAGGACAGGGCAAAAGTGTTCTCCTACAGCTACTTTCAGACATAACGCTATTTTGTGACCTTTTTTTGTCCTTGTGACTTCCTCCAAACATTCTCTTACTACAAGATTGCTATATACAGCTCCATTCCCAACAGACATATAAAAAAAAAAAAGCAGCAAAACAGAATAGTGAGGTGCTCTGTTCAGGGAAATACGTACAACGCATGGCTTTGTTGTTGACTGTGAGGCTTACTTGAGGTTTGTTATCAAAAGGCAAACAATATCTCATTTACTAAGAGTTACAGAAACATAAGAAGACACAGTCTTTACTGCCAAGAGTTTACAGCTGGGAGACATTACACAAGGGCAGAGAGGAGACAATAGAAAGCCATGAGTCCTTAGGTTTATCAAATGTTTGCTTGACTCAGTCACTATTTACAAATAATATCAAAGGCGTCTGTTCACTCAACCCAGGTTCAGTTTTGCTTTGGCATGGTAACAGCATACTTACATTGACACGGTACAAGGTACAGCATATCAGCGCGGAAAACAGTAGCACTACCACGATGGTAAGACCATAGATGCCCCACAAACTATTACTGCAGTCTGTCTGCTCCACTTCTGCATGTGAAATTATATTATTATTATAAATATAAAGAAGTAGAATTCTATTTTTATTTTGAAAAACATTATTTACTGGTCAGCAAGAAATCAGATATCAACAGTATGCTACAGAGCCACAGTGGTCATCCCATTAGTATTCTCACTGGCATTCCCTGTGCTCTTCTAGAGGCTAGCGATGACTGCAGGTGCCATGTGAAGGGTCAGCGAGGAGCACTCCTCCACAAAGGCAATATCTTCCATACCACTGATCAGAAGCCAGACCACACCCTCATAATGGAAACAGACAATGTGTTACTGCAGTATTACAGCAACACTGAGGGCTCAGCCAGGAGTATATAGGAATTCTATAATGGCTGGGTTTGCAAGCAGTACAGACAAGAGCAGGAAGCTACTGTGAGGTGAAGTATATACACTGAGCAGTATAGTGCTAGTGGAAAGGATTGCAGCTCTCTAAACCCTCAATTAATCCATATCTAAATAACATAACAAACTGGTAATCATGCCACTTCTTTGATGTGCAGCTCAAAGCTCATTTTCCCCAACTCACATTACTGAGTTGTTGCAGCAGTTATGGCTAGTGGCATAGAATGAGACCACAGTCTTGTTTGCAGACTGCAGATAGATCCTTTGCAACTCTTAGGACCTGTGTAAACCTTCTTTTAATTACCCAAATATCTCATCAAAGCCCAACGCACAGGGTTAAATTGCACCAGTAAGACCAAAATCAAGCGTTATATTGCTGGTTTTGTCTTCATCTTAGCAAATGGTTACAACACGATGCTGCAGAAAAAGAAAAAAAACCTGTCTTTGGAGCACATGCTCACAGTGTGCGCAGTGTATAATAAGGGGCTGTGAGATCATCTCTGCTATTATCTGTGGTACTTTAAGTAAATGCCTGAGGACTTGCTCTGTACTCCCTAGTGTGACCTATTTTTAAACACAAAGACTTGCTATAGGGAATGGTTTCTAAAAAACATTTATGTCATATTAAGGTCAAAGAACTGATGCTAAAAATACTGATTCATTTCCTAAAACTGACAGGTTATTCACAGACACACTGAAGTGTTTGTTGTTTGATTTTGACCTTTTTTTTTTTTTTAAGATGCGGGATTGTAGCAAGTTTTCTCTTTTATAATTCCCCTCTGGTTGTACAAGGCAGGTAGAAACACAGTGCATGTTTCTGTGTCCTAGTACAACAGGGCGCAGAGGAGTCTGAGCACACGCTCCAAACTTTCCCAGGTACTGGAAGAAGTCTAGCCATGGATTAGTGCTTTACCAGTCCTGACTAAAGTTCTGCAAGATTTTAGCCCACCTTTTGTATTACAACAAGCCTATAGTTATTTATGATTAAACAAACAAAAGGGTAGTACCTTTAATCAGCATCATGGTGCCACTTCTACTCACTGACAGGAAAGAGGAATTTTTCAACACCCCAGCACATACATATATATCACTGTCGTTTTTCTGTAGGTTGTGTAGAGTTATCACTATTTTCTTTTCTCCCTTCGAATACTCCAAGCGATTAGCAAAAGCAGGAAAAATAGTTGAAGCATTCTGACTTGAAATATATAGCACTTTTTCAGGTTGCACGTGAGTCTTGAGCAAGTAGATCCCTTCATCTTCATGTGAGCTTTTCAATGCACAGGTAATGTTGATAGACTGGCCTTGCTGAGGATTGACATAGAGTGGTGACTGTTCAACAACTCCGCTGGATTTAGCTAAAAATAAGAGAGATTAATGGCTACCACATACTTAATACAGTGCATTTTAACTAGGGAGCAAATAGAGGTCAAAGACAGAAAGAACAGACCACAGAAACTTAGATAAAACCCTTGTTTAAAAGGCTACCTTTACGTGTGCCTTGAGAAGAAAGATATATTTCTGTACACCCTGGCATGGTTTCCTACCCCAGGATCTGAAAGTAGGCCTGACTGAACAGGTTTACCTGGTTGTAAAGGGTCTCCACCTACCTAAAAAATACATATACTGAACTCTTCTAAGGAAATACAGCTTCATCAGCTTGCCCTTGAGCCATGGATTGTTGCCTGCTTTCTCAAGTGAGATTAAGCCATAGAAAGATCTAGGGACTATTTGTCTGGATGAAATAATAACACGTGAGTGTCATCAATGTTGAAAATGGTCTTCAAAAAGAAGCTATTAAAAACTTATTGTCCAGGTGAGAAGATATTTCACTGAGCTCCTCTGAGGATGTGACCTGCTCCTTCTGACACTATCATTAGCATGGATGAGGGAATAAAGAGAGAATTTATCACACTTATACCAAAGATAATTCTGGGAAGGTTGCAAGCATTTTACAGAAGAAGGTCAGAATCAAAAAGACATATAAGGTAATTCAATAAAATAATTTGAAGAAACAGTACATAATCAACACAATAGAATTCATTTGAGAAAACATAGTCAAGAAGTTTGAAGAGAGAAGCCTAAGGAAGGACATGGTAAGTTTTCACAGATATAAATTACTATTTCTTATCCAGCAATCAGTTAGGTTTTGCATGCCTCGGGGACAGGAAAGGAAGAAAACCCTGTAATTCTTGGTAAAGATGTTTTGGGTTAGATGGTCTCATCAGAAGGAGTAAGCTGCCAAAGAATATTGTGGACTCAACTCTCTTCTAATTCAAAAAAAAAAAAAGAAAAGAAAATAAAAAGGCAGAAAAATTCTTTCCCTAACCAGAAATGACTGCCAGAAGGAGCACTTGTGCCTGTTCATCAACTGTTTAAGAGAAAAAAACCTCACGTCCCTTTAGCCACTGATGCCCAACTTGCAAACTCTGCCTAGCACCAGCTTCCCAATTATTAGTAATCTGTCATTTAAGATGAAATAGTAAAACCAAAAGAGATTTGCAAAAACCGCTACCAAAAAAAGGCTCATTGCTTCACTAGTTATTCATAAAGATTTGACTGATTGTTTTGGAAAGAGCTATGGGTCCTCACTGTTTCCAAACTGCTGCAGCAACCTATGACTCACATGAAAACCTGCAGCTAGGATTAAATTAGTCATGAATTGATGTTCTAGGGGTTTTCTTGGTACTGTTCTATCTAATGTGTTTTCTTCATCTTTTCAGAGAACAGACCCACACTTTCCTTCAAATCAGTACATTACCTGAGCAGACACGGGGAAAGTTCTGTCAGACTCTCCCTTCCCATTATGCCTTCTTCCAATCTTTGATTTAAAATATATATCTGTATTTATTAATTCATGACATAAAAGGTGGAATTGCAATACCTTTCACCACTACTATGGTTGTCTTTCCATTCAGCTTTTTGTGACGGCCTTTGTTTTTAATAAACTCAGTGCATAGGTAGATATTAGAATCAGATTCCTGTACATCGTGCAGAATTATCCTGAGATTCCTTCCTTCTTTTGAATACGTGGTACGATTAGCCAAAGCAGGAAGGATATATGAAGTATTCTGCTTGGAAACATATATCACATTGACCGGTTGTATGCTAGTTGTCAAGTACGTTCCCACTTCATTTTCTGAACCTTTCATTGAGCAAGTTATGCTGATGGAGTCTCCTTCCCAAACACTGATAATGTCTGTTGACTGTTCATTTTCTTCACCTAAAAATAAGAAATGCAATTGAAATTATACCAGAGTTCTTCTTGATCTATTATCAAAGTAGTTTTCAAAAACAACTACTCCACCAACAGAACCACTCTGTAAGACTGGATCTTAGTCTTGCTATCCTGTATATATTGTCTCCTGGCTGTCCTGAAACCTGCAGTGCCTTTCATTCCCATTGACCTGTGCAATTCAACATCTCCTCAAAGCTTAAAAGGCCTTGGCAAAAAAAGTGGCTTCTGTCACTCATGCAAAAAGTTTAGATGCAAAAAATCTACTGCCCTGTAGATTCCCAGTATAATCCTGTAAGTTCTCAAAATAGAAGCTTCATTGAACTCAGCCCAATAATTTGAGCTGGTTGAGGATCTAAATCTGGAATTCCAAGGGATCAAAAATGGCAAAGAATGGAAGAAAATTACAGACTTTTTTTTTTTTTTAAAAGGAGGCTTTAGCAACGTCTAGGAACGGGAAAACAGCCTCTTCGGAAGGGAACAGCAGAAAGTGTAACTCCAGCCTATACTAAGAAACAAAGGTATAAAGTTATATAATGAGACCCTTTGAGTTCTCTAACAAACTCGATATCAAAAGAAAGTGAACAGTGAGTACTTATGCAATGAATAGCAAGGAATAGAGGGATCAAATGGGAAACGTATAAAAAATTACGAGTAAGGGAATAAAAATCAGAGTATTGCATATCTAGGATAAACATAGTATAGAAAGAGTAGAATTGTTCAGTGCTGACAAGCAAATTAAGGATCCTTACATACTTAAAACAATTTATTTTAATGAGGGAACAAACACAAAAAGACCAAATCATGGGAATTTAGATACAGTAGATCAATCCAACCTGTACCAGACACGAGGACATTCCTCCTACAGCACTTCGAGAAGGAATTAAGGCAACCTAGGAATTGTCAGCAATTATCTTCCAAAGCAGCAGAGAAAAAGGGTGACGGAGAAGGCTGGAGAAGCACAGAGCACTCAGCCTTTACAAGTGGGGAAGGAAATCCCAGGAAATTCATCTTTATCAGCCTAAAATCAGTACTTCTAAGCTGACCCACAGTTACTTGATCTAAGAACCCAAGCAGGTAATGACAAGCAGCCACAGCCCATCAATTTTTTTCTCCAAAAGATCAGGGTAGAAGTTCAAGAGTTAAATTATATTTGCAGAAATCAGTATTGACTCCTCAACAACCACTAAGTAAAGAATGGCAAAACCACTCAAAATAAACCTTCTCACCAGTTGCACTGCCTCTTCCTTTCAGACATGCTGATTTATGGATAATATTTTTTCTCACATCAGCATTCTTTCCAGTTATTGCCAGTTGTCATGAGGGAAAACAGGGACTGACTCTTTGGAGACATCTTTTTCGTTAGCCTGTTCTCCCCAGAGATTCACACTGTTTTCCCCAAGTGTGCCTCCAGCTTGTACTCTCAATAGCTACAACAATATTCAGCAATGGATATTTCTCATAAGATTTTTTTTTTACACCTTCAATAATTATGTTCCTAAGTAAATACCAACATTCATTTCTATCCAGTAGTGGGCTCCCCCATCAACCTTATCGATACAGACACAGTTTACGCTGAATTACTGGGAAAACAACTTCTACTCTTTCTACAGAGTATAATTTCTGTGTAGAAAAGTTATGATCACGATTTTTAATTTTTTTCTAAAAACTCATTCTAGAATTTCAGAGAATGTTTTCCAAAGTTCCATCTGGTTTTGCTAATGGTGAATTTGCCAGGAACCTGTTTGAGACAGTAGACTAAGAGGAGGAAAAAAATAAAAGAAAGAAAGAAAATATTGAAACTTGTGAAATGTAAGAGTGTCTATGTTGTACGTACCATTCTGGCCAGGGAAACACAGGAGAAGCAGAAGAGAGAGAGATGCAGTTGGGAGATGCGATATCCACAGCATTTTCAAAGGTCTTTTTAGTTGTTCTTTATTATCTGATGAGTTAAAGACCTGAAGAAAGGGTTGTATGCCACAAGTTGGCTTGTTTTCTTCCAGCTACATCACCTACTAAAAGAAGGTAGCAACGTGCTGCTTTTGCCTTAGTATCACAACTGAGAAGGGGGAAGAGAGATTTCTCTCAAGAGGTGCATCTTGGCTTTGACTTCACACTTAAAACGCCCACGGTTTCCTACTACTAAACAACCCCCAGCCCTGAGGGTGGGATTAGAAAGAGTCCCTATGTTGAGCACCTATCTTCCCTTTACAGTCAACTGAGAAAAGGTAGGCTCAAAGTTACACTTCACAGTGCCAAAATCAGGCAATTATCTCCCTGTTGGGACCTTACTGGAAATGGAGGTGCTTGGTACAATCAAGTCACTCTGTCAGTGTTCCCATGGGCTTAGCAGGTTGCCTGGTTGGTGGCTGCAAATGCAAAAGTCTTGGCTTTGTAAGGAGCAAGTAGATGAGAGATGCTCCATTACTTCAGGTAAACCTTAAACTATTGTACAAACTCTCCTCACAAAAACTACAGGTTTGATTTGCATCTTGGCAGTGACAATGGGCATAATTTCCAGGCAACACCGTGGTATGGACCTCTCGTGCCTTCTGGCTTCACATCTAGTAACGTGTTCTGTAGTCTCTGCAGTACACAAGAGCTTCTAGCCACCAGCAAAAGGGAATCTCAGCTACAGTTCACATGTAGCTCCTGCTCCCTCCCTGACATGATGAAAAGCTCTTCTTGCAGGCACTGTTCTCTGTGTAAACGTAGAGGGAAAGGGGATGTCCCAAAGAGTTGCTTGAGTGCTTGAAAGCTTAGAAATTTCATCAATTATTGTAAAAAACAGTTCAGGCATGTTGCGAAAGGAGCTTTCAGTCAGCCCTACAAAGGCTCGCTACTGGATACAAATACAGATGCCACAAGACATCTCTTACTCCCCGTCTTTGCTCTTGCAATATTTAAGAAGCGAATCATGACAATAATACGGGATTATGAGTTTGGGAATCGTGTGATAGCGATGCTTTGTAAAAAGATTAACATACCAAATAACACTACAATCAACACTGGGTTACAAATGAATAGCCAGTTTTTAAGCTGTTTTATTGTGATGTATAACATAAAACAAACAAAAAAAATATCTGGTCCATTTTAGGCCAAACCAGGACAATCAGTAAAATGAAATTACAACCATCGAATTATGGCATTTGGTGAGTCAGACCACTTAGTATCTTTGTGCTTGAGTGAGCCATAAAGATCGGTCTCTGACTTGTGTCTCATGACTAATTTAGCTAAGCAACCATCACTGGGCAGAGGTGTCCATATAACCTTTCTTCTCAGAACATGTCCAGCTCTCTGGCCCCAACTGGTGTTAAAGAGTAGAAATTAAATCTGAACATCATTAAACCTGAATCCCTCAAGTTAATACAATGTGAGTTCTCAAATATCACTTGGTCTCTTCTCCAAACAATTAAAAAAATCTGAGTTTACACCAAAACCACCTAGTGCCAGCCATCGATTTGAACACCATATATACACACACATAGATTTTTCCATACATATACATAGACACATTTGTTTCTCTCATTAAAAGACCATAAAAAAGAATGCCATGGCCTTCAATTTTAAGACAGTGTTTTTCTAGGTATAGGAAAATAACATGTACATCACTGGAAATCTCCAGAAGCACAGTATAGAACTTGATTACATAAGCTGGAGCACTTGGCACCTCCTCAAAGGCACCCACAGCAACGACTTACAGCACAGGAAAACAGAACCAAAAACAACAGTAGTGATAGCTGCAGTGGGGTCAAAAAATGAAAGGCCCTTACCTGATCTGAGTGCTCCTTTCCCAGGCTATAGCAGCAGATATGTTATTTTCTCCAAAACAGATGGCTTTTATCCCCTAAAAAACCTCTTCCTCACTCCTTTTAGACACAACTCTGCTCTGTTGAAAGCCTACAGCAGTGCTAAGGCACTTTATAAAGAGGAAAAGTCTTTTTCCTTCTATCTCTAAATCCTTGCACAATGTGGACTCTTTACAGGTAACTTTAGCTTTGGCTTATTGAATAAGCATAACACTCATCATGATATAACAGAGTTCACAACTGGATCATTCAAAATAACATACTCATTAAATACCCAAAAGCCTTTGAAGAGCTGGGGATTGCCATCTCTTCATGAAGTCTTGACTGCATTCCACCACATTAAAATCAAAAATACAAAATCCAACAAATAAGCTGAGAGCTGAGTTAAAAGGGTATCTTAAATCAGCGTGAGTGTAAAGCCTCTGGTGAGGAGGGGGAAAAAAAACCCCAGCCCATAACAGCACTAGTCTCCTGTGCCAAACAAGAGCTAAATTTAAGCACAGAAGCTTTTCTATATTTCTAAAATTTTGACTGTCTTTCATTATGAAATTTTCCCTTTTGATTGTAGCAAATTCCAAGAGTCACACGACATCCTACATCCTTTGAGATTTCCGGCTGGAAGTTTCAGCTCCAGGTTTATGAGTGATTAAACCATGTAAAAGTGATTCAGCAAGTATTCATACCGCTTCACGGATCTGCTTTTCCAATTGCGCTGCTGATCTTTTTGCTCAAAGGTCTAATGCAAAATTTGAGGATTTATTCAAACCAAGTGTGAATGATAAATCATTTGAAGATGACATACTGCCTATGAACTACTAAATGGGGCTCCCTGCAGTGCAGTATTCATCGCATACTGTCTGCATGCAGGATACCCAAACCTGCCTTCAGATGCAGAAATATCGTAGTCTTTTCTGATAAGGAAACAGAGCAGGCATGTCAATATGCTTTCTTATCCACTGGACTTACTGTTCAAAGCATCCCACACTAAAATTGCCTGTATTATGACCTAATTTGTCAGGGAGATTGATATCATACTTCTGTTCAGCCTGGGAGCCTACAGCCTCCATGAGTCCATGCCATTTCTGAGGGAGTTGGATATAGCCCTCCCATCCACACTTGCACAGGAACAAGCACACAGAGATGTCCTCAACCTGCAGGTGGTCGCAAAATCAAATGTCTGTTCAAAAGGCCAAACCTCTGTAATTCAACAAACCCGTCACCTGTACAAAATGCTTTTTACCTGGGAGTTAAAAAAATAAAGACTTATGGGCATGCTATCACGTTACAAAATGGAAGACATGCAGAGACCATCTGCCTCAGGGTTCAACACATCCTTCCTGAGCACAGATACAGTTCTCTGAAGAATTTCAGATGAACTGATAGTTTCAATCATGAAAACCATTGAGAAAATTCAGCTGGTTTAAACCTGTGCTACTGAGCCACCCATGCATCTCGCGATGACTGCAGTCCTCAGTGAAGCACCAGGAGAGGATGGGAGATCCAGGGAGCTGCTCGTGTTGCTTGCGAAGTCCTGGAGCTGGACGACTGTGGCAATTACAGTCTTCAGTGAACAGATGGATTTGGTGAAGGTACATTTGTGAAAACTACCATGAGGTCTCGTGTAAAATGAGCATCTCTTTCTTCAGCTGAACGCTCTACGTCATTACTGAGGAGTATGCTGCTGGCACAGAGGACTGTTTTTCTCATTTGTAGATGTTTTTCAAATAGGTGTGAGGTTTTCCGTGTCAGGAGCCCATTTGATTTTTCTAACAGCTGCAGAATTGAAGGAAAAATATCTCTGAGGCCACCAAAGGCACAGGTTGATTTCAGTGCGAATTACAGTCCGATTGCCTGTATTTAGGCTTGGAAATCTGGAGTGTGAAGTCCTCAGGGCAGCTACCCTGTCCCATCTGCTACTGGACTACCTCTTGCTCTGCAAGGTGAAAGGATTGCAGCTTCATTGCCCAGCAAGTTCATGGCGTCTCTGCTGAAACCCTGCCCTGGTTGCAGTGGCCCGTCAGCCTTTCCCTTAGAGGGGCTCTAAGACAGGCCTGAAATATCACCGAGCATTACACCACAGGGCAGGACCTCAGGAGAGCCACTAGTTGTAAATTTTTACCTATCACACCAATATATCTATTAATATGTCCTAATATAACAACTGCAGTGAAACTAGCATTGTGTTATCTTTACTGGGTTTTACAAGCACTTGTGCAACTCATTCTTCATGGATAGCTTTGCGCTTTATCTAACAGTAGATGTTCAAACATTTCAGCTTGTTCCCATTGGCTTCGTTTAGAGTTATCAGAGAGGAACAGGCACCTTCACAAGGTAATTCATCTGTTTCATCTTAAAACCCTTTTAAGGTGACAGCTATTTTTCTCCATTCACTAGAAAGGGAGTACAAGGTAAAAATCTTAGGCTTTAACTAACTTCTAACCAACAAGTTACCTTAAACAAATTCAGACTTAGAAATTTGATTCTTAGACTCTTCAAAAGAAACAACCAACATTTGTTTCTAAAGGATGGACTAGTTCAGTAACTGAGAGGAGATGTCTCAGCTTCTGGCATTACACAAGGTCCCATAAACCCTGGAGCCAAGTTGGCTACAGGATATAGGGGGGAAGCTGTAGGTCAGGGTCAAGGGTTGTCTGTAGAAGTGTGTAAATGATCAACACATGAGTACTGGAACCACTGCAAAGTCATATAGGAGCTAAAATCTATTGACTCAGACTTGATGCAGGGAGGAAATGGGCATCCGCTGAACACGGTCCTAGTAAAACACATCTAGTTCTTCACTGAATGCCCTCCTGCCGTTGTAGTAATGTGATTTCATCATTTACTATAATTAAACCCCCAAAAGACAAATCTTACCGTTAAAAATCTGATGGAGCACTATGACAGGTCCTAGGAAAACAACAGGAAAAAAGTACCAGCATCAGCAAGGATTTACTTAGAAGAATTAAAACTAACAGACTTGCAGGTTTTTTTTCCCAATTTATATTTATCTGAAATTCCTGAGCAACTCACTGGTATCCATCTCAAACAGATTCACAGCCCTTTTGTTTTGTCCACAAATCCCCACCACACATGGCAGGTGTGATGCTTTGCCACATGACAGCACAGTAGCATCTTAAGTTCTCTACTCTGTTGTAGTACAACTATTTCTGAAGAGGTAGTTTAATATTATCCCACTTTAAGAACACTGCAGTCTCTGTGTTGTGAAGGAGAAGGGAAGAGCAGAGAGCAGTTCTGAGGAAGGCAAATATTTCTAGAAGACATTAATTCACTTGACTCCTTATTTACTCCACAGAGCCTACCCCAGCCCTTTCCATGCATATTAGTTTGCAAAACAAGCTCCCTCCTTGCACATATTTAGGAAAATATTCTTTCTTAAATTAAAACTGTCTCTTTAGTGGGCAGAGCTGTGAGTGGGAACCATTCACCCAGAGGACCTGTCATCTCACGCCTGGATGTTCAGCAGTCTCCTGGGCTGGGATGTGTCTCTGCAGGGGAAGCTGCACAGCAATATTGCAGTCCGAGACTACTCCAAGGAACTGGATCCCATTGAGGTAAGGATGAGCAGCGCAATCGCTTGGCTGTATTAATGTAGCAGCGAGGAAATTTATTCTGTGCTTACTTTTCATAATAAAACAAGCTGACTGGGGACTATGCCATGCCACCAAACACAGAGGTGGAGTTCATACCAGCTGTCAGCCCAGGCTCCCCTTCACAGTGAATATCATTTAGCAGCCTCATAAACAATGTTATGGAAATGAGATCCAGAAAGAAAACCCTGTATTCTTTTTCCCTTGCCAGCACACTCTGTAAGGCATGTCACCTGTAGGAAACACATTTTGTCAGACTGTACCTTGACCATTTCGGTTCTGTCGAGCACAATACACTGCCAGTGCTGCTGCAAAAACCCCAAGAATCACTACTGGGGTGACGATGCCAATGCTGCTCTTTTCGCCGATTGAAAATTGAGGATTACCTGCAGAGCAGAAGAAAATAAAGAGTCCAAGTGAATCAAACAGGGGTGCCAAGAAATGAGCCTGCTTCATAACCACCAGCTAGGAAGAACTGGGCCTGGTGCTTCTGCATGGTACCCCACAAAAGCTGGTAATGAGAGAAGGAACTGATGAACGGGAGAACAAATAGCCTCTGGCTTAGGATATCTTAATGAAGATACCCATAGCCAAAAAATGACTCTGTCGTTTGAAGCTAATCCTTGACTCCCCACCACAACGGATACCTTTGAATATCAATCTCATCAGAAATAACCAAAAAACAAGAGATGTGAGACCTTGTATCCTGAAAATGGAAGAAGGTCAATAGCTCTGTGAAGTGTTTTAGTGATCTTACTACTTTCAGCCAGTTTTTCTGCTAAAATAAGACATGCAATAAGTAGAAAATGAAAGCTGGAAGAATGTTTTGCACGGCAACATCATTCTGGGTGGTGTCTGAACAGCATGCATTTCAGAAACAAGGATCTGGTAAGGACAAGACATTCAGCTAGGTAATACATCCTTAACCATGGTTCAAAGGCCACCAACAAAATCCATTTTGACCATTTTTGAGAGACCTCAATGTACAGGAATTTAAACATAGAAATATCTATAAAGGTTATTCTAATACTTAATTTTGAAGAGAAATAATAGAATCATCCAGCACACATCCAAAAATTGCCAAAGAAAAAACAAAAAAGCCCCAAACAACACAGCAAGAAGCGAAGTGCCATACCCCTAACAAGGGCTACCCACAGAAAAACATAAATTGTTTCCTTGTCTCAAGCCCTGTTTGTCCATAACCTAAGTAAGACGACAGGAATTTCTACAGTGTAAGAAATTTGGATATAAAAATAACCGTGTGTGACAAATGTCCTCTTAGTCTGGAGTTAAAGTCTCATTTATTATTTACTTGTAAGTGGAATTCTTGGAAACCTGTTGCACACCCATCACATACCGCCTTCCCTCAGCATCCCTGTATCTGTAGCGATATAGCTACAATTACAGAAACCTGTACCCATGGGTATATATTTCCAGGACTGGGCACCTACATGAGCTAAGGGAAAGTCTCTGAGTTTGGATGGCTACAGCACGTGTGGGTCCGAGGTATGAATGTACAGTACACCCACCCCCCTCCATGTACAACTCTGTTCACATCAAGCTGAGCAAAACTCTCTCAAAGCAAAGGGCAAACAAACACATGAAGAGATTAACCTAGATTTCCCTCAGCGATGTCGGCTGTTGATTTTCTGGTTTTCTCATCTGACATTTCAGTGTAGCACTTCAGGGGAGGGTTGGGCACCACTGAGGGGTCAGTTTCTGCTTCACAGCAAGTTTTAATGATGTTACCACTCACAGTTTCCGAGGAAGCTGAAAGATAAAAGAAGCTTTAATTATAAACATGGATCATTTATAAGTTCTTCAATCAAGGGTTAAAAAGGTTAAAGAGGTTAATAGGTTAAAAAAGTGGGTCCTTCATGTACCACAAAAAACTGGGAGATTGCTACAATCATATTTAATTCACTAACTATTCAAATCAACCGGTCATCATTTAGATTTTCTTCTCACTACAGCTAATGAACTGTTCTATGAACCAATAATGGAAATCTTCAAATTTGAAGAAGGCAAAAAAGTTTTCACATGTAGTTAAGAACACCAAAACATTTATAAAAACCTTATCATTACCTTTTTGCATTTAAATTCTATTCAAATAATAATTATGTTAAACTTTTGCACCTTCAATTTACCCACATGAACCAAAGAAGAGGAACAAGCAAGACCAGCAGCTGTATAAATCTCAGAGACCCTGGAGTGCATCTCCTGTCTAGCCTGCATGCCCCTGGGCATTATATAACTTATTCCTCTTCTAAGAGGTGGGAAATGTAAAGGCCATTATCTTGAAAACTCCTTCCTACTTACACATCCCTCAGTGCATCCACCCATTACCCTCTCAAGGGATGCAGGCATCTATGTCTACAGCAATTTCCAGTTTTCACTATGGATGTTTCAGTGTCATCCAAGCTTTACAGTGGTAACAGCATGTAGGTATTTTGCAGTGGTAAGCATAAATCCAGGAGAGAAATGGTTTACAGTGGTCA
This sequence comes from Nyctibius grandis, assembly GCF_013368605.1. NCBI lineage: Eukaryota > Metazoa > Chordata > Aves > Nyctibiiformes > Nyctibiidae > Nyctibius > Nyctibius grandis. The sequence goes on along the minus strand of NC_090672.1, from coordinate 4,632,529 downwards.
GAAATTAAATACATGAGGACTTGTTAGGCTGAACAAAAGCATATGTAGGTTGAAAATTTTTTCTTGTTTTCTTCTGTCAGCAATAAGATTAGAAAGGATGTTTTAAGTCTAACAAGAGAGGTGATGAAAGCCATTTTCAGAGAATCATCTACAGCCAGGAGGGCAAAGCCCAATATATATTCAATCAGATGTTAAGTGGTGAAATATCATTGACTTGGATGGAGTTCAACTAAATTACACCTGTGCAACGTGATCCACCATGAAGTTTTTCCCTCTTGAAGCCACTTGCTGAATGTACTGACAGGCATTTTTATCTCTGAATTTGACAGTTTTATGAGAAAGCTGGAAGGATACCTCCTGGTTACTTACTGAGTTATACAGAAGAGCCACACAGAATGGCTCTTGAGGCTAGACCTGGATTTCAGTGTGTACTGACTGAAGTAGATGGGACTCTTACTTTGCAAATTGGCACAGATTTTGACCATGAGAATTGCTGTTGCTAAAAAAAAAAAGTATCTTTATAAATCAAGATAATATGAATTTATCTGAATCACTACTAGTGTAGTTTTAAGCAGTGTTTGACCTGAGAGAATTTAATTTATTTTTGTGAATGACTTAATGACTTTTCACAGAAGAAACTCATTATGACAAGTTAGTTTACTCATTAACCTCACTGTATCACAGTTTCATAACCAGAAATATGTTTTCCATGTGTTGATAGCCAGGTTCCCAGTAGAGCATACCTCCAGAATTCACAATGCCACATGAGCCTCCTGCTCCCACGTCTTTCTCCCAGAAGATGGCATAAATTCCTTCAGATAAAGTATTTTGTTGCTGAAAGCACATAATGATATGTGTTTCACTGGCCACCAACTGAATTATTTCATTTGAAAATGTCTCGTTTTGTGTTTCAGCAATTATTGCAAAGTCTTCGTAATTGGATGGTTCGCATACGTTGCTCTCGCAGCCTTTACAGTGGTAGACTGTCACAGTTGTTTTGCCAAAGGAAGAGTCTTGTGTCCCCTCAGCAGGGTTGTCATTGGTCATGGCAATGCCTAAATAAGAAAACAAAGAAAAATTATTTTCTACCAGTTTTCTCCCTAAACTTTTAGTGTTAGAGAATGGGATGAGTTTTGGTGGACAAACCAAAGCTTTGGTGGCTTAGGAGACTGCCAATGGGCAATTTTTACACAGTACTGGACCCAGTCCCCAAAATAATTTTTAGGGGTAGAAATAAGACATAATTGCCCCACTGTTGCCACTGGCGTTTTAACTAGTAAGCTGGCAGCTTGGGAAGTGACTTGAAAGACATTTCTCTTGTTGAGCTAAGAGGTCCTCTGCCCAGACAGGCTCAGATGAATCATCTGTTCTTATTTTTTTTCCTTCCAAAAGTCCTTGGCACAATCCTATCAGGTATATCTCTAGCAAACATCCTCTTCCCAGAGCAAATGAAGTTCACAGCTGAGCTGCCAGACTACATACAGCTGGATGCAGTGTCCCAAGTCACTGCCACTGATTCAGTTCAGTATTCCTGCAGGCAACAATTTTACAGCCAACCCAAGACACAGCGGCAGCCTGGCTGAAGTGCTGGAGCATGCTGGGGCTGGGTGCTGAGAGCTGACAGAAGGGTTTTAGTGATTCAGACTGCCCTGGTAAAGAGACAGTCCTCTGAGAAAGGACTCACCTCCTCTGACTTCAGACAGATACAAAGTGTTACCCTTCCCAAGTCAGGGGCTTGTGACAGGTCAAATGAATCAACCTTCACCTTCTTAATTTCTTTTCTCACCTTAGTGGTTTTGTGGTCTTAGTTTTAAGCGGATGCAACTGAGTTTTCTAATAACGGTTTAAAAGTTTTTAGCTACTAACGTGCAGTGAAAAGCAATGAGAACAAACAAGGAGACTCACTTGGATGGGGAGCTGCAATGGTCAGAAGCAGGAAACATAACTGTGTGTAGGGGGGAGAGTCCATCAGGCTGCCCTGGGTGCTCAGCTCCGGCAGTGTTGGATGCTCTCCTAGATCCTCCACGATCCCAGGGCAGGCTCACCAGGCTCCTCCCTCAGCCACCTCCCTGTTTGGGCATTAAGTATAGCATTTAGCGTCCATTCTCTTTTGCTGGTCAAAAAGAAAACAACTTCCAGGCCAAGTGCGTAAAGCTTTTTCTAGCCAAGATAGATGGAATACAGGCAAAGAAACACTCCTGCTGCTCAGCTGCTACTGCACTCTGAGATGGCTTTTGCAAATGCCAGACCTGCACCCCTTTCCCTCTCTGGGTCAATCACAGCAGTAGAAGACACATGGTCCCTTCTGCATGGAAAGGGAAATCCCTCCTGAGCCTGCTGGGCAGGAGGCTCCACGTCCAGGTCCTCCAGGCTCCTCAAGGCAGTGGCCCTGCACACATCACTCAGTAGTACCTGCAACAAATAATGTCTTGGCTTGCTATCACTTCCAAAACACACAAAAAGTTAGTTAAGGAAGATTTTTTTTGTGGTGAATGTTTTGCTTGGCCTAAGATAAAATATTTATTGTCAAATTGAATTTTATTTTTAATTTAGAAGACCTGATGGGAAATATCTGTTCAAATCAAATGAACAAACAAATTAAAACTTAGTATTTCTTTCCAAAAAATTTCTTGGATTTAGTCAGAAATGCAACCTCAGTCATTTCAATGAAACTGTCAGGAATCTGTGAAATATGTTTTAGTAAAACACAAGTTTCACTTTCCAAAGGAGGCAAAAAAAAATTCTGGAAAATTCACCTAACTTTCTTCACTAGCCTAGCTCTGGAAAACACAAACTGCTTTGCCCCTAGGAGCTTTTCATTAGAAGCTTCATTAAAACAACTTTTTTTGGTATGTCACTACCTGAGAAGTACCTTGAGGACGTTTCCAAATGAATTATGCATTAATTCCTAATTATGCATTAATTCGTCAGCAGGAGTTAATAACTGCTTACCTCTTGTGATCTGTGCTAGTCTAGAGCTGCTGAGAATCCCACCCCAGTTCCCAGGAACAGATGAGTCAGAGGCCGGCAATTCGCAAAGCGAGCCCTTTCCAGCTGCCGCCAGGCGCAGGAGGCAACCTTTGAGACCGCCTGCAAAACTGCCTGCGCAATAAAATCTGGGGCCGCTCCACAACGCCCCAAGTTCTCGACACCCCTACGCAGGACCCAAGCCCAGGAGATGCTGGACCAAGCCAAGGTCCTAGCTCGGCTCCACATGCACCCACAAAGGTCCACTTCCACTTCACACCACACGAGGGACCAATTCTTCCATTTTACACCCAGCGCTCCTTCTCACCTATACAACCTTGCAAGAATTTCTTCTTGCCCCACCAAGTATTAACAACACTCAGAGCATCAAATGAGCTCCGCATCTTTTCTCACCCTCTTACCATACATCTAAAAATTGTTCTTATCTCTTATTTTGTGTGGGTTTTTTTTTTTCCCCCAAACCAGATCAATCAGTACTATTTCACACATTACTCACTTCAGCCTGTTTCCTCCCTTCCAAAGCACCAGATAAAAATGCCTGTCCTCCTCTCCTCTGCGGGCGAGCAGAGTGTCAAGGGACTGTCATCAACCTTCGGATCATTGAATCATAGTATTATTTTGGTTGGAAAAGACCCTTAAGATCGAGTCCAACTCTTAACCTAACACTACCAAGTCCACCACTAAACCGTGTCCCTAAGCACCATGTCTACACATCTTTTAAATACCTCCAGAGTATTATAACTCCTTGTCCTCCTTGGAGCATGTTCGCCAGCCTGACGCAGTCCTCACAGACTAGCTACAGCACATCTGGCCAAGTTATTTGCGCAGGGCTTAAGGACAATAAGTGGGTTTTTTTCCCCCAGTAGTTTTTAGCCTGAGGTCTGTATCTTCTGTCTTCGTTCATTGTCTTCTCTTCTCTTTTGTGGTTTTCTTGCCTCATCCTTGCCCCTCCTCTCATCTTGCTCAAAGAACATCTCCCTTCCTCTTCTTTCTGGTGACATTCCTTCCTACTCCCCCTCTTCTCTTTGTTTTCCAAAGCCAGAACACTGTCCACCAAATCTCTGCCCCCTCCCACTGGTCTGTCTTACAATCCTCTTTTTTGGCAGATTTCTGAGAGTCTTCAGTTGTCTTGGTCACCTCCTACCATCAGTTTTAAACTTACTTGAACAATAAAACACTAAAATCTAAAATGAAACACACTCTTTAGATAGAAAATATTTTTCATCGTTTGTTGCCTGCTTGCCTTTCTTTTCAAGGCAATACAAACCTTCACTTTTCAGAACTACTGAAGTTGTCTACACAGCTGTAACGAAGTAATGCCAGACCCTAAAAGCAGATCAGCTGCCAGCAGTAGATGAGTAAAGTATCAACCACGAGGATGTGGAGCTCCTTGGGCAAACACCAATCATTCACACCCAGCTCATGAGCTTTTCCCCAGGTCTGACCCCACAAACAAGCCCAACCTGAGATCACTGGCAGGAAGAAGTGGATTTAACCAGAAACAGAAAGTTGTAGAGCACTAAACAAGGTGTTTTGTTTTTGAAAGGATCTATTTGAGTAAAATTCACTACCTGAAACTCTCCTGCTTTTCCTTCTTCCGTAACTTCATAGCAAACACAACACTATAAACAACTTCAATGTTTACCAAGATGAGAAAGTCAGTCAGTCATTAACACAATAGCACCATTTCAAACAGAGGAAAGGTCCTCTCTCAAAGTTAAAAGCTATTGACCTGGAATATTCGGGGTAGACACCTGCATTTTCCTACTCCAGCCCAAGTTAAACCAGCTCACTGCCTTTCCAGTGTGCATCCTCAGGCTTACCAACCTCTGCCTCCGGCACAGCTCAGCTGAGGCTGCTGCTTCAGTGGGACCTCCATGGTGCCACCACAGAGCTGTGGTGGGGGGCGACCCAAAATCCCGGCCATAGGAGATGGCAGAGCAGGGCTGCTGCCCCAGGGCTTAGATATGCTTCCCTCTCCAAGTGACCATGAAGTGCAGTCATGGACCCAGGAGATCCAGTGCCATTCTCCACTGTTAACACTGCATTTCCCTGCCCCTTCTCTCTCTCTTCCAGCCACATGCCCTGGGGGTCTATAGCTTCATAAGCATTTTAGTATATGGCTTATATGGTCAGGCAGAACTGTCTTGGTGGAATAATGCAATACATTTTCAGAAAAGGTTTATCTGGTACCCTAAGTATCCCATGGAGAGGAGTTAAAGGTTTCAGTTTGAAGAAAACAAGACTATTGAAGGAAGTAAGGAAGCAACAAAATAAAAACCAAAGAACTTCAGAAGATCCTACATATTTTGTTTACCACTCTAAGTTCTTTCCTGGAAAAGGAGTAGAATTCACATAAGAGCTAATTTTTTTATTACTTTCCATATGGGTTTCACCTTGTTGATCTGCTGAATACCACTCTCAACAAGCTTTTGCAATTAAAAAAAAAAAAAAAAAACACAAACAAAACCACAGGAAGCTATTTCCAGAGCGAGCCTAGCAGTGCAGTTTGTTTCCATAGCTCCAACAAGCCAATGCAGAAAGCAATCAGCAGGACACTGAGAAATCTCTGCAAAAATCCTGAGAGTAAATTACTCGGCTTCCCAGCAACTGCTCTTAAAAAGATTTTCCACAGTAACCATTAGAAAACACTACTAACATTTTATTTTCTGCTTGCAGCACATTAAGGCAAGTAGAATGAACTGTTTCACTGGTTTCATTTCTTTTATTTTAAAACCAATATCCTTATTGACCAACGCATTCTGTTTTAGTTCTCTGTTTTTTTCTGTTCTGAACCCAGAGCCACCAGGGACCCCATAGGTCCCCAAAGGTCCCTTTTGGGAGCAGAGCAGTAGCCACAGGGAAAACAATGCACAACCAGCTCCAGCTTGGGTCCAAGCTTCTCATTGAAAAGGAATAGAATTGCAAAGATTTCCACTGCAACCCTCCTGGCAAATTATCCTTTATTTACAAACATGACAGGGTGGCAATTTTGGAAAAGGAGATATTAGCAAAACGTGCTAAGGAGCTATGAGGGGAAAAAAGGTTAACTGGATACAGGAAAAATTATTTGAGCATTACAAGAAGATGAAAATGCTCTAACAGATTTATTCTATTACTTCTGTGGTCACTCACACTTATATATAAGTGCACCAATTAATGCAGCTGTTGGGTTTTCACATTCACACAAGCAATGTGAAAGCAGTGCAGAACTGTGTGAAAGCTGGTGGTCAGGGCTGTAAAAAGCCACGTTACTTATTTAGCAAGATCACACTCACAAGCAATCACATTCTTCCTTACGGAGAAAATGTGAAACACACAAATCATTTCCCTGCTGCCACAGGCTTTGTCAGTGCCTATTTCTAAATGCCTGCTTAAAAAGAGGAAATAGCAACAATTTGTAAGAGAAAAGACTGGCTGTAAGACAGGACCCCTTAAAGAAGACAACAGCGTGAGTACCTCAAAAGCTGTTCGTGTTGGAGGAAGCCTCTGTGCCTCTTCCCTTCTCCATGCGCCCAAGCTGCCTTTCCAGCTCCCAGTTCATTCAGCTCCTCTTCCAGAGCCCTGCACAGGACATGCAGAAGCCATTTGGATCCCAGAGAAAAAGCCACGCCACCGGCTTCTCCCTTCTTTAAGAAGCAACTGGATTTTCACTTTCATTTCTTATGGAGCACAGGGCAGCAGTGTCAGTGAACAACGCAAACGAGGGAAGTCCATGCTGCTGTATGGGACTCTGCAGCTGGAAAGCATGGGAAAAAAATCACACCTCCCAGAAAACATCCCAGGAACCTGCTTGTGGAGTACCCGGGTAGTAAATCTCTCTATGTATTGCAACAGTGATGTGAATGGACTGATTTGAGATCTGCTCCAGGGTCTGCTACTAACTTGCCATACAAGGAGTTCCAGCGCAGGAGAGCCTGCAGCGCCGAGCTGAGCTCAGCTTATTCCCTGGCAGGGATCAGTGTTGAAAGATACCCTGCCAAAACACGCATGTTTCAGCAGCAATTCTGTAGTTTGACTGAATTTGTCCCCATCACATAACCTGGCATGAGCAGTCGGGACCAGAGGGAGGGCAGAGAGTCTGCACAGCCCTCAGTAAATCAAACCTCTCTAATTCCCAGACTCTTTGCAACTCGGGTAAAATAATGCTCATTGGCAATGGCAAAGCACTTTGAGATTAATGCTACAGATATTAATTTTTCAATGGGCCACTTCTACATTTGCTCTTTAATAGAAAAAATGTTATTTATTAGCTCTGACAGTGGAATGAAGGCTTCAAGGAACGGTTCTGCTGTATTGCACACACTCTGTGGTCCGCTGTGCTTCAGCTTATCTTCCCTGCAGGGACTAACAGGGCTGGTGGGAAGCTTCTTTAAACAATGCCTTCCTTATTTCCCTTATCTTGTACCCTTCCTTCAGGTAGGAGCTGTGCTGCCCTGGAAGGATCACCTCCAGCACGTATACAAGGCTTCTAGATCTCTGAAGGAGAAGTTAAATATTGACATCACCAAGTCAAGAGGTGTATGCATCAGTTCCCAGGAATGAAACGCAAGGTGATGCAAGTGAAAGTGCGAGGCAGAGATCTGCAGATCTACAAAAGTGTTGAACTGATGAAATTATATACCATAGGGTGCACAGCCTATACCCAAAGAAGAGCCTTTAGCCCACACAAAATATCCACCTGCTGTCATATAGCTTGTCCTGGGAGTGGGCATTTTGCCTGTGGCAAATCAGTTTTTGTCTCAAAAACCCAGGGAAAGAAGTGGTGTGACATTCAGGGTATGGGGCAGAATTGAGAGTGCAGAAGGAGAACCCCATAGAGCTGGTTTGGGAATTGGCAGCCAAAACCTACTGCTGGGTCAGGGTAGATGGCTGAGACGAAAGAACTGCCCAGTACTGAAGGGTAAACAGCACCTCTCAGTAGATAAAAAAAAAAATGGGGAACCTCATCTCAAAACCAGGGAACAGTCAGTAGACAGGCTACAATGCCACTCTACAACACGCTAGTAAGAATCACAGAATCATTTTGGTTGGAAAGGACCTTTAAGATCGAGTCCAACCATTAACCCAGCACTGCCAAGCCCACCACTAACCCATGTCCCTCAGCACCACATCTACACGGCTCTTAAATCCCTCCAGGGATGGTGACTCCACCACTGCCCTGGGCAGCCTGTTCCAATGCTTGATAACCCTTTCAGTGAAGAAATTTTCCCTGATATCCAATCTAAACCTCCCCTGGCACAACTTGAGGCCATTTCCTCTCATCCTATCACTTGTTACCTGGGAGAAGAGACCGACCCCCACCTCCCTACACCCTCCTTTCAGGCAGTTGTAGAGAGAGATAAGGTCTCCCCTCAGCCTCTCTTTCTCCAGACTAAACACCCCCAGTTCCCTCAGCTGCTCCTCATCACACTTGTGCTCCAGACCCTTCACCAGCTTCACTGCCTTTCTTCAGAAGCAGCTGCAGGGAGAGTCATTCTTGTCTGTTTGTTCCCCAACACCCATGTAAAGAGACCTGGACAAGAAGAGGAAGTATTTTTAAGTCCGTTTTCATAATGAACAATTGAATCATTGCTTCTTCGTTCTTTTTAAGTCTGGAATGCAGAAAATGGCTTTCATTTCTGTCCTTGCTCAGAAACGCTTCCTGTCAAAATAATTTCTGAGAAAACGAGACCCATAGTCGGAAAGCGACTGGAGCAAGGTTCACTGCAAGGCAATTGCAGGGGCTGCTCTGCTCTACATCCTATTGCTCCTGGCATGGCCAGCAGAGACAGCATAATCCCCTTCTTGCCCCTCCAAAACAGGGCTAAGCATCTTCTCTGCTTAATCCATGGTCAGAACACATCTATACAGCAAAGGCTCCAGAATTTACCATAGGTGAGATTACATGTGCACATATTATGGGGTATGGTGAAAGCTCACTTAAGACCCCTGGCAGCAGACGTCTCTAACACTCACTGGCTGCTGCTGGCAAGGTTGAGTGCTCAGCTCACCCTGAGCTGACCCATCACATATTACACCTTTCCCTGCCACCTAAAACAACCTGGAATTCCTCATTGAGAAATAACTTGCCATTATAGAAGAACAACAGGTCTGACAGTGCAGCCTTCAAGCCAATCGTCATAGAAGATCTTGAGGTGGAAGGGATCCATAGGGATCATTGACTCCAACCCCCTGCTCCTCGCAGGACTGGCCAGGGGATCCAGTTAATAAAGAAACTAAAAGCAGCCCTGTACGTGATGTTTTCCCTGAGGGTGTGGCACCAGCTGTACTCTGACATGCAGATAAGGGAGAAAACCCCTTGTAACACCTTGCTGACTCAACACCTCTACCTAGGAGTGGGCAGAACTGCGACAGCGACGCGAGTTTGAGCTGCTACTGCCACACACAGCCTCAGTCTCACATACTGCAGCACACAGCATCTCCCTTAGGAGACAACAGCCCTTTTACCCCTCCCCATGAATCCATACCTACCCTCTTTCTCTGGTATATCATCTCTTGATCTCATTTCCAGGTTGCAAGTGGTCTCAAAGAACAACCAGAACAAGGGAAGGAGAAAGGCACTGCAGCTCCCTACTTCTGAGCTGAATCCCCATGTGTTTCAAGAACAAGTTTTCAGCCACGTGCACTGTTGTGCTCTGCTGTCTGTGTCGGATGGGACCTTATGGAAACTGGAAGACGAAGGCATGTGCAGGTGCTGGGTGGAAAGCACCTCAGAGCTTTCTCAGTACTTTGGCGCTCCAAGCAAGAGCAGTCCCTCAGCATCCCTCAGCTGCGAGGCACTTGGGATGAACCCTTTTACTCACTAGACAAGAATCAAATTTGGGGTTTTTTGGTCTGGCTTTTTTGGGGAGGTTTGGGGGGGGGATTTTTTTGGGGGGGAGGAACAGTAATGGTTATTTCCAAACTCCCCATCTTTGCCAAATGGGCCACTGAGAAAAATAGTTGGCCAGCGCTGTTTTAGCGGGTTTTAATGTGTGACACAAATAGCACAGGGGAACAAGCTGTAGCCAAGGAACATAGCAGCAAAGATGCACATTGGGGGTTTTTGCACCACTGGAGGACTGAATGGTTTGAGGAATTGCTAACAGGACTAAACTCTTCACTGAAATCCAGCCTGTCTAAATAGCTTGCACTGTTCAAGTTCCCGTGCAAGCTGTCAGTGCAAAAGATATTAATATTCTGAGAATCTGACTCAAAATTTTAATTTTTCTTTTACCTTCATTCATTTCTCACAGAAAAATAAATCTGTTTCCAAGTACAAAAATTTGGTAATACCCAGCCACACAAGCCACTTCCTAAGGGCCACAGTATTGAGTTCCCCTGGCCCTGTTTTCCTGTGGTTTTTCATTTTCAGTGTTACCTATGAATGATACCTGATTCCTCAAACACCACTTCTACAAGCATGGAACAGAAACCTGGGGGAAACATATTCTGCCTACACTAAAGTTTCCAGGAACAGGCAAAGAACTTCAGTATCCAAGAACTGTTTTGAGAAGTTTATTTTAGTTTATATAGAGCAAGCTTGCACTACATCCTTTGACTATAAGTACCTGATAAATAGAAAAAAAATATTATTATGCCCTCAGTGAAGAATTTCCACTTCTCTTACCCAGAAATATGCTTTAGGAATTTATTTTTCTTTGTGGGCTGCAGAACCTTCTTGTTTTTCATTATGTGACAAGAAACCTTCTGGAAATCACAAACAATATGCTGTGTATCTGCTAAACCATTTGTAAAAGCTCCTGAGGACCTGTAACAGCTGATCATCAGCCTACTCCTACATATGCACCAATTTCTGTTTAAAGCAAAATTTTCAAGTTCCTTACACAATTTTGTCCTCAAAGCCCAACCAACTTACAGACGCCTTTCTCGATGGATAAAGGACAGATTGTTGTATTCTGTTTTACTGATGTCACCACCATCAGGGTCCTTATTAGACTGTATTTATACTACAATAATCCTAGAAACTCTACTCCTAAATCAGCCTTCATTTTGACTGCCAAGAGAGAGAACCTCCAACAAGAACTTTCTCCTACGGCCAAAGAATCTTCTACTTTGATCCACCCTGACACCATGAAACCCCTTTCCTTTATTCCAGAAATACCAGAATATTAACATTAGCTTTCACCAGAACTTTACCCAGAAACTCAATATAAGAAATGAGCCAGAAGATACAAGATTAAAATCAAATACTATGGACACAGGAGAACCTAGAGTTTTTCTTAGGCCTATGTACAACTACAAGTAGTGTTTTGGGCTTCTATTCCTTTTTGCTTCAGAGGATTATTACCTGTTTTTTTATATATCTTATTTCATGTTCTGGGAAATTGAGAGAGCAATAGTAAGGCCCAGGGATCTATCCCAAGTCTCAGCATTAACAGTCATTGTCCCATTATATCATTGGTCTCAGTATGTTTTACCACTGGTTTTGGTTTCCAAATCTCACTTACCTACAAAACCTCCACTTCCATGTTTGTGAGGGACTGGTACATCAAGAAAATAGCACGTGAAGTAATTTATGGCTGAAACATAAAAGTGAGAACCATAATTGTTTATGACAATCAATGTATTATCATAGAAGTGATCTTTATTGCCAAGTAATTCAGCAGTCAGGCATGATACCAGCTGTAAACATAAGGAAAGATAAATCTTTTTCTGGAAAGGCTGCCTTACAAGATTGTGTATACACAGTAAGCTTTGTTCAGAAGAACAGTAAAAAATGCTACTATGAAAAACAGCAGCCTCTTGGCACTGGTGACTTAATGTGAACTATAGTAAATTACTATTAACCAATGAACCTATCCAAAATATTGCTAGCAGAAAGAGCTTTTGTAGGTTAGTCTAAGAACCACATTGTGAACTTCAGACAGCTATTAATTTTAGTTAATACACTGAGCCTTTCAAATCTTTAATAAAAGGCCAGAATTCATCCTTAATGCGAGTTCCCTGCTTTGAAAAGAAATATAGTGCTTGATTCTTCACCAAGTCGACAACCAAGCAAAGGTTCACCAGATGCATTTCCGTATCACCGTATTAGCAATTTCCACCTCTCCAATTCTGTATCCCAGAGACACTGCATTGGTCAGTACTTACATGAGATCTGTACTTGGAGACCCCCTTGTGCTAAGCCCCCTGCAGACACCTGTTAGGCAGTCCCTACCTCAAGGGTGCTGCCCTTGAAGCAGAAGATAGACCAAGAGCAAGAATGAGAAGAGATTACCTTCTTAAATCCACAGATAGATGGATTGTAGCCATAATTTTGATCCTTTACTTCTTCGACTTCGAGGCCATGGTCAGTAACAGATGCGTGCTGCAACTGTCAGGGTGAACCTCCTCTGCTAGAGGAGCTACTCTTCGCTGCTGTACGGGGTAGCGCAGCACAGGTATCCCCCCATGCCTGTTATGGCTCTGGATGCCATACAGATACTCAGCCTCATTAGTTCCGAGGCTAGCCAGGGCTGGCGGGCCATGCAGGGAAGCTGCGTACCAGCTGAGCAGGACCCCGCTGCCAGGACACAAGCACTTCACCAGCTTTGTGACTTTTGATGCAAGATGCTGTGAACAAGCAGGGAAATGGTGTGATGTCCCCCGCTCCAGAAGACCACAGGGTGCTGGATGAGTCAGCGTGGCTTCATCTTGATACTATCACACTTCCTTCAACAAAATTACCTAACATCAGGAAACTGCTGGAAAGTGCAAATTAAGGTGACCTTGAACATCACAATGTAGAAATCCAGCTGAGCATCCACTGCTGCCAGGAGCTTGCGCCATGCCCAGCATGTGTGCAGCCACACAGAGATGCTGCCAAATCACCCTCACCCATCTGCACGAGGTCTCTTCCACTAAGAGCCTCAGAGAAACTGCAGGGACTAGTGGCAGCCTGGAAAACATTCACATTCTTCACACACTTTTACAGATCTGAATCATACTCTTACTAGCATTTGAATTTACTGCAGAATGATGCAATCACCTTTTTGGCCTTCCCTAGTACCAGGCAGCTTCTGTTACGATTTTTTCATTTATTTAAGAAAAGTGATGGGAGAGTTATTTTGGAGCCTGCGTAACACCTGCTCTCCCTACATGCCAAGCTCACATGTGTTTCTGCTTTGTTTCACTGTTGACCTGTTTTGAGCTGCAGATGTTGACTAAATCAGGTTGAAGCAGTAATCTTACCCTGTCTGGGGAGACAGCAAGTCTGAATAAAGCATCTCTGTCCCTAGATGAGTCTTGTTTGTACTCACCGATACCAGCAGTTGGAAAATTCCTGGATGGGGTGCAAATAAGCTCTTCTCTTGCAAGAAATAAATGTTAGCAACTCCAGTGTTCTTGGCAATGCCCAAAAGCCTTTGTAACACCTGCAGCCGAGCTTCCTCTAAAAGGCAGATCATTTCCTAGAGCAGCACTAAGCCCTCCCAGGGTGTCAAACAGAAGCCATATCTGCAGTTGTGAACCTTGAACCTGTAAGTGTTTTTTGGCTTTTTAGGAGAAACACCACCCTTTTCCAAGCATCTCTGCACCCTGAGTGTCCAAGGGGTCAGGTTTTGACTAGGGACACTGGGAAGGACAAGTTTGGAGGGCTAGCACATGTACCAAAGCATCCTCCACAGTCCAACTCAGCACCTTTCCTCCTCCTGGTCATTTTTTTCCTTACCAGCCTTTCCCCTTCCCTCAGGAGCTGAGCACAGTTCACGCATCTGTGAACCTCGGTCTGCGTGTTCACAGATGGGAAAAGGCTCCAGTTGCACGAGCAAATTCAGGCAATTGTGGGGTGTTTTTTTGGCTTTGTGGTGGGTTTTTTTGGTTTGGGGTTTTGTTTGTTTGTTTTTAAAATCTCTGTTACTTCTTGCACAATGGTGGCAAGTTGCAGTTTTGCATGCCAATAAAATGAGTAATTCTATGGTAAAATCTGCTGCTGCTGGCACCATGGGAACAGGGGGAAGAAAGCCTCAGGGCCTGTAAGCACAGGGTACAGATGAGGATAAAATCTGCTGCTTGCTTTCTTAGGTTTTCTTTTGGGGTGAAAAGGAGGCAAAACAAACTATCAAAGTTCATTTTAACTATGGGCAAGTGCAGGACAAGGTTACAACAGGAAAGTGACCTGGAGAGCGCTGACCCCACTCCTTTCCCTCTTCCCTACAAGCCTAGATAGCTCTACAGAGCCATAAGCTCTTTTCCTTGACTTGGCCATTCCTTTTGGCACACACAATGACCTTTCCTTGTCCCTCACCATCACCATGCAGTGCACAACCACCCTACGTAGTGTGACCTGAGCCGGCCACGAGCAGCAGTCCCAGCTCCACTCTGCCACATCTCAGAAGAGCAATGCCTCCTCCCAGTTCCACAGTCCACTCTTTCGCTCAAGCCGGTGTTTGTTCGTACTTTGTCCCTATTTTCATCACATGCTCCACAGACCAAAATGTCCAGACAAGTCCATTGTGTTTGCAAATTGTACTCCGAGAAGAAAGCGGCGTTCCTGGAAGGATTTATGTGCTTGGCATTCCCTGAGCACTGCACGCTGAGCCCTCGTAGTTGAAGAGATGGACAATGAGCCTATGGAGACAGAATTTCAGGGTTTTATTTAGCAGACATCATCCATAAGTGATCAACCTTCAGTTTAATCACAGTGCTGCAAAACAACCGCTGCCCCTTGGGTGATTCTGTAGATTATTTGGTTTGCTCTTACAGTCACAGTGCAGGACTGCAGCTTCTGTATTAATGAAGCACTCCAACGCTGGGTCATTTGTCTACCATTACACTGATGTTCCAGGCTCAGGGCGATAAATGAGAGCCATCCCCTTTGAAAAAAAAAACCAAAACTGATTCCTGTGTCTTTTTCTGGCAGGCACACTGGCCCTGGTTGCAACCCCATGTAATAACCACACGCACAAAGGTGAATTAACATCTTTCTTTAGTACCTTCTTATATCTTTGCCCTCCCGCCTACTCTTCACCTTAGTCCAGACTGCCACCTTCTTTCCAAAATTCCTAGATGCTTTGGCTCAGGCTTTTCTACTTTCTTTCTTTCCCCCCCTCTCCACTCAGGTCAAAAGATTGCTTCATTGAGACACCAGAAATAAGCAGAGCCTGACCCACAGGCAGGCAGAGGAAACCGCACCTTCTGCAAGTGGATGCTGAAAACTTCCAAGTGTTTTAGGGCAGTCAGCAGCATCCCATGGATACATAAAGCACACAGCCTCCCTCAGCTCCCTCCAGCCAGGGATTCCCACTGCGTGGCAGATGCAGTAACCAGAGTTTCTGACTGATAAACAAATATCTAACCCTTGCCTAAGGTTTCCTTTAAGGTAACATCTTGGTATATGATCCTCATATATGTACCTTGGTTTAACATCTTAAAAACCCCAGTGTCATATTGAAATATACAGTGGGCTGTAAAACACCTCCTCAGCTGAAATACTGATTTTCTATTAAATGCTTTGACTGTCAGAACTCTGACTTCATTATTAATAACAACATGATACACCTTGTCTTGCATTAGCTAACCGTCTTAAGACTTTTAAAATTATATCCTCCAAGCCGCCTGTGAATGGAGACACACAACTTCCTTCAAAATAATTTTAAAGAAATTTGGTATTTCCCTGACCATCTTGTCCTAAAACGTGGGTATACTTAGGGCTTAATGCCCTTTAAGATAAGCACCACTTGCTTGCAGATCTGCCCCATAGGCAGCAAGTCTGCCAGGAATTACGCACCGGAGTCCAAAGAAGCCACCCAGTTTCTTCGCAGTGCATTCAGATGGACTCAGAGATAGACAGCCTGCCCGCCCCGGCCAGCGACCGCGTGCACATCGGCCAAACATGCACACGTTAACCCCAGCACCTTGCCCTAGAGATGGAAATCACAAACACCCACAGTCCAAGGCCAGAGATAGAACAGATAACACACCTTTCTCGCTCCCATGCCGCTGGGATCACATCGGACTACCAGTACCAGAGAGCTACGTGCCCCAGCAGGATTATGGCTCAACCCACAGCAGCTCTGACTCACTGGGACAAGGAGCACTCCAGAAAAAAAACACTGAATTTTCTCTCCCTCTCCCCACACCCAGGTCATTTTTCTTCTCAACATTTGCTTTCTGTTGCAACACGAACACTTAGCTAACACTCAAGTTTATTTTCAAGTTAATGGATGCAGTGGGGTTTTACGTGCTGGGTTGTTGCCACAACATCTGGGTGCAGGGAAGGTGAGCTCCCCCTCATGCCCAAGACCACTGTTGGGTATCGCCAGAGAAGCTGCGAGCATCTTGGCCATCCAGGCTTGCCCCCTCACAAGCCCAGGGACTGCACCCCTGCCCAATCATTCAAAGAGGTTATTTCCATGCCCATTGTTGTTGCTGCTCAGGAACACGTGACTTCCCCACAGCTGCTCATTCTTCACCTGCCAAGAAGAAAATTTAATGTCTCTGCTTTTTTCTTGTAGCCTATGACAGCTCAACAGCCTTATTTGAAAGGTCACTACTAAAGACTATTTGCCACCAGTCCCATCCTCCTTCATCTATTTATTGTATTCTGAACTGCATAGACAAGCTTTAATTAAGTGCATGTGTTGTTCTCTTTGCTTTACAACTGCCCCACAACTGGATGCAGTACGTGCAGACAAAATAAAGTTGAATCCCAGCTAACTAACACGAGGAGGGATCTAAACACAAGTGTACTGCTGCCATGATCTACACTAGCCCATAGAAACTGCTGACATGGTGATGGCATACAAAAGCAGCTGAGAGATCATTTTTCATTCTCTGGGAAAGGTGGACTCGTGCACTTTAGATCGTAACTGAAAGCACTTCCAGCACAGCTCACGAGCAGTCTGTAGGAGAAAGGGACTTTCATTAAGGAATGAGCAAGTGATTTCAGTTCCCCAAAACAGAGGCTTATCCAGTTTTTAAACCATATCAGCTGGTATCCACAGGAGGCCAGACCTCACCAATAGATTTACACATCTGAGACAGTAGTGGTGCAATCCTTTTGACCCCAGCACGAGAGGATTCATTCACCTGTCAGCTAAAAATTGCTGCTTGTTTGCACATCAGCCTGCCCTGCCAAAGGCCAAGCAAATACAGCACTGCCTGGAGCGGCTGGATGGGATCTCCCTTTTGTGAGACGAAATGCTCAGGTAGAATAAAATCAGCTTTATGCTACTGTCAAGCCTTCCCCATCTGTTTTCCAGCAGACGAAGAGCACATCTGGGAGGATGTACTGCATCCACAGCTCTGCTCTGCTCCAGGCTTGGCAACACCAGGTCTGGCCACACATTTTGGTTTTTGTTCTCTTCGGCCAGAACAGAGGATGGAAATAACACCTATAAATTACCTTGTGAACATTTATTAGACAGTGGGGGGTTGGTGGCCTTGAAAATTTATAGGCTCAAATTACGAACATCCTTCCATAAGCAAATATACACCACGTGACAAGCCTGCAAGATTAAAAGCCAAGGCCACCAAACAGCACATCCCAGCTCCTAGGTGGTCACACAATAGGATCTGGAGCAACCTAGCATTGCAGTATTCCAGTTCACTCTTTGTAAAAGTACAAACACCTCTGGGCTTCAGAGGGGAGCCCAAGAAAGTTGCCCCCAAGATAGTTACTGAATGCCACAACTTGCTTCTAGGTCTGTGTGCTTGACAAGTACTTCATAGCCTACTCAGCCACCTTCTTTCTAGAAACCAAGCAACTTGTTTGCATTTATATCTGCATCTACAGGATACAGATTCCACAGCTTTGGACATTTCTGTCTCAAAATTAAAATGATGGAACACATCCTTTGGAACACTTCCTTGTGTGACTCATGCTTCACATGTGACACTACTGATCTTAATTGGGCCATTTATAAGAATAGAGTTTATTTGTGATGTGGATTTCACTTTCAGAAGAAAGTTATTTCAGCCCTTGCACAAAAGACAGGGGATTTTGTGCTACTTTCTTGACTTCCCATCTCACACTGGAGTCCAGTGATCCAAGGAACTCTCACGTTCCCCTGAGATATTGTCACTGCTTCCAGGAAGAA
The DNA here is from genome assembly GCF_013368605.1 of Nyctibius grandis. NCBI lineage: Eukaryota > Metazoa > Chordata > Aves > Nyctibiiformes > Nyctibiidae > Nyctibius > Nyctibius grandis. Next base: position 4,614,518 of record NC_090672.1, on the reverse strand, counting down.
ATGAAGAACCAGTCAATGTTTCCCTTTTCCTATCTACGTTCCAGAGGATAAGTATACATAGGTTTAATGATATAGACATCTAGACTTTTGACACCATTGGGCCTGATTTCTGCTCTCCTATTATACAGATTGCATTAGTACCAGGAATCTGGAGATGTTTAATCACAAGCCTGTGACTTTATTGTATTTACTGCACAGTGAGGAGATAGGAGCTGTCAATCCCACTGCAGCCAAAGCCCCTTGACAACTGTTGCACATGGGGAGTCAGGCAGGGAACACCCCTGACACTACAAGGCACTTGCACGTCCTCTCCAATACAGTTCCCCAACACACACTGTCTGTAGCAAGGCTTGTTGGTCCACCACTCCATGCAAGGCAGAAAAACTAAGAAGAAATTCCCTTTGCAGCACTGTGTTTGCCTCCCTGGTGTGCTCTGGGCAGTGCTTACCCCCTGCTCTCCTACCTGGACCACGCTGGTGTTGGGGTCTCCGTTCCACCTATGGAGCAACTTCAGCTCACAGTGCAAGAGGATCTTGCAATGGCTATATAGATGCTAAGATGATTTCTGAAGCATCAGAGCAGATCTCAGTGCCATCAGGCTGAGAGATGGGAATCCCAGCAAAAGATTGCCCATGTTTCCAAAGTGAGGCAGCTGTGCCAACAGGAGAACCTCTCTTACAGCTGCCTCCCAAGCTAAGAGCTGTCTCTAGAGCTGTTTTCCAGCTCAACAACCTATCAGATCTCCAGGTCTCATGATTTCCTCCACAAGGAAATCTTCCTATGGAGAGATGCAGTGGAGAGAAGAGGCCCAACATGGTTCATGAACCACAAATTCCCCAACAAGAAATACCATTCCAAATATAGCCACCATTCCAACACAGCTTCTGGCCACTGCAGGCCACACCAGGAAGGGAGGGGGCACATTCTTCCATCTGCACAAATTAAGCATGACCCCAGTTTTATTGGCTTCACAAGTTTCCTCCTTTCTAGATAACTTTCAGCCTTGGGTGGTATCATCTTTTCTCATCTGTGCTATTTATTTGATGTGGAAGATAGTTCCCTCAACAGCCAGGTCTTGAGATACTATTTCTACAAAGTGTTAACAGACAGCCTGTGCTCAGTCACCATCCCCATGCCAGCAAGCCCCACAAATGCAGCAAGGCCATGACTGACTTAGATGAAAGGGAGCACAGAGATCTTCCTCAAACAGAGCTCGTGAAACAGGACACTATGCTCCAGCTGAGGCCCCACTGCCTGAAGCACTGCACTCAATTTATTGCAGTCATGTTCAGTTTGGGATCTCTCATAACACCTGATTCTTGCAGAGCTGCCACCAGCAAATCATTGCCCAACCCAAAACGGCACAGTTGGTTATTCAAACACTGTTGACAACACAGGACTGTCCCCACAAACACCAGGCAGGCTGCAAGGTAACTACGTGGCCACCTCCACCTCTTGGACCAGGTATACTGGAGACCATCCACAGTGAGGTGGGTTCCCAGCTAACACATGGGGTCCAAACATGCTGCTGCCCAGATGGACCTCAGAGAACTTCCACAATGCCATCTTCCACCCAGCAAGGGGAATCCATTGCCTATTTAATCATAAACTTGTCAGTAAAATTACTGGAAACATAATCTAAATAAAAGTTTGTAAGATTTAAGGATTCTGCTTCCCCCATCTTGTTTCAAGGCAACGGGATAAGGATGCCTCATGTCATCAGCTTTGTCATGTGACATTTAATAATATTTGTTTATGTTTCTTACACAGAAGATCAATCTTTACATTTACATTTGAACAACATTCTGGCACAGATGGCAGGAAAGCTACTCTGGTTTATTTTTTTATTGCTAAAAAAAAATAAGGGCATTGTTTATAAGGGAGAGAGCAATGGACAGAGCACATTTCCTGGTCAATAGCAGCTGGCTTATGCCAACTGTCAAGAGAGTCTCAACTCAAAGAGGTAGTAAAAATCCCTATGGAACATTTCCTTCTCAAAATACATTCTTCTGCCTTGACTAACTGTAGGGGAAGGGATCCTAAAAAAGGCACTTTTACTTTCTGTTTTCAGCCCAGGCTCCCAAGCACTGGTGTGTACAGGAGCCAGTCAACACACATCTGCCATGAAGGGGGAATCACCTCCGAGTCCAGCTTTCCCATGGTAAAAGGAAATGATTAAACATCAGAAGAGTTTGATTTTGTATACAACATGGATAAAACAATTCTCTCTGCAATTAAAACTGAATGTATTCAATTCAGTAAAGCAAGGTTTCATTCCCTGTTACTTGTTTGATTGTATTTTGAATCTGGTTGAAACATCACATGCAGGAGCTGCATAAAGGGTGTGTTTTGTTTGCAAAGATGATCAAATTGAGACAAAGGGATTGTTGAGTTTTTCTAAGCATTCAGAGGAAATATTTAAGCAAGATTTTTATTGACATAATCTGTCTGAGTATAAGGCACTTGACAGCACAAACTACTTCAGGTGGAGCTGAAATGTAAAACCTGCAGGAAGACATCTATATTACAGTAAGAAGCTTTGTCCTACCCCAGAGTAAACACCAGGTAAGTCACCCCATCCTTCATTTGGGGGCTAGCTACAGGCAAAACCTTGTGGCTAGTGCACCCCAAAGTACCCATCCTACAGTTTCCACTTTCCCAGCAAGGGACATTAAGCCATTTCTTGCTGTGGGATGTCTTTCTGGTATACAAATAGGAGGATGCAGAATCCAGGCTGATGCTGGGCAGTGGGGCTCCCACGGGACCCCTTTGCCCTGCAGGAGCCTGCCCTGCTCAGGGTGCCACCATCCAGAGACCATCGGCATGAGGCAAAAAGGATCATGGAGTAGAAGAAACAGGGCTGCACTCAGAAGAGCCACTGCCTGACTCTGAGACCAAGACTCACAAGAGGTCTGAGCTTTAGCTCTTCACAAGTCCATGGCCTGGGTGGTGGGAAGCACAATGCAGTGTCCCGACAGCTTAGTGGCTTATAATAGAACTCCTGTGTAAAATCAACAGCCACATAACACAGTATTTGTGGATTTTTTGGTTTGCAACCAGAGGCTTTCTCATTTGAGCATAGCTTCTCTTTCCTGCCCAACACAAAGATGACTTTGACCTGTTTATCCAGACAAATTCTAGTTGTTCTCAATTGACCTTTTCATACCAAAGTCTGACTCTTGCCGAGGTCATGATTTTTTTTTCTGAATCCATTTGCCATAACTGGGGCTTTCCAAGGACTCACACCAGTTCCTCCGACATTGACTTTCACCCTTCTGAACCTTTCCCTCCATAGAGATGTTTTTCTTCGATAAGGCACAGTCAGATGCCGGCACGCTACAGGCCAGTCCCTCAGCACACTCACTTATTGACTCACCACGTGTTTTCCTTGTTGCAATTATTCTTGCTCATGTTTTTTAGCTGAAGTCTTGTCAATTGTGCAACACAGGAGAGATCTGAGTTTCAGAAAGAAACATGACTTCAGGCAGTACCAGCCCAGCAACTCACAGCTTCATTAGTCCCCAAGACTGCTTACCAAGCTGGGACTGTGTAAATGAAGTTAGAGGACAAATTTAAACCTTTTAAATTTTCATTCCTGCTCTAGAAATAGACATAGACCTACAATACTTTGCTGCCTTTTTTTTTCCCCTCTATTAATATGGCAATAGATCCATTATCTAGATGCACATGTGTGAAGGCACAAGCAGGAGAAGAGTTTTGCCTTAAGGAAACTGAATGGAAGAAGCGTGGGCAATCAACTCAACATCTGATCACCACAGCAGTGAGCTCCCGATCAACTATCAACCCTTCAAGACAGAAACATCAGGACTATGGTACACACGCCAAAAGCACAGCTCAGTGCTACCTGCAGTTATAAACTGAAACAGAACATCAGGGACTATTAGGAAGGACATACAGAACAAAATAATAAATCCCACCGTGTATCCACATCTGTGCACACATTAGCTCACGCTCTAAAAGGATGAAATAGAACTCGAAAAGATGCAAACATGGGCAACAGACGAAACACAGGCTGCAGGAGGAAGGGTCCAGAAAAGCATCAAAGATCTGCAAGAGATGTCCATTAAGCTGTGAATGATGCTGAGAAACAAAATAAGGAACGTCACCTCCCCTGTCCCTGCAGGGCAAGAAAGCGGGGTTCACAAAACCCATCGTTGTGCTGCATGCTTAAAACAATCAAGAGAAGAGTTCTTTGCTACAGCACAAAAGTACCATCCCAGAAACTATTAGTTAATTTGGGATTAGACAGATCAGTGGGAAGAAAGGTGCAGCAATGGATGCTCTTAAACACTATGGCTTCGATGTAAACTCCAGCTCAGGGAGTCTCTAACTGCTGCCTGCTAGGAAGATACATCCCAGATGTACACTGGCTGCCGAGGCACTTGCAGATAGATGGTCACTTTTATAGATGGGATGTTGGGATCCACCCCAAGCCAGGAGAGCTGGTCTGGTCTCTCCAGGTACCAAGTCGAGATGTTCTTTGACTCTGAAGTAAACAGGTATAACCGGGCTTGAAGTTTTAACTTGGTTCCTTTTTCCAATCAAAAGAGCATGGGGAGAGGGGGGGAAATGGATGGAATGGCTGAAGCACACTAATTCAGGCACTGAATCTAAACAGCCCCAAGGTTTTGAAGAATTAGAGGTAGAAGAGAATAGGGTTAGCCAAGAGGCATTGTATTTGGATGTTCCATACATAAAAACACATACAAATAATTATACTATTTAGCACACATAATTAAACACACTTGTTAAACATCTAAACTACATGCAGAGTTCATTTAGTCCAACACAAAGCTGGTTCAAATCCAGAGGTCATTGAAATTCAGACCACAAAACTGTAGCAAAACACTGGTAACAAACATTCAATCAGGAGCTGAGCCAGGATGGAAAAACACACATTTCCTTTGAGTCATTCCTAAAAAAGGTATGCGCTTTCATGTCAGACCATGCTCACTTCTCCCGAGGGCTTCTTTGAAACACCCCTTCCACTCACACAACTCAGATTTGCTGCAGACATCATCTGCTTTTCCACGGAAGCTTCCAAAAAAGGAAAGATCCGGGAAATCATTTCATAACAAAAGTTCATCCTTCTCTATGCTTAGTACTCCCATATTCCACTCAGGAATAAACACCGCTTTTTCTCACCAGTCTGTGAAACCAAAAATGCAAAGTTCCTCATTTAGTCTTTCTCCTACTGTCCCTAGCAAAGGTAAAGGAACTCATGAAGACCAGGAGGGATGCATAGTGGCACCAAGCAGTGCCTTCAGGTGATCATGAAGTAATTCCTTTTACAGTTGCTGAGAACAAATCTAGAGATGAGGACCACAAACTGGAGCACTTTCAGTTGCAAAGGATTAAAGCCCCCAGGCTGGCAAGCACTCGGTCTCAGCCACCAGTCTGTCTCCCAGGCCATCGCTCCTCAAGCTGCTTACGTGCTAATACAGCTATCCACACACCTATTTTGCAACAGTCAGTTAGGGACCTTCCTTCCCATGATCCTGCTGGCATCTCTTCTCTGATAACAACCCTTGCAGGAGCTGGCAGACTCATAATATTTAGGGCCCAACCAAGTCTAGACCTGCCACAGGCATAAAAGACAATAAATGTCTGTATGGCCTGGCCATTGCAACAAATAAACATCGTCATAGTCTTTTTCTGAAACATTTCCATCATTACTGTAAGGTTGGGGGAGGAAAAAAAAAAAAACACAAAAACACATGTACAAAAAAAACCTTCCAGTTACAAAAGGATCAAGCAACACCAGTTTCCAGGCAAGCAAATTCACCCCTGCAAACTCCCTCCCCTCCAGAGGAAGCTGATTGAGTTATGGTTGTAGCAAGGAAAAGGAAATCCTCTAACAAAGCCAGCAGCTGCCATAGCAAAGGCTCTGTCTCAACTGAGGTATGAGCTGACAAGGAGCTCTGGCCAGCAGTCTGCTGGCTGACTTCATCGTGCATCTGACTTCACTCCATGGAACAGATAACATGATAACGTCAGCATTATTGTTTCAGTTCATTTTAAAATAATAAAAGCAGAGAGAAAACAAACATTTTGGCATTATAAAATAGCGCAAAACCCTTTTTTGACGTGATAAGGTCTCCACAATTACACAGGAGAATGGGACTTGCTGAATCTCCGACACAGAGCTGCCGCTGTTCTGTTATTTCAAGGAGTCACACTCATTTCCCACAGAAAACAGGAGCAAAGCCAAGACCCTCCCTCCACCGTAGCTCCAGGAGGAGAAACTGGGGTGAAAGCTGCAGGGCTGAAGCTGCTTTCAGTGGTCTCCCACAGCTCAAGCATGTATATAAGAAGAGAAATGAAGGGAAGAGTTTGATTGTGCAACGCGAAGTGCCCAGGACAGCTGAGGGAGAAGCCACGTGCTGCTCAAAGCAGAGAGGAGTTTCAGATTTACCTCAATGTTTAGGGTATTCCCCTTGCCTCAACTCCATCTCCAGCCATTTCAAACAATTACCTAAACTTCCATTTCCTTCCTCTATTGCTCTGGCTCCTGGGTACATATCAGCTGTACAACAGATGCTATTCTCAGAGAGTCCAAAATAATCCAAAATTACCCATCCTGCTGCAGAAAAGTTACATCCTTCAGAACTTTCTACTGCAAGTTATTGCACAATTGTTTATTATTTTAAAATTTGTTACATTTATGACCATCAAGCCAAATATTTTGAGAGCGCGAGCTTTTGCTCTAAGAGAAAATCCCATTAACAACCCTAACAGCAGAAGCACCAAAGCTTTTTAAATCTGAAGAGCTGCTGTCTAAAAGCAATCCCCAGTTTGGGCACCTCTGCCCCAAACCTCTGATATCAGAGGGAATAAGGCAACCATGACAGCCTGCTTTGAAACCATGAAAACGAGAATAGAAAGTCCCTAAAACAAAGATCTGCAAGTACCTGCCTCGGGACCAGCCATCATTTTAGCAGGAATCACAGCAGGACATAAAATTAAACCATAACTTAGTGGTAGCTGATAGAATGAATGTATGAGCTTTAGTTACTTTAGGTGATTTTAATACTAAAAAACACACCTCTAGGAGGAGATTTAAGACACAAAAGTAGGACAGCTCTAGTATAATGTAGGACAGCCCTAGTATAATGAGGTAAACTAAAATTAGGACATGCGTGGATAAGCTTCTGTATAAGTGACCAATCAGCTATTTCTTCTTTGTTATCCTTTTGTATATAAGACCCTGTGTATTTCCAAAAAGGTGTTAAATGCCCAGCACCTGATTCTGCAGAACTGAAATAAAGACAAATCTCTCAACTCAGTGTGTTGATTGATGCTCTGCACACCGTGTGAAAGAACCCTGAGGTTTAGGGACAACACCTCTGGCAGCAATTACAACAGAGCTGGGAAATTTCAGGAGCTCAACTCCCTACATGTGCCAGAGCCCCAGCAGGGTCCTAGCGTGGTGTGAGCCCATGTCTCACTGTCATGCAGGAGGGTGAGCCTGGGGCCATGCAAGTCATAGCCCCAGCATGGACCACAGCATGAGGTTAGCAGAGATTGGGCTGCTCCAAGAAGCCCCAGAGAGCTGCACCAACAGATCTCAGCACATCAGGCAGACAAGAGACATGACGGGCGCTTTGGAAAATATTATGGATCTTTACCTGCCTCTGCCTTCATGGGCTACAGAGGATCACAGGATTGTGTGACATCTGTCACCAATTCTTCTCTGGGAAAATGGATTATTCCTGGGACCCCTCCCTGTGCACTCACCAGGATGCTGCTGGGAGCTGCACACAGTCCTGCCATGCAGGTGATGGGGATTTCCACCCCAGCTCCCTTATTTTAGGTTACGTGTCACCTCTCTGCTCCAGCTGAGTGAAAAGACCCCTGCAAACAATGTGGGTCAGTGAGGCACAGGCTCCCCGACTCTGGTGGACCTGGCACCAACAGCCTGGTGGTTCTCCTTCACCAGGATCCACTGTCCCAGGGTCATTTAAGACCGTTGTGATTCAGACTGGCCTTCCCACATCTTTGTATTTTAAAAAAATCTGCTTCAAGGCCCAGACAAGTCACCCTGTGCCCAGGGAGGTGACAGGAGGACAAAGCTGCAGGTCCCACTGCTGGAGGTGAGGGATATGCAGTTTGCACTCAGGCATCAGTAACACCACCCAAAAGGTCACATCACAAATCACCACAGGGAACCTCCTCCTGAAGCTTATTCAGAGGCAAAGCCTTCACAGTTACAGACCCATTATTTCCTATAACAATTTTCTGGCCTGTTAGGTAACACAGTGACTTTTATCAACTTTCGATCTTCCTAAATTTCTGACAAAGACGAGTCTGACATAAAGGAACTTGTGTCAGTGGTCAGAGCCACATGCAGCCACAGGCACCACTGCTGTAGAACAGTTGAAGCAATGGGTCTATTCCAGATCAGTATTTCCTGGAAGCAGTGTTTCCGAAACATATGGCATACTCCCAGAGCACAATAGCATTAAACTCTGACCCACTGTCCCCAGGATGAAAGTGTTGTCCAAACACATGCCATAAAACCTAAGATCAAGGAGTTTATGATTAGATTAACCACTAGCTGTCATGACATGAGATGATGGAGAAAGGGAGAAGTCTAGACTACAAGTCTAGTTTGCTATGAACAAAATCTTTACGTGGTGAGAGGGGCTGCTCACTTACATTAAGATGTTTAGTAGACAGGTAGGAAAAAAAGGAGCCAGAGTGACTAGATTCTTTTTTTTTTTTTAGTATTGTTCACTAGTAGCTGTTTTCTTTTAAGTCTGGAAAAGCCTAGAGGGCAGAGTGATCAGGCTCCATTTGGGTTTTTAAGATTAAAATATGGTCTCTTTTCTCATAGAAAAAAATTAAGTGGAGCAAACCCAGCACACACCTCCATGCAGGTCGCTGCCAGGCACGTGTCCGCTGGCGAGTGGCACGGCCCTGTGGTCACAGCTGGCACGGACAGGGCACGAGCTGCACCAGGGTGGCAGAGGGAGCGATGGCAGAGCTGCTGGGCACCCCTCAGCCCTGCAGATCCATGCCTGGGTACTCTGCCATCTTACACAGATTGCTTACTCAGTCACACGCCCTTTTGCAAAGGGTCGGGACATGTATATCCCCACGGGCTGACAAGAAAATAAATTCACATATTACAAAATTTGTCTCAACTAGAACCATCTGCAGTCTTCTGATACCTTCAGAGCTCAAACATTGCAGCCTGCAGCTCAGTGTTTCTCACCCTGCCAGGAAACATTTTTCTGAGCGCCAATTAGCACCAAAAGGCATCATTAGCACTAATGTGGAGCAGACACTCCTTTCAGCAGGGTCCAGCAGGCTTTGCAGATGCCTGTGGCCCTCTGCAGTATTTGCATACCCTCGTCCCCAGCCAGAACGCAGGAGTGAGATGCTCACCAGGCGTGAGGACCAAGTCCCATTTGCCCTGATGATCGGATAAGAGTACATGAATGAAGGGAAAGGAAAGGCAGAGCAGATAACACCATCTAGCAGAGAAACAAACAGTGATTACATTTAGCTGCTACTGTTTCCTTGGATGACCTTTTTTTTTAGCTAGAGCAAGATTAAATAGATAAGTGTCTGTTTCCTGCAGAGCAAGATAATATAATTCATAAAAAACAACATTAACTTTCCAGAAGAGGGTGTCTCTACAATGCCTGACATTCACAGAAAGAGCCTATGAATTGATTGTTTTGGAGAAAGGAAATGCAAAGCTTATGTTTTCCTTCCCAGTGAGCCAATGCCCTTCTCAGAGTGCTTTTATCGCGAATGAAGTCTTTAACCTAAATAGAAGCAGCAACACTTCAAAAGCTGGGAAACCAGTTGTCTCCCCTTTCAACAGCCTTTCAGCTAAAACCTCTCCCTCCGAGTTGTTGGAGCTGCTGACCAAGCCCCTCCAGACAGAAGCATTTCTTGTCCTTGCAAAGACACCCCAGAGCCCGAGGTTATTTCTGCTAAAATCATAGCACCATCTGTATCAGGTCCAAACACCTAACTCAGCTGTGGCTTTGGACTTCAGCCCTTGCTAACAACTCACTTCCAAACTCTCTCACCCCATTTTTTCCACATCCCTCCATGCATTTTTTCCACAACGCACCGGTGCTGCTCCAGCCCTTGCCAACCACCTCCAGCTCCTTCCCAAAGTCAGGCAGCATGTCCCAAGCCACAGACCATTTATTCCACTGGTATTGCTGCCAGAGATCTTCAGATCATCTTGCTGAAAAACTCAAGTGGTTGTGCCAGGCTGGTTCTCCAACATCCAGATAATGGACTTACACTTCAGTGTTAGATATTTAAGATACACACTGCACTGGCAAACAGACATAGCAGCCACATCAACATGCCCCATCCAAACCAGCTACTCAAGAGCTTATTCCCAGGTGGAGCTGCCCTTACCTCCTCCTCAGCTCTCTGAGCTCTTTCCACCTCCTGCTCCCAGACAAGGGCAGAAGATCACTCTCACTCTTCTTATGCTTTTGTTTACACCAATCCAGGCACTCTTGTAGCTACTGACTTTTTCTGCAGTTTCTAGCATAGAGAGGCTTTGAAGCAGGGCTGTGGTAAGGTGTAAGAGCATTTATAGATGAAACCACCTGGATCACAAGATGCTTTTTATTCCTTTTCCACAAATATGCTTGCAAGGGATTAATTTCTTTATCCTTTTTTTTTTTCCAAAAGGTTCCAAAATGTGAAAATGTATTTTGCTGAAATGGTGCTTGCATACAGGTGTCTGGGAGAAAACTCCTACCCAGTCTCTGTGTCACAGTAGCAGTCCCAGTCCTGGCACAGGATCACACTGTATTCAGCACAGGATCACATTATATGCAGAACTGTACAATTAGAAATCACTTTGGTCAGTCTTTTGTTACTATATTTAGTAACCCTGAAATCACTACAACTTATTAAGATGAAACAAAAGCAGTAGGAAGGAACAACATCCTCTGAAGGTCAAATGAGGAACCAATCCTAACAGAGCCAGAAACAGCAGTCTCTGATGAACCCACACATTTCCACAGATAAACAGGCCAAATATTCAGCAAACAATATATTTGAAGTGTCAATACAAAAGAAATCACAGAAATTGTCCAGTAAGGCTTCTTCTACCCTGAATCATGCAAAGCCCAACACAACCTAATCCTTGCACTCCTGCAACTTGGATGCTCTGCTGCTTTTCCAGTAAATGAAAAAAATAGATGCATGCATTAATTTGAAGTATTTGTTGGACTAATACCAAGCTGCTTTTCAGTGACAGCTATGTGCTACAAAACCACCCGAAGGCTCTCCCATTTGCTCATCTTCCAGCTCACATCCTCACCACTGTCCCTGCGATGCATCTGTGCCCACTTTCGTGCCCAGCATCTGATAACGGCTGTACTGTGCACAGAGCAGACACATCACTCTTACTCCTTAGCAGGGAGGGCTCAGAGAGCAATGATGTGTTCCCCAATACGTGGTACAATGGATTCCCTTCCTCCAAGTGCTGGTTTGCAGCATTTCCCTCCCCCAAGCCTTGCATTCCCGTCAAGCATTCACTGACCTGTTTCAGAGCCCAGAGGGTTACTTGCTCCTCCTGCTTCCAGCTGGGTGCAGCACAGCAGGATGCTGAGCCACAGCATCCCTGGATCCACACAATCCAAACTCCAGCCAGCAGCTTGCTCAGCAGCTTTGTGCCTTCTGTCCCCTCAAACTGTGGTGTAAAAAGGAGATAAACACCTTCCTCTGGAGGAGATGCAGCTTGGCTTGAGGATGAAAACAAGGCTTGTAGGTGCTTGGCGTTGTTATTGCCACGTGTAAGCAGCATACACAAGGCATATTCATTCCTTGAGGCAACAGTCAGTCTGCTCCATGTAGCAACCCCGCATCTGCTCCAAATCCGCTGGCAGACTTACTTGTGGGCTGCTGCTAGAGGCATGATTGCCATAGGAAGGGCCCTAAGCTCTTTGTGAATCTTCTTTCCCGTTCTGCTTGTGATTGGCCTGAGAAGATCGTAAGGGGGGTGGGAGGGAAGTATTAAGTGCAGTAGTTGTTCTAGTGAAAATATTCAGGAGAATAAACCCGTTCAGCATAAGAGCTTTACACAATTCATTCACCTCTGTTGCAGAGGATTGTGGGCAAGGCTCAACTTTATCACAAATGTCACCAAAATTAAAACCCCATTTGCAGGCAAACGCAGGAGATCCACCAGATTCACTGATCTGGACACTGCTGTGACCCAAAGGTAAGTACAGCAGGAGCTCAGCCTGCAGCCGCTTTAGCAGTGCCCACATCAGCCAGCCTCCTTTCCTGAGTGTGGATGCCACGGATGGGCACACATTGCATCTTCCAGCCTCCTCCCAGTCATCATTGGGCCCTGGATGCACCGCATCCTGGGGCTGGTTCCAAAAAGAACGTCAAGTCACAGGTGCTAACATAGAGATACAGGACAGGGCATTCAAAGGAGCTAATGGGAATCAAGAAAAGATACAAAAAAAAAAAAAAATTTTATATATATATATATATATGCAGATATAAATTATTGGACCTGATGGAAGTCCATACCAGCTCAACTCCAACAAAACTGATCTACCAGACCAGGCAATAGCTGCTCAGGGATTGTGCTCCCTTTGCTTTACACCCAGGAGCAGAAGCTTTCCTGAGAGAAAAAAGAGACTAACGCTCAGCTATTAAATTGAATTTGACTCAGTGATTGGACTAGAAATAGTCCTTACCTGGCCTGACACTTCTGCTTCTCTTTGCAGAACACGACTGGGATTTTGCATCCTCTCCTGGAGGATATAAAAACAAAACAAAAAAAGCTCCTGCGCCAGTCCCAGCATCAGCCACTTGATGGCCACCCTGCTTCACCAAAGAGCAGCACTGGGGACAGAGTGAGGCCCGAGGGCTGGGGACCTGCCCGGGACCCCCGAGCCCATAAGCAGGGAGCACAGGGTCCCCCAGCACCCCCCGAGCAGGGCTCAGCAGCTCTCCGCTGTGCTCGCCCTCAGCCCACGCTCCTCGGGCCCCCCAGCTCTCCTCACTCCGCAAGGCCTGCTGCAGCACTGGGAGCAGAAGTGAGGGTAGAAAACATGGAGGAATGACCCCAGAGAGAGCACTGGGTGTGCTGCTGGTCAAGGCCCACTCGCTGCCCAAGGTCCTGCCTCGTTAAGGCTCATAGAAGTGCTGCGGAAACCCCAAGCAAGCAAGTAACCTCGCAGCTCTTGTCCACTTTACCGGGAACATGCAGGTTTGTTCTGGAGACTTCACCAGAAACAGAGGAGTCATCAGGTCAAAACTCCGCTTTTCCCTCACCCAAAGACCACCGCAGCAGGGAACAACCCCATGGTCCCCTCACACTGCCACAGGCACCCCGAGGTATTTTTAAAGTCAGTGCGTTTACAAGAACGACCTAAGCTCCAGGTCCCTGCTCTCATCAGGTAGGTAACACGGCCAGGAGGCTCAGGGGAGGAACTTCTTAAACCAGCAGTTAACTTCCTGATATTTCCCATTTTATCTGGCATTGCTTTTCTCTGGGCCCATTCCTGTGGATATGGTTCTGAGCAGGCAAATACACTGAGGACGATGTGCTCTAAGGCTACACTACAGGGGCACTAGAAACGTGGGAGCACTAAATACCAGCCGGTCTCTGGATGTTCTGGTTCACGCCAGTCTGATCTCCAGAGTGAAGAAGCCTGTAGTGCTCCCGCCTCTGTGCTTGGAGAGGAGCCCAACAGTCATTTGTACAACACTGAACCAATCCCAAAATCACTTATTTCCACAGACATAATCCTCTGGTCAATCCCCAATGCATACTGTGAGTAGATGCATTAGGGATTGTGGAATTGGTGTTGGAATTGGGGTTGTGGTGCCCATGTAGGTTCCTCCCAGGAAGGTAGTGGAAAAAAAACCCCACCACCAAAAAACCCCAAAACACCCAAAACAAAACAAATGGAAGAGACCAGGTGTATTTTTAAGAGCTCCCTTTTCTGAACTTCCCGGCTTACCAAAAACATAGGAGAAAAGCTCTACTCTCATGGTTTGTTTTGCTTTAATTTCCCCAGAGGATCAAGACTTTGGAAAGAGTCTCCTCAGTAAAGATCATTCCACCAACTCTCTTCTAGCAGGAGAACAAAATTACTGTTAACAAAAATTATGAGTTTAAAAGTTGTTCTGAGAAGCCCAGAGGGAGGGAAACAGCTTTTTTCCTTGCCCAGCTGATTCCCCATCTTTGTGATTTCAAACTGAACAAGCTCCCCAAGTGACCTACCTAGAAAGCAAAACTAAGATTCTTCCAAACAAGATGCTCAAGAAGTAGGTGTGCCTGCACTGGGTTAAAGTATCACTTTTTGGAAGTGCTGAGATCACTCCAGTTGATCACAACAGGGTCAGTGATGTACCCACAGCACTCACGCAGGAAGGTAACAGCCAAGCTCCACTGTCAGGCTCTTTTCTGAAAATCTTACTACAGGCAGGAAACAAGAGCTTTTTTAGGAAGACACTCAGATTTAATGAGTTTGGATACTTACTAGTAATGACCTCAACTGCATAGTCAACTGCTGCTCCATTGCACAAGGCCATACAGGGCGGTATGGTTGATTTACTCGGGGGGAGGTTGTGCAGCGTTATTCATGGTACCTCCTGCATGAGAACAGTAGAAGCACATGCAATAATTCAGGGGTCAGAAAAGCCACAGCATACACATTTTTGGACCTCATCCCAGAGATGTGGGAGCACTCACAGGGGAAAATATTATTGCTGCTACCAATAATAACAGCATCTTTACTAAATCCATACAAAGCAATTACTGTTTGAGTTGAAAAATAATGAAGTAGATAAATCATTTACAGGGTGCCTGCAAAATAAAGAGGGAGGGGAAGTGCCTGTTTAAAACCCAGTCAACTGTGACTGCTCTTTCAACCCAGCTGCAAGAGTTCAGGTAGCATTTAATTTTTGGAACATCCATTTAACCCAAGAGAAACGAGTCATTACGCATGACACCAAGTGCCACTTCACGTACAAGCACTGGTGGATGTTCCTGAACAAGGCTCTGCTGAGACACCAAACCCTTGTTTTCCCTGTGCTTGCAGTCATATGAACTGGAGCAGTGAAGCTTTCTTCTTACCAACCATCTCCAGTTACTAGCCCAAGAACTCATCCTTAAATAGAATTTTAATATGGCCAAATATAATACAAATGCATTCAACAACTGAAATCAGTGAAACAACTAAATCATCCGTAAGACCTGACGCCTGTATCATCTTGCCTTACTTCCTCATCCAAGTGACAAGGATAGTGCAAAAAGCTGAAGGCTTCTCCACCACTTGGTGGGAGCTGCCCAGGCCAAGGCAAATCCTCTGCGCACAGGGACTGACAGGGCTTTGCAACCCCTGGAGCCTGCAAGCAGCCTTCAAGTCAGGTGCACTTATTTAATTGGTTTAGTTTAATGGGATTTTCTGGACTGCTAATCACTATGAGGTAATTAAAAACCTGTGCAGCCTGTTGTGTGCTACAGCACATTAGAGATGTTAAACTCCCAAGATCTTCTTTAATAGCAATGCTTGTTCCTCTTGCTTTGTGCGTGCAACACCCAGAGAGGAGACTTCTGCCGGTGGGTGAAGCACAGGGCACACAGGGCGAGTTGCCCACCAACAGTGTGCTGAGGAGGAGAGGTGAAATATTGACACACCTTAAGAAAAACATCCACAGTACCCGAAAATAAAGATTTTTTAAAAGCCATGAATTTTGGAAGGGACAGAAGTTCTCACTCTTACAAGCACAGACTGTCTCACTGAAAAGAAAAAAAAAAGAAAAGGAAAAAATGGAGTTTTGCTTCACAGTTTGAGTGTATTAACTACTCACTAAATGGTTCGTGGTTTCCAAGATTCTCATGGCTTCATGAATCTTTCATGTTTCTCAGGAACCAGCTGCAATATTTAATAAATCCCAGACATACTTTCACCCCTGTGCATACAGTGGGGCGAGACTTCATTTTTTAAAAAACAAAAGCCAATAACTCATTCTGACATTTTTTTTGATAAGTTTTCCAAAGGACCAGTTTCTGCTCGAGAAGCACACTAAACAGATGACAGTGCACGCAGAGAGATGCCATCATACGCCATCTTCCAGGAGTCTGGCATTACATCTACTTGGTTTGATTCCCCCCCCACCCCAAAGCCTTTCCCAAGTGATTCACTCTCTCAAAACACTCTGCTCAAGAAGTCTCAATCACAGCAAGTCCCACGTGGCCTCAAATGAAGGATTATCTCTCATTTCATCTCTCTGCAGGGTCTCTTTAGTGGGATCCTGATTACAGCCAGGGACTTACACGATACTGTAACACATGTATCGCCAAGACATAAACCACAACTAGCGTTACACGTATGACTCAAGCCAGGCAAAATTACCATTTAATTCCAAATCAGATGCTCAGCCCAGAGCCTACATCCATTTCAGTCCCAGTGGGGTACACCAAAGTCCTAGCTACACAATGCATTGTGGCACCCCCCCAAAACTGCGCTGCTTTGCAGAGGATTGTGGTGATCAGCATGAAGAGCAGATAAGGGTTGCAAGCTCTGCTGGTTATTGGAGAGCATCTCTCCCCTGGAAATGTACCATCCAAGCATCTTCATCTGTTTAAAGACTTTCTGCAACATGATCCTAAAACCACAGCACTTCATCTCATGGCTTTCTGCTGGACAACCCAAATTCCACAAAGCTCTAACTGGGCTGCAAACAAGCTATTCGGGAATTCCAGATACATCCCTGTTTTTTCTTTCTGTTTAACTTTCACTTTTATCCCAGTATCAATACAGCAAAACCTCAGCAGCACAGATTTGTCAGGCTTCTTGCAGTACCACTGATACTTGTTTAAAGCACCTCATCTAGCAGATGTATCTAGCATCAGTATCAGGAGCTAACACCAGTCACAGAGCACACAGTCAGCTAAAGCTGCTCTTGCTCCACTTTGCTCATTGTACAGTGAGTATGAGAAGGTCAAGGGGGGAACCAGATGCTTTTATCACTCCACTAGCTACAGCAGAGTTTCACAGTAATGCAATCACTCATTTGGCAGCTCAGGAGGAATATTTCCACAGGAAACAGCAATTTTAAAATAGTAGCATATTTCCAAATCAACAGGCTTCAGGGAAGAGCTTTCACCTCTGCTTCCCCAATGGCTCTGCTCTCTAGCAAGGAGAAGGGGGGCATCTGACTCATGGGCCTCACCTCTGTCTCCAACATCCTCCTTCCTGCAAAGGACAGGTCAAAGCAGCCTTCCAGCTCCTTCAGGTGCAGAGTTTGCCTCATGCTTCTTATTCCCCTTATCCCCATCCAGTGACCTGCAGAGCTGCCAGTAGGACAGATCAGATGGGTAAGAGAGACTGCAGCTTTGACCACACAGAAAATTCCAGAACCACTTACAAGCACCATGGTCCTAAAATGCAGAGAGCTTGCCTAGCATGACAGTTTTGAGGGGTTATCTTTAAACCAGCAGGCTTTTGGCTCAGTAGAGCATCACTTATCGTGGTTCAGGAGGAATACACCCATGAGCTCACACTCGGTGAGGAGTACACCAACACTTGTGAAAATGCAGCCTGTGACAGTTTGAGTCTTGGTCCGCACCACCCCAACGCGCAAATACCCTGGGTCTCCCTCCAGCTCCGCAGCTTAATCCTGATCCAAGATTTCTTCCCAATGCACAAGTCCACTACATGCAGCAGAGCCAAAAGTGCTGCCAAATTGCATCCAGCCCCACAGGTTTTGGTCACCAGCTGTGATGGTGAAACCTCTCCCACCAAGCAACAGCCCTGCTTGTACATTTAAATGCCATAGAAAACTGAAAGGAAAAATGTTTTGGCATCCCCCACACCTATTATATCCAAAAGAAACAAGACTCTACTTGCTTTTCAGGGAAAACAGGAGGTGAAATTAGAAGCAGCCATTAAAAGAAACATGAGTCGCACTGTTATAACCAGCTTTGGTTTTACCTTCACCTCCCCAGCCTGAGGAGTCACTCTTTGAACTGAAGAATTCCCTTGGTGGTGGTTAGGTTATCATTGGGGAGAAAATAGTTTTTGTTTGTGCATTTGTTTTGTTGCCTTGTTGTGCTTTCTGAAGGTTTTCCCACTAGCTTTAAAGATAAACACTTCCTGAGCCAGGCTGAATGGGATTCTGTATCTGCTGCTTTGGTTTTTAAAACTTGAGCCATTTTCCTCGCTTGCCCTGTTCCCCTCAAAGACTGACATTTTGGCAGTCACAGGTAGAAAATCCACAGTCTGAGAGCAGGGATGCAACATAAAACTAATGCTTGTTTCAATAGAACAGCTGTCTGGCTCAGCCACGGAAGACGCTGCTCATTTCTGCGGTAGCACTGCTGGCGGCTGGGACCACGGAGCCTTTCCAGCAAAGCTCACCCTGAGCATCTCCAGCTCACAAGGGAGCTGGGTTTGACTGCGCGGATCCTGGCTGGGGGCTTCAGAGAGGTTTCTTGACTTTGGCAGTCTCTCCCAGCATCTATCGCAGCCTCTGCTCCCTTTCATCAGCAAAATACAGGATAATGTGTTCGTTGACAACTGTAACTCCCAACACCATTATGAGGATCGCACATGTTAAGCAGTTATTAAATGAGGTCCCTGAAGACTACGCTCAAGACCATAGTACACTATTTGGCTTACAGAGAATCCATGCAACTTCAATGCACTAAAGCCAGCTCAGTATCATTTGTCAGCTCGGCACAAACGCCATCAGCTTCAAGAGCCTTCTCCTCCCTCCTCCCCTGGAGAGGGGTCCTCCCCGCAGGGAAGCTCAAGGGAACTTCTCACCCAGCCTAAGCTCCCACTGGCTGCACAGAGGCTGCCATCAGATGAATTTAACTTTTTTGCCCTAGGTCACAAAAGGAAGTTGTGGCAGAATCAGATTTTAAATTCTCATCTCTTAACAAATAAATTTAAGCTTTGTTATAGAAGCCTGGAGACTTTTTAGAGAAGAATGCCACAGAAGCAGAGATGATCAGTGGTGTTTTGTTTTACTTGACTAATGTAAATGTATCCTATTATATGAGTACTCCTGATGTTGGACTTCTTTTGCTGAGGGTTTTGGGGAAAACATAGCCTCAGGCTGGTTGCCTCAAAATACCACAATTCATTTGTTGAAACTTTTCCAACCTCAGGTGTTTTTGAGCATAACATTATCATCAAATTATGCAGTCTGACCTCGAATGAGGGGAATATTCCTGATTTACAGAGATAAATTAAAGGGGAGAAAAGACAACAAGCAAAGGAGAGATCACTCCACATGAGATAAAGTGCTGCCACTTTCCCTGTTTTAAGAGACCTTTGACAACCACCCAGGTAGATCAAGAAAAAGAAGTAGGCTGTGTCACCAGCTCTGAACAATGCCTAAGCTGTGTGGGCACTGGGCAGGGAGATGTTCCCTGCTGCGAGCATTGATTTTTCAAAGCATACGGAATAAGGAAAGCCGTTGTCAAAAAATGCATCCCTATTCAATGTGCCAGAAGGAAAACTCATCCCGTGGGACACTGGAGTTCGGCAGATTGACTTTGCTTTCCTCTAAATCCCTGTAGGCAGGCTAACGCAAAGGCCTTCCAAGCAGCATTTGCGAGCAAAGTTTTACGGTAACCGCAGCAGACCGCAGGCCCAGTACGGAGGCACTAGCCGTGACTGCTCTGAGCCAGGAAGGAACAGAGGAATCCACACTGCTGACTCCCAAATACAGCACTTCAAAGTCGCAGTGAATTGGAGAACATTTGTGGAGTGATTTGGAGCACAAGTCTTCTGAGGAGTGGCTGGGGGAACTGGGGGTGTTTAGTCTGGAGAAAAGGAGGCTCAGGCGAGACCTTATCGCTCTACAACTGCCTGAAAGGAGGGTGTAGCGAGGTGGGGGTCGGTCTCTTCTCCCAAGTAACAATCGATAGGATGAGAGGAAACGGCCTCAAGTTGTGCCAGGAGAGGTTTAGATTGGATATCAGGAAAAATTTCTTCCCCAAAAGGGTTGTCAAGCATTGGAACAGGCTGCCCAGGGCAGTGGTGGAGTCACCATCCCTGGAGGGATTTAAAAGACATGTAGATGTGGTGCTGAGGGACATGGGCTAGTGGTGGACTTGGCAGTGCTGGGTTAAGGGTTGGACTTGATCTTAAAGGTCCTTTCCAACCGAAGCAATTCTACGATTCTATGAATTCCTGATGAGTTGACCAAGAAGGCAGCCTTCATGTCCGCAAATAGCTGCTCTGCTGGGTGCAGCACACAGAAACGCTGGTGAAAGAACATGCTGTTCTACGCCAAGGCAGGACAAGGTCAACACTACAAGGAGGGACCTGCCAATACCCATCAGGGGAGACCAGGGCAATGCTGCTCTGAGATCCAGAGCCATTAATGACATTTGGCTAACAGACAAGCTCAATGGCAAGCAGACCTGCAGTGCCTGGTGCAGAAGGGCAAGCCTGACGCCAGCTTGTTCCTCAGCCACCCCATTACACTCCCAACCACTTTCCACAGCAACAAGGTAAAAGCAAAATGCATATGTTTTAAATGGTGCAGAAGGGGAGGAAGAGCTGTACAGGCTTCACCAGCAGACAGAGGAAACCAGGAGAAATCAGCCTAGAAACTGGCACTGCAGTTATGCTCAATTTGATTTAGAAATTTCATTATAGATTTTTTTCTCATACAAGTTATATGTCCTGCAGCAAAGAGGCTTGATTCAGAACATCATTTGCCTTGCTGTACTGTCCCTCCTCCAACCAAACAAAATTAGCTGCCTTCATTTTCTTGCTCTGGAAGCACCGAAAGCTGCTTCCCACTTCACCTCAGAAACCAGAGGTCTGATAACTGTTCAATCCCAATGCCACAAAAAATAATGACACAACAGCCAGGGAGCAAAGCTGGCAATGCTGGAAGAAGCACAGACAGGAGATGTGACATTAACCCCACCATCATCTTGAGATGCAGGGGAGGCACCTGTATTTGCAATTCTTTGTAGTGTAGAGTCACCATGTCTGTACTGAGTCATGCAAAAGGAAAAAAATATTCAGCACATATGTCATGAGAGATCAAAATCACTGCCTTGCATTACAACTTCGTAAACATTAATCTGCAAATCTTCTGCAAGAAACAAGCTAATTACTACCTCAAAGAAAGATTTTTAAAACTACTCTTTATCAGATCACTTTCCAAAAAAAACCAAAACAAACAAAACCAATCACAGCTTCAGTCCTTAGCAAGTAAACATAAGCAGAGTCATGACAACAGCAAATACAGGCAGAATAACAACATTCACTTCCCAGAGCCTGTTCCCATTTGCTGCTTGGTTTTAGTTAGACCGTGTCCAATCATGGGGGAAAGACTTCTTCCAGCAGACTTCCCCTGTTTTGGCCCTTACAGACATCCGTCGTCTTTCTTTAGTCACGTATCCTTTTTGTGCCATGTCCAAGCTCAAGCCAGTCCCTAAGCTTTCATGGCTGTAACCATGAAAAGAGCAACGGGGCAGCTCAGTTGATACACCAGCAGGGACACGAACAATGTGAAGTACCTAAATGCAGGTGACAGCTGTCCCAAAGTTAAACAAATCAAAATCACAGCAGATAAAGAGGCGACTGCAGCTGACAACTGCTCTGCCCATGTCTGGTTTGTGATAGGCAATTGTTTATCAGCAGCATGTTTCCTCTGGACCACAGCTGAGGCTTTGGAAGAAACAGGTGAATCTGTGGAGACCAACTCCTTTTCTTAACCACAAAATGTTTGAAAGATTTGTTTCATCCAGAATTCAGAGGCTTGGGGAGGAGGCAGAAGATGAAGAACTGGGTATCAAAAGCACAAATGGCACAATGCAACACCTTTATGAGAGGCAGAAATACAAAGCAAATGCTTTAAGAGATGTTACAACAAATAGGAAGGACATTCAAGGGATCAGGAAAAATGGGATGACCTGCTCAAAGGACAGAGCCATGAACCCAGGAGTATAACACATCCCATGCTCTCAAGACTGAGTACTTTTCTTGCTGATCACCCTACTCAATCTGGCCACCAGGGTTTTTATAAAAGGGAAGAATATATTTGATCTCTCCTCAAAACTTGCAGCTGCCCAGGGTGATGTTTCAAACACAAGTCATCATGGGCATGAAACCACCAAAGGTTTTTACATACATACAAACACAGAGCTGCACATGCCTTCTTAGAAATACTTGTAACGGACGAGGAACATTTCCAGCACCCTAAATACTGAGTGGTCCTCAACAATGTTTTAGCAATTGCAGTTGGTGTATATTGAACATAAGCATCTTTATCTTCTCCAGCCAAGTATAGAGTCCTCCATGATAAATACAATTTACTTTTACATTAAAACTATTTTAATAAACTGCACTCACTCTCATAATAATTATGATCACAGATAAGGACTGGTGTACTTTACAGTAGAAGACCCCAAAACCTTGCAAATATTTCTGAACTTTTATGGCCCAGCAGACTTTTCCTTCAGGCATATAGAAATTCTTAAGCAGTTCCCAGAATTTGAAAGCGATGCTCACACCACTCTGCTAATGCGACCATTTGTTTTACAGTAGCGCTACTGAATGGCTTTCTCCTGGCTGGTGCACACACTTCTACTTACATGTTAATTCATTCTTGAATACTAATGCCGTGACTCAGTGGGATGTTGAGTCACCAGTGATGCGAGACCTGTCCCCACAGTCCGTCATTAACACAGCAGCAGGAGCAAACACACTCATTTGCTGCACAAGGAGTGTGGCCAAATATGCCTCCACCAGGACGTCCCTCTGAGATGAGCCACTGTGCTCTGGCAGTACTAGAGAAACCAAAGGGAAACAGGGCATTGGGTTTGAGGAACAGCCCCGTGCAGGGGAAAGATCTCATTGCTCTGCAGAGAACAAGGAGAGGAGAGATTTATTTGTAGCTTTATTAGTTTCTAAGAAGAAACACCCTATTTCCAATTACTATCACCATTACTGTCTCCACAGTGCAGAGTACCTTCTCCTGCTTTCTGTTCTTGGCCCTGACCATCTCAGGTTCGCATAGCAGATATGGTTGTTAAGAGTCCCAAGGCTCCTGCTGGCAGAGGACTCCAGGTCTGCCCATCTCATGGAGGAGTCACCCAAGAGCAGAGTGCAGCCCAGAGGGGATGCCACCATGGCTGAGATAAGGAGATAACTCCAACCCTGGCAGAGACCCAGTTCCTTTCTCCATGAACCAGTAGATACCAGAAGAGCCTCAGACAGCCTCTTCATACAATCTGGACTTTTTTTCCCCCTTTCCCTTTGGCAGCGCTTCAGGGAGATTCACAGCCCCTTTGGCTTGCTGCAGCCTTTGGCTGAAAGGTCTTGTCCTTTCATCACAGGGACAGCTGCAGAGAGGACATCCCGGTCTGCTCCTCCTTCCCTCAGTGCCACCATAGGGATTTCTCCTCAGCTGAGGGAAGACCCCAAGTCTTCTGTACCCAAAAGGCTCCTGCATACCCCCAGTCAACAGCCAAGGACTTGGGACAGGGAAGAGAAGGAGGAAGAATCTAAGCAGCCCTCACCTTTCCTGGGAAAGGGAAATGCAAACCTGTAAAGATTACTCACTGAGCAGATGGGATTTCTTCTTGCTGGGAAGGTCACCACTTCATTTTTCACTGGATTTTATTTATTGCTGCAACTTTCATATTGAATCTTGCAACTTAAACCCCTTTATAGCACCCACTCTGTTCCCAAGTGACTCTGCTCCAGCTTATCTGTCAATGCCCCAGACACAGACATCACCAACCGTATGGGTCAAAGAGTTGGGGACAGAGCTTTTTAGGGGCTGTAGATATGGGAACAGCTGGGTCAGGGTTGAGGCATGAATCACCACCACAGAACCAGGGCAATTCTCCTCCCAGGGAGATGCGAGTCCCATCATCGCCCATGGTATGCTTGGCTGCCTCCAAACCACATATGGCTGACTTGAGGTTTTTAAGACATATTGCTTGCTGATTCCCCAGTTAGGTGTTCAAGCTTTCCTCTATCTCCACTTCAGCTCACAGATGAAGCCTGAAGGACTGGCTCCAACTAGACCTGTAACTTTCACATAGATAATTTGAAGGAGCTGAATCCCTTCCAATATGGCTTGTGCAGGGCCATGCACGAAAGGATTAATAGAGCTGGGAGCTGAATACAGATCTCCTGAGTCTCAGCTCAGTGCCTCATCCACAACATCAGCCTCTCTCTCTCTGTGGACACAGTAAGAAAAGTCTTGATAAAATTAAATAAGTAATAATAGTAATTAAAATTGTGCACACACCCTGAACATGGAACTAATCCCTGAGGATTTGATTACGGATTACTCCCTTGCCATTGTCAGCTCACTTTCCAAGAACAGTTATGAAATTTTCATCAGTCGAGTCAAACCTATTTTAGCAGATAGAAACATTGGCAATGTTGCATGGGAAACATTAAGACTTTGTTTCACCACTGCAGAGGGCCACACAAACTGCACTCCATTGCAAGAGAGAAAAAATCCAGACCCTAGTGAACAAATGTTTTCTATAAATAAAAAGAAAAAAAGATTAAATTTTAAAACTTTTTCCCCCTCTCCCTGATGCTGGATTATTTAATAGAAGAGACTGCAAGAGAGGCAGAGTTAGAATAACGGAGAGCCATTCATATCAGAAGCACTGAAATTGAGGTCAGGCAAAGTAGGGCTGCTGGCTGGACTAAACCAAAATTGGCAGAGCCATTAATCAAATCAGCCATCTTCTCTGCCTATTTAGGAACGTATCAGAATGCATTTCAGACCAGGACTAACAATGTTGTTATAGCATCCAGCGCTGCTGTTGAGGGAACTTCAAGTTATCCAAGAGAGAGTTGCTTACCTGCGATTCAATCTGTATTCACATAGAAACTTAGAGAGGTTAAGTGCATCAGCTTCAGATGCCAGCTGCTTTGAGCAGGTAGATAAGATCCAACAAACTGTGACAAACAAATCCCCTGCCTGCAGGCACAGCACATCCAGGAGGGCAGGGACAGACTTGCTCTTCCCCTGCAGCCCCCAGCATTAAACCCTGCTCCATCCCTCTGGCCAGCTCCTACCACAGCCACACGTGCATTTCCATCACAGAGGTACTACCAAGTTTGGTGGGCAACAGCCATTGCAAAGCATTACAAAAATAAATAAAAAGTCCTCCAAAAGCTAGGAGAGCAATTTCATTTTTTTCTTACAACCCTTTGCTGGTCAAAGTCACAAAGTCTTGGCCCAGAGCACAACCTCCCAAGGGCAACTGTAACACAAACAGCCCCGTGGGGTCTTTTGCTTTCTTCCACACACACGTTTGCCCAGCTGAATAAGAAGATGTACCACAGCCTGTTCCCCAGGATGGCTACGTGCTGCTGCCTGCGGGTGCAAGGCTTGGTGATGATTTGGGGCTGGCACCAGGGCATCTTTGCATCTTGATGCTCACAAGCTTTAAGAGAAGCAGCCTGGGTTACATTTCTGGAGGCTGCTGAAAACTAACACACAGTTGCATAGAAATGGGGAAATTAATATCTTAGTGCTTTCAGTCTGCTGCTTCAAATTCACCATCTTCCAAAGTGCAACAGGCTATAACGTGCTGGCAAGGCTTTTTAAAACAGACAGATCTACCAAAGGGGTGAGGGGGGAAATCAGTGTAAATCCTGACCTTGGAAGGGGTGGCAGACATAAATAATTTGATTAAGCTACAGGCCTGACCAAAAGGTCCACCAAGATAAAGGATGATTTTTCACTGCAATTTGAACCTTTTGCTATAGCAAAGAGGCTTCTCTAGCAAGCCTTCCTGCCTGTTCTACTCTCTGCTTCTGCCCTTTAAAATAAAGCCTCAAGACTATGTTTAATAACAGAATAGGAAAAAACAATGTGGCTTTAGGGTTGTGGAGGGGTTTTTGATTGTTTTGTGAGTGTGATTTTTTTTTTTTTTCTTTTTACACACAGGAACAGTTTAGGAAATTAGCACAGCGCAATACAATAGAGACAAGGAGAGACGAGCTAGACAAGAACAAGGGTTGAACAAGCTGTGGGAAAATATCAATATGGATATTTGTTCAAACACTCCTCAAAAAACTTCTCTTCCTGCCAAAAATCTTTGTCTCCCCTTTCCTCACTTGCTCTGAAGTTTCCCACAGTTGTGTCAGGGCTGCTGGAGAGCAGAGCAGACACCCACATTTCCAGCACTGTATGAGCAGGGCTGGATGAGGCCACTGGTTCTTGTCCCCATCAGCTCCACACCAGCAGTGGCAGAGGGGTGACTGTTCACAGCCACCACCTTCATCAGCTTCTGCCCTGTGCCTCAGCTGTAATCACATGGGACAAGACCTGCTTTGACCCAAGACAGTCAGAAAAGAGAGCAGGAGGCTCAACTCTCCGGGGTAGCAAGCCTAAAGGGACACCCAAATCCCTCCCTTCAGCCCTTGGATGGTGATCAAGAGGCAGTGTTAATTTGTGCATCTCACAGCAGCAAGAAGCAGCTCCCTCATTTTGCTCTACCCACCAGGCAGGTCAGGAGAGGGTGGAAACTGGAAATTATCCTGGAATCTGGCAGGTGAGACAAGACACAGCTCCCCATCTTCCCCAAAAGCCATGGGATGCCTCACAGCCGCTGCCTCTCATACTTCAGAGGAAACAGCTAATAGAAGCATTGAGATGCCAGGCAGGTTTACACTGGAAGCAATGAGAAAATTATAGCTGCCCAAGCAAGTACCACAGCTGGGCATGTGCTGATAACACAGAAAAGCCTTAAAAAGGGGGGAAAAAAAAAAAAAAATTATCCACCCACACCAAAAAAAACCCCCACACTCCACCCCCCTGCTACACTCCTCAGCCCTGTTGGATTAAGGTTTCCCAGTGAATTACTCAGTCAAACGTGCCAAGATTCACAGAGCCAGAGACGAGCTCCAGCCAGGGAGAGCTTTCCAAGCTCTGCATTTTCGAGGTAGGAGAATGGCTGTGATTGCTCCTTTCTCCACAGAAGTTACAACCCGTGCAGGGAGAGCTCTGGGTCTGGGTGCTGCCAACCACCTCAGAATGGTAAGTACAGGGCTGGGGAGTGATGCACAATGTGATACAGGACAGAGGCTACAAACCACACAGCACTCACGGAGCTGCTCTCCTTTGCAGCTGTTCGGTTCTTCAGAGCAAGAATTAGTCACTGATCTAAACCATGTGTGTGATCTGTGATAGGAAGAGACAGTATCTTCTCTGAAAGTTGCTCAAGGACTGAAGCATCATAGCACAGCTTCTGCCTGCAGAGATAAGGATTTCACAGCCCCTGAGCAAGCTCCTGCTCCAGTTAAGCCCAGCGCTGACCCACAGAGGCTGCCTGCGAGCCAGGAAGCAGCGCTTAACACACACCAAGGCCCTGGCAGAGCCCAGGGGATGCTGCATAGCCAAGATCAAGCCCATGCACTCAGAGGATATCAAGGCCGTCTCCCCTGAGCAGGATTTTAGGGGACTACTACAGTGCAAACACCACGCCACACAACTGCTTTTGTAAATACATCAACCTCAGTCATGAGAACAGCTCAGGCTTGGTCCCTCCAACCTCCTCTGAGCAGCTGCTCTGGCAGGCAGGGATGCCCCAGGGAACCCCAAACTGTCACCTACTCACTCATTCTTGAACCAACGCAGTCTTTCAGTTTAAGCACCTTTTTCCTTACCTCTCCTTCACCTCCCTGTGTCAAGCACAGGTAGCTCCCAGCCCTCCTCCCAGTCTCTGCTCTGCTAGGTGGAATAAGTCCAGAGCTTCCCTAATCCCCTCTGGGGAGATGGCCACGCTTCACCCCTCCTGCACCTGCTCAAATTCCAGATTCTCAATCTAAATAAAGTCAGCTCTAAATAAAGTCAGCTCTTATTGCCAAAAACATTTAAGACCCAGCTGCAGCCTGCAGTTAAATCCCTAGAATAGTATTAAAAATCTTTATCTTCTCAAAATAAGAGAGAGATCCCCTCTTCAAGAGCTCACCCCAGAAGAGGCAGAACAGGGAATACCTCCAGGTCCTTCATCCCAAGAGAGGTTTCAGTAAAAGACAGTTCAGGGTTCAGAGATTTTCATTTCCCATCCTGATTCTGCAGTCAGGAGAGACAGGGGCTGCTTTGCAGTAATCCTCCTCTCCTGTCTGTGCATCTAAATGAACTATGAAATTGGAAAGCGGGGAGTCCAAGCATCCTCACCTTTGCCTGGCTCCTGAGCCAGCCTTGCACCCTGCCACAGGATCAGCTGCCCTGCACGATGCTGAACCTCTCCCCAGCTACTGCTCGCTCTACCAGCCCCAGCATCACGAGAAAACCAGGAGAAAAAGACGATCGAAACCTAAATGAAGGCAAAAGCTGTCTTCCTCTTCCCTGACCATCCTCACGAGAGCAACAAACTCAAATCCCAACAGTTGGTACCAAAGCTGACATGTCTGTAAGGAACATGCAAGGAGGGACTGGTGTCCTTGCGATCAAACACAGCCTTTTTGGAGAGGGCAAAGAGGTACCATACAAGAAACAACATGAGGTGCTGCTGTCAGGACTGCTGCAAACGAGCATTTACTCCCATTTTGAAAGACTATTAAGAGAGATCACGGAATTTGATTTCTGAACTGCTTACCGTGAGGCAAAGGTGATGCACATCACATAGTAGCATATGGTGGACTGTCCTCTGATACTGTCATCCTCACTGACACCCAACAGGTGTTAACAGACTAAAACTAGAAACATCGGGGGAATTTTTTTTAAAATCCCATTTTCTTCTTTTTCTGCTGGTAGGAGCCTGCAGAGCACAAACTTTTGCAATCTCTCCACGTTCCCTTGGATGTGGGTCAGTGCCAAGACGCCTTCCCTATAGGAGCCAGCCAAAACCTCGCTCAGTCATGGTCTCATCCTTGCTTCAAAGAGAAAAGCAGCTGGACAGAGCGCAGCCCAACGCAGAGGAGCGGGCAGAGAGCCCATTCAACTGCCACCACAAAAATCATCCCGACAGATACACAGAGCAGACCGGAGTCTTAGCCTTGGGCAGGAGTACCTGGGTTTGGGGAGCTGTTACCAGAAGTGAGGGCCTCAGCTTTCTGCTTTACTGGGACATGTGACGCCTTGGGGAACTGAAAGCCGTACACACTGAAAACTGGCTACGGGAAAGAGAGAATTTCTAACTGGAAAAGGGAGCACTCCTGCACATCTGAATTCGAGACTGGGGACTGGATTGCTGTCGCTGCTGCCGTAGAAGGGCTCTGACTACAGGGTACAGCTATGTTAATCCCATCACACTGTCCTCCGGTAAAACTGGCTGGGGCAGCCTCAAACGTATTAGCTGCCTCCCTCCCAATCCCACCCTGCCAGGCTGCTTCTAGAGAGCACACAGAGCTCAGGCATCTGGGGGCTTAGTCCAGTGGGACTGGGATACACAACCCAGTCCTCAAAACACAAGGAGGTGCAGAAAATCTGTGCTCCTTGCACAGAGACGGCTCCATTCAGTCACGAGCAATCCTGGACGATGATTTCCTTCTCAGAAGGTCTGATCAGGGATGTGACTGCAGTCCTACTACCCCCAATGCTGACAGGTATGAGGATGGATGAGCCATGGGAAAGGCATCCCACCTGCATCCCTCCACTTCCAGAGTTCACTGCTCCATTCCCTCACTCCAACAGATGATATCTGCAGCCACAACCTCCACATCCGTTAAACCAGTTTCCATCAAGCACAACACAGACATTACCACAGGTTACTGAGCAGTGGAGTCTCTGCAACACTGTCTCATCAGGTTCCAGACAGAAAAGCCTCCCCATACATTGATCTACTCCCAAATATGTGCCATCCCAGACATTTCATCTCCCAGCATCCGAACGGGCAGCTCAGAGCTCCAGCCTTTCAAGAGCAATCAGTCACGCACAGGGGAAAGAGGAAAACAATATTTAATAGCATTTGTATTTGGCTCTATACACATAAAAATGCAATTAAGGCAATTAAATAAACCAATTTATCTTTATGGGACCATTCTCCTCTTTAGAGCTAATACTGAGAAAACCACAGGACATGCCAATACAATTCATGCTGGGAAGCACAAGGCAGAAGCTGGTGCTGAGTGAAATTAAAGCATCACTACTCTGCACAGTTTAAAAGGAAGAACATGAATTTTCTCATAGATACTGATTTTATTTTTTTAGGGAAATGCTTACACACACTCATCAGGTAAAACTGAGCAGAAGAGAGAGTAGATAAGCAAGATACCTCCAAAAAGGAATTAAAAACAGGAAGAAAGTAAGTGATTATTTTCCTTATAAAAATTAAGATTAAATTACTTTCTACCCCAAACTAAAATGGAAAGCTGGACTGCTGAGATCTCTCATGAACTAGAAAACGAGACATTAAAGAGTCCTGGATGAGGAAGGTTGAAATTGAAAGTTTCTTTTCAATAGAAACACAGTATTTCATTAAATCCAAACACCCTTTTGCTTCAGATGAAGCAATAGGAAGAAAAGCTTTAGAGTTCTTGTCTCAATGAATCTTTACCATGGAAAATACCAGTGGAACCACATTTTACAATTAAAAAAACCTCTTTACTCTTGACATTTCTAATCTGTTTTATTCAGGGGCTTTGGAGAAGGTTGAGATTCTGGAGGAGGTATATGAACTGATGATTAACTTGGCTGGAGGGCTGAGTTGTGAGTGTCAGCTGGAAAACAGCATTTGAACAGGGCAATTGTGTCATCTTTACATCATCTGTAGGTAGGGAGTATGGCAAGAAGACAAGTGTGAGACATGCAGGGACTGCTGGGCTTAAGGGATATAAGTGTAACTACAGGAAGGATTTCGGACTAAGAGGGAACATCGATAGTATGGTTGGTGGCTGTGAGTTGGTAAGTCAATACCAGTGGGACATCTGCTTGTCTTTCTGAAGTCTAAGTCTTACTAGCTGCAGTTTTGACTCATTAGCTTTTAGCATTTTTTAAGCAAACTTTGCTGGAAAGAGGAGAGGAAAAAAAGAGATAACTGTGCACAGGCAGCTGCAAGACAAACAGAAGTTGTACCACACGCTGACAGCCAAGCACCCATATGTTCCCCTCGTGCACAGTATGTTACTTCATACCTATAAATAATTCAACAGAGCTGTCTGCAAAGAATTAGCCCGTGGTTATTGTGTTATTTGGTGCAGACACAACTGAGACCTGGGCTCGTTAACCTGAGCAACACGAGAAGGTTACACAAGATGTGGGCACAGCCCAGCCACTGCCACGACACAGCCAAAGGAGAGGTTTGGGCAGATTACCCTTCCCACAGCTGGGAGCTCACGCTGATAAGAGGGAGCATCAGAGCAGAGCAAGACTGAACTGCAGGTCAAAGGGGCAGGCCATCTCCTAATTTATGATGCACAAGCCGTTACTGCCAAAGGATCACATTGTTCAGCTTGTCTATTTTTTTCCCCCCCGCAGGAAGCCTGCCCATGGCAGCAGCACGGCGCAGGCTGCCGAGCAGCCCCGGGGCAGTTCTGGGACACATCCACCCTGCTCCAGTCTGCTTCAAAGCTCTTTCGTCACTCCACGCAAACCACACACATAACATCAAATCCAACAGCTCCTCACCCTGGGTGGCAGCTCCCAGGGGCTCCTTTCCTTTCATTCTCCTCCCTCCTGCAGTTTTCTTCTCATTTCTTTACATAAAGCCCCCAGGCCCCTCCCTGCTTGATGCTCTGTAGCCCCACAAAATCACCACTGTGCCACAAAGAGCACACGAGCCTGCTTGGGGACCACAAACAGCATAATCATGTCAGCACAGACCTGCACCCAAATTAACTAGTTGTAATGAGCTGCAGGGCTAATTAGCATGGGCACCACATGACACTGGTGTGCTTGTCCTGCTTTGGAGACTGGAGCTCAGCACAGAGCCAGACACGCCAGCCTGCTCAGAGCTCCCTCCTGCTGCTCACCATGAAATGGTGCCACACCAATGGGCAGGGGTGCATCCGACAGACACTTCTGTAAGAAACAACATGGAGTTTCCCTTCCACCCACCATCAGGAGCAGCCCAGGACAGACACACTATCTGGTCTAAATCGTTCAGACAAGTGTATTTTCTCTTCCCCCTGACCCTCAAGCTAGAAGCACAAGGTGGGTCTATGCATGCACATAACCCTAACACCAGGCTCCAAGGTCCCCACAGACTAAACCTGTGTCTACCCAGCCTATACTCAGCTATGCGAGCAGCACTCTTTCAAGGTTCACCAAGGTCTGGATGGGCTTTAGTAACCTTTAGAGAAGCCAGCAGACATTTAAGCAACTTTCTGAACTGGAACAGTCCAAAGAATAACCCACCAGATTTCCTCCTTTCCCTCTTGTTCCTCACTCACTCCATCATTCCTCTGCACTCACATCTTTTACTATGGTCTCCTACAAGCCACTGGGTCCTACTTGCCACCTGCCAAGGCACCAGATATCTGGCTGCTACCAAAGATGTCACAGACACTGGTACCATTAGATAGGCACAGGGTCAGGAAGAGAAGTTCTTGGCAAGGCAAAGTCTCAAAGCAGCCCATAAAAAGTAAACAAAACTCAGAGATGCACACACAGGAGAGGCCACCGAGGATCAGAAGCCATCTGTGCTGCCCAGTTACTAGACTCCCACCCACACCAGTACATTTCGTGTTTGCTCACCTGGAGCAAAGAGAGTGTGAATGCAGACAGGGAAGAACGAAGCAGTGACAGAGAGAGATGAAGAAGTCTGGCACGATGCAAGGGTTGTGCAAGACGTGAGATAAACAGGTGAGGTGGGATCTGGCACATGAGAGAGGAACAAATGATGCAGAGGGAAGTGTGAGAGAAATGCTGTCTCCCAGGTGCTGGCACACCCCAGCAGAAGACACAGCAAAACTTGTCAGACATCCTAACAGAAGCTTTGTCACAAAATGCTAACGAGTGAGAGCTGGGATATTTTTGGACAACATGCTACCAATTTTGAGAGAGAAGGCTAGAAGCTCTGGTTAAAATGGGAGAAACCCCCTTTCCTCCCTCCCCTTATATACTCTGAAGTCTTGAAAAATGATCCTGATGGGAACAGTCTGTGTTATTCAGCTGTGAGTTACAGCTCCAGGGAGCAGCCGGCACAGCTCTTGGGAAACGCTCCAGCAGCGGGGTTTCTGCAAGTTTACTTGTTCCTTTGGCTTTGGCAAAACTACTCACACAGGATGCTCTTGCGGGAAAGAGACACAAGTCTACGCACGTCTCATGTTCCAGCCTCATCTGGCTGGGGAGGAGAGGAGAGCATTAGCTCTAGTTCAGGAGGTCATGGTTTTTCACCAAGCTCTTTCACCCACTCTACTTATTAACGAACCACAGCTGAGTGAGCTCAAGTGGTGGGTGTCATGGACCTGCAGCAAATAAAGAGCACCAGTAACTTAAACATGGTCCACTTAGAGAAAACAATACAGCCATCCTCAGAAAAAGCCACAGGAGCCTTCCCCATCTTGGCATCTCCCAGACATGAAGGGAGCCGAGGCAGCAGAGATGCAGCATCTCAGCAGGTTTGCCATCAGACCGAGTGCATGAGCAGCATGCCAGCTTCAAATCCTGATTCTCAGGCACCCCTGACAAAACCAAAGTCACCTGCATTTTGATCTGCTTTATCAACTTCATCTTACCCTGGGAAGGAGAGAATGAGAAAATAAGAGATGAGCAGAAACCACAAATGCAGAAAACCCAAGGCAGAAGGAGGACTCAAAAGGGAAAACGATGAAGTGCTTTAGCATTCAGAAGACTGCACGTGCCACAGCGTAACCACCTGGAAACAGGTAGGGACTATGGAAGGAAAAAAAAAAAAGATTGCTGCTTTGTGCAAGACTGGGACCCTGAGAGGAAACAGAGGGCTTCCCTGCAGAGAGACAAAGAAAGGATTTCCCAGCACAGGGACTTGCTGAAAGGCCAGACTGGAGCTGGCAAACACCTGCCTCCCACTCAGCTGGATGCTGCTAAACAAGAGAAAAGGGGGAGGTCTGCCACCCTGGTGGGACACTGGATGCTCTTAGGTCTGAGAAAACACAAAGACCCTTCCTTTGCCACAGCTCAGACTCTGCCTCTGAGGGTTCAGAAGGAGCTGAGGCCATTTCACTTCCTTCCTCTCCACTCCAGGTGCCCTCCTGCCTTCCTCTCTTACACCCTCCAGCTGTCTCCCTGCCCCTTCATCACCAAATAGCCCAGGAGTACATACACACAATGGGTACAGAGCAAACCAGCTTCTTTGAGGACATCCCAGCTCATGAAAAAGCAGCTGTCAGATAGGTATGGCAGGCCCCTCTCCCTTGCTTGCACATGGAGAGAAAGCAATGCAATAGTTCTCTTCACAGCCTGTGGTTTTCTATCCACCAGCCATCCCAGCAAGGGCAACCATTCAATCAGAACAAACATGTACGAGAGACGGGCAACCACAAGAGGGGTGGGGAAGGAAAGGAAAGCAATTCCCCTTAGAGGAAAGCAATTGAATAATTTGAGACAACTCATAAAATCCCAAGGGTTTAGCCATTACAGTTGCAAACTTAAGCAAAGTGCAAAGGCGGGGGTGGCAGTAGGACAAATACTGAAAAACAGACTTGGGACTTAACCCTCTCTAGAATACAAGGAAGGTTGAGGGCAACATACAGGTCCCTCATACATTCCTTACGTTGCAGCTGCTAATTCCATACCTACACCTCTGCAGCAGAGATGAAGCAGGAGACCAGACTTTACAAGATTACTGCCTATACCCCGTAAGTAGTTCAAGTATCAATCCCAGTTTTAATTCATTATAAGGATGAGGCTCTTCTGTCTCTTCCCCTACTCCCTTGCTCAACTGCCACTGGGTACAAACACAAAACACTGCAAGACCTTTCATTAGGAATAACAAAACTTACAGCTTTCACATGTTCATGCTCTTCTTTTACAAGTCCTGCTGCCTCTCAGCCCTCCTGGACCCACAAGGGTCCAGCAGCTCCACAAGCCACAGCCACCCCAAAGCCTGGAATAACCCAGCTAAAGCTGGTACCACTCCCCCCCATAGTTCAACCCCTAATTACAGCTGAAACAGATATATGCAGCCCACCTCTCATCACAGCTGACAGGCATTAGCCACTCACGCTCACTAAGCTTAAACACAGCCAGGTTGCATTAACAGCCCCTGTAGGGATTTATTTTCCAGACTTATGTGTGTAAAATTTACAGAAAATGGTTCTAAGAAGAATGTGTAAAGACACAGCAACACTCAGATTCATCACAAGATTTATGATCCCAGAAAGCAGACAAAGAGCTGTGAAGCAGGCAGCCTGGAACAGCCAGAGCCTGGGCACAACCCGTCCTAGCAGGAAAGAATATGTTCTGTACAGTAGAAAGATTATTGTTATTTTTCTTCCTGTTCATTGTTCCTTTTCTTTCTAAAGCCCCCGAGATAACACCAGGCATTATGTATTAAAAGCTGCAGATGTCAAAGAATGCTCCCCAGCACATTTGACAGCTCCTTTATCCCTCCTGAAAGGACCTGGGGTCAGCAGTCCAGACTTGATATTTTCAAATGAATTTTTAAAAGCAACATTCCCAGCCCAAGTATTCTGAAGTCAGTGTAATGCAGCCCATGTTCTAAAATATAGATTATTTTTTTTTATACAGTGAGTTAAAGGCCAGACAATCAATGAAATAAAATAAATAGACCAGACTATGGCCTCCCCTCCTGTATGAACTTATTTCAAGGATGCCAGATTTAGAACTGTATTCACCCAAAAGCTATAAAGAAGCCCAGGGATGAAATAGGTTCAGCATTAACTGTGGCATGTTGCTTCTTGCTTAAAGCTCTCCATGTAGCAGATGATTAGAAAGTGGTTAACGTGATGTCAGGTTTCCAGAAAGGTTTCAGTGATGAGCTGGGAGACTATGGAGCAGTAAGTGTGATTAAT
Source organism: Nyctibius grandis (assembly GCF_013368605.1). Classification (NCBI taxonomy): domain Eukaryota; kingdom Metazoa; phylum Chordata; class Aves; order Nyctibiiformes; family Nyctibiidae; genus Nyctibius; species Nyctibius grandis. The sequence continues at coordinate 4,578,624 of NC_090672.1, read as the reverse complement.
TAAGAGAAACCGGAATAAAGAAGAGAGTGAACAGGCACACGAGTAAGCACACTGGGGAAAAGGCAGCACAGGTTTTCAAAAGGGAAGCTCTGCCTCAGGAACAGATTGGAGCTCTCTGATGGAGCCCATGAGGGTGTAGAACGGGGAAATATCATAACAAGTAAACTTCCATGAGACAAGAGCAAAGGTTATCATACAAATAAATAATTGGTTAAAAGATAAGAAACAAAGTGTGGGAGTAAATGGTCAATTTTCAGAGTGGGCAGAGTCACCTGGGGTGTCCAGCCATCCAGTGCCTTCATAAATGAGCTGGGAAAAGGAGTGAAGAGGAAAACGACAAAGTTTGCTGATGATGCAAAGTGATTCTGAGGAGTAAAGATGAAGCCTGACTGAAAAATTAAAGTTGTTTGCTTCTTGATCCCAATAATACCTTAGACTCACAGCTCAGTCTGCACCCATAACAGGGCTCCAGCAGCAAACGCTCCTTTACACTTACAAAGACCATGACGGCCCCTTGCAATGTAATTAATTTGAGGCAATTAAAGCAGTCAAGTGGGTCCCTGCACTGTGTGCCCTGGGCACGGCCATGGGGCTGCAGACGTACAGCCATGGCTGAGCCAGCTGCAAGGAGCAGCTCACGAGAAGGTCTAGCAGCGAAAGGTAAATGAGTTTGAAAGGGAAACGCCTGATACTGCTGGCAAGAGCTGCCACCTGGCACAGGTAGCAAAGGCAAAAAGATGCCCCTCCCTTCTGATCCAGGGAAATGCTGTCAGCTCCCATTGCTTTCTGTGCACAGCTGAGAAATAAGGAGCTCTTGGAGGCACAGCCAGATGTTACAGTGGCACAGAGTCCTGGATCAACACTTGGGTAATGTCCCAAGGGGACTGGGACTCAGACAGGGTCAGCACAGGTCACCGAGAGCCTCTTTGCAAAAAGTTGTGGGATACCTAATTGCAGTGAGTCATGCACTGCTAATGGAGGCTGGCAAAAGGAGCTTAAAGCCACTGAGATCCTTGAATGTTTTGCTTGCAGTTAACACTTGAGGTGTTTAAAGGCTTCACAACAACGATGGTCAACAACCACTCATTCCATGCAGCAGGTGCCCAATAGGTCTCATTTGTGTTGGACACAGGTAACTGCTTAAAAGCATCCTGCCAGCCCCACAAGCCTGTCTGTGTTCCTGACCTTCAGTGTTCTAGCCTAGAAAACTATTTTATTCAAAGTAGTCTGTTAAAGACATGCAAACAGTGCTGGCAAGTAGGAAGAGCCAGGTTGTGGGGTTTTTTTGTACCATTGCTGCATATTTGGAGGTCTTGTAAAACCTTTGTGTTTGAAACAGAGTTCCCAGTGGGCTGGGGAGCTGCCTCTGAAGTGTGCCATGGCCTTTTGACACTGCGTGTGGCTGAAGAGTGGGGTTTTTTTCAGGTTTTGGAAGTGGTCTCAAAGCCACAGCTGTTTTATTGGAGAGTCAAAGGGAGCAGCATCCCTTGCGTATCCCATGCTTTGCAGACTGTAAATGCCAAAATATACAAACACTTGCATCAGTGGAAAAAAAAAACTCAAAACATAAAAAACTGAGTGCAGAAGTCAGTCATAGGTTGAAGTGCTCTTCTACGGCTCCAGACTGTTTCACCGCTGCAAGTGACACATCTGCTACCTGCTCCTCATCACAGGAAGCAACCCGTGGAGAGCAAAACGCTTTATTTTAAAACTGGCACATGCTTTTGAATCTTTTCATTAACACCTGTCATCGCTGGCAATGCTTTTAGTTCAAAGTCTTTTTCTCTCAAGTACCCTGCAGGCAGCCATTCCCACCGGCCCCAGCAGGGACCTCACAGCAGCGCACAGGGCATGGGAGGTAAATGCACAAAGCTCATCACACCTGAGGACAGATGCTCTACTGCTGGATTTTGAGGAGAAGCAAGCCTTTATCGTCTCACTTGAATCACCCAGTCGGTGGGTGACCCAGCCTGTCCTGCAGCCCTCTCCAACCGCAGATTGGTACCCAGCGCCACCACTGCCACCATCACCGGATGGGAGGGCACATCCGGGAGGGGGATTGGACTAGATGATCTTTCGAGGTCCCTTCCAATCCCTAACATTCTGTGATTCTGTGATCTCCATCCACTGCGATGGCCCCGCACGCCGCAGACAGAAACATGGGGCCAAACCCCTTGTGCCAGGCAGCTGTTTCAGCTGATGCTGCCCATACCCTGGAGCATCCGCCCCGTACAGCCCATGCTGCAGCTGGGGATGGTTACAGAGGGGTGCAGAGCCTCTGCCCCTGCTTGGTGACCCCCGAACTTCTGCTCTGCCACCTCACTGCTGGAAGAGGCTGGACGTTTCTTGTCAAGAGGCACCCTGAAAAGACTCGAGGGAACACAGTACATAGCAGAAAAAGGGCAGCAGTCCCAGGTGGGGCTGAAACAGCATCATGAGGACTCTGGCTCAGTTTGGTGACACTGTCACAAGGGGGAAAAAAAGGACTTTACTGTCTCCTTCCTGTCTTCACATTGCTAGAAGTTCAGCACTGAACTATCACCAGTAAGAACAGAAGTTGCTCATCAGAGTAAGCAAGAAAATGTATTATGTGGGAGTATAATTTATTATAGAAAAGCAGCTTTTTAAAGAAGAATTTGAATTAGCATCTGCTGCTTCAGAGAGGTGACCCTTACCAGCACCAGCTGTCAGGGACTGTCACCATCCCCAGGTCCTTCCAGCTCTACCCCCATGTGTGCAGAATGGCAAATGCCACCACCGAGTCCACGGTGGCATAAACTCTATGCAATGACATTTGCTGCTCTTTACATGCTGCCAGACAACCTTTCACGCTTCATCTTGTGAATCTTGTGAAAGGTTTTTGAAAGCTCCAGCAGAAATCTTTGCTGTCAGGCAGAGGCAGCAAGAGCTGAGGATGTGTGTTGCCCTCCACGCTGAGAAAACACCTGGGATCAGCAACAGGAGCTTCCGCTGGAAATGGTGGGAGCCTGATTTTTCCCCCATAAGTCTTCTCGCCCCAAAACACTTTGCTAAATCCTCTGATTCCCAACTATAAGGAAGTGGGCTGAGAAATATAGAATAGCCTCCCAGGGCAGAACAGGGCAGCTAGAGAGGAGGAGAGGGTGACTGAGGACACTGAACCAGACTGCAAAGCAGCGGTGTGGTCAGCACAGCCCTGCAGACTAGAACGTGGAGGTGCTACACAAAATATAAATAAAGGCAAGGAAACTTTCATCTCTAGTCTAGCAGCAGGCTTGGGCCCGTGGAAGGTGCTTCTCTCGGTTTGGCTGTATACCCTAAGGCTTGTCTGATGACAATTTGGAGGGTTTCCAGGAGAACTCTGCTGCAATTTTGTTTGTTAATCTTGAGTGCTTTGCAATAAAGAGAACTCGGTAACGTTTGTTTGTGCCCACCTACCCCAGCCACTCTTAAAATGCTGTCATAAAGATGGTCAGATTATAATGGGCACAGAGGGAAATGTGTAATATTATCCAGGCCAAATCCTCTCATGTGCTGAAGAGGTTCTCCCAAAAGGCATTTGTAAGAAGGAAACTCTTCTCAGCATTAGGAGGGAAGCGATGACCTCTTCTGCCTACCACAGCCTGCCTGCCTTCCCCCGAGTAATCAAACTCTCTGCAGCTCTTCCAGGGATTGAAAAGGAGGTGGGGAGGTCGAGGGATAAAGAAGCTCAAATAGCACATCTCAGACCTCACTAATAAAAATGTAAGTGGGGCTGTGCCGACTGGAGGGGGACATGTGAGAACTGTCTTCACAAAGTCATGGAGGATCTGGCAGGTTGGCTTGATTTAAAAGTTTTAATGAGGCAGCTGTGCAAATGACACATTGGCTGTGCTAAATAGTGCAAAAAGCAGCCAGCAAAGTCACCAGCTTATTTGCATTAGCAGCACTCATCTATAAGCACTGCCGAAATAGCTTTAGCAGTGCTAAAAACTCTCCAAACCCCTCCAAGACAGCTTATGACTTAGCATGGGCCATCGCAGGCAGGACCCGTCTCTCCCACCGCAGACAACAGCGCCTGGCCAGGGACATGTTCAACTGAGACAAATCTGTGAGCAGCTGTATTAATCACTGATGTCAGATATAAAACAACTCACAGCTAATCACGATTTTCTACACTTGTATAAAATATATGCTCATTAGCAAAGGTTTCCAGTATCCTTCATCTTTCATCTTTGTTCTCCACAGTTCTCTGTACCCCAAAGAACAACTCTTGATGCAGCAGTAGAAAAGAGGTGAGGAAAACTACTCCTCAGCAGGTCTTGGATGCTTTGTCTTTTCCAGACATCTCAGATCCAGGACACAAGCAGTTACGTGAAAATTTCTAATGATGGCAGAAGACCACCACATGACAGTCATCATTTTTATTTTATTTCAATTATTACATTGTTTTTATCTCAACCCACAAGTCTCTTTACCTTTACCTTTCTGATCCTCTCCCCCATTCCCTGGGGGGGCGGGGGAGAGTGACCGAGTGGCTGCACGGTATTTAGCTGCCTGCCGGGTCAAACCACGACAGTCTGTAAAGTATATCTGACCTACGAGCAGCCCAGAGCCTCCTTAGTGGGATGGTACAACCAGGGCAGAGGAGATCAACCAGAAGAAAAACTCCTCGAGCTGACTGCGTACCCTGCACAAGGGTAGCAGAGCCACAGACTCCCATCCTCCCAGTTATGGGGTCTTTGGAGAACACGGAGGCAGCTCAGCCTTGCTGCACTCTGCACCCCTGCCCCACCATCACTGCACAAAATGACCCCACTCGCTTCAATTCATCTCCTCCCTGAAGGGCATGAAATGAGTCCCCATCATACGTACTTTCCTGGGAATGCAGGGACCTGAGTCTCAGTCTGGGAGAGTAGTGGTTGTTGGTCTCCCAATACCATATAACAAAGCTTTGGACCTCATACGAGTCCAAAAATTTAACATTTGTGTAAGAACTGTGGTGATCTGTGTGATCTTGAAGGGACCCCTGTAATAACAAAATGAAATTCAGACGAGTGAGGAGCAACGGTTCATAAGAGCAGTCCCAAGAGGAAAGCTGGGAGAAGCTCTGGCCCCTTCTGCTCCTTCCATCCCTTCAGAACCAGCCTTCACCATGCTCCAGGGCTGGAGCTAGTGCAGGTGTTACCTGCAAACCCCAGGGAGTCAGAGCTTGAGCCCTCTGCCCTTTCCCACCAAAACTCCAGGGCACCAGTGGAGAACATCTGGGTTGCTTCCCCTGCCCTGGACAGTGACAATATTTGGGCCAGAAACACCTCAGACTTGGTAGCTAACAACCCAGGACTGCACCTCCATCCCCTTTCAGCACCACTCCTCGAACTGTCTGTGCAATTTATCCTTGTGCAGGAAAAAAAGCCAATAGCAACACACGGATCCTCCTGGGTTGCCAAAGAGCTCAGCAAGGGATGAACACCCTCCGTGAGCAGAGCAGCTATAAACCCAGGATCTGCGTAAGGGATCCTGGATAAGAGAAAACAAGCTGGTGACTTCAGCCCCCAGAGTCTCACTTCCACGTAAAGCAGCCAAGAGCAAACCCATACTGATTCAGAAAGGACAACTGAAGTTTCATATTGCAAAAAAACAGGAAGAAAGGAGACAAAAATGCCAAAAAAGCTCAGTGAAGTCTCCAAACGCGTTGGCCGAGTTTGGGTGGTTCTTTCACTGGCGGGGACATATATCAGTAAGAGTGAAAAAAGCAGTTGGGGACTGTCTGGGAATTTGAATATCACATTTGCATGTGTCCAAGACTAGGAGTGCTGGAAAAGAGGGATTTAAATACAACTTTCCTAGGAAGAAGAGGTGACCAGGGGACTGCCATGTCCTGCACAGTGAGTCACAACCACCTCACCAATGGTCTTTCTCAGGAGCTGCTGCCATTTGCGTGTGCTCCCGGCTGTCAGCGCGGCTCTGGGAGGATCCAGGCAAATGCTTGGTCTCCTTTGGGCTGAGCCTAAAGTCAGGGCAGCTTCTCATAAGCTAATTTAAATTTCTGTGAGACCATGATAACATTTGCAGTGGAGATAAGATGTATGCTATATCATTACTACTGGGTATTAAAGGGGGTCATGCATGGAGACGGGTAAACCAAGTCAGGCGAATGGAAATCACATCTTATCCCAAGTTTGCACGTGTTTCTAGACCTGACCCAGACCAAGAATCCAGACATATTCATGACATCATTTTCTTTTAACAGTTTTGGCTGCATTTACACACGCTCTTCCCTACGTGGAGAGAGCAGCACTTTATTACATTTTTGAAATGGGATGGATAGACAAACTTACAATTCCAGCTCGGAGCAGAAGGGAGTCCATGGCTGCTGGCAAACCTGGTCTCAAAACTGCCCCAGCAAAAGCAGAACATGCTGAAGGGGCCCTGTACAGACTGGGGGAGGCAGCAGACAGTCGATACGGTGCACAGCTGGAAGGATGCACAGCTGGAAGGACGCACAGCCCAGCTCAAGAGACACAAGAGATTTGACTGGTTCAGTTGAGGTTTGAATCGGTAGCCAAACACAATCAAATTCACACAGCACCAGCATAAACTCTTATATCAAAGGGGAGAAGGAGTCTTTTTTTTGCCCTGTATTTTATAGAATAATAATGGTTATTACATTTGCAGTAACTTCAGAAGGCCCCTATGCAGAACTTGAGCCCTGGAGCAGTGGATGTTATTTGAATGATTAAACAGACCTGTTCCGTATCTCAGAGGGCTCCTACCCTCATCCGTTACTGCCTGTGCAGTTCCTAGTCCTGTTACAAATCATGCAGGCTGGAACTCCTGTCTATAGCTCTAATAGCATCTGACAAATGTGAACAGCCCTGAAACTCAGGGCACCAGGAGATGAGTGAGCTCAATGACCTCTGTTTTACTGATGAGGAAAATATGGGGAACAGAAGCAACAAAACTGCAACCACAAAGAACCCCCTGAGCCAGGGCTGTGAACCTGATACTGCCCACGCTGCTCTCAAACGCCTCTCCAGACACCTCCTCTAATGACTCCAGCAGGACACAGACCATGTGGGAGTCCAGCTTCCACTAACGGCAGCCCCGTGGGCACTGAGATTTCCTGATAAACAAACATACTGGTATAACATTTTTCAAAATGTTTAAACACCAAAAAAAGGAAGTATCAGGTTGGGACCAACAGGTCCAGGAAACTGATGGGTTGGCCACAAACCTTCCCCCATCCCATTCCCCCTTCCTTTCCCTGGCACGGGTCAATACCAACGCAACTAGCACCTTAGTGACAGAGGAGTGACAGGAGTGTGACAGCTCCAGCATAGGTGACTGGAGAGAGACCTGCACACACCTACCACGTGCTGGAGATTGAAGCAGCATGGCCGAGCCATGCCCAGCAGAGGCACCCACCTCCCCAGTCAGCATCGCCGCTTTGGCACAGGGCTTGTGCCAACGTGCCCTTTGAGTTGCACGCAGACAGTAGCAAGGGGATTCAAGGACACCAGCGGGTTATCCCTGCTCTGTATGTGAGAAGGAGACTGCCACACGAATGACCTTCTTGCTCCCAGTGTGCCACCCACAAATAAAGCACTTTGCCAATGGCTTCACCATTGGTGCTCACCAAGGGACTGCTCCTGCTCACTGGAGTCCTGCAGTCGATGGGCAGCTCCATCTCACCCGGACAGCAGCATGAGAAGCACCTTCCAGCCCACATTTTTCCAAAGATTCCTAGGGACAGCCACAAAAGGCAGATTTAGAGCAAATCTTTAGAACAAAACACCCATACATTTGAGGGTGTTTGGGCTGAGGTTTTATTGCTCAGCCAGCCCTTGTTAGAGCTGCTAACATAAGATCTATTTTCATTGCAAAAATCAACCCTCCACATAAGGATTTGCTCCTAACCTGAGTGCTCACCACACTCAAAAGCCTGTACATCAGAGGGGCCCTGCTTTGCACACCAGCTGCCCCATTGCGGGGACAGCCACAGGCGGTGCTCACCAAGCTTTCCAGGTGCTACCACAGTCGCCCTGTGCAGCTTGAGTAAAATTGGGTTCGTACTGCAGGAAGACAAGACCTTCGACACAAGATGCATCTGAAAGCACCGAGACAGCAGAGTGTAAAGGCTTGAGAACAAGGAAGAAACTATACAAGTATCCAGGGAAGGACTTAGAGGAGGAACCAGTTCTCAGCCAGTAAGAGCGATGCAGGGTGGATGAGCCGGGGCTGGCTGGTGTGCCAGGTGCTACCGCCTCCCAGAAGCCCCATGCTGGGAAGCGTCACCTAATTGCAGCAGTTGCCCAAATGCAAACCAGTGAAGCAAGCAATGAGCCTGGCAGGCATCTCCCACACAGCTGTGTCCAGCAGGAGACACCCAGGGAGAGGTGGGTGCTCCTTGCTGTGGCCCCTGGAGCTAAAGCAGGGGACTGGGAAGAAGAGCAATCCCATCGTGTGCAAGCAACCAGCGCAATATTCAGCTGCTAACAAACTAAACCTGAATTTAGCTTCAGCATTTCTCAGCGTCAGTCCCTTCCTCACATGTGTTTTTTTCTAGGTGTCTGGTTGATCTCGCTCCATCTTTACCCTCCTTGAGCATCGCTGGGAAAAGGCAACCAGCCAAACCCCAAACAACCTGGATAACATTTTGTTACCGCCAGTCTGAAATATCTCAGATGCTGTGGTACGTGATACCACCGCACAGGTTCGTCTGTTAATACGCCGTCCAACCCAAATAAACTGGCTTCACTTCGGAATTGATCTCCGAATCGAGGTGCTTTGCTGTTTCCCTGGGCAGCCGACCCTTCCGCAGGAATTTAACCCTCCCTGGCCCGACCGCTCTCCCCTGACCCAATGGTTTTGCTCAGGCAAAGTTAGGCATTTGCACTCTTCAGTGCAATGTAAGGAGGGGCGGGATGGCTTTTCATATCACCAGTCCCGGGATGAAACCAGCCTTGACATCTTGCATCCCCAGCTGGCTCACGGCCGAGTGGGGGGGACCAGCTAAGCCAGCCACGGCTGTCAAACTGCTGCTGCTTTAAAAAGGCTCTTCACTGGCTGCAGTCAAAACTACGCTATGCCCAACGTCACTGAGTAACAGAAATAGCAGGCATGAGTGAAGGGAGGAGAATGAGAGTATGAAGAGCGCACAGATTTCAAACATACTTGGCTAGGTAGCACGCTCCCTTCCTGCCGCTGCCTTTCCAGATGCGACGGAGCATGGGGATCTCTCGCTGTCTGCCCATGAAGGAAGATTCTCTTTTTTTTCTTTTTCCTTTTTTTTTTTTCTTTAAGTTTCAGCTTTAATACTACTAGATCCATTTTTATTTTATTTCTTGTAGGAAACTTCATCTGCTGGATTTAAAAGCAAGGTTTGAGCAGGAGGAATTCATTTCTGTTTGTAGCTACTGGAATGTGCATGGTACTCCTGTGTGGTGATAACAGAGGGAAAAGCAGGATCGGATGAGAAAATTGCTTAGACCGTAAGATACTTGAATGGCTGCTTGGACTAACAAGCTCTCTATTGTGTGTGTGCATGTATGTGAGTGTGTGCATTCATGCATGAGTGTGTGCATTCATGTACAAGTGCAGCAATGGCAGTAACTTTAAAACGATGCAAGGTTTCCCCGGTTTGCTTAATTTTCCTCCTCCAGGAGCGAGGACTTGCCTAGCTGCGGGCTCTGTCTGGAGACAGGTGAAGTGTCCAGATTGAATTAGTGCTGTAGTAATTTTATGAATGAAGCAAAACGCAGGTTGAGTGAAAGAGGAGCAGAGCAGGGAGACGCGGTGTGCTGAGCTCCCTCCGGCAGGAGCTGTCACACCAGGGAACCGCACAGATTTGCAGAGGCATGGCATTGATCTGCGACAAATGCCCGGGACACAAAGTGAGGCAGCTGCAAGACAGCACCTGGGCCATGGAAACATGCTTCTGAAAATGAGCTATCACAAACCCATCTGAGCTTGACAGCTGCATGTGTGACCAGCTCCGGGCTTAGCTGGAGCATCCCATGCAGAGCCATTCATTTCTGACCAAGGGTGCCAGTGATCATGTGGCAGAAGAGCAGGCAGAGCTCCCTGAGCATCCACGTCTCCTTCATGCATGACGTGTTTGCTGCCAGCACAGCTCGTACATGAACATCGATAAAGTGGACGATGAGGGAGCAAGTCGGTGCATGGACAGGCGGGTTACCCATGCCCAAAGCCAGGCAGGAGGGGACCGCACAGCATGGCAGGGGAGGGAGAAGGTAGATTTAGGTTTGCAAGGTCCAAGAAAGCTGAGATGCTGGTGAAGCTGCTGGAGACCAGCCCAGAGGAGCACTGACCACTGCAGGATCAGGCTTCATCTCTCCCCCTTGGATTGTCTGTACTCAAGGAACTCGGATGGGAGATGGGCTCTGTGTATTGCGTTTTTTCTCTTTTTTTTTTGTACCTTTACCCCAATTGTTAAGCAAGGAAAAAAAATCTCCCTTTGTACTAGTTTGCCCTCTTTTATATAGTTTTTGCATGACAACTCCATAGCAGCCATCACCCGCAGCAGGTGGTAATGGGAAGAAGAGAAGGTGAGGACAAGTCATGAAGAGGATGAACACTGTCCATCCTCAAGTGCTACAGAGGTCACTGTCAGGGTCCTCTGTCAGGACTGACTCACGGGCAGTCGGAGGAGGGCCTGGTGCTCTAATCCTGCTGCCAAGGAGCTAGTGGGAGGAAAGGGGCAAAAGAGTCAGAGCTTGTGTGGAGGCAAAGGGACACCGAGTTCACTGGGAAAAGCTGCAAAACTTAGCAAATTCCCAGGATAAAACAAACCCAACCTGCCCGGTGGAACGAGGCAGAGGGAAGTCTTTGCCTGCTGAGCCCTGCGAGGACAAGGCGGTCCAGAATCCCTTCTCACAGCATTTTCCAAGTAAAGAGATGATATGAGCTCCGTTGAATATATAGTGCACATGCACTTCTGTGTGCAGTGACCTTTAGGTTGGCACCGGCTGTTGGTATGCCTTAAAATTTGAGCATTTTACCTGCTTCTTCAGTGTTTCTCTCAGGTAGGTTTGATCTCCCTTTGCCTAGACCCAGAGCCAGAATAAATTCAAAGCAAGAGTCATGATTTGTATAGCGTTGAGCTTGAGCTAACCAAAAGCTCCCGCATACAAAGAGTGACTACCTGCCTAACATGCTGCAGAGCAATCTCACGCCTTGCTGCAGTGAGACCACAGTGAAACCTACACCTTGCTCTATAGATATAAAATGCCTTTTTTCTCCATCACTCAAATACAATTTGAAACTGCAGGTCAGGACATAGCAGGAGCCTCTCATTCAAGGGAAATTGCTCTGTCAAAACACTGCAGAAATGCTGTACGGGACTTTGAGTGTATCACTTACACAAAATAGACAACTTGGCTGCAAATGGTAAATCCGAATTGTGTTTTCCCTTTTTTGTTGTCTTTACTCCTACAGAGTTAAGAGCTTAGAAAGAGGTTTAAGCAATCATGCTGCTAGGTCTGTAAGTTGCCATTATGAATTTAGGAAGGACACTTTTTTTCCCGCAACCCCAAACTAACTTTAAGGATCGCAGCAAGCGGTTCCAGTGATCCACACTGTCTCTTTTGTCTCTTTTCCCCTGACACACTAAGACATGTCATTCCTCAAAGCTGTGCTCTTGTAACGACAGCACAAGCCTTATACATGTGTGGCCTCAGTGCGGAAGACCTTTGGTACCTGCAGACAGTGCAGATACGTACTCAGGGACGGGTAACTTCTGAATGATAATTTGTGTTGCTCTAGCAGATTTCTAATATGTTGGTTTCTGATGTCTTTCCTCTAGTGGAGAATGCAGCTCTTCCTTGGATGAGACCCCCGCTAAGAAATGATTCACCGTCTCCCATCAGTTGCATTTCTCAGAGCAGAAAGAACAGATCTTCAGAACCCTGTGGCATGAACAAAGCCTCTGGTATTAAAAGGCCAGGAGGATGTCCCTAACTGATGAGCTGGAGAGCCACTTTCCTGCAACCCCCTACATGGTGACAGACACAAGCGAGGGCAGCTTGTTCAGAATGAGACCCAATGCCTCCACCAACGCCACCGGGGACGGCACGTCAGCCGCCGGTTCCATGGAGGACATGATCGCCATCTGCACCATCGGGACAATCCTCTCCCTCATGTGTGTGATTGGAGTGACAGGCAATGTCTACACCTTGCTAGTGATGTGCCATTACTTGCGATCATCTGCTTCCATGTATATTTACATCATCAACCTCGCGTTGGCGGACCTGCTCTACCTTCTCACCATCCCCTTCATCGTTGGGACCTACTTCATTCAGAAATGGTACTTTGGGGACATTGGCTGTCGCATCCTGTTCAGTCTGGACTTCCTCACTATGCACGCCAGCATCTTCACCCTCACAGTCATGAGCACAGAGCGCTACTTTGCTGTGCTGAAGCCCCTGGACACAGTGAAGAGGTCCAAGAGTTACCGAAAGGCCATTGCGGTTGTTATCTGGCTGGTGTCACTGCTGCTCACTCTCCCAATGCTCATCATGATCCAGCTGGTGCAAAGGGACAACAAAAGCATCTGCCTGCCCACTTGGAGCAAGCTGTCCTACAAAATCTATCTCACCATCCTTTTTGGTACCAGCATTGTGGGTCCAGGGGTAATCATTGGCTACCTTTACATCCGATTAGCTAAGATTTACTGGGTGTCGCAAACAGCATCCTTCAAGCAGACCAAGCGGCTGCCAAATCAAAAGGTGCTCTATTTAATCTTCACAATAGTGCTGGTGTTCTGGGCTTGCTTCTTGCCTTTCTGGATATGGCAGCTCCTCTTCCAGTACTATGAATCCTTCCCTTTATCTCCCAAGGTGATGAAGAACATTAATTATCTGACAACCTGTCTGACCTACAGCAACAGCTGTATCAACCCCTTCCTCTACACCCTGCTCACCAAAAACTACAGGGAGTACCTGAAGAACAGACAGCGGTCCCTCAGCAGCAGCAGTGGGTACTTCCAAAGGAGGAATCGGTTTCAGAGGATTTCAGGGAGATCCCTGTCCACGAGCAGTCAGCACTGCACAGAGACGTACGTTCTTGCTCATGCTCCTTTGGGAAACAGCAGTGCCTGAAGGTAAAATAACTCTCCAAGAACAATCAATATTGACTTCAGTGTTGCTTTGATTTAAAGTGTACATTGTAAAGTCAAAGCCTTAGCAGATCCATAATGTGCACACATTTAGTCCAGAGGCTGTGCCGTATGTCTGTTCTCATTTTCTTCAGTGCCAGATTTGACGCTAGCAACATCCAGCTGAACAGCTATCTAAATAGCCTTTTGCTTTTTATCTTTATATTTTATAGTGTACGTCTCCTCAAGTAGCCATCAATAATGAAAGCCTATAATAGGGCCATGTTTTTAATAGCATCGGCTGTCTCACAGTTTAAAATCACGTTATCCCATGAATGGTTGTAGTTTGATCTTTATTTTCTTTAGCAGTAATGCTAAATTTGTAGTTGTATGAGGACTGAAAATAATGAAATAAAGACAAAGCAGCTGATGTTTGTGACATGCAATCCAGTTTGAATTTGGGGTAGGACTGGACAACGTGGATGAGGCATATCCAGGGGTGTTTGTCCTGGTTTTGGTCATATTCACATTTATTCTACACTCACGTGTATGCACTAGGCTTGATTCTCCATTCACGCGGGTGTCTGTAGTAGAGTTACACCACAGTTCATGTTAGCAAGACAGGCTTCCCATGACAGTGCCAGTCAGGGAACACTCAGAATCCCTTAATGCACTGACCCCAAACACATGAGCACCCCTGTGGAGGAGCATCGTCTGTCCTGGACAAGTGTATCTGCCCTCTGCCCTCCTCCAAGGAGGAACTGGGACCCTCTGATGTTGTTATTCTCAGGGCATCCATCAACAAACTGCAACATCCAGCCTGAGGGACCAGACCTACATCACCAAGTCCAGGAGGAAAGGACAGACGGAGAGGAGGGGGGGTGAGGAGATGTGATCTGCAACGGGCAAAGCTATGCTATCTGAAGTCCCTAATATTCTCAATTATAAAAGCGCTAGTTCCCTATTAGTGAGATCACTTGTTCCCTTCACAGCAGATGATTTTGCTTTACTGCTATAAACAGTGAACATAGTCCTGCCTACACCAAGAACACTTTGCCTGTCCTGGCTTTCACTGATGATAAAGCATCATTAGTATAAATATATCCTCCATGATGTCTGGCGCTTCTCCAGTGAGTCTAAAAGTACCTTCTCTGGGATGCTGCCAACATCCGTACGGGAGTCCTCAGCTTGCATTAGCCCCGTTACCTCATTAGCAAGGGTACAACAATGCAATGCCAACACAACTCTAACCGACTTACAAAATTAGAAGAAAATTAATGCTTAGGAGTAAATTCAGAGCTGCAGTGTGATATGCCATTTGGCAGCGAACTCCGTTTGCTTATACAGAAACTGAATTTAGGTTTTAACCATCTATTTGCCTTCAAGGCATTTAAATGGTCATTGCTTATGGGGACAGTGAAAGCTCTGCTTCCAGCCTCCCTGGGTGCTACGCCTGGAAAAGAAATTGCCTCTTTCATGCATGGGCTTAAAGTTTGTTATGTACAGGGAAGATTGCACGTGTCATGAAAGAGGACTCTCATGCATGCAGTTTTAAATTGAACTGTTGAAGAAACTGGAAGACCAACACTTTGTGCTCCCCACTGCCTCCATGGACACCATCCACACTGGTCCTTGCAGGTCAGGGCACCTTACCTGCACCCTGCTTGCAGTGCAGTATACTGACCAGCAAGTCCTACTTCAAGAGTAGCCCCTTTCTGATTTCAAAGGGGCAGAAATACCATTATATTTGGCTACTCCCTGCATTGACAGTACTTGTTAAGTTTGCGGACCCTCCTCAGGCTGGAGACACACTAGTCAAAGCCCATTAGAGAGAGTAAAGCATCATTCACCTCACTGTAAGGAAGAGGGATGCCATGGATGGGAGGTGAAGAGGCTTGCTATATTCATGAATGCATTTTCCACTTGTATAGTCAGGTGTTTATCATGGGTCAGAATGTAAAATTTGGCCTCCTTTTTTTGGAAATCGCAGTTTTACCTTCTCCTTGCTCAGAAACAGCCAGACAAACTCAAGACAAGCTCAGCACAAGCAGTTTCCATCGTTGTGAAGGAAAGCTACTGCGGGCTGAGCTTTTAGAAAGCACAGTCCATCTTTCCTAAAATCAGATAGCCAAAATAAGAGGGTGGTTTGCAAATCTCAATTAGTCCAGGCTTTGTACACCAATGAGGACAGTGCAGAAGAGTTACCGAAAAACACAGGAGTAGATCTGTCTCCAGAGTTAATCAGTTGAACCCCGTTGTCGCCAGTGGTACTGCTCTGATTAACTTCTCCAAGCCCACCACAACCAATGTGTCTCACAGAAAATGTTTGCCATAAAGCCCGCCATGGCTCTGTAGGTGCAACAAGCACCCTGAAAGCGGCACGAGCAACATGGTGTGGAAGCGTGGCCATGCCAGAGGTCCTGCCGTGCCCCGAGAGGCGAGCTGGGCTCAATGCAGGGCGCAGGGGTTCCTTGCATCCCCAGGAGCACACCCAGCCTCAGCCCTGGGCTGCATGGTCCTCCTCGTTTGAAGCTGGTGCTGTGCTCTCAGCAGGGGCTTGCAAGTGTGTTTGTCAAATCAGCACAACAAAGCCAAGAGAAAAGAAGACACCCACAAGTCAGGGAATGATCACAGGTGACGTTTCTGTCAATACTGGGTCATCTTTAAATGATGAGATGTTTCATTTATGCCTTTCAATTCCCACCCCAGGCTGGGGTTGTTTTGTTCCTTCAAACACTCGCATCCATCACCACTCAGCACAGGCAAGAATAAGGGAATATTGTTCCAAATCTACATGTAAAAGCAAGGCTCTGAGCAGTTCACAAGCAGCATGGCCCCAGCTCTGCATCCCCAACTAACTTTATGGAATATCAGCCACACTCAGATACCAAACATTAGACAGAAGGAATTGCCTCCTCCAAGACATAGATTAATTGTTTGGTTAACAATAGCTATAAAATAATTATTGCACCCTGTTTATTCCTCCTTGCAGAACCCTATCATCAGCCAAAGATCCAAGAGCTGATTTTTGAATAAACAAAATTTGAAATCACTGTGAGGGATATGTGCGTATACGTGGCCATGTGCTTGCACACCTCAGACCATGCCCCTACACCTGCACCCTATTTGATAGCTCTTTCTTCTCTGTGGGGTGAGACCAGGAGCTCTTTCATGATTCTGAAGCCTTAAATCCCCCCATCTCAGGGGCATTTGGTGCCCCACAGACTAGATTCCACCACCTGAACTCCTGGTAGCAGAAGTCGGAACTCCAATTTTTTGCTAATTTAAGCCAGGGAGCATTTAGCAATGCCTCAAGACTCAAAGAAAGTGTAGCTGTAAATACACCATGGCAGGGCGTCCAAAAAGGGCCAGGACAGAGGTGCCGGCTGCTGCAGTGCTCCTACCAGCTTGGGAAGACCAGGTACCCACTCTGGTGGCTGAAACAGGCAGCAAACTGCAGCTGGGGCCAGGCAATGTTTTCAGCTGGATAGTGTCTTTGCCAGAACAGGATGACGTTTGTGTTTACCCAAACTATTTGCAAATCGACCCAGAAATTTAAGAATCCTTCTGGAAAGTATTTCTTTTTTTTTTTTTCTCAAATACTGAATTGTCTCATTTCAGCCTTTAGGAGGCAAACCAGCACAATTTCTCACTTCAAGATGAAGTTTTACCCATCAGTTTGCTTACACTTAATTTTAAAAAGCCTCTTTCCCTTTTGTTCAAACCACAGGTCTCTTACAAAAAGTCCCGTGGTCCAAGTACCAAAGCAGAGAGCAGCTGCTCACCGCGCTGTGCATCCCTCTGTCCAAAACCTGCCTGGACGGGGTGGGCATCCACGGTGGGGAGAGTTGCAGTGCCCACCCTCTGCCCAGCTCCCACCTGCAGAGTTGCAGCAATCATAGGCACAAACCTTCCTCCTCACCTGCCCATGGAGCCTTGTTTAAGCTGATCGACAGCCTGTGGCCAGTCTGAGTCCCCTCCTTGTTCCTGCAACCCAGTGACTGCAAGGCCACAAGATGAGGCTGATTTGGGCCAGCCTTTTGACCTGTGCAGGTGTTCCACCTCGCTCCTTGGAAGATAACCACACCAGCAATTCTTCAGCCCACCTCTAACCAGACAGAAAAGCCTTGGCACATGATCCCAGGAGAGGATCTGGGCAATAAATCAACACGCACAGTTTTGTTTCAGCTATAGCTGCAAGATAGGCAAGGACTGGCTGGGTGAGGAGCAGGGATATAAGGAGATCTTTAGCTCAGGGTCACTAGTTCAGTATGGGGCCAGGTTGTGAGGGGTGGGAGTTCCAGATCAGCAGGTGATCTCCTTTCATTTCTCTGGGGTGCTTGCTCAGAAACTTCTTTATTTCAGTGTTTGCTTGAGGGCATTAAAAGGAGAGGCCAAAGGTTGAGCAGATCTTGGAGAGCAATTCTGCACCTGGGGAGACCTGCCTAGGAAAAAACAGTCCTCTTGCCAATGCTGTCCCACTTGCATCTGCTGTGACTGCCACACCAGGATGCCTCCACTGAAATTACCTGCCCCAGCCATGTCTGAGCCTCTCCCAGGCAGCGCCCAGAGGAGCTGCTACAGCAGCACACACTCAGCCTGGATTTTTGGGGGTTTTTTCCCTTCTTCTCAAAATGCATGATCAAATCCTGAGACTCTCACTCAGCCATTACTCCTTCTCCAGATCAAACTCCAGCTGCCTCCAGTGCAAGAGTGAAGAATTCATTGAAAGAAAAGTATCAGACCCTCTCTTGTATTTGGCCAGCTTTGCTTTAAAGTGACACCCGGGCATGCTGAGTAGTGTCCTACACACACCTGGATCCAGGCCAGCTCTGCGTGGGGATCTATGCCATCTCTTTATTGCATGAGCTGTCATAACCTGGAAAAAAAAGTGTCAGTTCTAAATAATTCTGATCACTTTTGCATCTCCAAAATCAATATCTCAACTGTAAGTCCTGCTTACCCCTGATTTGCAGTTGAGGATATTGATTTAGGCACATCAGAAATGTGGTGGAATCAGGATAATCAAGGAGGCAGTGTAATAGCAGAGAACAAATTATGCTGCAAGAATATAGAGGTGTATCTGAAAGTGGGCTGGAAAAGGAGAGGCAGAGCAAAAGCAGGCAATTTGTTGCTGATTACCAGTTTTTCAGTGTAGTAAAACCGAAAGCTAACTGCAAATATTGCAGGGAAAAAAAAAATCTCACATTGTTGAGGGAGTGCCAAGCAGCAGATAAATCCATTGAGGATAGTAACAAAGGAACACATATGAGGAAAAATAACCTTAGTTTTACACACCCAATGATGGACCCTTCGCTAACTTTTATTAATGAGGAAAGTGACCTCAGAGCTAAAAGTCACCAGCTTCATGCTCAGCAGCCATGCAAGGAGCAAACATGCCCAGTTGTGCAGAAAGGCACCAGAAGAAAACCTGGTTCGACTCATTGCAGCCACTTCTGGTTTAAAATGGAGACATTTTCCCCAGTTTATCACCTCTCATGTTACTGAAGCACAACATCAGACTGTCATATGCTATGATCAAAGCTACTTCACTTCACTTGGTGTGTACTTCGAGCAGCTATCAACCAAATGCTACAGGTCTGAATGCTCCAGGATAAGGCACATAAATCCAACATGGGCGTGTAACTCCCACAAATCTCTCCAGGCAGCTTTAAGGCCAAACTGCAGCAGCTGGCCAAATGCAGTAGGTGCCGCAAACACTTTAAGAGAAAGTTTAGCTCATTTTTATTCTGCTTTCCCAGGAGCAAACACCCCATCAATGTAGTTAGAGATCAGGGAATCCACCAGTCAATAAAGTCAGAGCTTTATATGCGCACTGAAGGCTTGCTGCTAAATCCAGTCTTCCCAAATGTTCATCCCCTGGGAAGCCATCTGTCTGCTAGGAGAGCTCATGTTTCTGCCACAAGAGAAAGTGCAAATATCATAAATTTAGTTTCAAAGACCAAAACACTCAAGCATGCACAATTTTAACTGTCATTAGATTTAATTACATGTCAAGCAGCTGCTGATACTACTTTAAAGCTGTCTAGGAAGAGGATAAAATAACATAGTAAGAGCAAATATATTAAAAAAAAAAATCAGTGACAGAACCTGCCTCAATGATAGCGTGAAACATCTATTGACACAGGACCAGATAGGATGTGCTGCAGCAGCTCTGACTGTAACTACCATCCTGGCTGATTCAGGCATCACCCGTTTCACAGAGACATCCTGTAACTCCTGTAACAGAGTTCATTCATTGGCACCAACTGCAGTTCCAGCCACAAAACATCCAAGACCTGTTTTTTTTCAGATGTGCCAAAGGCAGCACAAGAGGTGCATCCACCGACAGACAGATCCTCAAAATAAATTAATCCTCATGGAAAAGAAAGGCAAATGCTGAAGTAGGAGCATCAGTAAGGTAGTTCTTTGAGCCCTATGGACATGAGGACCAAATATTATGACAAAGATTTCTAACTCTTAATTACTATGCCTCAAACAGAAAAAAAAAAAGAGGGAGGTTTCATCCATAGCATAGTTGCAGCAGGTACCCACATGCTTTGGGAACCAATGTAGCAACACTCCTTCCAAGGTTTTGTTTTCCAATACATCTTGATTGCTTTCAATTATTGAATCTGGTGCACAAATCTGAGCACACTAGGCAGGGTGCACTCCAGCTTTCCCTGTGTTTGTGTTTATTCGAAATGCTAAGGGAAACACACCCAGCCAGGCTCCTGCTGATTACTTGTTTAGTGTATGGTTTACTGCTCGAAGGAGAGTGTAACATAATTAATTCATTAACTGCAAGCATTTTACAAACACAATTGTTGCATCCAAAATGTCTATGTGAGTTGGTGAGTCACTAGTACTCTCTGATATCCTTAGAGGCAAATTTCTGTTTTGTGTCCACAAAAGGGACTGGAGAGAGCTCAGTACTGAGGACAACCAGGCTATGGCAGCAAGATGAAGTGTGCCACGAGCCCCAGTGGCTCCAGCAGCCCCTGACCCAGTTGCCCTAGCAGGACAACCTCTTGGGGGGGTCAGATATGTCCCTGGAGAGCACTCCAGCTAGTCCCCTGTGGAGGTGCTGGACCTGACTTCAAATGAGAGAAGCAACTCCACTGAAGTCAAGGGAGGAAGAGAGTTGTGTGTATTTCATCCTTGCCTTGTGTATTGCCAAAATAGTCAGACAGTTTGGCAACATTTAGGAAAACCTGGAGAGGAGTAAGGCAGGAGTGGAGCAGCAGGTGGGTCCCACCTGGCATTGGCTGAAATGTGCAGGTAGCCCATGGAAAAGAAAGTCTGACTATGAAGGATATGGGCCAAACCACGCAGGGAGCCCAGGACTGACGACAGAGATATATTACAGTTCAGGCTGAGATCTTGGGAAGAAATATGTGTTTAAGTTTGCACAAAGTCTTCCTATCTTATGTTTTTGACTGAGGCTATAAATCTCTTATTTCATGCAAACTGAGCTTACCAAGGAAAAACTACAGGGCCAAGCCTCTAAACAATAAAAATAGGTTGACTTCCACTGGAGTCAATGCAGTTGTACCAATTTACACTAAAATAAAACAAAAAGAAAATCCAAACATTTCTGACCCTTTGACTCCACTAAACATGAATTTCAGTTGTCCACATTAATAACAGTCAAGATAGCAAATGAACTTGTGAACGATAAAGTAATCCACTTAGTAGACTTGCAGTATTCAAATGCAAGGTCTACCCTAAGTCACATTAGAAACAGCACAAAACAATATAATATAAGGTGGAATTTCCAAAGCTTTCCAGTCCTTGGAGCACCAGAAAATGGTACATTTCCTCTCTTTAAGGGCGGCCTGTGCTGAACCTTCCTATGCTGTTCCAGCCTTCTCCTTCATGGCTGGATTTCAGTACAGCAGCTTTGGCCATCTGGCTTCATTAAAACATCATCGTGTCCCCAGCTTTTCTTGATGGACCAAAAATAGCAAGAGCAGTTTCCCATTTAGCAATCCCTCATTAATCAGTACTAGCTGGTGAGTTGATTACAATTTAGTTTAGCTAATTAAAGAGGAAAACGTCTTTGTAAGCTGCTGGGGCTGGATTTGCTTTCTGCTGTCTAAAAATTCTTCCTTGATTTGAAACCTATGTCTGAAAAGATCTGCCTTTGGGCCAACCTGCGACATAACACTCCCTGAAGCAAATGCCTAACGCTGCCACACTTCTGCACCACAGCAAGAGGGGAGCTTTCATTTATGCTATCCCCGATCAATGGATGGAGCTAAAACCTAAATAACCTCTAAGTAAAAACAACAGGCACCAAAGCACCCTGCAGCAGAAACAGCCACAGGATTTTGGACACTCAGCATTCATGCAGACCCCCTTGTAGCTGCACTTTATGGTTGCCCTTGCCTGGGGAGGTTGGGCTGGGACGTAAGGGGCATGCCCGTGCCCAGCTGGGAGAGGGCTCCATCCCATCCCTGCAGCTGCCACCCTAAGAGTCCCCGTCCAGGTTAAAAGAAAAAGTTTGACTGTAACGCATGAAATAGCTGTACTCAGCCCCCAGAGACCCAAAAGTTATCTTTCTCCCGTTCCTTGGGAACACTAGGCTTCTAAAATCCTTGAGCGAAAAGAGAAGCCGATAGGCTTTGATACCTGGGTTTGGAGTGCTCGAGGATTATCTTTGATGTTTTAAGAATTGCAAATACCTGCTTTAGACATTTTTGTTGGGGGAAAAAAAAACCTCCTCAAAGCCTTAGTGATAAAAAGCAAAAGCCCAGCCTGTATCCCCACACCTGAAGAACAAAACACCCTTCCCAGGGACAGGAGATGGTTCCTGTACCCTCCCCACAGCAGGAAACCAGTGTGTCCCACAGAACAGAGGGGAGCAATGGGGATGTCCCAAAGACACTTGGCTGAAACTGAGGAAATTTTAGTTAAACTGGCCCCAACACAAACTTTCATGTGAATCCAGGCCAGCCGATTAATTTTTCTGTGTTTAAGATTCTCATCACTAACTTGCCCTTTCTTTCCCCCAACCTTTGTCACTCTGGCCTATTTTGGATATAAATCCCCCAGGAGATGGAGTATCTCTTGCAAAGCCTGTGTAGATGTTCAATACAACGGGGCCACAAAGGTGACTGATGACTTCAAAAGCAGCTGTGATACAAACAACACATTTCAGCTGCTAATGTTAAAAGCAAAGGTATTTACTCCAGAGAGGCTTTAATCCTGTACAAAGCTGCTGCCGTAGCGTCAGATGTCCACACACAGATAGCACACATCATCTGTGTTCCTGAGCGGGGAAGTAGCAGGAGATGGCCCAGGTGGTCAAGAAGGCCAACAACATCCTGGCTTGTATCAGAAACAGTGTGGCCAGCAGGACTAGGGCAGGGATCGTCCCCCTGTACTCGGCACTGGTGAGGCCGCGCCTCGAATCCTGTGTTCAGTTTTGGGCCCCTCACGACAAGAAAGACATTGAGGTGCTGGAGCGAGTCCAGAGAAGGGCAACGAAGCTGGTGAAGGGTCTGGAGCACAAGTGTGATGAGGAGCGGCTGAAGGACCTGGGGGTGTTTAGTCTGGAGAAAAGGAGGCTGAGGGGAGACCTTATCGCTCTCTACAACTACCTGAAAGGAGGGTGTAGCAAGGTGGAGGTCGTTCTCTTCTCCCAGGTACAAGCAATAGGACAAGAGGAAATGGCCTCGAGTTGTGCCAGGGGAGGTTTAGGTTGGATATCAGGAACAATTTCTTCCCCAAAAGGGTTATCAAGCATTGGAACAGGCTGCCCAGGGAAGTAGTGGAGTCACCATCCCTGGAGGGATTTAAAAGACGAGTAGATGTGGTGCTGAGGGACATGGTTTAGTGATAGACTTGGTAGTGTTAGGTTAATGGTTGGACTCGATGACCTTAAAGGTCCTTTCCAACCAAAAGGATTCTGTCTCTACAGCAGGAGAGACCTCGCTCTGTGCGTGCCACTTGCTAGCAGCTCCGTGGGATGGCTCTGCCCTGCCCAGCCTGGGTTATACAGCTGCCTCCAGAGTCCCTGTGGTAAATATTTTTCTTATTTCCTGCCCACCCTCCACCCCCCCCCCCCAATGAATAATAAAGCAGCCTTTCTGCCCTGCTGTGAAAAGAATGGATATCTCTGGATATGTGCTTATGGAAGAGCTGCACTGGCATATTTGGAGCTTCTCTGACCTGTCAGGTAAATCCATCACTGACATCGAAAAATGCTGCCCAAATGGATTAGCTATCACTTTGCATATCTTGGCTAAGGAAAGCAGGCTAGTGTCAGATGATCCTAGCGTTAGGTAAATGCAGTTGTTTCTCCTTAGAAAGGCAAGCTGCACTTGCAGCTTTGTGAGCTTGAAGTATCCACGGCACTACCCAGCACAGCACTAACACTCACTGCAGCTGCCCATAGTCAATCCGAGCCGGCAAGCTACACCTGAAAACTGGCTTTGAAGGGTTTAGAAATTGTAGAAACTGCCTTTCGCAGGGCTTCTCCACACAAGCCTGCACACATCTGTATGTGTTACTCCCCACTGTAGCTCAGCAAACTGCAGCAGCACTCTGCTGGGGGTGGAGCTGGGAACATCAGACCAGAGCAAACACCTCTGCACAGAGCTGTGAAACAGAGAGATGAGACGGTGTGCGTGGAGGAAAGGACTTTGGCAGCTTTGGGAAACAGTCTGCCAGAGAGGGACGGAGAAGGGCTGTGGATATTTGTCTCCTGGACATTAGCAAACTCCTCCAGAAGAGCACATATCTCAAACTGCTTAGCTCCGAACAGGAGGAACAGTGTGTCAGGGTGTCCCCTGTGGCTGTCCTGCAGGAAGGGGAGCTCCCATCCCAGGTCTGGACCTTGGACAAGTACCATCACATCCCTGTCAATAAAGAAAAGTTCACAATATTTTCTTTCCTTACTGAAGTCCTTTGAGATCAATGCACAAAACAACAGTATGCTGCATACTTCTTGGATCTTCTCTTTAGCATAATCTAGCACACAGGTCTGTGTTTTCTTTACTTCTGAGCAAAATAATTGTCAAGAGGAAAGAGGATCTGCCAGGTTGGTTGGGAAGGGGAGTCACATTGGGGTACAAGCAGGGAAACCTGAGAGCTCTGCCCAAGGCTACGCTGAGCCGAAGCAGTCTACTGGCATGGTGCAAGACAGCTTCAGCCCTGAGAGATTTAGCACCTCCTCTCTGCAGGACCTGGGTGAGCTTAAGGAAAAGCTTGCCATCCTGGAAGGCAAGCTGAAATGTGAACACTGCTCAGCATGCTGCCGCTCACACAAAGGCAGGACAACGCTGAGTTATCCTTGGCACATCTCCCTCGAGCTGAAGTGATGCTTATAAGGGCGCTCTTTTAAATGAAAGAAAAATATACCCAAGCTGAGTTAAATGGCAGATGTTTCTTTAGACTGAAGTTTGGCGGGGGATGCAGAACAGGATTGTTCTGGCACCATCCATGGCAGAACCTCTTGTAGAGGTTTCTCTGTCTCCATTTTATTTATTTATGTATTTCTTGTGAATTTGTAGTTCTTATTCAGGGCTGTGCAGAGCCTGCGTGGCAGCGGGTGGAAGGAACTCACGATGCCTGATGGGGGAACCAAAAATGGACAGGAGAATAACCACATAGGAGAGTGGATGTGCATCAGTAGGAATATGTATGCGGTCTCGTCAGTGTGAAAGTGTTTGGAAGAGCGACTGCAGTCTTTTTGTGCATGACGGAGGCAGACGAGTGCAGCGTTCAGTGCACACATATGGCTGTGCACATGAGCAAAGCGCCGCGTTCCTCCCAACCGGCTCTGAGGCAGCTTTGTTAACATTCCTGGTGGATCAGCAGCAAAGATAACAGAGCCCGTCTTTCAGCCCTGGAAAGAGCAAGTGTGTGCTTTGGGTAAAGGGTCACAGCGAGACAATCAAGAGCCACTCACACTGACTTTCATCCAAGGAATTTTCCAAGCCTTTCCCAGAGATCTATATCACATCTGCTTAGCACCACCCCCACAGCCTCCCAGCACCTCCCGCTGCAAGGTGCCAAACCCACTTAGCAAAGCCGGGGGAATACAAGAGCCTTGTAATAACAGCACCTAAAACCCCCATAGGGAGGAACAATTTGTCCTTCACCATTCCTGTAACAGAAAACTATACTGGGCTACAGTGAATTTCTATGTTCTCTGCATCCATTACATTGGAAAAGCCTCAACAGCAGCAATATGTCAGAAGCGCCATTCCAATTAGCAAACTCAGCTCAACACATGGTACAGAGCAAGCAGGGAACGAGGGCCTGGCTCTGCACGCAAAAGGTGGGCAAAGCATCACTTGCAAGCACTTTGCTACACCTATAATTATGGGAATGTACAAATGGATGTGAAGACTGCCCAGATCCTCAGTCCATTAACGGCCAGAGGCATGGGGGTGAGATCCCATCCCAGCCTCAAGCAGGTGACCTCAATGGCCATGCCCTCCTACAGCCTATGTTGTAAGTGCACCCCATGCCTCTTCTCCATCCTGAGAGGGACTTGCTTCTCAGTAGGGACTGGACTTAATGGGGGCTCTGTACACACAGCTCTGAGATAGATCTGCATCACAGCGGAGTCATAGCATCAACATGTCTGATCCTTCAATTTGATTCATAATTTTGTAGATAGCACAAGAGTTACAGAAAACGTGGCTGGTTCTGAAGACCAATATCACAGGAACAGTGTGCACCCTCTGTAACTAGCGGAGCCTGAATACTATTAGTCAGTACCTGACAGCAACAGCAAATCAGTATAATTGGCATCGTACAGTATGTGGTTATCCTACAGGAAATTGTACCTTGCTGGACCAAGCCACAATAAAAGAGCTTGATATAACTCTGCAGCTCAATGCACCAGGGCCCTACAGCAAATCACTATTATTTGAAGCACAATAAATATGGGACCAGTTCAAAGGCCACCGCAGATGGGGAAGAGCATCCCGCTGACTTTAGCAGGCTTTGATCAGCCCCCGTAGGACTGTGCATTCCTGCTGTCTCGAGTCCTTGCCCACGTTTTGCAGCACACAGGTACATCTCACAGAGCCCCAGCTCACTTGGGTGTGAAATGAATGCTGCCCGTTTTGGCAGAGATATAGACATAGACAAGGAAAGCAGGAGACAGCACACAGAGGGAGCAAGGTTTTTTTCTTTTTTTTTTTTCCTCTCTCTTGACTGCTAGTGTTTTCTGTGACATCCCCATGGCATTCAATACATCAGAAATTAAAGAAGCTACTGTAGAGAAACAGCAGGTGTTAAAACAAAGCTTTAAAATAAGCACTTTAAAATTAATTATAAGATAACAATGTTGTATCTGAAGCTACTTAGATAACAGCACATTAACAGCTGGCAGGACTGACGGTGCCTATTCTGCTCACGCAGGCACAACAGAAATACGTGCTTTATCTCATAGCCGTCCTGGGTGCAAAACACATTTCTCTGAAGATTTGCAGTCACCCTCAAAGCACTTGGAAAACACAGAGATCTGTTCATCCAATTATACACCCATCTGCTCCCTTGTCCTCCTCCTCCTCAGCACTGCAGTTTGAGCAAAAATGCTGGGTGCATCCTCAAAAGTGTGCTCCTTTTTTTTTGCGGTCTTGCACTCGTTCACTTGTCTGCCTGATTCCCAGCCCCTTGCTCTTCTCATCAAACCAAAGTATTTAACTGCACAAGGTTGCCTCAAGAGGCTGGCAAAAAGATTTACCACATGCTTGAGACGTGGAAGCTCATCCAGAGTCGGAGCAGCATACTGTAGGAATTCAAAACCTGCTGTAGATCAACCTCTAATTTTACAACCTATAAAATAACTCCAAGTTTTTTCAGCATGGCGCATAGAAAAATGAAGGGGATTGTTTTCTGTTTCCTTGGGCAGCCGCATTTACATGAAGATTATCCTTCAAAACTGTCACCAATCAGTCAAATCCCCATAAGCACTTTGAGGACAACCTTCCCACAGAGCTGGGGCTGTTGCATCAGGCTCAGGTATCCACCAGCAGCACTGGGCTACAAGTGCAGGGGATGAAGTCCTCTCTACTGCCAGCAAGACAGGCTGGCCCTAGGACATTAGGATGAGGAAAGCATCGAGATCCTGCCTTTTTTGAGGTCCGAGGAACAAATTACCATTTCAAGGCATGGCGTCAAGAGACGGATATCAAACACTTTGGCTGTTGGTGCTACAACAGCAATGAGAACAAAGCACACAGATGCCTAGAAACCAAGACCATATACGTCAGGCAAGAAAGGAATCTGAATCCTTCCCTAAAGGAACAGATACTGTCATCACTGATTTTTTATCTAGGAGTCATCCTGGGATGTCACATTTTATGGAAACGTTACCTTGGCACCCAATATGGGCCTTTTCAGAAGAGCTTGGTAGTTTAAACTTTCTCACAAATAGACACTTTTCCACCTTATGAAGTCACCAGCCTTTTAAATTTCTCTCTCCATCCAAGACCAAGTACAGCCAGAAATCCCCGCAGAGTGTGAGGAGGAGGGCTTGGCCCAGCAGTGAGACTGGGAGAAACCCATATTCCCACAGTGCCCACTCTGGAGAGGGGTCTTGGTTTCACCTCTCATGAACAGTGAAATTTATTCCAAGTTTTTATTTTCTTTCTCTTTTTTTTTTTCCCCCTCTCCTAAATGATCCTAAGTCTCCAATGGGACTCTGCATTTTTGTTTCATTCCAATCAGCAGCAACACTAGTGGCTTTTGGACTGCAAAAAGCAGAGTGAAAAAGCAGACAGTGGTGGGAGAAACAACACACAGACAACCTAGTGCCAGCACTGATGTCACGCTGAATAGATATTTGAAAGAATTTAGTGTCTTGGTATCATTTACTCCCAGAAGCAGCAGCTATCCAACACACTCCAGCATGATTCGCACTTAGGAATTCTGGTCTCCGTGTGCCCAAGCAGAACAAACTCTGGTTTGTATCTCACACTGCAGGGACAGGATGGGTTGAAGTCTCCTGCACTTTTGGTGTCCAACTGTTTTACAGCAATTTAAAGATCATCTTTACTGACTCAAACGTGAAAATACCCCTCCCCAGGAGGTGGCCTGAATCGAGGGGCAGGACTTCATGGGGTGACACTGAACGGGACCCCCTTGTGCCTCTGCAGAGGGTCGGGCTCCCTCAGGCTCCCTCCTTACTCCTCCTGCAGGGACATGGTCCACTGGCAGTGAGGTGCTGGGCAAGTCTGAGCTTGCAAGTAAAGGGCAGGGATACGCTTACAGGCTTAGCATAAAGGGAAAAAATCAAAAGGCAGAAGCAAGCGACACTAGGAGATGCTGTCCCCTCCTTATCTTCCATATGCAGACCCCACCCCAGCAGAATTAGGGATACTCTGCAGAGATTGGGGATGGAGCCAGGCTCCCCTTGGGCAGCAGGGACCTGACGGCATCAGTCCTGTGCCCTCCTCCAGCACTGTGCCCTGACCCCAGCCCATGCAATGACCAGTGCAGCTGGGCAAGGGCTATCATAGCAGAGAGAGTCCTGATGCAGGACAGGTTGGTTTCCAGCAGCAGGACCCTCGGCCTCAGCGAGGAGCAGCGGTGGGGAGAGCTGCTCGCACAGGCACCATGCTGCACTTGCACGAGCCACTGCCAGCGTGTCCGATGCCAGCAGGATGGCATGCTGCAGAGGCTGGCATTGCTTCTCTCCACCATGAGAGACAGTTTTAATTAGCTCCTTCGCCTCAAAGAGAACACGCACACTTTCAGGGTGAAGTGGGACCACTGACAGGGCTGGGGACACTGGGAGAAAATAACCTGCAGGATAAGTAAAAGCACTCCTATTATTCCACAGCTTTACCAGTGTATTACCCACGTTATTCTCAGCAGGTAAAACTCAACCTGTGCTGACAGTGGGCAAAACACATCTGAATCATGTCCTGCTTCTGCACCATCCAGTAAAAGAGGATCAAATAACTTCTGGATAATTATTTACCTGACAGACTTCGCATTCAGAAATTCTCTCTTTCCAGAAGGTAGGATAAATATTCATTAAAAAAAAGTCATAATTTTTTCTTCTATCAGGTGTCTAATACGGCTTGTTACTTGGACATTACTGTTTTCTGTACAAGGAGCTTTCCAGCAAGAGTCACAGTGACAGGCAAAAAGCACAGTCTGCTCGCACGGTAGACTGAGAATCAACAGCTTCCTGGCCTGACCCTACGCCCACTTTGAAGCCAGTGGGACACTTTGAATCAGGTCCTAGGTGATCTGGCAAATTTACAGAGGAACGCTCGATTCTGAGTGACAAAGCAGAAGCTGTTCAGAGGAACAAGCTCCCAGTTGCTTTAGCTTTCCTATCAGTACTGTCTGTTTCGGTGGTCCGGGACATCTCTCCAGATACGTACACCTTTGTTTGCGCACTCACTGCTCTCTAATACAGTATTTTTTTGTTTTGGTGCATAATACATGTTGTCATTTTGTATTTCTTTAAAAAGAAATAAAACTCTAGAACAGAAAAAGCAGCACAGTCCAGACTCCTTAGGTGCATTTCTAGATTCTAAGAAATCCAGTGTCTTTGTGTTTGAAAAATGAGAGGCAGAGCCTGCCCTGAATTTGAGAATACACAAATAACTTTGAAGTTATTTGAAATATGAAATAACTCATTCAAGATCAGAAAGGAGCCTTCTGGCTCCGGGCTGGGGGAAACAAGTTCCTCCCATCCCTTCTACCCATCCAGCAAGCACAACTGTCTTCTAGCCACCCAGCAAGTGATGGAATGGGTCTTCTCCAAAGCCCAGCGCTGCTTGGCTGCATGTGGCAGTGGGGGACACTATGGGAAAGTAATTAAAGCTGCATCACAAGAGCAAATGAAAGCTGCAGCGCTCCCCCTGCTCACAAAGGGCTTCTTTTTGCTGCAGCCTGGAAGCCCTGAGGGAACCTGAGCAAAGCCCCCAGGCTGGCCAAGAGCTGCCCAGGGGCTGAACACAATGCCGATCAGCTCCTGCCCACCCAACCTGAACAGAAGAAAAGGGAAGTTTTGCTGCCTGCACTTTCCTTTCCCTGCCCTTCTTCCACCTCTGCTTCTCCTGCCCCAGCACACGCTCTCCTCTCCAGGTTCTCGCAGCAGCCAGTGCAGGATGCAAGTGCCACCACCCAGCAAAGAGCTCCAGCATCCTGACAGCGACACAAAACTCTCTTCAGCCTTAAACATCAGGAGGTGCCAACAAACACCTGACCACTGGTTTGGGCACGAGCATTTAGGCAGTGCAGAGGCTTTAAAACAGATCTAGGCACAGCAGTGAATCCCACCCTAAGCCTCGCCAGCTCAGCTTCCCCTTCATTAAGATGGTGTAGCAAATTAAACCTGGAACAAAGGGCTCTGTATCAAGCATGCATTCTGCGTGAGACCTGGCACAGGATATTCAACAGGCACACGCCTCGTACCAGGTTTTCTAATAGAGTGTGTCACTGGCCTCCTGGTCTAGTGCCACAAGTTGGGAATAGGTAAATTGCCAAAGTCATAATCTTAAAGGGAAACGGGGAAAATCCTGTGGCCAAGACCAAAATCATGAACGAGTGTATCCTGGAGAAACCTTTGGCAGGAAAACAGGGACCCATATTCTGTGGCTACCCCAGCCAAACCCAGACATCTGGTCATCCTAATGTAATTCCCTCTTTGCCTTGCTTTATGTACACAAAGGACTTGGAAAGCAAGCACTGCTTAGCATTAACAACAGCAGATAAGGGAAGAGCTGAGACACCAACAGACACAGCCTGAAGCACCAGATGAGTGGAAGAAAGATGCTATTGTACAATATGGCTGTACCAGTACTTCTGATACTGCAGCTATCATAAGCATCTTATACCAGCTTTAAATACAAGTGGCAGACAGACACACACACACCCCCCCAAGCTACGATACATAAATACAACTAACCAGTGGTATCTATATCCTTTTATCCAGCATTTATTAAAGATCAACTTTTCCCTTGCTGCTCCCAGTTGAAACAGATCAAATGGTTGCACAGGAATGAGTGACTTTTGAGATGATCAAAATGTAAAGAGAAATCATAATCAGTGTTTCTCACTACAGACTTAGCTGGGTAGCTGTAGGCTTAACTTCCCTTGAAAAGAGGAAAGAAATTGTACCTTACGCTGAAGCACTAGAGCCACCAGGCACACTTTTCCCTCTCATGATCTCCTCTAAATCAATTCATCTTCACTATGAAACACAAGTCAACAAATTCATTAAACTACCAGCGTAATGTATTTGCCCCACAACACTTTTTGCCCCTCAGTTAATGAGTACGGAGAAGAAAAAAGGACAGATATGGGAACAGTTCATTGACACCACTACAGAGATAGCAGTCACCTTCATGCTCTGGGCAACTGATGTATTAACAGTGTATTAGAAGTGACAAGTTCCAAGAATTCATGCAATGGAGACAGTCCTCATTTGCCATAACAAAACAGACTGGGGAAGCATCCACCGTGATGCTATTAACTGGATCCTGAACCCAATCTTCCATCCTGTGACATAGCTCTTTTGCATCCAGAAGAGAGATGTGGGCATCAAAGTACTGTAAAATAACTATAATCAGCAAGTGCAAGGTGGCTATAGCTATGTCTTAGAATGAAGCAAAGACAATAATTTCTTCTGTGTATTTTCCTCCTTCTCCTTTCATGTTTTACAAAAGACCCAGTTATCATTTTCTTGACTGGATTCATTTCAAGCAGCTGCTTCTTCAGAGTACGCTCTGATTTTTGTCACTCAGTTTGGACTGGACACCAGTGGCAGATGGGATTGCTACTGGTCCCAACTAGATGAAACACACTCACAGACCTGGATTTCTGATGAAAATTTTCACACTTGCAAATTGACACATGTGCTTCCTGCAAATAATCACTCACAGTACCTTTTCCCAAAGGCATTCCTGCCAGCAAACGCATTAGCTCAAGTATTTGGGCATTTGACCACAAAGGTGGTCACAAAAAAACAGCAGAAGCAAATGCAACATTTAATTTGACAAATATTTACCAAAAAATGGCACCCAGCCTCTGCGGCAGCCATCCCACAGTAATTAAACTCCTTGCATCCATGTCTAATTTAGAAAGCCTGAATGGAAGGAAATCATCAGTAGTCTTTTGGGGAAACAAAATTTACTTTGAGTAAAATCTATCTCACGCAACCAGCCACCAAAAGCCCCGCCGAGCTCCCAGGCAGACCTTAAGGACAAATTTTGCCAGCTATACATTACAGAAGTCCGTGTTTAATAAGTGTTGACTCGTCAGTAAATCCCTGGCAGCAGTCTGAAGGGAAAGTGTGGCAGGTTTTGAAAGGCACCAATCTGAGTGAGCTCACAGATTTGTACTTGTCACTGATGACAGTGAGAAACCTTTCAAAGGGTACTCTGAGAAAATTGGTTTATGTAATTATAGAGATTTATGTCTCTTATAGTTCCAGGAGGTTCACTGCTATCCTGGAGCTCTCAGCACAGAGAAGTCAACAGAAGAAAAACGTAACGTTGTCTTTGGACGGAGACTGTATGATCATACCCACGAGGTAAATAAGGTGACCAGCTTCAATGTGTGGTTAGGTGAGAATGAAGCAACCCCTCCCTTGGAGAAGGCAGAGACTGTGGGAAGAGTCTCACCACATCAGATCACCCTCATGTGCAGAAAAAGCCATCAGAGCTTGGAACCAGCGACCACATTTTGTTTTATTTCCATAGGGCAGATAGAAGCAGCTCATTATTGAAGGCACCGAGTTTGCCAGGACTTCTCATTAACGGTGCACATTTATGTGGTTAGTCTGCAATGATTTTCATGGTTTGAACGTATTAAAGACAGCATGTTGAGGTCTCATTTAGGGGTAGGATGTCTAGAGTAAACGTCTACAGCTATAAACTGCAAGAATCCTAGCCACAGCCCTGAATTTCCCCAGCGTCGTATAACACTAAATTCATCATTTAAATAGCACTTGAACTGAGATTTCAATGAATCAAATAGATGGACTTTGACATTTATTTTCCATATACGTTATTTAGTGTATACACAGGGCAGAAATAATGAATCCATAGAGATGTAAATCAAGGACTTTTAAAACCAGACTTGTCATTGCCCTGTCAGGATTACAACAGGACATTGTGCCACCAACTCCCACAGTTTTTTACCAAGTCTCAGATGAAGAGTGATTTTTTTAAACGCTCTGGTTCCTGAAATCCCTGGACTGTTGGAAAACCTTGTTTTTCTTTTAAACAATATATAACATTAAGTTTATCTAGGGATACATAAGCCAGTCCCAGGCCAGATCTCCGGCTCAGCTCAAGGCTTATGCTCCTGCTCCCCAGCACCTATGGATTCACTGCCTGCCCTCAACCCCTGACACAGGACACACATCTCGATAAAACCTTGTACCAAAGACAAGGGCAGGATAAAAGAAAACAAGGTAATGAAAAAGAGCAATCGAAAAAGGCCATTTGGGGTCTTCCTGACTCAGCGTGTCCTCAGTAAGAAAGCAAACTCTTGGAGAAAGTACCACCAGAAAAGACCCAAATCAAAACCCAGCGGTGGGAGGCTTGCAGACTGCAAGGAATTTGAAAAGTTGGCTTTCAGCTGCACTTACATGTTGATTATAACATATAGGTAAATACATTTTGAATGAATAACGAATTTAATGCCTGAGCTCTGAGCCAGGGCAGCAGCACCTTCGCTGCTCCAGCTGCAGGCCTTGCTCCCCGGGGCAGGAGACTGACAAGGCTTCACGTAAGCACACTGCTGAGGTTTTCTCTAACGGGAAATGTTCCTTCTGTTATTCTGAACAGTCTGTCCACACTTCATGGCATAAACTGCTTTAGAAATTACAGCCCTGGAATGTAAAACCGGAGCAGGCTGGCTGCTAGCCCTGGCTGCTCCTTGCAGCCTCTTTGCCAAAGGGTATCTGGGTGTCAGCAACAGAAAGAGGGGCAGAAGCATAAGAAAAGCAAACGTCTTGCTCCAGCAGTCACCCGTGCTACTGACCAGGACCGTCTGCTTTGTGCCACAAAAGAGGGATGGCAGAGCCCCCATTTTGCACAAAACAACTCCTCCAGCAATTCTTCTCTAATATACACTCCCCTCACATTTCCACTCCACATCTGGATTTTGCCCCAGCACCATACAACTGGGCCTCTTGAAATGGCTTCTTGATCCGTTAGCATTGAGGTGGAAAGCCTGCAAGACTATTTTTGGTGAGAAGCGCTCAGAGCTGCTGCAGAGGGGGTTTGGGGAAGAGCAAGGCAGTGCACGGACCACGAGTGTCCCTGCCCCAGCCTCAGCAGCAGGAACGAGCAGGATACATGTCAATCCATCCCAAACGTGGCCAGTACATGGGAACGCATCCAAATGAAGCAGTCTGGTCCAAGGCCTGGCCTCCAGATGTTCCCAGATAAGAGAAACAGCTTTGCACTGCATCGATCAGATTTTTCCTTCCCTCTACTCACTCCTAACTTATCAAGCGTTAAGAGGGTTAAAGTGCATCCACATCAATAGTGTTCAAATGCAGTTATCTACCCCTTACTAAGGCTAAAAAAAAAAAAGCATAGCCCAACTAAATCATGATAAAGGGTTGCATTCCTCAGCCCCTGTGATGGCCCCAATTTTATCAACATACCAGCCAGAGAAGAGGTTTTGGCCCCAGATGGCATGCAATAATTATCTTGACAGCAGTACACGAAGGACATATCTTCTATATTACTCCCTGTGTTTTTAACATTAAACTCTCTGCCACCATATTTAAGGCCAACAGAGGGTTTACAGGACAAATGCCAAATACATTTAAAACGTTTCATCACATAAAATTACATCTTAAGCACTGAAGAGAACAAATGAGAAATTGGGTGAAGGCAGATGCCAGAGTGATGAAGCTAATACTGGAACTCTTTATCTTCACAGAAAAAAGACCGGGTAGCTGCTGGTTTGATGTGTAGCAATTAAAGAGTAATTTACACAGTGCCACTTAGCGACAAGTATAATTATGTTCTACTCAGGGTACATATCAGATAGTAATTGCCTCCAGCTGAGCTGGAGTTTGTAACCCACTAAAAGGGACTTTAATGATATGACCAAACATGGATTTCAGCTAGAAAGTTTATGACTGACCAGAAGATCACAGGGGTTGCTCACAGCTTTTTGAAGAAAATTGCAATAACCGCTTGATGTCCTCTGTATAAATAATTGCATTGATCTATGCACAGATCTATAACAAAGATAAGAAGGTACAGAAGAAATTAGGAGGTTTCTAGGACAGATCATGCAGGAAGTTGCTCAATTCACAAGGCTCTGGAGCCTAAAGCTTTAAAAAAAGGTACAGCAGTGCCAGATACAGTCAGTAGCCAAAGTTTAGTAGACAAAAGATGCCACCAGCCTTGTGTGTGCCTTCTAGAAACTTAAGAAACACCTACAGGAACTGCCTGGTGCATATAGGGACACGCTTATTGAGACTCTGCAGTGTCTTATCTGGGCTATGGTCACTCCAAAAGACATCAGCTACTCCTCCAGGATGCTGCTGGAATTAACTTTTATTAGCACCCATTGAAATAAAGCCCCAGAGCACTGAAACCAGCTCCATAGCCTGGCCTGTAACACTCGCCTGAAAAATAAAGTCTTACATTAAGCTGTGGACAGACTTGAGCTCTTCTATAGAGCAGAAGTGCTCAGCTACATACTACAAAAGAGACCTTCAGAGTGGCTGTAGCTCTGAACATATCCCCAGTCCTTTTCAATAAGAAAAAGGAATTACAAAATGTAACGGTATTTTTCAGCATGTACTCAGTGTTTCTCTCCCCAGACGCTGCTGGTCTTTGGACCACCCTCAGCTGGGAATTGCAATGTGAAAGGGTATGGGATAAGGGTGTTGGAGCAGGAGGTGTGACTGTAGCAGTATCACTGAAAGCCAAGGGAGAAAGCTGCTGTTTAGTTTGGTTTCAAAAAGTTTTGGGACAGTGTGGCGAGTGCCCTAAAAACACAACTTAAAGCTAAGTAGGACCTAGGCCACACAGAGAGATTTGGGAGTTACAAGAAATGGCAAGAATTTCTCCGAAGGGAATAAAGCCAAGTCTACCCTTTCCCCCAGAACCTACAGCTGATACAGAGACCTCATTTACCATCAACACAAAACATGCAGTGACATGAATATTCATGGTGAATCCAAAGCAAGCGTCAAGTGCTGTGCAGAGCCTGCTGGGTACCAGCAGCTGCAATGCAATGCTGAGATACCGGAGCTCGCAAAGGTACCAGAATCAGTCCAGCTGTGCAAGCTGAGCCATACACAGATCTAAAAACTCACTGCTCAGGCTCGCCCTCAGCAGATCCTCCACCCCTCCCCACCAAGAATCCAGACAGCCTACTTGTCTGTAAGCACACTGATGTTAAATTCTTATGATTTGGGGTGTACTTGTACAATTGCCAGCTGAGTTGCACAAAAATAAAGCAGGACTACAGCACAGGTCATAAAAGTTGAGTTCAGTAATATTATGCATCGCAAACTAAGTAGCCTTATGGCTTCTCCTAGATTTTATCAGCCTGGTCAGGGGAACAGCAGTAGTACTAGAGGTAGTTTTCATAAACTACCATGACATGACTCAAATGCGCCAGTGCAGAAATGCATCAGAGGGCGGGATGTGAGCTCAATATAACAATCAAAGGCACTTTAAATGAAAGCTCAAGTCATCTTCTCACACTTATTTATCTTCCTCCTTCTCTGACATGAGGATGAGAGATGGCATGAGTCAAATTTTACCTCTCCTGTTAGTTCTGGTTTCTAACTGGAAAAGGACTTCCAAACAAATTCGTTAAACAGGTGAGGTGGCTCAAGAGTTTACCACACCTATTCATCGCTCACCATGCCATGGCCCCTATGCCATGGACCACCCCACAGAGGAGAATCGGCACAACAGGATCCGGAGCTGTAACTCCTCATCACTGCCCACAAAAGCGGGGTCCCTGTCCAGGACTGCCTGTGACTCTCCCATCTCTCACCTTGCTGGGTGGTAGCTCCAGACAGATGGCTGGTCTCACTCTGCAGGCAGGACCGTGCTAAGCCAGAGCAGTCAGACCTTCTGTCCCAGCCCATGGTCCTTCAGGGCAGCTAGATGTCATAGCAGTCTTTTGGGTAAGTCCATAACGGTACAGTAGGTACTGTAGCAAGATGAGAGATTTCACCTGGCACTTAAGTTTTGCTTGTCCGTGCAAGTAAAGGTCTGTTAAGGTTAGGCTGGGGTGAGGAATTCCTCTGTGATGATGATGATAATTCCAGGAGTCCAATGACTGCTATCATTAGATCAAGACTGGCTTAGCCAGGGTGGACATAATGTCCTGTTACCCTTCGTACACTGTTCCCATTGTAAAAATAACTTCATATGGGATTGTACTTCCAGGAAGAAGTCCTGGTAACGTACACAGTTCAGACAGACCTGTCCCTGAGCTCAGTGGGGATGAACATCCTATTCCTGCTTTTCACCATCCTATCTCCTCTCTGCTTCCCCAGGCCAGTGGATGCTCTCTCTCAGCCATCTGCTCAAAGCAGGCTAATTGGGCTTTCCTGGGTCACCTCTGGCTGGCTTCCCTTCAGCACCTCCCCTGACACAGCCAGAACAGCCATCCCTAAGCCCTCGTGCCTCCATCACACACCATCTCAGTTTTTATGCTAATTCTTGCCCGATTTGGGAGACAGTAGCACACAAGATCCTAGCGTAAGCTCTGGGATGGATATGTTTGCTCTTACAGACATATCCAGACAAAGCACCTTGTTAACTGTGTTAATAACGTACCGAAAGGTGTCCTGGGCACTCTCCACAGAGCGCTGGTCATTAATGCATTGCATTTCACAAGCTTCACAGAAAGCATTCATAATTAACCTTTTTTTTTCCTGCTATATGATGCAAAATTGACTGTTATTCTAGTAAGAGCCCAGGAATACATATTAAGCCATCTCAGTCAAAGCAAGGCAGAAGCAATTTAAAAGACAATAGTGGCAGGAAAGATGAATTCCTTTCTCCTTTACTTGAGACATTGCACCAAAGAAAAAAAATACCTTGACTCCCAGGCACTATTCCAAGGGTAAACAACATGTGAAACCCTGTCCAGCCCACACTGCAGCTCGACAAGGCCTTAAATTGGAAAGGACATACCCAAACAACTAAAAAAAGCAATTATCTAGGACTGACTGTACTTGTAATTGTTTGTTTCCAGGTTTACAGTGAAAGCTTCAAGTGTTCATGCTTTAATCTTATTAACTAAAATCTTTACTTGTTCTCCTGTGAGCCTCATCTCACGTTTGGGAATACCTAACTAGTTGAGGCAGAAGAGCTGCATTTGCTGAGCATCATCTTGGAGAACGGGTCAATGGGAAGCACGAGGAGGCTGCTGCTGGCAGGCAGCACTCAGGGCACAGTGGGGTCTGCTGCTGGGGCTGGAAAAAAAAAAACTAGTGCCAGGCTGCAAAAGTTTTGTCTCTCTATAAAGCTTATGCTACCCACTGCGATCTTTGAGGAGGAATATCTGTGACCTGCAGGACACACACAAATCACTTTTCTTTGAGTGGATGTGGCAGTGAAGCTATTCCCACATCCAGCACAGACTCCAGAGTGATCGCAGGAGGTGAGAGGATATGGCAGAGCAGAGATCTGCAGCAGGCAAGAAAACACACAGTACCTTCAGATAAAGTACAAAATAAGAACATCTACCAGCAGTAGTTAGAGGCACTATCAATACTGCTGAAAGTCATGTAGAGAAACCCCCAGAGCAAACCGATACAGTCAGTCAGTAAAAGCACTAACATTTGAGATCAAAAAATAATCAGCATACTTAGCAAACATCACACTACCAGCTACAGGGGATTTTATCTCAACCCTTATTGCAATGGTATGAAAAAAGAAATTTTTCACTAATTCTGATTCTTCTAATTTCTTCGAAATAACATGTTTATTTTCAAAGTAAACTGCATGCAGCAGCCAGGCCAACACCCCACCACAAACAAGGGTAAAGCTTGATATTGCTCCAGAAAGCAAAGGGGTCTGTGCCATGCTCATGGCATGCTCCACTCATTGCTGGCACTTGCTGATGTTTCCACGGCCTTAGGAGTCTGTCTGGAGGGAAAAAAAGGTCCAACAGCACCTTGAGTCATACACGTTGTCTTCTTTTATGTCTTATGAAAGGTAGTTTTAATCAGAAGTAATTTAGAAGTTAAACAAAATATGACTCTGATATTAAAGTTGTTAACCATACAGCACATAGTGAAAGGTACACTAAAGGAAATGCAGAAAATAATCAGAAAGCGTGGGGCTCCCTTGGCTGTCACAGAACGGGGTTTCTCATCCTGCACCACAAGTTTCGTTGGTCATCTTTGACATGATGCTCATTCCTCAGAGCCTTCCTCCTGCTCCAAAAACAGACCATGCTTTGCCATATTCCAGTCTACCAGGGGAAGAAAACAAATCCAAACACCTGAAAACACCAGCAGTGGCACAAAGACTAATAAAACCACCATAAGTATTTTCTCAACTAAGAGCCACATTACGCTCGCAACACTGAAGACGTCTCCACAGTCAGAGCACATGAGCATCACCTCACTGCAGACATCTCTGCATGCACTTGCAGAGCAAACCTTTGCTGTCGTGTTTTCCACCCATCAAAGCAACCCACAGCGGTCAGCAGCATCAGTGCAGAAAAGTGAAGCAACTTTTCCAAATTCACTCAACAGGGTGGTGGCAAAGCTGAAAGGCAATCCAAAGCCCCAGGTCGTGGTCCAACACGCCAGGTATCGAGCCACGTGTTCAACCTGGTGCCAGAGGGCCGGCGGGGACAGCTGGCGCAGGACGCACCCTCACTGGGAAGGGAAGCAGCATCCAGCTGTTAAAGGGTTTAATATTTCATTATCACATCATTCCCTGCTGTTTCTAATATTAAATTAATCCCTGTCTGTCCAGATCAGCTAAGTTCATCCTCTAGATAAATTAGGTCAGCAAAAGCCTGAATTAAGAAACAAATTTTTTTAAAAAAATGCATCTGATTGAATGTTGAAAGTTTCTGCTATGGCTCATTACTCTATGAATTATTCATCCCAGCAGCAGCTCCCCATTGCTCAACAGAAACATTCCTACAGTCAGGAGAGCACTTCAGCAGAGCAAAATAGGCCAAAT
Source organism: Nyctibius grandis (assembly GCF_013368605.1). Lineage (NCBI taxonomy): Eukaryota > Metazoa > Chordata > Aves > Nyctibiiformes > Nyctibiidae > Nyctibius > Nyctibius grandis. Next base: position 4,538,415 of record NC_090672.1, on the reverse strand, counting down.
ACCCCCAAAATACAGCAGCAGGCCCACGCCCTGGCCCGCCATAACGCATCCCTCACAGGGCAGCCTCCCTGCCGACCCACCTTTCAAAGCACAAAAGCATTTGCCTTTGAAAATTTGGCCTGCAGTTTTAAAAACAGCTAAGAAATTCCACTGTGGCATATTTTTTTTTTCACACTACCAAGAGCAGATTACTGCAACAGTCATTGATAAAGTGACTCAAAGCCTCTGCATAGCTACAGAAGAAAAATGAAACAGTAAAACCTCAGCTGTTCTGAAATCTGAAGAAGCTGCTGCAAAAACCCCTGTTGAATCATTAACTATGTGCAGTTACATGCATTTTAGTTGGTCCTACAAGATCTTAAATGCTTCCTAATCTATTGATGGCCCAGATTATTTTTTAATTCGTCTATATAAGATAAAAAGAGATTTTAGATGGCCAGGTAATTTTCTGCTCCCAAACATATGTGCCGCTATTACAGAGAACCCTGAAAAGATGCCCTAATGTTTAAATATTGCCTCCTCTGAATAACACAAACCTGGCAGTGTTAGAGCTGTGCAGCTTTTGCTTTAAGTATTAAACTATTCTCCAGGGCTTAAAAGCCACAAGTTTTAAGATAAAAGAAAAGATGCTTTCAAAGATATGTTTAATTATTATTAGATAGAAGAATTAAAGATACAAGAATTAAAGATACAGGATGGGAGGTAAGTCCTTACATAGACAGAAGCTGCTTTCTAGTTCTAGGAGATAATAAATTGTGCTATTGGTCTATCTCTGGGCTTTGCTGGTAATAGATCACATGTATTTTCATGCAAGTTCAAATAACACACAGAAAACCAGCCACAAACTAGTCAGGTTGCCAAACTGCATCTTAAATAACACACCAAAAAAAGGCCACAAACTAGTCAGGGTGCCAAAATGCATCAAATGTTAAGCAGCCTTGTGGTCTTCAGGATGTCAGGGTGAGACAGGCTGTTTGATGATGGCTTTTCAAGAGAAATTTCAGGGGTTTGCATGCCATTCCTGCAACAGCCATGCTGCTGCAAAAGGAAAACAGTGCTTGGTTAATAGCGATCATGATTTGCAGAGCCATTTTATGAAACTCTCTCAGAGATGGCTGTCTTTAAAAGGATGTAAGTGATGTAAAACATTCAGAGCTGTTACGTCTCAAAGGCAAAGAGGGCAAATGCAAGGCTGTGTGCAGCAGAAGTTGGCTTCAGCAGCACTGGCATAGGCAGCTGCTGCCCAGACCTCTCCTCATAGGGACAAGGGACATGAGGAGGAAACAGGAAAAAAGAAAGAGGGAGAAAATTATGAAAATGGGTGAAAAATAGCATCCTGGGATTAAAAATTCAGCATCTGTGAGCTGCCAGCCAGCTCCTAGGACAAGGAAGGCAGAGAAGTGAGGTGGTGTCGGGGTCAGGACCCGGGGGCACATGGCACTGAGGAGCACAGTGGAGACCTCCTCACAGCAGGGCTTAAATATCCCAGAGCAGTGGCCTTCAGCCAGTTCTCGAGGCACCCCTTACACCAAAGCAAAGCCTTTACCCTTGTGAGTGTAAAACTGCAGCACGCCTGGGGTGGCACAGGAAAGCCAACACCCAAGTGCAATGTGTGGTACACAGGCGGTTCACGCGTGTCACCACGTGTGCAAGCATGACCCCACCGGTGCACAGCGTGCAACGCGCTTGGTCATTCTGTAACCACAGATGAGGGGAAAGGAGCATGACTAAGTTCTCATCCGAAAGACAATTCAAAGGAAAACAGCAGGATCCAGCTTCAAATAACACCAGTGAGTCAACCCTGCTAGGACAGGAGCCAGTGGCTCCAGGGATCCTCAGTGCTGCTTCACCCCCTAAGCCATCAGCAACGATCGCAGCTGAGAGAATGGGGATTGGGTTGATATCACAGTGCTGACCTTTGCAAAAATTGTGATGCAGACAAAGAGCTGAGGGAACAGTTTGTGCCTTCATCCGCTATTTCCAGCCTTTACACAGCTCCAGAGCAGGAACTTGGTACCCAGCCCATGAGCACATAAGAGGGCTATGCTGTCACTCGGAAGGACTCATGTTACTGTAATTCTTCTGTGTTGAGAAGAGATGGAAAATAAAGCTCCATTTTCCTGAAGTGATCCTCACTCTCCATATTTGCACAGTATCCGTGGCATGTGGGCACCACACCAGCTCTAACGGCATCAAGGATACAGACACTTTGACTTCGAGAGCCTTTCCCTCCTCCTGGTAAATCAATCCCAGCTTGACCTGCTGGTAAAAAGTCAGCAGACACAAACACACACAGAGCACCAAGGGAGTGGTGTTGGGGCAGACGGGGAGCATCATCTGCAGACTACTTCCAATAGCCGGGACGCAGCAGCGGACAACGGCTGCTGTCCCGTCACTTTGCATTTTCACTTCTGTCATACCTGGAATTTCTTGGCCAAGCACAAGGAACCCCAAGGAGGCAAGCAGCAGCCCAGGGAATCCTGCTGGCCTCTGCTGCTTCAACCTACCAAGGCATACTCCTCTACACGTCTCTCCTGCTTAAATGAGCATCCCCTTTGGAAAATCAGAAATTTCTTTAAAAGCAGCAAACAGTTAATAGCATGCAACCATTTCTCCTGTTTTAACACGGATGTTAAGTAACAAATGTACTATCATCTGCTTTATTCCTCAGCCCTATTTTTATTCCTCATCTCTGAGTTTAACACTCCCTGGAATTAGTAAAGCCAGAAAAATATCATTCCACGTACTTCTGAGAACTGACTTGTCTCAGGTGTTACCAAGCCCCATGGGTTCAACGCAGGCTCAGACAGACCCAGTGGCAGGGCAAGGGTTGAGGCTGAGACAGAGCTACGGTACCAAAATTATTATGAGTTGAGAGAGAAAAAGAGCAAGATTAAAATGGAGAAAACCAGAGACAGAGAAGGAGGCTGAGGACATAGTTAACAATATGAGGAAGACAGCATCCTAAAAAGTTACCATAAAATAAAGGTCCTGTGCTTGGTGACTGGCACTCTCAAGGCATTTTTCTGAGGTGGCTGCAGCCCTGCCCCGCAGGGGTTACAGCTCTCCCTGAAATACAGAACAGCGTACCCTGGAGCTACAAAACTTTTAACTGTAGGAGTGAGTCATCTGCTAGGAAGATAAAATGACATGAAGTGACAGTGAAATGGTGTGAGAACTCCAGTCAATTTGACAACTCCAAAGCAGTTTCTCAGGCCCATCCTCTGAGAGTGCAGAAATAAGCTAGAAAGTGAAAGCTCATCCCTGGTGTGTCTCCATCAAGACCCCAGAGATACAGCAGGAATAGAGTTGGTCCTGTACATTTACAGCTGCCTTTTAATTTATACTCACAATTATCTTTCTAATTCCACTAATCCCAAGGGGACTCTAAAGATCACAGCTAAGCTGTATATTAAATTTCCCACTGCAGAGCTCCACACAGGCATGACTCCTAACTGCCAGTCTTAACTGAGCTGTCTCTGGGACATACTAATGTTCAGTTTAACAAAAAAAACAACCAACCAAACAAAAAAAACCACATACACATAAAAACCCAACCAACCAACCCACCCCCAAGGTTAATCCCATTCTTACTGGCTGATTTGTAACTCATTAAGTTTATGGTTAAACACTTTCAAGCAAAAATGAGTTGACAAAATTAATCTCTCAGCTTATCTTCACAACAAGGTTATGCAAGTAGTTGCACCTAACCCAGGTCACAGATGCAGCTGGCTGCAAAGGGGACCAGGAGCCAGCTTCTTGGGCTGCCTAGTTGATATGTGGATGAAGACACCTGAATTTAAATGCCTCTGTACCCTCCTATGGACACTATCCTCTAAAGAATAAACAAGACCTCCCTGACTGACCGCTGTGTTTAATTCTCTCCAACATAAAGCTTAAGCAAAATACTTTAAAAATTGCTCCTATTCCCAGCATGGGCTCCAGTTCCAAGGGAAGGTCCTCACCTGCTTCCCTCTGTGCTAAAAGGTCATCATGATCTTTTTTTCTTTCATCTCCAGACCTGCTGCAAAAGCCTGCTCTCTCTTGAGTCACAGGTTAGTTTTATGAACTGCCAAATAATTGAAAAACCTTCACCTCAGACCCTTGTGCCCTCAACATGGAAGACCAGCCACTTACAACAGCTCACACCAGTTAACACTATGGTGACAATAAGACCTGTGACACGTTGCTGAATCTCATGGTCAGAAAATGGTAAGTCCAAATCTTCTCAAATCATCAGGAGTCCTGCTCCAAGCATGCTACACCCAAGGGCTCAGACCAAGCTCAGGCCTGAGCCTCTTCTCACCCAAACATTGGCCTTTCTGCTGGCTGCACTGACACAGGTCTTGTGCTTGCCCCTCACACACTCTTTCTTAGCCAGCAGTCGCTCCTTTTCCAGTCCAGGCTCTTCGAGCTAGCAAGGTTTCATATTTATTCATAAAGGCAAATCGTATTTCCCAGTGTGGAGCAAGCTGAGTGCCCCATTCCCATGGAAACAATTCAGATGTATTTATATGAATGGGCAATTTTACAAACTGCAGAAAAATCCTTGACATCACAGTCGAGGGCAGACTCAGACTAAACAAACCAAGTTCTTAAACCTCAGTAACAGCCATGGGGAGATAAATAGCCATGCAGCAGCGGCAGGCAGATCCAACACAGTCAGGATTTCCACTGCTGCTGACTTTGAGCAGCTACAGTCAGAGCAGTGGGATACAGCAAGCAAGAGTAACATAAGCAGAGGGTGCCTGGAGAATTTCTTTACCAACAGTTTCTTCTACATCCAATACCACGTTTTGGACTGCTGTAAATGGCAGTGAAATCTTCCCCAACACAGACCTACACCCCCCCACAAAAGGTTCTCCATCACCATGAACACTTGCACCAAGCAATGGGGGACTTTAGAGGGCTGGTTTTCATTATGGGGTTGCAGAACTAGCACAAGGAACCAAACAGGAAAGTAAACCACAAGCCAGGCAGGTCTCACAGCGCTCAAGACTGCTTCGACAGAAACACTGCTGTGCGCAGGGGAAGCTTTTGGATGAGAGCCTGGCACTGATGCTCACCTGTGCTGGGTCCAGCACTCAGACCAAAAATGAACCTGCGGGCTCAAGTCTTTGCCTGGACAGTAAAGAAATTAAGACTGAAAAGAGCATGTTAATCAGTGCACATCACTTGGTCACTAGAAGAGTATTTACTGGGGACACCAGGTGGGACAGGTGACAGTGATCTCAGTGCTGATGTCTGGTGGTCTTTCAGGAGTGTTACCTACCAATATACTAAACAGCTCAGAGGCAATAACTGCATTTATAAGGTATCGTTTCTAGCATTTTTTTCTGCCACCTCAAAATGAGTGTCTAGTCTGCACTGGTCCCCCAGTAGGTAAGGCAAGTCACCTAACCCTGCGTTAGATACCCAGAGAGGAGCCAGGCTCTCTTCGCTGGCTCTGGAGTACCCCAGTTGTCCTGTTTATGTGCCAATCTGGCTTTACATAGCTGCATTAGATAGGGTGAATCTCACCCCAGCTCTCAGCAGAGCAGATACTGCTGATATCATATGGCTGTGAAGAGCAGGAGAGCCACAGACAAGTCCAGAAACAAACTGCTCGGAAACACACACCAGCTTTCTGCAGCGTGACACTGTCCCATTCTCCTCTGCCACGGGCTCCCAAAGGACCCCAGTGCTGGAGAAGAGCCAGTAAAGGCCATTGTTAGCTGAGGCTGCTGAATACGCAGGATCTGCTGATGCTCTAGTCCTGCAGCTCCAGGTATAACTCACTGCACCTTGCCTGGCCACTGCCATCACACGGATGTCCCCGCAAGCCAGGACAAACTCACCATGAAAGGGTTTACTAGGCAGATCCAAAGATCCTTTTCCCAGTTCCCAGCTAACCCCATTCAAAATCCCTCATACTTTGAAAAGCTGCTTAGGAGGCAGCGAGGATGGGCTCAGGACCTGGCTGTAAGCAGATTTGAACTCAATCTGCCAGCTGTTTTCCTCCTTTCATTGATATGTTTTATGGGGCAGTGGAATGAGAAGACTGTTACTTCCTTCAGCTGGGATTTCAACAGCAAGTCTGCAAATGCCATCTTAGAAAACAGAGAATTTCAAAGCAACAGATTGCCAAGACTATCAGATTTGGACAGCACTTGCCAAATAACACATGCAGTTTCTGGAGATGTGACGGTTCTAAGCAGCAAAACAAGTTTCAGTTCTTCAGTAGGAAAAAAGAAAAAAAGTCTTTCCTATTAGAGGTAATTCCTTCATTTGCATATCAGCTAAGGAACTTTTGACATTTATTTTAAAGTTCCTCTAGAAAACACTTTTTGCTACGAAAAATTTGAACTGGTAGGATTCCAAACTGCACAAAGAGCAGGCTGTGTCTCTGCAGTGCCAGCCAGCACTAACCAACGAGGATCCAAACTCAGGTTTTGCATATGTGCTCCTGCACTGTTCGCTCCAATTCACAAGCCAGAAATTATTTTGTGAACTAATTTAAATTATATACAACTGTCAGAACTACTTTAAATTATATACAAGTGTCATCAAATTTTAAATCGCTCATGGATAATTCACTACAATGAAGCTAAACTCATCATATAGATTTTGGGGCAAAAGTAATTGCTTCCATGGGTTTGCAAACATACTGTAAGTCATGAGAACTACTAGATATGAGGCAAATTTAAGCTCTGGATTAGTCCCAGACCCACCCATAGTACTGCATTGGTTGTGGCTACATCAGCGGAAACCTCTTATATAAACACAGAGAACAATGAATTCCCAAATACTTTTGGCCTGAGAGCTACCCTCAGAACTTGTCACAAGTCACTACATGCTGTAAGTACCAGGCAGATTTGCAGCCCCCTTACTGGGATGTCAGAGACCACTTAGAGTCCACAGTTTGGAAACCACTTGTTTGCACCAGAAAAGCTTTTCCTCCTTGAAACCAAGGCGAGGTGAGCAGCCGGGAGCTTGCAGTGGCTGACAGCGAGGCTTGGTGCTCATCCTCACGGCAGGGTAGGAAGGGTTGCTGAATCTCCTCTCTCCCTGGGGCTCCTAGACTACGCAAGTACTTTGCCTAACATCGACCCATTTCGCATCTAAATTCTGTACAGCTGTTGTTTGCCACTAGATCAGACCTTAATGCACCAAGTGTTCCTAAGTTGTGGGGAGAAAAATTGAAATCAACCAATAACTCCATAAGAGTTTGCCAACTTAGATTCCTGAATTTGCACTGATTGCTTTTTGCATATACCCAGAGACTCCTGCAACTTCTCAGCCGCTGAAGCATAACGATTTCCTATCTCCAACATTTCTGAGGCTCTGGAGTTGTAAGGAAACAGGGTTTGCAGGGCTTTTCCAGGTTAGAGACTGTCACCTACTGTGAAGGGCAGTGGAAGGAATCCCTGCAGCCACCCCAGAGCCCAGCCTGCTGCTTGAGGACCATGAATCATGATTCATGTTTATTTAAAGGAAAAGGGACAAAGACATCATGCAGTATGACTGGAGCGAAAGGAGATGCATTTGTTTATGTCTGTGGTAAATTTAGTCTGTACTTAAAATCTATTAAATTCTTCATCAAGCTGCAGCATAGATTTCTTTAGCATGCACCCACCACGTGCTGCGAGGAAAGATTCAAGGCCCAACTCCCCAGAAGAGAGGTCTGGGACTCTTCTCTCTGCTCCTTTGGGACACTAGCTCAGAGGCTGTTTGCAATGGCTGTTCCCTGCGATCTTGAATGCTAAACAGTCTTTAAAGTTGCTGCCAGGTTTCATTTCATAGACTCAGACCGCTCTGCTGCTGACAGCACAGCCCCTGTACAGCGCATAAATGTTTCTACAGCTGCAAGAACTGTCAAAAGATCCTTTTAGTAAATAGCATGAAGCCCAGAGGTTTTGAAGGATTCATCAAGGAGATTTAACCATCCTCTTCCTCCAACTGTTTTATTCCTGCAGTAGAAGATACAGTAGTTACTGCACAGGGCTACACAGTAGAACTGGTCCGTGCTAATCATGGCTTTACTGCATGCTCAATATATGATCTTAGCTAAGACAGTCTCACTGATCTACAGTTTATCTATCCCAAACAGATGATCAGATTCCAATAATGTGCATAAAAGCATTTATTATAGGCATTTGTATACCAATAGAGTTGTGAGGCATCATTGTGTTTATCTAAAACAAACACCCAGAGTAACGCAGGGACAACCCTAGAGCAGGCTGCAGCAGTTGGAAATAGCAATGCTACCCCCCTGACCCCTAAGGCTGCCCCTCACCAACACCACAGCAAACAGGAGCTAAACAGTATTCCTGATCCCAAAAACAAGCCAAACCCAGACGGTGCATGAGAAATTCATGCTGCTTGCTTTTGTTTGCACAGAGCCATTGCACTGGCTCTGTGGGATTTTGGAGACCTGTTTGTGCAGCCATTCAGCTCCCAGGTGAGGACAGTCCCTGCGGAATCACTTTTTGTAAGTCAGTCTCTTTTACTCAGTAACAGATCTCAGAAAAAAAAACCAAAAACAACAAAAAAAAACCAAACACAAACACCAAACAAACAATACAAACGATGAAACAGCTGACATGATTCAAATCCCAAAAACAGCAGTACTTAAAGGTGATTTCCTTCCAAATTGGTTCACTTGTCCATTATTTTCAGACTACTACTTTGCATCTATTCCACTTGATAGGCCAGTTCTTCCTCTCAACCGCATCCCTCAGGGAAGTCATAACCCTCTGTCTGCACTTTTTCTGTCTGCTTCCCTGGGAACAATATCAGCTACAAATCCAGATTTATGGCTTGGCTCAGAGAAGATAGCTAAAGAAAGCAGACAAGGAAGGACTTGGTCAAACAAGATATAGCTGTGATCAGTAGCAGAAGTGCCAAAGGAAACACTGGGGCAGGGGAGAGAGATTCAAACGGGCTTCGCCCAAAAACACGTGCTGATGGGCGATGCTTTGGTAGCACTGGAGAGAAACACAAAGACACACACAGTGAACTTCTAATCCTGGTCCAGTCCAACGGCTCTAAGTGCCACATTGCAATATACACCTCTGGGAAGAAAGATGACAATTTTGGGTATGTGACCCACCTTCTGACCATACCTACAGCCCAAAGCAGTGTTTTATTACTGTGACTCCAGAAGATGTAGGCTTGGGAAGTTTTGTTGCTTTCTGTGTTTTCTCTAAGCCATTCTCTGGTCATCCATTGGTGGGGCTTCCTGCATTACAGCCAGCCTTCTCTTTCCTTGCTACCCTAAAAAAGTGATGATGGGAAAACTAGTCTCCCCTCTGCACTGAAAGAACACACCAAAGCCTCTGCAGCCATCGTTCAGTAGAGTTTGTCTAAAAAAATGTGTACATATATATATATTTTAGAGAACAATACGCTCCCATGAGCTCTACAGCTAAGTCAGAAAATTGCACTGATATTTGTTTCACACTGACATCTTTTCCCCTCTCCTCCGTGTAAAAACCAACAGCATTTCCTACCAGCTCTGTGCCTTTGACACTTCTCTGTAACATTGTCAAGGAAAGCACTTAACTCTTTTATGTTTCACACACAGCCACACACTCTCGCGCACAGCACAGGTCCATATCACTGCACAGATGCTGTTGGCATTTTGCTACCAAGGCACAACCTCAGGCACACATAACTGCCCACGTTCAAAGTCCAACTTGCAATGCCAAAGAGTCTACAGAGCATTCACCTTCAACTGGGTGGATGTGCATGACATTTCTGACTGCATGAAACAATGATATATAATATTTTTAAAAGCCATATATTCTTTTTCATTTCTTTCAATATTTCTCCTGTTGAATTTCTGCCTTAAGGGATGTGATATCCCAGGCTGAAGCTCTAGTTCCAGAACAGCTGAAATATCTTAAGCTACTCTTCCAGCTAATACACCTTGGTTCTGGATTCCACCTGTATGCTGTGCAGGAGCTGCTGAGCACCACAGGTAGGTCTGTGTTCATCCTGCTCAGCTCCAAGATCCAAGCTACAGCATGTAGCTTTGGACCACAGTCACTGGCACTTGGAGTGATTGAAGTGTCCTCTGGAAGTGCTTGTCTATCCCTTCCTTGACTAGATACAAAGCAGGAGTTTCAGATGCTGAAACTACGTGGGATAAGTCCATGGGTGTTTGGACCCTGGATAAAATGAACCAAACACTTTCTGGCCGATGACTTGGGCTGCCACACTTCACAAGGTTAAGGTGAGAGAAAAACAGTCAGCATTTTCACACAGGAATGTCAGAATTCCTGTGGTGGAAGAGGCCACAGGCGCAATTTAATCTTGTTTAGCAGTAAGACTTAAACCTCATCTCTTGCTTATGCAAAATGGCTGTAAACGCTTCTCTGACCCCAGCTGACTTCTCTTGATTAACAGCCTGTGTCACTTTTATTTTGGTTACTGCAAACACAGTTGCTATTCTGTGCCCTGATGCAAGATCATCAAGATCCAAGGAATCAAACCAGCCTGGGAAGCAGCATGCATGGAAAAAAAATGCCAGTTAAAGACTTGCCAGATAAAGAATAGAAAAGGATGAAAAATACTTTGGTGGCACTTTGAAGAGCAGGAGATGAACGGCGTCATAACTCATGACATAACCAAAACTCCAGACAGTACAGAATTAGCTCACCGCAAGCTCAAATTAAACCTTCTCTCTAACAAACCGTGATGTGACACAGGCTGGAGGTGCCGGGAAAGCAGCAGCCCGAGCTTGCCAGACCCTTGGCTGTGCGCAGCACTGCACGACCCCGGGCACTGGCAGCTGCAGTCTCTCTCTTAAAATAGCTCCTGGAGTGAGCATTCCCAGACAACGTGGAGATAGTATGGAAAGGTAAAATGTGACATCAGACCAGATCCCAGGTATCTTCTCAGCTCTGTGATTACAGTATAAATCCCATAGAATATTAGGTTGGAAAACAAATCACATCTGAAATTAGTTAATAGGTTTTCCCCAGGGAATAAAAGCCTCCTCGCTTTCCTGTACCACACAAGGATACAAAAATAGGACACAGCCAGAGCTCTTAATTTAGCTCTTCTTATTAGTTTGTAGAAATCCCATGCGGACATAGAGTTAAATAGCTGTACCTATGGAAACAGTCCAGCTACCACCCAGCAGTGCAGAGGGTAACGCTGCTGGAGGAGCCTGGGCAGACCCAGAGCTTTTCTCGGCTGCAGGACACTCCACTTCCACAGCCAGGACATGGGCAGAGCAGTTTTAGCTGACATGTGCCATTCCTGGGCTGAGATAGATGCAGCAGCATGGGCGTCAATCAAGACATCAGTGCTTCAAAGTAATGCGGGAAATTAAAAGGAAAACAGGAGAGACTTGCATTAACCCAAAACATTTCAGGGGGAGAGGAGAGCTCGAGCCCGGCTAAACCGTATTTGCATTCCTGTGGAACAAGTTGGGTACAGGGCACTGAGACCAAAGACAACTAATAAAAGATAATTAATCCGGAGACTGGCAAAAATATAACCACCTGTGCCCAAGCTTTGGTTAAGCACAGCCTTCTGAACTGTAATCTTCAATTGAGTGTTAGTGGCTTGGGCTCAGACCCGGTGTCTTTTGTCCAAGTTCTGATTAAAGATGAATCAGAGACAACTCATGGCAAAGCCGGCCAGCTCCTGAAACCCTTCTGACATGCTACCAGTCTGGGAGGAGAGCAGGCTGAGTACAACAAAGTGGTTTGGGGATTTCAGGTGGATTCTTTCACATTGTTCAATTACAAGAGGAACTGATGGAGAAGGAATTTCATTTTCACCGTATCAGTGAGGTTTCAGCAAGCAAGCTAAGCAAAGATACCGTACAGGGACAGAGCCTGACAAGAAACATTTCTTGAGCATTTTGCTTTGATTTCCACCTTCTACCTACCTGTTGCTCTCTACCCTTTCTGCTTTCTACTCCTTACCTTGCTCTTCCTTTGTCTTTAAGTGACTTTTCACGCATCTGTTTTGCTCCGATTTGTAGCTCAGGTTTAACTAGGTTGTTTCTGCTCCACAACCACTTCCTGCATCACTGCTCTAAGTCAATCTCATGGCAGACAGAAGAGCCCTAACGACAGAGACTTACACTGCTATTAAATTCTTCTCAGCATGAAAGCTGAGAGCTTGTGCCCCTTCCTCTCCTACCCTGGGGAGACTTTTCATCTTTGTACGTCTTTGACTTTTAAAACCGTGTCGCAGAATATTCCTGTTGGGGTGGTCTTAGAGCGGCCCAACCTTACGATGCTCATCTACCTTGGAGCTGCATTTGGCAGCCCACCTCCAGCCTAGATTACGGACCACAGCCTGTCCCCACCAGCTCCTCTACACCTACAGACCCTCTCCTCCTTCCCTTTCCTACTCAGGATTCTTTGCAACAACACAGTCAGCATATCCACCCCTCCCAAAGAAAACCAGAAAGGGCTTTGGCGCGAACCCTCCACCTTGCCTCATGCCTTCTCCCCGCAGGCAGCTGGCAGGCAGATCCCAGCCCAGCCTCTGCTTTAGGTGCACTACCACACAGGCATTTTCTTTGGAGCCCAGGCTTATTTTTCCAAGAGGCCTTACCCCATGAGTGTATTTCTCACAGACTGTTTAAGAGCTTGGCATTTTCCCTGCCCAAATGACCCACTGCCTGTTGGTTCACCTCCTAAAGCCCAACTTGGGACCATCTCTTCATGCATACTGTTAAATTTAACAGTTTACTTAGCAAATTTTATGACAGTGATCTTGAGTAGACCCATCACTGCTCCCAGCACTTGATTAATCCTTGCTGCACAAATGACATGAGCCAGCTTTGCAGGGGAGTATTTAACGCAGCAACTGGAGCCATGTCCTCAGCATGGTCAGCCTGGCATAGAAAAGAGTATTTTCCTTGGTAGCAAATAACTGGCAGGCAAATCAGTTGCCATCTTACAGCTCTGTCTTGCCTCACTTACTGCGAGCAACATCTGCTTTGTGCAAAATTATCAGAATATGACCCTCTGCATTTCCTATTCCTACCCTTTTCGTCTCATTCACATCAAAGACAGATTTATACTTTTTGCAATATTTTATGTCTGACAGTGAATCCTTTGCATCAATAACAGGTCCCACGGTCTGAAGTACATAATCACTTTCATAGCCCATTTCTTGGCAAGCACTGCAAATAAAGTACAGAGGAGATTTTTCAGTCTATTCCTGTCTAGTGTTTTTTGCCCGTAGACCTCCAAGCACTTTATAAGCCAGCAATACATACCAGTCAGCATGATTTTATGGCTGGGGCCAATAAAAGAAAAAGAGGCAAATTTAATAGCAGTATAAGTCTTGCAGATTTTCAGAGTTTGAGGAACCCAGTCTTCCACATGCTGCATTAAAAGGTTTGCTATTAAATGCTACAATAACTAGACTATAAAGCAAAGTACTCCGATCTGCTATCACAGGAACACAGCTGGAGCCACCTTCTGCCCTCCCCTCTGTGCACAGTGGCTTTTCCTGGTGACTCCATCTCCTTGCTCTAGAGCTCCCCAGTAAAGCCACATAGACTATATGCCTCAGATCCCATGTGATTCCTGCAGTCTAGATGACTAATAAACCCCGTAACATTTCATCGGCATTTAAAAGACAATTCTGACCCTCTTCTCCTTCATGTACTGCACCTTCTCCAAAACCTCTCCAGCCGAAGCCCATGCTACCGCCTCCCTCTTGATCTGCTAGACTCAACCTTGATTGCCCAAGCTGGGGTCTTCAGAGTAAGTTTCAGCTTCCTGCGCTCATGAATCAGCTGCTTGTTACACACCCCCTCCAGAGCCCTTCATTATTAATGCCTTTGCTTTTTTGAGACTTGCAAATTTCTCTATTCCTCAGTCTTTTTTATTATATTTCTTCCATTTCACTTCCTTAGAGGTTGATATATTCCTCCTCCTTGGGAATCCTATTGCAATCCACAGGGCTAGTGGTCAAAGAAGTCAAAATGCACCCTTTTTGTTACCCTACTGGGGATGTTGCCTAGTATTTATGGGCATTTTTTCCTCCTAGGAAGAGCATGAATACAGAAAAGCTAAACACACTGAGCTCTGCAAGAGAGGATATCCATCACAGTTCAGAAAATACAGAAGTATATCTCTCCCCAGAACTGTTATCCATGTACCTAATTGGACTTAATGCTTATAATCACTCTGTGCTTGTTGAAGGGCCCCATTAAGGCACCAGAGAATCACTATGCGAAGTCACCTTCATCTTTCTCATTTATTATATTCCAAGAGATAACCAAACAAATTAGCAAAAAGACAATTACAAAGGACAATAAGTAAGCTGGAGACGGACAATCAAGTCAGTGACAGGCGATGACTGCAGAAACAGAGATCTAGAGCTGCCAGAAGCCCCCCTGCCCAGTGAGGGCTTGAGAAAGGTCTGGGAGCAGGGCTGAAGTGTCACCTCCCACAGCCAAGGATGACAGAGCCCACATGCATGCGACCTGGGGACACACGCATTGTTCTTTATGCACATAAGGAGATGTCCATATGCACATCTCCATAACGTGTATATGGAGATGTGCTATGATGTCAGTCTGGTCAAACTGGCCCAACGCTCTGCACACAGGGTTTTACAGCCGTTCAGCTTAGAATAGTTCACTGAATTTTGATGTAACCAGTTATGAACGGGCACAAGTTCACAGCAGAAGCTGGAGATAAAACTGAGTTAAGTTAAACTGCAGAAGTGAGTTATTAAACTCCTCTCAGACCAGCAACCTCAAGCTCTCAGATGAAATGCCTGATGCCAAAGGTCTTTTCTGTAAATAGACCCAATCCAAAACTCAGCAACAATCTCCCTTTCTTCCATTATTTCTGTTTGGGCTGGTTCATGGCTCTAATGCACAGGAGGGCTATGCAGAAGGCTAGGCTCTGCTGCAGGGATGGCTAGCTCAGGCTGAGACTTCTGTCTTTCTGTTGATGATGCCCAGCTTAAAATTAACTCCAAAAAAAACCAAACAGAAAAACCCCAAAACAACAACAACAAAAAAAAACAAACAAAAAAACACAAAACAAACAAAAAAAAACCAAAGAACAAAAAAACAAACCAAAACAAAAGAAAAAAAAAACAAACAAAAAACAACCAAATCAAAACAACAAAAAAAAAAATCACCAAAACCCACAACACATAAAACACTTGACATTATAATTGAACATCCCTGGGTGCCGCAGGCTCTAAGCACCGTGTAAAACACTTGCCTGCTTTTCACTGCAGGCAGATCTCCAGCAACACTGACTCGCTGCTCCAGTCCAAGGTCTTTTATTATGTGATTTTTCCCAGCTATATATTAACAGCATCACACAACAAGTGAGATGGTGCCACCCGTCCTGATGGGAATGCACTGAATTGCTGCATTTGTAAAAGGTGGACGATAAGTGAAAACAGTTCAAAGAACAAAAGGCTCAAAGTCAAGTACCGAGAGAGATTCACATTTTGTGTGTGTATATATACACACAGGAATATCTACTTGACCATGAAAAATAAATCTTGAGTGAAGGATTTCAACTTGTGCAATACATCCTAGAGTCAGAGAAACCAGACTGCTGCAGGGCTTTTCCGCCCCCCCCTTTATCTGAGCACACAGAGAGGCAAGAGGAGCAGGCAGCATCTCAAATGTGCTGAGATCAGCAGATGTTACATGAGGTTACACCACGTGCCTGGCAAGCTCAGGTTTCCCACAACAGTTGTCAGTGATTTCTTAAATGCCATTGAGGTGCAATAACATTGTCTTGCCTGCCCAGTTAATGCTTCCCTGGTATCCCAAACCTGGACAGTCGTGCTTATTTGGATAGCTGAGGACACACTGCCCAGCAAAGGCAGCGGTATCTCATAATACAGGAAAACTATCATCCAGAAAACCAGAGAGAAAAAAATAAAAATGTTTGCTTACAATTTCAGATTCCATATTTGGATTTTATGTTTTAGAAACTGCTGCTGTAACTGTGAGTCTTATACTGGAGGCTGTGTTTTTATACTGTATTTTTGTACCTCTTTTTGAGAAGTATTGGTAAAGAGTTTGCTTTTTTATATATATTATAAAAACTTATATTATAAAAAATTATTATATATATTATATTTCAATCCGTTTAAGATAGGGTCAACATTTCTGCCCATCTAAGGATAATTTTTCTAGTAGCTCCTAGAGTTGTCTCCTCTTCCAGTTATCCCAGTTATTGGGCCCATTCCTAATGGACAACTTCTTCCACAAGGAGTAAATTTCCAGCAGCATCACTGACAACTAGCTGCAGTTTTTCCACACAGGAGAAAGAGTCGTGTAGCACAACTGCTGCTTCCTATATCAAACCCAACATTTTGACAATAAATAAGTGTTGGCAGCAACATTACCTAATGCATTTTTGATCTCTTGGCTCTTGAAAGGACTATGAAGGGTTTGAGTGACTAATAAAGAAACAACATCTACCTTCTATTCCTGCCTATGACGTATTATGAAAATGGAGTCCACAAATCCCTCTACTGGCCTCAGACACTCCTTCAAACCAACAACCAAGTTTTCTCTCTGAGCAGTGAGTTTCTCATGTAAACCAAAGAGCCACTAAATTTCACTGATTTTCTTTCTTATCTGTAGATGCATCCCAAGCTCTTCTCCATTAAGGCAAACCCCTTCACAAGGTGCCACCCTGGGTCAAAACACATCCTCCCCAGCCCTTCCTGCAGGCTCATGGGCTATGGAGCTCACACAGGCTTTCTTAGAAGATTTCTTATTTGTACAGTCAAAACTGTTGGTATCTGGCCTTTGATTTCTTTCCTCTTGTGATTAATATTAAACCTTGTTTTGTCTGCATTATGAAAGCATCCATTATGACTGGCTCATTAATGCACTTCCTGACTCTTTTTGAATTAAATGGCTTATAAACTCTATTCTTTAACTGCGCCCTAGTGGGGTTGATGGATGAGCGCTGTAAATGACTAAGAAGGAAACAGGCCACTGCAGCTCAGCCACAGCCATTAGCAGATGCAACAGTCCTCCTCTGTTTGGATAGAAAGGGCACTGAATGACATTAATGCCTGTGCCTCGCTTGGCTGACTAACCATCATAAAAGTAGCTTACATACAGCCCAATATTGTTTCATTTAAAGAGGAAAATAAAACCCCAGCCTCAACACCAGCCCCCTTTCCCATACATGCTTGTCCCTCAGTCAGATGTGCCAATCATCATGATATTCTGGGGCTAGATATATGCAAGACGTGGTCACCAAATATCTTTGCTATATCTTACCTTCCTTCTAGTGACCATGCACACGTGCAGTTGGATCCTAGTTTACAGGGCAAAGAGTTGATCTTCATGGTTCAAAGTGAGAAAGGGATGAGCCAAGGTTCAGGTCGGTCATAACTCTGTTTTGAAAGGGGCCAAAGGCCGCTACAGGACATTACCACCACTATTAAGGGGAGCTTGCATCATCGGGGATTTGTTTGTTTTCTAACCAAAATATGCTCAAACTGTGATTCTTGGAATTCAGTCTGGTTCTGGATGTGAATTTCCAAAGATCCTGAATGGCTCTAAATTCCTCCAAGAAAGGAACATTTAAGCCAATTCTCAATTTCCCACATACCAAGAGATATTAGATTTGATCCACAGCTTGGGGTTCATGTCCCCCAGACCCTTGGGACAACTGTGCCCTTTCCTGCAATTGTTTTTATGGATTGCCATACAGTTGCTTATTCCTGGGATAAGAATAGCACAATTTCTCAGCCTCTGATTTCTAGGACTTTCTCTGGATGTGTCTGCCTTGTCTCTCAGGGCAGCACTGACCTGGTACCTTCTCTTGCCAGGGCTGCTGTTCACCCCCCAGCTGCAATGAAGAGATGCTCAGACAGCAGTTCATGTCTGGTGGGTGGGAGAAGATGCAGCAATTCATGAAGGTACCACAACAGACCTTTGGCAGAAAGGACAGGCAGCAGCTCCCTGGGAAAACAAACTCTCCACCCTCACCTCAGGTTGTATCTTTTAAAAATATTCACAAGAGAGAAAAATAAAAATCACTCTGCCAGAAAGAGGCGTGACTGCACAGGCATTGCAGCACAGGCTCAGCTCTCACTCTTTCCCCAGGAGAATAAGGAGCACAAGAATTAGCAGTGAATTCACAGCCCTTGCCCAAATCCATCCTCATTTAGTGCTCAGTTAGCGAGCTCGCTGCTAATTGCCTGCTGCAGATTACACTAACAGCACACCTTGTTTCTCCCAAATCCGTTTCCCCATCACTTCCCTGTAAGACTCCATTCTTTCTGACCCAAGCAACAAGAAGGAAATTCTCTCGTGTGCTCTCCCGCCCTCGCTGAAGAGCCTCAGAGCCTCAACTTCCTCCCACTGCATCTCCCACAAGGTGTTGTCCAAAAACCTAAAAACTTCTCCAATAAGGCTGACTGTCTCCAGGACATAGCAGCTGTTAACCATGATAGGCTTCCTGCATTTTTTTGCTCGTAATATTAAAGATTTCCATGTAAAGCCTCTCC
Organism: Nyctibius grandis; assembly: GCF_013368605.1. Lineage (NCBI taxonomy): Eukaryota > Metazoa > Chordata > Aves > Nyctibiiformes > Nyctibiidae > Nyctibius > Nyctibius grandis. The sequence goes on along the minus strand of NC_090672.1, from coordinate 4,519,938 downwards.
ACAAGTACCACAGCAAATGTTTCAGGTGTTGTGCACCATCTACAACAGCAGCAGTAATGCCAGCCTGTTAGTTCTGGTGCTCACAGAAAGAACTGGCCAAATAATAACACTCAGCACCTTACCCATAGCTATTTTCCTCGAAGAAGGCCTGGGGAGGACTTGTTCATTAGTGTTTGTTGACAGTTTGGAAAACATAAATGAGCTATTTAATAAGAAATGCTTCCTTTCCACTGCTTCATCGTTATCAGATGTCTCATTGTGATTAGATCAGCTTGACTAATGGCATCCTAAGTCCTAATTAGGGACTCTAGATGTGACTTTCACACAATATAATCGTAAAATGAATGCTAGTCAAAGGGATATGAAAGTGCTTTCCATGGCAAAGCGTAGTTCTTTCAGAAATTATGTCAGACAAAATTTTCAGCAGGAAATGGTGACCTGGTTCCTCAAGCCACTCAAGTCAGCTGTAAAGGAGCTGTGGCACTGTGCACAACTAGAGCACGAGTATTGAAATAAACATTCTTAAAATCTTACAAATAAGAACAGCTGAAGTCTTTAAAGGAGAACAAAAATCTGTATTTCCCTCTCTGAATCAGAAACCCTTTTCTATCATTATCTCTGTATCGGTGTAGCCCAGGTAGCTCAATTGCGTCCTACTTAAAACTCCAAAGAATTTGGCTGGGCGTCTGTGGCAGCATAACAGTGCAATTGCACTTTGCAATGGCAATCCAGGCTGCTCAACTGTTCTGATACACTCATCAAGTTATTGAGGTCTCCATATGTTCCAATACAGAAATGTTTCAGTGGTCCAAGCTCCAACCAGAGAGCTAGCAAAGAAGGATGAACCTGGCATGTCTAGAACATCTGCAGGTAGATTCTTTAAATGGTCATGGGTATCTGTTCACAAGAGGGCTAGGAAGCTTCTGCCAAAAAGGACATTATTTCCTATTTCCAGGTGTGCATCTGATCTGTTTCTTTCTGGACCCATAACTGCATCTGTTATCACTGTTACAGGATACTGTGCCAAAACTAGTATCTTTGGAGTTTGCATGAATTATTCCACTTACCAATGTGTGCAGAGTTTTTGCTCCACTGGTTTTGACAATGATCCCCAGTTTCTTTGAAACTGGTTACTATTAAATCTTATAAACAATTTTGTTCCTAATCAGAGGAGTTTCCAGCGATACAATTACCCGTGAGAAGCCAATAAAGGCCATAGCTACAGTGCAATAATGAATTTATAAATTAAAGTTTGCTTTGCCCTTGAGTCAGAGCAATTAGCATCACACAACCTTCTTGCAGAGCAGCAATGCGAGACTTCTCAGAAGCCACTTACTGTGAATGCAATCAATAGCTTACACCTAGGAGTCCATTGTGCACCATAAACAGCAGTTTAGACAAGCTCAAACAACAGCCAGTCTGAGTAATATGATGGCTTTGGTCAACCTGGTTGCTAGGCTCTGACATAAGAAACAATTTAACACCCTCAAAGACCTGTGAGCAAGGACAAGTTGGGAAATGCTGTACAGCAGAGCTGTGAGCAAGGACGGCTTAGCAGGGGCAGTGCAGCATAACAGCCCATGTTCCAGCACTTACCCTCTGTTCACTGCAGACTTCAGGTTCCTCCCTCCACATATATCTTAATGAAATTGCCCAAAGTACCGGTGTCACCTCTAGCTTTGGCTGTCCCCATACTTCATGATTAGCACAAGAAGTGACAAGTTCTATCATGGCAGCCTAATTCATGAGAGTTTATATCGAGATCTGACAACATCCTCCTCTATGCTCACCAACAGCTACCAATAAAGGCACTCTGATCAACTCCCATCCAGTCTGTTACCCTTCATTTCTTTCACAGTCTATATATTTTTCTAGCACAAACATAGGACCTTGTTCTGGGACATTTATTGTGCTGCTGCCCATCTAGTTTTCCTACTATGAGGGCAAAGAGACAAATTGAGTATGACACACCACAGATTGCAAGACACTGAGATTCACATAAACCAAAGAGGACTTACTGCACCAACAAAAAATGCTGAGCAGCAGGAAATGAAATATATCTTCTGCCTGAATCCCCTTTCAGAATAGGACTGCTATTGTCATTGGAGACAGAGCCAAGTCAACATCAGGATCATTTGAGAGCAGTGGTTGCAAAAGCCCAGCCAGAAAACAAGACTAGCAGAGAAAGTCCTCCTGCCACCATCATTATGCCTCCAAGTCAAATGCCTACCAACCCAGCATGGCAAAGAAATTGTCTCCGTGTGAGGCTCCTGCGTATCAGTAGACACCACTGATGCTCAAGCACACGCCTCGGGCTGTGGAGACATAGACCTGGGTAGGGAGATGAAGCCAGAGAAGTCAAATGAGGACTGCAAAAGCTCCTCTGCTCAGAGAGAAGGAAAAAGCTGGAAGAAACTGGGACAAAGACTGCAATAGCAGCAACACTGAAACTCTCCAAGAGGCAGAGTCTGAACCCAGGTGGTTTTTTAAAAAATTTTTTTAAAAATTGCAATAGCAGAATCAATTAGACCTCAAGAAGGAAACTTTATTAGAACAAACACCTGCAGATCTGGATAGACAATAAGAAAGAAAAATGGGCTTTATTCCTGACTGGATCACAGCTCTCAATAGTAATAAGACAGCAGATGACTGGGGAGCACATTGGGGTTTTCCAGTCTGATCGTGTTCAGCCTCATGCTAGGACTCCTACTACTGCTGCTAATATGTACTGGAATACAAATTCAAGATCAGGATCTCAAGTTAGACTTCGGTCAGTTCATAGTGCTGGTGACCAGGGTAGCACTAGGCCTAGACAAGTTTCTGCAGTGCCCTGGGGTTACCTAGTGCCAAAAGTGATCAGCCCTGAACTTATTTGTGAAAGCTGATAAAACCGCTCAACAGATAAAACAGCACCCACAGTGCTCTAATGGAAGCTCATTCTTTGCCCCCATTACATGACCAAATTCCATTCTGATAAAAACACATATTGAGATTATTGCACAGAAAGGTGTAATGGAATCAACTACTTTAAGACTAGAAATACAACAGTTCCTGGGGTTTTTTCCCTTTTTTGTTTGCTGCTAAACTTCGTCACATCATTTTGACACATTCTTTGTCAAGATCTGCGCCTTGACCCTGCAAACCAGGAAAAACAGATTCCTTGTTTCTGTTTTTTATGTGCAAAACCCCAAAAGTCACATCCTTCCCACTGCAACGTGATCCAAAACACACCTCCAACATCCATCATCATTCCCCAGGCTCAGCATGACAAAAACAATTATTGTAATGGCTCCACTGATGCACACAAACTTCAACCAGTCATTTTACAGTGCAAAAAGAACTGTAGTGAAAACATTTTAACCCTAAAGGTTAACAGGACACGTGAAGAGGGATTTTTCCTGAAAGACCATTCTATGGGGACCTACAAGCTTCACACTATTACTGGAGTCTGAACTACTTCAAGGTGCAAAATCTACAATCTTCAAAATGAATAAATTCTGGGAGACGAACAAAGAAGAAAAGAAGAAGAAGAAAATACAACTTTTGAGACTGGAGTGGTGGGTTGCCGGAGCGTTGAAGCTTTAATTAATGGTCTTTTCCTAGCAGAACTGGAGAGAGAAAAAATAGCTGTAGCACAGCAGTAGCACAGTCATTTGCAAGTCTGCACTTCTGATTACCACATAATAGCTAGGAATAATTGCAAAGTTCCCACACATATTATAACCCTGGGAAACGCTCACCTTGCTGTGTTACTTTAAAGCACACTACTTAGAGCACTGTTCTCTGTTAGCATTACTAGCAGAACTTAAAAGCTAGTTTTATCTTCCAAGTTTGACCACCTTCTTCGTGACTAGATACGGTTTTATGTCGTGGTAATAGTCAAGAGCGGTTCCCCAGAATTCTAGGAAAATAAGCACTGTTGGAGAACTCATTTGAGTGAGGACAAAGCAGAGCTTTAAATGTTTTGAGGTTTTTTTTTTTCCTTCAAATGGACAATGCACACAAGCACACATACATACTCAGCAAGCATATATCATGTGGTGGTATAATGCTTTCAGAACCATTTCCAGGCCTTTTATTGTAGAATCAGTGCCTGACTGAAGTTGATGCAAAACAGGACTCACCAACCTTTTATCATCTTGAATGCTCCAGGGAGCCTCAGCATGAAATAGCCACCAAGGAATACATTTATAATGACATCCAGCAACAGCAATCTATGTCCAAAAGGGTCCTTACCTCCTTTTGAACTCAAAATGACAAAAATTACTATCACTATAGTAATTGGTTCAGAGTTTTCTCTATTAGTTCTCCCTCATCTCACACCCAAACTATTAGTAATGACCCATTGGGAAGTCCCAAAAGGGTATCAGATCAAGTGGTAAATACTGCCAGTTGAACTAGAAGTCACCTCTGCAAGAGCCCTAAGGCTGAAGGAATAAGACTAAACTAATAAGGGAGGTATGAATTAAACAAGCAATCATCCCCTCAGCTTGCATCAAGTTTATTCCACCTAAGACCAGGACATGGCATAGACATGGAAAGATTTATTAAATCACCTCATGGTTTCTTCAGGTTAAGGAAATTTTTCTACCAAACACAGAAGCTCCAACACATTCTTTAAAGATTATCTTCTCTCTCTTTCTTTTTCATCCTTTCCAAGCAATAAGTACAGCTTAGGGTTTATAAACAATGAATACAACTATCCCATTTGGAGCAAAGTATTTGCTAAAATTTATTTTTATCTCTAAAGAATTTTGCTCATCTGATGTGTTTTCTAACATCAGGAAGCAGAAAAACAGAAGCATTTTGGCTATGTTGTTTTGACTTTTGAAATAAGGCCATTAACTTAGTTTTCAAAATGTCTGTCTATACAGCTTCACGTTCACAACAGTCTTTGTAGGGGAGGTTCTTTTGTGTCTTTGCTGCGCTAGCTCTTTTTCAAACTCTTCTAGTCAAAAGTAGAAAATCTGGCTTTTCATCCACTTTTTTAATGCTTTAGATTGTTGATAAATGCAGAATGCAGCATTTAGAGATGATTTCACAGTGCTCATTACAAAAATAAGAGCATTCTGAAAGAAAGTCCATCAAATGTGTCCAGTGAAAGAAAAAGAAAAAAAAAAACACAAACCAAAAATGAACACTGAGCAAGTTTTTCCACTGAGTTACTTTCCAACTTCTTGAAATAAAAATGAAATACTCACTTTTTCAGAAGCAATGCTTCTGAGCAGGTGACTTGTGAGATAACAAGGGACAATAACAGGAACCCCAAGGAGGTGGGACTCCATTCCTAGGGCAAGATTAACATACCACAAGTCTTTAATACTTTTAATTCTCATGGAGTCATAGAAAAAGAGAAGGAAGAAGGGTACATTTAAGGAAAGCTACTGAGGTCACTTGAGGTTGGTTGTTGGTGAAATTATGTTTGTTCCCTAAGGATATGTCCCAATTACATCTAAGAAAACTCCCCGAATTAATAAAGAAAGGTCTATATAAGAACATTCACAGAATGAGGTTGGCTGTGCTCTCAAAACAGCTACATTTAGGCTAGGCTTTTCAAGACAGACAAAGGAAGCTTGGAGCCTAAATCCCATGGGTGCCAACCTTATTAGCATAGGTTCCTTCAAAATAGCCTAGATTTCCTACAACAACATCCATCCATTCCAGTTTCAAAGCATGTACGCTTCTAGGGAAGAAAAACTCAGACTTTTTGTCCCCATTCAGAAAGATCCTTGAACTGCTGAAAGCTAAACAAAGAGATCAGTTCTACCTTTTCAGAGTAAAAACAAATACTAAGCCACACTCCATTTCTCCTGAGTTTGCATGGCAGGAGGAGTGCATACAGCAAGGATCCTGCCTTTTTCAGCTCTCAGTGCTGACAGCATATTCCTCTAACAAAGTCTAAGAATTAGCAACAAGCATATATATTCATACACTAGGTTTTTTCCCCCACCACTTTTCTCCCACACAAGATTCCCCACGTAAGCTGGGTAATTGTTGCCCAAAATGGCAAAGCACGCTCTGCAATTATCATTAGAGTTAATTAAAGCCTCTGTGCAGCAGGCAGCTTCGAATTGCTGTTTACGCTCAAGTCTCTGAACTTGCTGCAGGTAATTGAAAGAGAAGCATAAATCCAGTATTATTGATGTTTTTATTGGCAAGGGTTTGATAATTTGATTTTGGTCATCACATATTTCTAAAAATAAAAAATTAATTTCCTCTGAAGGCCTCATTCTCCCCTTCAGCACACTCCACTAAGTTATTTTCATGTTTCCATGGCTGTTACTGTACCGATGCTTGGAAGTTCTAAGAGAATTTGGTCAGAAAGGAGACGCTATACCAAAAAATCTCATGTGTATAAGGGGTAAATTCTGCATTTCAGACCACTGGCAGCAGGTCTCTATGCAAGGCGTATGCACCCCAGGACCGCAGCCAGAACAGGCGGGAGGCACAGAGTTTGGCAACTCGCTTGCACAGAGTTTCACCTGAAAAACTCCAAGACTGGAATAATGTACCACTACTTCACAGACAGAAAAGATGCCGTGCACCCCAGTTCTCCTGCATCTTCCTGGCTGATGGGCAGTGTCTCCACTCTACACCTGGGACTTCAGCCTCTTCTAAAGGCTGCAGGCCCTGTTCCCCTCTTACTCTCTAACCTAGCAGAAGGTATACCTGACTGACAGTCCAAATAACATTTCCCTGATAATATTCATCTTTTCTTTCTTGCAGGTCTTTGTAGACATGATTCCCAGCCACTAATCCTAAGTGTGCAGCCAAGCAGACCCCTACAAGAACAGGGCCCTCATTTGTTATGTTCCCACTCTGGCCAACCAACTTGAGGCAAACAATTTTTGCAAGTCCTGAATATCCTCAGTTTCCATTTAAGCACAGAAGAACAAAAAGTGCTCAGCACCTCTAACCATCACAGTAATATATTTATCATAGACACTTAGAGCAGGAAGATTTGCCTAGAAGTAGGCAACCAGAATCTCCATCCAACAATAAGGATTGATGGCTCTGGTTTCTGATCTATCCCTGCAACCAGCCCCCCACTCCTGATTTCCAGGATATGTCCTCAGGACTCCCTGTCCTGTGAAAATTGGCGGTCTGGTTCATAGGGTGACCCAGGTTGGAGGAGGGAGACCCAGTCATTTAATTGCTGCTCTGCATTGAGACTGGTCCCTGCACTGCCTTGGTTCTCCCACCACATGAGCTGAGAATACAGTCAAAATAGTTGTAAAGACACCACACCTTAAATGCCCTAGCTACCATTTTTAAAAGCCAACAAAACTGAAGTACACTTTCAAGTTTTGACTCACAACTTCAAAATCTGTTTTAGTCACATAGAGAAAAAAAAATACTTGCAAAGCATCACTTGAGAGCACTTACATATGTCTTCTCTGGGGATTCAGTCTCGGCTCACTGTTTTCTATCTTCAGCTCCTTTCCTCCCATTATCCCCAGAGAGCTCACTTAAGAGCTCAGCAAAAAAACTCCTTCAACAGCTCCTCAGGAGCACAGCTGTCTCTGAATCAACCCTTCCTCTAATTCATGTTGATAAGCTCTATATAGATGCCATACTACTTAGATTATTCATTTTGTGCCTCCCTTTCCCAAACAAATACTATTATCTTTCTGGTCTCCTGGTAAAGGAGCAGAAAGGTTACAGCTACACCAAAATTTTGCTACCAGCACTGAAATTCAGAGTGGGTCCTGCAAAAATACCCAAGGTCAGTTGGCTGGCAATGAACAGAGCGGCTGACTCCTCTAAATTTTAGAGCACACTCTTTGAAGTCTGATGATGCCAATGTGCTACTGAGCACACATCTATTTTTGTGCTGAAAGGGGTCCTGTCAAAGGAGAACAACGGTCACTTAGCAAGTGTACAACTCCTCTGACTCCGTCAAAACTCATCTCTTCTGGACATCCTGCCTTAACCTCCTCAAAATTCAAGCACAGAAGAGTACAAGGAAGCCACACTACGACATATGTTATTCAGACTGGAAGAGACAGAATTGCTGATGACAGCCTCACTGCTGTCACCCAAACCAAATGTTTCAAAAGCAGTTTTAACTAAATCCAGAGAAGATCGCAGTAAAGCTAGTATTGCCACCTTATGATGACATTAAGAGCAGTAACAAACAGGGGTCTTGGCATATGCTTAAATTAACCTCTCACCTCATCCTGAAGGTTTTTGTGGCAGAGCACCCACAAAACCAGAGCTCTGAAGTGCTCACAGAGGGGTTAAGCACGGCTCTTATAAGCCCAAGGCAGAGAGGCAGGTCAGGTGCTTGGCAGAAAGCTGTCCACAGGGCTGGAGCTCCAGGGTGTGGGAAACCATCAGAAGGAGCTTTACCAGTGCAAAAACTGGGGGTCAAAACACAGAGCACGCTGGCCAGAAAGGTCTGACCAAGTCAGCCTGGGCAATCCCAAGCACACAAGTTCCTCTAAGAACTTTGCAGCTCTCCCTCCACCAAGCCCCAGCAGTAACGCACCACGTTAGAAATGTACAGTTGAGGAGAAAACACACAAAATTCACCCAGTTTTTTCAACTTGAAAAAGGAGGAGGAAAACTTTGCATTAACTCTGCTTCAGCCATTAAGAGAACAAAAGATTCAGATGTTCTCCATGTCTATATTAATTTCCTCCTGGGCCACAAAGCTGATCTTTCAAGGAGAAGCTACAGGGAGTGACATAAAAATAAATTAATTTGTAAAAAGTACAGATTAAACGTTACCTAGACACAGGAAAGCACTCCTTCAGTAAGATCAAACCCCAGATGCTGCTGAAAACAAAATAGGTTTTAATGAATGGCAGATCTCAGGCCAGCGATAGATAATCACAGAGATTAGTGCAAAACCAATTAGATCAAAGTCCCCAAATATGCTTTAGCGACCACCACATCTGGGCAAAGTCAACTAAACCTGAAGGCTGAATTCCGTTTTAGGAGGAACCTTTTTTTTTTTTCTTCCCACATGCCTTTAATCAGAGGAGGAAGAAAAGCTGTTTGAAAAGCACTCTGACAGGCACGAGGAAGACAAGCTACAGGCAGATCACACAGACAACAGTGTTTGGAAAAGAGGAGGCTGGGGATTATCACCACGAATACGCATAAGCTCCATTCTGTATAGTAGAGCATGTCGTTATTAATACTATTACTTATCCCTCTTATAGCACTTCAAGCTTTCCAAGTGCTGTACAAATACTAATCACTAAGCGAAGGTGCCAAAGAATCCATTCCACGTCCTGCTGACTGCACAGACTGAAAGCACAGTAAGTACAACACGTCCAATGGAAAACACAGGCCTGAACAATCACCATAGTTAATAATATTACAAAAAAAAGATTGTGTCCTAAAAGTATTAGCGTGCATCCATTAGGAAACTGTTCTCACCTAATGCTGTGGAGGCAGCGCCAGATGTAGAGGGAGCAACAGATGCTGCTGGGAGGAAGATGGAGCAGAGGGGAAATGGAAACATCTACAGGAGATGTGGACAAAAGTGTCCACTGGAGGAGACCTGGGAAACTTTGCAGATGTAGTGGGGAGCAAAAGGTGAAGCTAGGGCAAAGATTCAAGAGCAAAAGTAATGTCATTAAATCAGCCAAGCAGGAAGGCGATGGATCTTCACAGTTTCACATTTTTATCAGGAATGGGGGAAAATTAAAGAAGCAACTGGCAATCGAAAGGGCTGATCAGGACACATGCTCACTCCTTGGCAACAGGAATGAGGAACAAATTACATGAATTTTAGATAATGATGAGAAACAGTTGCCAAATTTGGTGAATACTGGTTAGAAAGCTCACACGAATTAATCCTGTGTAGTCCTTGAATACATAGACTGTCCAGCAGTGCGTTCTGCAGAAGTGCTCAACAGAATGCATAAAAAGGCAAAGTCTGTAATTGTACAGAGTGATCCTTCATACAGCAACATAGAGAATAACCAGAATTTCCACAGCACAAATGTTAATTACTGCAGCTGCTGAAGGAAGGACTGCAGGATCCCACCCAGTCTGTTCAGTGTCACTCTGTGGTTTTAAGTACAGGTGCTCTGCATCAAGGTGAACTCTGCCCTAAGCACCCACCTGAAACTACTGCAATTAAAAAGACAACATCATGTTTCAGCACCTTAAACCACCTCTTCTACTACAAGGGTACCATAAAACCTAGCTTTCTGACCTCAGCTTTCAAATATAAATAGGAAAGAAAACACAGTTATTGACAAATATATCTCTATTTCTGATGCAGGAAGGACACAGAGAACCACTGCTCTGTTCCTAAAACAGAAGCTATATGAGCTGCTTGAAAGGTGCAAAACAAACTCAAGTGCACTTTTCACACAAATCCTATACAGCCCGTTCACTTCCCTGCCAGATAATACCTGTGTTGTCTCCAAGGAAACGGAGGAGGCAGACCTTAGCAGCATGTTAAATGAAATTACATCATTAACGTTTATTTCCTGGTTTACTGTTTCACCAGTTAATACAGAAGATGCTACAGCCACCAGAAAAAAAGACCCTCTCATCTATTCTGAATGGGGAAACATGTCAAGCAGTGAAGAAGAGGTCCTCAAGCTTCTCCTCCCTGAGGCTCTGGCACAGCATCTCGGCCCGCAGTGAGGAGAGATTAATGGCATCAAGGCATCATCATAAGGCACCAAGATTGTCATACCTGTTTTTTGATTCTAAGTACTTTTTATTTTTAAATACTCACATGGTCAAACAAGTGAGTACTCACAATACTCACAAAGTACAAACAAGTTAAGTAGTTTGACTTGTAAAAACTATCAGAGGTTCAGGGTTCTCAGTGTGTCCTATCTCAGGGACACCCAAATGAGTAAAACAATGAGATTTGTATCTGTGTCTCCTTCTGAAAGTTTTGACCATTTTTCCCCTCTTTTCAGCTGAAAAATCTAAGCAGGATCCTAGCAAGAGGGAAGAGAAAAGAACTGATGGATGACAGAGAAATAAGTGTTTGGACATGCTGAAGTCTTACCCCCCATCATCTGCCTACTGTCAGGGTTTCAGCCCCATTCCACAAATGCACATGGCCAAACTCTGATATCTCCAAGATACCATGTTTGGGTTTGGGTTGTCAAAAATCAGGTTTCATTTACTAATGAAGAATCTCCAACCAACATTTTCCTCATTCACATTGCTGTTTGTATTTGAAAGGTTTGCTCCAGAGGTCCAAAGCCCAACACACATCAGTGTCATTGGGAACACTCACATGATCCCCAGCAGGACCTGATTATGCTTCAGCTCCTTTTCCCACATCATACTTGAAATGAACAACGCATGGCAGAACCAGCTTGTGCTGTGAAGGAAAGTCAAAGCAAATATCACCAGCAGTTGCCTCTCCCATTCACTCTGTAGGAAACTGCGTCAAAGGCTGCCACATTTTACCAAATGAGTATTTCTTATTTTTCTGTTTTATCTCTTTTGCTCAAGTGTTTGATCATAATTGCTGCCCCCAGTAATTCACTGGTTGTAGTTCTCATTCTTAAATCTGATAATATTTCCCAAATCCCTTCTCATCAGATAGCTGGCATCTACACATTTTGGTATGCCTTCTCTGGGAGTGCAGAAATACACTTTCTCCTCCCAAAAAGCTAAACAGTTCTTAGCAACAGACAGTAATACCACCAAATTCCTCCAATGCCCTTGGATGTGTTTTGGATGTTTAAAATTCAAGGGAACAGCTGTCAAGTGAGATGATAATTATGCTGTCAGTGTACCCAACGAGAATTAGTGAAATTACCCTCCAACAAATGTATGCTACATAATCTCATAAGTAAAAAAATAGGTTTCCTTATCACATAGAAGTGAAGATAAGATCTGAAATAAGAAACATTCATCTAAAATCAATGCTATCTGGAAGACGTAGTGAACCAAGAGCATTGCTGGAAGCTATGATAAAACAGACACACAGAAGAGGCCAGCTGACACCATGGCAGCACAGTGCCATCATTTCCAGACTCCAGACCATTTGAGAAAGACTCCAGGGAGCAAATACACTGTTGTGGCCCTCCAAAGAGCTTGTAGCATTGAAGGTCCCACCAAAGAGGAGCTGGCTTGTATTGATATCTTTCTGGACTGCAGGAAGGGAAGGGAGGACAGAAAGTTTATCCAAACCAACCATGAGTGGCAAGCAGTGATTGCCACAAGCAAGGATGAGCTCAGGAAACACCACACCTCCTGCCTGCTCAGTTTTATGACAAGGGCAGGGATTGCAATAACCTATGTTCCTGGTGGCAGGAGCCACCTTTGCTTCAGGAGCAAAGCTCTCCACCATGTGCAAATCCCAGAAGTGCAACCATCTGAATATTGTGCTTCCACCCTGCCTGCTTCAATACGTACTGCCTTAATGCCCCTGAAACTTCAGAATGACATTGCAGAGACATCTAAAGAACCTGCACATCTATTGAGCTGAGAACTGGGGACTGTTAGACTCGTGTTCCCTTCTTTTCTATTCCAAGTTACTTGGTACAAAGTCACCCTGGCCCATAAGAGGTGATACCATGCTCAGGTAATACCATAACACAAAAGGAATCCAAATCCCTCAGTTGCCATTGAAAGCTTCAGGACTCATCTCTCAAGCAACATCTTGAAGGACACATCCACTTTCAGGAACAATCCCAAAAAGGTGTAGCAGAGACAAGCAGGGAATTCCTAGACTCCCACAAAGTGGACATGGCACTGAGCCAGGGTGACTGAAATAAGATAAGGATCATAGCAGCTCATTAAAAGATAAACCACTCAAACATGCAAACATTTTGCAACACAGTCCAGCTTCAAATAAGTGATTTACCAGCTCCAGTTGCAAAAAATCAACAGCAATTTTCACATTTTGTGGAAAACTTTAATCAGGCAGAAAAGAGAAAAGCATAAAAATTGGGAAATGGTGCATGAAATGGCTGCACTTGTCCTGTGGATTTTCCAACAGCATTTGTACACAGCCGAATGCTCCTATTGCCCACCCAGGATCAAAGCCTCCCAGGCCCCAGGGCTACTTTCACACTGATATATTCCTCATTATTTCTCATAACGCAAAGGCAGAAACCAAAGCCTACCTCTCAGTTATTAAATAGTCATTAATTGTGATTTCTCTGCTGCATTTCTATTGCTTCTGCTCCCATTGAAACCACTGACCTGAAGAAAGATTTTGTCTCTCCATCATACCTAATCAGTAATGGGACAAGAACAACCTAGAGGCTTTGCAAGCTTGCATGTTTCCATGTTTTCCCAAGATGCACAAGGTCTCGGGAAAGAATATAGGAAGGCCTCATACATGCTAGCTACATGAACTTTAAAATGGAGAGAAACATCCCCTTCCACACAGGGAACTGGCCATTGGGACAAAATGCAAATTAGAAATGGGAGCCAGGATGAGAAGCAGCAAAACAAGACAAATCTTCATTCTCTCTAAATCTCGCTATAAACAAAACACACCTAAATCAGTGTCAAGTAAGAAGAAGCAGTTGTCTTTTCATAATTTCAGGGGAAAAAAGGAATTCTTTATCTGAAAAATTTTGGCAGGTGACAGCCGAAATGTTAAGAGCTACATGCTGAAAAGCAGAGTCAGCACAAGGAGCCTTACACAGTTCAAATGTCACCGCCCTTATTTAGTCAAAATTTCCATCACATTCAGAGATTTTTGTCCAGAGTTAGATACAGGGCTCTAGCTCAATATAAGAACTTTCATCTATCTCAATGAAAATAAAGCTACCTACCATTGTTTAGCAAAACTGCCTTTTGCTTGGAAGCAGATCCAGTTGAATTCTTTTCACAAAGATGTCTGCACTTGGTTGAAAAACTGTGGTTTCTCATTGTGGTTTTTGGAAGAAGTCAGCACTTCCTGCCAGAAAAAGGGTGAGGAGGGAGAAAAAAATTTAAAAATAAATAAAAAAAAATTTCCAACCAGCAATAAAGCATAGAAACAAAAGGCTGTAAGTGTAGGTATTTCTCTGCATCTCGTGGTTTAATCAACCTTGTTTTCATTGTGCCAGCCTCAGGAACATATAACAAGCAGTGATGAAGTTACTTAAAAAGCTTCTTACAGGACAAGCTTCCCTGGCCCGCACCAGCTGTGGTGCCCACAAGCCGTCAGCCATGGGCAGACGCCTCTTTTGCACGCTCAGCAGGATGAGAGGGAAGGGCTGGTGCACGGACTGAAAGCACACCTGGGAGAACACTGCAGGCAGAGGATCCCATGGATGTACAATGTTCACAGTGCACTTGTGGTGTTTCCAGATCACGGGTAGCACACTCTGCTGAGATGTTACAGACTGAGCATTTATTTATCTGTAATATCAGGCTGGGCTCAAGAAAACTGAGTGTTGTGCCACAATTGGTGAATTGTACTCTCTCACTTGCTCTTCTGTTAGGGGCATGCCATACTGACAAACCAGCAAAATGCTTAGACACCCCACAAGCCATCTGCTCACCTGGATAGGTGTGAACGTGCAGCACGTACAAGAGGCAGAAGAAGATATAAGGAGGCCCAGAGCATTTTTATAACTCCACAGGCTTCTCTCCCTGTCATAGCCAGGTCCAAAACTCCTCCAATACTTGAGGCGACATTGCAGATGTGAGATCATTCCCAAGTAACCAACATATTCAATTATTTATACCTGTTAAGTTCTCCCAAGATATTCCTGTGCCTGGTACTATTAATGCTGCTCCATAACTATGCCTGGTTGACTCAGAGTCACAGCATGCAAGGGATGCAAAAGGAAAAGGACTGATATCAGTCTTACTCCCAAAAGACAACGCTACCCAAACCTCTTCTAGCTGCTGACTCTCTGCTTCATTCTCCAACTCGTCTTTGGAGAGGCAACTTACTCAACTCCACCTCACCCCACTGCAATGCAGCATTTGAGGGCAATAGCTGCTCTGAAGCTGGTACTTACTATTCTGCATCAGCCCACTGGTACTTGCTGGCAGCAGCAAATTGGAATTTACGTCATCTAAGCAATTGATCAGAAGCCTCCTAAGCAAATATTTTAGCTTAATTACTAACAAGATATCTTTCTTTTTCCAAAACGTTATTCTCTTATCACTTACCATGGCTATTTTCCTCATTAAAGTTTCATGCAACACAGCTACGGTGCTCCGTAAAGACACAGTTTGATGCTATACCATGAATAAGTATTACATTCACAGAGCTGCTCTTATATCAGCTCAGTTGTCAGTTGCCAGTATCTTTTGCTGCCTTAGGATTTTTTTTTCAACGGGTCTTTCCATCCAGTAGAAATTCATTTCAAAGGGTTTTGCAATAATACTTTGCACTTTCAGATTTTGAAGAATGGAAAATTTTTCATCTTTGCAAGTCTAATCTTTTACCAAAAGCACTTTGTAGACAAAAGACAGAGAAAACAAACTGACAGATGAATAAAATACAAAGGACAATGAAAACAGTCTGTGGGTGTAGCTTATTCCCAAGTAAGAATTCCTTTAAAGCTTGGCCAAATTAATTATCCTCTTGTAGTCATCAATAATTTTCCATCCATTATTACAGGCTTTCTGTATGAGACAGCTGTTATGAAAACCTGTAGAAGGAAAGCACACAGCACTAAACTGCCCATTTCATTGCCATTTCCATGGAATAAGAGAAAGGAGGATAGAGAGGTCAGACACAGACCACAGGAATGCTAAGGTAAAGCAGCCACCCTTAAAGTCATCCCAAGAAGCCGAACAACCAAATGAACAGACATATTCAGACAAACGGGTACCCAGGGGGATTTGCATAAATGCCGACACAAATTTAACATTTGTAAAACCAAAAGGTACTTTTCCACCTTTGGAGGTGGCTCACACCCCCCATCTCCCCATCAGACCCAGGGGGGGGAAGCGCTGCAGAGCAGCATGAGGCATAAACCAGACCCTCACCAGAAAAAAAGAAAAAACAAAAAAATCGGTCTCCAAATGTGTTTGGAGCAGCGTGTGCTGATGGTCACACGCCACCTGGTCTTCACACCAGCAAGGGGAAATCACTCCACAGGTATGGATTCTCTCTTAGCCAGAGTTATGCAGCTCTTGAAGCTTATACTGCTGAAAGGAACATATTTTGCTAATTTATCTGACCTTTCCCACAGAAAGTCTGAGCTGGGGTTCTTTTTAAATCATCATTCCACTCCAATTTTCCTCTTCCCTCTTCCTTATTGCTGCTCACTATGTATGTCCCAACAGATGGAATTACAGATTGAAGCGTGTGGTCTTTCACCTACATGACTACCTGGCCAGGGTAAGGCAAGCTTAGAAGAATTTATTACTCCTATCCCTTATCAGCAGAAAGCAGGTGTAAAAGAAGCATTCATAATCACTGAGAGACCTTCAATCTGGAAAACTACTGCTTCTCTCACAGTGTAATTGATAACCCTTACATCTTAGATTTGGTTACTGAAACTACTTGAATACATTTAGGGTGTTCCAGCAATATAAACGCAGAAATTGTACATACGTGTGTCCATACGCACCTCTGTGGACATACGTATGTGTGTGTGTATATATATTTCCTCTGGAAATTTCCAGGCTGAGCATTAGATCTGTACATTTAATTGAGAATTTGATTTGTAGTAACTAGCTCATAACGTTAAGAAATGTATTTACGACTGTCTGAAGCATACACAGAAGATTAACAGCCCTGCAAGAGCTGCTGGAGCTGAGGAACTATTTTTACCAGGAGTCCTGAAAAAGCCTCACCCTTAAAGCTGCCAGAGACCCCCCACCCCAAAATTTGCTGAGAACAGGCAGGATAAAGCATCAGAGGGAGATAAGAAGAGCTGCCTCTTACAGGGACCTTTTCCCAGTGCCTGGCGAGATACACAAGCACTTTGGAGGACAGCCCTATACCTTGGACAAGGTGCTGCCATAGGTTTTCCCAAAGCTCAAAGCCACGTACATTGTCTTCCTAACAGCTCTTTGCTAAAAAGATTTCCATTCATAACTGCTCTTTGCCATCTCATCCCATAGGGAATACCGACAGCGCGGAAGTTGCCTACTTATGCAGGAGAAGCTGATGATATTAAAAATACACGGCACATTCTCAAGTCTTCACAAGCCCTCGCTGTCAGATGGCACTTGGTTCCCTATCAATAAAACCAAAGTACTTTCTTTTCAAATCAGTCTTTCTCCTCGCTTTCCCTCCTCCCCTATGCAGATTTGGAGAGGCAACCACAGGCTGCTGCTGGCACCAGTCCTTAGCAAGGAAAAGAGCTACTTATGCAAAGTAAATAAATTCCTACCCACATTTTTCTGTAATATATCCTAAAGGTCCTCTCTGTTGGACACCTTCACACACCCAGTCCTGTTCCATAGAAGTTGGAGTCACAATTTATTTGAGCACACACCCAAAATCAGAGTAGTCTTTTATCATCATCATCTCATGCCTAGTTTTTCCATGTGATTTGCATTTCCCATATTTTGTCCCATTAACATTTTATCGTGGAGCACAGAGAGAGCATTTGAGCAGCCGAAGCCAGACAAAAAGCGTATGCATTCCAGCCAGAGAAGATGGATTATGTTTCAGCATCAGGAATTGCATAACTGCAATATGATTATATTTAAATACCCCTCATGTTATTACAAAAGTACTTTGATTGGCCAACAGAGATCCTCCAGCACTGAACGGGACCACAGAGATCTGCATATCGTGGGACACAAGAGGAAGAACCATATGGCAATTAAAGCAGTTGCCACTGTAGAGCTGCAGAATAAGGGGGGAAAGAAAAACCCACCACCTTTATGGTTATTCCCCAGAAGCCATACAATATTCCTGTTCTCTAATTAGTAGACAATTCAACCTCAGTAACAAACAATATAGCACTTCAAATACTTTCTTCTTGTTCTCCCAGCAGGGAGTCTCCAGGGATTGTAGATTAAAGTCATACTTGAAGATAAAGGAAAAAAAACTATGCAATGACAAATTGGAGGAGATCAGAAAGAGAAGAAAAAGAGATTGAAGACCTAACCTGACAGGAGAACTAACAAAAATACCTGACAGAGCTAAGGAGGAGGTTTGAAAAGGAAAGTGAAGTGTTTAGATGGCAGAGAGGCTTAATGGATTAGATGCTCCTTCTGGGAATAAGAGCTTTACCCTGCTTAGATAACACAAGTTACCCACAGCTTCATTAAAGCCAGAACTGAGCCTTTAGAGGAATAAAGGAAATCAAAATATTTGACAACAGGAAACCAATAAAGCAACAAACTACAAGAAATCCCCATGTGTTTTCCAGTCCCAGCTGACTTCCTTTCCAGAGCATCTCCAGAGGAAACTCCTCATCCCATTCAAGTCAACAAGACTCTTTCAATACATATCAACAAGACCCTTTGGGCACTCAGCTTTGTGGAGCCAGATGACCTCTGAAACAAAGCTCAGAGCCACCTGTATTGTGGCAAAGCCTCAACACACAGGTTGGGACTTGATATATCTGTAAACTACCATCATCAGGGGAATAAGGAAACTTGATTCTGAGAGTAAACAGGATCAATTTTGCAGTGATGAATCTCAGACAGCCATGTAACAGAACATTACCACTGGAATGAAAAGAAAAAACAAAGTGTCCTCCACACCCTAATGTTAATTTAAGAGTAAAAGGTTTAGGAAAATATTACAGCATATGTGAAAAAAGGACTCTGAAAAAAGCTCCATTGCAGATTAAACAGCAATGCACAAGAAGGAATACACCGACAATGCCACAAACTCCAATATTAACCAACCTCATAAAAATTTGCAAGCTCTTCTAGGATTAGTGAACTATTCCAATTCATGGAAGGCCCCACATTCAAAGCAGTTTGCAGACCACATGAAATTCAACTAACAGCAATAGATTCATGTCAAGTCACCCCAAAACTTCCTTTCTAATATGCTTAGATGGCTCCCATCACTCTTATTCCAGTATCTGGTGGCATAGGACTATATCTGTGCCACCAGAAATACATATATTTATTAAACAAAAATATGATAAGACAGAGTGACTTAATCAACATCATACTATAAACCTCCTAAGAAATATCACCTAAGTTCCACATATTTATCCTTCTCCCTGCAGAATATGGAGAAAATAGGAACTTCAAAGCATATTTGGAATGCAACAAACTTGGGCCACTATAGACCAAAGGCAAATACCCAACTAACAGCCTCTATTCTCTTTGCTCAGCTCTTCATGCCCTTCACACCATATTTTGCTGTTACAGGACTGAAACTGAAGAGAACCACAGACCTAGGAGGAGGAACAGTACCTGAGGAGAGGCTTCAAGAGGATCTGAAGAACCAGAGAAGGGATGAGAGAGACGTGTGGGTGAGCTGCTCAGCAGAGCCCTGGGATAAGCAACAGCTGTATGAATTGAGCTGAGCTGCTCTTCTTCATTCTCTCTCCTTAAAACCAGTTGAGTTGAGGATTCAAACATGGCCCATCTTTGGGCCCAGGGGGAGGTGGTGGTGTTTGCTGATCAGTATCTAAACATAGCAAAAGTAACAATTCTTTATTTTTATTCCAGATCCTCTTACCAATGAAAAATGTGTGTTCATCCTAATAGTCTCAGCATCTTGCTGTTCTGGTTATTTAACGCACAAAATCGCTCGCAAGAGCTGGGCTTCATTTTCCCATTCGTTACTGCAGGGCTCCTCAGTAACACAAGGCTGCTGGCAGCGCTTTGTTTTGTTGTTACAAGAAGAGGAAGCACCGCATCATTTATTCTGATAGAACAAAACACTGTCACAGAGACTTTTTTTGGCCACAATAGCTGCCCAGAAAGCTGTCAGAAGCAACCTATTGTCCCTTCGTTAATCTGCACCAGGAAACGGGGAAAGGAGGGCAGAGTGATGAACTTGCTGCTAATAAATAGATGAGCATCCACCTCTCTGCGGCTGAGAAATCCTTCCCATCAGCATGTGCAGCCCAGGGCAGCGTGCTGGTCCCCAGGCTGGCCTGATTAACTCCAACCCAAAGCTGCAGGTGCCTCACACTGTGATTAATTAGGCATATGTGGGTTGAACTCCTGGTGCACACTTGAGAAGGCATTAGCTGACGTCACCTGTGATGCTCTCAGCTGGGTCCCTGTCTCCTAATAGAAACTCTTCTGTTCTTAACAGCCCAGCTACTAGGAATCAGAAAATGCAGTAATTGTTTGGGGTGCAATCAGCAGGAAAATTTCATTAGTTACATAGATGCAGACTGTGCTCTTTACAGAGGCCAGGAGAAAAAAAAAAAATCCCCAGGATTACTTAAGGAATATCAAATGTTCCTCAAACACCTCTCTGAGTGGCCTTTCTGACCAAGCTGTGCGATTCACAGACATTAAGATCATTGACTCCCTCCCAAAAAGGCTTCCCATAAATAGATAGCACAGGAATTCAGAGTCATAAATTAAAAGTTTTTCCTGAGAGGCTGCAACAAGAGCCTTTGGGCACCTGATTGCTTCTGCATAGGAGCAGGGGAGAGGAAAAGAAGGGTTTTACATGATGGGTGGCTCCACAGGAACATGACCAGGGGGTAAAGACATGAAGCTGCCTGTTTGCAAGCGAGCAGAGATGCAGCCACAAGACCTTGTGTCCTGTAGTACCCGGGACTTCAGGTACAGAGCCTCTGATGAAGCAGCTCCATGCCTCAGTTTCCTTCATTTCTAAAACAAAGCTAAATATAATTTTCTGCATTTAGAAAGTTTCCTGGTATCCATAAGAGAAGAGGTCTTAAACTTAAGGGGATGTATCTCTCAAAGATATTTTGTCTAAATTTTTGTCTCATATTTTTTGTAGAGTATTTGGCACCATTTCCTACTCTTAAAAAAAAATTGTCTCTCCATAACTAGGTAAGACACTCTCTAACAAGTCAAGTTCTTCTGCTCTGCCACATCTGTTACTTTTCTATGCATGAAAAATAATATTTTCTGAGTTTCCTCTGTCTATTCCTGTTCTCTGACCAGAGGAACGGGGCTTCAGTAATTCTTTTGAATTTATTAATTTTATTCATTTATTTATTCATTACCTTCTACTCTGTTTAAGGGCTGGCAGGGCTTTTAACCTCTCCTTCCTTGTTCCTGTCTCACACTGACAGGCACCACTCCCAAAGTTGCATTTTCTTATTCTTCTCCCCCGCGTCACTCAGACTCGTGCAGCAGCTCCCTGTTAACCTGCTCTTATTTCTGTGAAATGTCCACATTTTTACTTAGTCTGTGCCCAGAAGCTGCAGATGGATCCATTTCTACATGGAGATGCCCGATGTGGTATGACATCCGTGGTGGATGCTCCTGCTCCTTTCTCCAGCCCCTTTAAAGCTGCACTGATAAACACTTGTGGACAGGGAGCAGCCCAAATTTGGAAGACATCTGGTTGCCCTTTACCATTCTGACTGCTTGCCACTAGTAAGTTCATTAATAGAATTTTGCAAAGCTTTTTAAAAACACATTAAGGCACTTTATAAGGAGATATGCCAGTTTAGACTCTTAAGCCTTTTATTACCTATAAAGCCACTCAAGTAATAAAGTCACACTAGTCCCTTAAAGGAGGTTAAATCATGAAAATTTAAGCCTGTAACAAGAGAAGAAAGGAAGCTCATTTGAATTATCAGAGTTGTTTTTTCTTTTTGGTTCACTAGTCAAAGAAGAGTTGGAGGCCCCAGCATCCAAAGTCCTGCACAGACTGACTTCAGGCCTGGAATTCAGTGCAGCTAACAAACTAGACTATCAAAGACATCCAGTCCTTGGGAGTGAACTGTATTTTAAAATAAAAAGAAAAAAAACAAAACCAAAGTATAACAAGGCAGATTCTCTGTGTAGAATAGGTTCTTTGACTTCAAAGCCAATTTACAGGATACAAAATTCTGGCTCATTGTTTTCTCCAATTCATGTTTTCATCCTTTAATGTCCCCAAACTTAAACGAATTATTCACTCCAAAAGGTTGTCAAAAACCTTCCTATTTCCTCTTGCAATTACCGTTGAATGATTTAATAACTATCTCTTCTAAGCAAATTGGAGGCCCCGAGCTATTCATGCCCTGACAGCTTGTGAGTTCTGCAAGGGAACGGGATGCATTTTTCTGAGAAACATAATGAGCTTCTTAACAAGCAGCACCATGGCAATACGCTACGAGGGAGGAATGCACTCCACACACCTCCCAAAGCAAGCAAGTGGTGCTGCACCCTGTCTCTAATGGCCAGCCATGAACTTGGAGCCATTCTAAGTAGAGACCATCAGTAGTTTGTCAGCAGTCCAAGTAGGAAAGTTAGCAGATGAAGATGGTCATTGACCTCTAACTCAGCGTGAAGACCTAGCAGCAGTTTGGGATGCTAGTAGCCTTGTCCTCAATTTGTGTTGCAAAGCAATCGTAAGTATCAGGTGGAAAATGGATTTAACTCCTCTCTGACAGGAAAGAGAAGCCAAGTGGGGCCAGGTCCCTGGTCCCATCATGATTTCATGTGTGTGCATGTGTCATTAACAACATGAATCATCAACTCAGTTCCTCAAGGACAGATTAAGCCAACAGGATGAATGCCTTCCCACAACACTAATGGTCCATTTGCAAGCAAACGTTGCTGCTTTTCGTCCATGCGGCAACAGCCGCACCATTCCCCATGGGCTTTATTGTTCTGCCTCTGGAAAGTCCTGACTAAGGAAGGGGACTGGCGAGAAGAATTCATGTTTTCAGCAGGTTATCAAGTTACTCGGACATACAGGTGCCAGCATTATCACAGCATGCTGGAATGTTTAGCTCTCCTGCTAAGTTCAACCCTGGCTGAGTTTTGTGTTACTTTTGAGTTCAAGAGCAGAGCCTTGCCCAGAGAAAGGGTCTGACTTAACCAAAAACTTCCCAACTGATCAGAAGCAAAGGGGAGAGTAGACAGCTCAAAGCCATGATGGTGAAAGCCCTTCCAGTGGAAAGGAGAAAGTCAGTAATTAAAAAAGACAAATAAAAAAAAACCAAAACAAACCTCCCACTTTTCTTCAACTTTCCTTCATTTTTGTTCATTAAAGAAATACTACTGCTTCAGAGTGAAATATTATATTAATAAAATACAAATACTGTTCTGTCATTGACCAAGGCAAATGACACCTAGTAATGAAGGTATGTCCTTACATTGTTTGAGACAGCAAACAGTTTACAGGCAGCACAACCTGATTGTCAGACTAACCTAAACAAGCACTTTTTCAGGTCACGCACTTGATCAAGAGAGTGTTAGCATCCTCTCTCCAATACTGGGGAACTGGGTTACACCACTGCCACTCGCTGGGGACCCATCCGCAGGACTGGGGATGGAGAGCTCAAGGTCCTGCCCAGGGGATGCTGTGTAAGTGCAGATGAGAGGGGGAGAGAATAACTCCCTCTGCCCTGGGAATAACTAAAGGTGATTACAGTTTCTCTGGTGAGCTGAGCCAGAGGGACATAGGCAGAGAGCGGCCATCGCTGCCGTGGGGATGCAGTGGGAGCCCATGGAGGAG
Organism: Nyctibius grandis; assembly: GCF_013368605.1. NCBI lineage: Eukaryota > Metazoa > Chordata > Aves > Nyctibiiformes > Nyctibiidae > Nyctibius > Nyctibius grandis. Next base: position 4,496,507 of record NC_090672.1, on the reverse strand, counting down.
GCTTTGAGCCCGGCCCAAAGCTGCCAGTGGTGCTGGCATGCGGGGCTGTGTCCCACCACACGTGCTATTCAATTCACTGCCTGCTCCCCTGGAAGCACAGCACAGAAATGAATTTTCACCCACAACAGAGGATCTTTCTCAGTCAAAATGACGAGTACTTAAGCTCTACGTTACAATTAAAGATGCCTGTATCTCACAAAATATAAATCCTTTGACATGGGAGCAGCAGACAACAGTATAAACACAGGGGCAGATGGCAGGGATGGGAACAGCTAGCAAGCACAGATTTTTATATTTAGTTTTTGTTGTGAAAAAAAAAACCCAGACAAATATATTTTTCCCCATATTGTTTCACCTGCTTTAAAAATGAGACAGGAAAGCAGCCAATGGACCTGGTGTGCCCATTCCCTTCACCGCCGGGTCAGCCATCCCCATGCAAACTGTGGGTCGCTCTCTCTGATGGCATCATCTGTTTATTTTGGGTGCATCTCAGCCCCCATCCAGAGCATTGTGTGTCGGTGTAAGGCTGATGGATGTAAAATCACCAGAGCCAAGGAAGAAGAGGGGGACACCCCGCCGCTCCTGAGCACCCTGCTCCCCTGCACCTCCCGCAGGCTGCCCCCTCCAAAAACACCGCAGCACCGAGACCTCCCAAAATCTCCAGTGGGATAAAGGGAGCTGCAGCCTTCTGACCTGCAGTGCTAAATAAGAGAGGGTCAAGGACCAAGCCCTAACGCCAAATTAGCATCTACTGCTCCACGTCCCTGCTGCTTGGGGCTATCCCATCCTACAGGAGATTTGTTTTGGGGAGACCCAGATCAGGATACCCAAAAAGGCACCTGGATGTGAAGTGACAACTTATCTGTGGCCAGATGTACATGCAAAAATAAACACACCAAAGAGAGTGTGAGCACACGCGTGGCTGCTGGAGACAACTGAGGCCTTGAGGGGAAAGGCACAAGCCAGGAATGCAGACGTGGTTTTGGTACCTGGTGCAGTGGTGACTTCTGCTCAGGCTTTGGCTGAGTCACTTCACCACTTTGCTCCCCAAATGTAGAACAGAGAAAAAAACCCCACTGCCTTCTCACACAGGGAAACCATGAGGAAAAATGCAACAATTATTATGAGGCTGAATACTACAGAGTTTGGAAGCATGTAATTATTTTTAAAAGGCATATTTTTTGAGGCTGAAATGGGATTTCAGAAATATTAGTGTGGAAAAGAAAAGAGCCCCTGTATGCCACTATTTTAGTCTGCTTCCCAGCTTGGTGTGATGCCAATGTACCTCCCGAAAGCACCGCTCTGGCACACAGCCATTTGCCTTCGCTACAGCGGGCTCTGCAAGCGCTCCGTTCGGTCACACTCATCATCTGTTGGCCTTCGTAAACATGCATACAAATTGCAATTTTTGTTTGCAAAAAGGCTCGTGAAAGATGGAAATATATGCAAATATAACACTTTGCCACGTAAACCTTCACGCTCGAACTGTTAACCCCAATGCTTTTAGAAACAAGGAGGGAAAAATCGAGAGTTTCGGTCCAAAGGAACGCCCTGAGGCTCAGGTGGTCACTCGCAAACCACAAATAATCGTTGGCACAGTCCAAGGAGAGCAGTCTGCAAAAGCAGCTACTCCACAGGTCTCTGGCAGAACTGCTGGGGAAAAAGTTGGCAGAGTAGATCATTACCTGGCCAAGTCTTAGTCACTGCTGTTAGCCCCCTTCAGCCTCACGAACACAAAGGTCACCCAAACACTATTTCATAAAGGAAGAGCAAAGTGCCAAGTCCAAAGCAGTGACATATTTCATTAGATGAAATGTATTTACCTTGGGGTTTTTGTGGGTTTTGTTGTGAATCAGGACAGAATTGAATTCAAATAAAAATAGGGAAGATGCATCAAGCCCTGTTTTAAAGTTAATTGACAAATGTGATCACCTGCAGATGTTATGCACCAGCCTGAAGAGGGGGCCTTTCTATAGAAGGAGTCATTTTAATTAAGTACAGTAATTTCAGTATTCTCATTTAGTGCCTTTTTTATTTTTTTTTTTTACCACTAAGAAACACACTTCTATTTAGAAGTAACACCTGAGTGACAGCCTTTGTCTAACTTTTAATATCCAGTACATTGGTGACTATGCAGTGCAGATAGCCTTACTAACCAGCAGCACCTCTGGAAGGCATGGGGAGATGACAAATCCAGTCTTATCCAAACTTTTACACCTGGCCAACAGACACTTTACCTAGAATCAAGCACAGCTGATCTCAGCAGCTGCAAAAACAATCCCTGACTCTTGCTGTCTCAGTTTTGAGGCTGGTCCTGCCCATACACATTTCTGACATCTGAAGATCCCATGGAAAGCCTCCCTGATCCCTCCTTGGGCAGTGAGTAAAGCAGCGGACCAAATAATTGTCCCCCAGAGTAGATACACTGATATTAGAACCTTTGGAGTATTCTGGGAAGAGAATGAGAAAAGGTCAAGGTTAGTGACAGATACTGAATAGAAATGATCAACAGATAAAGTCTCCTCACCTCAAAGCACATTTTACTGCCGCCTTTTCAGGCATCTCTAATGCAAGAAGAATTTCACTAAGGACCCAGCAGTTTGTTTCAAAGTGCAACAGTGTCATAAACTGGCCCAACTGCCTTTTGTCAGATGACTTGTGACACTTCGCATTTTCGCATGTTGAAACAAACTCGATTTAAAAAGCTCCATGCTAACCATCAATCAGGAAACGAATGAGAAGCAAAGCAGCTTGCAAGAAACCTCTCATCTTCCAGGAGCTTCCAGCCCCTCAAGGGCACACAGGGAGGGAGCCGATGCAGCTGCAAAGGTAAAAACAGGAGGGCACCCACTGTGGCTGCTCTTACAGAAATATTCGCATTATATCACTGCGGTTTATCGCATTATATCGCACTTTATTATTCGCATTATATCACAGCCGAGAGTCTGAGGAAAGGTTCGATCCACCTCACCCAGCTGGAGAGCATAAAGTCTCTCCCCTGCTCATGTCCTTTTTAATAAAGTACCTGTCCAAAAGTAGACATACATAGAGAGGATCATTCTTATTAAAGAACTGCTACTACATTTGACAGATGTATCATGCCAAAGCCACAGTAAAAGACACAGAGGCCTTTTAAGAGTAAATAATAACACCATCCCCATCACCACCTCCAAAAGATCAGGGAAAACACAGAGCACCAAAGAACATTTAACTCCTTGAAAGCATTCCACCATACGGCTGCTATAGATCAGGTAGCTTTTGCTTCAAAACAGAAGGTTCTAGGAAAGATGGACATTTAAAGATATTTTAGAATTATTTTCATAGGAAACAAGACATCCAAACCTGGAAGTGATGCTGATTTGGGATCAAATGTTGTAATTTTATGTCATTTACTTTTACTCTTTCCGTGTAGCTCTATTTGATTTTTTTTCTGAGTGCAAACAGTCAGCTTACAGGTCAGGGGACACTAGCAGCATGGTATCAATAGCTGGCATTAACAAAGATAGAGGTTGCAATTAAGGACATTAATTGGCTATGCATAAAAACAAGCATTGACAAGAAAGAGAAAATACATCACTTCTGTATTTTTCCAAACACTATCTTCCTTTCCTGTCCTAATGCCCCTTCAACTTAGTCTCCATGTGGTTCTTCCCCCAGCAGCTGTGCAGACATGCTGGTGTGATGCTAATGCCACCCCTTGCCCAGAACAGATAAGGTCTCTTTGCAGCCTGTATTGACTAAAGCCGCACATTGGAGATAAGTGGTTCTGAATCAAGTGGGTTGGGAACGATTCAGCGAATGGAGCAAAAAAATGCTTGAATTCCCAGAGGGCTCTGAATGGTCACAAATCAAAGCAGAGTTAAATTACGTCTTCACCCACAGCAGAAAAGTGACTTTGAGCAAAAACAAAACAAGAAAACCCACATTTATAGAAAGACGCTTGGGCAGAAAAACTTCTCAGCTGCTCCTCTATCACTTGAGAGCACTTAAGACTCTGCCCAGATGCACCAGAGACCTCAGAAATCACAGAAGCCCCACAGCATGGGAATGAAAGCAACAGCCTCTAACTCAACGCAGAAAGCTCTTCCACTGCTTGAACGAACGCCCACCAGAAGGAAAGTGATTTAATGCAAACGGGAGAGAACCACCACAACTTTGGGATTGCGAGGAGCTAAACCACAGCTATGGGGCTGCAGAAGAAAAAGAGCAAAGGAAGGAGGTGGTTTCTGGCAAAGCACCAGCCTCTCCCTCCACATCGGCAGTCTCCACTCACCGAGACACGGACAGACTGTGGAATTCCTCCTGGCTGCCCTGCTCCAGCCTAAACTGCCCAGTTTAAGTAGGTTTTAAGCCCAGAAAGGTGGTGTTTTCATGGCAACGCAACTACCAGGCAATAGCAATCTTGCTGTTAAATCCTAGTGAAGTGAAGGCAGCTGGAGAGGGTTTCCTTTCCTGCTTTGTCTGTAAAACACCAGTATCTTATTTCCAATAATATAGGGGCTTTAAGATAGATTTGCCATTCTGCAGAGAAAAGACTCTGGTTTTTTCCAGAGTTGAAGGCAAACCTGCAGAGCAACTGCTCTTTGAGAGGTAGCACGAAGACGTAAGAATAAGATGGTTTTCAGAAGGAGAGTTAAAAGTAACACTTACTCTTTTGGCAACCCCAGCAATCACATTCCTTCCTACCTGTGATAGTTTCCTTCTCCCAACTCCATGCTCATTCCTCCCAGCCACATCCTTTCCTCTTGCCATCATTGAAGTCAATGTTATTAACATGAAGGCTAACACAGGGCACTTTTTAAGCCCAAACTCCTGAAAACAGAATCCTTGTCTCAGTTCCAGTGTTGATGATAAAGATGAATTTACCCTGCATAAGCAACTAGTCCATAGTAGGGCATGGGAATTTCAAGGCTCCCAATCAACCTTATGAATAATACATTCAGTAAGAGTATTAATTCACAAGTTTAGATACGAGAAAATTGCGCTCTGCTCACATAACACACGTGGCCATAAAGAAAAGTGGCAATACTTACAGGTAATAAAAACTCACTCACTATTTGAAAACAGCTGCAGAAACCACTATTTGAACTATTTCTCTTAAAAGTATTTTTCCTTCTATGGAAATAATTTTGCCAGTGATGTCTCTCTTCTAGACTATTGCATTTCAAGGCTTTGTGAGCTGAAAGAGGCACCAGCTCTTCTCCCTCACCCATTGCACCAGCTAGAGCCCGTGTAGGGTAGAAAGGTGCTGTTTTTCACCTCGCACAACAGAGGTTACTTTAGTGGGCACAAGCCCCAAGGAAGAGGGCTCAGAGAGATGCCAAAAGCACCAGCAGTTTTGGGGAGAGCCCAGTGGCCTGTGACCTGGATTGAGTGGGAGATAAGCAGAGGCAACACAGAGCAACCTTAGATGCCCAGATGAGAGGATCCCAGAAACTCATAGCATTAAACTCCACTCAGCCAAGGAGTCCATTCCCCCATAGGAACATGGTAGCATGTTTTGCAAGTTTGTACCACATCTAGCCTCCAGCACGCTTGCGAACACACAGCACTTTTTAGGAAGACTAACCTTGACATTCAGCAACCCATTTCAGTGACCACAATGCCCTCCCAAGCTCCCCGCACAGATTCATCTCCCCCTCTTCCCCAACTAAAGACTTTTCTCATCACCCCATTTCTCCTGAGTTAACAATGACACTCAGTGGCCAGGAGGATTCCCTGCAGTCTATACTCATGCTACAGCATCCAACAGTTAATATTCATTATATATTACACACAGCAAATGTCTTCTGTGAGTTCCATGATCCTAAGACCAGGCTCAAATTATATGGAAAGATGACAGAAGGAAAGGCGTAAGAAAAAGGTGAAAGATAACCATAATCTTTTTTTCCAATTCGTGCAGTGACCTGGGAAATATTTTCCATCAACCCAAATCCAGGCTACAAAAAAAGCAGACCAGAGGAGGCAAAGGCAGCTCTAGATCAAATTATTAAACAAGCACATTCAGAGAACATGTAGTCAAAGCAAATCACACTACTAACATACAAATCCAAACCACAAGCTGAAGAGTTAGGTATTTATAATGTAAAACTTTTGTCCAGTTATCCTCTCCCACCTCCAAGGATGGGTGCAAAACAACTGCATAAAGTACAGCTTGAAAGTCTGCCTCTGGAGCTTTGTCCTGCTGCTTTCTTGACATGACAGAATTTTTATCTGCGCTTCAGTTCTGATAAGTCAGAGTGTGGTAGATAACCGAAAGAGGATCAAAAGAAAACACTACTTTGTGTGGACAAATAAGTGATGAATAATTTGAGTCCATTCCCAAATAGCATTTAATCAGAAGGTTTGAAGGATTCCTATACATCTCTCCAGCAATACAAATCACACTGGTACAATGCCTTTCAGTTTTGACTTAGACACAATACTACTCCTTCCATGAATTAAACATTTGATTTACAACATTCCTGTGCTGAAAGAAAAGTAATTAGACATCACGCTTCAGCCATTGTAACATTAGGTATTTCCTAGAATCTGTTTCTCATAGTAATTCTCCTCTTCCCTAAAGTGCTGTGCTTATTATTTTTCAGGAAATTTTGACACTTTTTTTTTTCAATATATCTATTCTGGACTGTATCTTAGGCAGATGCACAAAAGCAGGAATTATTCTATCAAATTATTTTACGATGTAAAGCACGTGTAATTTTAAGTGCATACATACTCTGACAGAATCTTAAACCATGTATTTTACAATAACAATTCTGCTCATTTAAGATTGTTCACTTCTCTTTGGACTAGAATATTAACAAGCCACGAAGGAAAAGGGTTTCCATCCTATTTATTTGCAAAGGGAATTCATTTAAATGTTACACAGGGTTTTGTTTTTTTCTCTTATCGTTGTGGCATAACTGTGTTTTCCATTATTCCAGTGAGAGCATCAATAAGATATACCTTATTATTAAACATTATTACAGCTGCCAATCAAGCACTCAAAAGACAGCACATGGGAGAATTCAAGTTTGGCTCCAAGCATGTATACATTATGATACTAACTTTATAATAAGATTTGCCTTTGAGTGCTCTGAATTTTTTATGCTCAGAACTGCACCCACTGGGCATAATTCAGGCTCCCTGAACGGGTCCTCGGTGATGCCCGTGTCTCTGCATTGCCTACAAGCAGGTTCAGGGACTATCCTGACTGCACTGAGTATTTGTGAACATCCACCACAGACTACTGCTAAAGGAACATCGGTAAATAAGACACCAGAATATCACACACAATAAGGAACATAAGACTGAAAACCATTTGGGAAAGCCACCATTCAAGTGACTTCCCCAGCACCACATCAGAAGTCAGTATAATTTGGAGGGGAACTGAACCAGCACAGGAACTCCCAATGAAACACCCCTGAGTCACCATGCAGGAACATCCCACATGCCATCTAGCCCACAATAAGAGCCACAAAACACTCCAATACACTTAAGGGCAGAATTTTAGAGGCTTTAATGGCTGAGGCTGAAGAAGTCTCATCTAGGTTGCACATACTCAGAATAAACTAACCCAGTTCAGCACTGACAAGCAGATTGCATGCCCTCACAGCCATTGGGCCTGTCTTGGAGCTAAAGGCATTTTATAACTGGCTCCATCTCTTTAAGATGAATAGCAGCCCAGAAAATGGCATCCTTAATCCTCCCCATTTACCATTCTAATGATGGAAAAGTAAATTAAAGTGCTCCGGTATAAAGAAGCATGAGAGAAATCAGGGCCTCTACCTCCCATAAAATATTAATCAGATTCACTGGCAAAAAAAATATTTCTGATTATTAAACAGACATTTAAATTACAACTCAGAATGACTCCATCTGCCAAAATAAGAGAACTCAATTTTGCAAAGCTCCAACAAATTAGCATAAATTCCTGCCAGATTAATCAACTAGGAAAGCCAGCAAAGTGACCCAAAGTGTGACTTTTGCCCATAGTACTCAGCTTCCCTAGTAAGGCTCGTGCAGGATCTACACCAGTGAGGAATTAAGCTCAAGAAGGAACACAGCTTTTAACTAAGATTCACAGATGGGAACGCACTGCACGTAAGCCTACTGCCTCAGTTACACAGGGCATATTAGCCAAGCAGGTCACTTTATTGACATGGCAAGTGCAGAGCACCTAATTGCTTAGCAAGGCCATGCTGTCCAGGTAATTACAGGCTACCTGCCAACTAATTATTTCTTCTCTTTCCCCCATCCTCAAGCCTGCAGCTGCTACATAGCAATGATTGCACTCTGACTTTATTCAAACAACCTACAATAAATACAGTTAACCAAGAAGTCCATTTAGCAATTAATAGCTGCTATTAATATTAATGGCAACTACATGTGCATATTGCTGGGAAAATTAGTGCATGTGGTATTTACTTACTAAGACCTGGGAGGCAAATGAAGGTCAGTCAGAGGTTAAACTTGTTACCTAGGCCTTCCTTGGCTTAGATAACGCAGCCAATGGCTGTTTCAAGCTCGGAAGGCTCTTGTGCAGGTATCCCATGAGGTTTGTTTTTTTTTAAAAAAAAAGTCAAATATCCACAACAGCAAGGAGTTCCTGCAGAGCCAAAGCACTACCCAAATTGCAGCCTGCACCCAAAGGCTGCCAGGGCAGGTACTTCCACCATGGATTGTAATAATAGTGCCCAGCTGATCAATAGACCCATAGTGTCCAATCTGGGGGGTCCTACACATTGGTCAGGTGACTACAAACAAAACAGAGCTGCTTTCTGAACAAGAGAGGCAGGAACGCTCCCAAATCTCCTGACTGCTTCCCCCACCAGTCCTGATACACAACACGGAGCCCCAGACGCCCCATGAGGTCATCCAAACAGGACATGGGTGTAAATTCTCTCTTTCCCACCCCATGTTTCAGAAGCCTATTTTATTTCCTGAAAATACATCAATTTAACCCCCTCCCTTCTGAATTCTGTTTCAAAATTGCACCTTGGGATCTTGCATTGCATCCAAGTGAAAATGAAGGACAAGCAGAAAATAAAGAGATCTTCAAACTAGGAACTACAGGGGCTCAAGAGGTAAGAAAGGCATACTGTGTAACAGCATAATAAAAAGAATTTATTCCTAGCGTTTTTCCTCTAGAAATCAAAGCACTTCACAACGGTGATAAACATTATAATCTGTTTACAGCAGAGAGACTGAGGGACAGCAAAGAATTTATCCAAAATCCAGCAAAGCAGTAACAGCATCAGGAACTGCACCAACTGCCCTGCAGCCTCTTTAGCGCTCCACACCAGCCCTGTGTCATCCGAGGACATCAAATAACTGACAGGTGACTGGGAAAACTGATACACAGGGAATGAAGAGGAATACAAGAGAGATTTGTATTGTTCGGGTACTCTGCATGACATTCAGTTCTGCTAGCTTTAAACAACTACACTACATACATCTTCATCAGATCTATTCAGAATGAGATGAATCAAGTCCAAGAAGTGCCTTTTTTTCTGCCCTCATTGTCAGTACAAGGTATCTGCACAGTCACGCTGACGCAGACATTGATACTGCAAGAGTTTAAACTTTACTGGGTGAGAGCTTTGTGCCAGACCTCTGCACATTTCCCTGTGCAATAATACCGAGTCAATGAATACACCTGGCAAAGTCATCCCTGTTGAGACAGAGAACTGGGCAAGTATTTATCCAAGCTCTAACCCCTAAACGTTCATATTGGATCCACCAGGTATCCTTTTTGCATGAATAATATAAACAGCAAAAACAGGGATTGCTATAGATGAAAAAAATCTTATTTCTCTTGTTCATATCAGCCAAAGTTACTTTTGGAAATAAAGCATTGAAAATAAACACTTCTCAGCCAAACTCTATGAAAGTTCATGTTTGGCCAAGAACAGGTTACTCCCACTTGTCTGAGAAGAAGCTAGAAGGGTTTGGGGATATGGATTATTTTTAAAAATAAAAAAATCCAGCCGTCCATCAGAAAGTGTCAACATCCCTAATGCAGGTAAGTGCCACATGCTGCCTCCCCACAGTAATGTTCTGGGAAGGAAAGTGGGACAAAGATGGGCTGGAGATGGCCCTCACAGTGGGTCACACCACATCTAGGCAGGACATGCAATTGTCTGAGGTCCAGAGCATGCCCATGGGTACAAAGAAACTTCAACAGCTTCTCCACAGGCAACCATCTGTTCTTCAGTCTTCTTCAGTGCAAACATGCAACAACGTGGACATTTAAAAAAATAATATATATATACACACACACACACACACACACACACACAAGACCCTCTAAGTATTAGAAGCTCTTTGTTTTGCTGTGTAAACACAATGCTGTGCAAAGCTCTCTGAGCTTACACCAACCCAAAATACTAGTTGCCAAAAGCACCCTAAGGTCCATCAGGGATGTCCTGCCAGCCAGTGTCACCGCGGAGTCAGAAACACTGAGACTCTGACAAACAAGTGACTCATCTCTTGGGCATCACTGAGCTTCAGTTGCTCCAACATCATCACCAGAGAGTGTGCCAGGATATGCGAACTGGCTTGATACGAAGATTATTTCAAGACATTTCTGAACCGTCCAAGGCTGCTTTCACGCCTGTACTAGAAGCACACAGGAAGCTCCGTAAAGTATCACTTTACTTTTTCCTTGGGATCACGTTGATTAAACCGCTTTAAGCCCATTCAAGGCAAAAAGCTGTTCACGCAAATGGTTCCAGCTGTAGCAACTGCCTGGATGATTATTTCACTCGGGCAGCGAGGCCGACCGGACACTGAAGATGCGGTCCAGGCTGACCCAAATTCGGCAGCGTGACCAGCTGCCGCAAACTTTCCCAGCTCTGCTTCCTCCAGAGACACTGGCAGCATCCCCATGATTTTGTCACGTCCAAAGCTACACTGATCATTCCTGGACACCCTTACCGTATCGTACGAACTTTGTGCCAGATGGGGGTTGGTGTGGGTTTTCTTTGCTCTTTTTTTTTTTTTTTTTTTTAATCTGTAGAAAAATCCTTAGTGGGATTGCAGCAGCTTGAGGCTATAAACACGATTTGAGCAAAGGCTCAGTAGGGAAGCAAACATCAATACAGCTTTATGGCCAATACAACAGCAACTTTTGCTATGGAGCAACCATAAACACAGGAAGAGTTAGACACGGCTGAGCTTTCTCACTGCCCCCAAACCTGTAAAATAAATAAATAGCAGACATTTCTAGGCTAAGGCATGGTCCTGTTATCAGCCTGAAGGAATTTATATCCATGAGCACAGCCATAAGAAGACGTGCTTATGTAACACTTTATACAGCACCAAAGGGCTCCAGGCGCTGCTTTAATGCCTCATAAACTTCCAGGCTATGGAGCACTTTGTATTTACACTCCCCCTATTCATTACCTTCAAGATTTCCTGAGATTTTTACCATAGCACTGTTGCATTTTATTAAAAAAAAACAAAAACAAAAAAAAAAACCACGAAATGTAATTTCACGGCATTTTGGCATGTGACTTCATTGCTTTGTCAAAATTAAAAAGAAATAAAGCATCATGTTCCTGTTCACTGCCTTTGCCATATATATGAAGTTTATTTTGCTAAATAAGACTAAGAGCTGAAAACAGCAGCAATCCAGCACCTGCTGCAGGGCCAACAACGCAGCCATGGGATGTCCCCTCACAGACCTGTGATGTTTTGTCATTTGATTTATTCAGACAAGCAGAAAGCACAAGGTGTAGCTGGTGCAGCACCTCGGGCTGATGAAACCTGCAGCACCTCCCAGGCAAACTGCTCCCAGCTGCCAGCACATCAGCAGTTGCTCTCAGTGCATCCAACCAAAACATCCTACAAAGTCTTTTTGTTGTTAATGATGGACTGAATTTGGAAGAAATGTGCTTTCAAATGAATTCACAGCTTATGAAATGTACCCTAGTAAAACTAACTTGTATGATTAGGGCACTTGTAGCTGCATAACTGGCCAAGAACCTCAGTTTTAACATCGATGGGGTCGACCTTTAGGGTATTTGGTCTCTGCAACCACTCAGTCTTTGACCTCTCTCCACCCAGTTTTCCCTCTACATCCCACAACTCTCATGCTATATAGAGATACGTTACCAAAATAACACAGATCTGCAGCCCTTGTCTTGACCATCAGCCAGCAAGGGATGAGCCAGGAGCACCCGCTCTGCCTCGTGCATCTCCCCTGCCCTTGCCTGTCCAAGGGCCAGGTTCAGCAGTGCCTGCGTGGCAGCTGCAAGCCCAGATCAGCTCTGTGTTTACAAACCTACATCAGTCATTTGGGGAAGGATCTCCAAGGGCTAAATGTCATGATGAAAAATTATTTGGTATTCATCCAAATCCAAAGCAAATCAGTCTCACTCAAGCCAGGACACCTCACCCTTGAATTCCCTCCAGGCAAGATCAGCAGCAGATGACAGTGTCATGCTTTATAAATGTCACATAACAGGGCCAAAACTGCTTCTGCCTTCACCGATTATAAGGGACGAGGGGTTATTGTGCTCATCTGCTTTGGCCTCCTGTGTTACCCAAGCCAGGGAGCTCACCAGGAGTCACTCTAGGCTGAAATTGTCAGGAATCTTCCCTCTGCTACTCTGAAAAAGCATATTTTTCCAAGCTGCTTTGCTTTGGAAAAGGTTGTTTTATTCATACCGATTAAGCATTCTTTTTTGCATCGCTTTGGAGAGTTTAGAAAAAGCAGCATTTAAAACTGATTTTCAAAAAACTCATAGGAGAGAGGAGAAAGAGTCAGGATTTTTTTTAATTATGTCCTGGCTAGAGAGCCCAAAAATGAGCTACTAGAGCACCTGCGGCTTTAGGATATCCCTCCACAGTTGGACATTAGAGGGTTTTAACTGGAGTGGTGCAGCTGAAGAAGGAAACCTGCAGCCTGCCTGGGTGAGAAGGAATGGACCAGGAACAAGCCTGGTGGACCTCCCTTAACCCATCGTGTGACAGGACACTCCATTTTCAGCCACTGGAAAAGAACACAGAAAAAAAAAAAACAGGATTTCTCTCCCAGCCTCAGGGATTTTATCATACCAGCACTGCAGAAGCCATCCGATTTTTTTTTTCCTTCTCTGTCGTCTTCCCAATAAGATGGGTTTATAGGTGTATTTCTATGAGGCCTTTAAATAATTTCAGGAGCTACACAGGGTTTAGCTACTACAACTTTACGTACAGGTGAAAACAAAAGGCACTGTGTCCGATATTGCCCTACATAAGTATAAGCATAGTTACCTTGTACAGACTATTATGTTCAGCTACATATATATATACACACACACACACCTCCCACCCCTCAATACCTTTCATACGCTAAAAGGCCCACAAGAAAAGTTAATGTAGAGTTTTATACCAAGACAAACAACAGAGGTTCAGAGTTGCATGTGCAGAATTTTAATACCAGTGCTATTTATTTATTACATTAAAAAAGTGGGGTGTGTTTTTGAATGAAAACCACAGGGAAATCGTGAAGTGGCTTTTTTTTTTAAGGGTCAGAAACCAACCACAATGACATCCTTTATATTTATAAATGCACATGACTCATTCAGGCACCTTTGTTGAAGTGGTGGATTTCTTGCCAGTAATTTACTAGCTGGATGAGTTTATCATGAAAAAACAAACCGCCATCATTGATATTCACACTGAGAAACTGGAGAGGTTTTACAAAATCTACTTGCATTTGACGTTTCTCCCGGCTCCAAACGGCAAGTACGTATTCCACGGGACTGTTTGTTCCTGGAAAATGCAGCCCCAGCTTGACTTCGTATATCAGTTTGTCTAGAACAAACATTTTGTCCTTACAAACAACATCTTAATTGACTAAATGAAAAAAGCAGAACATTTGCTCCACCTAACAAAGTAGTATATATTTTCTACATCTCCTGCCACATTTCCAAGCATATACATGAGGATAAGAATAAATACCTGGACACATCAACAAATCCTTTGTGCCAGAACTCTGCAAGGTAGTTACAGTTTTTAGACCTGGATCTCTACCCAGGTACCAATGAAACCTGACATTTTTTTCTTGCACGAAGAAAAGAGTGCGTGTCTAGACAGACACATGCTGTGAATCAGACCGCTGTCACTTGACTCATGGGACTCTCCAAACTGAGTTATGATCTATTTGACTTCATCTTTGACTTCTTGCATACTCCTTCAATATCTTTTTCATGCAAACCACAGCATGAAGCATATTACTGTATTAACACTCCAAATAGCTTTAAAGCTCTAGGCAAGTCTCTTTAAATTTTCTTTAATTCAGAATTTTCAGAGACTGTAAATGAGTTTCCAATGATGAGAGCAAAATGATTGCTTCTCTCACCTTACCCAGAAATTATAAGTAGCTCTTATTTACTTACATCTCCCATCAGAAGCCACAGGTGTTTGAATTAATTTTTGTTAGGGATTAACAGAAGATACAAAGCATCATTATTACGCAGTAAAATCAATCAAATTTCAACAGCCTGGAAAATCATTTCAGACTTCTAGTTCAAAAAGAATTTGAATTCCCCAAGATGCCATTCTCAGTCCTGACCTGGCTCTGTTACACTGAAACAAAAGAGGGTGGGAGCTTTTATATTATGCACTTTTAAAGGGAAACTGGTGCTGAAGAGAAGCCCCAAGCAATCAGGCACATGAACTGAACACTCCCAATCAAAACACGGCACAACAACAGGAGATACCTCATTCTGCAGAAGATCACATATTTGAGCCCCAGAGTTAGTAATGATCCATGTAACTGAAAGTCCTCTCAATTTTAGTTCAAAACTATTCAAGGCAAACAGAAAGAGTCATTCCGCAGTCCGAGTTACAAAACTATTTTGTTCTCAAACAAAAAACTCCATTAAAACTGGACTTTCTGGCATGCACGTGTTTTCTGACCCTTGCCTGGTATTTTCAGCGGATCCTGTGATGCTCATTTGAACAGGGTCTGGTCAAGAAGAGCTCTCCAGAGAAGGCAGGCAAGCTCTCTCCATCACGACCCCTCACTTGCCTCTCCCTGACCCACGCAGGACACCAGCTGAGACACAGAAAGTTATTCCCAGAGCTCTCAATCCCCAGGGCAGCACTGCCAAGAGGAGGCAAACCAGCACCTCTGATAGAAGTGTCCTTGGGGCCCCCTCTGCCGTCTAACAGAGCAACTGGAGACAGCTTAACAGAACCAGACCAGGGACAGGGTCTCATATGGAGCCTTCTTCCTTCCTCCCTACACATTGCACCTTGGTTTTCTCTTTGCAAGACCCCCCCCAATGTCCAGATTAATTATTCAAGACTGACACAGAACCTTCTCTTTCCTGACACTCTCAACTCACTTTTTTATACACATACATGTATATAATACACACTCAAACCACCTTCCCCTCCTCTCCGATATATCAAACATCCATTTAATTTATTAAACCATTCAGAATTCGGCCTCCAAGAGCCTATTCTTGTGTTTATGTTGAAGTGCCAAAGCTGCCAAATCCAGAGGACTGCAGCAGCCAAAGCAGCAGTTATTTTGGCAGCGTATGGAACTACATGCGATACATCCAGCACAATAGCAAAAGCTCTATCAGCTTTTTCTGATCTTTTTGGAATGGAACAGGAGGTATTTTTCTTGAGTGCAAAGTATTTAATATTGCAACAGCCACTAAACTCATTAAGCCAGCCCAGACAATGATCACATCATTATCATAATTCCATTTAAAGCACTTGACTCTTTTAAGAGGGCCAACACGATACAATCATTAGAACATTTTTCTGGCAGTTAGCATCCTTATTTGTTGTGAGGGTGAGAAGTGAATTGAAGCTTCCTCATTTTTCTTTGATTAAGGTCTCAATTAGAAAATCAATGACTTGAGGTCACAACAACATTTCAATGTCCCAATTTTTCCACTGAAGACCACAGAAATTTCACCGGGCTTCAAAACCTGAGCAAATTTTGCTCCTTGCTTGTGAACCAGCACCAGTATGAACTTAATTAATTACCTCTGTCCTCTTTAGAATAAAATTCATGTTTCTTATGAATTATGGGTGTTTTGCAAATGCAGGAAGAGAATACTAGTATGCATTCTACGGAGTGCAAACGCAACATTTGAGATGAGATAATCCCTCACCACATCTCACAAACCTGCATGCCTGCAGAAAGGCGTCCCCTAAAGAGCAGCATGCAAAGGAAATGGATTGTGAAAATCCCATTACACAGAGCTAAGCAGAAGTGCCAGGAAGCCATCCCCTGCTCCTGCTGCCCTCGCATCCCACCCAGCACCCGCAGGGAAGAAGATGCTGTGTAGGGGATAAGAGAGACAAATCTTTTCCACAGCCTGACAGCAGGCTAAAGCCACCCAAATCTGAAAATTGCTGTTAGAGAACAGGCTGGTGGCTGGATATCCAGTATCAGCTGAACCTTGCACTCACTTCTGAGCTAAAGAGATGTTAAGTAGCACTTCTTCCACTAAGGACTGTGTGCTCTCACATTTTAAAGCTGACAGGTGAAGGCTAGAGATAGGTAACTTCATGTCAATGGGATAACTGGTTTTCCACAAACCACGACCTTGCCCAACTATTCTGTTTCCTGCAATTCATGAACTAGAAAACATCAAGTGAAACTACAAGGCAGCAGGTTTTAAACAAAGATGTGGAAATACTTTCTACCTACAATTGTGTAGTTAAACTGGGGAATGGTCTGCCATTCCAGAAAAAAAAGAAAAAGTAGTATTGTTTGGAGAATAAGTGATCCATACTGTTAGTGTAAACAAGTATTTCCAATATTGCTGAAAGTTATAAATCCTTATTTGCAATGGACCTCCGAGTCATATCTGAGAGCATTTATACAGAATTCTGCTGCAGCTGCTGTGTCAAAATCCTCCTTACTACACGCTGGAGAATCCAAAGAGGAGTGAGGCCCTACCCTGGGCCAGATAGTGTTTCATGCCTTCTGCTGCAACAAACTCCTACTGAAGTTTTTTCACAGCTGGGGGATTCATAACACCTCCCTCCTTTGTAGATTCTTGCAAGCCTAGTAAAATCCTGGACTCGCACCTTCTTCCCCTCCGTGGGTCCTCTAATTGGGTTGCCCTCAACCGCTATTTTTACAAACCTTGCATTTCTGAAATTTTTGTTCGCTTTAGCTGAAATTGGCCACAGCACTCAAAATTTACAGGGGGAACCATCAGAAAGGCAGGTGTGCTCAGAGCATATGATCATAAGAGGTTCATTTTCTTATGAAAAAAGGCTAAAATGTGCCATTTTTCTGGCAGTTGTACATCTCCTGCTTGAAGTGACATGTCCTTACAATTAATTATCAAAACACTTAGATATCCTTCATTCTGGTTCTTTTCCTTCTGGGCTGCAAATCTGGAGATCTTAAGACAGAGAAAGAGAAAACTATGATAACAAGTCATCTGTCCTGGGTGTGCTGCCTCCTGCCTGTGCCAGCAGCTTGGGAGGACCTGCTGCCAGAGGAAATTTTTTTTTTTTTTTTTTTTTTAAGGAATCACAATCCTTAAACTTCTTCCAGAATACACAAATCTCTATCTTGCACCACTTCTCACGGAAAAGACTTCCTTTCTGTCCCTCCATTACAGCTGTAAATTTAAGGTTGTAGTTCTAGCAGGACTGTCAACAATAGTGAAACACAGGCTGTGATGGACCATTTGCAAACTTAAAATAACCAAAAAAAAAATCCTGATAGATCTCTATACCTTCTAGTATGATATTTTTGTACTAGAATGTTGTAAGAAAAAAAAAAATATACTAAAAGAAACTCAAGCACCAGAGAAACGTGGGAGTTTGTTGCTTCATTTATTATGAACAGGCGAACATTTATATAGCACCCATGATATGCATCAGTGTCAGTAGCATCAGGGGGAGTTAAGGGGAATCATCAATTTCTGCAAAAACTGGTGTCTTATTAGATGAGGTATGCAAATGAGGAACACACAAAGGGATTGCATGGCACTTTACATGCTTGGGCAGGTATTATTCCCGCACCTCAGTGCTCCTGCTTGGTTTTGTCCTGCCCTAAACCAGGCTGAGTTAGTCTTTACCCCGAGCCTGTACTGAAGTTTCCCAGGGGAAAAGCATTGGCACCACAACGGCAGACTGAGATTCTGGGCTTTCTGCACAGAAAAAGGGATGGAGTACTTTTCTTCCAGTTCTAGAGTGAATTTTAATGCAGGAGTGAAGCACTGAGCTAGGTAACTCCTCCTGGCTTCCCTGCAAGGTCCCTCCAGAATAGAGGAACTTTTAAAGATGGTTTATTCCCCAAACAGGAATCCAAAACTAGTGGAAGAGAGAAAAGCAGATGAATTTAAAATAAAAGAAAAAAGAACCTAAGGCACACATGCTACTTTCCACAGGAATGAAAGGACGAGGGAATGGACAGCTCTGCACCCTGCAGCAGATGAAGGAAATATCAGTGTCTTCAGGTATGAAAAGCAAAGCTGGCCCAGTGCAAATTCCACGGGCTCTTTGCACACATCTCAAAGCATTCAGAAAAGCAGAGTTTCAGCAAAATATGTGCTTATTGGCTTTGGTATTTATAGTTCCTTTCTCTGGGCAGACAGAGAATCTTGTGTTAATGGTATCCTGTTGGAGCTCCTCAAAATGCAACACAGACACCCAATAATATTTAAGTGACAGTCTAATGATGTAGGTAACGCAAACAGCTGGCTTTCACCATTAAGTGTTGCTGACAATCCTCACTACATGCCTTAAGTTTTTGATGACTAATCTGAAATGTCTATTAAAATGAGGAATTTCTAAATGTCAGTGCTGCACATTTTCTGACGACACCCCTTTACATTTGGACTAGCCAAAAATACAGATTTTCAGCCTTAGTCAGCTTCCACGGATTCTCCTAAACTGGCAGAAGAAAAAAAAAAAAAAAACAAACATATTGCAATATTTTAACTTTCCTAAAGAAAATTTTGCTTTGAAATGTTGGTCTTAATATTATGATTTCTTGCTAGCACATCAGATCAAAACGATATTGTCTAAACTAATTACTCTGAAAAATTCCCACAGAAAGCTCAGATGTAAATTTGTGTTCCTACAAAATACTGAGATTTTTCGATTTTTCTGAGCAAGCACTTCCTCAAAGAAAACAAATTCTTCATAGAATTTTTCAAACAGATTTTAAAGATCTTTCAAATTTGCCATCTAGAAACAAGAATGTAAAAATCACTAGATGATTTTGTTTACATTTGGACATTGATGCACACAGACAAGCAGTGGCATATACCATTCTTCCCTTATTGATCCTGTCACTGTACTAAAAGCTGCTGCACAGCAAAAAACTAATCCAAGCAAGTCTGAAGTGTGAATTAAAAGTAGACTGAATAAGACTTCGTACAAGAACAAAACTGTTAAATCTACTCCTCCACTTATTAAAAATCAGATTAAAACCAATGATGTTGCAGTATAATTTCTGTCTTCATTCACACTCTTTACCTGATCAGTAAAGAGACAATTTAACACATTTCCCAGGAATCTCACTGCCTGGAACGGGAGTACAAGAAGTTATTTTGACTCTTTCAGCTGTTCATAAAGAACATATCCATCAAAAACAGTCTATTAGCTCAGAGGGAGAATTGGATTTAAGAGATTATCAGCATATTGGCATATTATGCTTGTAGTATTCCCACTACAATAAGCAGTACTTTCAATAAATAGCGATAATTACATTTGTCATTTTAATTATTCCTACAGAGAATTTCATGCTGACTAAAGTTGTTCTATAGCACTATAGACTAGTGACCATACACAACCATGGTTCTCCATAGGGGTGCCACCTTGCCCCAAGCCCACCTTATGTCCTCAGGGGACCCAAGGACCTGGCCCAATCCAGCCCAAAGCCTGAAATTTAGTTCTTGGCCTCATCTGCATTAGAAAAGCTTTTCTACTGCTGCTTTAAATACACAGCAATCTCTCTTCCTGCAGAGACAGCGTATGGCAGTAAGATGACTTATACCAAGGTGCCAAATAAAATCTGTCAGGCTCACAAAATTATTTTTGCCACTGCAGCCATAGGTTTGCTAACCTTCAGCAGGTACCGAGATCCTCTGCTCTTCCAACTCCCAACAGACGTACTTACACCATCAAACTTTACTCCTAGTAAAGCCAGCATGCTCCTGGCATGACTTTTTCTCCCCCGCTTCAAGAATTCCTACCAGAGCAACCCTACCATCAGCATATTCATCTTGAACCCTTCTTGCCCTTAATAATGCCAGAGACAATCCCGTCTTTGCAGGTTGCTCTAGACTCACTGCTGACAGTGACCTTTCTCTGGCAGTTTCTCTCATTACCCCACAATGATAAAAAGAGAAGAAGGGGCGATGAGAAATTAAGCAACTCTGTTGTTTTTCACAATTACTGTGATAACTGCTAGAGTGGAAAGATTAAATATAAGTATTCCTGTTCTATCACAATACATTCTCCTCCCCCCAAAAAATCCCCACTTCGATGATCACGTAACATTTCTTGACACTGGTATCTAGTAACATAACACCTCACATCCACTTCCAAAATACCTGTTTGAATTCCAAGCACAGCACATGCACAGTTGCACACAGATGTGAAGGACAAAGAATTAAAAAAAAATAATTTTAAGCAAATTAAAGATCATGACACTTTCAGATGCATCAGTGGTGGTGACCACGTAGGGTACTAGCTCATCTATCTATGTGCACCACTGTGCCACGATAGCACAGAGTTCTCTGCAGACCTTCCAAATAATTAACTTGGGCTTTTATCCATGAAAGTGTGCATCACATTTCTTTAAAAAATTCATGAGGAGTGTCACGGTTTAAAGCTGGGCCGGCTATTAAACCTGTGGCAGATGCTCTCTGTTAACCTTCCCCTCCCACCCGAAGGGAAAAGGGAGAAAGACTTAAAGGTTGGAAAGTTAAAACAGTTTTACTAAACTATAATAATGAAAAAGAGTATAATAATAATATTGGAATAATCAAATTATACAAATATATACAAAACCAAGATCGAGCTCCCCCGATGTCAGCCATGTCACCACCGGCACTGCAGGGCAGGCTCCAGGAAGGCCCAGGCTGGGCCCAGCGACAGTCGAGAACTGGATTCGGGGATGCACAGATTGGGATCGGGGGCAGCAGGAAAACGGACAGAGTCCTCCTTGGACACTGGCCAAAGGCTCAATCTGCAGAAGCAGCCCGAAGCAGCAGAAGCAGCCCAAGCAGGCAGAGGCCCCCAAAACAGCAGAAGGCCAGAGACCCTTGTGATCCCCCCGCCTTATACTGAGAATGATGTGTATGGGCTGGGATACCTTCGTTGGTCAATTTTGGGTCACCTGCCCTGTCCACTCCTCCCTGCAGGTGCGACCCCCCTGCGGCTCTTCACTCGTAATCAGTGAGGAATTTAGCAGTGACCTTGGTTTCTCTAGGAATAAGTACAGCAAGAGCCTTTCTGCATAACATCCCTACCGGTGCCTCAGTGATAACTACAAACTTTGAACGTTATCAGTCCTGGAAGTAGACACTGTCTGCAAAACATGCAGCTAGTGTCAGAAAGTGCAGTTACTTAGAAGGGACTTAGCTGAAAGTAAAAATCACCGAAAGGAAAATTGGCCTGGTTTAGGCCAAACCAGGACAGGAGCTATAACCTAAAATGGATCACATTTCTCAGCAACTGGCACCCTCTTTTGCTGACAGGGAAAAACATAATCAGTGCTAACACTTTGTTTCTGAAACACGTCTTCCATTGTCATCACGTTTTGACTCACCAGCACACAGTATCAGCCTGTAGTTGGCAGTTTTAATTTCCTGCGAGTGCAAACACGTGGCCCTGTTCCAAGCCCACAACTTGTCTACCAATGTAACACATGAAGTAACAATGTCATAAGCTTACATTACAATTAAATAAATAGTCCAGATTCTCTGCTTACAAGAGCCACAAACAATGCAATATTCCTAAGACAAGTTCTTCATTTTATCACACTGAAAGGTAAGGTAAAATCCAAAATGGTGATTTTACAAATTCTATTTTATCGCTCTCTTTTTAAGATATATGACAGATAGAATTAACCTGAATCCAGAAGAAATTCAGCATGATTGCTAAATTGCTGCATCAGCACGCCTATTTACATGTTGCTGCCACTGGTGCAACAATACTTCAGGTCCTGTATTTTAATTGCAACAGCAGAAAACACCCTAGATTCATCAGCCCAGTAGAACTAACTTGCAGCGACGGCTGCCAGCAGATTTTCACTGCACTAATCAGGAACCAACACCATTTCTCCGTAAGAGGAGCTCACAGCGCTAAAGGTTAATTTTTAAAACAATTGGCTAAATTACTAGAAATTCTATGCTAACATCACCAACATAAAGGCCTGATACTACAAAGCCTGATCTAATTAGCACAGACAAGGAGCAGGTCAGGGTGGACAAGATCACCTCCTCTTGAAAAGAAAGGAGGGACCAGGTTTCTGCATCAGCAAGATGCTCATGTTGCTTTTATACTTCCAGATATTGCCTGCTGCATTTCCCATGACAGTTGGGTGCCCTCTGCAAGCAGAGGAGCAGCTTTCACTCACCAGTCGCTGCTGCTTGGTGGGCTGCATCAGTCAGGAAGTTGTCCCTCCTCTGCTGTCCTTTCTTCAGCATCACCAGCACAGTGCCAGCCAGTGGGACCGCATCTGGCTTGAGATCTATCTTGAGTTTGGAAGACTCCTCATGGGCTGCAATTAAAAACAGGTTGGCATGAAGCTTTTTGCACCACCTAGAAGTTTGAAGTTTGTACCCAGCCCCCCAGGAAAGCTTTCTGCTGTGCTAAAGCAGATATTTCCTTCTTGGTGCTGCCAGGAGGCTTTGTTTGCTTTTAAATTGCTAGGCATGGGTTGCTGGAGGGAGCACAAGATCTGTGCAAAAGAGGCTCTTTGGTTCTAGCTTTGTACATCATGCAACACTCTGCAGTCCTTGTTCATGACAAGGTCTCCAAATTGTATGGTGAGGCAGGGACAATAGGTTGAAGACAGGCTGATATCTTTGTAACAACGCTTCAGGCTCTAGCCTGGCCTTTGGCAACATGACCTTGGGAGAAAACCTCCTATTTTCTCCCTCTCAGTATTGTTTTCTGCAAAACAAACAACATCACTGCAGAAGAGGAAATACTTGTGTTCATGTATCAACAGGCAGTGCATTGAGATGAAGGACTTTTCACACTGCCATGCAACCCACAACCCCTCTGTGCCTACAGCTGCTTGGAAACATCACCCCAGCAACCCAGAAAGCATAAAAAAAAAAAGTGCACCGGTTAATGTTCTTCCTAATGATCTATACAAATCTAGGAAGATCAGGAAGGTTGAGCTTTTTAATCAGAATATACGCTGGAGAGCCAGGAGCAGAAGGAGGTATGACAGGATTACCCCTTCAAATACCAAGTAAATTAAGATTTTTTTCTTCACCCTTTTTTCTTTCCCCCTGGACATCTCTCTAAGACTTCAAGCAGTTAAAGAAGTAAACGTTTTGTCCTCCAAGAAGGACAAAGTGATATTTAATCAGTAAAAGACTTTATCTTTGCTGTAGATTGATTCTACCTATTGATTTTCAAAAGTTAAAATCTATTTCACTGGACATCTGCACAGAGTCTAATTAAAACCACTTTCTCCCTCGGTTACTTAACACAGCACCCAGGGACAGAATAACACCACTTTGAAAGGTCTGCAAGTTGCTGACTTGTACTTGTTTTGCTGGGTTTGCAAATCTGCCAGCGACCGGCCATTGTGTCCAAGGAGCAATAAGGACGATGCTTTTTTACATATATTGAATATTCCGGTTACTTCATAATCAGCTGCACTGTGTTGGTTTATTCACCTGTTCTGCTGTTTAAAAATGCAAAGGACACAGCACTTAAGTGTCATTTCATGTGCTGCCACCAAATCAGCTCCAGAACCATTTCCCATCTTCTGAAAGATCCCACCACCTCTCTGCCATCACGGTCACAGCAGAGTTTGACATAGAAACAGAACAGATCTGCACTCGTACAGGAACACCCTAAATACATTATTTGTGTTTAGCTATGGCTGTAAGCGAAAAAACTAGGAGCAAAAGAGGAAGTGGGTACCCCTTCGTATGCACCATGGTGGTGTAAGGAGACAGGCATGTGAAAGACCAAGAGACTCCTGTAGTTTGAGAAAGGATTTTGTGCCCCAGAAGGGGTGACAGTCACTCCAGGGAGGAAGAGGAAGACAAAGAAACAGAGAGTGCTGGAGCAAGCTATATCCAGACTACCAAGAGAGAAGAGGTGTTTCCTTAAGACTTATGGTTATCATTTCTTCTACTTTCTAATCCTTCTCTCCCAATAATATTTTGGCTTTTACTGGGTTGTCTGGCTCTTGCTAATAGACCCCTGAAACAAGGAGCCTTGCTGGAGAGAACTGTGGGATTTAACAGCCTAATTTAATATATGACGGGCAATTTCCAAATGCTCTTCCAGAAGAGGGAGGTTAAAACACTGCCAGCCCTGTAATAAAAACAACCTGCTATCAGCTCAGATTGGATTTGGTCTTCAGCAGGGACTCCAAGAGAGGTGAGACTTCATACCCCCTTAACAGCATGTCTCCCTCTTGTCTTCAATACAAACCAACAAAAAGTAATTTCAAAATTTTTTTTTCTTTCCTTTCAAAACAAAATTCTTTCTTAAAGCATTTTGAGTGTCAAAGGACATCACAACCCAACAGGCTGGTTTCAGAGCTTTTATTATAGGCTTTTTATGCCCATTTGCAGCCAGTGCTCCTGAAACCTGCAATGGTGGAGAGATTGGCTCCTGAGACCTGAGGTCTAAAATTCTCCAATTCAGACCACCACGGTGGTGCATTATCTAATAACAAGCAACTTCAGACTACAGCTTAGCTGCCTAGGGGCAGTTTGCCACAAAAACTTAGCAAGCTTCTACCTGGCTTCCACTGCTCCTTTACTGCATTGATAAAATTGAACACACCCATGTTTTACAGTTTAAATATTAACATTTCTAGGATTCAGAAGGTCACAGGAAGGCTCTAGTGCATGAAGCTCTCATATCTTAGCTAAAAATAATCTTATAATTAATTAACTTTAGTTAAAATTAAGAACTTAACTGGTTATCTCTAATTGCTTTACTCCATAAAAATCATAGTTGTACTACAGAAACATTTATATACTGGAGCTACTAGACAGTGGTTGACTTTTTTTAATGCCCAGACATTTTTCCATCAGAAAGATGTGGTTTTAGTAAAATAAATATTTTTATATGGAAAATACCATTTGAAAGGATACTAAAACTATATTTTTAATAAATTAACCTTCACAGAAAACTGAACAAACTTCTGTTTTTAATCTGAGAACATAAGCACTCCCTTGGGGAAAAGGGAAGAAACTTAAAAGGTGAAAGAAAACAAGATCCAGAGAAGGAAAATGGAAAACTCAATACTTGCATTGCCAAAGTGGCGCTGGGAATTTATAGCAAGCGTGCTTTTGTTTAGGAACTGCTCTGGGAAGCGCGGAAGGTGGAAGCGGTTGGCCCGAGTTTACACACTAAGTCA
Source organism: Nyctibius grandis (assembly GCF_013368605.1). Taxonomy (NCBI): domain Eukaryota; kingdom Metazoa; phylum Chordata; class Aves; order Nyctibiiformes; family Nyctibiidae; genus Nyctibius; species Nyctibius grandis. The sequence continues at coordinate 4,470,967 of NC_090672.1, read as the reverse complement.
GAGGATCAAAACCCAGGAAGGCTCAGCTCCGACCATTTATAACTCCCCTTCTCTGGCAACAGCCACCAGAAGGATTCGGCTTCAGAACAGCAGAGGTTTGGAGCCAAAAGTGGTTTATTTTACTCTGTACAAGATTGTTTCACATCAAAACTTGTAGTCACGGACTCTGTCGTAGCAGTGGTATCATGCACGTTCCCCCATCTGTAAATATTCTTTCACTTGTGAAAGTTGGGACAGTAATTTCAATATCATTTTAAACCCCAAAATGAAAGGCAAAGGGGCAAAGTGCAACAATACTAGCTTTTAGTCCACAGACACCTTAATGCTCAGAGGTAGCAACAGAGAAAATATTCAGACCTAGGCTGCTCTTCTTACTCATTTCTTTGCAGGTTTGTTTATGCTGGATATCATTGTTGAGCTTGGTTCATGAAGAGTCAAGCCTTTGCTCTAGACTGCATTTCTAAGATTGTTCAAAGTAGGGATGTACTTTGAAAAGCACCAGAATGCAAAACGTCTCCATGGGCTGCCTTCGTTTATCACCTCTCATGGGCTCCAGAACATACTGGCTAATTCAACAAAGAAGGGTTACAAGCAACAGCCTTTTTCTTTCAGCTCTGAAATCTTTGTGACATCTGTAACCCAAGCTCAGTCTGCCCTTGTTCCTAGAATAAGGCCACAAGAGGGACAAGGCAGATGTGTTCTTAAATACACTTTAACTAACATTAAAATTCAACCTTGTGAGGTCAAAGTTGCTCCCAGTGAGGACAAATTGGCCAGATTTCCTTAATTTGCAAGGCAGGCAATTAGAAGACAGTCTTGTTTGTACACAGCAAAACAGTAGAAGCTGTCGAGCACAACGGTTGAACTATCATCACTCTTTCTAAGGCAAAACCACATCGATTTCTACATGATGATGATTCTTCCATTCATGGGAGTTCATTCATCCCACATGGCAGTGTTGGGAATAGCTGTAAATCTTGATACTTCTCCCAGAAATTACTACACTTACAGAAAAGCACATTGAAGTGAAAGGATATCATATTTTTCCTCTTTTTCTTAGGATTCCTTTCTGACTCATCCCTTCCAGGACCAAGTTTCAACAAACGCAAGAATTTCTGACATTGCAATAGTTCATTTTCTAGCCCTGCCCTCAGGTTCCTGATGAAGGTTTTGTTACAAGCTCTGTCCTCTTGGAATTTGAATAGAGGTGTTTAAATGCACAACTTTTTTTTTTGGGGGGGGGACGACAAAATAAAAAGTTATCTGCTCTACCATTTCATTTAATTCAGAAACACTTTGCAAGAGATAATGAATTTTGAATATCAGTAAGATTGCATAGTCCAGCCACCCACTATCAGGCTGCTTAGCACAAATTTGGCTGTATTTTTTCCCTTGCCAAACTGTTCCTGCAGCAGGCCCCTTCCTTGGCAGAAACACTGCTTCTATTCTGGCTGTAGAATACATCTAAGGGGAACACTTTGTTCCACTGTCAAATTCATTCTCGGCAAACTCTTCCTTCCTGCTCACAACGCTCCCTACTCCGGAAAAAGCCACCAACACCAGAGCAGCCCCAGCCTTGGTCCTGGCTCATCCATCATCCAACTCCACGGCCCCACCACACCATCTTTTGTTGGGAGACTTGAACAAACGCCAGAGTCCTGTTGATGGAACCACCTGTCCTGAAGTAACTCATCTCAAGGGGCAGCACGAAAAATGCTCAGCGCAGGACTCCTTTCATAGGGAGTGACAGGAGCTGCGTTTAGAGGCTGATCTCCAGCCCAAACTTGGGTTTCTTTACTACTGTGACAAAGTCGTGTGTCTTTCTTCTGCCTCAGTTCCCTCAATACAAACTACACGTGATAAAAATCCCCATGAAAGAGACTGCTGGACAGAATTAATGCAGAGTTTCTTCTTTTCTTTATTTTCCCTCTCAGCTCATCAGGCCTGGAGACTGCTATAACAACCTACTTTTCTCCTGGTCCGAGTTATCATCATCTCCATTGAGACACAGTAACTAAAAAGGCAGTAGGAGGTATTTTGAACCCAGACCTCTGAAAGGGACAGAATTAGGATTGAGATTTGTTTTGTTTTGTTTTTTTTAAATTTGTGAGAAGTACCCATTAACTCCACCTAGGAATCAGTGAAGTTGCTCATTATTCCTAAAATAAAGCTAGAAGGCAAAAGCTTAAATACTTAAGTGCTAGTACCAGGTTGCAGGTCTTTAAAATGTCCAGCAGAAAAGTACAGTCAAGCACTACACTCCCAAACTCAGAACTCATTTATGAGACAAAAACTTGCATTGAAATGAAAGAAACAGATGTGTGTTGCCACCAAAAATGGAATAACACAACTTGTAACATTATCAGTGCTTACATCTAACTTTGCCTTAACATCATTAACCTTTTTATAGCTTGCTTTGTGGCTGAGCACTTTCTATTCTACATGATGTTCTTCTGAATAGAAAAGCACTCTCAAATTAACTTTGCTTAATAAAAGAAGTATATGACGACACTTAAAATCATCCATTCCCCTTTTTAAAAGAAAGGGCATAAGTACATACCCGATACTCACTTAGAGATTTGCTTAAAGTTTGTTCTCTATGACAAATTCAATCCCAGGCCAGCTCCATTAGCTTCAACTTTGGTGGTTTATATATTGTGCTTGGTTGTTCTCTGGGAATCAGTTTGAGATCCACCAATAGATTGCACCTGAGAGCCACAGGACAGTAATTAACTCCAGGTTAACATCAGCTGGGTTCACAAATGAACAAGTGATTCAAAAGTTAAAGGCTCCACATCAATTCTCCTGATGTAACCACACAGAAACTGTCTTAAAGTAATTTGCAGTGATTAATACGTGTTACAAGCTGGCAGAACCCGATACAGGTACACGCCAGAATTATGCTTCAATGGGAAAAAGGACATTGCTGTCAGGGAGAGACCTGCCTGCTTGACACATATAAAAATATAACTCTTACTACATCATCACTACATTCTGCCAGCCTCAGAAAATGTAAACAGCCAGTCTAACGTCTCTCAGCCAAAAACCTACTGAAGATGCAGAATTACGTTTGGCTTCTACAGCAGTCAACTATTTTAACACTCCCATCATTTTTATGTTTGTATTACTTAGGTGAACTTGTTGCGGCTCCTGAATCTATCATCCAGGCCGGGTTTTGTTCAGGGCTATCTAAACCAAACTCTTAGTAAAATGACATTTTTTTCTTGTTAATATACAGTAGTAAATCTTGCTGTTAGGAATAGCAGATTTGTATTTCTCTGTTGAGAAATAACATGATCAGGAGAGCAAAAAACACCACACTGAATATCTAGCCTTCATATTCCCAGTTATTAGAAAAAAAAAAAAAAGAGATGCAATAACTTTAAAGGAAGCACAGAGCCATTCTGCCAAACAAACACCTTGGCTTGAAAAATCAGAATAATTACTAGCACTCTCTTACCTTGTTGACAAAGTCTCAAGTGAGCTTCAGACCTAAATTGTCCTACAAATGCAGCACGGTTTGAGCTCAGACAACCACCTTAGGAGAACACTTTGAGAAGTACTTGAACTTAGTTTCATTATTTATCATTGAAGATGATTAGGGTTGATTGGTTTCAGAGTGAAACCAAATGAGCTGAAATCATCCATTTAAGGTATCACCAGCTCCAGAAATTAAAGGTGAAGACCCTGAAAATCAGTGAGCTTGATTCCTAAAAGTGAGGATGAACAAAATAAGCAGAAGAGTGCGAAGTAAAACTCTAAGTATCCTGATGCTGGAACCCTTAGATGGTGCAACAAGTAACTAAAGAAGTTATAGGCACTTTAAAAAGGTGATAGTTTAGCAAAGCACAAATGTACGTATTCCTAATAAGTTTCAGCCCAATTCTGGGTTGTATGGAGTTCGGGGGCATTTCTAGTGAGAGCAAATGCATCAGGGCTTAGTAACTGCATGAAAGAAGAATTAAAGAAATGCCCATGTACACAACACAGGCTGCGGGAAAACCCTTAATTCTGTCACCACCTAACCTTTGACTTTGGAAATCACAGAATTTGTGTAAAATGGATTTTTGCTCCAGTATTTCTTAACTTTTAAAACCAAAAAATGGAGGGGAGAATAATCAGGCAATCCACCACAGGGACCCTCACACCAGCTGTCTGCAGGACCCAGCCCTTCCCAGCTCTGGTTGAAGCCCAGGGAGCCCAGGGTTAACCACAGCTCTGAATCCCCACACACATCTCTCCCATCCTGGCACACCTCAGCCAGCCAAGGGGAACGGGGGAGGCTCCTCTCCAGAGGGTTTTGCAGCTGTTTATGGACAAGTGCTGACAGCAGGGATTTGGGAGTCCTGGATTAGGAGCCAGACACTGGGGGTGAAGGAGCCTCAGGAGCCACAGACCCTTTTTGGGAGCTGTTGGGGCAGGCACTAATGCTATCCCAGACCTCGTTACCCCATTCGTAATTGCACAGCAAGCCAGTTCTTAATTACCTCCCTCATCCCTCCTGCTCTGCCTCTTTGTGCCCTGGTCCCCAGCACCTCAGCTGACTTCACCCTCCTTTCTGTTGGGGAAGCCAGCAGAGCACCAAGATGCATGGATGCTTCCAAGAAGCGAGGTGGGGTGATTTGGGGAAATTCCCAGGTGGATGTCTCAGCCCTAGTCCTGTCCTGGCCCCTCGAAGCAGGCAACACCTTCCTGGTGTGTATGATGGAGGTGTCTGATGTGGCTGAGCCCAGCACAAGTGAGCAGGTACAGAAACAGGGGTGCACCTCCCGCACCACAGGGTGTCCTGGCCAAATCCTGCCTGGCCAAAGCAACTCTTTAATTAGCCTGTTTTTTCATGGAGGAAATGGCTCCCAAGACAAAACACATTCAAAAGCAACCACCCAGCATGGCAAAAGTCTGGCAAACACCCCAGCAAGCCAAAACGCAGATCTCGTGGGAAGTTCTGAGCCATCTCAGCCATCTCACCTCCACCTGTAGCTACACTCCTCTCTGCTTCTCCACTTCCACAACTTCATTGTGCTGCTGCCCTCTGCTACCCCCGATGTCCTTAGGCATGGGAGGACACGAGTGCTGTCCTCAGTGAGCACAGCCACTGCCGTGCAAGCCTGCCTGCTCTAAGGGTGCCCAGTGCCATCATCACTTCAGTGCCCTGCTTGGCTGCACACTATAAGCCCTTCAGTTTGCTCATTACCAGTTTACAGAAGGCAGCAGCCAGCACGTTCAGCTAATTTACAGAATCATAGAATCGACTAGGTTGGAAGAGCCTTCTGGGATCATCGAGTCCAACCTTTGACCTAACACCACTGTGTCAACTAGACCATGGCACTAAAAGCCACATTCAGTCTTTTCTTAAACACCTCCAGAGATGGTGACTCCACCACCTCCCTGGGCAGCCCATTCCAATGGCTAATGACCCTTTCTGTGAAGAAATTTTTCCTAATGTCCAACCTGAACCTCCCCTGGTGCAGCTTGAGGCTGTGTCCTCTTGTCCTATCGCTAGTTGCCTGGGAGAAGAGCCTGACCCCCACCCCACTACACCCTCCTTTCAGGTAGTTGTAGAGAGCGATAAGGTCTCCCCTGAGCCTCCTTTTCTCCAGGCTAAACAATCCCAGTTCCCTCAGCCACTCCTCACAGGACATACCCTCCAAACCCTTCACCAGCTTCATTGCCCTCCTCTGGACTCACTCCAGCACCTCAATGTCTTTCTTGAAGTGCGGGGCCCAGAACTGGACACAGTACTCGAGGTGCGGCCTCACCAGTGCCGAGTACAGGGGGGGACAATTGCCTCCCTAGTCCTGCTGGCCACACTATTCCTCATACAAGCCAGGATGCTGTTGGCCTTCTTGGCTTGGACTTGCCCACTGCCCAGGCCTCTAACACAACTCTAAACTTGCAGCAGAATCGTATAGCAGAGACAGAGGGCACAAAAGCCCGATTCCCTCTCTGACAGTAGAAACTTTGAATGTTTCTTAAATCAGAAGCCTCAAATGCTCTCAGCTCTATGTGGACTTTGACTCTCTTCCACAGTGTCACTGAACCTGCAGATAAAGCGATGTAAGATACTCTGCCACAGCATAAAGCTTCAAACTATACAAAGACGACTGGTTTTCAGCAGCCTATCTGGATTGCCTGGCTGGATTAAGCATGAGTAAACCCCTCTATCTTGTGGGGTAAAACTCAATGAATTTGCACATCTTCTGATGGCTGAAATACGAGCCAGCCCAGTGTGAACAGCTGGAAGCATTAATATGCAATAATGTAAAAGTAGTCAAATACATTATAATGACTGTCACTCAGTCAGCAGTAGCTGTGTAATATGAATAAGGAACACATTAAATCTGTTCTAAATAATTGTCACTGTGTTTATATAGGACTAGCGTTGCATGTTAAAACACACCTGATTTATTCTTCATAAGCAATGAGTATTTACTACATCTGTGATAGCTGTATAGATTCAAATCTTATTTTTTTAAATGATTAATTGGTATTTAATTAGCATGCATTACCATACTAGTTATATACATCCTAGTTGTGAATGCAAATATAATTCTAATAATTACATAACTAATTATGCTTTCAAGAGCCTAATACATAATGCAGTGCAGACAGCTTTCCCTGCCAGAGAAAAATAGCACGTAACACATACAGAGTAACATTTTTAAAATGCTTAAATCCTCTTTTCAAGATGGAGTTCGGTCTAAATCAAGAATTCTTAGGCTTTCTAGTGCTCAAGTGCAAAATTTCTGTGCCAGTGCCATTCTCAAACCCTTCTACACAACCCCACGAGCAGTTTTGTTCCTGCTGGTTGGCCCATGAAAGGCCACGTAAAACCACCAGACAGCTAACGGGTTGGTTGTTGCCACACCTCAAGCTGATCCCATGAGGATCCACGGTGGGATTCCTCATTCAAGCACTCCTGTCAGCAATGTCCAGGTGAGCACATGCAGCCTGGGGCAGGTGGGACCATCCAGCCCACCTGGCTCAAACACTTCCTTAGGCAGTTTGCCATTTTGCTCACTCCCCTTTGGGTCTTCATAACAGCAACAGGAAACTAAGACGTGGGATCCCCGCAGCAGATCTAGCTTTGACAGCAAATAACAAGGGCTTTCACAGCTGCCTAGCCTGAGCAGAAGGAAATACCACAAGTCAGGACTTGTCGCTGAGAAGATCACTACGAAAGTATTCAACCCCTTTCTTTCCCTATCATGGGCAGCTTCTTTTTCAGCCACTTTCCGCAATACCTACACAAACCTTCAGCCATGTGGAGGTTGTCTAATGAGCCTGAGCAACGAACAAGGAGCTGGGAGCTGCACAAGGACACTGGAGGGTTGCGCTCTGCATTTGTTTTACAGCTTGGACCCTCAAAGCAGTTTCAGTTCCTAAATCCCAGTGATTATCCGGATCGCTTCACTTCCCACCACCAGGAAAAAAAGCCTGAAGCCATCCTGCTGCGCTGACCAGCCGTTCCCTCCCCAGGCTCTGCCTGTGAGAGTGGTGTTTATCTTTCATTTCTCCTATTGAGCCCAGCGCAGGAAAATCCTACTGAATATAAATCCTCTCTTTTTTAAATGTTAAATTTTAATGGAAGTAGTTTTTAGTCAAAGACTTGCTGACCACTCATGGCAAATAATGAAGCCTTTGGTTTATAAACAATTGTGCCTGTATCATCCGCTCTTTTTGTCATGCTTTGCTCTTTGTCTTGTAGAGGTTACTGAAGTGGCTTCTGTCAGTTATTGCTCAAAAGAACCATTCGATTGTGCCTGTTCAATGCAGCCACACATCTCTGTATCATCACTGCTGGAGTCGTCTTGATAGTCATTACCAAACAAATGCCTGACCATCATAAACAGCAGCAAATTTACTGAGGGAAGGACGACAGAAGGCAGGAGAGCTCTTGATGGGTCCCACACTACTACCGTACCAGTCATCCAAACGGGATAAAAGAGGTTTCACCCTCTTTCAGCATGGCTGCACAAATGCAACTGACTCTGCAAATACCAGCTTACGCTTGGAGATACGTTCTTCACATTAAACCCACCGCCTGGGGAAGGGCGCATCAACAAAGTGTCTCTTGTGGAGATGCCTAGACCATAGCAGTGCCCAGGACTACCAAACCCTGCCTTTACCAAACCCAGGTTAACATTGCATGTTTTGAGAGCAAATACATATGAATTATTGCAGACAGTTAAAGCAAAGGCACAAATTCCCATCAGGAAGCAAGAAATAGTTTTATGGCTGTGAAGCTTTGTGGAGCGAGGAACATGCCCACTGCAGCGTGAGCTGATCACATGGCATGGCAGATTTTGCTGTTCTCTTTGCCGTATGTCACGTACTTCAGAGCTTTTGTGCAAACTGCCAGGAGACAAGAAAAACATAGTATTACTGGGGGAAAATCAAATATTCAATTTTCTAGACAAACTGTAGGGGCCTGAGCTCTGGGCTGTCTTCAGTAATAAAAGTATTAGTGTTTTTACATAAATATGCTGGTCCAGTCCCAGGCTGATCAGTAAAGAATTGTAAATGTACCTGGCTATCTGCAGCCTGCACGGAAAAAGCTGTGCTCTTAGCGGTTAGTTTTTCAGTCTTGGAGTTTCTGAACACTGATTTTTTGATTGTCTACAAGTTACCATGAAATTAAAGAAATGGGTCCAAACCCCTCCTCCAATACACAAACAAACAGATCCGTCTGGTTCCTTTATCACTGTTCCTCTCCAGTCTTCTGTTTATCCCCATCATCCACCAGCCAGCACGGTGACACCCAGGGAAGAGTCCCTGGGGAACAAACCTCTCCAGGTCAGTGTGACCAAGGAGCCGGCAGCAGCTTGTGGCACACGGCCATGGCATCGTGCAGCTGCTCCAGGCATGGTGTGAACAAACCCCTCTGCCCGGGGAGCCCTGCTAGGAGCCCACGGGGTCTCAGACAGCACATCACTGCAGCAGCCCTGGGTGGAAAAATGACTGGGGCAATGCTGTTTTGAACATAAATTCAGGACTGGAAGTAGAGCACACGGAGTAAATCCTCTGCTCTGTTTGGGCAAGGCTTTTAAAATCAAGTTTAACACAGATCTAAAGAGAGACAAAGTCTGACTCAAAGGCAGTGGAAAAACTGGAACAAAGAGGAATTCATTGCTCTCACTAAAGCCTGTGTAAGTACCCACCCAGCTGGAGTTTTCACTGGCTGAAATCCCCTTTCAGCAGCAACATCTGACAGTGATAGACTCTGACACATACCCTCGAATAATTAACCAGAGAAACATTAGAATAAAAATATAACAAATGGTTCTCAGCTTCCCCAGAGGCACTAAAATCTGGAGGCAAAAGTCAGCTTATGGATAAAACTGGCAGCAATAAGAGTCCCTGCCTGGTGCTGCTGGGCTGCTGCGTAGTCTCCTTTTCTGCATAACACACACACCTGCACAGAGCACCTCTCTGAGGAGTTTAGGAGGAAGAAATCTATAGGAGGAGGTGGATAATGAGGAGATAAATAAGCGGAGGCGAGCGGGTTTGAGTCACACACAGAGCTATCACCCTCACTCCCAGAGCTGTGCCAGGAGGAGTCAAAGCGCTACCTGAGAGCTCCCGGCACTGCTTTGTGATGCTCCGAGTGTGGTTACTGCTTGAAGAGGTTTCAATAATCCACCCTAAAAAGGATACTGTGCTGCAAACCTCCAAGGCAGGATCACCGCTCAGTTCCAAACATCCCCAAAGCTAGACCCAGCTCTGGCCTGAACCTCTGTTCAGAGGAAGGGATATGAGTTCCTGTTTGGTGTTTAACCACTGGCTTCCTCCAAAACCCACTGAAATCCAGGGAAAAGCTCCCGCTGACTCAAGTGAGCTCTGACCCAGACACCGAGCACGAGGCTTGACTGGGATTTTTTTTTCTCTGACAAAAGGAGATTCCCTGGTCTTCCACCCTTTTCTCACATCTGTCAAGAGTTTTTCTATAATTCTTATAAAACCAAGATGAAAAAATATCCATTTTCCTATTAACCATTCCTCCAAAAGAGAGTGGGAGTTTCCCTCTCCACCGTGCAGGGTGCATTGTCCTCGCAGCAGCCGCCTGCTCCCCATCAGCTCCTCTTGCGGTTGCTCTTATGAAATGCAGACTATTCACCTGAAGGTCATTTCCCTGGGTGGACACAGAAATATTACAGAAGCCAGGAAATAAAAGAGCGTTTCCAGTATCTGGAGCCCTTTATTAAGAAGAGGTTGAGTTGCAGTGATGAAAGCTTGCCGTAGGTTTTGCGTGCTCCTTGGAGTGGAGTTTAGCCTGTAGAAAGAGCCGATCCTTCTTTGGGGAGAAATTCGCAGAGACAAACACTATAATTTTTCCATCAGTAGAATGGGGTATTTAACGGCACTAAAAGCCTTCCTACCTTGAGCAAAACCAAATCAAATACCAAAAGCAACACTGCACTGAGCACGCCACTTCCAGAGCTTCTTCAGTTACACAAAAGGCGACTCTGCCAAACCAAACCTGCTGCTGTCCCTGGCAATACCCCGCGCTCTTCGGGTCAGATCTCTGCCAGCTGGTTGGCACCATTGCTGCAGTGCACGAGGCTGTGCAGATGCTGTGGTGTATAAAAACATAAAAGAAAAACCTCCCAGGGAGCCAGTACCGTCTCCTTTGTATTTACAAGCATGGTGAAGAAGGATGATTTTGTTTTTCAGGGTACAATTCTGTCTTTTAGGTGATGGACAAAGAGTCCAAATCTGAGGGTAACAGTGGTTTGAGTTCCCACAGGAAATGACTTAGGGTTATTAACATGTATTTTTTCCATTGTAAAATGATCTCTTCTCAAGTGCTCTAACATAAGGAGAAGATCCTAAAAATCCTGCTAGAGCCCTTACTGATCAAAGTCACTATAACAGCACACAGTTTACACTCTTCTACTGCAAAAACCAAGGACAAAGCCTTTGATCTCCCATCTTTTCTCGTGGCCCACTGTACTCTCTGCCAGGTATAATCTACAGCACTGAAGATCTCAGGCATATTGCAGCACGCTGAAGCAGCTTTGATGGCTTTGGATGTACATGAGGTGAGGAGCACATTTGCTGGACTCAAATCTATTATATGGTTGCGTGCAATTATACAGGCTTGGACTCAGCAACCCTGATGGTCCCTCCCTACAGAAAGCCCGCAGCAAGCCTCCAAAGGTAGCCAGCACCACCGGCCAGATTCTCCGCGGGTGCAAATCCATGTGGTGCCTCAGACCTTACGCTGCCGGTGACTCAACTCTTCACATGTGGCAGCAGGAACAAGAGAGCAATGCACTTGCTCATGAGCGCTGTGATTAAGAGGTACAAAAGCAAGTCCCTCCTATGTTCTTTATATCTGGGAGGGCTTTTAAAAACCCACTCGATTACATTCCTGAAATATTGCTGCCGTTGCACAGTCTTCTTTAGAGATCTTGGAGAGGGTTCAGGTTCTCTCCAGTGACTCCTCCAGCGCTAGGACACTTGCCTCTCAAATATCTGAGTGGGGAGAGAGAGCTCTAACTTTAAAGTATATCCATAAATTTAAGTGGAAGGGCATGTTCAACTGTATAAGACAGATGTCAACGTAAGTATTAACACCGAGCTTTCAGAAGTGGTGGATTAAATTTGCTTTTGCTTATAGCAAGACCGGGAGTGACTCCAGTGAGATCCGTGCGCTACGCTGTGCACAGTCCATGGTTTTAAATAATCCTTTGCACCTGGGTGATGATTCTGGTTCAGAAACAATTTCAAAAACAGATGAAGACCTGTGCGTACTATTGCAGAGCTTAAACATTGTTCCAATTAGATTCAATTGCGAAGCTGCAGAGATTAGATATTAGTGCATTAGTAACTTGAGAAAAGCTTCTGTATGGCACAGGCTATTGAGCTAAGCAATGCGGCCAAATCAGTGTCTGGGTGTCCCATGGGATATTAAGCTGCAGTTGCTTTCAATACCTCTTTGTCATTCGCTTCCACTACAACATCACATTCCATTTACAGGCTCTAAACTAACAGATGATAACTTTGAGCCTCTAAGTTTAGGATTTAGAAATGAATGTAAGGATCTCATCTGACAGCATGTGTTTGGGATCTAACAAACTTCATCCTTGGGCTTCTCCAGAGCCGTCTCAATCTCCACCTTTCTCACGTGGATGCTGTATCAAGGCCTCTCTGAACTTGGCAAAAGCTAAATACTTTCCTGATGCTTTACCAAGTGATCAGTTAAGTCTTTTCCCTTCCTGCTGAGTAGGAATCCGATGGGAAGAGCAGTGGCTACGGGGTGACAGGGCACAAGAACACTGCGAGAAACAGTGGTGCTCGCCTGGCCAGGCAGAGTTAGTGCAACTAAAAGCAATCCCACCCAAAGGCCGGATCTGCCATTTACTCTGCTATTCGCTGAGTAAACCAAGGCGTTTATAAAAAAGACATTGGACATGGCTACTCAAACAGTGCTCATCATGCAGACTGCTATTATCCACTTCCTTATAAGCAATTTTGTTAGGAAATTCTAAAATTAGGCGCTGAGCACCTGAAAAAAATTCCTATTCAAAAATAAATAAATTCAGACAGTAAAAAGCAAAATGGAGCTATATTTTAAGATGGCTGCATTGCGCATTAGCACAAATGCCTCCGGAGGGGAAATTTTGCACATGAAGTACATTATTAATCATTTTCATATCAATACTTTTTAGGATATTACTAGAAAAAACACACGGGGATTAACAGATTTTGAGGTTCATAAAAGACAATTTGATCCTTGATGACTTGGTTTTGTGTGCAATACGTCCCTGAGGACTTATTCTGACAGTAATTCTGCACTGAGCTCCATATTTCTATTTGATTAAAATACATCTTCCAGAAAGGCACTTGCAGTCCTTACATAGACGTCTGGAGAAATAGAAAATTCACCACTTCTTCTGGTAGCTTCTCACCCACACTGCTGAAGAATGTGTATCTTGTGTACACAGACAAACAGGAAACATCAGTTTTCCAGAGTCCTGCATCATCCCCTTTCGAATTCTGATTGATCACGGTTGTCGTACACCCCAGACCCGATTCCACGAGGCATCAAGTGCTATGTCAGCACTTGCAGGTGTGCAGAAAAGGCTCGGTGCATGGCAAGGGCGAGCATCAGAGGAGAGAAGTGCCTCTCACTCAGAGAACAGGCTCTGCTCTGCTGCAGAACGACATCAGGCAGCAAACTATTTTTTAAGAGTTTAATAGGAGTAAGTTCCCATGGATACATGTGAGTATCCTACATGTTTAAGAAAACAAGTGTCTGGCGGACTCACTAATGCTTAACATTGCTCAATTAAATATTCTTCTGCTGGAAGGAAAAAAGGGAAGTTGAAATTAGGTATTTACTAAACAGATTAAATAATTCTCTGCTTCGAAGAATGCATCACTCCGCTTATCTCTACCATCTCATGTCATCACCCAAAACAAATCAGGTACCATGGCAGGCAACAAAATATCTATTCTATTCTCTTTTGGCCCTCTGTCCTGGCCAAAAAACAGAACAGCACAGAGAACAGCTTCAAAACAAAAAAGAGATGGGACTGCAAAAGTTGCGTGCAACCTAATTCTCAGCAATGATCTATTTATGCCAAATCCGGATCTTACTTGAAGTCTGTGGAAGTCAATCCCCTTGACTGCCAGGCAGGCAGGATTTGGCCCCGGTAAAGTATCCGCCTGCATTCCCAGCTGCTGGGTCCAGCTGCCACGGAGGAATGCAGGGCTGCGAGGGTGCTGGCATGGGACGGACACCGAACTTCCAGTGAAAAAAAAAAAATCTCCATCTCAGCGCCTGGATATGAACTTTGCAGTGTGATAGCTGAATGTGATAAAGCAAACCCCTGGCTGACAATAATTCAATTAACTTCTTCTCGCTCAACAGCATTCAAATAAAGATTGAGCCAGCTCCTTTATTGAATATAGCTTTAAGCATTTGGAGAGCTTTGGAAGGATACACATCCATTCACGAGCAGCGCGGGGTAGGAAAGCAGAGTTACACGTGTGTGTGTTACTTTGCAGCATATTACAACTGAGTATTCAACACAATATTTTGATGGGGCTGAATCCTGCTCCGACGAGTCAATGAGAGTTTCACCACTTTACAGCATGCCACAGAGAATTAGATGACCGTTTGCACAAAAGCACTTTGAGGAGCGATTAAAACGAGTAAATAAACACATAGCAGCTGTTTTAGCACTCCGGATGCAAGCAGAAATGTTTGAAGGCATAAAAGCCAGTTAACGCCTATTGGAAATCAATGGGAGCTGAAGAAATACAGCACTCTGGTACCCCTGGAAAGCTGTCCTTTTACTATGGATTGCCCTAATCTCTGCTTTCTCTAAAATAAGATTGAAATGTAAGGCACTCACTGATTTTGCAACTGTCCCCTGATTTCCTATCTAACTGTTTGGAAAAGTTGCCTCTGTAAACCTCATTCATCACACTCTGTACTTCACCCTCTTCAAGTGAATCAGCTGTCAGTAAAGCTCAAATTTAAATCTTACTATAACGTTGCCATGCTATTCAGAGTGAAATTCAAAATACAAGCTATTTCCATGGGGAAAAAAAAGGGCTATTTGAGCCCCGAGCTCCCACCGCCACCGACAGGAGCCAGAAGCCACCAGCTCGGCCGGGAAACTTCTCGGGAAGCTCCCGCAGCCCCCGGCTGCCCGGTGGGTTTCGTGGGCTGGGGCACACGGGGTGCTCCGAGCTTGCTCCCACCTCGGGGAGCCACACGCTGCCCCCGCACCCCCGGCTCCGCACCCCTCCGCGCCCCCCCCCCGCCTCGGACCCCGCACGGAGCCGCCCCCCTCCGGGACGGCACCTGCCCGGCCGCGCTGCCGGCCCCGCACCGGGCGGGGAGGGGGGGGCGGTCCCCGGGTTCCCTCCGGGCGCTGAGGGAAGGGGGAGCCCCGGCGGGGCGGGGGGCGGCGGCAGCCCTTCCCCCGGGGGCAGCCCCGCGGGCGGCCCGGTCCCGCCCTGCCTCCCGCGGGGGGCGGAGCGGCCGCCGGCGGGGCCGGGAGCTGCGGGGCCGGTGCGAGGCTGCGGGGCCGCCGCCGCCGCCTATGGAGCCCAACGGGACGGCGGCGGCGGGGGGGGGCAACGCCTCGGCGGCGGCGGCGGGCGGCAGCGGCGGGGGCGGGGGGGGTCCCCCCGGCAGCGGCCCCCTGCTCATCCCCTCGGCCTTCGGGACGGTGCTGTCGGTGATGTACGTGGCCGGGGTGGCGGGGAACGTCTACACGCTGGTGGTGATGTGCCACTCGGCGCGCTGCGCCGCCCCCATGTACAGCTCCATCGTCAGCCTGGCCCTGGCCGACCTGCTCTACCTCTCCACCATCCCCTTCATCGTCTGCACCTACCTGGCCCAGGACTGGTACTTCGGAGACCTGGGGTGCCGCATCCTGCTCAGCCTGGACCTGCTCACCATGCACGCCAGCATCTTCACCCTCACCCTCATGTGCACCGAGCGCTACCTGGCCGTCACCCGGCCCCTGGACACCCTGAAGCGGTCGCGCGGCTACCGGAAGGTCACGGCGGGGGCCGTCTGGTCGGTCTCGCTGCTCCTGACTCTGCCCATGATGCTGATGGTCACCCTGACCGAGGGGGGCAAGGCAGAGGGCAAGGTGAAGAGGATGTGTGCGCCCACCTGGAGCGAGGATGCCTACCGGACCTACCTGACGGTGCTCTTCAGCACCAGCATCATGGCCCCGGGAATCATCATTGGCTTCCTCTACACGCGCCTGGCCAGGACCTACCTGGAGTCCCAGAGGAACCCCCCCCACAAGGAGAAGAGCAAGAGGTCCCCCCGGCAGAAGGTCCTCATCATGATTTTCAGCATCGTGCTGGTCTTCTGGGCCTGCTTCCTGCCATTTTGGATCTGGCAGCTGGTGCGACTCTACAGCAGCCCCCTGCAGCTCACCACCCAAACCCAAAAGTGCATTAACTATCTGGTGACCTGCCTGACCTACAGCAACAGCTGCATCAACCCCTTCCTCTACACCCTGCTCACCAAAAACTACCGGGAATACCTTCGCAACAGGCACCGCAACTTCTACAGGTTCACATCCTCCTTTCGCAAGAGGGGCTCCAACCTGCAGTGTTCCTGGGGACGGTCCATGTCCTCCAGCAACCAGTATGACTACAGCTCGGAGGCCCTGGGCATGGCCACGCTGAAGGACAAGTGAGGAAGAGGAGGCGCTCCGGAGACACCAGGACCAGCAGAGCATCTGGCCAAGGTAGGGCTTTGGGACCCCTTAGCCCTGCAGGGTCCTAAAAACTCCTTTCTGGTGGTCACTCTAGTTAGGGGCAAGACGTTGTGTGAACCCGAGTACTGTGAGATGCGTTTGAATTTCTGTCTGGCTTAGGGCTGTCATGGGGGTCCTGCTGGGAGCCAGCAGCCAGCCAGGACAAATCCTTCTGGGTTTTGGGTGCAGAAGATGAGGTGGATACTGCGTTCAGTTCTGGCACAAACTCTCGTTCACGCTTTGCTGAGTTTTGCCCAGCTCCAGCTCTGAACCATTTCTCCTGTGTGGTTTCTCAGTGCTATCCTCAGGCTACGGCTGGGTCAGATCCACAAAAGTCTGAAATTGTGCTGTGTTGCTTAATTTAGCTGCAAGCCTCGGGTTTGCCCTGTATATTACCGTTGTCTGTTTCTAGAGTGTGTAAAGAGACCTTTAAGCCCCTTTTCCTAATACGTTCTAGTGCACGACAATTTCATCAAGCTTAAAGTCTCTATTGTAAAATTCATTGCAGCAGCACTTTGAACTCCAAGCATTCAAAACCCACAAGGTAAGCTGTCAGAAACCACAGGATTACCTAAAAAAAAAAACTTGTAATTTTTTAAGGTTTCTACCTAAGGTGGTTTGAATTTGCCACTGATTTTTTTTTTTAAAGTTGGTCCCTTTCTCAACAGTCAACAGGGCTTGAAAAACTGAAAATTTACCTTGGAAAGAAATACAAATGTCTTATAATCCTATCACTCAAAGACCTGAGGCTCTAAGAAAAATAACTGAATCCTGTGTCACGAAATTCATCATAAAAGGGACAAATTTATTCATGAAATTTCATCAAAAGCATTTTGCCTCAATGTATTCTGCTCATTTTCTCCCCCCTTATCATCTCGTAGTAAACCTTCACCACAGACACTAGAGATGCCTGTAAGCATCTAAACAATTGTAAAACCTCAGTTTATAAAATAAATAATGATTAAAAAGTGAATCATCATCAGGTTTCCCCTCGCATGGTCTCTTCACCCAGCTCTAGGGGAGGGGGGGGTATTTACCGGGAGGAGGCTGCTGTTCCCAGCTGTTCTCTGAAGAGCTC
The DNA here is from genome assembly GCF_013368605.1 of Nyctibius grandis. Taxonomy (NCBI): domain Eukaryota; kingdom Metazoa; phylum Chordata; class Aves; order Nyctibiiformes; family Nyctibiidae; genus Nyctibius; species Nyctibius grandis. Next base: position 4,453,648 of record NC_090672.1, on the reverse strand, counting down.
ATGTACGTGGGGATCACGTTGGGTTCAATATTTCTCTTTCCTGTTTGGGGACAGACTCCAAGGATAAGTAAAGCATGGAATGAGTTGTATATTGCCAGCAGCTAGTGATGCCCAGGGACTTGTGAAACAACAGGCAGTTGCTTAAGGAACAGTCATTTCCACTTTCTTCTGGCATACTCCAACCCCATCCGCTTGAGGGAGTGCCATGCCAGCCCTGCAGTGTTACTGGGTTCCTGTGGCCTTCCGTGATCCTCTCATGTCACACGCCAAACTTTAGGGTATGTTTGTGCTAAAGCAGAGACACGAAGTGCCAACACTGCAGCCAAGGGTTGGGAGCAGAGGACACAGTGCAGCAACACGCTGGATTTTATGCACTCAACTAACCGCAGAAAAATAAACCCTTCAGGGCACATGTTGCATGAAGACCAGGGAAGCACATTTCTCTGCCGGGAGTTCAGGCATTCTTCTTACAGATGCAGTTGTTGGGGTGCTTTTCAGGGAGGGGGGGAGACAAGTAACTCACCTTAGAATTGCTTGTATTGCTTTTAACCATGAGACTGTCTTCGAAACACTGGTGATCACTTTGTCCTGTTCCAGTATCGTGCAGGCTGCTGAGCTGGGCTGTATAAAGAGACCTAAAGGTGCCCATTTCGTTATGAAATAGGGGAACTCGCGCACCGCTCACGTTGGGAATCGGCAGGGAGCGTGGGCTTCAACAGCTTTTAGGAACAACTTTTCAGGAACTAGTTAATTTTTTAATTATTCATTCTAAAGTCATTATTACTTTTCCTTTGCTTCCCATTTCCGAGGCTGGAAGTCACCCCCATACAAGAATAACTAAGATTTCACTCCAAAGGCGGTCTGGGAAGGCTGGAGTACGTGCATCATCTGCAAGGTGTGCTGTGCCGTCCGGCTCTCAGGGAGCGTAACGGTGTGGCTGGACAGACATCCCGGCAGAGCCCGGCATGGCTGCATCCCTTCCAGGTGTCGCACATGCCATTTGCCCACCTCTGAGAAAAAAAAAATAATATTATTTCCTTATGGCTATAGAAAGAAAAACCCACACTGATGGGGATCCTGACCTGACACTGCACTGATGTGTCTTGATTTCCATTGCATGGCCTGAGGAGAAGGTCCTTGGAAGGGCACTAACCCACCGCAGTGTTACAAGGCTGCTATGGGATGGATGATTACTGTGTATGAAATAGTTGCAAGGCATAGTGTATACCTATTAACAGGTATGTAAGGGGAAGCAGATGATGGAAGAGCTGTATAGGTATCAAAAAGAGTATTAGGGAATACACTTTCTGCTTTAAAAAAAACACATCAAAACATCTGAAGCCAAACAGTCTAAAAACATAGTTATTAGTAAGAAGGGGAAGCTGTAAAGGAGTCATGCCTAGAAAAAAAGGGATGAAAAATGCAGCGCAGATGAGATCTACACTCGTAACCTAATGTGGGGATAAGCAAACAGAAGGGGTTGATTTGGGGCACGCTTCCCGAGACATCCCATCAGTCCCCAGTGCTCTGCTCAGCATCACAAACGGAGCGTATGGGACGTGCTTTCTGTGCCACATCATCAGAGCATTAATCAAAGGGTTGATGGAGGAGCATCCAGATGAAAGGCGAAATATTGGATATTTGTCACTCATCGGGTTTTTCAACCAGTATGTGCTTCAGCCTGGTCCCATCCCAGCACTGTTCCTCTCTCCCATCAGGATCTGTTAAACCCATACAAGGTTACTCTGACGAGAGAACCCGTGAATTTGATGACGCCCACAAAGCATGTCATTGGGGCAGATGAGAGACTGTTAACACGCAACACTGGCCAGCAATCAGAAGACGCCGCTGTGCATAATGAACGGTGGCTCTTCAGCGGCGCAGGAAAGCACGACACGGTGCAGACCTTCGCAAACACGACTCCCCGGGAGCCACTCGTACTCCTGGGGATCAGAGCTCAATTTAAAAGATGAATTACATCAACAACATCCCTCTTATTCTCCCATCAGACCAGTTAAACTGCCAGAAGTTTAAATCCACAGAGGCTGCAAAAGTGGACGAGAGGAAACGGCCTCAAGGTATGGCAGGGGAGGTTTAGACTGGATATCAGGAAAGATTTCTTCCCCGAAAGGGTTGTCAAGCACTGGCACAGGCTGCCCAGGGCAGTGGTGGAGTCACCATCCCTGGAGGGATTTAAAAGCCGTGTAGATGTGGTGCTGAGGGACATGGGTTAGTGGTGGGCTTGGCAGTGCTGGGTTAGCGGTTGGACTTGGTGATCTTAAAGGTCCTTTCCAACCAAAACAATTCTCTGATTCTGTTTGATTCTGGAAATTGAGATAAGACACATAACCAGAATCCAGATGATGGGACTTTGCAAACTCTACGTATCTTGTGACTTACGGTAAATCTGAAACATCTCAGGCCAGGGCTGAAGTAACAACAGGAACATCAGTCAGGCTGTAACTGAGCAAAATGTGGTGATTTCCTTGAAAACAATTTTACTTTGGCTATTCTCCTACATTCCAAGAAGGCAAGCAATGTGTACCCTGGGAACATTTATCATACCCAAATCATTGTAATCCTGTGGTTTTTGATGTGGTTTTTGTTTTTATTATAAATGAAATTTTGCAGCGGCTTTAGCGATACAGCTCGTTCTTCAGCAAAATGGGAAACGGTGATTTTAGGGAAGGCAACAGCATTTTTGTTGTTGGGGCAGAGGTTGTCACTGCAAAACTCCATACATGCTTGACAAGAAAGAAAATAATTTAATCACTAGCAAATCTTTTCCAATAGCCCTTAGGGTTTAGGTATTTATGACAAAAAAAAAAAAAAAAAACAACCCAGACTGTGAAAGAAAAGCAGTTTCATCCTGAGTGCTCTTTCCTGCCTTTAATCTAAGGTAGCATCTACTGCCACAATGGCAATTTTTCTGCTTTCACTTGAAAAGAGAAAATGCCAGTCCTTTGTGGGACAAGTGAGAATGGTTGTTTTCCCCAGACATAGGAGAATCAATCTGAACCTTACTGAATTTTTGTAGACTTTACCTTCAATCACACATTTTTTAATCATCTTTCTCCCCACTGTTTTAAACAAAATTTGCAATAAATGCTCAAAAGCCCCACATTACAATTTAATCATGAGTGAGAGCAAATCATTAATGTTTTAACTCCTATTTTAGCAGTCATTTTTCATGCTTCGTGTGTGATTGAATACCAGGGAAGCCAGTGAAATAGAGGTGATTTTATGAGCATTTCGTACCTCACACGGTACCAAACGCACAGCTCACTGCCCGGCTGCACTATCCGAGGAGAACAGGCAGGATGACTTTGTTCAGCGGCTGTTCCATCAGCATGATGAGAGGAGAAAGTGCAGAAACCTCAGATCCCAGCCCAGCCCTGAAGCCATGGGAGCGGATAACGCAGCACCTGAGAAATCCTCAAGGCAGCCCCAAAAATCCATGTGTCTTTGCCGAGAAGTTTCGTGGGCTCAGGGACACTCGGCTCTTACCGTGGTATTTCGGAGTCCCTCCAGCGGCAGCAGCCACCTCCCATCCTGAGGTCTCAGGAAGAAAATTCCCTTTTTATTTTAGGCTTTAAAATATAGTGGTTGCACAACCTAACTATATAATAGCATTTAATAACTTTAAAGTATAATGTTACTACAACACCTGAAGCGGAAAAGTCTGATGTGAAGAGAAATCCTGCTTCCAAGTACTAACTTTCCCACATTTCTTTCTATGCCGGACCCAGAGTAACTTTACTCCTGTGATTTTGCACAGCATCCTCACAGAAACACCCAGAGCCGGTGACTAACTACAGTTTAGCCCAGCTGGGGGTTTTTTTGCCATATAATATTGGTTGTTACTGTTAGTTTCAATTCGTTGCTGCGGCTTATAGGAAATATATTGCTTTGTCTTCAAAATTGTAGCAGCAGCTTCACAGGAGATAAGTACCCTTGAAAGTTATTATCATTAGACAAGTTTTTTTGCCCTTGTTTGGGAATGTATCATCTAAAACACAGCAGAGAGAAAGGATGCGGCAGTTGGTAGCAAAGTATCCGGAGGGTTTGGATGGCCCAGGCTGGGTTTTGTGAAAGCAGAGGAAGGAGCTCGCTGCTGGCTCACTCGGCCAAACCTCTAGGATGCAACGAGCTTCTGTCCCACAGCCAACACTGAAAGAAGTTATTGAGGTATATTAAAACCCTAAATAGGACATACATTAAAAGTTATTAAAAATTATTAATATTTCTACTCAGGAATCCAGCTTTCTGCCCACAGTGAGTTTCTAGTGTGCTGTATATCACCTTTGGGGGGAGACTAACTTCATCCTAGCTCCCTCACAACTGAGCTTCATGATCTGCGGTCCCAACTAGAGCCTTCATATCCCCTAAGAAAAGGTTCCCAATGGGATATACCAAAGTAAAATTTGCTGCAACATTTTCCTTTTTTTCCTCACCCAAGAAAAGGACAATTATAAGGGGAAAGGGAGAAATGAATCCTGAAGAATTCTTCTGGCATTTGGACTCTACTTTTCTGGTTCTCTCCATTTATAATTTAAATTTTGAGTTAAATGAAATGTTTTTGTAGACACTAGGAATGCTTCTACACTGAGAAACAGGGTGAAGAGTTAAGCATTTGTTGAATTTAGTAGAGAAGGCTGAACTTCTGTATTGGGGAAGATCCCACCCAAACCCCTCCATCAAGATATCTGGAGGGAAAGTAGTAAATAAGTTTGTGCAAAATCAAACCATCCAGCAATATTAGCCGTGCTTGGCAGAGGATACAGTTCTAAAACCAAAGTGGTGCTAATGCTGGAGAAGTAAAATCTGCCAAGTTTGTTTCAGCTTGTTTAGGCCAATGTCTCTCTGAGATGTTGTTAGCCTTTCCTTGTGCATTCCCGTTAGGATCTTGAATTCAGCTCCTGAATTTGTAACTAAAACCAAACATGATTTCATCCAAACAAAGCAAGGGAGATTCCTGAAGCTAAATGTGGTGTGTCCATAAACACAGCCTTTTGGAGACAGTCACCGCTTCATATGCGCGCTCCTGCAAATCTCACCAGGGACATCCATCCAATTCACAACACTTCTATGCCTTTTATTTTTTTAAAATATCAGTTTGACATTTGAGAACCACAAGGCTGGCACTTGCAAGAAGCCTCCCAGGAAAAGGCACTCCATAGCAATTACTTCTCAGGCTACATTGAACTTATCTTTCAAAAATCTGGAAGGATGGGGAAGGTAAATGAACTGCAACATAGTAATGCTAAAAGGGGAGAGGTGGGATCACTCTTGAAGACACACATAGAGAGAAGGCACCTAAACCTCCACAGACATGCAGGTCCCACCAGACAAGCTGTGCATAGCAGTAAGCAGTACCAGCTCCTGTGCCAAGCTCCTGCAGCCTCCTCCCTTTGGGGAGCGTGGGCTGACAGCCAGCTCCCAGCATTACGCTACTCAAAACCCCAGTAACTCCACTGATTTAAATTGAGTTTCTGCTTTTTCTTTGTAACAGATTTTTTTTTCTTTCATTTAACATTGTAGAAAGGAATATCTTACAGGAATGGCATTATTATAAAGCCAGCTGGAACCCTACTTACCTCTGGCCACCACAATTTGAAAGCAGCTTTCTGCCCCTGGGCAGCATTCAGATGAAGGAGCAGTAGCAGGAGGACATGGGAAGTCTGCAGCACCCACCTGCCTCGTGCCTTGCAGTAGCAGCACTTACCTGATCCCACTCAAGTGTATATATTTATCTTCCTTCACATCATCTGCTGGTGGGGACTCACAGGCACTCACATCCCAAAAGCACTAGTGCTGTTGGTAAGTAACCCAGGCAGGCTTAGAGCAGGATAGCTAATAAAATCCAGCAGAGATTTACAAGGGTTTTGATGCTGGAGATGCCTATTGAGGCAGCACTCACCATCAGAGCTGAGGAGAAAGATTATCTGAAATAGGGGGAGGTCAGAAGTCCTGGCTTCTCGTACAAATTCACCACTGACTTGCACTGTGACCTCGGGGAAGTCACTTATTCTTGTGCTGCTGGTCATTAACTGCCTAGAAAACAGCGACGCTATTTCCATTGTCTGCACAAGTGTTTTAAGACATCACTGATGTGCGTGAAATATTTTGAGATCCTTGGATGAGAGCTGCTATGTACAGAAGGGAGAAGCTTTCCTTGTAGGGATAACTTAGTGTTTGGGTTCGCTATTAATGGCCGAACAGAGGAAGTGTTTGTGTACCAGAAGAACTTCTCCCTTTTTGATGAACAGCAGCCGGTCGGCAAAGATGATCCTTTGCCCCACTGCAATGGCAGCTGTGCTCGGCTGGCTTCGCTGGGAGCGCAGCCGAAATGGTCTCCTGATAAAAGCATCATCATTTCAGTGCATCAATACCCTCTCTAAAGCCCCTCCTTGGGTGAGAAACAATAGCAGAGATACAGTAGGGAAGCAAAATCTTTCTTCTTTACCTCCTGGGAGCCTCTTCTCCCCACCGTTATGGGTTGGGAGCACTGGGGTCAGGGGAGGGAAGGGCAGGGCACCCTCCCAGCAGAGCCCGTGCCGCAGCCTGCTCTGATGGCAGGATCGCAGTGCAGAGGAGGCTGAATAGAAAGAATTATCCCGACACTCATCACCGATTGCTAAACACAGCAGAGCTTCCCTGTCATTTTCTTGTTGGCATCTTTTTAGAATGATTAAATCTGTCGAGGAACCTCCGCCTGCCTGAGGCACAGCACGAGTAATTCCCGACAACAGAAGCAGAGGAAACAGCATCCGAGTAACTTGGCTTGGCTGTTTGCGTTTGTTTGTTTATTTGAATACAAAGGCGAGTTTATTATGGCAAACATCTCTCAAAGTGCTGCTTCTATCTTTGCAGCACCTTCTCTTAGGCAGGATGGGAACAGGAAGCTCCGCAGCCTCCAGTGCCCAGTGTTAGGGGAAAAGCTTCTTACAGACCTGGCTTAAATGGGGGGGGGAACGACACCACAGCAGAGGGATGGGGACAGAGCTGGAGCATCACTTGGTCTTTTACCTCCATAAGTTAATATTTTGTTTACCAGGCACTGTGTGCCCTGGGTATTCAGTATCTCTCTCTGTTACTCAGAAGAAAAGACCTGTAAGAAGTCTTGGGTTTAGTCCAATAAAAGACAAGAAGAAAACTTTAAATCTATAACTTCACAATCTCAGGAAACTGTTCGTGTCTCCCCCAGCTTGAGTCCCCATGTTCACAGCCCTAGAGGGGCCCCGTGGAAGCAGGGACGAGAGGGGCCTCGGGTGTGGGGAGAAGGGCTTCGACAGCTACCCTACCTGCAAAGTGCAGAAGTGGAATCGGTCATGTGTCACACTGAGTTACTCATTAATCTTAATGAGAGCACAGAGAAATCGCTTTAGGCTGAGAGGAGGCTTAGGAAGGCAATACTACATCAGCTTCATGCTGCCTCTAATAATAAACCTTTACACCTGGTGTGAAAACAGGACAGGGAAGAGATGGGCACCCCGAGGGGGCTCTGGAGGAGAGCACGTGCCCAGGCACTGACAGCTGCCGGAGACTTACGGCTTCTTGAAATCTCCCCTCCTGTCAGCATCTCGGCGCAGAACCAGCATTTGATGTGACAGCCACGTGCCCCACTCGAGATGCAGCCAAGTCCCAGCTTGACTTCCTTGCAAGTCCTCCTCTCTTCTTGCCCTGTTTACTGTGCTCGCATGCAAAGCCGCTACGGGAGCCTCCGAACTCCCCTACGAGCACTAAGCCCTCCCGGGGCAGGGTGAGGAGTTACAGAGCAGCGTGGGGCAACAGGAGCAGGACGTCTCTGCTGCTCTGATAGTGTCAGGGCATAGAAAGACAGAGAGAAGCTTGCTGGCACGAGCACATTAGCTTCGATCTCCAAAAAAAGCATCAAAGCAGCATCTTTATAGGCATTTTTGTCTTCTGTCACATTCTTCAGTAAATGTTTATCTCCGAGAGCTCCGAGGCTTGTGTTTCAGACTCAGTCTGTGGAGGGTCTATGTATAATTATCAACTTCATCCCAGGACCTGCCTTAACGATGTATATTCCCATCGCTTACCATAGACAGAATCTCCTGCCCACATTGAGGAGAGCTTTAACAGAAAGAGCGTGGATCAAACATGACTGTTTAGGTTATTTGTTCAGTAGAAATATGTGCTTGTTTTTAGCATGTTGATATCTTTGGCATTCTTACTTCAGTCTTAGGATTTTTTTTTCTCTCTCTCCACATGTTTGGTCCTTTCTTTGTGTTACATTTCCTTCTCAGCAACAAGTTGCAGCTTCTCCCAGGGACTCTGCTTCCACCCTTTGCTCCATAGCTAAAAACGCCACGTGTCAGACTCTGTAATACCCCAGTGAGAGTTTCAAGGCTTTGGGGAAATTTCATACCTCTTGCATTTCAAATCTGTTGTTTCAGGTTGCCCACAGAGAAGGCAAAAGTCTCTGTTGATTTCCACAATCTAATCAGAAAGTAGGCATGTTTCTGCAAGTGTGATTGCTATAAGCAAACCCTTCAACTACATGAGAGAAGTGATGTCTGCATAGGTAGGAGTATAATTTGACAAGTTTTTCATTTACTGTTGCTCTAGCTTCAACCTCCTCTCTCCCCTGATCTAGGCTGGTACATCTGTTTTTGCAGTCTTGCGGTTTTAAAGGATTAAGCTGTTTTACTTTATAGGGTTGTTGTGTTTTGTTGTTTGTTTTTTTTTTTTTCCAGTCAAGCCAAAAATAATTATTTCTTGTCCCTATCAGATTCATTGTCCACCCTCAGGCAGCTACACCAATACAACTGATGGGCCGTGAAAAGAAGCGCTTGTGAAACGACATCTTCAAATCTGTTTCAAAAATCATGGGTGAAAAGCTTCAATGCACTTGAGCTTGTTCTTGTTTAAAATATCGCTCAGACCAGTAAATGGCTGAATTCACAATCCAACAACTTTAACCCAGCTGCAACTCAAACTATTTTTAGCACTGGTGTTCTCAGAGGATTTGGGCTTTACCTTCTGTTTTCTCCTTTCTAGTCGGTAAGGCAGTGGCTGCCCTCTCTGGAGATGCACATTAGCCCCCAGGGAGGCTTTGGAAAGCCTTGTGAAGCACAATAACCATCAGGAACCTTTATATCTTTGCCAGAGCACCCATGAAAACATAGCACCGCAGCTTCGACCCACACTAATAATTTTTATGATGGCTCTTCAGTCTGGAAGGGACTATGTGCTTAAGGATGCAGCGTGGGGGAACAGTTTTCCTTCCGTTGCCTCTGAACCTGTGGGTTTTTTTTTCCTGTTCACTTTTCAGTTATTTGACTCACCCTTCACGGACTTCATTTCCCGGCACATTAACAGCTGGGGGTTTCGAAGGCTGCAGTTGGTGAGGGCAGTGCCTGGAATGGAGAGTAATTACTTGCTGAGCTCATTATAATTGTTCAGTTATTGAATAATTTGGAAAGTCAAGCAGGGGGAATATTTGGTTAATTAAGAGCTCATTTAATCACTGCTAAAATTAGCCTTCCAAAACAGTGCTCACCTTCCCCAGGTTTGAAAACCTTTGCTCCCCCACGCTGCCGGGGAAGCAGGAACGCCGGCTTTCTAGTCTTCAGCCATCAGGATGGCACTGGCTCTTTGCCTTCTGGTGTCATGGCTTTGGTCCTTGCTCCCTGCTAGCTCCGACCCTCGCACGTTTGACTTCCTGAGCATTAAGATCTCTCTGAAGCTGCTGTCAGTCTCCACTGAGATGTTTAGTTACAAACAACTCACCTGTAAGCGCTCAGGCACTTTTGAGACCAAATTCTCATCCAATTAAAAAAAATGACATTACAGACAGAATAGCAGGGTACGAGCACTTAATAGAGCCCAGTAAGTGCAAGCAGGAGAAAAGCTTTTGAGCCCTTGTCATATTTCTGTTGCTGCTGATCTAACACAGTTGCTGGGCATGTGTTTCTTCTGGTTGAGGTTTTTGATAATTTAAACTTTAGGAAGCGAGTTTACCACCCAGAGGATGCTTTCTGGAGCCTGGACTAACTTCCAGGGGCTCTAGGGAGTCTGCAAGGCAGCGCTTGAGACAAAAAAAGCATTTAGAGCTTATTGTCATGTCTTTACTGCTGCACCAAGAATGCCAAGTATCTGCATGAGAATTCAGGCAGGCTTGTAACTGAGAGGATTTTATTGGAGGACTTTCTGGGAGGGTTTTGAGGGAAGGACTTAAATTGGAAGTAGCATTTGACTCAAGATGAGTACAACTTAATTTAAACAATTAGTGAATGGGTTTTAAATAATTATTTTGCTTTAGGCTGTTATCCTTTGTCCTAGGTTAACTTAACACATGATATTCTTCCTGCACTGTATCAGGCAGGTGTAACTACCACTGCAGATATGCCCTTGGGATTTGGCTGTCAGCTGGCACATGCTGGCACCCTCTTCCCAGCATGGAAGTCAATCACAGAGGGTCAGAAAGGAGAAAAAAAGAAAAAAGCAAAGCCTTGAAACCCTAGCTGTGACCACAGACAGATTTATCCCCTTTGCACTTCCAAAGTGAAAAATGTTTAGAGCCTCCAAGAACGAGCAGCTCCTCCGATCCTGTCTGTGGTAGCACAAAATAAAGAGGAGGAAGAGTCCATACTGAACCTCATCCTTCACAATACTCTTCAGAACAAAGTAAACTTATTTTTTCTGTTAGGAAGAAGACATTAGAATAAGCCAGACCTTGTATGTCTGGAGACATAACAGTCTTTTACAAAGGCATCCATGAACTTCTTGTATTTTGCTTTTAGTTCAAATGTTGGGGGAAAAAAAAAAAAGAAAATAATTTTTAACCAGGTTTTTCAGAGCAAACTCTGCAAGATAAATTCTGCAAAACAGGAGAGCCATCAAGGCAAGTTGATTTTAAAACCTGACAACCTTGACAGCCTCCTTGCAGCAGCAAGGAGCCACGTCATTTCTGCAGTTACCCATGGTTACAAAATTGTTGAATGAAATGGAATCCAAACGTGTCGAGGCTTGTAACAGGCAGAACAAATGAGCTGGAATGATAACTAGTTGAGTACTCCACTGAGTCCTTAATTGAATATTTTGCCAAACTCTTCCAAATTAATGGACCTCGTCCATTCTGAGGCTGGGCTGCTGAGGAGATGAGGAAGCTCCTGGTGGGATCTAGTTAATTTTAAATATTCCTCTTTTTTTTTTTTTTTCTTTTTTTTTTTAAAGAGGGCAAAGCACAAGGCAGCTCTTCAAGAGATCCTGTGATTTCAAGTACAGAAGTCTTATGAGATATTCTCTCCCTGCCCCCAAGGAATCAAGTTAATATATAGGTTAGAATTAGTGTTTTCTCTTCAATTAGTAATTTCTTCTAAATTAGTAAGGCTGAGACATCTACTTTAGCAAAACAGTTAAGTAGCACATCAATAAAGTAGCTGCCTTAAACCAGGCAAGTGACTTTGCTTGATTGCCCCCTTAGTTTCATCAGCACTACACACATTATGCCCTGGAGGGTTATTGTTTGTGTATTCTGGGCCACCTCCACTCCCAGAGCAGGGATTTTTAAGAAGACCATGGCTAACTCCACATGAATAGAAGGGGCAAAAAATAGTACTCAGATCTAAATAACTCACTTCAGGGTCACCTCTGCCATTACTGGAGTTTCTCATCTGCATGAAATTCAGAGCATCCTTGAATGCCTGTCTGCAAGAGCAGGGCCACAGCGGTCTTAGCAGGGTGTCCTGCAGGCAGCAGGACTGGCTCCTGCTGCCACCCCATGCGAGTGCTCAGCCCGGGGACACCCCGTGGCTTCAGTCACGCTGCCAGTCACCGATCCGATCCTCCTACGCGTCTTGCCAAGGAAGCGGTATTTAATCAAAGTGGTTCCTGAACTAAAGTTTTTCTAACTATTCTTCCTGAAACGTCCCGCTTTAAAGTAAGGCTTTATGCAAAACATCTCTGCAAATTAGCTTATCAAGTTCTGGAGGAGCTTTAAGTTTAAAAGAAATCTGTTTTAATCATTCAGTCTTGCCTTTGTGCTTTCTGGCCCTTCCTGCTGGGTATCTCTCAGGTTTCCGTGGATCTATGCCACCGAGGCAGCTGATTCTGTTTCCCTACATTTTCTGCTGGATTTTGGAGGTACTGTGCTGGGGAAAAGGACAACAGAAATGCTGTCAGGATCTTTTCTTCCTGCTAAATGTCCCTGCCAAAGCATCTTTCTGCAGCACACCATGGCAGCATGAATTTTCTGCCTCTCCTGTAGCCTCCTTTCCTTACTGGTACCCAAGAAAGTACAGAAAGTCAACAACTAGAGAGTTCTATCAGCAAAGGATGGCTGCAAACTGACCTCAACTCTCAACACTAAGTGAAACGTCTCTAAGAAACTGTTTCAGTTTCTTCTTGTGAAGGGATCCCACACTCTGCTGAAGTCCCTGGGCCATCAGGTAGTTTTACCTTTCCCCACCATGTGTACCCGCATGGCATCAATCCCCATCAAGTGTTATTCGGGATGTCAGACCTTGCCGTTCAGCACTTGCTCTTACCCAGATTTGGCATTTGCTCCTTCTCTGCCCCGCTTCAGCAGCAGGAGGTCTCACCCTTCCCAGCACCTGTAATGTCTTGCTGAGTCCCACAAAAGAGCCCAAATATCTCCCATTCCCCCAGAGAGTCTTTTCTGCCACCACCAGCTCCTTAGAGGCTCCAGATCTGGCAGACGTGTCCTCCCCATCCCAGCTGCTGACTGCATTTTGGACTTGACAGCCAGAGCACACCATCCAGCCCCCGCCATACCCTGAACCTCCCCCTGGGGTGGTCTCTACTGCCCACCTTGTGAGGGACCCAGGGACACAAGGGTTTTCTTGGCTTCCTACGCGGGAGCGTGTGCAGTCAGAATTCTTGTAAGCATCAATTTTACTGCCTCTTCCCAGCATAAACTGGACAAATTAATGGAGTCCTGGCCCCGAGGATAAACACCATCTCCGCTGTTTAGAGAAACTGTCTCCTGAAAGCAGAAACGTGCAGCTGAGCTGCCAGCCTTGCTGCTGGGGAGCTACATCGGGGTACGGGAGGTGCCTGCAGGCTGGGGGCACTAGCCCAGCACAAGCCTTCCCTGCTATCAGACATGAACAGGAGCAGTCTGTAAGGAGGATTAAGACTAGAAAAACCCTGTGCAGTTAACTCAGGTACCATAATAACAATCTTAAACTTATTCTGCAGAAATACAGAGGATTAGCAATCTTCACCTTGTAAAAATTCCTGCCGAGGGCCGTTTTAAGCCTAAGCCTGTGCCCAAATACAGAGGTTGGCTTTTAGTTGCAATACACCGATGCTGAAAAATGCTCAGTTTCATGGAGTTTTTGTATTTCAGATTAGTTTCAGCTTTTTAGGAATGGTAAATCCTCATATGGCTAGGAAGCATTCTTGGCTATTATCTCTAAAAAGAATTTACTCTAATATTTATGGTCAGGCTCGTACTTTTGAAGGAGACTGAGATTAGATACTCATTAAGTCGAGCATTCTTTCCACACCTGTGTTCTTCCCAACAAAATAGTTATTTCCCAATTTCAAGGCAGCTAATTCAGTGACAGATTTTACTTGTCGCATTGATACAAACCTGAACCACTGGCATGCTCCAAGAGTAAAGCTGGCTCAGATGTACAAATGCTGTGCTCAACTTTCAGGGCATTAACAACAACTGAAAAATACTTGTCTCCTAAGTGATGCAGTCTGGTGCAGCTGTACTACTCAGAGTGCATTCAGCAAGCATGCCATCACTATTAGACAGATAAAATCTTATTCATTTAAAAAGACTTTGCAATATCCTTGTCTTATTCCCACCTTTGTGTTCTCCATACCACAAACAAGCCCTCACCAGCACTTAGAAAGTAGCTATGGATGTCTAGAGCAAGCAGTGACTGCAGCCTTAGGAGGCAGGTTAATAACCAAGCTGAGTCTTCTCTCCTGGTGCAACGTCCATCCCCTGCATGTCCATCCACAACTAGAAGGAAAGAAAACTAAGGTTCAATAACCCTGTTCAGCTGATGGGCAGGGGAGAGACAATGACATTTACTTTTTCTTTTAATTTAATGGATCCATTTACTCTTTTCACTCCATTTCATTCATTAAAAACAAAGCTTTCAGGCTCAAAGCCTTCTGTTTTTTTTTCAATTCTGTCAAAAGGTCTAATCAGAGGATATTCCTGTTCCCTATGACCCTTGCCATGTTTGTAACTGTACTATATAAGCCCTTATAAGTGTACGCACAATTACAGTACTATTACACCTCCCACTCCAGGGAAATCAGGGGAAGAGCACGGCCACTGTCAAACACCTTCACTTCTGCCTTGCTCAGGGATCCTGCAAGTCAAAGCTGGCCTGACCAGAGGACAGAATAATTCATTTAGACCTGAACATCTCAAAAGTATCTCCCTGTACAATTCAGCTATGGAAAAGCTTTTGATTACTGCCAGCCTGTGCATGTTTTATGGCTGAAGTATTTAATTTAAGGAGAATGATTAGGAAGATGACAAGTTTTAATGGCCTGCTCCAAAGCCTATATAAAAGTCTTAGCTACAGACTTGAAATGTGCTTAGCTTGTATGGAAAGTGGTAATTTTTGCAGCATGCTGGAATGCACTGACTCACAAGCCATGTGGAGGTGCTAAAAGCATTTAGAAAAAGTCAAGAGATCTCAAGTTCCAATTGCTGAGATGAAAATACCAAGGCTCAAAGGTAGCAGGCAGTCAGCTGTGAAGATGGAAGACGTCAAGGCTCTTGGCACTAATAAGTGGGACATGAGTGAGTGCCTTCAGCACCTCCCAGGCTGTGTGCTTTCAGCTGGGCACTCTACAGGAGAAGAGCCTTCCTGAGAAATCCACATACATTTATTTTGTGCCTGTGCTGAGGCAAGAGAAATGACATTCTTCCTGCCTGCATGTGGTCTGAACAGACGAAGATCTCCAGCAAAGGGTGTGTATAGCTAGAAAGTGAAAATAAGCAGGGAGAAGACTAATTTCCAGATATCGTGCAAGCATGAAAAAGCAGAGTAGAACCTCAGTGGAGGGTACTGAGGAGCAGGTGCATATCCCCTGCACCTCAACTAGAGGATTACAAAATGAGTAAAAACTTTGTCCTTTCTTATGGTTCCAAAAAACCCAAATTTTTCGAACCTTTTTTTTTTTTTTTTTCCCCCCAAGGGGAAATTTTCCTGTATATTTATGCATTCAGTCTTAATTTCTTCTTGGATTGTTTCTTATTTACAGGTCTAAATTCTGCCTGGTGCCAGAAAAGGTACAATAGACAGATCTATACATGGAGGACACCATCCCCTAAAAAAGGCCCAGCTGATGCACAAAATACATGCAGAAGAAAGCGTAATTCATTATTTTTTAATTAGATGGATTCAGCATGACTTATTTTAGCATACTCAGCATTCACTATTAATTCAAACAGAATATGGACAGGATAAATAGCTTAAGTAAATGGTATTGAGGAAGAGGTCCCGTTGGAAGTTTTAGGATGGGTTTTAACAGCAAGAGGTTTGCTGCTTGAAAGCTCACAGTTTCCAGTTCTTTGTCTGATTTTCTAATGAAACAATAAAGCAGACTGAGGAGGGGGGGGAAAAGGTCAGTTCAACATAGATACAGACATTTCAGTGGGAGAAATCTCCTGTAGCTGCTTTCTGCCTAACACCATCTTAAATTTAACTTACCCCTCTGCTTGACTTCCTTGTGTTGTATTTCTTTTTTCATATTAGTAAATGGCAGTTTATTTTGTTTGCATTCCTCCCTCTGGAAAGGAGTGCCTTCCTATTTAATTTCTATCTGCCTTTAAAATAAAGAAACAAATGAGAAAACACACATTTATGGCCCACAGAACTGTCATAGTGAAGCCTCAGGATTATCCAGCAGTAAACCTAGGTATTTTGAGGTTTTTGCTTTGTTTGGATGCATTTAAAGGTTACAAAAATAAAGGAGATGGTACTTCCAGGCTGCATTATTGATTTCACAGTAAGAACTATCCAAGCAAGGCATTTCTTGTGGTGATCCCACAGTCTGATCTGCATGTGTAGCATCCCATTAATGAGAATTCACAAAGGAGCAGCTGTACCAGCCATTCCTTAATGTACAACAGTCACTGTCAAAGAACAGCAAAAAAGAGAAAAAATAAGTTTCTCTCGTATCTGTTTCAAAATTCAGTACTCACTGTCCACAAGTTATCCTGAAAGACAAGAATGCTCGACAGCAGGCAACACTGGTCCCTACCTTGTCATTATTTCAGCTATACAGGAGAACAGGCAAGATGGAAATAAATATCTCTGAAATAAAGGGTGTTGTTTCAAGGATGGACAATGCCTGTAATGGAAGAAAAATGAAGGAGTATTTGGAAAAAATGAATGCTGAAGACTGAAAAATCTCAAAAATTGAGCAACACTTGACAGTTCCACTACTGTAAGAAATTCTTCTTAAAGATTAATACACTGCATGGACTAAAAGGGATATAGGGGAAAAGCTAGTTTCTTTTCAGTTCTAGCAAGCCAGTCTATGAATAAATAATGGACTGAGCTTATACACCTTATTCAGTATATGCTACAGGTAAAAGCTTAAGTATGCTAGGACAGAATTGAGAGATGAAATAAGTGATTTGAGGAGAGATGATGGACAGAATCAAAGACGTGCAGCTTGGAAACAGGACAGAGTTATTTTCCTTGGACAGTCCATCCTGAAAAGCTTTAGTACAAGCTGCCAACACTCATATGGAAGATAAAAAGTGCCTACACAGATAGTTTAGGGATAAGTGGATTGTCAGTAGAAGAGAGGTGACTGGCAGGTTTCAGCAAACATGACATAAAATTAGCTTTCAGCTTCTAAGAAGGTTTAGAAAAACAGAGATAAGGCAGAGTATGCTATAGTTCTTCATGGTATTTTATAAGGAGCAGTAGATACTCACCACTTTACAGTGGCTCTCTTAGCCGGATTTCCTGAGAAGACTGTCTTTCTCAATGAGGCTAAAGATGATCGATGTGTGCCAGAGCCATCTGCGGTTGAGAGAGGAAATAACTCTTCTGCTGTTCTTGGAATGTTTGGTTGGATTTCCGCACGAGAGACTCGAAAAGGAGAGACAGCAGTTGGGATTTTTTTTCTTTGCTTGGGTGAGGGTGGTTGGTTGTATTCCCCCCACCACCACTCAGAGCCCTGACCTCCAGCAACATCTCCTGGTTTTACTCCTAGAATTTACACGAGACAGAAATATTGCACAAAGCTACACGTGAGCATGTCAGAGAGATCCATTTCACATAGAAACACTGTGTAACAATATCTGGATGTAGAAGGAATGTGAGGAACTCTGTATTAAAAACAAAACCCTCTTTATTTACTGGGGAAAGGAAAACTATAAAGGAAAAATTCAAATGTACGAAGAATTGCAACTGAAGAAGAAACAAAACCAGATTTTCTTGACAGCATAGTCGTTACCAACGCCATTTCAGCTACACTGTTATTTTAATGTGCACATCATTATGTGCTACAGCCTCGGAAAGCACCCTGTCGAGATGTTGACCTTATAAATAAAAATAAGAGAGACATAAAGCTAAATTTCTGCTATAAATCCAAATTTAAATCTTTCTGTAAATAGAGTATCCTGATAAATATTTCTGGACTTGAAATTCATTAAGACTGAGCTTAGAATATTTCAGGTGGACAACACACATTCAAGAAGATCTCAAGATAAATGTACCTTTCTGAACCTCCAGTTGATTTATAGGGAATTAAAAAACACATTTTTTCTACAACTGTTCAGACAATGAAACTTTTATATATAAGAAATTCCAAGAAGTCCACTCAGAGTTCCTAGAATCATGTCATAGGGGACAAAAAGTTAAAATAAAATGCGTGCCACAGGATTGAAAGCTAGGTTTATACTAAAAACCTAATCTGGTCACATACCTGTTCATTTTACAGAAGTTCCTGATAGTCCCCAAAACCTTTGAATGGAAAGATAAGTTTTGAAAGTCATACAATTTCACAAGAGGCCTCAGGAAGCTTCAGTCAATCTCTTAGTAGGGATTCAAACTCTGGCTTGCTCTCCTGCCGTACTTTCACCCTGGCACTTTTCACTCAAGCAGGCTTTACCTTTCCTTACAAATATTTTTATTTCAAAATACAAATCAACATTCCCAAATACTCGTCACAAGAATGCTTTCAGGTACCAGACTGTAAATTTAAACGTCAGGACTTGGCCCCAATTCACACTGAAAGTGTGCTGACCTTTCCTTGCTTTGTTTGAACCACGAGACCTCTTTACAAATGTTCTTGCACAACCGGGAGACATCAAGCTGAATCCTGCCAACGCCATGTGTTCAATTAAGAGCACTTGTCTGCAGCAGCTTGGCATCAGATTTATGCTACTTAAACAGAACAAATCCTGTCCTCAGCGCAATCGGAGTTCTAAGAAACAGAGCACTGCACTTCCCAGGAGCAACAGGCAGGCTGAACCTTAAAGAGGACAGAGAGTAATTAAAGTATTTCAAATTCAGAATTATCTGTCAAGAACTGGGAAGAGATACCCTTAATAAAAAGTTATTCAGGGTATTTACATCGACTAAAATAAATTAAGCCAAGTTTATTTCTAGTGATCAGTGACTTCAGCAAACTCCACTCTGCCCCAGGAACATCAGCCTTTCTGCAATTACCGTTTTCCTGCTGGAGGCCGTGTTCAGAATCTTTTAGACTGCACTGTACTTCCTCACTTGCTCTTTAATTTCTTCATAGATCTAGATATTGCTTTTAGTAGTCTGGATATTGAAGCTTCAAATAGAAAAGTCTTGGTTGGTACTGAAACATACAGCGTATTGAATTATTCTACTTCTTTCAAAAGATGAATTCTCTTACCAGGTACAGCGCGCACATCTTTCCACAAATTACATTTGACGGGTTTGGTCACCATATTGAACACATTACTGATAGGACTTATGGAGAAGTTAAGAATTTTGGAACATTGGATTCTCCAGGATGAGGTCCTGAATCCAACCCCAATCCAGGCAGGTCCATTCATATTTAGATTCCACTGCTATCAGGTGTTTTTGTAGAAAAGGCCCTACATTTAAACCTCAAGGTTACACTAGGAATTAAGTTTTAAGCCAGTAAAGCAGTTGCTGGTGATCTTGGTCTGCCTTCACATAGACTTACAACTTAGGTGTAATGCAAATTTCTTGGAATTAACAGTCTTTGAGACAAGTATTTAGATATGGAACCCAACCGACTTTATTATTTCCCAGCATCCAGCCATTTTAACAACTCTTCCTTGTTAGCATGGACAAGGAAGCCTTTTTCAGGTTTGAGAACAAAGAAATGAAGTTACAGAAGACTAATCTTGCTGGTGTGCCAAATTAGAACACTCACAATAGAACAAGTCGAAGTGTCCGGTCATCATTCGTCTTTATATTGATCTTCAGTGTAATCCCCCCCAATACTTATTATTTACATAAAAGGGTAGATTAAAACAAAAGGGAAAAATGTATGCATAAAATTAAAAAAAATTTTAAAAAAATCAAAGCACATTTCCAGATTTTCAGTGTTTCACAGAAATTACATAGACTATTAATAAAACAAATCAACATGTTTGCTTCAGAATTTGATTGAGAAAAAAATCAGGTTTTCCTACCATTTACTTATCAACGCGCTGACCCGCAAAAATCTTGGCTTGTAATAAGCAAGCAAGGTACCTGGCACGATTACGCATTTGTTTGTTACTTTATCTGTACTGCAATGCAGTCATCCCCTTTCTCTGAAGTCCTTGCAATTTGTTATTCAAGGAACACCACAGACTAATGGTCCTAGTTAATTAAAAAATGTGTCCATACTAAACTGAAAAAGAGAAGTCCAAAAAGAGCTATTGAGAAGCTTTCTGAAACAGATAAAACATTGGTTTGGGCAAGATAAAACACAGTATTGCACAACACAAGATTTGTAGTTGCGTCAACAATAAAAAAACCCAAGCTTCCTTCAACTTGGTCTTAAGATTACACTGACTACATGTATTTATTTGGCCTAGAAGTGTTTTATTATCAAGCTCCAGCTCAAGACCACATCAATTTAAAATGTAGGTGGACACCAGTTTCCCTCAGACCCCACACACCACAATCCACTGGTACATGTGGTTTTGTTAGCCAGCCTTCCAACAGCAAGCCAAGGCTTACAGGATTCAGTCTAAGGAAGCCAGAACTGGCATATGGAAAACCACAACAAAACTAGCTCGTTTTCTCAGCTGTTCCCCTCCCAAATCCTACTGCCCTACCTGGGAATTAGGTATTGATGAATGCTCCGATGAATCCAGAGGACTGTCTGATTACCTCTGCCCAGCTCTCCTTTTTAGTATTTACTTAATGTACAGGGTTACATGGTCAAGCCATCTTCATGAAGAGCTCTTAATAACCTTAACACTGGGCTTCCAACGTGAACACTGATCATTTTCATCATGACTCTGAGAAAACAAGGCGAGTGGGGAATGCTGCATTCTGATCAGAGCAATCTAACGCCGTGACATTCCCTAGCACACCAAAGCATTTGTAATCCAAAGCAGTATATTTTCTGGCTAAGCAGAGAATCGTATTTCTAACTCTGTATTAACTAGTCCCAGTTTGTAGCAGAAAATATCTGTAGTAATTCAATTAAAAAAAAGTTCAAGTAAGTCCCAGTAGTCAAACCACAGGTGTATTGCTCACTAATGCCCATGCTAAGGAGAATACTCAACACAAGGTCTGTTCAAAAGAGTAACACTCATCTTGCTCTGTTAACTTAGGTCAAGCTTTCTACATCCCATTAGTAACTCAAGAGACTAAATAATTAAACAACAGGTAACAGCAGTATGGGGACTCATATCAAGACATGGTCCAAAAGATTGTTTGTCTGTTTTAAACTGGAGAATTTAAAAAAAAAAATAAAGAGCTCCAGGACTCCTCTTTGTAACCTATCCCTTCAGGACACGAAAACAAACCATTTTCAGAATATACCAACTTTAAAATGGTCTTTAAGGCACTGTTTGCAACATTTATGGAAAAGGACATATGAAAACAAAATGTATCACAATATATTAATACAGCTGGAAAATTCTAATTGAATGTGAGGTTACATGAGATGTTATCTCCCTCTCTCCTCTCCTTTTGCAGGGCTTCTCTCATTCCATTTGACCTCATGTTCCATGCCTGGAGGAATTACATCAAGACTGGATCCCCAATGCCATGGTCTGGGTTGCAAGTGAAGGAAATGGTGATGGCATAGCGAGTGCCCCAGTGAACCTTTTCCACCCGATGAAGGTTCTCCGATCCAGAGGTGAAGAAGGAAACCCGGCCTGTAAAGACACAGTATTTAATCAGTGACATGGAGCTGGCCACTCAGCTATCAGCTCTCTGCACAGTTTTGCTGTTGTCTCAGTCCAGCTGTTCCCTAGCTACCTGAGAGCCCACAGGTCATCACCAAGACAAACTGTTATGAGCTTACGTCGCACTCTGACAGCTTTATGTACTGTTTAAAACATACATTAATCCTTTGTGCTGCAAAGCTGAAGACATAACTCCACCATATCTCATAGTTTATAAAAGGCAGGAGGAGGCCAAGAACATCTGAAGCCAGTGCTCAGTTGCCTAAAAAAAAAAAAAAAAAAAAAAAAGGCAAGCAACACTAGTGACTGTCAGTAAAGTGTATTGATTTGCTCCCCTTCAGTCTGGGCTCTGATTTTAGACCAAAGGAGGAGGAAGTACTACAAAGGTGGCAAAAAGTCTTCAGTGAAAAAATGCTCAGCAGGTTTACAAGCAGCTGTGGCAGCTTATCAGCTTTGTACCAAGTATTTGCTATAGCTTTTTGTGCACAGCCTGATCACTCACTGGTCAGCCAGGTTAGAAAGTTATGTATCAGTCATATATAAATTAATTTTCCTTAGGAAGAGCCACTCCATCAATGCATTGGCTTGGAAATTGTTTTATGGATGCAAGTGTTTACTCCTGAGCTTCATCCTGTCCAAGCTTTGACCACCACCCTGCCTTGGGGTTCTCCAGGCCTTAAGTGGCATTAAGGTGAAATGCAGTTACTTTGATAATGACAGCAGAGGTAGATAGCATCTCACTTGATGAAACAGCAGAATGGAGCCCTCTGCACTTTCACATTATTAAACTTCTGAGAATACAAAAGTTCGATGTTTAGCAAGTGACTCAGAACTGACGCAACTCTGTATACGGACTGCTCAAGTTCTCCTGAGAACGCTAGTAATACTCATATGCACAGCTCTTCTAGCCCAATAGCATGTGTTTTTCCTACACAGACTTTTTTTCCACTGTTCAAATTAGATTAAAGTTTGTTTAAAAGCTTATAATAGGGAACTCATATTGACAATCTAACTCTGCCCTGGGACTCATTCACAATCAGGCACAATGAAACACTTCTACACCTACTTCAAATTTGCACAAGATAAACTGCTCCAACCATTACACAATCTCCACTGCAGAAATGGGCACCAGACAACATAGCTGGTTGCCTCTTCTAACTAAAAGCGATTCAAAGATCCAGAAGGTATTTTGCTGGCATGCTCCTAAGCAGCACACACAGGAGCAAAACTAGACTGGCCTCATCGAGCTCAGTTTACTCACTGAAGTCTGTCTGAGTAGCCTCTGTGTCCCTTGCACATTCAGTTGCATTTCACATTTAATCTTTCATAGTTCACATAGTCTCTCATAACTGCCAAGCAGAAGTCATACCATACTCTACTCTGCCTGTGGCTGCACATCAATAATTGGTAAAGCTGTATATATAAAAAATAGATCCATTTGTACGCACAGCTCATTTACACCTTGGTGTCCTGCTTTTCTGGATGAAAGACTAAATGAAGGCAGTGTATATCCTACGAGTGTTGCAATGAACAGTGCTACCCTCAAGGATTTCATACAAAGTCCCTCTGTCATGAATTTTTTCTTCTTTTAAATCTTATTTCAACATCATTCAAACACTTTATTATCAGTCTCTCACCCACTCACCCAAAGCTTTGCCTTAAACTGATTTTTAAGCTGTTTTGTCTGATTTCTTATTAGAAGCAGTAGTAATTCAGAGTTAGACAAGTTTCAGTGTATTGTTTAAGCCAGTTAAACTGGATTTTTTGGCTATAAAGAATGTCTTTTAATTTCTTTCTTTAATAAATATGTCTTCATATATATGGTATCTTATAGCTCCCTGTGCATCTGGTCCCGTATCTGTCAGCTAGGGTTTCTGAGTCACTAAACAAGTCTACAGTCTGTTTTTAAAGGTACTTTTTCCTCACTTGAGGAGAATTTCTTTTAAACTAACTTCCATTGTAAAATTTTGAAGCAAAAACACATTCTCTCCATGGTACACTTTTTAATAGCATAAATATTCAAAAAAAGGGTAAAGAGTGTTAATTCCCAACCCATCTGACAAAACCTTCAAGGAATATATACCAATACTATCCAGAGACTCCTGGAAAAAGACACAAGAGAACATAAAGCTGCACCATTACTGGATAGGATGACTTGTAGGACTTTCAAGCACAGAGACTGGACCCTTCATAATCTTGCTTCAATACACAGTATATGGAAACCACTTCAAAAATTAAATCACTACAAGACAGCAAGCAGGTCACGACTGAGCAAGTTCCTTAAGAAAGCGTGGACCTACTCCTAGGTTACAACCTGTCCTAGTTGTAGCTATTTTTTTTTAATCAATTTTGAGTTAAGATTTTAAATCCCAACGTTCCAAGCTATGAACAATATTAGCAAGTTAGTAGGATCATATGCAATATGAGTCTGGTTTTAGCTGTGAGATTGCATTCAAAGTGTTTAAAGTGCACTTTTCTTTTTTTAAGCGTTACATGCTGCCACAACTAATGTAGCTGTGAGGGGATTTCTCACCTTGTGAATGGTGAGGAAGACATGTGTAGGGCAGTTCCACTAAGCTCTCCAGACTATGAGGTATTGATAGAGTGAATGCTGAGCTTCATAAGAGGTTAGTGTTGTACTACAAATGCTAAAGAATGTCTATGCAACTATTCATTGCAGATAAAAGTACACATGTACTTACACTTTCCTGATAAAACATTTTTGAGCGACAAAAGCTCAGGAGAAAGTGTGTAAAATTCTAATCCCATTTCCTTTGTCCTTTTCTTTCACTATTTAACAACGGCCTCAAGTTGGTCTTTGCATTTTCTTCTCCTCTCCTCTGACCTGTCTGCGCAGATTTCTTTCCAATATACTTTTCCGCTCCACGAAAGAAATCTTGACTACTACCTCCTGGCACATAATTTCAGTTTGATTTATGAACACTGACTGTTAAAAGTGTAAGCTTTTTGAGATCACAAGCTACTACTCAATACAATTTTATAGTATATTATCTAACCAAGGGAAGATAAAAGTGTTTAATCCCTGGTCCTTAAGGGATGAACTTTTGGAGAGGAAGAAACAGCAAAGGGATCATCTCCCCTTTTGAGGTCCACGCTTCTAAGCTTTCAGAAGGAGGCCAGTCTCTGAGCTACGTTCTGAAGGATGAAGATTGGAATGGAGGTGTCCTGGGGTTAGAAGTGATGCCAAGAGTAAAAACCAAAGGATTTGGTTTTTTTTCCACTGAGATAAATCTATAGTCTGAAAAATATTTCATCCCGATTGTGAACATTTGACTCATTTTCCACAAGTCACTGCAAGATGCAAAAAACTCCATTGTTTCTTTAGTTTTGTGATGCTTTGACCAGTACCTCAACCTCAGGGAAAAGTTTTAGATCCGTAAGTTACAAGGAACTGTGGGCTGCCCTCTCACATCTACTATCTATCATCTCTTCCTCACCTCCACTTTCCACTCCATGAGAAGTCAATCAGAGCATACCACAGAAATTAGTGCAGCACACCAGAGCATTTAGTGCTTTTAACACTTGGACATATAGCCTCCATATTAGATAAAAACACATTTTGTAGGCACTTCTCTTCATGTTCTTTCCTCTTTTCTGCCCACAAACACTTAAAATTTCTTTGTAGCTGTTCCCAAATGGCTTCAAGAGTTCCATCAGGCTGTCTAGTAATAGGGGAGCAAGCTGCACTCCAGCCCAGTTCCCATGGAAGGGTGCAACAATGGACTGGAGGAAGTTCCTCCCACACAAATGCATTTGTTCTCACCTTTCTTATTAGAAAAGCAAAAATCCAAGGAATTGGAAAGATTTGTGGTAACCTCAAGACCTGCAGGAGCCTGTTTCTAAGTTATTAGCTTGCCTGCATATCTCTACAGGAACAGATGTAATCAATCCTTGCCTTTGATCTCTATTTGACAACAATACCTGAATCTACAGCTTGTTTTCTCTTCTTTTCC
This sequence comes from Nyctibius grandis, assembly GCF_013368605.1. NCBI lineage: Eukaryota > Metazoa > Chordata > Aves > Nyctibiiformes > Nyctibiidae > Nyctibius > Nyctibius grandis. The sequence continues at coordinate 4,428,328 of NC_090672.1, read as the reverse complement.
CCATTTTCCTCTACTTTCCAGCATTAAGTGCTAGAAAGGGTGTTTCAAGATGGAGTTTGGTCCAATAAAAGCTTAGCTGCTGAGCTTCTGTTCCTTGCAGATTGCAGAAAGTGTTATTGTGATGCAGTCACTCCCCCTTCTAGTTCACAGATAGGCCTCCAGCTCTGCTTCTGTACTAAGATTAGTCAAGAGTTTAATCCACAGGTGGAGTTGCTTCTCAGTCCCTTCTTTCTGTGGCCCTTAAGCATCCACACAAGTTTTAAAAAATTAAAGAGTAAGCAAAGGATAAATTGTATTGGAGGATGAAAGAACTAAATGTCATGGAAAACTCAGGTGCAAACTCATTTACATACACCACACTCACACTGACTTAGGACAAGGAACTGATAACAAGCTCAGCGCTACAGCATCCATCAGAACTGAGCCCGGTCTTTGGTGCCACTGACACAAGTCAAGCTCTTAAATGCTGTCAGGCTGAGAAAAGCTTGTGATGGGAAGAACAGGAAAGGTCGTTATTAGAGGTAACCACTTATTCTCCTGATTTTTTGAGAATCAATTTTTGCACTGATCCACAGGAATCATTATTTAGGAAGACACACAAGTGCTAGTCACAAGCTCCACTGCTATGAATTTTATGTGATCCTAATTTAGATGAAGCAACACTCATTTTCAGGAACAACACTTAAACAGCAAAAGCAACGGATATTTCACTATGCAGTAATTATGTCCCATTTAATTACTCAAACAAAACCACTAGAGGAATATATGTATTAACTATGAGCTTTTGCTTTCCCAGGTTTTAATCACATTCATAATTGTCCCTTAGCAATGAATTCTTTTTAGATTTATTCAGAAAATATAACCTGCAAGCAGCAGCATACAGGTGAGAAAGAATTATGCATTCAGCTATATATCACAGTAAAATTAAGTCTTCCCATGAGGCTTGCTTTCAGAGGATTTTACCCATGTTGAATTTTAACATTGAGTTGCACTTCCATAAACAAGCTGCCTACAATTTGCTACTTAACCTCTGTGAGGTAACATAGATTGGAGGAATATACAAAGGAAACAATATTCAGTGACAACTATGCCCTTGAACATGTAACTGACTTCAACCAAACCGTTTGCTCTCTCATTTCTTTCCTTGTCATATACTGACATATTCTAACAGGGTTACTGTGAAAATTAATTAATAAACACCATTACAATACTTCACAGTAAACACACATTCTGTTTTACAAGTATTATTTAAAAAAAATCCTCCGTTCTTATTCTGGCAAGAGAAAAAGTAGTAAGGCATGCCAAATAAATTGTAACAAGATGTAGGGGATATATGAAAGTACTTTGAGAACCATACAAATATTAACATACCACAATGCTCATAAGAAAAATATTACAAGATTATTATGCCTCTAATATTATAAATTCATTGCATAACTGATGTTGGAAGAGACCTTGGGAGGTCATCTGGTCCAATTCCCTTTCTCAAATCAAGGCCAGCTTCTAAATTATATCCAACTTCTGAATTCCATCAGGTTGCTCTGGGTCATATCATTAGCACACGCGAGCGCAGCATTCAGATACCGACATTTCCCAGGTATGTCTCAGGCAGACATATTTTGCTACCCCCATGGCTTCTGTGCTTGACTTTCGAGCAGGGGCCATGGAGTAGATGACCTCCAGAGGTCCCTTCCAACCTCAGTTATTCTGAGTACACATGGAACAGGCCATTCACATTAATATCAGCTTTGGTGATCACTCTCCATTTGCAGCATGCCTGTTTCGTCACTGGATTCCAAGCCCCTTCATGCTCCCATCCTTCACATGGGACTACCACTTCTGCTTTCTTGGCAGCATCCTTCTGGCCCTTCTAGTTTAATTCACTGCCAAATTTCCTCATAAACATCTTGGGTCATGAGAACATCAAGGAGAAACCGCAAGTTATGTGTTAGATTGTCTCAACCAACACTCAATCATGCAAGCACGTAAGGGAATGATAACTGTCCCCTCACTCTCCTCCTTGGTCTGCTTAAACTGTGGCTGGACACCAGGGAAGGGCAGAGGCTACCCCTGCCCGGTGCCAGTGACAAGGAAGGGACGCAAAGCAGGGCTGGGGGAAGGTAAGAGGTCTCACCTCCATTCACTGGCCATGGCAGCTGGTTGGGGGCACCGGAAAGACTGAGCTGCTGCTCAGAAGGAAATGAAGCAACTCATCTACCTGATTAAAGGGAAGCGGCAACAGTTCATTTGGCACTACAGATCTATCCAACATCTTTCATCTTACGCCCTGACAGCTTTGACTGTTTGCTTAACATTTATCAGCTCTAAATGTTACTTGGGAAAGAAGGAAAAACTGCATCTCATCTGCTGAATGACACCAAGACAGAAGCACTGCTGGGAAAACTGCACAAACACAATTGTGTTCTCATCCTTGTCATCTGTTTAGGATCAATTGCTAATTCATTCCCACGTAAAGTGTCCAAGAAAAAACACCATATCATTAGGCAAATAACCTGATAATAGTATTTTTTGTAATCACACAATAGAACTTATTTAACAGATATACTTATTCAATTACTTATAAATAAATGTTGAATGGGGAGAGCTTTAAGCAAGTCCTTGCTTAAAACCCCACAAAAGTAACATGGAATGACAGCATCTGCGAGTGCCCTGATCTGGCGTGAAGAGAGGGTGCCAGAGGAGAGGGCACAAGCTTCTCTGAACAATTTTGCTACATATATGCCAAGCACAGAAGCATAAAGAAGCCTATGGCCTAAAAAAGAAACCTAAATGCAATGGGTATCTATGAAGCCTAGTTACAAACTTGTCCCAAATTTATTTACTAGAGAAATTACTTGCTGTTATAAATAAAATCACTGATTAACATAGCAAACTCTCCCACAGCCAGCCTGTAATTTGCAGAAGTATTATCGACAATTTTAAAAGTACTTGCTTCTATTTTAAATTCAGAAGCACCAGGACTGAAAACTTCCAAATCACAGTTTTGAAAGAAAATAAGTGAACCTAATTATTTCCTACTAAAAGTACATGAGCATTTTTAGACTTCAACAGAATCCCTGCCTGGTTCTCTCCTATCAGCACAGTTGGTTGCCCAAAATAACAGGAGTTTCCACTCTGTACATTATGTCTGAAGGTGTGACAACCTAGGGAAGTATTTAGAAGTGAAAACTGTGTTAACTGTTCTCTCTCCTGATCACTGTTACTGAGTCTCACCAAGGCCTTTTGGCTGCATTTCTTCTCCCTAGAGCCAAGAGAAGGACAGGGATATCACCTCTGCTCTGCCTTCCAGTTCTCCCCTTCGGTGTTCAACCTCACTCAAGGAATATTGTCACGTCTGCTCTGTTCTCCCATGTCAGAGCTCTCTGGGCAGCTGCAGAAGGTTTCTAGATTGGACTCCTAGAAAAAATTCTCACCAAGGGAAGCCTTTAAGAACAAAGTGTTGCAATTTCAATCACATGAAATGCTTCCAGATCATCTATTTTACTTTTCTTGACCTTGCTAAACATGCCATGTTTAGCAGAGTCAAATCACACAGATGCCAGAGTTCTAGGTTTTGGACTTCAGACAGAGAAGGAATTCATCCTTACATTTAGAAAAACACTGAAGCACAGACACAAGGGTAACTGCTCCTCATTTCTTATTCAAAAAAATGGCCTTTAAACAAAAAGACTTCATGATAGCACCTATGATGTGTGACATTAACACTCACAATGCTTAGGAACCAAGAAATAAAACATCATTACTGAGCTATACAGCGTAACACAGCTGAACCAGCAGTTAATTTGGTATTTTATCTGTTACATTACCTGAATTTCATCAAGTAACTGGTTGAATCTGATTTTCCTCTGCTCCCTCTTTACGCCTTCAGCTTTGCTGCATATTTGTCTAGCAGCATCAAATTAAATTCATGCAATATTGGCCTGCATATGCATAACATAAAACAAAGTCCTGTGCAGCAAGCAATAAAAAGCACGTAAGGTGCGTGCTCTAGATGTGTTCATTTACAACTAAGTATTTTATATCAGGGAAAAATGCCTTAGAGGCCAATTCTCAATATTGACAGTGCTTTGCAATGCTCTGTGGAACACTGTAACACAAGACATCTGTTCAGCTCCCCCTGTCCCCCCAACACTCCTCAATCCTTTCAATGTGCATAAAGTGACCATTACTATCCTCAATAACAGATGCTCTCAACACCACAGTGTATTTTATATGAAGTAATTCATATAAGCACCATGTTAAATGCAGGTCTGACCTGCACCTCCCAGGTACCTATTGCTTTATGGGCCCAATGAAAATATTATTTAATTTAATGCCATCATAAACCTATCATCAAGCACCACTGGAATACAAAACCAGAATCTGGAAGACAGTTATCCTTCCATGGGAAACAAAACAGAAAGCAAAAGAAAATCTTCAGAGTTCTACAAAGAAATTAGGAGCTATTGAGCTATTTTCTACATATTTTTGTCACAATTGCAACAGATCCTCCTTTTTCTACCATTTCTCTCTGCAATCATCTTACCAGTCCCAGCTGCAATTTATGATGAGTATTACAAATCACAGAATGGTTAAGGGTTGGAAGGGACCTCTCGAGATCATCCAGCCCAACCCCCTGCCAAAGCAGGGTCACCCAGAGCATGTCGCACAGGGTCATGTCCAGGCGGGTTTTGAATATCTCCAGGGAAGGAGACTCCCCACCCTCCCTGGGCAGCCTGTGCCAGGGCTCTGGCACCCTCACAGTAAAAAAGTTTTTCCTCATATTCAGATGGAACTTCCCATGTTTCAGCTTGTGCCCATTGCCCCTTGTCCTGTCACTGGGTACCACTGAGAAGAGTCTGGCCCCATCCCCTTGACACCCACCCCTGAGGTATTTGTAAGTGTTCATAAGATCCCCTCAGTCTTCTCTTCTCCAGGCTGAACAGACCCAGCTCTCTCAGCCTCTCCTCATAAGAGAGATGCTCCAGTCCTCTGATCATTTTTGTAGCCCTTCGCTGGACTCTCTCCAGTAATTCCTTATCTTTCTTGAACTGGGAGGCCCAGAACTTCTGTCCTACAACCCATGAACTTTGCATGGCTGGTTATTACTGCAGCTGCTAATGCCAGCTCCCTTTACTCCTCTCTAGGATTGACAGCTACTTCTGTGGATTTTTTTTAAATCATTCTCAACTTACAGTTGTTACTGATTTAACATTAAGATGTGCTCCACTTTTACTGATTGGAGCAAAAGTAAAGCTAGGAATGCTAGAAGATTATCATGATCTAGACTGAATCTGGATGATGCAGATTGAATGTTGAGAAAGATCAGGCTACCTACACTCAGTTGGGGTGGGGGGGGTGGTGCAGGGAACCCACTATTCCATGATACAAAATGGATTAACTGAATATATCTTTTAAACACAGTTTTCACACCTTATTTTAATGCTGTTGTGGGACTTCTGAATCTGGAAATCTTACTTTTCATGTCACTGCACTTTCTGTCACTATGCTGCATTCCCTCAGCCTTTAGTAGTGAATTCCTCCAAATTGATTTTTTTAAAGAGCACAATAAAAGAAAGACAGGACGAATTCCCAGCACTTAACTTGGAGTATGGCACTTACCATTACAGGATCTGAGGTCATGTGATATCTAACCACTGCAATAAAGCTACACTTATCTCAGTAAATGGACACACGGACACCCTGAAGCCCACTCCTGCACTATGAGAAAGCTACGTCTGCATTCTTAAATGTGTGCTTTTCCTTACCTGAGCAGAAAAAGTAATGGCTCAGGCTTTGAGCAGAAAAAGTAATGGCTCAGGCTTTGAGCAGACACTTTTTGCCATTCTAAATGAAAAAATAATTCAACTTCATAAGTTCCCAAACAGCTCACATTTTAATCTCAAATATTCTTACACTTTCAGAAACACACACTTCTGACAGCTATGAAAATATGCTAAGTTTGATATTCAAGGAAGAGTCACACTTCACTCTCCAAGGCACAGAATTCGTTTTGCACCATAGACTATTTTCTTCCACAAACACACAGAAGAAGTGATTACAACATTTCCTTCTACCCTTACGTAGTAAACAACTTGTATGAAGAACAAACTCCCTTGTGAGTTGAAAATAAGTGCAAAGCTGACCTTAAAACCAAGAAATGTACATGCAAATAAGGAACACAACTGGTACTGAGATGTCATTCCAACTGCAGGGTTTCATCTACACTTTATCATAAAGTGAAGCCTGTGACCTGTCTAATATTGCCAGTCCCCAAATTCACACAAGACTCTCCAAAATTATGAAATTTTAAATATGGTTGACACTGACAAATTTAGGAGCAGCAGAAAGTATTCCGATTTTATTACTAAAAATGACTGTCTTGATGTTTGCCATTTATTCTTAATCCTCCTGTATCTATTGAAGATTACTAAAGCAGGTCTCATGCCAGCAAAGGAAAGTTAACCTTGAAAGGGCCTCATTATAAACATTGCTCTATTTCATTTCATCTCTTGAACAGAGCTACCCCTGGTGCAAAGGATGGAAAAAAAAAGCCAATGTGTCAGTTTTAGAAATAGAATTCACACAGACATTTAAAAGCAACAGATACTACTTTAGAACTGTTTCTTTGTCAAAAAAAATGTTGTTTTCTTTTCAAAGTAGTATTTCACTTGGCACTAAGAATTCTCTTACTCATGGTACAGTGAGTTTCTTGCAGCAGACAGAGGTCCTGACTTAAGTCAAAAGACACATATATACTTCTGAAGCCCATCAGGGCACAAGAAAGATGTGTTCCTTAATGCCACGTTTGGTTATGAATTAGCCAAAGGTCCGTACATGTGAACTGGCATCACAGACGTGTTCATGTCCGTTAAAAAGAAAAAATCTCAAGTGTCTCTAGGTTAATAAATTATAATTCCTTCTTAAAGCTAGAGGTGTTTGTGAATAATTGAACTAGGCAATGTTACAGGCCGTGCTACAAATAATATCAAGTCTTTCACTCAAATTTGTAAGAATCAGGACTTCCAGCCTTCTTACACAATCCACAAGTGATATATACTTAGAGAAGTGTTTTAAATATGTTAATTTTTAAATTAACATAACAGCTCTCCCTGTCTCTAACTGTCTGGATAAGACTGATCCTTAAACCCTTAAGTTAAATCCTTAAACTTACTTAAACCCTTAAGTGTGTGCTGCGAAAGCTTCTGAAGCAGCAGTGGGACTCGCCCAGGCAGCACTCCCAAATAAGGAAATCCCACAATGTTTTATTTTTAATTCTTTTTTTTTTTTGTATTTCAAATTACTGCTTTTCTGCTCTGCTGCACCAGTAACAATGCCTTTCTGTTCCCTGCTGTAAAGCCTGACACTTTAACAAATTATTGCTCCCAGAAAAACGAATGTGCTCATTTTGGCACGCGGTACCAGGTTCCCAAAATGCAGACTAACTTTGAGACAACAAGAAGTGCCAGGTTTTAGAACTGAAGTGACATTAGCAATACGGAAAAGGTAAGTTAGCTGTCAAGCACTAAAACCGAACCACCAATTATAACATTCATCTCTAAAAAAGCCTGAATCTCCTAAATGAGAAGCATAAAAGCTCATCAACACGTGGTTTTAAAAGTTGGGTTGGAGTGACAAGAGAAGCACAAAGGATCAAAAGCAGCATAAAACAAAACAAAACCCCAGAAAGAGGAAAGGAGAGAAAAATACCACAAAGGAACATTTTGAACATGAAAATACATCAACTTGTACCAGCAACAGAGAAGACCCTGGGGTCATTCCCTTGTTGGCGTTCTCTCACAAGCCACATTTTATCAGTGAGAGGAAAACTAAGTGCAATTGCCTTCACATTGTGCTTCACCCCTAAAGGTTTTCTCCTTTGCTCACAGGATGTTAGTAGTTATTTAGATTGCACCATAGGTAGTGACACAATCACGGGGACCCCCCTGACAACTGTGTTTAGGCAGCGGAGTGTGTTAGAAGGGTGTAACTGGCATTAAACTTAATTTTCTGTTATGTACATGTAGCACATTTGATCTTTCAAAAAACAGGGCATTCCCTACAAGCTTTGCATTGTTGTGTTTTAAAAGGTGCATTTAACCAGTTCTGTGGCACACACACTGTCAATACAACCACCTGTGAAAGGGAATGGCCAAAACCAGGTGCTGTTAATCCTTGTGTACTTCATCCACTCCCCCTTCCTCCCCAAAAATGACAAAGAGCAAACACCTTGCAGCAGAGCCTGAAAATTAACTGGATGGGGCTGAATGGAAGCAATTTCACAGTTGCAGACTTTTTGAAATTAAGTCATGGGCATGTTGCATACGGCAACCAGACTGAGTGGCCCTGTACTGTGCAAGGAGACAGCTGTCCTCCCAGCTACCTAGAATTCAACTATGATTTCTACAGCTATAAAAAACGTGTTAATCTTAGAATTGCATCTGGAAATGAAATAGTTTAATGTGTTCCCTTTCAAAATACCGGTGGTAGCATTTTGTAAAAGATGATACTTTCAGTTTAGGGTTCCTTTCCAACCACAAAAGCCAAAAGAATCAAACATACAATTCTTCATACCAAACCCAGAATGCAGATAATCTCAGAGTTTATCTAAACCAGCATTACTGCTGGTGAGTGGATTGCTATGATCCCTAAGTCAAAAAACCCCACACCCATCCCCATTTGCAGGCAGCAACAGTCACAAGTCAGTTCTGCTTGGGGTAATGCCTGTCAGCAGCCAATTACTGAGGCTGTCTTTAAGTGACTAAATTTCCATCTTTTCTCTCTTAAAAAAAAAAAGACAGAACACAGTAGGAATATAAAGTTGTCCTTGATTTTTTTTTTTCCTGCAAAAGTGTGACTGGTCTTGCATTACAAAAGGTTACACTGCTGTAAGGTCAGTACTCACCTGCCAGACAGACTAGTTGAGGCCAAGCTCTCTCTTCCTCAGCATACTGCCCCAAAGTAATTCTAGTTTCAAATGATCCACTTCTTAGAAAAATCTTAAACCAGCCTTAAAGGAAAGGCTTTTTTTTAGGTATAACTGACAGTCATCAGAGTGCTCATCCCTGTCAGATGTACTGAAAGCAGGGATGGACTTATAACCAACTTACCATGGCTCATCATGTTATTGCATGTTAGCAGAGCTGTGGTAATCAATCATCTTAACATCCAGCCCACAGCAGTTGCAGGGTATTAAGCTCCACCTTGAACAGCAAAGGAATTTCAGGCCAGACAGTCTAAAATAAATTGCTTTATTTTGGATTTGCTGTAGTCACACAGTTATCTTTGCTCTTGACATATAATGACCTGCTCAGCTGTCATAACTGGATTGCAGTCCTAAGCCCTACAGCTTTCAAGGAAGTCATTTTGTGTGGCTTAACTCCAGATATTTCAAACTGTGGCCACATTTTAACCTTTTTTAATCTTTACTTTTTACATAATCAATCTGAAGACAAAAAGCTGCATTATTCCACACAAAACAAAGTCCTCCTACATCCGCAAGCCCATTCAATTAATAAATGGCACAATCTGGCCTGCCTCAATGCAGGCAAACCAAGACTCTTACCTGCTCGGGGCTCTACCGTCTTGTTGGAACCTGCATCCATAAACACAAACCGTCCACCACCAAAGTCTTCAGTGTAGTCAGAGAGGTAGAGCAGTGAAGTATAGTCAAAAGAGCCATAAGTTACCTAGAAGTAAGACAACATTACCAAATTTTACTTTCATGTCTGCAGAGCACAAATAATTAAGCAGATGGATCTGGTGGGTTTTTCCCATTTTCATGTATTTCATAAAAGGGTCTCAAAGCCAAGAACATCCTTTTCTAAAAATTATGTATGTTTATTAGTCTATTCTATTATGTTTACACACACACACTACATACAAGACTAGCATGTTATGTTTGTTATATTTATTAATTCTATTATTACAGTTTCCATAATTAAAGAAGTGCTCCTATTGATTTCTATCATCCTAAGTCTACTAAACAGCTACCAAAAAACAACAGTGTCAGAAGTTACACCTCTGCATTGTGTCAAAAATATAGATCTATTTATACTATTTCAAGATAAAATTTCACTATAAGGTTAATGAGACCCAAGAACAGCATATGACTAATTAATTCCACCCATTATCTAATCACGGTTATAGGTTTCTGGAAACCTCACCTTTTACTCTTTCACCAGCTACCACGCAGGAGCTTTATGGTAACAGTGAATCAGATCTTCCAAGTAAACACACATTTGTTGGAGGAACTTCTACTCTTTTCCATACAGGTTTTGTTTAAAAACCTTCAAACACGACTTTCAAAGTCTGCTTCTTCTCAGCCTACAGACCAAACACCCCATTTTTAAGTATAACAAGGTGATTTTCCTTCCTTTTAAAGTATCATTTTTGCTCAATATGTATGTTGAAGATGGAAAAAAGACATACTATATATTAATGCTCCGAGTTAAGCTATCTAAATATTTAATACTGAGTTTAGCCGATTCTAAAAATATTTCCTTTTCGTATCTACATGTCACCAACAATTAAAAATATACTTAAAATCCATGGCTGTATTCTCCAATATTCTTTACAGTATATCACAACTCAATCAAGGTCTGCATTACACCACCAAAGAGTGACATGTGCAGCACAGTAGTATTGTATAAATATACAGCATTTGCAGCGTGTTTTGACTAACCTGGTGACTGTTAGAGGTAGGTGCTACTTCCAAACTTAGAAGTTTTCTAAATATTTTCAGTTTTGTTCTAAGTTACATTCCTTAGTGCCAGTTAAATTTTGGCTCAACAGCAGTTGTACATATTACTCTGTAAGGGCAATGACTAAAAAGAACATAGCAGCAGATGGAATAGGAAAGACATTTGCATCCTTACTCATTTTATTATTTCAGTCACAAGGGCTTAAAGGAAAAAAGTCAAATCTGGTGATATGCTGAAAAACAGCGTCTGAATCACAAGAACAAAAGAAATGTTTTGGTGATCGCCTTCTCCGCATATTTACCCAAACCTTAGTAGCAATACAAGGAAAATGGGAATTAATGAGCATGTGGTACTGCAGCACCTTAAAACAGCCATTCTACAGCCCTCCTCATGCAATTAGCTTTACAAAGCTATTTTCACCTTCATTGATTTGCTGATAAAACTTCCAGTCAGTTTAAGGAATTATTCTGGCTAGTAAAGCCATTAGCATAGTGAAGAAGTTCAAAGAGAAGTTCAACATCTACTTGCAAGTCTAATGCATTAAAATTGTTTTTATGAACTCTTCAGCAGCACAGTCTTTGCTCCATCAGTGCACTCTCCACCTTCTCCAAGGTGGCTTTACTAATTCTGAACTTTTAAGAGCTGAGTACAAACCATTTTAGCCTAACCAAACACATCTGATTTCTATAGATGACTTAATCTGGGGAACCAAGTACGCAATGGAAAATGGCTTTTCTGTTCCTGTTCTTGTTCATTACTAACTGTCAGAAGGCAGCCAAGCCTGAGAAATGCCACACTCTATGGAAAGGAGGCACTAATTATACTCGGTTATTTAAAACGCTAAAAGTCCCCCATGCATATCAAATGTATTTATTACCCTGGTAATGACTTCCAATACCAGAAAAGTAGTAATTGAACCAGAAGTTCAAATTATGTGAGAAAAGCTGTCATTAAAACCAGGTGATAAGCCATACGGGCACACTGCAGCAAATCAAATTTCTATAGCTCCTCATGAACGATTCAATAGAAAAAAATCCAGGTATTTCCATTCAGCCTGATACTTCATACAGTTAGTGTGCTCTTCTTGAGCACCTTTTACCCAATTAAGTCAAACACAGCTAATATTTAACGGTAGATGCTGATAATGATATTTCTATGATACTTCTTTAAAGGCTCTTATTATAAATACAACTATCAGAATTAGCCAGGCACATTTTGCCGTGTGGCACCCTTGGTTTGAGGGACATATTTATATGCAACTAAACAGTTGTAGGAATATGCAATAGGCCTGCAGTTACTAAGATAGATATGTACAACAGCATCCTCTGCTTTCCATTGCAGAAGAAAATACAAACATGTATTCACTTTCCAATCAGCATAGCTCCAGCGTGATATCTTGCAGAAACAAGAGTCAAAACTGCTCTTTTTCTCTAAGCCTCTACCTGTCTCTTTGTGCAGATAATCACAAAAATAGCCTTGGCAGCTGCTTCCAAAGTTCTACATATTGGTAGTATCTATTTGGTAGACAATGTAAGACACCAAATAGCACGCCTCTGAATTACAAGGGGCTGTAGGTGAGCTGAGGTAACACGTTTGAGCAGACACAAGAATAAACTTCCTTGGATTTCAAAGACGATGCTGTCCTATGGCAGAAGTAAGATCTTTTGATGTATTTCATTAAATGTCTAACAACACAAGGGGAAGAAAGAAGAGTGAAAAGTCTGCTATCAGAGGTAGCAGCTGCTATCAGTGACAGCCTCAACAGCCAGAGGAGAGAGGGCTGCTAGAATGGTTGGGGAGATGGAGAGCATATCACAGTGAGGAGACTTGAAGGTTTGGCTTGTTCAGCTTAGTGAAAGGCAGCTGGAAAGGGATGTGATTGCTACCTATAAATACATGGGGAACTGGAAGGAGGGGAAAAAAAAGAGCTATAAACTGATCATTAACAAGTTTAGGCTAAAAAAAAAAGAAATTATCAAGAAAATTTGCACTGAGGTCCTGGAATAGCTCCAATAGAAGACATTCAAGGAAAACAAACCAGAACTGATCATATGGTGGTGCCTGACAATTCTGTGAAGGATGACAGAATCCTCGCTCAGGCAAGGGACTGCAGAAATCTTCAGAGTCCTGCATCACTTCTCTTACAGAACGCTATAAGACTATACTGCTGCCAAGAGTTGAGCATAGAACAGCAATTCCACTGTAAATCAGACATTAAATCAGACATTTGACAGGCTCAGTTGCAAACAAATTCCGTCCAAGATGAAACTCCACATCTTAAGCCAACACTCTCTTTGTTTGATTTAGATGCATATAAATTCAACAAGATTAAATGAGTCATTTGGGTGGTTTCAGGGTTTCCATTCCTATGTAACTAAAAACCAAATACATTTTAGGGAAAAAAAAAAAAAAAACAAAGCCTCATACAGACACAATAGATCTGTGCTACTCCACTATGCAGTTGAAATCTTTCAAACCAAGGATATTCAGATTGAGAAATACAATTGCAATAGACTCAGCAATATAGGGGAAAGGCCAGAGGGGTATTTGTGTGCTCCAAGAAGCCTACATCTTTGAACCAACACTGTCAGACTTTGAAACAAAAAAATGTGTCAGATTCATTTTTCAAAGGCTTAATTTTAGCTTTCTTTTGGAAAGAGGTAGGGGAAAAAAAAAAAATCCTGAAGTCCTGAAGGAGCAACCTTCGCCATTTAATTATTATGCAGAAATACGTGATTTGTTCTATTCCAAGGGGAAAGCACAAATAATGATACAACACCAAAGCATCCAAGAAACTGGCAAAATACTTAACATGAGGAGTTTTACTGATCTTTCTTCGACTCCCTAATATTCACACTTGTTTTGGAGGCCACATAAGACTACTACTGTTCTTATCTGGGAAGTATTTCCTACCTCAGTTCAATCACAATGCATTTTTTTTTTCCTTGCTTTCAACTGCAGTCTGGAATTGGTAAGTGAAATTTAGTCTGTTGGAGAAATTAAAATACAAGGCACACTGACAGCACTGAAAACAACCTGTGAAGCTACACAACTTCTCTGTCCTATTTAGCCTCCTCTACAATATTTTCTGACCTACTGACCTATTTGAATTCAGTCTCCTGCATAGCCTGATCAGTTATAAATACTTATTTTTTACCTCTTTCTAAACACATAACAATATAGATACAGATATACATAACGTACACCTATAGTAGGCTAAAATTATGTGTAGAATACATGTCTACATATACTGTAACATTTTCTGTAAGCCATGATCTGGCAAACATGTACATGAGTGCTACATCCATAGACAGCTCTGTTCCAATTGCACTTAAGGGGAAAATAATCCCTTATTGACACACAAACAGAAGTTAGGGAGGAGAGGAATTAGAGGCTTGTTTGTATAGCAAGGAAAGGATTGAAATTAATCCTGTGATGCCAATTCAAGTGAATGACGTACCAGAAGTGAAGGCAGCCAGTAGCAATGATACACGATGATGTAATCTGGACTTACATGATGGACATGAACTGAACAGGATCAAGGATGTATTTCTAACAGACCCTATTTAAGGCAGCATTAGCCTGGTTCAAACTCTGAATTTGCAACCAAGCAATGCAAACTGCTATCATTTAAACCACACAAGTAACTATATTATCTGGCAATAGCTTAAGTCCTTTATCCTAGAGAAGGGATGAACCACTAAGTTGGGGCAGTTACCACAAGAAATATCCCAGCCCATAGTGGCTTGTCCATCTCCCTGCAACACCCTCTGCACTGGCAACAGCATTTGCTCCATGTGAAGAACAAAGAGTGAGAAATGGACCCCCAAGTGATGAGCTCAAGAAGCACTTACAAGCAGTCTGCTCTAGGTCTCTATTCCACAGCACCCATGAAGCCCCTGCACTGTGGCTGGGGGCCAGGGAAGTTCTGTTCCCTTGTGTTCCCCCCAAAAAAAGCAAGGGAACTGACCCACACAAGGCTCCCAGCTTAGCATGCAATGTTGCTGTCACAACACAGACAGTGGTCCAACTTTGGCATATTCACGTGCAATCCTTACTGCGAGAATGCTCTTGAACAAGAATGAAAATAACCACATTAAAATATATTTGATCAAACCTAGAACATAAGTTTGAGGTGCAGACAAAAAGCACTTCAATGGTTTCAATGCTTTAGCGTTCCCAATACAGACAACTTACTGCAGGAGTCAGCTGCTACATAAGTGAAAAATGTTCAAACTACTTACATAGAATAAACAGGACAAGCTACAGTTTTAGCTCCCAGTGTTATCTAAGCAATACTTCTCTCAGAAAATACCTTGAAATTTAGCACAAGTCACATTTTACAGCAGGTATGCTATTTTTTGGGGGGCAAATTCTACATGATTATGAACAAGGTATTTGGTAACTGCCTCAACTGGGATAGTTCTCTCTTCACTGCTGTCATAAATCAGACTACCCAGTTATTCAGTATAGAAACTACTAAGTTTTAGGTTACGCATAGCAAGTCTAAGAGACCACATTTTGTGTTTGTTTTGGGTTTTTTTGATGCTGGGAGGTGGGGTTAGAAAAAGCCAAGGACAATCACTTGGGGTATCTGCTCCCTGAACAGACAGCCTGTGAGATAAACAAAATGAGGACAAAACAGATGGATAAGAACAGCAAAGCATCTAGCCTGCTGTCCATCATGTACTGGCACTGCCAGCATGCCAGAAGAGAGAAGCAGCTTCTACAAAGGAAACAAATTCTCTTCATGGAAACAGATTTGCTTCTAAATGACAAAATAACTTGCACATTATATTAGAGATTTAGGTAGAAACACTTAATTGTGAGGTTATCCAACCACCTTATTAATTTAGCAATGCAAAACACATGCAGAAGAGAATAAAAAGAATATTGGCAAGCCTAATGCTTGTGCAGACACAAATCTCATTATAGTAATAAATCAGAGCTTGAAGTTCTAAAATACACTTTTTTGGGCTGAAAGAAAAAAGTGGAGAAAATAGCCATCAGCTACTGACATTTACTCCTTTCTCTTCCCTTGTGGCAGTCAAATTTGATTCTCTGAAAGTGTGGAAAAACTATGCTATTTTTTTGCTATTTGATTCTTCCATTGTTAGTTTGTATTCTGCTGTGCTGCACAGAACCTTTAAATTCAGTTAAATTCAAAAATAAATTCAATACCAATCCCAAATCATTTAAGTCCATTGAGAAATGCAAAGTATTAAGCTATGAACCTACAGATAGAAGACTGGGCAGTTAAAAGGAAGTCACAATACTTCCATTCTAACAAGAACAAAACATCAAATTATTAAAAGAGGGTACCATATCCCCATTGAAGAACATGCACTAAAAAAGCCTCAATTCACATATAACTGAAATATAGGTGTTCAGCATTTCTCAAAAGGCTCAGATCAACTAACAACAGTGACCAACTGACCACTTTGAAATAGCTCCTGCCAGACCTGGCTGAGAGAGCGCGATACTCTAACTGGAAACGCAGGTTTGGTTAAACTGAAGCACTTTGTAGGTGCAGGTCAATTTAATCAACACTTCTGACAGAAGTGATTCCTGAGTAGTCATTCACACAATTCATTAATTCTAGCAGAACTAAAGTAGAGAAAATAAAATGAAAAGGAACGTATTGGGCTACGTTTCTAAAACTCACTTATCCTTCCATTAGGTTCATCCCCCAAAGGATTTTTACAAGCACCAGTTTTCAAACATGTTTGACTGATTGTTTAATGCAAAATGACTTTAAGTGATCTAATAATAACAGGAAACATTTGCATTCCATCTCAGCCTCCTACTTACCTTGTCAACGTGTGGGTGCCAGTATTCATCGTGCGTCGTCTTGGCTTCCGTGTTGTTTATTCTCGAGAAGAACGTTGGCTTAGTCAGGTACATGGAAGCAGAGCGGATACCAAACGCCTGAGCAATCCTTTGTTGAATTCTCCGTCTCACATCACTGCAAAGAACACAACACAACACAGCATGCTAAGTGACACACCTCTCCCCTGCTTCTTCTGTATTCTCCTTCATTCACGGTTACTGCTTCTTCAGAGCTAAGCTTCTGCCTTAGCTAATAAATCATGGGGAACATATACCCGTTCTTTCTCTCTTATTTTGCCTTAAGTAAAGGAGATCTACTACATCAAAAAAAAAAAAAAAGACCTGCCAGTGTTTTGGGTTGGGGTTTGTTCTTTTGTTGTTGTTTTTTTTAATTCTTAGAATATCAAGAAAAATAAGCGATTTTTCTCCTGTGGCCTAGGTTTTAAAATTTCTTTGTGTACACAGTCTGTTTTTCTGAAAAATTCCATGCATCTCTCACTGTTTATTAACTACTGAAAAGATTAAAGTCTTTCACGTATCTATTTTTAATCCAAAGCAGATAACTAGAAAGTTGTATCTTCATAAACGGTTGCCTCTGAAGCACCTTCAGCTATTTTTACACTAATTTTAAACTAACCAATGAAGTCTCTGGTGCCATGAAACTCAGGGTTCTTGGTCAACATATGTATTGGTATCATAACCAGATTTTCATTAAAAATGAATGCAAGATGCCTTTCGCAACTATTTTCAAAGATTCAACCAAACTATTTTTACCTTGACTACTCCTGTGTTTCTTGGAAGACAGGAAGAAAAGGATTTTTGTTTTTAAGATTATAAAACTAGACTAATAATCACACATGCATTACTAAACAGAACTGCATCAAGACATTTCTCCACTGGGTAGTACTGAACTTCAGCATACTTCAGAAAAACTTCCTTGAAAATTATTTCTTTAGGGAACTCAGTGACTAAAAAGAAGTGGCAGAACTAAAACCAGACCTACAGTGTTCACCTATGAAAGTCACCTCTTAAAAACCATTTCCACGGGTACTAAAAAAAATCCTAAATATTCATTCTGTTCACATCTTGTCCCTCACCAAAAATAAAAATTAAAAACCACACAGGTTTGATTTTTAACCTGTCTCACTTTACATTTTTAGGGGTCTAAGCTTTAGGAGTCAGTTCAAGCTATTTTACATGTGAAATATCAAACCCATTAAATGAAGTCAGAGCTGAGATTTTTCGGGTATTTACATGGCTGCATGAACTGAGGTTACAAGTTGAGAGCTACATAGTGGTAGAGTTTGTAAAAGTGATATCAGGAAAGGATCTACAGGTCCTTCCTCTCATGCCTGTGGGAGCCTGTTCTTTGTCTGTTTTCTTTCCAAGAAACAGGACTTCAGTAGAGGCTGCCTTATGCTTCCCAAAAAGCATTAAACTTGATTAACTCATTTTACTTCATCATGAATGGAGGGCAGCTGGCACTTCGAACAACCCAACACAAGAATTAATAGCCTAAACCACAAATACTACAGCAGCATATTCCCTGGCTCTGACACTGGATGGCCACTTGCATCAGCCAGCTGGAATATATCTGCTCTGAAGTAGTCAGGCCACAGTCTTGACATAACTTTAAATCTCCAGGGGTTGTACTGCTCTCCAAGCAGTACTGCTTCCTCCTTCAGGCTGATTCCTTTTCCACTTTGAAAGCTTTCTATGAAGATTTGGTGTCTGGTGTTTATAAGGCTCTGGTAAAGCTTCACTCCTCTTTGAGACTTACATGCAATGGCTTTGGGCAGGACTGCACGTTTTGCAAACCAAGCAGAAAGCAAAGCTCTACTCAACTCTTCCTGATAAAAACCACCACCAAAAGTCTACCTGGTTTGGATCAGCCAGTGAGTTATCATAAGAACAGGAAAATAAACTCAACAGTTTTAAGTATGCTGCAGAGAGAAAATAAACATTTTTCAGAAGTTTGTTTTTTCCTGTTTATAAGTCAAGTAGGCAGGGAAATTAGTGAATGGGGAGACAGAATAATAAAGCAGGTGAGGTGACAGGTCTAAAAGCATGACTTTAGGTGCTATCCTGGTCTCATGGAAGCAGCTGCCTTCAGCTGACCCAGGTAGCTGGTTTTTGGGTGTGTAAGCATACCGCTGGCCTCTTATTTCCCTGTGTGCTATTGGCTTCAAGCATTACTTTTAATCACAGTAGCTTCAAGTGCATGAGGTGACAAGAGGTGCCAACCTGGCATTTCTTCAGTTGACTTGTGTGCTTCTGCCTTTTGCTTTGCTGTGAGCTGTCATCCTACATATCACAGCATCACTCAACTTAATCAAGACAATCATGCGATATGTAGCAGACTAACATGAGTTTTTACACACAGGAATAGTTTGCCACTCAACAAAACAAATGGTAAACTACCAAAAAGCCCCATCGATTGTAATGGATCTTGGACTAGGCTTCAAAAAACAGGTATTTACCCTTTGCACTTACAGCTGTGCTAGCACACAAGACAGACACACCATGATATCACATGTCCAGGGAGCAAGTTTATAGCAACAGCATTCCTTCAAGAAAGAGGACAACAGGCAAAAGAACACTGACTATTCACCTCAGAGCTCAACGAGCAAGAGGGGTTAACTTGCCTATAATAAAAAGTTCAAAGTAACAGAGCAAAAGTAACTTTGCTTGATGTGCAGTCTGCAAAGTCATAAAAAAGTTAAGTCTCAGGGGGAGAGGACACTTAATCTTCTAGTTTGCCTTCAGTGCTCTCAAACATATTTGTAAGAACTGGGGAACAACGAGATTATGTTTTTAGGGCCTAATCCAGCACATGCTGAAATCAGTAGGAAGCAATTTATTAATTTCAATGAACTCCAGATCCAACATGGAAAAAACAAGCAAAGTAACCCAAACTCATGTACTGGGCACTGGAAACAAGACCCCTTTCCAGCATGCTTTGCTCCTAAGAAAAGCCCTTCACAGGATGACCTTTTTAAAGAGAAATGGTAGGGACAGAAAGGAAATATTCAAGACTGGATTTTTTCTTCCCCAGTGTACACACATAACAAAAAATACCCAATTTACAGCAATGGAGATTACATGTATTCCCAAAGTTCAGGCTTAAATTTAAGAGGTACAATAGAAAACTATGTAGCATATGATGGAGCAAAGAGTGACAGGCCACCTCAGCCTCCCTATTTCTTCACATCCTGTGGATGCTCTTAAATTTTTAAGCATGAAATACTATCCTGATGCACAAAGCGTCATCTGATACACCTCCAACAAATGCCCAAGCAGTTTATATTTAATACAAACTATTAAACTGGAAAAACTGTGCCTACAAATATGCACATTTATTGCACTGTAACGCAGTGCAAAAAATAACCGAATTCTAGAGAATCAACACAAAAAACTAAAAAAAAAAAAGACTTATCAGTCATGAATAAACTGCAGATTTACACTGATGTTTGAAAGAATAACCTATATGGTAAAGATTTGCTGGAAGCAAGCTCCAAAGAGCAATACCTTTGAGGGCCTAAATGCTTTTTCTTGCTTATGTACCACACTGCTCAAAAGCTACAGAAACTCCATGACATTCCTAGTTGAGCCAACACATAGATATTATTTCTACACATAGATAGTGTTTAATACCTACTTTCTAATAATGGGGTATCAGTCAAATAAAATATATAAGCACTGTAACCTAGAGAAGAAAATGGAAAATATGCAAGGGAACACTGTTTTCTCAGTTCATGTGAGTAACAACCAGAACTTCTCACTTTGTCATATATAAGTGGCTGCAGCTCAAAATAAGTTTAAGGAAGCCACATAAAGTATAAAAGAACTTAATGCTTAATTAAGGTGGGGGGGAATGAAGGTGCAGAATCATAGAATGGTTTCAGTTGGAAGGGAGCTTAAAGATCATCCAGTTCCAACCCCCCTGCCACAGGACACTGATCTTACCAGAAAACATTGCATTGCACTGTTGTAACTAATGACAAGGAGATCTTAGCTTGTAGCTGATGTAAGAATGTGTAAAAAACCATCCATTTACAAGTTTGGTGCCAAAGGCAAAGATAACTGTGTGCTGCAGGAGGTGTGTTTTGCAGGGTTTTGTGGTAATCTTGGTTGCCCTTCATTCCACATAGACACATTTACCCCACTGCAGGAACCATCAACAGGTTGACAAAGTCATCAGTGCAAAAATGAACTCTGCTTCAAACTCCATAAGGTATCTCATGTCTATCTTTGCAACAGCAAATTAAACACTATACATGGGAATCAAATGTTACCTTGCAGTAGGAGCAACAGCACGACTTCTTTTAGAGATCAAAGTGTTCCCTAGAATTCTGTAAAGCCTATATCTGAACTCATGCATCTGTGTACTTCAGCTCATTCTGTGACCACTGCATGCGAAATACAGCACGTAGCTGTTTTCAAAAACAGTATAAAGTCACTTTTTAGTATAAACTCTTCTGCACAACCTGCTTTCCACTGATCTGGCCATTTCAACATTTATCAATATCATGACTGCAAGTTTTTCTTTCCATTCCCATCCCTGCTATTCCAGACACAGCCTATATAGTCTATTGGTAAAATACTTAAGGACAAACAAGTTGTACTTCATGTGTAAGTCACATGACAAGATAAGGCAAATTTCAGCTTAGAAGGTGCTATCAAGGAAGGAATGAATGAGCCAAGAAATTCTGGCTGCCTTGGTCTGGTACAGTAAGAGCCACATTGTTCCCTCAGCCACTTCTCACAGGCACCCAGGAGAAGCAGGAACCTCCCCTCCCTTCTTGGTCCTGCCCCACTCATTCTTCATACCTTTTCCTCTGGGTCCCCATATATCAAAAACTGTTGGGAGAGCTCTGGTGCACTATAGCTACAAAGAAAATACTTCTTTATGCTGGAGAATGTAAGCATTCACTTTCATAAACACAGCAACTATTCTATCATTCCAACTGCTTACAGTGTACCCTGGCTCTGATCAGATGCACTAAACAGAGCTCTGCTATGGCAATAAATATACGAGTACAGCAGCCAGTCAACAGTATAAGTAACAAATTAATCCCTCCAAGAATTTGTCAGCAGCAGCCCTTGTACATTTGCACTGACTCACTGGATAATATCAAAATGCACAGGCCAGACACAGGGAAAGGCAGAACAGAAGTCCCTGAAAAAAAGCATATGACCACCTTCTATAAAAGCAGTTACTGAAATCTGTTTTGGAGTCAGGGTGAAAAAAAAGCCACTGAAGTAGCTAGAAGTCTAAGAAACACACAACCTCAGAGAAGGGATATTCACTAGATCACAACGTTGCCAGCTTAATGTCTCAGCAGCAGCATAAAAGACTGAGTAAAAGAACTAAAAGTGCCACAGAAAAGTTTCTGTAAGATACAAACTCTTCCCAACCAGCAAAAAAATGCACTGTCAGGAGTCACTGCAAAGCGCGATTCAAGTGCAGCGACAGGAACACTCGAACCTTTGCAAAAATACACGACTTCTCTAGCCCACTTGTGAGCATCTCCGGACTGTTCCCAGAGAAAAGCACCAACAGCAGCAGAAGCAGACAAAGCAGTGCTCTTCTGCAGCCAGAAAGCTTTAACAGAAGTCACACATGCAGAGTGACTAAAGGGAGAAAGCAAACTATCAGCTCTTCCTCTGCTCATTCTACATCTCTACCTTAAGTTGTAAGATTTTTGGAATAAATCTTTGCTAGTGCCATTTTGTGCTGAAGTCACAACCCTTAAACTAAGCATCCAGATTTAAAGGTCTCTCTTCTGGATAAAGATGCATCTGTTATGTGAAACAAGAGGAATTGCTGTAATATGCTTGGCAGATGGTGGTTGAAGCATCAGCCTAGAAACCATAATTGATTCTGAAACAACATAATTTTGACAGAGACAGTTTAGAAACCAGCCTCCTGGCTCAGAATGGCTACTCAGATTTGTTATTGTTGCAATCAGTAATACTTAGACATGAATTACATTTAGTTATTTCTCTCAAGAGTGTATTTTTAAACTGACCTTGGTAGGTAAGTGAAAGTACTGATGATAAATGGTCCCAAGAATAGCATAAAATCATTCATTAAGGACATAAGGTACTACAGTCCATGTTAAAGCACTGCTATTAATATGAACAGAAGCATTTAATAATATATTTTGTATTAGATTCATATCCAGCAGACTGAAACATCCCCTATATCGGCATGAAATACCAATAGAGTATTGATATTGCCTAGCAGCTGTCTCATCTCACAGTGTAAGGATCAGAAATTCATAGAAATTATTGAAAAACTGAAAGTTTCTGTTCATGTGAAACAGAAATATTCTTTAGTAAGACACTCCCTCCATACACTCATGTTATTTCTACAGATTCTTTCATCTTCTACTGAATGGAAGGCAAAACAAAGACTATTTTCAAAATATTCTCCACTATCTTGGTGAGGCAGAAACTATATGTTTTCTTTATCCAGTCAATGTTCAATAATAATCAAGGAAGTGTCTCATTTTTGTGATTTTGGGGGCAGAAGTAAACACATTTTCAAAGAAGTTTATCTATAAAGAAAACAGTACCTGAAAATAGTTGTTGAATAGAAATAAGCTTTAAGTGGTTAATACTTTAAGACAAATAAAATTACTATACTAATAAAAATAATAAACCTACGTGGCTACTTAATACTACTTCCACCACTAGAGGGAGGTGATATTCCTTCACAAAGGCAAGAAAAAAGACAAAAAGAGTTAAAATGTTCGAGCCAGGTACATTTTAAATTATGAGAAAGCAACTGAAATGCATAACTAAAGATTTATTGTGTCTAGTCAACAGAGAATGCCTGTTCCTAAGCTTTGGCCACACACCTTCACAGACACATGGAACTCGTTACTTTTGTCTTCGTTAAGTATATGAGCAGGTCTACAGGAAAGCTAAAAGCATCAGATGCCAAAGCTATTACATTATAGCGCTATTTCATATTCTGGCTTCTTAGAGGGAAAGTATGCTCTGCTGCTCTAGCCAGAACATTAGTAATTTGGAGTCCTTCCACTTCCTGCTTTACCATTTTTAATGTTTTGCTACACTTCACCCAAAAAAAACCCAAGTTCCTATTGTAATGATAGCATAGGATTGTCTTCATCATCTAACACACCACCTCCTGGATAACGTGTTAAATAGGAGTTAATGCTGATGGGTTTTACATCCCAGCCATAGTGTTCCAGCAAATCACCACAGAACTCGGATGAAGCAGCTCTCCTTGCTTGCAGGGCTTCAGGGCTGGCACCAACCCCTGACGCAAAGGGAAATGTGTGGTGCTGCCATCATTCTGATCACATTTACACCATCAATACTGTCCTGACATTGCTAATGCAGCTAAGTTCAAAGCTGCTGATGTTATTTATCAGGTAGTAACCAAAAAGGTCCTTTTACTTATTTTTCTAAAGGCATCTTAATTCTCAGAGAGATTACTACTCTGAGCTGCAAAATCAATTGTACATCTGAATCCAAAGGACAATCCCCTCCCAACCTGCACTCTACAAAAAAAATACAGTTATGTTTTGTGGTTCATTGAGCAGTTATTGAAAATCTTTACCGATATAATGCAAAATCCTCTTCTGTGAAAATGTCTTGAATTTTGTCCCCAAAGTACCTGAAAAATTAAAACAACAGTCTAAAAGAGGAGTTGCTGAATCAGACTGCCTGAGTAATACCAAGATGCATTCTTGCCCCCATCTGTGCTTTACCCAAAATCAAAAAGTGAAAACACAACTCAAAAAATCCTACAAATGCTTTTGAGCATGACGTTCCAAAAGCATTGCTAAAAGATTAAGTGTTAAAAGATTAAAGGATCAAGATGCAGTAACTGCTAGTGGAATTCCCCAGGCATGAAAAAAGCCCCCTCCCACATCATGAAATAAGCATGTGGATTCAAGTTTAAGAGTTCAGACTACTTGATTTCTTCCAGTGCTGACAAACTAGACTATAACTGTGAAAAACCACTATTATTTACTGATGCAAGAACAACTCTGAAAATAAAGGTAATGGTAGCTGTCAGAGAGCCCAGTTCAACAAAAGATCGGTTTTCATGCTGCAAAAGCTCTTTAACTGGTCATGGAAACTGTGGTGAATCTAACCAACTTCTACAGTTTGTCATTACTGGCCACAGGGCCTGAGAAATTTGAAAGGCAATGAGCACTGAAGGTGTAGGATAACAAGAGAGGCAGCAAGCTACAGCCCCATTTTACCTGTACAGATTAACAAAATGCTTCCCCAGTGAAAGAGCTCCAGAGTGCAAGTCCAAAATTGATGCCTGGGAAAGGAAACAAAAAAATAGGAAAAATGAGCATGAAAAGGTTTTATCATTATTTAACTATGACCTTTAATAACTGTCCCAAGTTGACTCTCACTTTCCACAGCCTCCCAAGTGAAAATACTAGTTTCTAGCATTTGGGTTCACAATATTAATGTTTACTTTACAACTACAAACCTCCCTCAGTTTGCTGTATAGATGCACAAAATATTAAGGTATTATGAAAAAAGCACAGAACTGCTATTCCTGAGATTCAAATCTGACATACAGAATTGCCAGTCTTCCTCCATGGGCTAGGGGCAAGACACTGTTCCTGGATCCCTTCTTGAAGCCTTTTCCCTTCCACACAAAGATGACTAATTTTCCAATATTTGTGAAGCACTCAAATAGCAGTACTAATATTTATCTTGCCCAACATTTGTTATTAAAACTTCTCCTCCACCATGAGTTCCTGTATACTTCTCATATTTAATACAGACATAAAAGTCTGTTTAAAAGAACAATTATAATTTGAGGGTTTACTAGAGCCAAGCTTTCTTTTCCTCAATTTCTAAACCACTGTAAAAGAAAACCAGAGAGTAAAAATTTTTACATATGAAAATTCAATCCATTTCTTCATCTGATTCAAGCCAAACACTTCTGCTGAGCTCCAGACCAAGCTAAAAAGATTAGTATTCACATTTGCCAGGACAGAGAGCTACTTCTCAGGACCTTAAATTATTTCTCTAAATTGAATAAAGTACACTTTTATATGTCCCTCGCTGTCCACAAAATACGTGTTTGTTTTGTATCATTTAAACAGTATTTAAAAATGACTGCTTAATAGCAGTCTTTTTTTTTTTTATACTGGAAATATCAAGTAGCAACAGTTAATCAACCTGACCGGCACCAAAGTAATGACATCTTTGATATACAATATCCGGACAAAAGCACTCATCTTGGAACTTGGCATTTCTTGATGCACCACATACCATTCACATTATTCTAACAAAATCCGAACAATAATACTACCACTAGGTGAGCTGCCTGGAAAGAATGATAACTTCCATCTTACCAGCAACAAGAATTTCTGCACATAGTTGGAACAATACTGTTGGAAGCCTCTTTGTATCTTTACCCAAACGCAGACAGGCTGGTGAATGAGCAGCAGCAAATCATGAGTGCACAGACATGTCAGAGCTGCGATGACAGGCTAGCAATACAAGCTTCACATTCACCCCTGGTCTTAAACCACTCTTGTCCTTCCTCCTCATGTTGAAGGATGTAAAGGTGTTGGAGCGAGTCCAGAGGAGGCCACAAAGATGCTCAGAGGGCTGGAGTACCTCTGCTATGGAGACAGGCTGAGAGAGCTGGGGCTGTTCAGCCTGGAGAAGAGAAGGCTCCAGGGAGACCTTCTAGCACCTTCCAGTACCTGAAGGGGGCCTACAGGAAAGCTGGAGAGGGACATTTACAAGGGCATGTAGTGATAGGATGAGGGGGAATGGTTTTAAACTGAAAGAGGGGAGATTGAGATGAGATATCAGGAAGAAATTCTTTCCTGGGAGGGTGGTGAGACCCTGGCCCAGGCTGTCCAGAGAAGCTGTGGCTGCCCCCTCCCTGGCAGTGTTCAAGGCCAGGTTGGATGGGGCTTGGAGCAACCTGGTCTAGTGGAAGGTGTCCCTGCCCATGGCAGGGGGGTTGGAACTAGATCTTCAAGGCCCCTTCCAACCTAAACCATTCTGTGATTCTAAGACACCCATGACAGTTTCTCAGCAAAAGAAAATTGCTGCAGGCTCAATTGCTCTGAGCTTCAGAGCTGAATCAGGGGAACTCCACCAAAGTCTCCTTTTAAAAGAGATAGTAACAACCTTCTTTTAATAAACTTACCCAAATAATTTTATTTAACCCTTTAAAAATATATAAAGTAACAAGCTATTCAAGTGGACATAGCATGAGCTTTTCAGACCTCCCCTCCCTACAGTTCTCCAAAAGCTTCAGAGGACTGTTATGAAAACAAGTAATCTCACACTCATGCAAGAGTAGTTCTTGTAATAAGCTTTACTCAAGCTTCAGAAGCAAGATATTTTCATTTATAGGTTTCTGGTTCTGTACAATAATTGAAGCTACAGCTATAAGTAGTAAAACTGCTCCCATGTATCTTCAAAAGTATGCTTGTGATCATGCTAAAGTAGATTATACGGAGAAATAGCAGGACACATCTGAAAAAGATGAATTTAATTTTAAAAATTGCCTTTCAAATACTTTCAACATGCTTTCCAAACATACACATTTCTTCTCACTCTTCAAGCTCCAGATGATTACAGTGGGAAGATCCAAAATAACCAAATGAATCAATAAAAGACACCCCCAAGAACTGCAGATATTCATAGCTGAAAAGATAATAGCTACGATACAAAGCCTAGAAAAGCCAGATGAAGAAGACTGAAAAGGGAATCTGAACAAGAAAGAATGTTCTTCAGGATTGTTTCAGACAGGGGAAAACAACTGAGTGCCAAACGTAGACAGGGACTTGATTACATAGGAGCACAGAGCCATTGGTTTAACAGCTATCTTGGAAAAAGGCTGAAACATTTATTTTGGCCTCTGCCATTTCAGAACATTAAACATTTTCAGCATCATTTCCTACACTGAGAAGAATACCTTGGTGGAAGCCTGTGTCAACACCATTTCTTCAAGTTCAGCATCTGATGAAGGGTCAGCCTGCAATGCAGGTCAGTGTTCCCAGGCTGAAAGCTCTACAAAGTTCATCTAAAGATGGCACGAACACTGCAAACACACATACCCACACACCTACTTCTGAGAGACTGTTTAACAGAACTACCCCAATATCCCGGTTTACAGAACTTCTGTAGAAAAGAAATTGAACTTCCTTTAAAAAAAATAAAGCACAAACATATGTTCTTTTGGACCTTTAGCATTGTTAGTCCCACATTCTCCACCCTCTCACTGCTAAAAGGATTCAAAAAGAACATGCAAGTAACCACCACTTCTCAGCATATGGCAAAAAGGATCAATTTCCCCAGCTTGCTAAGCATGAGAGGCCCTGCCTTTGATCCTCACCAAAAGGGACTGCCAACCATTAAATACATACTCATTTCTACAGCCATTTCTCCACCCCTTAAAAAGTTGTGATACTTTTAAATAAAACAGCAGACACTGCCCAAAAAAGAAGAATGCAAAAACTTACTTCTGTTTGCCTACAGAGGAGCTGGTAGCACTCAAAGCCTTCCCCACTCCTCCTGTGGGAACACTCCCAGACTCAAGCTGAGAAGAGGGAAGAGCAATGGAGGTTCTACACGGCCACAAATTCCTGGGCAGCATCAAACTTGCTGTCACTGCAGGCAGTCTTATACAGACTCTCAAAACAATACCACTTTTAAATACCCTTCCCTACTTAAATCTTGAGAGTAGATAGACAAGGGTTACCTTCTTAGCGTAATGCCTCTTCAAAGTTACACTAATTATGAGACACAGGCGTAACCAATCTAATTTATACATCATTCAGATTGCTGGAGGTAGAGGTTATTACTGTGGAAATTAAATGCAATATTTGGCTATGGAGTCCAGTACAAGTTTACACTAGATACAGATTAGACATAACCAGTTCCTCTCCAGCTTCCTGGAGTTAAGTCTAGATAATCACACCAACACACAGCTGTAAGTAAAGTGAAAGGCACTCTGCCAAGTATGTCTTTCACTCCTCACAAGTATGTGTTTCCTAAGTGCTGTCAGGAGGATGATTAGGAAGGAAGAAAACCATGCAGCCTGTAGTAGAGGTATGAGACAGGACAAGTATTACGCAGAGGCTTTATCTTCTCCCTGGAAAACACAGAACTGACAGCATTGAGGACTTCAGAGCCTGGCTGGGAGGGCTGAAAGCAGAATAAGGAGGGATATGGTCTGCAGAAGCACTGTTCTATGCAGGGGTCAGTGTTCCCACATCAGAAATCCTTGTTTGGCATTACAGCTACACAGGTTGTTTGCTTCTCCCAGTGATTAAGAAATTTAATTTTCCCCTGCAAAAGGGAGATCTCGGTGGCTACTCCTGCCAGTTTTGATGCAACACAGGAAACCAACCGCAGCTGACTGGCTGCACCAAGGGATTTCTTTTCTGGGGCTTCTAAATAAATGGCAATAGAGCTGAGAGTAAAGGAGTTGTTTCGTTTACACTAGAGAGATGTTATGACAGCAGCACCTACAAAGACGTGAATGAATGAGTCATGGCTAAAGTGGTAACGCAAGCAGGGGTAGCGTGCAAGAAAGTATTAGGTAGGGAAGAGAGGGAAATGTCATTATGTTTATAAAGAAGAAAAAACCTAAGCTGAGGCAAACGTCAAGAGAACTAATGCAATTCACATTCTGGGAATAAGGAACAGAGGATACAACTATTTTACAGACATAGATGAACAAGGGAAAGCAGCATACTGGTGGAGAAGATGCTCCTGTTTGGATTCCGTTGAAAGTTAGACTTGAAGAGTACAATGGCCTCTTCTAGCCTCACTCTGTGTGTGTGCACAAATAGAACTAAATCTAGGAAAAATTACAAAGGAAGATAAGAAAGAAAGCTCAGCTTGACAACTGGGAGATTTCAATAATTCAGATGTTTGCCAAGACTTTCAACACAAAAGGATGGAAAGGGAAACAAGATTTTGTGCTATACTTCAGTCCTCCAAGGAAGCAGAAAGGGCAGCAAACAAAGGGAGGAGAGAATTGACAGAGTCAGAAACTGCTTTAAATTAATAAATTATATCCAGACACAGACACAAATCCACTCCTGTGAATTCAAAATATAAGAAGTACAACAGACAAAAAAAATAAAAATCAGACATATTGCTCCAAAAGGAGTTAGAGGAAATCAGAGAGAATGAAAATGAGGTCTGCATGCCATTAGAAATCTGAAGAAGTTTTATTTGGAATAGTGGAGAGATCAAAGTGGCTAAAGAAAGAATTAAAAAGAATTAAACAGAAACAAGGAGTTATTTAAGGAATTTTTAAGGAAAAAATTAGTCTTAGAACAACAGACATAATTGGATAGAATTATCCAAACATGCTAAAGCCTAAGAAATTTAAAGCAACAAGCCAGACCTAATCCAGCAGGCTTGAAACTGGAAAGGCATACAGGCAAAGTAGCTAGATGAAGGGAGACTTGAAACATTTTGTATGCTGTGTAGGTATGAGATTGGAAAAGAGAAAAGGCTCAAATGGAGAAAGAGTTTCATCTATACATTATCAGCACACATTCATCACTATTTAATGGTATCTGGGAGCCAGGATAGCACTATTGGGAAAAGAGTCACTCCATGACACAAAGAATACAAGCACACGCATCAAAAAAGAAAGAAGAAAACAGGAGAACAGGGAGAAAAAGGCATAAGAGAAACTAGGGAAAGAGACTGTATTTAAAGGCTTGGATCAGAGCCCAGACCTCTCAATGGACATCAGATTTCTTAACAGACTTATTTTATTGCAGCAATAGAATATTCTTTCACCCCTCCCCATTTCGCTCCCCTTTAAAAAAAAAATTCACAATGATGCTTCCAAAATGATGTAGATGATGGATTTATATTTGTCTGACACTCCAGCTTGTTGTCCAAGTAAGCCAGCTCAGGACCTTTGCCCAGCTCAATGCACCGGGCAGCAAGTTTACCTCCCCTCATGTCTCTTCCAAGCTTCCCCTGCCTCAGTTTCCCCAGTTCCCTGACCCTCAGCTGGACATTAGCTTTCTGTGGTCCAAATCCATGACGCTGTCTGTGGTATACATGGCCCTTCTAATCCCTTTTTGTGGGCATCTAATGAAAAATCACATGTAGGTCCCAAAAGAACAGGATAGGAAACCCACTTGACAGCACTAATGACAGGAGTTAAGCCAGAGGTCCCAGCAGGCAGAGTAATCTAGGCAAAGGGGCAAACTGTGCAACTACAGAACTGAAAAAAATCCAAGGGATCCTGACAGAACTGAACAGAGACTGTTAAATCTTTTAAATATATTGTTTCAGATGGGCAGCACTGCTTAGGTTTCTCAGATTACATATTTTTGCAGGTCTTTCTCAGCAATCACAAGCACTATAAAAGGCATATTTTTTCATTGAAACCTTTCTCCTTTTCTGCTAATATACGCCCTAATTCAACACAGGCCTAAAGAAGTGATTGTTTTTACAAATACTGAAGAAACAGTTTCTGTTCATACACAAAAACATCCTGAGAACAAAGATGGGGGAAAGAAATTAGAATAAACATGCTTGTTAAAGAGAAGTGGGTTTGTTTTCATTTTCAAAGAATATTATTCAAAGGTCTACTTAAGACACTACATGGTATTTTTTGTCACAACACAAAACCCATCTTTACATGATGCTGTGAACCACTGTAATTTAGTTTCAGAAGTCAAACTTGTGCAGTTCTGCTACAGTAACTGCTTCCAGATGGAGAAGACAAAGTCAATTCAAGAGAGGCGCTAGAAACAACTAAACTGATTAATAGGAAATGTCAACTTCATTGCAGCAGTCATGAATTACACTGCTAGCAGAAGTGTTAATGGGAGATAAAAAAACTTTCCAAACAAATTTTTTTCCAAGTCTGAATGGAAGGAAAAATTCTGCATCTCCTCGAGCCCCCAAAATGGATTTATAATCTTGCCTTGGCAGTAAAAGAATGTAAAAAGTAACAGGACACTGCTCACCCCTCCATCAGATCCTCCCAAGGACAGTCCCCTCTCTGCTATTCTGCAGGCAAAACAATAACCTCAAATGAGAACTGAAGTCTGATTACTTTGTCCTTTAATGTCATTATTTACAACACGTAACTCTTCAGTAAGTGTTATTTGATGCATCAGATATAACCTGACTGAGTTGAGAAGAGAAACTGCCATTTATTTGCAACTGAATCTTGCAGCCTGTCATGAAAATAAAGCATCTATGTAGCAGAACATTTCTGAGCTTGTAGCCCCCTTCATAAATTCCCAAAACACCCCCAAAAACATTGTCTTTCAAGTACATTCTGGCCAAGTAAGATTAAACATAAAAAAGACCACAGATCTTGATTCTTCGGGGCAGTACAAATAAACCTGTACAATGCAGAAACGCTGCATCAAAATCAGGAGCCCAGCTGAATTGGAAATCACGGAGGGGCTGACGACCCTTTGTTCACTCTAGTGAACAAAGCACTTATACCAGCCACATATCGCCTCAAGCATTACAGTGATATTCCCCACTTCCATGATTATCAAGTGCAAATCACACTCAAAGAGGCTGATAACTTTTTAACTGCATCATTTGACAAGTGTCCCCGACTATTTGATTAAAACTCACCACTTAATGTTCATAGAGGACTATAGGGTCAGCACTAGCTCATAATTACCCAGAAAGAGACTCAGCTGAAAGGAGGCTTATGGCATTTTGTTCTGTTTTTAAAGGCCAAATGGAACCGAAGGCCAAATGAAAATCCTTTAAAACTTATTTAATTCATTTTCCTTTTCTCCCTCATGCCCCACAGACTCTGTATGGAAGAGAACTGCCTCCACACAGCAAAAAATGGAAAATGGCTTTTAAAAAAAAAGTTTAGTGTTTTAACCAGTTTAACCCATCCTCCTCCAGCTAATGAGCTTTGTGCTACCCTGTCATTAAAGTAAGTGCTTGTAAACGTTAAGAGCTAAAAGAAAAATTACCTACGGATTCTTTCAGCTTCTTCCCTTGTGATTACTGCATCGGTTACACCTCTTCCACACTTTCTAGGAGTGCACCCTGGGACACAAAGAGGAAAAGAAAAAAGAAAAGACCATCTTTTAAAAAAGGTTCAGAATAAATCTCTTATTAGTCTCCTACTCCCCTTTCAGGTTCACAACATTCAGAAGGGATATTGGCAATCTCAGAATATCTTAGAACACTTTAACTACAAGAAAGTTACATCTCCATTTTGATGTGTTTTGCACCGCAATCAGAGAGAAGACCAGCCAGTAAATGTCACTGTTGCTTCTGAACAGATTCAGGTCCCCAGGACTCATCTAAGCTACATCCCCTTCCCTGCTATGGCTGGCTAGTGTAATTCAGGTGAATTACACCCACTAAGCTGACAAGTTATTTCCTGCTATTGCCATAATGAATCGACTTCAACAGAATGGAGATGATTTAAAAGGAATCAATCTCAACCCCCAAAGGAGCACAGCCACTGGAGACGTGGCTGTCATGCATGACCCAGAGCCTCTTCAAGCTGGAGAAGATGGCCTTTGTTTAGTGAGGCAATATCACAGGTGCATCTGTATCTCAAAGTACATGTAGCAAGACAGATAGATCCAGTGATTTTTTCCCCTTCTTCCGAAGTGCAATAGTGAACCAGAGAGCTCAGCAGTGCCACATGCATCCTTCCATCTCAGACTGACAGTTCAAAAATCAGCAAAGATCTCTAGCCACTAAAACCACTTAATGTATCCACATACACCGTATTTTCCCTTACAGTCCAGGTAAGTCTTCAAATCACAGAGATCCAGTACACACCATACTGTTAGTTACAATACATAACATGAAAAATGTTCTGTCCCAAAAACAGTCTCAAGAGGATAAAGAAACTGAATTGTCCTGGAGAAAATTGAGATGCAGAAGACAGGACCTACTTGAACAGAGACTGCAGCAGAGGTAACACCAGAGCACCACCATGCTAATAACAGAAAAGAGAGAACGCCACTCAGACAGTAATGAAATCACTACTTGACAGAAGAGAAACTGAAAAAAAAAAAAAAAAAAAAATCAGTTAAACACAAACAGTTCAAGCCATGAAAAAGATACTACTAATAACAAGGGTTCCCAAATAGGTGTATGATCTTTACTGACACTTTATGTAGTGTCAATACATGATGGTTCATGTATTAACACAAAACTGAATTTAACTCATGTTTTGATATTCAATTTAAATCATGCAGTTTATTAACAGATTCCTGTAGTTGAGCACTAAGAACCATTGTATTTGTCCACTGGAAGTCACTGGAAAAGCAACAGTAATGTAAAAAAGCAGTGAATTTGAATGTCCCAATCATACTGCCAGGAGAATAAAAGCAGCATGTTTCAGATTTGTTCAGCCTGCTGCGCACACCCCCAAACACAGGAGTCAAAAGGAAGCAAGTAACATTCTGTAGGGGGTGTCTATACAAACACACCTTGAATGGCAGCTTTTTATATGAGACTTCGCACAAAAGCACGTCTTGAAGCACACAGCTTCAACGTGTATGATAAAAAAATCCCCCTAAAATTCACTGCTAAGAAATCTAACACTAAATTTGAGAAGCTCACAGAAAAAAAGCCAGTAGTAAGAGTTCCAGGTAAAGAATATATGAAAGTTCTTATGAAATTAGAAGTTTAGTCCACAACAGCCTTCAGGCAAGAAGAAATAAGATCAATTCTAAGCCACTGGAGACCTTGGAATGCCACACTTGGCACTTTACTGGTGAAGATCCATACATAGATGTAAAGCCACAGAAAAGCTGGGATAAGTGTATTTTCTGACATCTGCCAATACACTTACTGTTGCTGAACTGAGCTCTTCAAGGATTATTTGCTCATCAGAACAGAAGGGGGGACGGAACTCCTGGAAAGAAATCAATTCGCCCAGGCAAGTCGAAAGCATCAGTCTGCTCTGATCAAAAGCAACTAATGATACCAATGACCACAGACTGACAGAAAGAGAAATTTTGCCACAGCACGAGTGCTTTGTAAGAATTTCCACTGCATCTTACTGGATATACCCTGGCTATGTCTCAGGTGCACTGCAAAGCCCTCCAATTACACCAGCAGTTCAAGATGAAAGAAGCAAGATGTGGGTGAGCAGGCTGATTACTGACAGCAACATACCAAATTATACACAGTTTCCTTGCTTGGGAAAAGAAAAATCCCTTGTTTGACACGTATTTAAATTGAAGTCAAAGGCACCCACACCAAGCAGACTGTTTAAACACAGATCAAGGTCAGGAAACCAACTGGATTACAACCCGGATAATTCACGGCATTTTCTGACTACCCAGCAACAACTCACTGAAGTCAGCTCAAGATTCAGATTCCAAGAAAGGGCACACCAAGTTATTTGAAGATGACCTAGGAAACTCGCAGTCTAAAATAATGCTGGAGATTACATTCTTAAGCATCCATTTCTCAATGCCAGCACGGAACGCAGCACTGTGACGAGAATGAACCAGAACCACTGCTCCCCCAGCTCATTTTTCTCGTCTTGACCCTGTGAGCTAAAGACATGAGCAGAATCAAAACATACCATTCATCAGAAACCGTAGTGCTTTCATATTAAAAAAAAAAACACCCAAAAAATTTAAAAATTCTGGCAGCAACCCAAAGTTGCTTTGCATATTAAAGAACAACACTTTGCAAAACCATACCAGCCCCAAAGGTACAGAATTCAAACCAACAAAAACCCACAAGGGCTTTATAGGCAGAAAGTTGTTGCAAGTTACAAATCCGGGAAAGGAGGGAGTGGAGAAAGGGGGCCTCTTTCTGTGCCATGTTTCAGGCACGTTGTAAATACCCCCTCTGCAATCAGAAAGGCTAGGCACAGTTTTTGTGGAAATTCTTGCATATCTCAATTCCAGGAACCAACGATTTGCAAGTTAAACACCACAGATCTTGCAATAAAAATGCAAGCTTTGGACATGCTGTATTCCTTTGGAGCACATGACCTAGCAGTTCTGAAAAGCAACAAGTAGTAGCCAGCAAAAGCTGCAAACTATTTCTTGTCTGCCCTAACAAAAACGTACGCATTTTATGTGGCTGTGCCTTAAAGGCTCCATCATACATTCAGCAGTGGCGGATTAAAATCTGTTATTCACTTTTGAATGCCAGGCTGAAGAGGATCTCTGAAGCCAATTGACAGGGATGAGCCATCTCTGCCTCCAGGCTAGCAAATACTCATCCAAAGAGTGAGCCAGATGGCTGAGGCAGTAACAGCTTCCAGCACCCAATTTTAAACTCAGATGCGTGTTAAAAAACAGCCAAAGAGGAACCAGTCTGGGTTCTCAGAACTGAAAAAAAAAAAACCTTAAAACATTTAGTTAGTAACCATAAGATCCACTGAAAGATTTGCAGAATGATAATCATAAGTCACCAATCACATAACATATACTCCACACTGTACCCAACGTTCTGTTGGATATAAAGATGTCAACAATGTTATGAAGCACAGGTTTGGATATTGGCAGTACAGTTTTTTATAGTCCTGTTACAAAACAAGATTAAAAAAGCCTGAAGTAGCAGGCTGATAGAAAAGTGAGAGTTTAAGGAGTTCAGGAAAAAGTTGAACACAGAAAACCAAGGAAGCTCTCTTGGTTAATACAGACAAGAAAAGGGGAATGACTTTCCCTTCTGCCATTGAAAGGTCTCTTTAATGCTTGAAAGGCAAAACAACTGTCTTAGAGATGATGGAAAGCTGATGTTCAAGGAGAAGAGGTGGGAAAGAGTAAATCCAAATGAGAATTTCAATACTCCAGGACAAGCCTGTCTAAATAGAGTTTTCTTTGTATGACTTTCTGCAAGAAGGACACTAACAAAGATTTCTGAAGAGATTTGTGCTCTCTCCAGGTGCAAACAGCACAGACCTAACCCTCTTGGAAAGGCTGGTGCTGGAGAGCCCAGATTTGGCAAAACTACAGGGTTACCTAGGACAATTGTTACATGTCTGGGGTCTCTAACAAAGAACTGGCAAAGACAGTATGGGAAGCAGGAGGTGTTCTGAAGGCAACAGCAGAAGCTTTTCCAAACTGAAAAGACAGAAAAAGAACAGGATCATCCAGTGTAAAGTCAGAGAGGTACCAACAGTAAAGCACAAACACTGGATGAATGCTAAGGAAAAATCAGAACAGTTTGTTTGAAAACAATTTTTAATATTAATCATTGTGGCATTTTTGTCTAAAAGACCATGGTACTTGGGAGCACTGAAGTGTTAAAAGAATACTTGGAGAACCTGCACTCAGGAAAAATTCAGTCTAGTATTATTAAGTACCCAGTAGCTTCCAGAAATTTGTGCCTACCAGATACAAAATCATTCACTATCTAATAAGGCACTAAGCTTTGGATCCAAGAATTGTATTTTTTTTCAATCAAGGTGAAGGAGAAGCATACCAAAACATGCAAAAACACAACTACTCTCTATGGCCCCTGTTCCTATTCAGTACACAGAGATCAGGATGCAACACAGGGGTCCAAGTGCCTAAACTGCAGTTTTGTCTTCTATTTAAAGTGGTACTTGCCCAAGCACTGCCGAGACCAGGATGATTCTCAAGAGAAAAAAGCCCCATCATGATGCTATCCTAATGCAATCCATCTCACAGCAGGGCAAGAGGCAGCAGCGTTTATTGGATGCCATCCCCATAACCACACCAGCAGTCTAGATGCTGGACCTTTTCCTCCACTGCTCGCAGACTTCTCCGCTTTCCACATCCACTGATCTAGTCTCTGGAAAAGCATCTTAAAGCTGTCTCCTGGGCGGTGATCAGGGATGCTTTATACACTGACACAATATGTCAACACACCTAAGAGACTGTGCAGGAGTTTCATCAGACACACTAGTAGCCACAGCAGTTTTAAGTAGCTAACCATGACTCAAGACAGCAGAAATAGCCAAGATCTGGCTGCAGGGTTCAGAACGGAGATGAGACTGTGCTCACAGAACACCCTATCTTCTGCAAATATAATAAGTTAAGTGCTTGGCCTCTGGAAAATAACACTTTTTATTTCTGTGTGAAGCGTGTTTACTGGCAGGCAGTGCTATGGAAATAAAACCACCGCTCTGCGACACCAACTACCATATCATTTGAAGCAAACTAGAAGCTCAGTTGCACCAGTTCAGTTTGAAGCAGGCACAGGTGCATAAATAAAAAGCTCATCTTATCTGTGGAAACTTTACAGCTGAGCATCAGACACCAAGTGATGATAGGAATGTGCCTCCTTCCGACACAGAGCCAGCAGCTGGGGGTGTCAAGCCAGAGTAAAGACAGAGAACGAAAAGCTATTGAGTGATAGAAAGCTATTTCCAACAAAGTGACTAAAACTCCGGCGCTGAATCCAGTTTGGCAGGGAACAGTAATCCGCATTTACTGCCACACTAATCTGTCAGTAACACACGTGGAGCAAGGAGCCAGCTTCGATGGGACAGCAAGGCTCAGCAGCTCACCGCCACCCTCTTGTGGGCACCGAGCAGGAGACAGGAGTTAAAAAACAAAAGCAAAGTTCATTATCACAGCATGGCTTCAATTAACCACTTAACAAAACACATTTCTAATTCCACTGATCTCTTTCTTAAACCATAATACAGGGGAACACATGTAAAAACATCTGCTAAAAAACAAAATCAATCACATAAGTTCAGAAGCAGCAGCAAAGAAACATCTAATTACTAAGCTGGAAGACAAACTCACACAAGATGAGTCCCCTTTGCTCCTCCTGGGTGGATGCCAGCCATGGCCATCATTCTCATACAAAGCCAAGAGAGGTCACACATCACCCTGCAGTTAGTATTTGCAGAGCTTGCTCCCCACGACACCACAAGAATAGAGAACACATCCATTCCTCTTCCCAGGCAGAGATATCCTTCAAGATCCTACCTTCCTTATGATGGAAAAAAAAACCTGATGGGGTTGCCAAGACCACAAGTCCACAGCTCTGAAAATTCCTCTTGCAAACCAGGGAAGGGAAAAATAAGGTTTTATTGTTTTGGGGTTGGTTTGGGGTTTTTTTTTGATAAGCAGAAGCCCTAGTAGCAGAACGCAGACAGTTTGAGTCTTAGTTCAGTCCTAACTACCAAATCTGTGGCAACACTGGCTGCAGAGTTTTCTCTGGCCTTGGCACTACGCAAATAAAGCCAGAAGCAGATTCTCCTTGTAGTAACTATGAAAAGTTAAAACAGAATGCGTGTTTCATGTGCTCAGTCAAAAAATCCCCCTGCTGACAAAGTTTTCTTGCT
Source organism: Nyctibius grandis (assembly GCF_013368605.1). Taxonomy (NCBI): domain Eukaryota; kingdom Metazoa; phylum Chordata; class Aves; order Nyctibiiformes; family Nyctibiidae; genus Nyctibius; species Nyctibius grandis. The sequence goes on along the minus strand of NC_090672.1, from coordinate 4,389,541 downwards.
GGTAGCTTCCTGACGGCAGTTTTCATTGCCTCAGTAACGTTTGGGATGAACCCTCCAAAACCTTATCAAGCAAGATGCTACAATAGCAGCACCAAGGAAAAAACTATCTGACCACAGACTACACAGACTTTTGGGTTATGTTACAAGCTTTTTGACCAACAGCACCAGGACCAGCCACCTGAAGAGGACATGGGAAATTATCTCCACATTTTTGGGGCACCACATCCAGGCTGCAGTTTGAACACTTTCTAGCAGAATTGGCACTGGAAGAAAGTTAGAAATCATAGAAACACAGAACAGCCCAGGTTGAAGGGGACCTCAAAAGATCACCTGGTCCAGCCTTTCATGGTAAAGGGAGCCTAGATGAGATTATCTAGCACCACGTCCAATGACATCCTGAAAACCTCCAGCCACAGGGACTCTACTACATCCCTGGGGAGGTTGTTCCACTGATTGACTGTTCTCTCTGTAAAAAGTTATTTCTTTTATCAAGATGAAACCTTGCCCAGTGCAACTTGTACCCATTGCCCCTTGTCTTCTCCATGTGACTCCTTGTGAAGGGAGAGCCTCCACCCTCTTTGTAGCTGCCCTTTAAGTACTGGAATACTGTGAAGTGCTCCCCCCTGAGCCTTCTCTTCTCTAGGGAAAAAGAGACCCAACTCCTTCAGTCTTTCCCCATAGGGCAGGTTCTCCAGCCCTTTGATCACCTTTGTTCTCCCTCAGCTCCAAGCAGCTTCTTCCAGCCTCGAAACTGCCTCCAGCTTTGTGTCAGCAAGTGGTTTGTCAGCCACATAAAAGAACCAGATCAGACAACTGATTTGGCTAAAAACTAACTCAGAAATTTCTTTTTTTTTCAGATGCAATAGCTTACCAGTCAACACACAGACAGACATACAGGTAGGCTGACAAAAGGCAAGAGCAGAGCTGCTTTCTAGCAGCAGAACCAGCTCAAAATGTTCATCGAGATACACTTTGCAAATGTGAAAGAGAACATGAGCATAGCTCATCCATGCAAGTCAGACTCTCACTGCTCTTCATCAGAGAAGAATAACATTTCCATTTCTCTAGAAGATGCAACATCAACACTCCAAAGAAATAACTGCCAGGGGAAACAGACCAATTTCACAGAAAACAGGCTCAGCTGAAAGACATAAAGACAGAGAAGTGCTTTGCAGGCAGCATTAGAAGCTGCTGGCGCACACACACACACACACATCTCAAAACAAGTGTATCTGAAGCTTGTATTTGTGCCATTACTGCATGCTAGCAGCACAGACAATATCCTAAATCAGCTCCACTCCATACCCTGTATGGTATTTACCAGTAACAAACTCACCCACAAGCCTGTTACGTGAATCAACAGAGTATGACAAGACACTAGAAACAGATTTAGCAAAAGGTTTATTTCACACAGCCTAAGCAAAGCAGTTTCAGAAGAGAATTACGTAGGAATGATAGAAAAACCTCTTAGAAGCAACAATTTCTGGGCTACCCAAAGCAGCTTGAACGCTTGGGGATTTAAACAATACACACAGTGACCAGGTGTTTGCAAGAAACACAGGAATTCTTTCAGTACAAATTTGGTTTAACACACTTAGACAGCAGTCAGCCCGTTACAGTCCTCTGCAGACCGCTTCACCCCACTTCAGACAATCCTACCCAAATACCTTCAAATCTTTTCTGGCTGTCGTAGTCCTCAGAGCAGGGGATCTCAATGAACTTGTCCTGCAGGCTCTCACTGCGATGAGCCAGCACCTCTGTGACCCCATCCTCAGCGCTCAAGTAGCCCCAGCTCAGGAGACCACCGATGACAACAAAGGAGAGGAGGAACGTGGTCTTCAGCCACCTCCACCATGACTCTTGCTGGCCTCTGCTCTTCTTGGCACTAAGGAGAGAGCACAGCAACAGCGCCACATAAGCAACTGACACACTCCTGAGCTGGCGAGGAACCACTCTGGCTGCTACCCGACTGGCTCAAGGGCTGGTATCCCAACTGACCCCTGGTTTTGAGTATACGCATACATATTTAGAAACATATGCAATTTTAGAATCATAGAATTGTTTTGGCTGGTAAGGACATTTAAGATCGAGTCCAACCATTAACCCAGCACTGCCAAGGCCACCACTAACCCATGTCCCTCAGCACCACATCTACACGGCTTTTAAATCCCTCCAGGGATGGGGACTCCACCACTGCCCTGGGCAGCCTGTTCCAGTGCTTGACAACCCTTTTGGTGAATACATTTTTCCTGATATCCAATCTAAACCTCCCCTGTGGTAACTTGAGGCTGTTTCCTCTCTTCTTACCACTTGTTACCTGGGAGAAGAGACCGACCCCCCCCTCGCTACACCCTCCTTTCAGGCAGTTGTAGAGAGCAATAAGGTGTCCCCTCAGCCTCAACAATCCCAGTTCCCTCAGCTGCTCCTCATCAGACTTGTGCTCCACACCCTTCACCAGCTTCACTGCTCTTTTTTGGACTCTTTTTATCCCTCTTCCACGCCCGGAGGTCACAGGCCGCCTTCCCACAGGAGCCGGCGGCGCTGCCGCAGGCCGCTCCCCTCAGCCGCCGGGCCTGGGCACCGCCACCCCCGGGGACAGGGGCCGCCACTGCCGGCGGGAGGTCCCAGCCGGTACCCACAGCCCCGCAGCCCCCGCGGGTACCTGCTGTGGCGGCGGCCCCCGCGCTCCGGCCCCGCCGCCGTCCCGCCGCTTTCGAGGCCGCGCGGCGCCGCCCGCCGCTGCGGAGCCATCGCGCCCCCGACGCAGAGCGATGCGCTCGGCGCGCCTCTCCCGCCTGCCAGGGGAAAGCAATCGGCCGCCGAGCAGAAACGCCTCAAGCAGGCACTAGAGAAATCCATTGCAGAGCAGCGGGGGGGGCCTCACCGAGGCAGAGAAGCGGCAGCGGCCGGACAGCACCAGGACACCGGGGCAGCGGGACGCGGCCAAGCGCTTTATACCGGGGCATCGCGGTGGCGGCGGCAGGCCAAAGCAATCGATGCGGACAGGCGGTGCCGCGGCCAGCGTCGAGCGCGCAGACCGGAGCAATCGACGCCGGAGCGGCGGCATGAGGCGGGCATGGAGACGGGCACGGAGACGGGCACGCCGCGGCGGCGCCTGGTGCATCTGGACCTGAAGGGCGCCCCGCCCCGCGGCCCGTACCTGGCGGAGGTAAGGGGCGGGCGGCGGGGGCTCCCCGGCACGGCCCGGCCCCACCCGCCCGCTGTCCCCTCCCGCCCCCGCAGGTGCTGCCGCTGCTCCGCGCCCTGGGCGCCACCGGGCTGCTGCTGGAGTACGAGGACACCTTCCCCTACGCGGGGCCGCTGGGGCCGCTGCGGGCCCCGCACGCCTACAGGTACCGCCCGGGGAGGGCCCGGGGGCCGCGGTGCCGGCCCGGGCCCTGACGCCTCCCTCTCCCCCCCCGCAGCCCCGGGGAGGTGAGGGCGGTGCTGAGCCAGGCGCGGGCGCAGGGGCTGGAGGTGGTGCCGCTGGTGCAGACCTTCGGGCACATGGAGGTGAGCGGCGGGCGGGCGGCGTCGCGCCCTCGACGCCTGGGAGCGCTGGGCTGGGTGAGGGAGGGCGATGGCGTGGGGGCGGCTTCGCTGGGAAATCTCTCTCGTAACTCCCAGTGCCCCGGTTGTCCAGCTGCTGTCAGCTGTGCGCTCCGGACACAGGGTGACTCTGCACTGACCGCCCTGTTTCCTTCACCCCATGAGGCATTTGGTGGTCGAGCCCCCCACGGCACTGTGGAGGAGAAGCCGTGCCCCTCCTGCCTGTACCACCCCCATACAGGTCCCAGCGAGAGGCCTCGTGCAGTCCCCTGTGCTCACACACAACCCAAACCCAGGTTTTAGCAGGATAACTATTAGCAGAGCTCTGGTGACACGAGAGGACACTGCTGTCCCCTTCATTTTGCGGTTGTTCCTTAAGCTCTCCTTTCTCTTGCAGTTTGTGCTGAAGCACAAAGAGTTCGCTCATCTCCGGGAGGTGAAGGTGTTTCCCAACGCCCTCAACCCACACAAGGAGGAGTCGCGCGCACTGGTCAAAGCCATGATTGACCAGGTCATGGCACTGCATGAAGACTTAAAATGGTTTCACATCGGATGTGATGAGGTGGGACTTCCCTTGAGCCAGGAATTTTTTTTTTTGTGAGGAATGCTGGTAAGGGCTGAGGCTTCTGCATTCCAGTGGTGCCCAGGCCATGTTTGGATAACAGAAAACACCAGTTCAAGCCAGTGTAGAAAAGTCTTTTCAACAGTAAATGATTCCAGTAGCACTGGATGTCATTTCTGTTGATCTGTCTGTGATACTGAAAGTTTCAAAAGCAGTTTCTTAAAGCTAACATGGCATTTGGGTTTATGTCAAATGAGAATTTAAAGTGAGATATCAATTGGAGGTATTCAGTAAGAATGCGAGTTCTGATGTTGGCTCGTTGTTCTGGCTGAATTATTCAAAGTAAGCCCTTTTGTGGTGGGAAGTGAGTTCTTTTTCTGTAAGTTTGTCTTCTTGAGGAGGAGAACTTGAGTTTTCTCCTTTCTCAGAGTTCCTTAAAACCATCCCTATGGCACACAGATCCCTGAAATTCATTGTGATCACCTTAACTGTATTGATATTAGTTTAGCATTTTGTATCCTGTTGTGTGGGAACTAATGGCATGGTTAGATAGGGATGTGCAAACTTTTACAAAGCAAAACACTATTTATGTAGAATAAATGTGTTTTAGTTAAAACCTGCTGTAAAACAACAGAGAGTTTAAATGCATATCCAGCTTAACAGGCCCACGTCCACTCTCTGCATAGGAGCAGGTATGCTGGGGCCACTCTTGGACATGCCCCCCAGTCACTTCTATATTCACATACAAATGATCTTCCCCTCATTTTATATAATTCAGGACCTTCTTGGTTGCTGGATTTGAACTGAGTAAAACTGGTGAGAGCTACTTTCAAGCACAAACCTTCCAAAGACAAATACAGCATGCTTCAATTATTCTTTAGATATTTTAGTTTCTATAGGAAACTTCCCTTACGTGATGCATTTAGTCACGGCCACAGTCTCCCGCAGACTGATGGAAATGCTCGCCGTGTCTTCAACACTGAGAGGTGCTTTTAAATACGTCCACTCAGTGTGTCACGTCTGTGCAATAGATTTTGAATATTGTATGATTTCATGGTAGTGTCAAACTTGTTCCCCCTGTTCCTGTAAAAGAAGTCAGGATTATTTGCTTGATGTTTCAGGTCTACTACCTCGGCGAAGGAGAGGAGTCAAAGCAGTGGCTGCAGCAACAAGACAACACTCTAGAGAAGCTCTGCTTATCCCACATAAAAGCAGTCGCAAGTTGTGTGGCCTCATCGTACCCCACTGTGACACCCATCGTGTGGGATGATATGCTCAGAGGGATAAGTGAGGAAACACTGGCAGGTGTGTGACCAATGATGGGGTGAGTCATATTTTGTAGCATACAAAAAAGTCTACACAACCAGTTAAAACAGATTTGTTGGCAGATGAATTAATGAAAACAAGAAATTAGAGAGTAGTTGAGATATGATCCGTTAGACTAGAGAGTAGAGACATTTAGTCCTTGGCTATGTCACAGACTTTCTGTATGACTGTGGGCAAGTTTCAACACACACACTTTAGTTTTCCATCTGGTAATACGCAGTGACAAACAAAACAGTCATCGTGCAGTGGTTGCCATCAGTTCTACTTTCTTTACACGTTAAAAGAAAGCCTATTAGCACTTGTGGTCTCAGCCTAAATTTCTATGCCTTTCACCACCTTTTAATGTCAGTTGTTGCTCTGTGCAGTATCTGGTGCCAGTGGTGCAGATTCACAAGGAGAAGGTGTGACCCTGTGAGCGTCTTCGACAACAGAGATGATCACAGTGCACATCAGGAGGAACTCTGATACTGAATTGTGGGATTGCTCCAAGATCTGGAGGTCACGAATCTTGTTTGTTGAAAAATATGAAACCACTGCTAAAATTTGAGTAGTCCTCGTGTAGACAGAGTTCCAGCATTTTCAGAGCTACCTGATGTGTCTGCTCTCAACAGATTTAGACAATACCATGAAGAGCTGTGCAGCTCCTCCAGCAGTGACTGACCTGTTCATGGCTTTAATACAGGAAATCATCAAAAAAATGCAGATAAGACCCATGTAGTTTCCACAAGAGCAGCACAGCATCTAGCTAAGTGCACTGTACTGCCACAGGCAATAACAGACTAAACAAATTAAAATGGGATGCAGTTAAAATACTGAATTTCTGTACAATTTTCTGCAGTTTCTGTAGGGGTTGGTTTCTCGTGTTTAAAACTAGTCAGGGTGTTTATTATAAAGGGATTTCAGGCTAAACCTATATCATCTTTATTTGTACTTTAAAGGCATCTTGAAAAGTTAAGTTCTGTGCAAACACAGCTTAGACAATCTCTAATGTAAAGGGTGAATATTTCCTTTGAATTTAGCTGAAATCTTGCCTGTACAGTTTGCTGCTCCACCAGTGCAACTCAGCAAGTTATACTGATAGATTCAAGTGATTAAGAACGAGATGGGCTTGGGATGAATGGGATCTCCGATGAATTGTCACTGCTGATCCATATTAGTGGTTTCAAGATGTCAAAGGACTTAGTGCCCATCCTCAAGATGTCAAAGGCCCCTGGCACGTGAACCCGCATGCTCAAAGCCCTGGCCAGGCTGACAATACACGTGGGCACTTCCACTGTACGTGAATTGTAGTGACAAGCCGTAGTTCACGTGCTGCTGCACCGGTAAGATGTGCTTAGTTCTCACTTTTAACTGGCTGTTTCCCATTACTTAGAAAAACTCTGTTCCTTTCAGAGTCTGGGGTCCCACAGCTTGTGCAGCCCATGATCTGGGACTATGCAGCAGACCTCGATGTGGAGGGCAAAGGTTTGTACTTCTCTGCTGAGCTGCTTAGAAGCAAAGTTAAGCAAAATTACCTAGTTAATTGTTACCTGTTGAGAAAAATAACCAAAGTAAAATAGTACGATTAAGACACACCTTAATTGGACACTAGAAAATTATTTTTTGTTAAATTGCTTTTTATTGCTTAAATAGAATAAACATAGCCCTTGTTTGATCTCACATCATAGTTGCTATTATTTATTTTCTTTTTCTATTTATGCTTCTCCTATGAAGGACTTGCATTGTCTGCTGCTTAATTCTTCTCAACAGGGCTATGGAATCACTGATGGGAGGGTTGAGAGGTTTTTCACAAGCAGTGTTACATTAACTCCTTGCATTAAAACCAGTGGGAGCAGATAGTTCCATATAGAACCGCTCTGCAAAAGAAGCTTCAAGGCTTCATACATCTATAGAAATCAAAGGAAGAACTCCTAAAGGCTCCCAGCAGAGAATCAATCAATCAATCAGCCATCTAACACACATACAAATATTTCTTTGTTGAAAGAAGAATCAGTTGTCACGCACACTTGTTACATACCCTCAGTTCTTAGCATTGAAGTGATTTAGCAGTTCAAGGGAATGGAATAGAGTAACTGGGCACAGGAAGATAGGAGGGCAGTGAAACACTGAAACAGGTTGCTGAGAGAGCATGTCAAATCTCCCACCCTTCCTGATGCTCAAAACTTGACGGGATGAGGCTCAGCAGCCTGTTGTAACTGGACCTGGGTTCCTGTTACAGTCAAAGCTGAAAATGGATAAAAATTTGTCCTGTAAGTGTTCTTTTGTGTCTTATTTCAGTGCATCTCATAGAGAAGTATCGTCGATGTGGCTTCTCCAAGGTGTGGTTTGCTAGTGCTTTTAAAGGAGCTACAGGAGTGAATCAGTCTCTAACGCTTATTGGACACCACTTGAAAAACCATCTTCAATGGCTGGAAGTGGCAAGCAGTAGCCCCGCTGATGTCCTTGAAGGTATCGCGCTGACCGGCTGGCAAAGGTAAGGAATATCTTTTTAAATGGTTCCAAGGATCACATGGAAGCAAACTTCCACCCAAAAACTCCCCAAGAGGTACAAGGAGGCTGGGGGATTTAGAAGGGAACTTTGCAACCCTGCAATCCTTCCTGTTGGTTACTGCTGGGCCTCACCCAGCTGACTGTGAAGGGTGGATTTCAGAGTTTCAGTCAACAGCTAATTGGCTTGAGCAAGTCATTTGTTTGATTGTCTGTTCTCTTTAGTAAAACAGGAATACATAGTGTTTCAGAGATAGAAAAGGTCCTTTCTCTGAGACAGGAACTGATGTTTCTAAAGCTCTTTGATTTGTAGCGATTGAAACATTAACACTTCCCACTGTTTTAGTATGTTCTGACACTAAAATGTCTAATTAATGAATATTTTCTTATTTAGGTATGATCACTTCTCTGTTTTGTGTGAGCTTCTCCCTGTGGCAATTCCATCATTGGCTGTATGTCTGCAGGCACTAAAGAATGGTACAATGACAACTTTATTCTCTCTCAGCTAATGCCTAGCACAAGAGTGAAGTGACCTTGCCCTAAGGTTGGCACAGGCTTGTTATATTTTGAGGTGGTTTGACTATCTGATCGTGGTCTGAATTATGAACAATAAATTATACATATTCCATGTTTGTGATACAGGAGCAGAGAAGCCTCTTGGCCCTCTGTATTTAAAAATAGCCGTAGTATACTAATAATTTATGATGTTTTAACCCACAAATGGTCACAAGCCACTTCATGCTTACACTAAAAAAAAAAATTAAGCAGCTGAATTGCTTTTGAAACTGATTTGAAACACTACTGGTATTTAAATGAGACTAATTTCAGTTAGATTTAGATCTTGTTTACATGTAAAAGTTGTTTTAACTAATCAATTTTCTTAAAATTGATCTAGGTAGTACACTGGTAAAATAATTCCTGTAGTTTCTGGTTTCTTTACAGGCTGCTGCCAATAGAATTATTTTTGTCTTTCTGCATTTCTTACTCTCAAAATAAAAACCCCACAACCTACTTGCTTTTAACTAAGGCACTAAAAATACTCAGCATGCTGAATGGAAAGCTCACAGCTGGGAAGTGCTTTACCTAGCACAAGACAATTGTGTGAAGGACAATGTACTCCTCCCACCCCCAAGGTTTTTTTCCTTGTTCTATTTCCATTTTACCTTTTAAAAAAATCTTCATCCAAGGAGAGCTACTAAGCCAATGCAAAGTACCTCAGAAAACCCCTCTTTTATGAACATTTTGGTTATTTAGGTTCCTTTTACTTCTTTCCGCTGTCTTCTGCCAGGTGGCTATTCTGAAAAGGTCAAAGAAAACGTGGAAAAGCTCCTGGGAATGTCCAACCTGGAAACTGATACTTTCATGAGGTAAAATTCCAGCTGTGGGATTCAGATGTTTCTCATTGCGTGGTAAGTTCAGAAACTAACGGATCCTCTTTGCACAGCACGAGTCTGGGGACCTTTCCTGGGAGCAATATCCTTACCCTTGTGACGCAAATTAGTTTCTACCTCAAGTCATCAGTGGATGAACTTCTTGAAAGGAACAGGTAATAAGGTTTATGTTGATGCTCTGGCTGTCTGCGGGAGTGGGGAAGCTGTATCATCTCAAAATGGGGCACAACTCCAGCAGTGATTTAAACATCAAGCTCTACAGTTCAGGCATCACATCCTTATATATTGACACCTCAGCAGAACGTAATACTTAGATGCAAATTTAAACTATTTCAGTAGCATTCCTCAACACTTATGTGCTGCCTTATTTCAAGAATCAACTTCTTTCCTGAATTAAATCTGTTATTTAAAGTTAAAATGAATTTTTTTAATGGTATGGTTACCAAAAAGAAAGGAGCTTGAAATAAAACTTAAATTGCAACAGATGATCAGTTATTCTCATCTGCCAGGAACAGGCTTTCACAAGCTACTTCCAAAGATACGTAGACTTAAATTTACTTATTCCTTAAGCATTATTTCTGTTTGTGCAGGAAAAGTCCAGCTAAAGCCCTATCACCTCCCTGCCAGCCTACAAACACATATGTCACTGCTGTTTCAAAAACTGCTCATACTAACGTTCATTTTCAGGTATGTCACAGGCTGGTTCAGCCCCTACCACAGAAAAAGGAAGATTATTCATCCTATAATAATTCATTACTTTCAGCCAGATGCAGTAAGGTAACACCACTTATTTTGCATTATAGGGGAAATAAAATCTGTCATATTTTGGGCACTCAGGTACATTTTTGAGTCCTTGCCTCTTTCAAAAATTATTTCAGAAGCATCAGTGGAAATCAAACAATATGAAGTATTCATAATACCGTTTTAAACAGAACATGTTTCTTTGTCTGCCTTCTGTCGAACAAATTCTTTGAACACCAATATAAAATTGGTCTCCGAAAAACTCCTCCTTGTATATGCAGTTACTCCTATATAGACCTGCTGTGTATTACAAAAAGTTCTTAGCCTCAGTGGCAGAGCTCACCACGGGCCAGCTTTCAGGTGGGGCTTGGAATAAAACCAGACCCCTTTCCCCTGCTCCCTGTGTGTGCTTTTCAGAACTTGTCCTAAAGATGATGCTGATTCATACCAAATGGCCAATTTATACATTTTTTTTTGCCTTGATAAAGCAAACATCCAACTGCATCCACTCTTGCTGATAAAAAACAGAACTAAATTCCCAACAAATCTCACAGTGGGTTTCAGTTACGCTTAAAATGTGCATAGTGGGGTTTTCTGAGCTCACATTTCAGTACTTTAAAAATCATTGCAGAAGGAAAGTGCCAAGATTAAACACAAACAGCATCAATGTTTTCCCATCTGCACAAAATCAAGTCCCTTGAGCTCTTGTAACAGATGCTTCTTTTCCTGTAAAGTCATTTTAAGGACCGTACTCCCTTGAAAAGGTGCAGTAAGGAGCCCTCCCTTGAGGCAGAGCTCAGCTGCATATGTGATTGTTTCTTCCTTCCAATTTTGTGCTTAGTCTTCTCTCCAAGTGGAATGCTGTGGTGCAAGACCTCCAAGCAGCCATGGAGCAAGTTTTCCACAAGTCTACTGTAGAGGAGTGGATGGAGGAGAACGTCCACCCCAGCCTACAGAAGCTGCAGCAAGTGGTGGATGATTTAGATAAAGCAATAAAAGCACAAAATTAGGGGTGTTTCATTTAGGCTGTCTTATTCCGTGCAAAAACATGGCTAGTGGAAATCTGCAACTAGTCATATAGCTAGAGTTGGTCATCTTAAGAGTTGAACCAACAACTGTGATTAAACAAAAGTGACCTGAAGGCATAAAGGAATTTTTTTAGTGCAATAGACTTCAACTCTATTTTAATTTTCCTGTCTTAACACATTGCTGAGCCTTAAATCACCTGCCCTGTAAGTCAGCTTTGCTCACCTTGCCTAACAGAATGCAGGAGTGAGCCAGAACTCAGCTATATTACAAGGCAGGAGAAAAACCCAGTTTCTTCCAAATTCAGTATTTGTAGTAATAGACTTTCTTACATAACAGTGACTTGGAGAAGTTCCACAGGTTCTACTCTATCATAGAATCACAGACTAGTTTGGGTTCGAAAGGACCTTAAAGACCATTCAGTTCCAACCCCCTGCCATGGGCAGGGACACCTTCCACTAGACCAGGTTGCTCCAAGCCCCATCCAACCTGGCCTTGAACACTGCCAGGGAAAGGGCAGACACAGCTTCTCTGGGCAGCCTGGGCCAGGGTCTCACCACCCTCACAGCAAAGAATTTCTTCCTAATATCTCATCTAAATCTCCCTTCGTTCAGTTTAAAACTGTCACTACTTGCCCTTGTAAAAAGCCCCTCTCCAGCTTTCCTGTAGGCCCCCTTCACATACTGGTACTAGTCAGTAGCCAACATATCCTCCCTTCACAATTGCCATAAAAAGAAAGATTTAGGATACTTTAAACATGCTTGAGGTCCTTATGGTCTGTAGGGTGACTCCATCTTTCAGCTGTGTTCAGAGACGTGTCCTACCACTCCATCATGACAAGTCCTTCCACAGCACACAGCAGCTGATTTGTTCCAGATTTTGGGTTGGACTTTTTCAGTCTGAAATAGATAAAACCATCAGTCTTAAATCCAGCTTTGATTAGCTTGAGATCAGGAAATTAACATCCAGATTTTTGCAGAAGTCTGGGCAAGGAACTGCTGTCCAGATGCTCCCCAGGTTACAGCAGATGCATGAAAGAACACGTACCGTGACAATACAGAGCAAGAGGGAGCTACAGAAAAGAGACTTGTGCCAGTAGTGAAGGTGACACCTGGTCTTTGAGGAAAAACTGCCTTAACACATGGGGCTGCTTGACTTTTTACCAAAGCATCATCTAAGCAAAGCGTAGTTTCATCCCCACAGAGAAGCACCATCCCAGTCACTTTAAGGCATCTACTTTGCTATGTAAAACCTGACACTGCAGGTTCATCCGAATTTGAAGCATGACTAAAGTCTACTGAATATGAGGGAAAAATGCTAAGTTTTATTCTGCTTTAATGTTGAACTTTCAATAATATAATGCAATATATTTTGTGGACTTAACTGGAGGATTAAGATAATTGCCACAAGGGAAAATAATTCAAAAGTCTGGTAGTTAAGTACACTACCATGAATATTCAAAATATTCTTTGTTTGCTTAATTTATTGCTTTCTTGAAAGTCTTATTTTGGAAGCGCAGGTATTGAAATTTTCTTGGAACAACAGTTATAAAATGAGTATAGCTCTAGATACAGAAAGTACAAGAAGTACAGCGTAAGACAAATGTTTTAACTTATTTAGTGAGAGCTACAGGAGTTAGGTCCACATGCAGATTTTTATCTAAAAAGAATCAATTGCTATGTATACCTTAATTACAGAAGTCACATACCTTGAACTGAACAAGATCTTAATTTATTTTACTTAATAAATCCTTTAATACTCAAAATGTTTGTGGAAACTTGCCTTTTTTTTTTGGTTTAAAGGGGGGAAAATGCAAATATATTCACCAGTGGAGAGTTGGTTAAATCAGCTTATATGAAACTGAAAGCTGGACTGCTGTAAGAGTGAAAGCAGGGTCGGTAAGGAACAAGGTATTTGGGCTTCCTCTACTCTGTCCTCCCCCCCATTAATTCCTTCAGTAGGTCTGTGCCAAGTGGCAATTTAGACTGCCATCCATATGTTAATTAAAACCAATAAAAAAAAAAAAAGACTGACACAAAACAAGTTATCAAAGTTGATTTTATCAATGGACATTTAAAAAAAAAAGACAACATACAAGGCCTTGCTGAAATTCCACTTTTTTTGAAATTTTAAAAGTAGAAAAGCAATTTCTAAACACGTTCCAGAAGTATTCTGCCTCTCAGCGATCCACTACAGTGTCAGAACTAGTGCTCTTTACTACGTAAGCCAGCTTTGGTTTTGGTATCTGTGTAACTTCATAAATACAGCACAAGAGTCAGATCTCAGCTATATGGTCTAAATATTTGGGTTTTCTTTGAAACTTGCACAATTGATCCTAGTTACTGGAATATCTCATTCTGTGAAATACCAGAATATTAGATTATAGCTTAGATTATGCAACTTTCTGCCCTTGTACAACACACAGTCTTGCTGCTGTTCAGTGGGAGAGCTAAGGCCGTGATCCCAACCACATACATGCAAGTAACTTCAAATGTGCTACGTGAGTTTAAGCTGAAGCATCTGCCAAATGGTACATGATGCAGTTATATGAAAGGACATAACAGAGTGTTGGCTTTATGGAGCAGGGGTTAGATCTAACTTAAGGTCTGTTATGCAGGTTTTCAAATCATTTGCAAGTCAAACTACAGCCATGTAGTCTCCTTACTAGACAGCCCAAGATGCAAACACCTTAACAAATACATCTCCTGTAATACTCTTCTAAGGAGTATCTAATTTCCTAACCAAAACTAGTCTTTCACATCATTCCTTTTAGTACAAGCCACTTGACATCAGGCACACATAAGGCTACGTTTACTGGGCCTTTCGATATGCTAGGCCCAAGAGAAGGAAGGAAAACAATCCAAAAAAAGCCTTCAGCAAAATGGTGAAAAGTGGCAAAAGGATCAGAGAGAGGACTAGTGGGAAGAGGGAAGACCAGAACCTGTCCTGAGTTAGCACCTGCTGTTCTAAACCATTCCTTCAAGCTGCATCACTTTCCTGAGGAGCCCACAGCCACTGCCACAAACAAATCCATGTTAAGGGCAATTCGCAAGTTAATTTTTCACGCACATAGTTCCTGCAAAACATGAAAATCTGGCTATGTCTTCCAAGTACAGAAGACAAACAGTTTTTGAAGATGGGAAGCTCAAGACCTGCATCAAGAGAAATACACATCAGCCTGTGATACACATTCAGGTACAGCATCCAAGTGCCAAGCTATAGGTCGCTATCACGATAAGGTCCCAGTTGCGCACATCAAACCAGCAGTGTCTGACACACAGCCCTCAAGCAGAACCCACAGCATTTCAAGAATTTACTCAGTCCCCCTTCACATTAGCTCAGTTTACAGAACTCAGGTTTCCATTTGAAACTGTACTAGTTTGTATGGCAACAGAGCTGCCAAATGCAAAATGGAAAAGGTACAAGAGGATTACACCAGCTGTTCTAAATAAAAGGCTGAGGAGTCAAAATACTCTTACACACACAGTGCGTGCCAGCAGTCATCCCTCTCCTGACCACCATCAGTAGGATACCGAGGTGCGAGGGGAACCCTATAGAACATCTTTAAAGAGATGATCATTGGACATCAACTCAAAATGCAACTTACTCCACCAGAATGTATTCCAAGCTATGTTATACCTTACTATCAGTTATTTCCCTTTCTAGGAATTCTGAGTTTTCCTTAGAGTGTTTTAGTCTTTGTATAATGATATTGCATAGTCCATAAGCACAGACACTACTAACATCAAGAATGTACAGCAAGCCAGATGCACAGAAGAGGTCAGCAGAAGCAGGGCACACGATGCAGTGTAGGGTTAGATCAACAGACGTACCTTTCTAAAGCTCATTATTAACTGGAAAACCACAGCGTGGTTTGCATCTTCCACGGAATGTTAGCTCTCATGGAAATGCAAAAGAAACCCAGTCTAGCTAAGATTGAATGCAGGTAGTTTTGTCTGTTTCATCCATGGTCAAATCTGTGGGCTCAGAATAGTAAGTGCAATGCACATCCATACCGTGTGCTCCCCCTGAATATCCTTGCTACGAAAGCAGCAGTTATCTGCAGGTTGAGCCCTTTTGCTTACATTAGAGCATTAAATTTTTTCAGTATTTCTTAGTGGAAGTCCTTAGAACGGACATTCTCATTTTGAATAGTGGGGGGAAAAAAAAAAAGTTCTCCAAATTCCCAATCTCATTCTCCTCTCTCCAAATGAATGTTACCAAGGGTATACACTAGAGTGGATTTAAATGAAGATCTCTCCAAAGTGTTACATACTGCAATATTTTCTTTTTTTTTAACCAGATTTGATGATTATTCTTAGCTTATAGCTGTGCTTCAGAATAAAGGCCAAATTTACCTAATTGCCTGCAACCTAATTTTCCCACTTTCATGCATAGCAGCTTCCCAATTCCAGTGATGGGGGGTGGAGATTGAACACCACATGATTAGCCCACCAACTCAGAGCAGAGGTCTGCTTTGATACCTGATCTGATTACAAGTTTTTCTTATTTAATAGCAACAGACCCACCTCTGTGCTGCAGTCAAGCTGCATCAACAGCTTCCTCCCTGTTACAGTTTGATGACCCTTTCAAACTGACAGAGCACATTTGTCTCACAGCTCACGTACTGGGTCTGAACAGCACAAAGTGAAATCTTGGTACTACCTGTTCTTTGGTCACATGAACATGTGCTTAGTTTCACATACAGCTGGAACACACAACCAGACAGAGCTTCTGCTGAAATATTTTCAGAGCTTTCTCTTCTGTAGAGGTAGAGTGCTTTGAAAGACAAATACAGGTTCTTTTAAGTCCTGAAGAAACTGCTGCCAGAAGACATTTGCTGCTGGCCAAATGTGAAAGCAGACCACACAGTTACTTTGTACCCCATTCACATCTTCTAGAAGTAACTGTAAATATTTTCTAATTCAGGTCTGAACACCATACAATTCCTAACTAAAACCTAGTGAACTTTGATACAAGTAGTTTTAGCATGGTGAAAGAACTTTCAGCTCTTTACAGCTTTTGTCTTGTACTGACAAGTTGATACAGGCATCATGAAGTTTTAGTTCCAGACAGAACATGTTGACTAACAGAGGTAGCTTTTACTTGAAAAAATATCTTGGAAAATTCGTATTTTAACCATTTGCAAAACCATTGGTCAGAACAGAGGACACGACACACACCTGGAGTAAAACATGGGCACAAGTCAAACATTGGATCTATCCCAGCTATCTTAAAAAATAGTAAGTTATTATTTAGCACTTCGGTATGATTTCAAGTGAGGAAATACTACACAAATCTAGGCTGCCATCAGTCTTTTCCCTACCTAAAGTAACAGATGTGCTTTTCTTCCTTTCTAAATACACAGTTAAATAGTAAACATTGATGTCTAGAAAAGGTTATTCTATCTTGGGGTAGTCTATGCCCAGAAGTTAAGCAGAACAGGATTAAGCTAAAACATCTCAAAGATGTTGAATCATCAATGTGATCATTTTTTGTTTACTATTTACAACTCCTTGGCAAGTCCAAAAGAAGTAAGACAGCATGACAAGTTGATCAGCCTGATGTTTACAATTCCAAGGCAGTCACTCCAAGTTTAATTTCCACTGGAATCTAATGGCAAGTCAGTAGTAGAGAACGTAAAAGTGCCACTATCCTGCATCACCTAATTGCATATATTAAGCAGCTTAAAACCAATTTAGCAATATATTCAGTCATTTACAAGATTCCAAGAAAAACCTCAAAACATTGTGTTACAAGTTACAAATTCAGCTCCTCTACATTTCATATACTGTACCTGCAGCAGATGTTTGCAATAAGTGGAAGTTTACATCTGTATCTCCACTTCATTAATGGGAAAGCAATAAATGATTTCAAACCAATATTGATTATTAATAAATAACTATTCCTAGACAAGTTTGATGAGCTGACAAAGTTCAAAAGCCAGCAATGTCCACGTGCAGGAACTAAGTCAAAGGAACAAATAAAACAGAATTTGCTTTGGACTCTACAACAGCAATACTGTGAGCGTGGATCTTGAAGCAGTTTAGCACTAAAAAAGGTGCCCTAAGACAAATTCCTTCTATTGTAAATGCACATGTAGAGAAATGCCCAGGTCAAGACTGTGAGGGATTTCTTTTTCTGAAGAACAATCAGTATGTTTTCCAGATGTTTGAAAGCCTCCGCCTTCTTCAGCTCATGATGACTATTAGTATTTATCCTGTGGTTCATCCGCATCACTAGCCTCTGCTTCGCTGCTCTGAGAGAGATCTTCTTGGCTCTCTACTCGGTCCAGTTCCAGAAAACTAGTAATGAGTTTGGCAACTGCTTCCACATCACTGTGGAAAGGAAGAAACAATGTCAGAGTTAGTGGAATTGTGGTGTTGACAAGACAAGAACAGGCACACTAATTCTTGATAATAGCTGCTTGAAAGGCCAGTCAACATATGGCACAGAGTATGACTGACAGCATCCCACCTGTGAAGGCATATCAAGCCAAGCCATTGCCTCCACATCAGAACAAATCAATCCTTTTCCCACAGCTGCAAGACTCCTTATTATCGATGCTTAAAACAAATCCTCTGTTAACTGATAAACACACTGAATGTTTGCAAAACAGAATTAATCCCCTTCACAGCTGAGCTAGTGAAGGTAACTACAGCAGACATGCAGCACTAAAGGGATCTTGGATATCTAAATATGATGAGCATCCTAATGAGAGATTGTGTTACCCAAACATCTGCAACTGAAAGCATTAAAGGGTTTTAAAAAGTTAAACTGAGTAACACAAAGTCATATCAGCAAGTATGAAATGGAGCTGAGTCTCCATAATTGGCAATTATTGCCCCATGTGACTAGCATTTCCCACCTTACACATTCTAATTAAAACAAGTCCACACCGCACCTTCTACAGCCCAACACTGCACTCTGAGTCAGCGGGTGTGAAAATCCAGTGACAAATCGCAGCACAACCAGGTAACCCTTCCCAAAATATCGCACCGTCTCCTCTTCCACGTTCACATCTCCGATCTCATTCAGTAGAGCCACTACTGCAAACAGATGTGGAAAACAAAGTAGGCTGTTAGTGACCAGTCAGCTCTCAGCACTGCCACTAGTGACGTCCGTGACTGGGACTCTGTGCTCTTGAGTACTACTGCTCTGATCCCATACAACCGGGGCAGTCCTGCAATAGCAAACAATTGCCGAGCTATTCAGGCAAAACAAGGAGAGACTACAGCACATATTACCTGGTAGAGGCCCTAAGGAACAACATTAATGGTTCCCAGTTCCTGGGAAGCAGTATGTTTATTACTTATGTTTCCCACTTACTTTAATGACAGTTTTAACTATTTTTCTGTAAGAGTAGGTTAAGTTCAGAGCATATGCTGATCTCTGCATCCCCGTGTTAACTGTACTTGAAAGAGATATTACCAAATAGCCTCTCAGAAATAGATGTGCTCAGCTCCCCAACATATAAACATACCCTAAAGAAAAGTTCAGAAACATTAAACATCCTCTCCACATCTCTTATCTTCCACCTCCAAAATGAACTGTTTAAAAACCAATTCAACTTAAGGACATTCCAAATTTTGTCAGTTGTCTAAGCATATTCAGAGTTGGTTTGATTTAGACTAGCAAGTAGAATTAAATCTGACATTGAAGAGGCTCCTGTTTTAGTTTGCAATGTAGCTCCTGTCTCACAGGGACTCCATCAAGTCACATACTATACTTCAAGTTCTGTTACTCCCATAGCAAGCTCAAAAGAAATGAGATACTGCGTTAAGCTGAGCCTATTGAATACACTGTTTTAAATGCGTATTATATATCTGCAGGATATAACATGCCTGCTTGCATATATCTAAAGATTTGCATGCTACCAAAAGCAGATTAGATTACAGAAATCTCAACTCCTGGATCTAAAATTTCCATTTTTCACCAGTCCCACCTGCAAAGCAGGCTAGCCAAGGGAAAAACAAACCTGCACATTAACATCCCAAAGGAATGGCTAAGACTACTATGGAAAGCAATGTGTAAGCCTAGTTACCTTGGATTAAAATAACTAACAAGATGTATTCAGCACCCTAACCTAAAACATCATTTGGGTCCTGAGAGGCAGATTACATCTGCTGCTTGGGAACAAAGCAGATCTGGAACCAGATGTGACTAATTTGAGTACAGAACTCCAAATTATTAAATGGGCATGTATGCATTTCTTCTGTCTGCTCACCACATTTGCTACCACAGGTACTGTTTTCTCACCTTGTTCATTGCCTCCTTTTGAGAAGGTCAGTAATTTTTTGTAGAGATTAAATGTTCTTAGGCAGACTGTCCCCTTGTTCTTATCAAATACAGCTTCCTGTAAAATTGAAAAGTAAAAATCAAGATTTTCTTAAAAACACCATCAGTAGATATGTTTCAAAGTAAAATAAAAATAGTTATATGGGAAAATAATCTTGGTAACACAAAAACACATAGCTATTTTGGAGACATTCCTCTATTATTAGACTGTGAAAATCACAATCTTGCTCTTGGCTTTAACAGAGACTTTACCATATCTCCTGTGTTACTTCTAGAAGGAAGTTAAAGCTGGTTTCACTGCCCTTCTTGACACATTCCTTATGTAATAAAAACTTTGCGTGGAATCAAATCTGAACACTTGGAGTTCCTGTGCTCTTCACTTTCAGTGTATGCATTTGGCCTACAGTACAAGCTTAGAGCGAAGATAAATTCTAGTTACACTTTTCACTAACACAGTCACTAACTCCACCAAAATTCCAGTGTTGTGCTATATGGGCCAGGCTTACACTAGATTTAAAATATCCCTGACGGTCAATGAAAAGAGAATGTCTCATACGCGTGGGTTGCTTATTCTAACAACTCAGGTCAGCAGGGTGACAAGCCTGTATGATGGGTTATTGCTCTCAGTCCAACTCCCAACAAATCAACATGCACAAGATTATAAACCAACTTCACAACCACCACCCTTTCCCCAGTGGAAAATGGCTGAGTAGCCTGGAAGGTTACAGCTACCCTATTTAATGGTCGTTCTGTCATTAGCTGGAACACTAAGTACGAAATCATGTTGTAGCAGCTGAATGTGCTGTTCTTTCTCCCTCTTTTATGTAAGAGGAAGAAAAGGCCACAAACCAGTTTGGGGCAAGTCTCCCCTTAAAAACTCTTATGTTTAGCTTCATGTTTTCATGCTTATGTAGTGAAAGAATTACTGCCCAATTCTAGTCCTAGTACAGCAACCCCAAAGGGTTTCCTCAAAACCAAAAGCATAACTTGTCTGTTTGGACTGAGCAAGTGCATGGGGCTGCTACAATCACCATCTGTCAATTGTTTCTAAACTAGCACAACCTTATTTCCCAAGTTCAGCATCTTACCTCCCACTGCTCCAGATT
The DNA here is from genome assembly GCF_013368605.1 of Nyctibius grandis. Classification (NCBI taxonomy): domain Eukaryota; kingdom Metazoa; phylum Chordata; class Aves; order Nyctibiiformes; family Nyctibiidae; genus Nyctibius; species Nyctibius grandis. Next base: position 4,369,055 of record NC_090672.1, on the reverse strand, counting down.
CTGTGCTGCCACAAAGAAACACCCAGCCATATAGAAGAGCTTCCATGCCAAGCTGTCTGAACAATGCAAAAAATGCACAAATTTAAGGATTTTTTTTTTACCTCCTTTGGTATTCAAACAGTTAGTTTTAAAAGCAACATCCTCCCTTTAAAGGCAACAAAAGGAAAAAAGGTTTCTCTGATGCCATATTTTTGCCTTTAGATGTAATGTAAGCTATTTTACAGCTCTCTCCCAGGATAAAATACAGAAACTCTTCACATATTTTTCAAAGACTCCATCTACACCGGGCTCCAAACCATACAGAATTATAAGCATACGTATTATTGGCAAGGTTGTAACATCACTACTACACATCTTTCTCTTCTCTAAAAGCAAAAGCATCTTAAAAGGCATCCACAAACCTCTCAACCACCAAATATTTGTGCTGCAGAGGACAAGGGTGAGGGACAATGGAAATTCACTGAAGCAAACATGTTTCTTCATAAAAGGAAGCAGTCAGCCCTCTTGACAAACAAATATTGGCATTTTATGTCCTGGAAATGTTTACATACAGCAGCCTAAGCAATTTGCTTACTCAGGCTTTTACTGAAGACAGAGTAGAACTGAGTATTGTTTCAGAAAACTTTGTTGCAATGTCTTAAGAAAAATAAAAGGCTGATATAGCTGGTATGTCAAGCAGCTTTCACTGGACTTTACTCTTAAAATAAAAATACATTGATTATATTGGTAGCATATTCCTACATACTATTAAGTTTTAAAATCTGATGTTAACAGGATGCAGCAAGAGAATCACAGGACAGTCTGCAGGATGAATTCCATAGATGGAAGGACACCTGGCATTTAGTGCTGTCTGCTCTATTGCAGGGGTGAGGAAGCAGCAGCAGCTGTCTGTTCTCTAAAGGTGTTTTTATGAGTAATCTCTGCCAGTAATGATTTAACAGTTTCCAGAGAAACAGAGCACTTCTATCAAAGGCAAGGTAATCATTTCATTATGGTGGCAAGCAATCATTATGTGTCTTCCCAGGAGAGCTGTGAGGAGCAGCTAATCACATTTATAAAACACACTAAAAGTACAAAATGCCACAGAGTACTAAATATAATCATTAAAAATACTCCTGCAAATGGAAAGGGAGGCTGAGTAAGAAATAGAGCATTAAAGCACAATAAATCATACACAGGCAACAATTATTATCGGATATTAATACTCACACCACGAAGTGTGATAGGTACCTATACTGCCTTTGTAAGGCCAGACAGAAGCTGCAGAGAGGAGTTATCAGCATGAAAAACAGACCAACAGGGAATAAACAATTCCTAAAAAAAATGATAGGCCATTACCTGCACTATAATAAGCAGCAGCCAAACCGATGGAGGCTATTCCTAGGATGAGAGGGGAGAGAATTAGGACAAACAAGTAGCTCAAACAATCTAAAATTCCCTGATGAAAAACATATGAATATTCACAAGTCCATCACTTTTCAAAAAAGGGACAACTGTGACTGCAACATTGATCACTATATGAGAGAGTCAGTTATTTTTCTCTGAACTCAATATAAAAAAACCTCCCGTTCTGCAAAGACCCTGAAGAGCACAGGGGCTGAGGTCAGAAATAAAAGGTTGTGACAGAATCAGGCACAGAACTTCAGAGCGACTCTCCATCTAACCGTTACACCACACTTCCTCTCGAGCACAGTACAGCCTTGAGCGTGCTAACACAAACACTACAGTGGTTATTCTTCCCCTCCAAGTGCTCTGTGGAGCCAAAAGAAAACTTCTGCAATAAAGTTGTGTCAGAAGCTTCCAGCTCCTTTCTCCCATTGAGGAGGAAGTGCCTCATGCCCCAGAACCCCACCGCAACAATCTTGTCTCAGTGAGAGTGACAAGACAACATCACCGAAAGCAACGACATTGTAGTGTTACTGCAATAGGATTTACTCAGCTGGAAAGCAGGAGGTGCCACATTTACCCCACCAGCTCTCTCAGTGTGGTCCTAACAAGTACCACTCCATTTTTTTATCTCTGCTTATTCAGTAGTGTTTTAAAACAGAACATCCTGTATGACTTCCCATTTCATACACACAGTGCCGTTAAGAGTTCGCTGTCAACCTCATGCAAGATCTAACCCCAGCATCGCTCCACTGCAGATTTTTCCGTTTCTGAAAATCTAGATGTTTTTCAATGTAAGTATGCATCCCCTTCAGGAGCTTCACATTTATATTGCTATATGGCATATAATAAACTTTCTTTTCTTGGTCTTTCAGGACTCCCTTAAAATTCTGTCCATGAGCCTCAGAGGTTCTGCAGATGACAGACTGAAAAATTATCAGTCTCACAGTGAAATTACCACACTGAGGAGAAGGCTTCAGGCTCATTTAGTGGCTACACTAAAGGAGAAGGTCAAAGCACAATGATTCCTCTTCTTGAAAGAAAAATGCCTGAAAGACAGGCATCTCTTGTTAGAGGTTCTTTCAGGAATTTATTCTATGACACCTTTTCCTTAAAACAAGCTCTGAAATAAATTGAGGTCTTACCAACACAGAGAGACCAAGATCGGATGCCAGGTGACCTCTTCAGATGAAGATGGGAACTTGTGCGGTGTTCAACCAACATATACATCTTCAGAAGAAACTCCCAACAGCCCAGTCTGGCTCATGAAACCTCACTGGACAAAAAAAAAAGATAAGTAAGAATTTAAAATCATTGCTGACTCCAACACTCTTTCTTCTTAGCATTGTCACAACTTAACAAGTTTTCATCTAGACTATAAAAGATGTTCAGGATAACAACATAGTCTTTTTCTCACAGGAAAATCAATATACACTCTTAAAAAAAAACTGCAAGAAAAAACTGCCATGTGGAGACTTGCACAACAACAGGAATCTGAACTCTGAGAAACTTCTCGTTTTGGGGGTAAAAGTCTCTTCCTTTCTATCACAATCAGATTCCAGAAGAAAATGTGAAAAACAAGAACCTTGAACAATGCTGTTGCTAATTCATGCAGCACTTCAAACAAATAAAACAGCAAGAGCAATGGGAATTTCTTTGACAGCATTTCTCCTGCAAACTGCAAAGGCTGCCATGATGGGCTACTCTGGCAGCTGGACAATGCAGCCTTCTGCAACACAGACTTTGGGTCTCTCATCCCCAACAACAGCCCAGCAAGGGTTACAGCTTCAGCCTAGCAGTGACAGTGTCACATAATGCCGTTCCCATCTTTCAAGCCAACTCAAGAATAAACCCAGGAGTTTCCAACAAGTATGTTTGTCTCTGCCCAACAAGACCGTGCCTTCAACCTAGACAGAAAGTAACAGTAGAGATTACAAAGACAGGTACTAATTAAAAACAGTAAGGGCTGTGCAATCCCATGCAGCATTTTCAGCAAGGTTTACTATTTACAGCATAAAATTGTTTGAATTCTGGCATGAATGTGAGCTCCAGCGCAAAAAACAATCTTACCCTAATACTATCAGCATAAAGCCTGATTTGTAGAATATGCAAGAGGCATATGAGGAGCCAGCTGATCTTTCAGCATTGTCACCAGAGAAAGGACAGGCTGCTTACTGCTTTGCTTGCAGGAATTGGTAGAGATGCTTGTTGTTATTATTAAGACCACAATTGAGTAAAAGTGAGTAGGAAATTAAAGCATGTGCTAAGCATTGTGTCATAATGTTAGCAGGGTATATGTTGGCCTTAACCAAGGACAGCTTCTGTTATGGTCCTTCGTACCACTTAAGGTAGTAGGTTTTAAGCAGACTTCCTCAAAAGGGATTTTTAAAAAGGGTGTCTACTTTTCTGATTGATGTGATGAAGCTCAATATCTGTGAAGCATTCTGGGGAATGCAGGAGCATTAAACAGCTTGTTTACTGTTGAAGACAATGAACACCAACTCCTTCTATTGACTTGGTGCTTCAAATAGCCGACTCTTCTGCCCACAGAACCAGTTGGTAGGAGATTGGCATTAAGCTGCTGTTAGCTGCCCATGGTAACAGGCTTCCAGAAGAATGCCAACGTTCAATAGGTTTTTGAATAACCATGAAAAACACCAAGAGAGAAGGCTCAAGCACATCCAGGTTCTTACAGAAGAAAAGTATGCAATTTTTAGTCCTTTAGTCATCTTGCTGTTCTTAGATATTACATGACACTCCTGCAATTCTGCACTGACTGGCTAGTTTAGATGTAAAACTCCAGAGGATTTTTTTTTTCCATTTAATAAAGCAGATTTAGCCAAGTCTTTTCAGTTAAATAAAAAGCATTTTAATGTCTTAGCAACACATCTGAGAGAATCTGAAACCAAAAGAGACAAAACCACTTATGCATAAGACATACTCCATCTCCTCCGGATGTCAAGCATCAAATTTTAATTTCAAATGACTCCTGTGAGCTCCTCTTAATAGATCAGGAAATATTTCTGCACATACAAAGCCTTCTCCTGCCTACAACCTAGAAAATATCACCAAGGTATCAAATACAGAAAGATCACTGCAGAAACCTGGCCATATTTCACAAACATCACACCCTGCTGAAAACATACTTCACATACATACCAGTTAATACATTAATGTGAACTTTGATATCTTTCCCCGTCATATTCGTTCAGTGAAATCCAGTCATGCAAATACCAGTGTCAGCTTAATGCTGGACACACAAATTCAATGGCATTGTCTCTCAGAGGCAGCTGCTTGCAAGACAGGTGCCTCAGGGAATAAGAAGCACCAAAGCAGCTTCTTAAAGTTACATGTAATAAAATAAGTCAGAAACATGCCTTTAACTGAAAACAAAAGTTTTACTATCCCAATTTCACAATTATATAGAGACAGGTATTTTTAGGCAGCTAATTTTGCTTCAATTTGTTAGGTTTGACATTAAACTGATCTTCAGCACCAAAATAATCATTCATATACCTCCTCCAAGCTCCCGAGTGAGGGTGAGCTAGCAAGAGCTATCCAAACAAGCACCCTGAAAGCTTCACTACAAATATCAAGTCAGGACCATGCATCGGGCTGAATTCTCGTGACCTCCCCATCCCGCCCCGCAATGCACTAACGGGTCCCCCCCTCACCGAGCATCCAGTTCGGGAAAGGAACTGCAGCCCGCTGCCAAAACCGAAACAAACCTCCCATTTTTCTCCCCCCACGTGTGGGTAACACCAAGCCTTTAGCTGGGACTGGCCCGTAGCGGCCCGCCCGCAGCCCTGCCAGGCCGGCGGGGCAGCCGCTCCCGGCCCCCGCCCCCGCCCCGCTCCTCAGGCGGCCCAGCGTAGCCCGCGGGGCGCAGGACGGGCAGCCGACGGCTCCCCGAGAGGCGGTGCGGCGCGGCCCTCCACAGGGGCTCCTGCCGCCGGGCCCGCGCCGCGGGTACCCCCCGCCACATGTCCCTCCTGAGAGACCCCGCCCCAGGACGGATCCGCACCCTCTCAGCCGCCCCCCACCGCCGGTACCTGCCCGGGCGCGCAGCAGCAGCAGCACATCCGTACCGACACGTTTTGAATGGGAAGCCCGGGCGCCTCCGCTTCCTGCAGCCCCGCCACCCCGAACCATAGAGCGCGGGCACAGCGGCTACAGGGGCGCGCCGGCGCCACGCCCGGCTTAAGACGGTTCGGATGCGCCGGCGGCCATTTTGAGTGAGGGCAAAGCGGGGGATAAATAACCCGCCCCGCCCCGGCCCCAGGGCGCTGTGGGTGGGGGGGAAAGGAAGGACCGCACCCAAGATGGCGGCGCGTTGCCAGCATTTAAGATGGTGGTTAGGCCAGTAGGTGCTGCTTAAGAGTGCCGCTGTTTCCTGAGATTTTGTGGCTTTAACTGTATTGTGAAAGAGGAGAAAAACTTATGTGTTGGTAGAGGAGGGAGGTGCAATACTGCAGGGTGAGGCTGGGGGTGTGTGGAAGAGCTTTTCTGGGCATAGTTGGTGGTTTGGTAGATTCTGGGTAAGGTGGACACGGCCCCTTACACAACAGGGCCTGGCAGGGCCAGGTTGTAAGTGAGGTTTGTAAGTGATTTATCAGTGTCACAGAGTTGTCTCAAGATGGCTGCCAAGAGAAGACCTGTTGCTTGGACCTTGATTCCCTGTTGCAGGAGCTAAAAGCCATTGCTTCTCTGTACTGGGTGTGTTTTCATGTTTGTGTATCTCTATTTACGGGTATTTATCCCTGTGAATAACTACACACATGTAAGTAGAGAGCTGACTTCTTTGTTTGAAGTTTCCCATTCTTCTAAATAGGACTTGTGAGAGCATATGCTACAGGGTTTTTTTGCCAGTAGTAAATTACATCAGTGTTGCCAATTGATGTTTTTTTTATCACAAGTTTTGTAATACTTGGTATTTTTTAAGCTTTAGCTTTCAACATTGATAGCTACAATGGCTATTGAATGCAGTGTGGTTTTGGAAAGCTGTTCTAACTGTGAACAGAATCCTGAAAAAAATTAATGCTGTTGTTCAAAAACTGGGGGGAAATTGTGAAGCAGAAATAACAGTGATAATCTTACAGGTTTAATGTTGATGTCATGACTTTTTGTGAACTGTATGTCAACTGAAGGCTTGGGTTTGGAACATCTGTTGTTCAGGGAGGAAAGTTGCTAATCCACTTGAAATACTGAGCAACTTTCCTGTTGTGGGCAGTAGGCTATATGTGAAAAATCCTTTGTGTTTCTAGTTTAGTTAAACATCATTCACAGGGGAAAGCTGTTCCTGTTCAATCCATTAGACCAACTGCTCATGTCATCTTTGGGACAAAATGGGTAAAATGCAGACATCTGTAGTTTAGCTTAACTTCTTAAATTCCCTTTAGGTAGTAAGCCAATGCATAACTTCATCTATAAATGATATTCCGTCCTCTCTCAGTTGCACAGGAATGTAGTCCTTTGTGAATGACATACTAAATTTTTGGCTTTTTTCCTAATATGAATCCAGATTTTCCAGAGCGTTTGCTCAATGCCATAGCACAGTAGAAGTTTGTTCAGCTGTTCCTGAACATCATTGTTGGTGAATAGTAACTGAGTTTTTGATCAGACAGTGTCTTTTCATACCAGTGCAGAGTGAACTATGTGAAGATAGGGAAAAAGCCTCAGACTCCATGGTGTAGACTTAACTAACTGTAAGTAGTAGAAAATGCAAACTGATCTGCAATTTTTGTGGAACTATCTTAAAGGGAAAAGGCTATGAGGAACTGCAAGAATGAATTGGCATGCTTCTGAGTCATGAAGTACCAGCTGCTGGATTTGGATGAAAAATAGGAAGTAATAAGTATCACGTGTTCTCAACCCAAACAAGCAGCTGACTGAGTCTTCTGGGAAGAAATTTATGTATAAGCAGTTGTCAGTCAGCCTTCATAAGCAACCAGTTTCTCTGGAAACCAAATGTTAAGCCATTTTGAGTGATACAAGACAAAAGATTTCTTGTGTCTAGAGTAGAGTGAAATAAGAAACTCATCTGTCCCCTCCACTCAATATAAACCACACAGCATATTCTTTTATTCTTTTGTTACTCTTTTATTTTTTATTTTTGTTACACTCTTTTGTTCTTATGTTACTATCTGCAAAAACATTAGCAGCTGTGTATTTCTCCAGTTCTGCAAAGACCACAGAGGATAACCTGATGTGACTTACTTTAATTATGAAGTTAGGAAGAAATTATTTCAATTATGGAAAATACCACACACACACACACAATTAAGCACTTGTCCAAACTGGAATATGGCAAGGATCCTTGTGAGCTTCTGGTATTGATTAATGATTCTTATAACATTTTTTCTGCAGTAGTCTGGGAATTTTACACCAGCACTTTGAAGTAGGTAAGTGGCGTTATGCCTACCAATAAAAAAGGGAAGAAGAAACACACCGTAAAAGCTTGATCTTGGACTGAAAGAACAGCATGAATTCTAAAACGTATTGCTGCAGAAACAACAACTAGTTGCCAGAAGAAACATTCAGAAATATGTAATTGACTATTTGTAGGCTTCTTGCTTGATAATATAAAAATAGATTTTTGTAAGGCATTCTATAGTTAGTACACTTGTAACTTTTAAGTCATTAATTTAAAAACAAGAACATGCAGATATAACAGAACTGGCCTTTATTTTGCATTAGTTTGACACTACCTATATTTCTGGTCCTTTTTCCCAATTTCAGACCATTTTCATAAATATTCTTTTCCAGCTCCTTATATGTTTTATTTTCCCCAAGGTCTTAAACTTAGAAATTCAGCTGTGCAATAAGCATGTGATCTTATTAGCATGCCAGGATGAAATTCCTGGTTGGTTGATTTTAAACAGTTGGTTGGAAACGGTCACCAAACCAGTGCTGTTTTGTGGTTGGACTGAACTAGCTGTAAGTCCCCGTTATGAGATCATCCCGTCGAGCTCTGTGTGGTGCCCCACTGACCTCTATGGGAACACTGTGTATGAAGCCTGGGGAGTACTAATTTCATGGAATACATGTTTACCAGCTGTAACTAAGATTTATTGCCTAATTCTGACAGCTGTTGAGTGGCATATGCTGTCGCTAACTTGAGGAGGCATTTACAGCTCGCAGTGCCTTGCAGGACTGATGCATAACCTCTAACACTTTCTGAAGTTGTAGCATACTGTTTTCATAGAGAAATACTTGGTTTTCTATTTCATTTTTGGTGTAAATGCTTTAGGTGCAGGTATAAGTGTTAAATGTAGCAATGGAGGCAAAACACATCAAGAGAGGCCATAAAAGCAAATAATGCTCTTAAGTGCTACCTACTGTTGACATAGGAAAGCTTTTATATTGCGAGTTTTTTTGGAAGTAGCCTTGCAGTATTGCAAAGGTAGGAACTGTTACCCCCCCCCGGGGGCAGATTAAAACAGGATGGTGCTTTCTTTTCTCAGGTTGTCAGGCCCGATGCTGATGGTAATTGATCTGGTGTTCTGGGGGGAAATGGCACAAATAGCTAATGGAAAGCAGAAATGGCTCTTGGCAATAAAATAAATGGGACATCTAATTATCTAACGATTACACAAGTATAATCTTATACCGTGCATTGAAACATTGACTCCTTGCACACTCTTCGGTTTGTGCAAGTTTTTGCTCTTTTTCTGTTTGGATTCTTAAATTGAAATTAATTCAGTCCAGGTATTCCAGAGGATGAAGTAAGTATACTTAAGATGTGTACCTAAAATGTCCTCAATGTTTCAGTGTTTCTGCAAATGTTTCAATTTTCATGTAGTTATCTGTTTTTCATTGTGAATAAAAAGATATATGAGGGAAAATAAAAAACTATTATAAATATGATCTGTGCAGAATTACAGAAATATCCAAAACTGTCATATCTTTTGAAGAATCACTATATTAATTTTGGCTAATAAGCGTAAGTATAATCATCAAAGTGTGAAACAGAAGGATTTACATTTCTAATTTAGAACTTTCATCTGTGCTCTCACCATATTTGTCAATGCAACTATGGCTATCGTACCCTTGTGGAATAAGTTGTGAGATTGGCACAGCTTTTGAGTATGAAAATACTCATCCAAAGGAACAGGAAACGAGATGTCAGCTAATGCTGCTTCCAGCAATTCTGGAGGAAACGCAGATTCTTAAGTTGCGTAGGGATTGCTCCAGAGTGATTGTTGTGCTTTTACAGAGCTGGTGTTAATATGCTAATGTGAAATATGAAAGTATTTCGAATGAAGATAGCCAAAGCACAGAAAATTATTACCAAAGCTATTACAATTTTTACCCGAAGCTAGGATTAGTGATATTTTTCCAGGGTATATGTAAAGCAGTATCAGCTTATTTTTCTTTAAATGGGCACTCAGAAAGTATTTCTATTTGCTTTCATTATGGTAAAGCTAAGGAATTCCTGATTTCCTTGACCTCAATGATAACTCACCTATAGTCCGTAAATTAAAAAAAAAAAAGCAGCATCAATTTTACATTTTGCTCTGGAGTTATCTTTAAAACATTAATTTGATTGTGAAATCTTTTAACAGCCAAATCCACAAACATTTGCTTCTCTGGATTTTGATGTCTTTTACAGACAGTTGCAGTAAAACAAGCATTTGGAGAGTTCTGTCCTTGGGTGACGAATTTCTGCAACCGTGGCTGTCTCCAGTTCTTGTGCAGCATTGCCAGTTGTGCTTAACCCAACCACTGCAGATTAAAGCGTTAGACCTTACTTGTCACAGGAGGGGATTTACCCAGTGCCCTTGATAAGGGAAAGCTGCAGTTTAGACAGGAAGCTGCATGTTTGTTGGAAGTTCTGTGGTTTAATTTCTAAAATGTCATTTTATACTCGAAAAACTTTGTGCAGCTGTAGGTGCGTGCTTGTGTATGTCTGTTCAAACGGGCGGGGGGTAAAAGGAGCAAAATGTGGATTGAACCTTTCTGTTTAAATGTTACGACCTGAGGTTTAGAAAGACAACCACTCTGACATGAATCATAAGCATCTTAATTGATACTTTGGGGCCTATGAGGCTGTGGAAGGCTGATATGTGTGTTTAATAATGCTATAGATAAGGATTTGTGATACCTGCCTGGGAACAGGGTCACTGATACTTGCATTTTCTTACAGAAAGGGGAATCATTAGCATATTGGTTAAATAAAATGGTAATGATGTATCTAGTGACTTCTGTAGTGTTATTCCATACAAAAGGGACTGAGAGAAAACAAAAATCGGGGAAAAAATATACAACTGCAGAGAATGTTTTGAAAAATACGCAAGGGAGCTCAAGAGAAGCCGCAGACCTTTGGGCAAAGCCGCACCGAAATGCCACCGATCGCGTTATTCGCTGTCCTTGGAGCGGAGGCACAGCTCGGGTGCCGCCGGCTGTGCAGCCCGGGAGGAGATGCCGGGGTCGTGCTCGGCGGGGCCCCGCTGCCGCCCGCCCCGGGCGCGGAGGGCAGGTGCCTGGCGGGTCACATGCGCCCGCTCCCCGTTGTCCGTGGGCCGGGTTTGAGGGCCCGAGGCCGCGCCGCTGGGGCGGGGGACGCGGGTGCGCGCGCGCCGCGGGGTCCCCCCGTGCCCGCCCCGCGGCGGCGCGCGCTGCCGGCGGCGGCTACGTGCCGGCGCTCAGGTCCACAATGAGCCCCGCCGCGCGGGGGGGCGGGGAGGAGGCGGCGGGCCCAGCCGGGAACCTGCCGGCGACAAGGCGGTGGGTGAGGCGGCGCCTGCCCCGCCTGCCGCTGCGGCCAGCCCCGGCGGCCCGCGCTGCCCGCCTCCGCCTGCCGGGGACGCAGCTCACCGCGGCGGCGAGGTACGGTGCCCGGTTCTTCGTCCTCCCACCCCCTTCTGGGGTTGTTGTGGGGTGTTGGGGTGGTTTGGTTTGTTTTTTCCCCCGTGGAGCTGATGAGCTGCAGCTCGTGGCCGCCCGCCCGCTCTCCCGTCACCTCTGGGCGGCGGGTACGGGGGAGGCTGTGAAGAGCGGAGGCGGCGGAGGGGGCACGGCGGAAGAGCTGCCCGCGCTGAGGGCGGGGGAGCCCCGCGCTGCTTGCGGAAACAGGCCCGTGTGCGGGGCAGCCTCCGCGCTCGCCGGGGGGACCTTTCCCCGCGGGGGCCCGTCGCTGCGGGAAGCCGCGGTGCCCCCTCGCATCACGTACCAGCCCGGGGCGATGGGAGCTCGCGGGGGAAGGACGGCGGCGTTTGCCGGTTAATTACAGGCTAGTAAATTGCGGAGCACGTGAGGGGCGCGGTGCGGCGGGGCCGGGCCGCCCCCGCCCCGGGGGCCGTATTGGCTGCGGGCGGCGGGGCGGCATGGCAGCGGGGACCGCCCGGCGGGGGCGATAAGAGGGGCAGGAGGCGGGCACGGCAACAAAGGGCGGCGGGGACGGGGGGAACGGAGGGCTGGTAGCGGGCGTCGCTTGTGCGCGCGGGCTCACCTGCCTGCCCCGCTCTGCTCCTGTCCCGCAGCCCCGGCGGCGAGGAGCGCTCGGCAGCCGCGCCAGGGCCCGGGTGCGCCGGCGGGATCGCAAATGAAGTGCGAGAACTGCACCAAAAAGGTGAGTGCAGCGGTGCCGGCGTGGCCGGCTGGGCCCTGCCCGCGCCCCTCCGCCGGGGGACGCCGCCTCGGGGGCGGGCAGCCGGGGGGGGGGGGGGGGGTCGCCCATCCGCGCCGGCGAGGCGGTGGCCTCCCGGTCTGCCCCGTGAGGCGGAGCGGCGTTTGGCTGCCGGCTCCAAGGTCACCGGCCTCTCCGGCACCTGGAGCGCAGCCCCGTGCCCGTTTCCGCGCCTGCGGCCCGGCGGGGACAGCGCACGGAGGGCGGGGGCTCTCGGAAAGGCACCGAGCGGCGTTATCGTCGGGACGCGGCCGGTCGCCGCGCCTGGGGCCGTCACGGAGCGCCGCGGTCGCGCCGTGTACACTGGGCTTGTCCTGGGCCCGCCTTGATCTGCCCGTTGGGATTCAAAAAAACCCCCTGAGAGCTGTAAAACCGATTAAGGAAGAGAAATTCCGAGGAATTGTTTTCACCGTAGCAAATGTACTCTGAAAACAAGGCATTGCCTGTGAAGGCGTAGATTGAACACTGACAAAGCCCGTAAAAGAGCTACATCAGCTTCTGATGATACAAACAGTGCTGCAAAGATGTTCCTACCGGATGGTGAACGTATTCTGCATAATAGGTGTATTTTATGTTTGTTTCAGGAATGCAGTAAAAAACAGAAAAACGATGATGCACAAAGTACATCTGTTGATGCACTGAGTTCAAGTGATGGTTTTGAAGAGGTAACGTTGCTGCTAAAAATTGTAATTTACTCTTATTTGTATTCTTTTTTTGTTGTATGCCCCAGAGGAGGTTCTAAGTAGAGAACTTTCAAGTACTAAATATAACACTAATCAACAAGCAGTTGTAAGCAATTACGAGCACTTCTAGATGAATGATTCTCATGAGAATCAAGAATGTTTTAAAAAGATGAAATAAAAAACCCATTACTATGCAAACACAAAACAGAAATTGAAGTTCTAAAAAAAATTATTTTTTGTGTCAAAAATCTTACATCAAGTCTTCAAAACGGAGACAGCTTGTAAGGAGAAAAGAAGGGTTTTGACAGTACAAGTGCATAAAATGTCTTCTTATTTTTTATATCAGACAAACTTGCAGCTCACCTGCTGATCTTCAACAGATAACTGTTTCCCTGGGAATGGGTTCTTAATGGAGGGATTTTTGTTTAGGTTTTTTGTCAGTAGTCTGGTTATGTTGCACTTCTGTCCAAGTGTTCCTTCTTCCCACAGATGAGCTGCCAACAGCATTGTAGCCAGAAGCATGAAACTCCTGATCTTATAGTATATGGTCAGTGTAATTGTAGGACTGCGTTCTGGTTGTTTTACCTCGTGGTAAAAAGCCAAAGCCGTCCTTTAGAGAGGCATCTGGCTGTTAAAGAGGTTTAATAGTTCGAGTAGAAGTTTTTTCAGTTGCTTGGTAAGCTGATGGGGACTGTCAGTTCTGAAATGCAATGCAAATCAAGTTACTAGAACACAGACTAGAGGGCTAAATTTAGATCTACGTTAATGCTTAAACATTTTGCAGTTTCACAGTAATAATAGGAGCACAGTCGTGAAGAAGGATGGAACAAATTATTTTGATTACTTTTAAATAATCTCAGATGTTATGCAAGTGTCATGGATTGTCTTCTTTTAAGGAAAACAGTGTCAGCATGTTTGCTTTACAGCTGGGTCACTGCAGAGGTCTTGAAAATTGGTCGATCATTATGAAATACTTGTTTACTTTTTTTTTCCCCAGAAAAATGAGTTTCATACATTGGCTGATGCTAAAATACTCCTTAGCGACTGCCTAGCTTGTGACAGCTGTATGACATCAGAAGAAGGAGCCAGAGTTTTCCAACAGAATCAGAAGGAGCTCTTTCGTATTCTTAACCTTAATAAGGTAAAGTGACACAACAATAACACACTGTTTTCTGCGAGGAGGGGGAAATTACAGAATGACTAAGCAGCTTGGTTTCCCAAGGCAGATAATGTGAAGATTTGTCAGGATATACTTTTTCCAAAGAGGAAGTGAAAACTTGAGCAAGATGATCGTTAAAGCACTTAAAATAATTTTGAACTAGAGATGCAAGATCACAGCACTTAACCTAAATGCTAGAGGAAAGGTACTGCACCTGCAGAAGTAAAATTTTTGGAAAAATGTAACTACCTCATTACTGTAATAACAAATTAGTCACTGGTTCAGTGTTTATAAATACTCATACCTTCATTACTAGGACTGTTCTGGGTATTTCTGGTGCCAATGTATCAAGGCAAGTTTTTGAAAGTAGAACTGGTTTTAATGTATATTTGAGCTGACTGTATTTGGAACAGAATTTTTTGTCCAAATTCTTAGCAAAACTTATAAAAGCTTTCTATTGCCACCTTATTTTCTGCTGAGAGATGGATTTCCTGGAAGCTAGTTGCTGTGTATGGTGTTAAGATCTTTAGATCTTGATACTGAATTCATTATTTTAGTTCTGCTCCAGACTTCTGTGTCCTTCCTTGGCATGCAAAAGCTACCAGAATTGGTGTTCTTTCTTCTGTACATAGGTGTCATGAGTAAGAGGATTCATTACATAGTGATTCAGTTTTCTTAGAACTGGTTTAACTCTCCATACAGTATGATGTTGTTGTACAAAAGAGAAGAAAAGAGGAAAAAAAAATCTTTGGGGTCACATGGGTCCTATTTAGAGCGCTTGAAGTCTGTAACAGGGAGGCAGCCAGGTACCTTGATCAGAACTTCAGGGGTCCAAAAGAGGACACTGAGCAGGGGAGATGCTTTCCAGGCAGTCGTGAGCTCTACTTGAAGGGTCACCATACAGCGTTCAGGGTGTCTTAAGTGCAACTATGGTTTCTAACCTTTTTTAGGGTGACACTTGTCTGTGGCATAGTCCTGTTTTTTCTTCCAAGGGTTCCACTGGTGTGGAAAACATCCCAACTAAAACACAAGATGAATCTTCAAATAAATGTCAGTGTCATCAGAGCTTGACAATTGCATACCATCTTAGGTATTTTCAAAGGGTTCTTCAGTGCCTACAGACTGGTTTGTTGAGGGTCCTTTCTTGCCAGTTTCCCTCAACAGCTTCAGTGATAAGAGACCCAGGAGCCTTAACAAAGGATCAGGTCTGTCATTTGCTGGGTTGGATTTGTAACTTCAAATGCCCATGCTCCTGTAAACATTAGTTTATCTATTTATTAATGTTTAAACGTACAGCTTTTTTCATATTTGCTAGAATGTTTCATATTGCTAGAACATCATACGTGCTGAATGTCTCAACTTTTCTTACGCCATTAGAAGACCAACCACAGAATCGTCCTGGGAGGGATGGATTTCCATGAGTTATATAAAGGAAACATCTACAGATGATTAGAGATGAACAATAACAGGATCAGAGAAGCATCCTGTCCTGCCCTCAGGAAACTTGATAGATGTTTCAAAGGGGTTTTAATAATATGGCCCACTGAAGCATAGGACACTAAGCAAGAACTCTAGGAGTGGAAAAGGGAGGGAAAGGAGGGAACCTTACCCTGTTGAAATTACATACCTTGTTTTCTTTTTGTTTTGTTTACTAGAAATGTGATACCTCAAAACACAAAGTGTTGGCAGTGTCTATATGCCCTCAGTCATTGCCTTATTTTGCTGCTAAATTCAGTCTCTCTGTGAATGACGCAGCCAAGAAACTCTGTGGTTTCCTCAAAAGTCTTGGTAAGTTTGGGTTTGTTATGCTAGTAGAGCAGAAAGGGGAGATTATTTAATGTTTTTGCTTCTTCAGCAGAATTCTTTGTTATGCAGTCATAAAAGTGCCATTGCACAATCTAGTTTAGAGTTTGAAATATGCCCTCTGTGATACTAATGACAGTGCACCAGTTTCCGAAATGGGTTGGAGGCATTGCCATGTATCTACAGTAAGGGTCACAGAATAGAAGGACATTATAGAGCTGTCTTCAAAACCTTCACTACCAAGAAATTAGGGAGGATTTGGTCATGAGCTTCAATGAGATTTCACCTTATTTTGTAACTTGAGGGAGGAGGGAATTCTCATCCTAGGTGCCTTCCAGTCCTTTTGCCACATTATATCTGTAGAAGATGCTCAGTTCTGTTTGTTTTTTCTGCAATTTGAAATTCTATGCAAGAACTGTTGTATCTGTCTATTTTATGTTAAAGCTATATATATTTCCTTTGCTCTTTATATACAAAGTTTTATTAAAAAAAAACCAAAAACCACTTTCTCTATAGGTTTGGGGTTTTTTAATGAACTTGAGGGAGGAAGGAAAAGGACAGTAATAAACGTATAAACTGTTTCCTTCCTTATATATTGAAATTTTTTCATTTTTCGTAGTTTTTATGCATCTCTGTTCCAGTGTGTTTTCTTAATCTAAAAGGAATGCTAAGTTCTGGTGGGCCCCAGTTTTCTTAGAATGCATTAATTATCTATGCCTCCCTTGCTGCAGGGGCATGCTCAATATTACGTAGGCATATAGGGAGTATGTTGCTAAACAGGCAGACAGAAGTCTCTGCTCTGTTGGTGATATGCTCGTGTACCACGGCAGACAACTTCAGCAAAGGAAGATACGCCTCGTAGCTGGGTGTATTTTTTGTGGATAATGATACGTGACTTCAGCGTGTCTTGAAACGAATGCTCCTTCTCAAGACTCGCTGCATATAGCCCAGGAGTCACAAAACCCCATTCAATAAAACAGAAATCAAATGTGTGCTGAATGGCAAGCTTCTCATAAGGAAGCAGACAACTGTTTGAAGTGTTGCTAGTGAGCAGTAGCAAGTTGGTGGTCCTTTTAAATTTGTGACATAGAAGATAGCTTTTCAATATATGGCTTTTATTTTTGACTCTACTATTTGTGAAAATTTGGGGAGGGGAAAGAATATACCCATTGATCCTCCAAGATTTTCTGTAGACATGGAACTTGGGGAGAAGCCTGCAAGGTGGAAAACATTCTAGTAATTCACTTTTCCTTACTGCTTTCTTTCATAGGGGTGCATTATGTATTTGACACCACTATAGCTGCTGATTTCAGTATCCTGGAGAGCCAGAGGGAATTTGTGCAGCGATATCAACGGAGGAACCAGGAGGAGCATGCCTTACCAATGTTTGCCTCTGCTTGCCCTGGTGAGAACTGATTTCTCCAACCTTCCTGCACTTCAGCTTAGTCTCATTGGAACTAAGAAGAGGGCGGTTTCATTTGGGAGCCTTAGATAACTTTACAGCATTTTGGCTTTGCTTTGGAGAGATACCAAATATCGCACACAGTACTTGTTACCAGTAGCACTGACCATCCTTAGTGCAGTTCAGTGCATTGCTAGGTGGGCCTGGTTTTCATGGGCTGTTGGGAGAGCAGAATTTGTTTCCAACAAGCACCATCAGCTTTCCCACGTGTAAGTGAGGTGCCACAGCCATAAATGTGAACCATGCAGACAAGGAATGGGTGTGATTGTGCTGGATAAGGCCCTACACTGAATTAGCACATGCCTTACACAGTCAGATACAAAGGTTGCTGTAAATTCCCTATCTGAATCTTACAGTTGTCTTCTGTTGGAGCTTTGTAAAAGGTGAGGAGTGTCAATTCTATTGTTGTTCTTCAAAAAAAAAAAAAACAACCACAAAACAAAAAACCCTTGCTGTAGTCCACAGCCTCTGATAATACAAAGAACCTGAACTACTGATTTCCTGTGCTAATGTTTATATGTGGTATTTATTAGTCAGTTGTATTCCCTATCACTTCTATAGAAGAAGTGTATATTACATGTGAATCTCTGGATAATGAAACTGAGGTACAGAAGCACTGAGGTTTTTAGTGCTTTGTGTAAGACCTTAGGAGAAATTAATCAGAACTGGAATTGAGGAGTTAGTGGCTGCTGCTTGTGTGTCCAGAATACAAAGTTTAACATGATATTTCCTAACTGAAAAGGATCTTTAAGGAACTTTGCTAATGGATATAATTAAACCACAACGTCTGCTATCTTAAGCAAAACTTTGAACTTGCCACTTGAGCCTAAGGGAAAGTAGCAAGTGACATTACTCTTAATGACGGTGAGATGGTTATGTCTAACACTTAAAACATAATTCCTACTTGAAATGTCACAGACTTGACTCACTAAATGTCTCACTTCTGAGAATTCTGCACCTGAGAACTTGTTATGAACAGAACGTGCACTTACCACAAATGAAAAGATGTAGAACATTCAGTCAGTGTTTACTTTTTGCATTTGTTAGCACACCATCATTTCAGTTTAAGTATGATAAGTCACATTCCTAAAAAAGAAGTATTAAAAAAAAGGTAAAAGTAACTCCTTTGCCTAACCCCTCCTCAGTTCCACCCTAGTAAGTTCATGGTGTTGCTTTTCAAAAGGCTAACAAAAATACAAAAATACTTCTTTCTAGCTTTGAAATAACTGAAGTGGATTGTGTTCTTTAAAGAGATGTTCACGGTTACAGGAGAGTGAGAGTATGCATTTGGTGATGCCCACAATCTGCTGTTGTCATGGATTTAAAGTTTAAATACTGCTATGTAAATTATACTTGTGCTTTTGTTTGTTCTGTATATTCTCTAGTGGAAGTATCTGGGTTATGCTTTAGGAACTACATATATGTAATAAGAAGAAAAGTATATTTTTTTTTTTCCCCCCTGTTACTGTTATCTTAGTGTTACCTCCTATCTTCAGGAGCAGACATACCATATGTTGCTTTTTTTTCATGTAAAACCTGTGAAGTTGAAACAACTCCCTATTACTTAGTCTTGTTGCATGTGGTTTAGTTAAAATTCAAAACCTGAAGATTTCTTTTAGAACTTCTTCTGAGATAATTTTAATTTTCTTTGCCTAGAAACAGAGCTCAGATTATCTGCTGCTGTCATTGGAAATGTTTTAAAATCGTTAATGGAGCACTTTTCTTGTCCTTTCTGTTCCACAAAAGATTGTTTCTGTTCTCAGTGCTAGTTATGCTGTTAGCTATCTACTGTGGTAGAGATGTTAGCAGAAGCACGGATGCTTCCTATTTCTGGAAAACTGAACTGAAATACCACTGTAAACCCATTCTGAAAGCATATGGTATTTCATTCCCATTGACAGCAATCACAGGGGAAAAAAAATCATGATCAGTCATCTTTAAAGTAGGGTTGCTCACGGTGTTTCCTGAGTTTAGTTGTCTGGGTGCATTTTCTGTTCCTTATTCCCCTTCCTCTCTCTACCCGCAGATTACATAAATTTGTCCCAGAAATGTTGTTTACTGGGTGTGTTTATCACAATGGTTTTTATACAGCTCTGTAGATAGAAGGTCAATGTGAACTCAAGTATAACTGCTTTACTCTTACTTATCTTTGGGTGTAACTTTCCACAGAAATGCCACCTTCTGCGGGAGTGGTCTGTGATGTAAAATCTACCATGAGCAAAAGAGCATAGCCCCCATAGTTCCAGAACCTGATAAAAGGGCATTTTATGTCTCCATCTTAATCATTCTTAGCTCCTCCTGCTGCTCTCTTAAAAGAAAGTGAGAACTTTTTTGTTTTCCTGTTGAAAGTACAACAGTGTAACTACTGACTGTATATGTAATATCTCAGAAGTAATCAGTTCTCTTCCTTAATTTACCAAACTGGTAAATGGCATGAAGCACTTGCTCTGAGAACCAAGCAGCATTTTTAATGCGCTGCCAATGTCTGTGAATTCCTACAACAGGTCAATGGGGCAGGCTTACAGCATAAGTATGAAAAACATAACTATTGAGGATTCAAATGCTTTTGTCCCAGTCAACTAAAGTAATTTCCTTTTACAGGAATGGGGTTTTACAGTAGTGAAAGTTTTCTTAGTTTTTCTGCACTTTATACTGATGCATAGATATTTATAGCACGCATCTTTGGTCTACTCACGATAAACCACTAAAAATAACGTGTTCTGAAATACATCTGCAAGAATTTATACAGTGATTTGTAGGGGTTTCTTGTTCTTTGATGCTAACACAAGCCAACAAATGGCTGAGGATCTGAATGAATTTATGAAGAGTGTAAGTCTGGATGGGTACAGATGTACATTGATACCAGAACTGGGTGTCTTCGGCTTCCTGTAGCTGTGGCTCTGGAATTCAGCCCTGTTTATGAGTAGGCAGAAACAGTGCGTATGTGAAGTGCAGATAAATGCCTCGTGTTGCTCATTCACCAAGGCTGCTTGTATAATTAAACAGTGACTAATGGTCGTTGTGGAGCTAGAACTACTAGACACTTGTTCTGTCTACTGCAGGGAAAGAAACAATTTGAGAAATTGCTTTGGGCAGTACCTGCCAGAAGTCTCTTGTGATTTAGTGAAATTTCCTTACAATTTGTGACTACAGTATCTAAAATGTTCCAATTCTGAAAACTAGCCTCATAGCAGGAGTGCTGTGGTGATTAATGGTAATGACAGTTGCAGTGTAAGGGAAGGACCTTCCAGAAATGCTGCCAAAGTACAAGGCAGAATGTTTTGTTTGAAGCAGTTTTTGTTCTATTTTAACAGCACTTGAGACTAAAGCCATTTAAGAAGTAGGATATACACATCATGCAGAATATGCTAATATGGCCTTTGTACCAAGCACCGATAAATTAAGTCCTTTGTTGCAGGTAATGTCTTGGACTTAAAGTCCTGGTTGAAGTTGGACATTAAGCTAATTTCCTATTCAGAGTCTAGCAATTCAGCACAGTCCTGACATGTAAATCTATAGTCCCTAACTTTTTCTACAACAGAAATGAATGCTTGTTGAAGATGATGTATGTCTTTGATGAGATTTTCCCTGGAGACCAGTATCTGTTAACCTTGGAGTCTGGACCCTAACAAGAATGGGGAATATTAAACAGCTGGAGGATCCTCATGTTTCCCTAGTACTTACACTTCTTCATTTTCATCAGTAAAATTTTATTACACTGGGGAAGCCACTTCTCTGCTTTGGAAAGACAAACCATCTGAACAGCACTTGGATTCCACTTTTGTGCTGTTGGTCTTTGTGGCAGTGTTCTGACTTACACATGTGTATAAACACCTGGTAATGTTTTAATTTCAAGCTGAAGAATTAACCTACAGGTTTTACCTTTCCTGGGCAGCATGTACTTCACAGCAATTTTTCTCTTTTATGTAAACACTAATCTGTTTGAAGATAAGACTTCAGTGGGATGTTTTTCACTATTAGCACCGCAACACACTCCCCTAGAAGGCTGGGCCTGACACTTCTGCACTATTCAGGTATCTGGTTCTCAGTTCATGTAGGTGAAGGAAAAAGTTCCGAATCCTTGCTGTGAAAGATGCTGGGCTGTTGTTTTCAGTAAGAGTTACAATGCCTGAGAAAGAATTGCACACCCTAAATACCTTAATCTGCTCATTTGTCAGTTCCTGTTGTTGAAGGTGGGGAATAATAGAACCACTCTGGATATTGGGGGTGGTGTGAGTATACACAGCCTGTCGTAGCTGAAATGCTGAAGGAGTCTGGTGAAAGGGAGGTGGACTCTTGAGTAACTAAGACACAGTGTTGACTACAGAGAGATTTCAGTTGATTGCTGTGTGCGTGGTTGTGTGTGGGGGGTGTTTCTAAATAAGGTGTGGCTACTCTTAACAACAGTAAAAGAAGCCATTTTTTTTCCAGGCTTAATCCACGTGCATCTTGTGGTAGTGTTTTCATGTGACTCCTGTTCTAGAGGAGGCGAGCTGGGTGTATGGATATTAAATCTCAGGAAAAAGGTGGTTACAGTTAAGCAGCTGAACAGAGTACATTTGCTGTAGTATCTGGTGATCCAAGGGCTGAGGTCTAGAAAGTCAACTTACTCCTTGTTAGCTGGGGTCCTGTTCTCTCTGCTTTGCTAAATCTATGCATTAGAAAAGCTGTAATAGCTCATGAAGTTCACAGTGGCTTCTAGGTTTTGAATTAATGACACAGTGATTTATTGGTAGCCAACTGTAAAGCATTATTAACAGAGCCATGAGGCTTCCTACAGTTCCCAAGGTGGGGCTTCCAGCCTACATAGAAATGTCCTACCTACTGTGAAGGTGTCTTCATTTTTAAGAGCTGTTCTATAACTGCTGCTACTTTTCTATCTAACTATGATTTTCTGTCATTGGAGGTTGGATCCGGTATGCTGAAAGGGTACTTACCAATCTCGTGACCTCTCACATTTGCACTGCAAAGTCTCCGCAGCAGATCATGGGCTCCCTGGTGAAGGGCTACTTTGCCAGGCAGCAGGTAAGTAATTCTGATTTATTTTTACCATTATACTCTTCTATAAAGACGGGCTAGTAGGTTTTAATACTGAAATATACATCTTAGTGTATTATAAAGTGATAAAGCTGAATTGTTTGTCCTTTACTTGAAGAATAAATGGTGCTCTGCTGCTACACAAGTGCCTATGGTAAGAAGAACATACAAAGAACCTAATTTCATGTGGTGCAGTGTGAGCTGGCAGCAATCCTTGTGCTCCCAGTGCAACATGGATTTAGATATTTATGGATAAAATGAAATCCAGGGTAGCTAAAGAGATTCTTGTTAAATGTTGCCTGTGTAGTTCTGTAGTGCAGCCAAAACAGGAGTGGAGGAGAATAATGTAGAAATTGCCCTGTTATCTGGGATTATAAAAAGCATTGTATCCTAGAAACTAACCCTTTTATCTTCTCTATTTCTTATGTTGAAAAAGTTGCCATTCCTTTTCATGTATTGTACTTTAAATTTAACTGCATCCACATTCTATAGGAAAGTATTGCTGTCTCCACATAGATAGAGAAATATTGCTGTGGATGAAAGTGAGTGATGGCTAGAAAACAGAATTCTGGAGTCCCGACTTCCATTCACTTTCTAAGGCAATCAAAAGCTGCAGAAAATGTGGTCTGAAGAAATAAGTAGAAGTTTCATCCAGGAGACTGACTTTGGATGTTTGATGCTGATGCTTTGTGACTTCTAGTAAATCACTTCATCTGTGTGCAGCAGACATAAATGTAATTGCTAGGGATTGATGACTAGTATTACCTGCATGGAGTTTATGATGCTCTCTTCATCCTTGTCTTCCTTCAAGCTGTCTTTTGCTCATCATGGAGTTCACGTGTGCTCTCTTCTATGTTCCACAGAACTTGTCTCCTGATAAAATTTTCCATGTAATTGTGGCGCCTTGTTATGACAAAAAACTGGAAGCCTTGCGGGAAGATTTCTACACTGCCTTGTATAATTCACAAGAAGTTGATTGTGTTCTGACATCAGGTTAAGTCTTCTTTAAACTTACTATTTATAAAGATACAAATGAATCACTGTTGTAAGAACAGCCTTGATGCCAGACTTTGCTTTTTTCAAGTCTGCTTTAGTTGCAAGGTTTGCTTTTTCTGCTTTAAAAATAAGTACAGGTTTTTGTGCTATTGGTAGTAAAGGTATTGTATAGGGAAGACAGAGTGAAAAACACTCTCCTATGTTGGTATTCATCTGAAAACAAGATTCAGGTATTTGTTTTTGTCAGCCTCTTGAGAAAGGTTAGAGCTATGCAAATCCATATGAAAAATCATTGACTTGTTTGTCTGTGGTCATTAGTTAATCTCCACTGGGATTATTCGTAACATTCCAAATGTACGGCACCAGGGGCTTTTTGGTGTGGCTCTTGTCTTTAGGCTTCATGTCCAAACTACGTATCCTCCTTTTTCCCCTGCAGTGTAGAAATGTCTTCCAAACTTCACCTAACAGAAAGGCTAAGGATAGCGTTATGCATTATGCAAAGTTTGGAGCAAGATGAAGGCCCTTTTCTGCAGGGCTGGAAGCATCAAGCTTCTCGGTCACTGGAGGGAACTGACTCTAGTAAGAATTGGAGATGTGACTGTAAGCACCGTAGGTGTTGGGATATTCATCTCTCAAACAGAGGCACAGCATGTGCATTTTGCGTTGTGTTGAAAGTAAAATGTCATACGTTTTCCTACAGGTGAAATTGTCCAAATAATGGAACAGAAGAATGTGTCTATGAAAGATGTGACTGAAGTAGCTGTAGATAGTTTGTAAGTAGTTTTGTTGTGGATTGCTTCCTTGTTTTGATGACAAATGACAAAACCTTTGAGCACATTCAACACAAATGTAAAATTTCTCAAAAGAATTTTTTTCTTTTTGAAGAAAAAAAGCCTGCATCAAAGCCTGAGTGTACTAAAGCCTCATCGTTTATATAGTGGCCAAAAAAACCCCAGAGTATTCTCTTAGCTGTTCATTGCTACATATAAAAATAATACAAACCAGATAATATAAAACTGTATATGCTGTCTAAATACAAAGCAGGTAATTTGAGGTCATGACCCTTATCTAGTGATTCCTTTAAACTTCACGATTTTTGAAGATTTGTGTAACTCCTTATTTATATTTTAATCCAGTTATATTAGATTTGACAATATCAGGTTCATGCCTTGCTAGTAAGTGTGACTGTCTTGGGGTGATGACCCCATTCAGAGCTCTCCCATGCTTGAGCTTGTACAAAGCTGAACAGTCTCATCTGCCCCCCTCCAACTCTCTGGCCTCACACAAAGATGCTGGGATGCAATCATGGGGTTGACCATCTGTTCTGTGCTTCCCCCTCATTCAGAGCAGCATCTTGACAGTAAATTTCCACTTCCCTTAATATGTGCATGTAGAATTGATAGAAGTAGCACCCTTTCAGGAAATGGTAATTAATTTTTAATCCTGAACAGAGCAGTTTTCAAGATTAGATAAAATTGAAACATGCTTTAGATGAAGTGTAGTAGATGAAAATCATACAAAGCATTGAAGAGGTTTTGTTTACTCACTATATGACTGGCTCAGGAAGCAGCATGCCTGTTGTTTTAATTCTCAGGCTTAGTTACAAAGGCTGGTCTCGCTGCTCACTGATCCTCAGTCAAGTGTGACAGATGTTACTTGGTATCTTTCCAGAGTGCTGGTAATGGAGCAATAAATGTGCTTTCTTGCACAAAGTAGAAAGCTCTGGAAATTTAAAAAAAATCTTTTCACTTTCAGTTAGTATCCTGCTTAGACCTTGTCTAGACTGGAGAAATTTAAGTGGTACAGTGGTAACAGTTTCAGAGCTGGTTTTGTAGTGTAGCTCCTATGATTACTTCGACCAGGAATTGCTTCACAGAATGAGAATTACAGAAATAAAGTTCATACAGCCATAATCACATAGAGATGGTCATTTGTTTCTAAATCAGCCTCTACAATGAAAGAACAAGCTCCTACTCAAAATATACCTGTTTAATTGGATCAATTTATGTTGGAAAATAATGTTAATTTTTCAAAGGACTAATTTGATAATACTGGTTCAAGCTGTGAGACCTGATGACATAGATTTTGCTCTTGGGGTCTTAAATTCTGCAGAGAAATTTATGTAACCTGAACTTCTCTTCCTAAAACAAGTTCCAGCACAGAAGCAATTTGTGGTAAAGTACTCAGTATTAAAAAAGTAGTGTGAACAAAGCAGCTCATGTTTGAGTTCTCAGCTCACTTTTGTGGCTAGAGAATGCTAACAAATAGCAATTGGCTAAAATTAGGAGACACATCATGAAGCAAAATCACCCAAAGTTATAGGGGGGGGAAAAAAAAGTTGCATTACTTCTTAAGTAAATGCAAGGGCATGGCATAGAGGGGACAGACGTAGTGAATTTGTAAACTTCAGCTCTTTAGTGATTAAAGTATTTCTCTGTCATTATTACAACTTCAGCATTTTTTTTGTTAGCGTGGTGTTTGCTGTGGTAATTTTCACTTTGGTTTTGTGGCTCAATGCTGTGCTCGGACTGCTGCTCCAGCAAGAGCTAGCAGCGTGGGCCAGGAAAGGTCATGTCTGGATGTCCTGGGAAGGCAGTTAGACTATGGAGAGGCTCTTACATGCAAGAGCAAAGGACATAATCTGTCCGCTTGCTAATCTGAAGACTAATCTCTCTTCCTGAAGCTAGCATTACCACACACCTCGTGATTTCTCCTTTGCCAGACAGGAACATGAGCCTGTAGAGTGGCAGTCTTCGGCGATGGCCAGCACACATCCCAGTACAGTTTGTACTACAGCCACTGGTGCTCATCAGTGCTCTGTTTTTAACTGAGGCACAGGTGAACCTCCAGGTGAATGCTATGCCCACTGGATATGATCTCACTAATTTTCTTTCCTAAATTACAGTGTAGCACTTATCTGAAAGGGACAGTGTTCTAGCCTGGTTGGAACTGTAACCGGATTTGGTGTTATTTTAGTGGCACAGTTTTATAGACCGTGACAAACAGTTCCTGGAGCAGGAGAATTGTTTGTGAGCAAAGGCTTGTAACTTCAGAAGTACTTTTACATTCTCACAGGCTAGAAATTATTTCTTTATTTTTTCCAAAAAAATGTTTCCTGAGCAATGAATGGTTGTTAAGCAAGTCTGTGCTGAATGTGCATTCTTATAAATCACTGTTGCTTAAGGTTTCTGAACACGGAAAGTCCTGCATCCTTTTATATTTTTATTTTTCCACCATCCTACTGCTGTCCTAAACAGTTTAATTTTTTTTTTTTAAGTTGTAATAAATAAAAATGTTAATATGTTCTCACTCACTGCCATAAACTCTTTTTGGGGAGGAGACAGAGAAGGGGAAAAACATACTACTTCATTGAAGTAAAGGAATGAAATTTTAGAGTTGATTTTTCTTTCTGTTGTTTTCTAAGGTTTGATGAAATAAAGGAGGGAGATGTAGTAAGGCACGAGGGGAAGAGATCTGATGGTTACCTGGAGCACATTTTTAAACATGCTGCAAAGGAGCTTTTTGATATGGATGTCAAAGAAATCACCTACAAAGCATTAAAGTAAGCTAGAGTTTTGTATCCTTGTTATGTAGGATGGGCTAGTTGGTGCTACAGTGAGCCCTAATGCAGTTCTTGCTACCTGGCTTGTTTGCTGATAGGCAGTTACATATTATAAACCTTTAAGTTTGTTGCTGTAAAGTAGCTCCTGCTAGCTTTAATTTTATTAATTACTTACCTGCCCTTAAAAATTAAGTGTAATTCTATACTGAAAATACTCTGCTTAACTCAGTTTAGAAACTGAAGAACTCACCTTAATCTCCCTGTTATCCTTGTTCTGTTCTCTTTAGAGCATCTGAAAACAACCTGACAGGGTTGGATGCAGGGTAATGCAAGGGTTTAAAATGTTCTCTGTGTATTTTTATAGGAACAAGGACTTTCAAGAAGTTACCCTTGAAAAAGATGGTGAGACAGTGCTGCGTTTTGCAGCAGCTTATGGCTTTAGAAATATCCAAAACATGGTTCTGAAGTTGAAAAAAGGAAAGTTTTTATACCATTTTGTAGAAGTCCTTGCCTGCCCAGGAGGTAAGAGTAATTGTGGATCCAGAGTCGTTCTGCACACGTACCTTGAATCACAAAGGAAGGTTGTCTTACAGGCAGGCACTTAATGTCATTCCCTCTTAATTCTCTTCTTAATAATTTAAAATGCTTACTATTTAGTGAATAGTCCAGAACACCAATTACACACACAGGGTTGGCTCAGAAATTGATTGAGTTTTCTAAAATTAACCACAGTGTTATTTTTTTCTCTTCTGACCTATAAATAAATGACAGCATGGCTCTTGTGATTGTTTCAAACCTCAGAGGAAATACTCTGAAATAGTTGTTGTCAAGGGCAAGAAAAGACAAGGAACATAATTAAGATCATAAAACCATGGAGAAGGCAGAGAAAGACTGTTGACATGGAAACCTCATTTACATTAAGATGATAACGGAGTCACTTTAAGTAAATGCAAACTCTAGCAGCATGGGAGGTAGTTTATGTAAAGAAACAACTTTTTTCTTTAGAGAAGCATGAAAAAAAATTCAAAGTTAATATAAACTTTCTCTTCATATAATTTTTCTTTTTTTTTTTTTTTTCCCCCTAAGGGTGCCTAAATGGAAAAGGTCAGGCACAAACTGAAGATGGAAAACCAGATAAAGCACTGCTTAACCAGATGGAAGAAGTGTATGCTGCAATACCTGTCAGACTTCCAGAAACCAACACACGTGTACAAAAGATGTACCAGGACTGGCTGGAGGGCGTGGACTCTAAAAAGGTCCAGGAAACTTTGCACACCAAATACAGTGCAGTAAATCAAACAGCAAGCAATCTGGATATCAAATGGTAATAAATCAAACTTGCAAAAGATTTGCTTAGGGTAGTTACAGATTCAGCACTGGAAACATTCTATGCAATCGCAGATGCTATGCACTAGCTGAGTGTACGAATGAGACGCTTCCTAATTGTGGATTATTATTTGTGAAGAAGTGTTGCTTTTTGAAAACAGAGAACTTTCCAAAAGCCCTGGTTCCTGCCATTGTCATTTACTGTGTGTAATCTCCTGCGTATAATGGATTTCTTTATTCAAAAATGTGATCTTGCAAGGTACATAAGCACTTTCTGCCAGGGGCAGGGAGTGTAATTCCTGATGAAACTACTCCCTGAAGTGAAGGGTTCCCTTCACTTCACAAAATGGGCTCCCCCAAGCAGGCGAGATTATTTTACTCCTACCCCTAGGTGTGCAATCCCTTTCATAGTGGGAAAACAGCCATCATTAGTTTCAATATTGTTGCAGTTGTTGTGAAGTAACTTGGGATTTACTTGCCATGTTAACAAAAAAAATCCTTTACAGGGACAAGCGTGTATATGGACAAGTGTAATGAATTTATGTATGCCTTCTATCCAGATTTTAACAAAAATTATTAAGTTCCAAACTAGAGTCACCATTCCTTACCTGTGTAATATTTTGTAAGGAACGGGATACTTCATATAAACAAAACTTGGGAAACTAATGCTAAATGGTTATAATGCAATCCTTCATTAAAAATAGTTCCAAATAGGTTGGTTGGTACAAAAAGAGAACTTCGGGTTCCTTGTAAGTTTTTAGACACTTGCAGCTAGGAAGAGTGGTGCTGCTTACTTTGTCTGGCTTATTTATGCAAGTAAAGCACGCATACGCACTGTCACATGAGCACGTGCGTACTACAGCTCTGCTCTGTTTGCTGAGCCAGACTTAGAGCACTTTTATTCTCTCATGTTTCAGTACACAGAATACCAGATTGTTTTTTCATTTGTCTCCATATTGACAGACTTATGTAAAAATAACTTCATGGTGTGCCTCTGAAAAAAATACTTAAAAATGCTTGTGAGCTCATCGAAGTTACTCTACATGGGCATCATGAATTTTGGTGCACTTGTCTTTTTAAGTATGCTGTAGGGGTTTCATTTAACAGACATCTTAGTGGTATTTGCATGCAAGCTTTTCTGCAACGTCATGAGTTGTCAGAGGGTTATTCAAGAATGTGATGGATAAAAAAAAATCACACTACTGCCAAACTCCTTCAGAATACCCTAGTAGTATCAAATTTGTTCACACTTAATGGCTGTTTGAAGCTAGCAAAGTTTCAGCTTTCCTTTTCCAGTCTGAAAGTGTGGATGGGCTTTTTTAATCATTTTCGGCAGTGTTTGAATGAATCTTCTTATAAATTTCTTAATATTACAACCGCTTGTATGAGTAAGATCTAATACTGCAAAAACCTGTGTATTTGAAATCCACATTTAACTGGAACACAGTGGATGGGATAAAGGCATCAGTGAAGTCAGTGTAAGTTCTTGTATTGGCTAAACAAGAGGCTCAAAAGGAGAGGGACAGACTTAAGTATGTTACCCTGATGACAAGAGATAGTTCTCTTACTGGGAAGCTGTTAATAGAATTGCAGCTTTCAATTGGACTTCCAGCTAAATAACAAAACATTTTACTTTGAGGGATGTTTTCTTTGAAGTGCAAATGCATTTGATTACTGTGCTACCTGAATGCACACAATGAGATTATACCCATAAATTAGCCTTTGTAAGTTGGTCCTTGTAATAAAAACATTATACTTACGTGGTGCAATATCAGAACATCTACAGAAATCTACCTCTGTACAGGAAGGGAGTCCAGAAATCGTGGGAAGACCTATGTATAGCCGAGACTTTACTAAATGTTTGCTAGAGATGGTGGTGTTGCATGAAATTTCTGAACAGATTACTTTTAGAAGCAACATCCAGCTCCTTTTGGTCTGATTTTATCTGTCATGATTTTTCTCCAAAAATTTCAACAGAATTACCTTGTAATAAAGCTGTCTTTGTTCTGTTTGTATAGGCATATGTTTCTATGTATATATGGTTTATAGCTTGATGGCATGTTTAAATTATATTGCTTCAGTTCTTTGTATAGTATGCTTTTTTTTTAATGTTTGTATAGTGGATGAAATGGTACAAAAAAGCTGTTTGATTTTTTTTTTTAATGAAATCTTTACTAAACTACACAAAAGTTGCCTTGCTGTTCTGGAAGGATACCCTTGAACTGTTTGTACAACTTGAAAAATACTCGTCTTGCGTAGGTAGCAGTGCTGTTCGTGTTCTCTTTTGCCATTATACTTGCCTGTTGCACTAAGAGCCCTGCTTCCCATGCTGGAACGGGCCAGTAGATTAAATCAATCTGTCTACACTATACCATGCTGTGCTCCCACTACAACAGAAAATGGTGGCTCAGTGCATAAAATAAACTTTTCAGTTGAATCCACCATTTCTTCCCTCTACTCAAGTGTTTTAACCTATTGAGATAGGAGCAATGTAAAAATCTAGTAGATCATTTGTCTGCCACAGTATTATTTTTAAAGATGAGGAAGGCATCTAACTGGGCAGCTTTTAGTGGCTAGGTGGAATGTATGTATTATAACTAGTGACTTACAGTGACTGATACTTTTTGGTTAGTTTTTCTTTTGTAAGACTTTTTGGAGTAGAAGTGATTTTAAGTTTTTAAAGCCCCGTTCTTTAAAGTGCCAGTTTAAAAGGAAAAAAGTTTTTTCCCTTAACTGAAATAGTCTTTCCCCCTCTACCTTCTGTCACTGAAATTTTAACATATATCAGAAAAACTTGTTGCAACTTCATATATAGTGAAATACTTGCCTAAGATTTGATTCTGGCTTTTACATCTACAGTTGGGAAGTCTGTCATTGCTGACAATACACATTTCTAGCCCCACTTCCTGAAACTAATTTAGTTCCCTGATATGATTTTGGCAACTAATAATTTTCATTGCTACTGCCTTTTCAGCAATGGGAAAAGTTCCTGGTGGGGTCCCAGCCCCAGTGCTTTATCTCTCAGTTGAATGTGTGCCGAGACAATCTTGTCTCGAGGTGATTTTTAGAAAAGACTAAATTGTGGAGGGATTGCGGGGAAGTAACTGGAAATGCTATATTAATTTGGAAATTGTCTTGGGGTGTTATTGACTTGAGCATATCAAGTGGTTGATACCTCGGGTTATAGTACTTTATTCTGAGACTGCTACAACAAAGGATACGCATTCTGAAGTACTTGTGCTACGCCTTCTCCAGTAAGTTCGCCTCAGCCACAGCCCCTTGTGTTTGTCCACTAATGAACAGGGACAGATGTAGGCTATGCTATCACTTAGAATAATGGATATATTTGTATGCAGCAGTCTCAGTTGGATTATATTTGGATAATATTCAGTTACCGAAATCTTGGTGCTTTGTATTCAAATGGAGCATGACCATGAGTTGTCCTAAATAAATCTTGATACTGAATTATGGGCTGATTCTGTCTCATTCCATATAAAAGCTTAGCTCTTCAAGTATACTTTTAATGTATGTGCTTGTCTGTTGAATTTAGCATGCATATTTAGTAAGTCTGTAACAGTAATAAATCAGCTATTTATGAGTATTCTGGATTAGAGCTACACTTCACACTGTGATAAAGGGAAGGAGAAAGTTGCTGGATAGCAGTAGGAAATGGTAATTTGCTCTCTAGAATTGTAAAAATATATTGAATCGCTGCAAGGCAGACAAGCATCTAGTGGCTTTAAAGCTCTCTTACTTGAGAAGAATGATGTTGGATGAAGCCAATCTATGGTGGTTGACTGGTTATGCTGAAATTTACTATATACAGTTATTTAAAACACTGGTGCACAAGGAACAGTAAAGATACTTGGTTGTGTGTAGCCTGATACTTAGAAGCACAGTTGGAGGAAAGGATGAAAATTGGGCCCAACATACAAGAGGGGGATATTTTTTTTCAAAAATAGGTTGTGCAAAAGTTTCTTTTAACGAATTTAGCAAACATTTTCATAAATTCCCTTGAACCGTAACTGCCACAGAATACTAACTAGACCTGAAGGTGGTCTGCATGTTTTTCAAGGGACAGTAAGGTTACCTGGCCAGGGGAAAAGGAGGA